>NC_140588.1:931131740-932470907 GCF_964204655.1 Triturus cristatus | reverse complement strand
TGGGCAATCAGTGGAAGTATGGAAAGGCAGAGCTGGGCACAGCCCTATTTACACTTGAATAGGCTGGTGCCTGCCTCCACACAAGGGGATGCATATCCCCTTTAGTTAGTCTGGGTGAGAAGGACTGCACCTGCATCTGTTGAACCCAGGACCCCAAAGTGAATCCAAGGGCTAAGTGGCTGGCCTCCTGAATAGAGCCTCAAGTACATAGGGCTCCAACACCATTAATCCCTACTCCTGGACTCTGCCATCTGTGGTGCCACCCCAGTCCTCGACCCTTGGAAGTGTGCTTAAAGGTGCTATGCCAGCCCATCTGTGGACCCAACAGAACTGACACATATCCTCTGTTGGGCGGCGCAGACCCGAGCAGAACCAATGGGTAGCCTCTGCTGCTTGGGTTCTCTCAGCTCAAGATCTCCGCATCGTCCAAGCAGCCAAAATTGGAACTGCTGCATGTGCGAATCTTTCCCAATGCAGACCATTGTATCAGAAATCGCTTGTTGGCGGGAGGCTCGACGATGATGCTGGTTCTCCCGTCACAACCTCACAGCTCTTTGGAACCGATGCATGATTTCGACTGCACGATGCATTCTCGCTGCCAGACTTCACATCCAAGACCTCATCAACAATGACGCTGGACCTCGCATCGCAACTTCACAGCTCCTCGGAACTGACTCATCGCCCCAGCTGCGCAATGCATCTTCGGTGTGGGATGTGGTAATGCACGCAACCAGCATTTAGGATACTGTCGTTCAGCGGGCCTAACTGGGTTTCTGTAGGAAGCCTATGCTCCATCGCAGTCTGCCTGAACTTGTGACTTTGTCCCTGTCTGACATGACCAGATATCCACTGTGATGCTCTGTGCTTTTTGGTGCTATTTGCACTGAAAACATTAAACCTGTATATATCTGGGTCTACTGATTGGAGTTTGTGAGAAAGTGCCCTCTTTCTGCATGGTTGTCCCCACTTTATGCTGAATTGCTGATGTACTTTGACTGAGTTTGCCCTGGGCTCCTGCTAATCAGGTACCCAGGGCCTATGTTCTTTCCCTAAAACTACATTTAAGCCTAAACCCAATTGGCATCTCTGGCCACAGGTCAGCCCCTGGTAAATGGTACCACAGGTACCCAGGGCACTGTGACCAGAATGCCTCTAAGGGCTGCAGCACTTTTTGTGCCACCCTTAGGGGTCCTGTACTTTGACACTCACACACAGCCTTTGCAGGCTGCGTGTCTTGGTGCAGAACAAAGTGAAGAGTCGACATGGCACACATCCCTGTGTGCTATGCCTGCAAACCACTGCCCTGGCATAGATCAGTCACCCCGCTAGCTGGCTGCACTATACCAGTGGTGAGGGTACAGGTGCATGAGCCCTGTACCCCTACAGTGTCTAAGTCCATTCTTAGACATTTTAAGTGCAGTTTTGCCATTAAGAGTATATGGTGCTGGGAGTTTGTCATAACGAACTCCACAGCACCATAATGGCTACACTGAAAACAAAGAAGTTTGGTATCAAACTTCTCAGTACATTAAACCCACACTGATGCCTGTGTGGGATTTAATGAAAAATGCACAAAGAGGACTTCTTAGAGATGCCCCCTAAAAACGAACCCACCACTAGTGTCCAGGCTGAATGGCTGCTTTCAGCTGCCATGTTGGACTTGGCCCTTCTTGCAGGGTCATCCCTAAACTTTTTGCCTTCCTCCTAACTTTTTTTCCTAACATGGTGTTAGTGGTTTTAGGACTCTGGGCACTTTAGCACTGGTTAGCAGTGCGGAGTGCGTGTGCTCGCTGCCCTCTATAGGCTAACATTGGGAACTCCCCCCTTATGGGATAACTCCTAAATAAAACAAAATAAGTATGGCATGTTTGGTATGTGTGGAATGGAAATGATAAATGCTGCACAATGGTGTGCGCAGATTTATTTTTACTATTTTAGGAATGCCACTTTTAGAAGTTGGCATTTCTGTGTGCTGTGTGCCTGCCTACATGTCTGTTTCTAGAAGTGACTGGAGCTGGTGAGGAGTGGGTGGCTCCAGGGAGGCAGCGTCAGGCTCAGTGGGAGGTCTACAACTGGAGTAGTTGGCGGAGGAATCCCCTGTCCCTGAATAGGTCTGTACCTGCCCTGTACAATGCTAGCTCTGCCCTCCCTACTAACACCCCTCCCAGTGCCATTTGGGACTGGAACTTCCAAGACCCTTCCAGAAACCCCTACCCCTAGACCCTTCCAGAAGCTTCTCCCCCTTCTAGACGCAGGGCAGAAAGGTGTACAAATACAGGGGCGGTGACCCCATGTGGGTTGTTATTGTGCTTGTGCTGACTTGGAGGGGACATTTTGCCAAGAGGAACCGCCGTGGGACCCTGCGTGCTGGCCCCTGTGCCCAACTTTGCCTGCTTTCTAGCGCATGGTGAGCCCTATATTTAAATCCCCCCAAAAGGAAGGAGCGTGGATCCTGCAGTGCTGTGCTGCCGATGTTCTGTGAGGGAATCCCGGCATGTGGGATTCCCCCCTGCGCTCCCGAGATCAGCGGGAGCCCACCCCGCATTATGCAGCTCCTTCGCGGATGCCCTGTGCCGCATTTATGCCATTAAATACAGCGGATGCCCACCCCGCATATGGACGTTTTAAAACTAAAGCAGGAGCCCACCCCGCGTTTGTGCCACTTCTGGATGCCTTAAACTATCGAGAGCCCACTCCACACTTTTAAACCCCCCAGAATCACCGCCGCAACCCGAGCCAAGAACAAGAAGAGAGCCGCCGCGCTGCTGGCGGCGACCCGGAAGCCTAAGCCTGGTTGTGGGTGGGGCCGGCCGTCGTCCAGAAGAAGCCCTGGGAGAGGAGTGAAGAGCGCGGCGTGGTGAGCGGGACCTCCCTGTGTGGAGAGGGGAGAGCCCCACGTGTTGCCGTGCCCACCACAGAGTCCCAGCGGAAGTACGGGGTCCCAGCAGGGGGCCCGGGTGAAGTCGGCAGACTCCTCAGAGATCCCTGTCTCGGCGGCGGTAGCCACTCTGTGTGTGCGGGGGCTGCCGCGCTCCAGGAGAGTGGCAGGAATCAGTCTGGCGGGAAGCGGAGAGCGAGTCCGGCTGTGACCTCATCTGCCCAGCCCCAAGGAGTGGTGAGTGGGGCTGGGCTCTGGCTGTTGGGAGGTGGGGGCCGCCTTCCATGTGTTGCGGTGCCAGGGCTTTTGAAACTGCACAGCGGCACCGCAGTTGGGGGCCGCTGCACCGTGTTGGGGATAATTTTACTTTAGAGCCCGGTAGGTGGGGCTATCCTTGTGCCATGGAGTGGTACCAGGTGCGCCGGTATTTGTTTTTCATCACAGCTGCGCCACAGAAGCGGGCAGCTGCAACGGTTGGGCATATCTTTAACTTCAGAGTCCCAGAGGGGGCTTCAACGGACCAGTGCTTGCCAGCAGCCACCAACAGGAGGCCCCCTATCCCCCATTGGATAACATTGGGCCTCAGCACTCTGCTCCCGGCCGCCCTAGTGCCTCTGAGGGTGTAACAAGAGTGCATCCTTGACCCTGGGGGAAACCTTGTTCTAATCCCAGAACCTCAACTCCAAAGACCGATTACTTACCTAAAAACCGATAACCATATTTTCCTCCGTAGGATAACATTGACACTTTTTCCTGAAAAACTTTCTAAGTGTGGAGTTTTGAAACCTAAAGAAATTCTTTAAAATTGTACGATTTACCAAAAACGCTTTTACTCACCTGTTTACAGGAAATGTCCCAGTGCTGCATCCAGGCATACAGCACTGAGTAAGAAAAGTAATCCAAAAGTAACTTACCTGCTAAGTTAAGGTGAAGAGCAGCTCCTGTATAGACCGCCCTACAACATCAGCAACACTCTGAATCTGCTCACCCCAAATGTCTGTTTTTCTAGCAAAGTTTTTAGGCATAGGATTAGCACAGTATATATATATATATATATATATATATATATATATATATATATATATATATATATATATATATATATATTATCTACTGGCGGTCGCCAGTAGATAGTTATAGTTAGGACCGCGTTTCCATAGGAAATCTTAAAATTCTATTTTGAATAACTTTGGTGCCGGTTGACGAATCCTCGTGAAATTTTCAAAACTAATGGGGCGCTCCGCTCAGCTCCTACCCTGAAAGTTTTGGGGGGATTCGTCAAGCGGGGGCCGAGAAAAAAGGGGGTCCCAAAACGCGTTTTCCCCATGCATTTTCCCATAGGACATTTAGTCGAAGGTACAGCCCGAACGGCTGAACAGAATTACTTGAAATTTGGCAAAGAGGTAGTCCTCAGGTCAGGGATGTGCCTTTTGCATATATGGGGTCAATCTGTTCAGTAGTTCCTGAGAAAATTGCAGTTAAAGTACATAAATATCTATAGGCGCGCACGGTGCGCGCACCCTAACGTGCGCGAGCGTAATTCTGATTGGTTGTTACATGTCAGTCAACGTTCGAATTGGTCGAAATCAGGAAGTGTCGGCCGCCATTTTGTTTGCTTTGAGTGCGAGAGTGAAAAGAAAGGTGGCAAACGTGAAATGGGGGCAGGGTAGAGAGTTCCTGACCTCCTAGCCTTTGTCAGGGGGTCCCTGAAGGACCCCGAAGGCAGAAAAAAACATTTACATTTTTTTTTTTTTAAAATTGCGGGGTGCGTGCACTGGCGCGCACGGTGCGCGCACGGTGAAAAACCAAAAAAAATAAATGTATAATACGTAGTTTATTGTAAAATTAAATATATAAAAAATATAATAATAAATACATAACTTAGCATTTAAAAAAACGTACAAATTCACTGAAAAAACCATAGGTTTCACACACGTTATAGTTAGGAATTAGTATTTAAAAAACCTTGCAAATTCACTTAAAAAACCATAGGTTTCACACATGTTATAGTTAGGTGGACATTACACTCGTAAAAAAAACCAATGAAATTCCCCCGTTGTAGTTAGTTCAGATAACTATAACTCGCGCGACCGCCACTCTATCAAAAGGATGATGTCATCAGTGATGTCATGAGTGATGCCACTGACCATGTCATGAGTGATGTAATATGTGACGTCATCAGCAGTGGATTGCGGTCGCGCGAGTTATAGTTATCTGAACTAACTATAACGGGGGAATTTCATTGGTTTTTTACGAGTGAAATGTCCACCTAACTATAAAATGTGTGAAACCTATGGTTTTTTAAGTGAATATATATATATATATGTATATATACACACACACACACCTGTGTGTGTGTGTGTGTGTGTGTGTGTGTGTGGAGACATGAAGTGTGATATGCTAATTTTTACTGTTGTTATTTGTGGGTAGGGGCTTTGCTATGACTAACGAGAGACAAAACCTCGAGTGGATTATGATGCCCGTCATCTCCCTCAACAATAGTAATATCATATAGTCCCCATGCCACAAATTATGAAAACAGATTGATAGGTATAACATCAGTCTTGTGGATTATGGACTCCTATTTGTACAATAGCAAATACAAAACATGTATTAATATCGCATTTTGGCTGAATATTCTAGCTGCTTTATAAATTACTAAATAATAAATAACAACTCTAAAAGCAGGCACCGTTAGGGTTCAGCGTGGTACTAAGCAGGGCTGTCCACTCTCTCCTGTTCTTTACTTTTTTTTATTAAGCCTCTGGCAATAGCAATTTGGAGCTCCAGAATAATTCAAGAACCTGTACCTTGAATGGCAAAAATTAATCTACACGCTGACGATGTCATGCTTTTATTGCCCCTAAGAAAGAAGGGCAGTCAAAAGTGCTTGATATGTTTTCAGTTTTTCAAACACTGGGAGGATATAAGGTGAATACATCGAAAAACATTGTCATATTTAGCAATTGCACAGCCGTGGAGCGTCTGCCGTATCTTAGAGGCTGTATGCAGACTTATTTGGGGGTGGATTTTACTGAAGATGTGAATATATTATAGAATTTGAATCATAGACCACTGCTGATCAAAGTTAAAGGCTTACTATCCCGATGTGCATCGCTTCCTTTCACATTATTAGGGTAGGCTGCTTTAATAAAAGTGGCAGTTCTCCCTTTATTCAGTTTTTCATTTGTAGCTGTCCCATGCACAATTAGCTCAACATTTGTTTGCAAATATTAATGTGAACATCTCTTCTTTCTTATGGAACAAAACCAGCCCAAGAATAGCACTGAGCAATTTAGACAGGCATGTGAAGGAAGTGGGGTTAGCCCTCACTTGTTTTAAGACTTATTATTTTGCACACTTTGCACAGTATATGTACAGGTTTAATAAGACATGCACTTTATATAGCCACCTTCAGAATGAATTAGTAGATAGGATGCTGGAAAAAAAGCCAAATTAGAGACCTTCCAAGATTAAATACCCCAAAAAGTTTGACACAAAAGATTACAAGGGCTCATCAAGAGCACAGTTTTATTAGGCTTTTATCATTCCCTATGTTAATTCAGAAACTCTATTAAATCAAACTGAATTAGAGGGAGGGGTCACTTTGGATCCATCAATAGTAGCTAGGTGGGGAAATAACGGATTTCTGAAATTGGATGGTTTTCTGCAGAATGAATGATGGAAAACGTCATCTTGAGAGAAAACATGGTTGCAGTAGTCCTACAGGTCCCTGCTTGGGGTGCTACAAAATATTGATCCCAAATCTTTGTAAGACAAGAAGGAGCTTGTGTTAAATCTAGTGGAAGATTTGAACATGAAGAAAATAGGCTTGTGGAATAGATATTTACTATCCTGTAAGAAGGCGGATCTGTATGACCGAATCGCGATGAAATGGCTCAGGGAGGAGAATGTGACAATATCTAAAGATTAACTAATTTAATTTCTCTGCCTTGAGGGGGGCAACTTCTATAAAATGCAATTATTTGCAAAATGGCTGATATATAGGATCCCCAGATTAAAACATTTTTTAATCAGAAATGCCTGAACCAATGTATTAGGTGTTTATATGGTAGATGGTGGAGAGTGGGCAGTTCTTAGAAAAGCAACTGAAAATCCAAATACCACAAAATCCTATGTTGGCTTTTGGGGGCATCTGCCCCACAGCAGGCACCACAGCAAAAGTTCAGAAGCTGGTAGATATTGCTATGTTAGTGCTCCTGTCAATGATTCTGCAGAGAGTCTAAGCTTGTACCGTGGTTTGTTGGTTGGTGGGAGAAAATGAACAAGGTTAGGGAAAGAGAGAGGATGTTCGCAGATAGGTCAAACAATGTGAAGACATTTGATAACATTTGGGGTTTTAGGTTGATAAAATTGAGACCTGAAAGCTTTGAGACTTTGTTTGGGTAGATTTTGTTGATGGTCGATAACTTTCTATGGCACCTTATGTATTTATGCATTCATGTATTTTTGTATTAGTGTATATATGTAATGTATAGATGATCGTTTTGGTTGATAAGATGGCAAAACATTGTACCTCCTAAAGAAAAATAAATTAAAAAAAACTCTAAAAGGTTTTGTTCAATTTTCAAAGACAACCTATTTATGTAGCTTTTTCATTTCAATCTCAGCACAAGCCCCGCCCACAAATATTACCTGGCAATGGACCCAGTGTTCGAATCCCTTTACATGTCGGATACAAACACCAGGAGAGTCTACAAAGTGAAATCTCTGAATGATGTAAAGGATCTGGCAAAGAATGTGGATGTGATAGCTGGTACTGGAGACCAGTGCCTGTCATTTGATCAGAGCCCCTGTGGAGATGGTGGCCGAGCGGCTGAAGCTCCACTGAACAGTCCACGAGGTAAGAGAACATTTGAACCTTATTTTTGGGATTGACAAATTGAAACTCCATTGCATGCATAAAGTCTATAACATATGGGCGGTTACCATGGCATCACCTGTGCGCTTGGCATATATGGAAATAGTGCCCGAGGTAATATATCCTTAGTTTTTAGAACGTTTGCTATTCGATGCTGCATAATGGTCATAACAAGGAAATCCACTTTTTGAATCCAGTTTTATAGATATGCAGTTGTATTTGTAAATCCATCTAGAATTTATAGTGATTGCTTATGATTATCACATGGTAGTGGTTTGCAGAAGGCATTTTAATGAGACTCATATACTTTAATCTGGATTTACAGCATTTATCACTTTATAATTATTGATTATTCTAATTATTTCTATTTACATATTTAATGCAGTCAGTTCTACCTAAACGCATACATTTGGTGGTGCCTGTGGGCATGTAGTAATTTATTTTTTCATAATTACATTGTTTTAAATGTACCTACATACTTGTAGCAAAGTAAGCTTCTCTGAATAGTCACTCCAGATTGTTTGCCTTTTTTCAACCTGTTTATTGCTGGCAATCCGGGTCTGTGCACGGTGGCACTGCTACTACACATTTGCTGCTCCTAAAATGGTACTGTTAAAATTGGTTTCACCCAATTTGTCTATTTAGGCTCTCCCCTCAAAGCGGTGGTAAATGGTGCAGAAATTGCACCAATGGCCTTGGAGTTAAATGTCATACATATTTTTAAAGCACTTGGGTTCCAAGAGAACCACTGTGCTCTGGCTGAGATTTACTTTAAAGGAACTGCAGTGAAACATGAAAGTGAAAAGTGTCTTTGCCTCGTAGGAACACCTATCTTTTCATCACACAGCTTTTAAAGTTTAATGTAGGAAACAGTGGCACAGTACTTATTTGAAATTGTGTGCTCTCACAGTGACTAAGGGCCTCATGTAGGTAGCCAAATACCGGTCGGTAACGGCCGATTTTCGGTAATTTTACCGTTACCGACCGGTATTTTGGCTAATGGTATGTAGGGGGACAATTTTTGGTGTCGGAATTTACCGAATCGTTAAAATTACCAAATCGGTAATAATACCGAATCGGTAATGTTACCGATTCGGTAACTTTTCCGAATCGGTAATTTTACCGATTCGGTAAATTCCGACACCAAAATCGAGATGTAGGGGGAGTGTGTGTGTGTAATTTAGAGTCGGTATTTACCACCAACTTTTAGTTGGTGGTAAATAATTAAAGTATGTATTTATGCATTTCTACGCGCGTAGCAGTGTGCAATGTGGCATACATACATGCCCTTAGGGCATGTATGTGTGCCACATGTGCACACATGGCCGAATCAGGGGTGCAACAGGGTGTCAATGTGACACCCTGCCACCCTTGCATGTGTTCACCACATTACCGAATCGGTATTTACCGATTCGGTAATGAGGCATACCTTCCCATCAATGGGAAGGTATGCCTCATTACCGAATCGGTAAATACCGATTCGGTAATTACCGAATAGTAACGAATCGGTAAAAAATACCGACTCATTACCTACATACGAGTTACCACTTCTAAAATACCGATTCGGTATCGTTCGGTATTTTAGAAGTGGTAACTGGTATGCTACCTACATGAGGCCCTAAATATCTAAAAGCTGTATTCACGGCGTGGGGTAAGCTAGTTTCTCCATGAACAGGCCTGGGTATACATAAAATCCTTAAATTAGTCACTTTGGAAAATGATAGAAAAGAAAATTAAGTTATTTTTCATCCAGTTTTAAAAATCTAATTTAATGGTGAAATAAGATTTTTGATAACTGTAATGGAAAAGTAATTGTTAACAATGTGCTTTGTGCTACCTGAGCCAGAACTTTTGCCTCCATACGCCCAATACCCATTTCCAGCAGGAGTTGATGACTCTGCTTTCCAGAGGAAAATGACTTGTCCACTGAGCCCTAGAAGGCAAGGATATAGTCAACAGATGGTATAAGCCATTCAGTAAACTGGGAGAGAGACAGGAACATTTGTCAGAACAAAGTATAGCCTACACACAATAACTCTTTTGAAATATCAAATGGGGCTGCCAGGATCGACTCCCATTCATTCCACTGCTGTCCTGGAAGTTTTGTCTCCAGTCCCAACATCAAAAAACAGTTCTTGTCCTTCATAGTGAGAACAGATCTCATCTAAATGGGGGAGAGGTTTGAAGAAAGTAATTGCCCTTTTTTGATGGAAGAAGGGCATAGCCAGTTTGTACATAGGGCTTTGTGGAAATCAAATAGTAAAGCAAACAGGGCTGGACTGGCTGTAGCAGGCACTGGGCGTTTCCCCGGAGGCCCGCCAGAGTGGGGGCCCGTTTTAGACCCATGCTGGGCCGATTTTGTTACCGGGGGTCGGTTTTTGCAGCGTACCTACAATATTGGCCCCCAGCAACAAAAGCGACACAACGCTTTCTGTTCGCACACACCCCTGCCCCCCTCTGCCGCTGGCCGGCTGAGCTCTTTGCCAGGGCCAGTTGGGGTTCCCAGTCCGGCCCTAAAAGCAAAGAGAGACTGGCACATTGCTGCTATCTCATCATACCATTTCTGAACTTGGGAAGACCACACCTGAAGGATAACGCCTTGCTGGAAGAAGGAAGACTTAAATACTCCTGAGTCCTGCTGGCACCCACAAAGTAGAACTGCTCTCCAAGGGTCATGTGGCTGACCTCTCTGCTTTTTCCAGGGACCCAAAAGGAATGTTGATTTCAAGTGGGGCCACAGCTGTCTGGCCCCTGCTGGGGCCCTGGCTGGAGAGAGATGTGGGGCCTACACTGAGGATGTGAAGACCACAGGAGTGGCCAGGAGGAACTGGAGAAAAGTGGGAATTAATAAAGCCCTGACTGGCTACATGTTCTAGCACTTGCTTTGCTGGTGGATTCTGAGAACCAAAGTAGTGGCTACGAATGAAGGGAAAGCCTTGCATGGGGGCAAGGCAGCAAATCCATCCTGGTGGCAAACTGACCATATGGGCATGACGTCAAATATATTGTTCTGATCTGCACTTTTGGAGCCAAAATGAATGGCTCTATAGAGTTTGATGAAATATCCATCTTCAAGAAACCAATGGTGACTTCAGCCTTGGACTTTGCCCTACTGGAAGATTTTGACCTCTATAACAGAGACTAGGATAGTAACAACTTCAGCGAGGATCACACGCCTTATGTATCTAACCTCTGCCCCAACCTGGATGACTATTTATTGGTGCCTGGAGCCCTGTCAACCACAAACAGAGTTTTTACATTAGCTCCAGGGCTTTAAGTGGACTGGGTCTCACCGGTGCAGAGAAGTGACAGCAGGCATATCGATGTGCGCTGCTCACTTCTCACTAGTAGAGAAGTTACGGCATGACGTCATGCCAGGTGAGCATTGTAGGGGAAGGGAAACCCTTTAAAGAGAGTCATTTTCTCACTGTATTTTCCTTCTCTTTTTGAAACTCAGGAGCAGCAACATCGTTGTGGTGTCACCAGGGCTTTAAGTGGAAGCTTTTTCAATATTATATACAAGCCATAGTTGCTGCTTATTTATCTTATGCAATTAACAACCATTGACAAAGCCAATAGTATTGACTTCTTGTAGGTATGTTGTTACTTGTTGCATCATATAGCTGGATGCAATGACTGAAAGCAAAATACAAGTCGTGCGGCACATTATGCTAAGCACAGATTTTTAGCTTACGTGTTTTAAGCCACACCCTTAATTACATTGACCACGCCCCATTGAGAGACCCCCCAGTTTTTTTTCATCCCACTTAAAGCCCTGATCAGCTCTATACTTTACAGATTCATGTATCCGGTTTCCCTTATCTGATTTTAATCATTTTTTGTGGTGTCTTTTTGATTATTAGTTGTTTCCTCTTTTTCTAAATTGGTTGGTCTTTTTTATTTTCTTCACTTTGAAATTGTTGTTACTGCTTGAGTTTTTTCTGAGGAATTGCTTGCAGTTTGTGCCACTTCAACTGGCGGTTAAAAAGCTTCTTGTTTTGAGACCTAACTAGGGTGGGTTTATTAAATTGTCAAGGGTTCCCCCTTCCCTAATTAATGGCCAACTTTATGACAGCATTGTATTGATGTTCCTTGAAACCGTTCTAAGATGGTTTTGAACTATATAAACCATAAAACAAAGAGGCAAATTAGGAGGTTTCTGCTCAGGGCATTGCAAAGAGAAAGTGGTTTGTGTGGGGAAATATTCTTACCACAGAGACCTGGCAGAGAAAGAGAAATAAGCCAGCCATGCTGATTAGAACCCTTCTGCTTACAAGGCCTCAAGTCCCATTACCCCTCCAAGGACCTGTCCCCTCTGAAATTGGCCCACTTCAGGACTTTGTCTCATACAGTGGAGTGCAGTGCAACCTGTTCAGATGTAGAGAATAGTCAGTATTAGTAACACCTGCAATCTAATGTCGGCTGCTTTGCACTGTGACTATCCCTTTTTACATCAGATAATATGATGCCTTTTTCAGCATTTACAAAAGTCAAGTAAAATAAGACTCTAGGGTATCATATTTATGTTATGAAACTGTAAGTTTGAAACTTTCCTTTCGGAAAATGAGACAGTTAACATTGAGATCTAAGAGCACTTAAGTATTAAAAGTAACTTCTTGGAATTACTTTATCATTCTTTATCCCATGGTGTGGCATAACTGCTCTGACAATAGGCAAGAATGCTAGACTGACATATAGAGGTGTGTAAACACTCAAACCAGACATAAGTGATTTGTCAAACGTTGTAAACATCCTCAAAAGTGCACAAGCCCTGGCCAATTACAATTGTGTTGCATTATGGGACTATCAAGCAGAATACGTTATTCTCATAGAGATTAAACATATTTATGTGATTTATAGATCTTACAGGAACCATCTTGCTTACTGCATTTTGATTCATATCTCAAGCGAATATAGATATATTAATGATGGTTTGTAGTAATGACAGATGCAAAGGGAAAAAAAATTCTACCATATCAAATGAATTTAAGATATCTGTTTTCATTAATGAGATACACTCAATTTTTGACATATTTGGGGACATTTGGTAAGACCCATTATCATATGCCAGTATGCCAACAAGAAATCTGCTAGTGGCATCTGGTCATTTAAAGGCTTTAATGAACAAAATACTGGAACAGGGAAGGGGATTCTGAAGGGATTAAATCTTTGGCTAAAAGGTGTTAGGAATGCTTCTGTCGCAGATCCGGTTACCTACGAGGCCTCGCTTGAGCTTCCTCTCTTTGAGTAACTGTAGCTGACTGCTGTCTGCCACTTGGTCGCATGGCGTGGTTTTCTTCTCTTGAAGGGTAAATTGGGTTTTATATTAACATTAATGTCATTTTTTGAGAATTTTTCATTTTAGAAAATGTACTGCCACATTGCACTATACTCAAAAGTCTCTGGATTTTGAAAGCTCGAAAGTAAATGCCACAAGTTTATATCATCATGGTGGGATTGAGCATAAACTAGATTGAGAAGAGAAGGATGATGAATACATTCTCTGCAAACTTGTGGAAGTAATGCTTGCCATAGGAGAGACCAACATGTTGAATTTTCTTGTTTGGTAAGACTCATATGAGTATTTTTATATATATTCACCTGAGCTAGGCTCCAGCGATACCAGGTATGTTGAGCATATATCCACTGCGGCTAATGATTTGCCAGCTTTAAATCGTGTAGATTTTGAGGTTATGGGTTAGTAAAGGTCCTGTGTGTCCAGAGGACACTATTCACCCGTGCTAGATGTCCAGTTAACCAATGATGTAGACCACTAAAAGTAGGTTATAATTAATAGTAAGAGGGTAAACTGAATCTGTGCGCAATGGGTTTATTGATGGGACAGCCCTTCAATACTTTTCTTTTTCAAGTGAATAGGGTCATTGGACACTTGTTCTGAAGATGTAAGAAAATTAGTGAAGAGGAAGCTCAGATTTTCAGTTCAGTTCAAATAACTTTATTTCGGCCACCAGGGCCGGTACATACAGATAAAATGTGTATAATAAATAGGTAAAACAATACATTTTAACATACCATATTATCATTTCTTAAATCTGAACCTGAACTTTCCAGGGGGTACCAAGAAAAGAAATTGACCTGAGCAGATGTGAAAAGTAGCTTGATATTTGCTTGTTAACATCCTATATGTCTTTGTAGCTAATGGACATGGATGATTCAGAGCTCTGGTAAGTTGTACTCAAGTTCCTGGAATTCAAGCCCGGCTGTGGCTTCGAGTTTAGGCACATAAAGAGCCTTTTCATGAGAAGTTTTCATACATGTTGGGCCAGGCTGAGATTTCTTACCTCCATTAAAGATAAATCCGTTGGCTGGACAATCACACAATTTATATATGAATGTCACTCCCCTAACCTCAGTTTTCCGACTGACCCTAGGGCCAGTCATCTTTTTAGTTCTATTTTTAACATTTTCATTGTATTACTTATATTTTTTTTCACAGTTTATTTGGGCATTGATTGTGTAATTTAAAAATATTACCACTTTGTACATGCAACATTTTTTATTATGGTTCTCATTGCTGTCAATTTCTACCAGTTTTTCAAACTGCATTCTGCTTTTGGTTCTAATGTGGTCAATGTTAATAGCGATATTTATTTATTTTGATTGCTTCCACTCAACCTTATATTTATGGCATTTGTGACTTTTTGTTTGTTCTTGCCCTTTGCAGGAACATATTTCAACAAACATTATTTTTATCCGTTATTATTTTTCTTTTTCTAATAACAATGCGGCATAAAGGTGGAGGCCGGGGTTGGCGGTTGTATATGGGAGTGGATTAAACACTTTCTGTAGAACAGATATTTCCAGGTCCTACAACATCCTTTTAAATCTAAAGTCTGTCCTCTGTCACAAGGGGTACCACAGGTAGCGGATCCTAGCCCTACCCTATTTAATATCTACATGCGCCCCCTGGCAGACATTGTGTTGAGACATGGGGTGAACCTGGTGTCATATGCCGATGACACTCAGTTGATTGATACACTGGAGCAAAAGGGAGCAGGAACGGCATCTGATTTCAAGGTTTGCTTGGGTGAACTTGCTAACTGTATTAAGTTCAGCTGCTTGCAGTTGAATGCGGGAAAGACGGAGGTGATGTTAGTTGGCAAGCAGCCCTCCGTGTGGTCACATTTGTGGTGGTTGGAGGAATTGGGACCTACTCTGACCCCCAAGGACAAGGTCAAGAATTTGGGAGTCTGGTTCGATGACACCCTCTCCTATTCAGAGCAGATATCAACTGTGGCAAGAACTTGCTTTGGTATTCTTAAAATGTTGCAAAAATTCCTGGACCTACTCCCACTTGACGCCAAAAGAATCATTGTACAGGCCCTTGTTACGTCCCGTCTGGACTATTGTAACATTCTTTACCTAGGGAAGACTAAAAAAAATATGAACATCTTGCAGAAGGTTCAGAATGCTGCAGCTCGGCTAATTCTGAATATCCCTAGATGGGCCTCGGTGGTGGCAGCCTTGAGGGAATTACACTGGCTCCCTATACAGGCTAGAGTCCCCTTTAAGGCCTTGTGTTGTGGCCATAGGATCCTTACCGAGAATGTGCCAAGATTTCTGCGCCCCCTTTCTCCGTTTATAGACCTGCTCGGAACCTGAGGTCACTGGACATGGTGAAAATGATGGTGCCTAAGGTGCGGAAGGTACGGGAAGGAGGCAGCTCCTTTGGCTTCCTTGCGGCTAAGGCCTGGAATGACCTACCTGTGGACTTAAGGACCTGCCCATTGGAGACTTTGTTCCGGAAAAAAATTAAAACCTGACTCTTCAAGCACCCCCAGGGGTGCCGAAAGTAGGCCTCTAACTAGTTAGGGCCTTAGGGTAGGGGGTTGGGTCTGGGCTAGTTGGCTGTAGTCTTAATGGTGCTCTAGCGCTGGGACACTCCGTTGGAGTAACCAGGCGCTCTACAAGCTTAATAATAATAATAATAATAATAATAATAATAATTCAGTTGTTTTGTTGTTCATTGGTTGTATTTTTAATTTACAGCTGTAAGGTCCCATATTTATTTTGTTTGTTTGTTTCTTATTTTGTATGTTAAATATTACTCTTTATACTTGAGCTGGTTGTGAATGACGAAGTTTGTTATTCTTTAGGCCTTGATTAGGAGTAGGGTGGAGTGGAATTTATAAGTGGAATGCGCTCTATCTGATCATGACTAGCCTGGTGTTCTCACATCTGGTTAAAATCTCTTGAGACTTTTGTTGCCCCAGCAGACAGACCTGAGTTAAAGGCCCCAATCTGCCTTTCTCAATGGCAAGAGCAGAGCATGCAATGCTCCCCCACCAAGAACTACTCTACCTTGTATCTCATACCTGCCCATATTGGTCTTTGGAGCTAAAATGTAAGCTATCAGATGTAAAATGACAGCATTTTTTTGATAATGTAGTTGATCGCAATAAAAATGAGTCAAAATCCAATATCAATTCAATGCCCATTGATTAGGTGTAGTACATAATACGGTTGGCTATTAACAGAGTAGTCATAGTTGTTAAATTGGTGTATGGAGGGCACTCCATCATGTAAAACCTATTTTGCCTTTGGATAATACTTAAGCTATTTTTTCTGCGCATCTTTTGAGCGATGTTCTATTCTGTACTCCTTGTCTGGTTTAGTCTTTCATTGATACATTTACATATAGATTCTGTTATTTTGGACTTCCTAGGCACCTTTACAAAATCTCAAAACATCGATTGTAGATGCTTTTAGAAATGACCACGATGCTCGGGCGGGGGGGGGGGGGGGGCATTCTCTCCATGTATCGAAGGAAGAACTGAGGTATCTTTCAAAAGACTACATTTTGCTTTTTTGACTTACAGGCTTCAACATGCTAACTGAAAGATAATAAGCGAAATATCTACTTGCTCTGCTATATTCCGGAGACTTGCTACAACATACCGAAGATATTCAAGGCCCAATAAAAATACTGGGCCAATTATAATTGTTTTGGTGTTTTAAATGTCAAAAAAGTATGAATGTTTTCAAAATCATAAAAGAGACCGAAATGCTGCACTGTTTGTAAAAAAAACAAAGAGAAGAGACGTGTTCCAGAAGGCTCGAACGAAATCTGCTTTTAGATGTATCCTTTGTATCTCTCCTTTCTGAAACAAATAAAATATAAAATCTGCAGTAAGTCAACCATCTACGCTGCTATGAAACGTTTGTTCTTGTTCCGATTTTCCAAATGTTATTACACTTTGGAAACAAACACCAAAAGCTGTTACTATTTAAGCCAAAGGGGGGAGATGAAAAAGAAGCCCCCCCAGGCATAAAACCACATGACAAACAATGGCTTGTGCACAGAGTATTTTCAAACAGAAAATGTCAATTGAGCACCACAAACATTTTTTACAGTTTTCCTTTATAGTTAGGACCTGCGAAATGTAAAAATGAAACATTAAAGGCACTACTGTACATGCAAAGATTATCTTCCTGAAGAACAAATACAGACTCCCTTCTCCCGATTCCTTCTAGCTCACTCCCTCTAACTCTCTCACTCACCCATTCTACTCACGCACAGCCACTCACACACACATATGTGCTAACATTCACTCACAAACATACTTAAACACACTCAACCCTTCACACTCACTGACTCTCAAAAACTGGTGGTGTATCAGGGGGGCTCTGCTTCGCTCTCCTGATGTGCAGGCTCTCTGCTTTAATAAATAGGATTCAGTAGGGATCTGAGACCTATGGGCCCCTGTGCAACTGCACCTCTTGAACCAATGTCAGCTTCGTGCCTGATTCACTCCCACTCCCAAACTCTCCCTACCCAGGACCCTTGTGGTTCTGAGCGGACTGTGAACTGGAACCACGCGATATCCGGAGAAGGTGTTAGTGGTCGTTCTGGGAAGTATGACGTAATGTGCAGTGCGTAAATGGGTGTTGGAGAATAAAGAAATGTTCAACCGCAGCTATTGTGTGTGGTATAATCCATTTGCATGCTCCAGGGCTGGGAAAGAAGCTACACCTCATTTTTTAAAACTCATTCACACTCCTTCACTCACTCCCTCACATTACCTTTCATTTTTCATATAAACTTTCACATGCTCACTGATTGTCACAAGCGACTTACAAGTAATATGTAAATCAGGTGAAAACCAATCATGCCTTGTTTTAAAGGAGAGAGCACATGCACTTTTGCACTGATTAGCAGTGGTAAAGAGCCCAGAATCCTAAAGCTAACAAAAACAGGGTCAGAAAATACAGGAGGAAGCCAAAACGTTTGGGGATAACCCTGAAAAAAGGGCCAGGTCCAACGCCTTTATTCTCTTTAACACCCTAAACACACTATCAAACACACACTCATTCACACATATGCACAAAGAAACAACACTTAATTTTTACTTACCTTGCTACATTTGCTGGCAACTCGGAGGCTCCATGATGGCACCAGGACAGGCCGCCAGCATCATAACAAGCAATACTTGAATCCCACTGAGGAGCCAGAGGGAGCATCAGGTCCAGGGTTAAGACCTCAGTCTCTTTCCCTGCTGGAAGCACAGTCCTATCAGAAGCTGGGACAGTGCTTGGGATATTGCCCTTGCTGACCCTCATTGGCCTCAGGGATGCACCAGTGATGTGCACTTTGACTGTCCCATTTTGGCAGCAGTACTATGTTGCTGCAAGCATGTGCAGTATGTCTGCTATATAATATGGGTTGTGCCTGTGTGAGGGGATGTAGCTAAAGTGCGCCCCTCTGGCATGTGCAATTCAAACATCCACTTACATAGTGCTATGTTCTTAAGCAACACTCTGTAGATGGATCATGTTTCTGCCCCCTAAGCTCGCTCCTCCTCCTGTCATCAGGAGCCTGGAGAGGCCAAGAGGGCTGCCCTGCACACTGGCAGTATTTATGAAAGCGTGAAAGTCATGTTTTCATGAACAATACTAAGTAAAATAATTACTCTTCTATCCCTCCACTATCCTACTCAATCCAAAAAACAGATTAACATATCTACCGCTCAAATTAATTTTATATTTCATTTTTCTACTGCACCACTAATCATTTTTAGGTTCCAGAGTAACGTGCTACGCGCTGAAAAAGTGCTTTGACGCCTTGTCAGGGGTAGTAAGTGCTAAATAAATGCAATTACAATACAATAAAATAGGTCACAATGAAGAAAAAGGAGGCTTAGTGGAATCAAACACTTGCCTAGGATCACACAATTTGGTCAAATATGGAAGCCAGGATTGACTCTAGGTTTTGTGATTTCACATTGTGTAATTCAACCACTAGACGGCTGTCTCTTTTGCTCTTGTGTTTTGCATCAAAGTTTAATTCTTTGGTTTTAAACATTGGCACATGAGGTTTTGGGTGTAGGTGGCAGGCAGAAGCCGCATGAAAGCTTGGCTTGTATTAGGCTCCAGTGTCGAGGAGGACCTTGTGCTGAACCATAGGCAGGCATCTGGGAGAGCCTGGCTCGAGCGTTCAGTGGCTCTCCCACCTCTATGTGCAATGTACAGTCTTTTGTGCCTGGGCACTTGTAATGGACTTCGACAGTGAACTTTGTTTACAGCACTAATACCCAGGAGGCCCTAGGCATGCAACTCCTAAATTAAAAATATTAAATAATGACATAATGAATATGTGCGTGGATTGAAAAATCATAACTATCATAATTACAGGTAAATCACAGTGCTGCATTGCAAAAAGCTGTTTGACAGACATATATCAAATTGATCTGTATCAGTCTATGCTCTCTTTTGTTATATCTTGCATATATATGCTGCAGGAAACCTAGCAATGGAAGGCATGCCTTGCTTATCCCCATGCCATATTAGGCACTGTCTCCTAAATGCCTCTGCCATCTGGTGCAAGCTGATCTTATTTCAGCTAAGGGGTGTAAAGCTTGAGCAAAAGTAGCAAATGATAGCCATACCCCAACCTGTGCTCTGCTGGTAAGACCATACTACAGGAGTAGGTGGCAGAAAAAATATTTCTCATACAATTTTAGTTACATGCAAAAGCGAGGATTAGAACCCAGGTCGGTGCATGCAAGGAAAAGGACTAAGACAGTGTACCAAACTTTACATTTAATGGATGTGCTCTAGGCAACTGGGGCCATGTCTCCCCAGCTCTGAGAAACATATTGCAATTGTACCAGGCAGGGCAAATGCCTCTCGGATTTTTAACAATTTTCTGGTCTTAATTGTGGAAGTGTGAGTGAGGGACAGTGATTTGTCACTCAGAGATCCAGCAGGTTTGGACCAGTTCCAATGAAACAGAATGAATATTTGGTAAGAGCCTGAAATGATCCCACTTTTGGGGGGTCAACACATGCCAAGTCCAGTACCAGGTGTCCTCATTCCATTTACCATCTACTGGAGTACTGTAGGTATTCCACCATCAAGTGGGAAAACCGGCCAAAGAACTCATTGTACGTCCAGGGTAAGTGGATGGGATTTCTCGTTATACTCTCAATCCGCCCTTCTTTACTGCTTAGCAGCAAAATGGACGACACTTTTAAACTGGTGATATATTATGCATAGTAACATCCCAAAAGACATTGAAAGAGAGTAAGGTGAATGGTAACTACATGCCTTGCTCTGCTCATTGTGCAGTGTAAGACAAATTTCAAAACTCACTCTGCCAAGATTTGTCTTATTGGCAAGGCCTGCTCACCTGACTCCCTCCTCACTGACTCTATAACCACATTAAACAGAGTTTTAACATCATTGTACTCGTAATATGGCGGTCGGACCGCTGGTGCGGCGGTCCCCGCCTGCCAGTGCACCTCCACTATTCTCTCATGGACAGGCTCGTCGGCGGGTGCTTGGGCATCTCATATACAAAGTTCGATTCGCCCTAAGTGCAGCAGACGTAGGTCCTGGGTTCACTGTGCCACTTGAATCAAGCTATCCTAGCTGAGGAGGGGTGAAACCCCAAAACCGGTCCTAGGATGCTTGTTTCCAGTCCAGGGAGGACCTGGCTTGGCAGTTCGGGCTGGACTGTTCCCATGAGGCACAGGGTCAACACTGATTTGCATATGGCCAGGTCTAAACTGGGGTGGCATGGTGAGCAAAAGCATGATGGATTTAACCCAGATCTCTTGACTGGGGGTGAATGTTTTGATTTGTTCTGCACTCCGTCCATCAATTGTGTGTCTTTTGCTTTCTCGCCCTAAGTGCGCCAGGTATGCCCAGACGTGGGTCCTGGGCTCACTGTGCCACTGGAATCAAGCTATCCTGGCTGAAGAGGGGTGAAACCCCGAAACCGGTCCTAGGATGCTTGTTTCCGGTCCAGGGAGGACCTGGCTTGGCAGTTCGGGCTGGACTGTTCCCATGAGGCACAGGGTCAACACTGATTTGCATATGGCCAGGTCTAAACTGGGTTTGCATGGTGAGCAAAAGCATGATGGATTTAACCCAGATCTCTTGACTGGGGGTGAATGTTTTGATTTGTTCTGCACTCCGTCCATCAATTGTGTGTCTTTTGCTTTCTCGCCCTAAGTGCGCCAGGTATGCCCAGATGTGGGTCCTGGGCTCACTGTGCTCTGGAATCAAGCTATCCTGGCTGAAGAGGGGTGAAACCCCGAAACCGGTCCTAGGATGCTTGTTTTTGGTCCAGGGAGGACCTGGCTTGGCAGTTCGGGCTGGACTGTTCCCATGAGGGACAGGGTCAAGACTGATTTGCATATGGCCAGGTCTAAACTGGGGTGGCATGGTGAGCAAAAGAATGATGGATTTAACCCAGATCTCTTGACTGGGGGTGAATGTTTTGATTTGTTCTGCACTCCGTCCATCAATTGTGTGTCTTTTGCTTTCTCGCCCTAAGTGCGCCAGGTATGCCCAGACGTGGGTCCTGGGCTTACTGTGCCACTGGAATCAAGCTATCCTGGCTGAAGAGGGGTGAAACCCCGAAACCGGTCCTAGGATGCTTGTTTCCAGTCCAGGGAGGACCTGGCTTGGCAGCTCGGGCTGGACTGTTCCCATGAGGCACAGGGTAAACACTGATTTGCATATGGCCAGGTCTAAACTGGGGTGGCATGGTAAGCAAAAGAATGATGGATTTAACCCAGATTTCTTGACTGGAGGTGAATGTTTTGATTTGTTCTGCATTCCGTCCATCAATTGTGTGTCTTTTGCTTTCTCGCCCAAAGTGTGCAAGGTATGGCCAGACGTGGGTCCTGGGCTCACTGTGCCACTGGAATCAAGCTATCCTGGTTGAAGAGGGTTGAAACCCCGAAACCGGTCCTAGGATGCTTGTTTCCGGGCCAGGGAGGACCTGGCTTGGCAGTTCGGCTGGACTGTTCCCATGAGGCACAGGGTCAAGACTGATTTGCATATGGCCAGGTCTAAACTGGGGTGGCATGGTGAGCAAAATAATGATGGATTTAACCCAGATCTCTTAACTGGGGGTGAATGTTTTGATTTGTTCTGCACTCCGTCCATCAATTGTGTATCTTTTGCTTTCTCGCCCTAAGTGTGCCAGGTATGCCCAGACGTGGGTCCTGGGCTCACTGTGCCACTGGAATCAAGCTATACTGGCTGAAGAGGGGTGAAACCCCGAAACCTGTCCTAGGATGCTTGTTTCCGGTCCAGGGACAAATTTCAAAACTCACTCTGCCAAGATTTGTCTTATTGGCAAGGTCTGCTCACCTGACTCCCTCCTCACTGACTCTATAACCACATTAAACAGAGTTTTAACATCATTGTACTCGTAATATGCTGGTTGGACCGTTGGTGCGGCGGTCCCCGCCTGCCAGTGCACCTCCACTATTCTATCATGGACAGGCTCGTCGGCGGGTGCTTGGGCATCTCATATACAAAGTTCGATTCGACAATGGTGGCCTGCTGTAGCGTTATACCATGGTTAGTTCCTGGAAGTCTTTGTCCTCGATATCAACAGTGAGGGGCTCTGGAACTTTCAGTGGGACAAACCGGCGCAGTCAATCAGATGTGCGAGTTGACGACGGCAGCTTGACTCCCAATGTCGAGCCGGTCTCCTCCTGGAGCTTTCCTGCAAATCTTTGCAGAAAGTTACTTTCTTTGCAGATTTTGTAATTTCATGGTTCCTTCTAGGAAAATAAGTTTGCCAAGGTACTGTTCTTTGGGATCCGTGTGACCCGACACTGCACACCTCGCGGTCGGCTCCGTACTTTGGGAGCTTCAGTTGTCATGACGTAGTAATAGCACCAGGTGGAGCCATTTGTTGCTAAAAGCTTTTTTTTGTGAATAACCAATTTTGGTGATATCTTGACATATGAATAGTGGATTATTGTCATTTTGGTCTTGTTTTGTTTAGATAAAGATTTCCTATTTTTCTGGTGTGGTGTCCATTTGTAGTGTTTTCACTGTATTACTGTATGTGTGTACAAATGCTTTACACACTGCCTCTGAGATAAGCCTGTCTGCCAAGCTACTAAGGCGGTGAGCAGGGGTTGTCTAAGGGCATAACTCCCTTACCCTGACTAGAAGCAAGGGTCCCTACTTGGACAAAGGTGCAAACCAATGCCAACTAGAGACCCCCATTTCTAACACCTTGCAATATAAAAAAATACATTTTCATTTGGTAAACTATTTCGAAATGTATGTATGTTGAATTTACCAATTTGCTGTATGCACATTTTGCACTTTTTGGTTTGAATGGTTATACTGCACGCCTTTATTTGACCTGCTCTGCTATTAAATCAGTGATCTACTTTCCTTCCTGGAAAATCCCGGGTGGCCGCTGAGGTCCATAATCACTCTGCTTAATTAGCCGGATTGACAGTCCGACAATGTTGTTCTCCGGCATCACATGGATGTATGCTGAGGCGAGAAAACTGGACCTTGTCAGTCAGGGATTTACAGAGACATCCTTGCCGAGTAATAGCATCTTCATGTTAATCGCCATGATCTTACATGTACATAAACTTATAAATGACAGCAGATTTTATTTGTGGTTCAAATGCTGTATTTGATCATTAGAAGCATTTGATGGTCCCCTGTGGTCTCACTTGAAGCCACATTTGTTCCTGTGATGTAAATGTATTGATGCAAATCTGCTACATTTTTGCGAATTGGGCCCATGGCTCATTTAACCCTCATTTTCACACTTACACCTCAACTCTGTAATTTTCCAAGCAAACGTGTTGAATCACATTAATGAACATTGGAGACAACCTTATATAACCAAATTGTCCTTTAACATCTTCATGGAATATCACCTTCAGCACACTACACATACACCGGGTATCAGGAAATGATATCAACTGGCTGTCTCTGCTAAAAGGATCCTGGCATCCATAATAGTTTGTAAGTCTGAACGTAGAGGACCTCACTGGGACCAATCCAGAGCAGCAACCCCCAATGATGATGCCTTCCTTGGCCTGATCTTCTGATTTCATCTGCTCAGAGTTCTACTGTCTCCGACATTGAGAGCCTCAAACTTCTTGCCAATGTCAAGACTCCTACCTAGGTCCCACACTTCAGCCCGCCGACATTGATGAGATCCTCTTAGGATCCAGATGGCACCTCGACCAGCTGACAGCCCCGTCAATGAGGATTTCTCCAAGAAAAGACAAAGTCAAAAGGTAAACTTTCCACTAGGCAGAACTTGGTCCCTGTATCTGTCCAAGGCTCCATTGTGGTCAGCCTGAACTTTAGACTTTGACCCAGTCTAGCATGACCAGATACCCGCTGTTGGCACTTTGTGCTTTTTGGCACTAGAAACATCTAAAACGTTGAAAAATAATATCTCCAGTTTCGTACATTCAATTTTTTTTTTTTTTTTTTGTGGCCATTTGTTCATCAAATTTTGCTCTTTTTTTAAAAATTGGGGTGGGATTTTTATGGTTCCATATTTTCTACTTTGTTACTGTTTTAGTACAATAAATGCCTTACACATTTCTCCTGCGTCAAGCTTGTCTGCTCCGTGCTGCAGATACAAAGGGTTGAGCTTGGGTTAAATCATTGAGACTTTAAAAAAAATAATTATTTTAAAGAGTTTTATGTAGCGCAAACTTGACCCGAATCAGGTATCAGAGCGCTTTAAATAGCACCAGTTGCATTACATGAGGACAGGTTCATTTTTTTTGTTGGGCACAGGGAGATTAAGTGGTTTTCCCAGAATCACAAGATGTTCAGCGTCATTGCCGATACTCTAACCTAGTTCCCCAGATTCAAGGTCGACCGTCCTAGCCGTTAGGTCAGCTCCCCTCCCAGACTTAATTGCACCTGGTAAGGAAAAGTGCAGTTATTAATTGAAGAGGACTACTGTTGACTTCAACTAATAATCTACTTTCGCACAACCACCAATTTCTTTTTTTTTCAATTGTCTGCTATTTATCAAGTGTGCAGACTTATTGTGAGCAATCTAGACTGTATATTTGAATATATAGCCTGAAAGACACTTATTTATCCAGGAACAACTTTTGCAATGAGCTAATGCCTCATTAAAAAATATGTATTTTTGATTTGTGAGGAAACAGCTTGCTTCTAACTGTGCTCCGGTCGCCCTACGGTCGGGGTAAACCTCCTTTGCCCTCCTTGTCTCTGGGGGGTCGGTGGATGTTCTTATCCAAAGTCTGGAAATCACATACCCCAGTAGACTAGACATTTTTTTACTAATATATCTAAGCATTTCACCCAATTTTGGGGAAAAATATCTTAGCAACCAATAAAAAAGATTTACACCAAATGAATGGAAGAATCCTTTGGCCTCTGTGTCCACCCGAATCTGGCGTTATTTCATTTAACGTTTATTGTAACTGCAACAAAAAAGCCTGTCTCCAAAGAAAAGGGGAAAATTACATTTTGGGACACCCCGTTAACACCCCATTTACCAATTTGCTGTGATTGCGAACAGTCTTTGAGAAGTGCATGTTTCTTCATCCCTAATGAACGGCTCCTGGTCATCTACTCGCCTCAGGGTCGGACTAGAATGGAAAATATGTCCTGGCACCAACATAAACGCAGCCTCAATTAGTGAATGAGAAAGCTATCAAAGAAGCCAATGTTTGCACATTGGGGCAGTTTTGAACTTGAAAAGACACTATGTGTAAGTGTTTTGCAAGGTATGGGAAAGGAATGAATGAATGCATGAATGAATGAATGAATGAATGAATGAATGAATGAATGAATGAATGAAATGATTTGTTAAGCTCAAAACAGCTACTCCAAGAAGGAGGGTCCCGGCGCTAGATGGAAAGTAAGACACAGTAGAAGAGTAGACATAAGAGGGACCTACCATCATTGGATCTATCAAAAGAGGGGGGTCTTTAAAAGGCTCTTAAATGAATTCTCTGAAGTAGCACCTCTAATATGATGCATGGGTCTGTGCTTGCTGCAGGCAATCTTTGTTTTAATACCAGAGGAGTCAACAGTAAAAACCTGCCCTCCAGACCATGAAACAGGCCCACAATAGGCCTGTCCGACCCTGACTCCGCTCTCAGCAACTTGCTTCAGGATATGCACTTTGGAGCACAAACAGTAACAAACATTATTTATTTATATGTCGTAATGTGCCTCAGCTGTCATTAAATGGATGAAGTATAAAATGGAAACTGTAGGGGAAGAACTCTGTTCATGCAGTAAGGGAAGGACAAACCTCATATGAGGACAGGAGTTCATCCAGGAGGCAATAATGAAGTGACTAAACAAACCATCACCCAACCCAAGGGGTTCTTGGAGACGTAGCCGAGCTGAAGTTAAATCTGTACAGAGGTGTTGTCTACGTTTTTTAGGATTAAATCTGTGTATCACACTCAGCGCAGAGGATAACATCCAAGCAGAATACAGGCAAATGGGAAAACACAGCAGTACCATAAAAACTGCAACTGGGTGATCAGTAGGGCGGCATCTCCGAATAGGCCCCACTTGTTGCCAGGAGGTCCATAAGTGGCAGATTTTGCTGTTTTTCACGAATAATTATTTTTTTATTCAAGCGTGTTATAGGATGCATCCTTGAAACGTGCTGCTGGCAGCAGTCACTGTGATTAGCAATTGTCTTACTTCGTGTACATAAACGGCCAATCCGTGCCTGACACTGTTTTTTATTAATTTGCGCTAAATAAGACCAACATCTGGCAGCAAAGCTTTTTCTTTTCTCTTAGTGTCTTCTCAAATGGTAAATCACGATTTTAATTTTCGAAAAATTAACTGTGTTTCTGGTTTTCAATATTGTTTTATATTTTTTGTAAAATAATTTCTCATTATTGTGTATATATATATATATATGCTGGTGTTGATCCGTGCTGGGCAAGAGTTTTACATTTCTTTGCATTCTGTTCTTTTTTTACGGAAGCACAATTTGAGGGAAATGGCTATGATTGGGCGTTTACGTCTTTCTCATAAATTTTGCTCTACTTCTGCTTAAAGTGTACTTAATTTTCTAAGTTGAGAGTTTGCAGCAACGGTCTTTGGTTCAGCCAAATGTGAAACTGAGTGGAAAATAGTCAGTACACTCATCACATACCCCCTGTCTTTTGTTTGGAAGGGAACAAATAGCTCGCGCACATTTTTAACGAAGGTGACCCACAATGTGTAAAACTCATTATATTCATGACCAAATGCACAATTGTCCCCACCCTGTTTTAGATGCGTAGCAAACACCTTAACCCAATTCAGATTTTAATGTGAATATGTTAATGTGCATTATGAGCTATAGTAAATGTAACTGTCAGTATTATGAAGTGGTAATTGTGTTAAATTTGTGGTGAAATTGTTTATGTACTCAGCAATAACAGATTGATAATATATTGAAAGGTTATACTTAGTGGAGTGAGAACTTTGACTAGTATCAGGCTACAGACCATGCCCATTTGGCAAGTACACTTGATCAACCAACCATATAATGGCAAATATTCTGTCTGATAATAGAGGACCTGGAGGCAACCTTCCTGCAAGTGAACTACGTCCACACGTCTTCACTGATTGGGTCGAAAGAGAGGGCTATTTCCGGAAGTCTCTGCCTATTGGTTCCGGCAGGCACCTCCTTCAGCGGAGGCCCCACCTTCGACCCACAAGGCCAAGACACAAGATTCTCATTGGATACGACTGCTTACATTACATCCAAAGGGGGTAATTTCATGGATCAACTTTCCAATAACTTTTGTTATACATACATGTCTGCCATTTCAAAGTACCATTAATAACATGAATTATTTGTAGGTAGCCTGTTTGAAATGAGTCAATAGACCGACTTTAGAAGGACTAAGGTCTGAATCACAAGTTTGAAGGCTGCTGGGAGTCGAATTTGTGGCTAGAAATTAACTGCATACAGGGGCGGTCTTAGGCATTTGCAAGCTGTGCACCTGCACAGGGCCGCCAAACCCCAGAGGCCGCCACGAGGAATCGGATACAATACATATTCTGCACAGGGCCACCATGAGCCTAGAGCCGCCCCTGCTGCATAGCTCAGCGGCGACTGAGCTAGCTTGCCATCCCGTGTTCGTCCCATGATTTATTTCCCTATAATCTTCAATTGAGCCCTTTCAGAGACAACACGCTGCCGTGTGTGACACATCCCTGGATTAGGATTTACCGTCAAACAACACTTGGCACGTTTACGAGTATGTGGAGTGGGTGGGTTACGTAAATATTGCATTCGAGCAGCTGGAGACTTAAAATGTAGATTTATGTTCAAAGATGCCGGTCTTAATAGGGGTAAGTATATTACATATGCTATTAAACTACGAGAGTTGTTTTTAGTGCCCATTGGAACGTGACTATAAACCAGGCTGCAGGCTCTGTTTCTACGTCAGCACATCTGCATAAATAGAGGTGTGTGAACAGATGTTCACGCACCCCAGCTACAGTCTCTATATTGTATGCAAATGTATTAACGGTCTTCTTTTCGTACTGACCGGAAGGTAACGCTTTGCTGCAATGCAAAACACTGATCTCAGTAAATAAGCATTACATCCCAATTGAAACCTAAAGCAGCGGGCCAACTCTGGGAGTCTTGCAATCAAAACACCACTATGGACATTTTATTTCTTAAGGTTTGCTAGAAGAACTAGAGACAAACCCAAACCGAGGGACGAGCAGATATTTGGATCATTTTCGCTCTAATTCCGCTGAGATTTTACAGATTTTAGACAGAAAGGAGAAATGGAAGACATTGCCAAAAAAGTGTCATGTGGGCATGGGCAGGAGCCAGATAAAATCTGTCTGGCAGTGGTTCCCTCGAGCACCAGAGGAGAGTAGTTGGACGCAGCTCCACTCAAGGTGGTTCTGCTTAAAATTAAATTAAAGATCATCTAGGGAACGCGGGGAAAAGTCTACAACGGAGACGGTACTAATTAATTGAAATGAATTCGGAACTTGGAACGAATGGAAAACAGATTAATAGATAGTGTAGCATGGTAAATATTTTCACGTGACAATGGTGTTGCACTATTGCTAAAAAAAGAAGAAAATGCCAATTTCCCTTCCCCTTAAAGAGATGGCACTAAAGAAACAGTTAAAGAGATAAATAAACACATGCCATACCGATGCTCTAGTTTTAGACCCATGAGCTTGGATGGTGCAGCATTCCAACATGCCACGGCACAGATGAGAACATGTGAAGCAGACAGGCTCCTGTGTAATGGGGTGAGCTGCTGGGACATTCGATGCTCACCCTCTCGTCCTTCTCATTTCGATCTCCAGCAGAGACCTCCCTCCCACACCCCGACATGCAGTGCAACAACACACACAATGTGGTGTGCATGAGTAATGCTATTCAGTCGGTGTGACGAGCTGCAGAAGTGTGCCACGTTCAGATAAAGGAAGCACTGCGGGAGGGGGAAGGGGGGCATATCAAGGGACAGGGATGATATGAAAAAGGAAGTGATGTGAGGGATTAGGGAAGCAGCCGTGGCACGTAATCTAATTTCATTCGCGGAGTTTACAGTCACACAGGACGTGTACTCTGCTAAGCCTGTAAATGGCGGACGGGTTGGAACATGGCCTTCGCCCTAACATTAATGTTGGGCTGACTGCTGAGAGCATTTTTAATGTTGCTTTAAAGTTGGGGTCGGAAGTGTTCCAGAACAGTAGCTATTAGAAGCGAAGAGATTGCGCAGACAGAATATACAGGACAGGCAGCTGCCTGGGACACAAATCACACTGGTCCATTCACAAAGCTATTTCGGCCCTTAATAGGTGCTTAGTAGTGGCGGGCGAGCCTAGCAAAGCTCGAGACGATTTCGGGCACAATGTCTCGCTGTGGCTCTGCACTTCACTAAGGTGGGAGGAACTTGCGGAATTTCACTCCACGTAGTTACATAAAAACTCAATGAGATTCTGCAGAGTTCTGTTTTGATAAATCTTGCGTGGAGGTGTTCTAGCCCCCAAAATTCTCGCTCACCAACGTAATTTTTGGTGAGCCACATCCGTGAAAAAATGAAGCCACTCTCGGGCTGGTAAATTTTTGCCGGAATTCCACGTTCCAATTGGAACTTGGAGTGGGCAAAACTGTACGAACTCTGCTGATGGGGCAGAAATTTCACCCACTCCTACACTTGAGCCATGAGGACTGACGAGCCATAGCATAGCTGAGACGGCATCCCCATGCTTCACTAGGGCTACTGGAATTACGCAGTACTAATGTGCCAAATTAAGCGGGAGACAGGACCACATTATGTGCCAAGAAAGGTCCAGTTATGTGGTGTAATGCGGCTTATTTTGTGAAAGTATTACATTATTATTTTGTAATTTTTAGGTTTCGCCTACACAGCGCTTGCACTGTGCTTGCGAAATGTATTTTGCCTTAAATACATCTTAAAAGGGGCTTACATCCCGCCCTAAATGTTTACTGGTATGTGTGCTTGCCACTTACTTTTCCTCCATTTTTATTGGCTGTCACACGCTATTTCCTGTTGTTCCACATGTTTTTGCTCTTATCAGTGTCCCAAGACTCAAGTACTCCTTTTCATTCGCCAAACTTCTTTGTGAGGCTGCTGTCTTGATGTCGACAAAGGTCAGCATTCTAGTGTTCTTGCTCTTGAGTGTGCACCTCAGCTGCATGGCACTTTCTGTTTGTCCATCCCTCAGTTTTTAATGCATCGAATTCACACATCCAGCAGTTCCTGTCTTCCTGCTCATTTCCTCTGGTGACTGCAGCAACAGCATCTGTCCCCTCTCCACTCTCCCCACCCCTGCTCCATTTTCCAGCTGTAACAAGGGGCAGATGTCCGGGAATTCCTTTCTTTGCACCTTGAAGTGGCGTTGCCCACACCCCCTCCAGATGAGAAGGTGTTAGATCTGGGGGTCTCTAGTTGGCAGGGTAGGTACCACTGTCCAAGTAGGGACCCTTGCTTCTAGTCAGGGAAAGGGGGATACACTGTTAAGATAACCCCTGCTCACCCTCTAGGTAGCTTGGCCTGAGCAGTCTAGGCTATCAAAGGCAATGTGTAAAGTATTTGTACCAACACTCACAGTAACACAGTGAAAACACCACAGATTTACTCCACACCAGTTTTAGAAAAATAATGTATCTTTACTAAAAACTTCACAAGACCAAATATTACAGACAAACCAACATATAATTCAAAAGGTTACTTTAAAGATAGTTCAAGAGTTTGCAGAAAGTACTCCAGGATGTCAAAATCAGTGTCCTGCACAGTGCGACTCTCAATGCACAAAATGCGACACTCTCGTGTCCAACAGTACCTGTAGTTGCGATAAGGTTCCCAAAAGCTATAACAAGGAAGATGGCAAAGGCGATGCGATGCTCCTGAGATCCTGGGGAGGCTTTGCAGCAGCCCTGCTTCACGCAGCAGAGGTGGATGCGCCGGCTCCGATCTGTAGGGGGAGGATGCGATACCTTTGGCTTTCGTTGCGTAGGTTTCTTGGGGGGAAGCTTCACGCACAGGTTCGATGCGACACTCTTCGATGTGGTGCGATGCGTGGCGCAGCGTTGCCCTCCGGCGCCGCAACTCTCGATGCGCCACGGAACGGGACTCTGCGTCGACGCACGCAGCGACTGGAGACTTTTCACGCACCGGCAGTGATGCGGCCCGCAAACTGGTTCTGCGACGACCCTCGCAGCGTCAGGAATCTTCTCGCACCGGGACGATGCTCGACGCACTCAGCGATGCGGGGACCCTGCGTGTTGCGATGGTGCCGCGATGAAATTTTCCTCGCACTCTCGTCTTGCGACACGTAATCGGATGATGCGTTGGGTACCAGTCACTCTTGTTCACGCTTCTGCTTCCCAGCTCCCTCAACACAGCAAAACGACCTCCTGAAGCCCCAAGACTGGGCAAGCACTCCAAGGCAGGTCAGAACTCTCTCAGCAGAGTTCCAGGGGAGCTGGTGGTGAAGTCCTTTTGTTCCTGGGACTTCTTAACAGGGAGCCAGCTCTTCTCAGGCCATTGGAGATCAGAATCAAAAGAAGGGGACACAGCAAAGTCCTTCCCCTCTCCTTGGCAGCAAAGCAAAACAGCAAGCAGGCAGTCTTCTCCTCTTCAGTTTCTTCCAGCTTTCTCCTTGGCAGAGGTTTCTTCTTAGTTCCAAAGTGATCTAAAGTTTAGGTGTCTGGGGTCCTCTTCTTATACCCCTCCAAGTCTTTGTCTCTCTTTGTTCCAGTGGGGGGATTCCCCTGCTCAAACCGGTTCCTGGGTGTGCTCTGCTCTGGAGCACCTGGTTCCTTTCAGAGTGAGGGGCAGGGTCGTTAGACGCTCAGCAGGAGGTGGAGCCTTCTTTGTGCCAGCAGAGGCAGAGTCCTCAGCCTGGCCAGCAGGGGGTGGAGCCAGCTTTGTGTTTGTCAGGGGCAGCCCTATTCAAACCCAGGGACTACTCCTCCCACCCATCTAAAGCAGATCTCCCTATTCACCCTGCTGCTGACTCATCCAGGCTCCTGGAGCCACCTAGCCCATCACATGACACCCTTCAGCCAACCAGCACACAGGCACACAGGAAGGTTAAACAGGAGAATAGCTACTTTCTAAAAAGTGCTATTCTCACACAGTGAATTTAAAAACCATCTTGCTAAAAAGATGTATAATTAAATTCTGAACACAGAGATACCAAACTTGGATTTTCTATCTTGCCCTTATGGGAAGATAGGCATGTAAACAGCCTTCCCCATTCTATCCTATGGGCAAGATAGCCTCTCAGCAGTGAAAAACGAAAATGGCTGTAATTCACTACCAGGGCATGTTACACACCTCAGTACATGCCCTACCTTTCAGATACACTGCACCCAGCCCAGGGGGGTACCTAGGGCCACCATAGGGATGCCTGACATGTACAGAGAGGGAAGGATAAGGCCTGGTCAGTGGGTGCACTGGCCAGGTCGACCTGGCAGTCCTGGACTGCACATAGGCACTGCAAGCAGGCCTAAGACATCATTTTAGCGCTACTCCTGTGGGTGGCACAATCAGTGCTGCAGCCCACTAGTAGCATTTGAATCACCAGCCCTGGCACACGCAGTGCACTTTACTAGGGGCTAACAGGTGAAACAAATATACCAATCATGGATAACCAATCAATATCACAATTTATACAGAGAGCATATGCACTTTAGCACTGATCAGCAGTGGTAAAGTGCCCAGAGTCTTATTGCCAACAACCACGGGTCAGAAAAAATGAAGGAGGAAGAAGCAAAAAGTTTGGGGATAACCCTGCAAAAAGGGCCGTTTCCAACACAACCCCCTTCCAGCCTAAAGCCAGGGTAGACCAAGCGATACCTCGATGGGATTCCCTGCTTAGGGCGATAGAACACGGAAACTGGCCCAAACAGCAGGGCACTATTCCTGTTCTACGCCTTCCTGAACCCGGTTGGATCTCTCCATCCATACTCTCAGGGTCCACCACACCAACCCATGTGGAACCCTTCTCCTCACCTGTGGACACCACCTGTGCAGCACCTAGCCTTAACTTGCTCACAGATGTGTCCCAACAGACAGACAGCAAGCCACAGTGACCACTGACAGTGGTCAGGGATGAGACCCAGGACTTATTCCTCTCAGTGCCCTCAAACCCCTGTGGCGTCAGAGGGTGGGGGGCGGTAGCCCCAGGTGCTTGGCACCCTTTGTCCACTCCCTTCCCTGTCAGGTCGGGTCTGACAACCTGGCACTGACCGACCAGCTCCGGGCCTGTATCCGGTGGCTGGACAGGAGGCTGGGGTAGGCTTTTCCATACCCAGTCCTCCTCTTCCTTGGGGCTTTGTACCCTCCCACCTGGAGCGGTACCCCCTTCTAGAATAGTCAGGGCACCTGTGGCAGGTGTCCTGCACCATTCACCCACCAGTTCAGGGGTTCTATCCTGCAACTGGGATCCCAGGTCAGGGGGGACACCCCGGACCTGGCCCTCCAACCTAGGGTCTACACCCTCCAGGTGAACCGGGGTCAGAGGCGAGGACTCCCTCCCTCTGCACCCCCTTCCAGAATTCTGCACCCTCCTACTCGGAGCGGTACACCTCAAAGACAAACTGGTAGAGACACTGCTTACAAATGTCCCTCCCTCCAGTTCAGGACCTCTCTCCAGCAACTGGTCTCCCAACCTAGGGTCTAAACCCTGCGGTTGCACACCTGCCTGGCATGCCAGGACTTCTGGGGACTCACACAGTATCTCCCCGAGGGTGACACATGACTCATGTGTCTTGTGACAGTCTGCCTGGCGCAGATCTCCCGGCCCCTGTCCACCTGACAGTGCGCGAAGATCCCCCAGGACAGAAGTGGTGTCACCATGGTCACTCCTAGGGGACTCAGCCCTTCTGGCTGGTCCCTGACCCACTGGTTCTCCCACTGGGGAACACATCCCCCTCTCACCCCTCAGTCTGGACTTCTGCACCCTCCCAACTGGAGCGGTACCGCCAGACACCAGAACCACTGGAGCTCTGTTTACAGAGGCTCCAGGTTCTCCTGACACTAGGAGATCCTCCTCAAATGGCCTACTAGCACGGTCTAGGCCCCCAACCTGGTGTTCCCTTAAGGAACCCTCCAGGCCCTGAGACTGGGTTTCGGGCACCTTGGGACCCACAGTCCCACACTCACCCCTTCTCCACTGAGACAGGACGTGAGCCCCTACACCACTCCCACTACACTGGGACCTAACTGGGCTACACTGAACCTCTTCCACCTCACAGGTCTGGAAGATATCCGGGCCACTCCTTTTGGGATCACTCCCCAATGCCTCTCCAGACCTTTTGTCATCCAACCAAAGGTCTGCCTCCAACGCAAGCTCTCTGGAACCAGAGAACTCACACTCCACCGGGTGTTGGCATAGCTCTGGAAAACAGGGACTTAAAATATGCTCTCCAACAAATGAATCACACAGCCCCCCACAGTTGTTAACCAAGCTACAGTTTGCCTCACCCTCCAGTGCCTCACACAAGTACCCCACACCACTCTCCTGAGATTGGCAAGACGGTACCTGACTGTCTCTGTCACACAACTCACACTCTTCTGGGCGGTCTTCACACTCACACACTAAGGTTTCTACCATGGGGGAACCCCTCTCCCTGTACCTCTCATCTAGGGTCAGTAGAGTGTCCCTCCCACCACTAGGAATATGGTCCCCTGTGCCAGTTCCCCAATCCACTTCAGGGACACTGCACTCCACTGGAACTACATCATAAACCTGAACCCCCTGGTGCATGTCAACCCCCTCCTTCAAGTCAGGTGCCACATCTCTGGGTATTTGTACCTTTCTTTCAGCACTAGAAACTACAATCTTGCTGCCACCATCTGAGCTGGACTCCACCTCCAACTCAGCAAAGCTCACTTCTTGAGCTAACCATTCTCCTTCAGCTGAGACACTCATGGCCTCAAGCCTCTCGAGCTCCAAATCAAGCTCCCTCATCCTCAACTCATGAGCCAGAAGCAATTTCTTCTCCTCCAAGGCACGGGCATTCCTGCTCTCCTCCGCCGCCTTGTCTACTTCCGATTGCTTCATTTTCATTTTCATTATTTCCAATTCATGGTTTCTCACCCTTTGATTCTCCTCCAACTCCTCTGGAGTGAGACTCCTACTGGAATGGGAGCTGCCAGCCCTTGAGACTGGTCCGACCACGGGCAGATCTTGGGGAACAAAACCATCCTCTTCATTTGCATCATCTTCCTCTTGGGCCTCCCAACAGGCCTTCAAGAATCTTTGTAGCACATCCTTTCTAGATCCGCTTTTCACAGGGCAACCAAGGTCTTTGCAGAATTGCTTTAGCTCCTCAACTTTGTACGAATACAAATCCTCAATGGAAAACTCCAATTCTGCCCTCTCACTTGTTGCCACCAGAGACATGATGCTCTTGAAGAGTTACTCAAAAATAGAATCAAAAATAATATGTGGTTGTCTATTGGTCTGCACTTAAACTAGTGATGTACACCAATTACTGTGGGTCAAGTACAAATACAAGTTCAATCCTCACCGCTGACCACCAATGTTAGATCTGGGGGTCTCTAGTTGGCAGGGTAGGTACCACTGTCCAAGTAGGGACCCTTGCTTCTAGTCAGGGAAAGGGGGATACACTGTTAAGATAACCCCTGCCCACCCTCTAGGTAGCTTGGCCTGAGCAGTCTAGGCTATCAAAGGCAATGTGTAAAGTATTTGTACCAACACTCACAGTAACACAGTGAAAACACCACAGATTTACTCCACACCAGTTTTAGAAAAATAATGTATCTTTACTAAAAACTTCACAAGACCAAATATTACAGACAAACCAACATATAATTCAAAAGGTTACTTTAAAGATAGTTCAAGAGTTTGCAGAAAGTACTCCAGGATGTCAAAATCAGTGTCCTGCACAGTGCGACTCTCAATGCACAAAATGCGACACTCTCGTGTCCAACAGTACCTGTAGTTGCGATAAGGTTCCCAAAAGCTATAACAAGGAAGATGGCAAAGGCGATGCGATGCTCCTGAGATCCTGGGGAGGCTTTGCAGCAGCCCTGCTTCACGCAGCAGAGGTGGATGCGCCGGCTCCGATCTGTAGGGGGAGGATGCGATACCTTTGGCTTTCGTTGCGTAGGTTTCTTGGGGGGAAGCTTCACGCACAGGTTCGATGCGACACTCTTCGATGTGGTGCGATGCGTGGCGCAGCGTTGCCCTCCGGCGCCGCAACTCTCGATGCGCCACGGAACGGGACTCTGCGTCGACGCACGCAGCGACTGGAGACTTTTCACGCACCGGCAGTGGTGCGGCCCGCAAACTGGTTCTGCGACGACCCTCGCAGCGTCAGGAATCTTCTCGCACCGGGACGATGCTCGACGCACTCGGCGATGCGGGGACCCTGCGTGTTGCGATGGTGCCGCGATGAAATTTTCCTCGCACTCTCGTCTTGCGACACGTAATCGGATGATGCGTTGGGTACCAGTCACTCTTGTTCACGCTTCTGCTTCCCAGCTCCCTCAACACAGCAAAACGACCTCCTGAAGCCCCAAGACTGGGCAAGCACTCCAAGGCAGGTCAGAACTCTCTCAGCAGAGTTCCAGGGGAGCTGGTGGTGAAGTCCTTTTGTTCCTGGGACTTCTTAACAGGGAGCCAGCTCTTCTCAGGCCCTTGGAGATCAGAATCAAAAGAAGGGGACACAGCAAAGTCCTTCCCCTCTCCTTGGCAGCAAAGCAAAACAGCAAGCAGGCAGTCTTCTCCTCTTCAGTTTCTTCCAGCTTTCTCCTTGGCAGAGGTTTCTTCTTAGTTCCAAAGTGATCTAAAGTTTAGGTGTCTGGGGTCCTCTTCTTATACCCCTCCAAGTCTTTGTCTCTCTTTGTTCCAGTGGGGGGATTCCCCTGCTCAAACCGGTTCCTGGGTGTGCTCTGCTCTGGAGCACCTGGTTCCTTTCAGAGTGAGGGGCAGGGTCGTTAGACGCTCAGCAGGAGGTGGAGCCTTCTTTGTGCCAGCAGAGGCAGAGTCCTCAGCCTGGCCAGCAGGGGGTGGAGCCAGCTTTGTGTTTGTCAGGGGCAGCCCTATTCAAACCCAGGGACTACTCCTCCCACCCATCTAAAGCAGATCTCCCTATTCACCCTGCTGCTGACTCATCCAGGCTCCTGGAGCCACCTAGCCCATCACATGACACCCTTCAGCCAACCAGCACACAGGCACACAGGAAGGTTAAACAGGAGAATAGCTACTTTCTAAAAAGTGCTATTCTCACACAGTGAATTTAAAAACCATCTTGCTAAAAAGATGTATAATTAAATTCTGAACACAGAGATACCAAACTTGGATTTTCTATCTTGCCCTTATGGGAAGATAGGCATGTAAACAGCCTTCCCCATTCTATCCTATGGGCAAGATAGCCTCTCAGCAGTGAAAAACGAAAATGGCTGTAATTCACTACCAGGGCATGTTACACACCTCAGTACATGCCCTACCTTTCAGATACACTGCACCCAGCCCAGGGGGGTACCTAGGGCCACCATAGGGATGCCTGACATGTACAGAGAGGGAAGGATAAGGCCTGGTCAGTGGGTGCACTGGCCAGGTCGACCTGGCAGTCCTGGACTGCACATAGGCACTGCAAGCAGGCCTAAGACATCATTTTAGCGCTACTCCTGTGGGTGGCACAATCAGTGCTGCAGCCCACTAGTAGCATTTGAATCACCAGCCCTGGCACACGCAGTGCACTTTACTAGGGGCTAACAGGTGAAACAAATATACCAATCATGGATAACCAATCAATATCACAATTTATACAGAGAGCATATGCACTTTAGCACTGATCAGCAGTGGTAAAGTGCCCAGAGTCTTATTGCCAACAACCACGGGTCAGAAAAAATGAAGGAGGAAGAAGCAAAAAGTTTGGGGATAACCCTGCAAAAAGGGCCGTTTCCAACAGAAGGTATTCATTATTCAGCAGCTCCCCAGAGGGGACAACAGAAGGTTGTCTTAATGTAACAAACTCTGATCTGTCACAGATGTCAGCACAGCTGCCCAGCTAAGGACTGCCTTACACTCAGCTGGCCCCCATCAACCCTCTATCCCTCGTCAACAGAGGCTGTGCTCATAATCTCCTCTACCCACCACCATTCCACGGTATACACCCACCACCCAACTCAGGTAATACCAAACCCAACAACTCCTGGTAAGAAAAACACCACTCACCAATTAATACAGCTATTTTACCATCCTTCCCCCATACTCTACCCATCCCCAGATAACGCCTACAACCACAAATAGCAGCCCGTACCTGCACAGCTCTACGTAACGCACTACCCATAAATGTTACACCTATCCCTTTTTCATCCCATATACATCCCAATATAATATCAATTACCCACCCACTTGATGACATAATTATTCCATTCACCATACAATCACAAATAGAAAACACCCCATCACCCCGACACCATCAACCACAGAGCCTCTGCTTCTCCCACCCAACACTAGACACCAAATATGCCCACTCCCTCTAAAATCCAACGCAATATTCCTTGCACTGTCACTCCTAAGCGCCATCCCCGACTTCTAGTTTCTAAGTTGCCTTTTACGTCTCCAAAATACCTGCTTCCTCCAGTACTATTCCCGATCCCACCCACTACTTGCAGTTCAGACACTTGAGGTAAGCAGAGCACTATGCACAATTGTCTTATTGCTGCACGCATTTCAAGCATGCTTTTTGGTTCCATTTTTTTTTGTTTGTCCGACTCTTGGACGCCATCTGATTCCTGCCCCGAACGCGTACAGCCGACGGCTCTAAATCATGTCCCTTCTGTGGTGGCTAATTTTAATGCTTCCCAGTGTAATGACTTGATTCCACTTATTCACCAGCACAGCATTTTCACCCCTGAGGTTTCTGTCACGGTTGACGCAGCCATGCTCAGCCTTCCAGGGGCAGTGAGGGTGGAGCAAGTAGAGAATGTTTGCGCTGTATTTTGGCGGTGATATTATTTATTATCATTTTTTGGGTGTGATTTGAGAGAACTGTGAACTTGGATAATGGTTCTCCGATTTCTATCGCCCTCTTTTCAATGTTTCACATTAAAACTCAAACTGGCTGCATGGCATCCTTCTTTCATTATCACTTGAATTGATCTTGTGTACAGTGCTAATCTTTGTGCTGCTCTTCGCTGGCAACATTACACTTTGCTACTCCATTTTCCACTATTTCTGGCCTACTTTAGAGGACTGCTTACCTTGACAATTGGCTTCCTCCGAGTACGGTCGTTTCATTTTTAATGTTTCCATTCTAATGCTTTGCTTTGAAGACTAAATGTGCTTCACTGAATCACTTTAGTTCCCTTTTTCATTTTATTATGTGTGCACAGCACATCTGATTGCGCTAATTTTTCTATATGTTGACAAATGATGATGTGGGACTTTATCTCCTATAATGCACGGCGTGTTCTATGGGGATCGCCTGATTGGATAATTAGCCTGCTCCAATCATGCTAGTCACCTCTTTAAACATCGTGTTTGCAAGCGAACACTGGTAGGATTCATTTCCTTCATCCTGACGTTTGTGATTGATGTGGTGCTTCGCTTAGTTCGCGCTTGCTTTAAGTAAGTTGTGTTGCGCTTTGCTGCATACTACGGCCTGTGTTTAGCTCCCATATTCTTAACCGCACTCGAGACTTTCTGGGTTGTGTTCACAGTTTGCTATGTCACTAACAGGATACTTGAGGGGTTTATTCCCTATGTCTGGAGGCTTTAGGCTCTTTTGCTTTTTCCTCAGCTTATCTCCAAAGTTGGATGGTCTCCATAACTGTTAGATCTCCATTTCTCTGATACTTCTGCCTATTTACAATGCTGGATGGTCGCTTTGATTGTTGGACCCTCAATTCTTTGGGGCTTATGCTCTTTAGTAAGTTTCATTCATCAAATATAATTAGAGCTTTGCTATTGTATCCTAATTTATGATGAATGCAACATATTTGTATTTGCTTAGGGACACGTTTATAGGATTGATTCCCTGGCACAGCTTTACGGCAATTGGTCGTCTTGGTAGTCGGTCTTGTAGTTCTCCTTTTTTCGTTGTTGTCCAACTTAGTATGTTCTTGTTTTGTGCCTTACTAGAGCATTGTGTCCGTGCTTTAAATATAATTTTACTTATTGCAATGTATTTGCAACCTTCTAGTCGTGTTTCTGTAAATAATGGAAGGAGAGTAAAACATCTGTACACATGTCTGTACTCTAAAGGTTTAAATATAAATGCCTGATACTTTGTGAGTTTAGTAAAAATATCACTTGAATGGGTCTAGACAAAGCCAGTGGTTCAAATGGGCCGGAATTGACAGCTTTATAGTTTAGTAACTTTTATTACACAACTGTTCACCAAGCTACAATTTACAACAAAAAGCTTATTATTAATCACATAGGCGAAACTTAAAACATTTACCAATGCTTGTTACATATGGTTACACTCTCTGAGCAAAGATTTAACTTCACTAGTACCAGCTTAACAATCAAATACAGCAATAAGCAACTGAAAGATTACCAGTCAACCTTTGCGAAGATCCTTCCACTGCGTTTAGGTAATTTGTGATCCGTTTCAGCTAGAAACGGTTTTTTTTTGGTCAAAATGTGCAGATTATGGGGCAGATAATAAATTATGTGGCTAATGCAGAAAACCCATATCTATGTTGAAAATGCTGCGGCAGCAGAATCGCATAATTTAAGTGGCCTTGCCATTTGCTTCCTCCTTATAAACAGTTTTTGACATACAAAAACTGATACGTGCAAATAGTGCTTTTCTGTTCAAATGCAGAGGCAAGTTCATAAAAGTCTTTCCACAGCTGTGCTCTGTTACACTTATGTCTCACCTGAACCGAGGAGCAAATCTCTTTGTTTCATTTTCCTAATATGTGTACATTTCTCATTAAGGAGTTCAGACACTCCTGCAGTTATCCTGCTTCTAAATTTTGGGTAGTAATATTAACATAATGAAAATAGGGTATATGCCTGCCTTACATTCATTTTGCAGTTTTTAAAAAGACAGACGACTTCTGTCCGATGTATTTTCCTTGACATGTGTAATTGTTTAAGACTTTGGACTGATTCACTCCTCGAAGATTGTTATAGAAAGCATTGTCCTATCCTATTGTGTTAAAAGTGAGCAGGAATGAGATTTTTATCCAGTGGCTGAAATGCACTGTGTTATCAGGAAACCAAGTTTCAAATCCTGCCTCCCCCTCTTAAAATTGTGTGATGTTAGACAAACCACCTATCTTTACGTTTTCTTGTCTCGTCTGAGAGAAAGTTAAGTTCAGTTCAGAAAAATGCAGCATACAAAAACGATTAATCTATGTGGTATAATAGACTATAAATGTTACACCTATGATACAAATAGTGCCCGTATAAAAGAACACATGCCAGTTGACGTGTGTGTTGATGCACTGATGTCATCATCATCATCCGTGCAGAGTGGGGTCACTTTTTGACTGATTTAAGTTCCTTTTTAAATGTAAACTTCCACTTTTAACAGTTGTCACTCAAGCCTGTGATTTATTTTAATTTACCGTATTGAAACACTTCCAAAGGTTAAAGAATACACTTTTTCAAATGTCAGAGTCTTTGCTGTAATTTTATGTGATTATTATTCCGCAACTTACATGCGGAATATTTTGATAGCTCAGATTTTGCTTTATCTTTTAAGGACAACCCAAGCTCTTGTTAATTCATGTCTGTCTATAACATTAAGAGCCAGAATTGGCTGGATTCACGCCTGCCAAACATCCATGAAACAAAATCTAGTAGGTGTCAAATTAATTTACTACTCCATGTTAGATCTGGCATCCTTGGCGTAGTACCCCTAAATGTTTGCTTTGGACCTCCTGTTTTGCTGACTTTGTTTTTGCTGGCCGCAAGACCCTGCACATTTTACCACTGATGACCAGTGCTAAAGTGCTTGTGCTCCATCCTTAAAACATGGTAAGATTGTCTTGTACCAAATTGGCATACTTGATTTACTTGTAATTCCCTAGTAGGGTGGCACTACCTGTGCCCAGGATCTGTAAATTAAATGCTAGTAATTAAATGATTGTGCAACCCAGTTAACTACCACTTTATACATGTCTCAGGCCTGCCATTGCAGCTTGTGGGTGCAGTTTTAAACTCTTGAAACTGATATTTCGACCTGGAAAAGTTCCCTTTTCAATTCAAATACATCATTCCTAGGATAAGCTCTGAATGGCCCAGATAGCAGGGTGCTGTGTACTTAAAATATTGGACATGTACTTTTAAGTTTTACATGTCCTGGTAGTGAAAAACCCTTAAATTCGCTTTTCACTCCTGCTAGGCCTTCCTGTCCCATAGGATAACATTGAAGTTACCTTGTTACATTTAATAAGCTGTAACTTCCAAATGAAAGCAGGTAAGCAGTTCATGTTTGGTGTCTTTGGAATTGTAATGAAAAATTCTTACTTATGGTGAAGTCGGATTTTAAATTAGTATTTTGAGAATACTACTTATGGAACGTCTGCATTTTCCTGCCTTAGCCATTTGGTGCATGCAGCCTGTCTCTGGGTCAGATGACTGGGTGTAGTTGAGAAATGGGCTTTGTGTCTTCTTCCTAGACAGCCACAAACAATAGGAAGGTTAGGTGTGCCGGGATGGGCCATCACTGGCAGGGTAGGAGGGAGGAGCTGGGTACAGCCACATTTAGACTTGAATAGGATGTGTCCTGCCTCCACACAAAGGACTGCATACCTCCTGTAGTTAGTCTGGAGGCAAGGCAGAGAGGGAGGGCACCTGTGTACTTCAAAGACATGCCTCTAAAGGCTTCTCCCCACTTCAGAGGCACAACTGGGTATGAATATTTGATTTCAGACACCAACTCTCCAGTATACTTCTGCACTTGATAAACTTCCAGGAAGAAGGACTGCTGTGCTGTTGAGAGAACTGCTGCTCTGAACTACTATGCCGTGCTGTGCTGGCCTGCTGCCTGCTGCCCTTTTGCCTGGGTGAGAAGGATAGACATGCAATTCTTAACCTAGGACCCCAGAGTGACTCCAAGGGCTATCTCTAGATGGCTGGCCTCTTGATCAGAAGCCTCAAGAACACATCAGGCTTTCATCAACCTTCAACCCAGCACCTGGACTCTGCCATCTGTGAGTCTGGTGGCCCGCAAAGTCTCACCACACAGCTGCAAGTTCATCAGAATCGACGCAAAGCAAAGCAAAGTCCTAACTACACCGCACAGCTCCCTGGAACTGGCGCAAAGCTCTTTAAAGCCTTGGCGCATAACTTCATTGGAACCTGCGCCAAATGACACAAAGTGTCGCTAAGCAACTCCAATCAAACCTCACAGAAGGATTTAAAGTACTGTGTTCAGCAAACCTGAGCGGGTTCCGGCAGGCGGCCTGCGCTCCATCGCAGTTGGCCTGAACTTGTGACCTTGTCCCGGCACGGTAATCACAGTTGCTGCTTTTTGTTTTTCAGCAATCTTTTCACTAAAATCTTTAACATTGCATATCTCTGGTTTTACTGATTGGTTTTTTGTCATTTTGGTCTTGTTTTATTTCTTAAAAGTAACTCTATTTTTCTAACTTGAAATTAGATCATTTTTTTGTGTGGTGTTTTTCAGTTCATTACTTGCTTGGTGTTGCACAAATACTTTAGACATTGCTTCTAATTTAAGACTTACTGCTCTGTGGCAAGCTATGAAAGGATTGAGCACAGGTTAATTTAGGTTTGGCTTGTGCCTCGCCTGAAAATGGTTGTTGTTGTTGCTTGAATAGGGTTTCACCCCGTTCAACCAGTAACCCAGTTTCTCACATTGGTGATCAGCGGTGAGGATTAGGACCTGTGTTTGTGAAGTGCCATACAGTGTTTTTGTGTACACTATCATCACATACCCGAGACAAATTAAAGTTTTAAATTCTGCTTGATTGGCCTTTTTGTTTTTTCAACATTTATCATTACTCTACATGACTGTTGGTGTCCGTGGCTTGGAATTTGAGCCCCTTAATTTGGAGAGCCACAATGTGGCGGCGCTCAAGGAATTTGGCCATAGAGGCAGCACAAAAGGAAAAAGTTCCTAGGCATAGAAGATGGCTGAGGTTGGGAGAGCCTAGGAGGACACAAGACTGTCCCTAGAGGAAAGAAAATTAAATTGATGTTGACTCACAAACTGAGCTTTAAGGAGCTGGACATCAAGGCCAGACAGGCAGAGTCCAGCAGTGATGGTAGAATTGTACCAACAGTGCCCTCTGGAGACACAGAGTCCATATTCCTAAAGGTCTGGGTCCTGACTTTGTTGTGTGGGATGACAAGTAGTATGTAGCTTATGAGGTTTCTTTACAGATGCATAGGATCCCTGGGGAGGATTGGGGGCCTAACCTTTAGAAACTTATTCCTAGTGAGGGAAGGGATGCCCTACTTGCCCTAGAGAAGAGGGACATAATGAGGTATCCTCCTCATGAAGGAAACCCTTGTGAGGAAATATGACCTCACCCCAGAGAAGTACAGGCAGAAGTGTAGGGACAGACAGAAGCTGCCACAGCAGTTCTGGGTGTATTTTGTGGATTTTGTTTACAAGGCACTGGATGGTTGGGTAAAGGGTAGTGATGTGAATGGTTACAAATGGTTGTATGATCTGTTTGAAAAAGAGCACATGTTCAGTAATTGTTTTTTAGAGCTGCGCCAACAACTTGATCGATAGTAAGCTCATTGACCCCATGGAGCTGTCTAAGGAGGCGGAAAGCTGGCTCAGCACCTGTATCCACAGGAAGGTATCTAGGGAGATCACCACAAGATTTCATTGGGCCACCATGAGAAAAAGGAGGGGGGAGACAAACATAACAACAAGGAGTTCTCTAAAAGCTCCCAAACTAGTTCTAAGGGTCAAGACTCCCAATCTCCACCTGGACAGAAAATGAAGTGGCTCCCTAATAATCAGTCCTTACGGAAGGCACCCCCTAAGTGCTATGAGAGGCAGTGGGGTTGGGCACTGCAAGTGAAATGGCAAGTGTCTCAAGCGTGCACAGCCCCCCACTGGTGGGCAGACACTGTGGTTGGTCAGTGTAGCGTTTTGAGAGGAGATTGCCTCAGATAGAGTGGGGGACAGCCTAGAGGTTATCAAGTTGTTCCTGGGCAAGGGAGAGATGGTGCAGAGAACTCACATGCCTAGTAACACTAGGAAATACTTGCAGCATGTCACTATCAATGGGAAGAAGGTGGAGGCTCTGAGAGACACTGGAGTCAGCATGACAACTGTCAGATGTCATCAGGTGACCTCAGAGCAGGTAACTGTTTTAAATGGCCCTTTACAGGGTTATTCCCAAACTTTTAGCTTGTTCCTCCTATTTTTCCCTGATCTGTTTGTGTTGGTTTTAGGACTCTGGGCACTTTACCACTGCTAATCAGTGCTAAAGTGCAATGCTGTCTGTGTAAATTGTGTTATAGATTGGTGTTTCCATGATTGGATATTTGATTTACCTGTTAGCCCATAGTAAAGTGCACTGCGTGTGCCAGGGCCGGTGAATCAAATGCTACCCGGGGGCCTGCAGCACTGGTTGTGCCACCCCGTGAGTAGCCCTCAAAACGGTAATTCAGACCTGCCATTGCAGAGTCTGCGCGCAGTTTGTAACTGCCCTGTCGACTTGGCCAGTGCACACACTGGCCGGTCCCTAACCTTCCCTTTTCTTACATGTCAGATATCCCTCAGGTAGGCCCAAGGTACCCCTGTGGGCAGGGTGTAATGTATGTGAAAGGCAGGCTGTGGGCAGGGTGTAATGTATGTGAAAGGCAGGACATGCCCTGGTGTGTGTGGCATGTCCTAATAGTGAATTACAGCCAATTTCGTTTTTCACTATTGTAAGGCTACCAGTTCCCCATAGGACAGAATGGGAAGTTTGTTTATAACATCTTATAAACACAACTGGCCCAGGGAATTCGGTAAGGAAATAACATTTAATATGCCTGAACTCAGAATCTAAAGATGCATCTTTTAGTGAAGGTGATTTTTACATTCTGCATTTGAAAATACCACTTTTTAGAAAGTAGGTATTTTCTTGCTCAGTCGTCCCATGTGCCTCTGCTGGAATGTGGATTGTCTGTCTAGGTTTTGGATGACAGAAGGCTGAGAGCCCGGAGGGGTTCCAGATAGTCCAGGTAGGTCAGAAAAGGGTTGAATAGACCTTGGCTGGGATGGGGGAATAGGGAGGAGATTTCCTTGCACCTCAAAGGACCTGGTCTGCCTCTGACAATGCTGTCTCCACCTCCTGCCAGGAAATCACACCAGAGAAGGCAGAACTGGTTCTGGTCGGGCACAGACACCCTCTGCCTGAAATGATCAAAGGAGTTTTAGATACAAATACTGGGTCCCAAACCACTGAACTTTAGAACTCATCTGGATCAAGAAGACTGCCAACAACAAGAGCTGGAGAAGCTGCAAGAAGGAACAACTGTTTTGCTGCGTGCTTTGCTGGGCCGACCTGCAGTGGCTGCTTCTGTCTTGGACAGTGAAAGGCCTGGACTGGACTTTCTGCAACCGCATTGGTGAGACTCTCCAAGGGCTTGAAGTAGATCTTGCCCCCTGCTCACGGAGTCTCAGTTACATCAAAGACTCCAGGTTCTTTGACCTGCAGCACTGGGGACTGTGTTTCGTACTGCAACCCAAAGAACACCACCTCGATGATGCCTCCGATGATCCTGCCAACCCCGTGTCCTGACGGCACCTCAGAGGGCACTGCCACAACGCCGCACTGCGACCCTGGTCTCACCGACAATGACACTGATGCCATCACCGAGCCGCTGCTCGCACCGCGACCTGTGGGCACCACACTCTGCACCGCCTCGCTGCACGGCGACGCTGTGGCCTTCCTGATGCCGCCACTTCCTGCTGAGATCAACGCCGCTGCTTGCACCGTGGTTCGGGGGCGCCGCTTGTAAGTTACACGACGCACCGCCCTCATTCCACACTGCAGCCTTGGCTCACTGACACCGGTGCCATCGACTTCCACTCATCAGCCGACGACAGTGCTTCAGCAATGACGACGACGCTGCTGCTTGCACCATGACCTGCTAGCACCACGCCGCGCACCGCCTCCATCTCGCACCGTGACCCTAGTCTCACCGACGACACCATCTGATGCTGCCACCGAACCGCTGCTCGCACAGCGACCTGGGGGCACCGCACGCCACACCACTGCCCTTCACACCACAGCACCCGATGCCTGTAGGCGCCAGCGCTCCTGGTCCCACCAGAAAGGAGCTCGACCTGCAACGCGAGTGACTTCAAGGTCCCCATTGTCCTGCATCTCTGAAAGGTACTGTTTGCGGGTCTTCCCGACACCGTAGTTGGCCTGCGACCCCGTGGCCAGCCAGAACTGTTTTTGGATTTTTGTGCCCACGACGCCGTGGAAGCACGGACGGAGCTATCCACACAAGGAACTCTTTTCAATCAACATCTTTTTAAACTGTGAACTTCTAAGTATAGTATTGTGGATTTTTATTGTTTTTGGTCTTGTTTTAAGTATGTAAAAATATTGGATATTTTTATAAACTGGTGTGGTGTCCTTTTGTAGTGCGAACACTGTATTACTGTTGGTTATGAGCAAATGCTTAACACACAGCCTCTAAGATAAGCCTGGCTGCTCCTGCCAGGCTACCAAGGGGGTGAGCAGGGGTTATTTTAGACGTGTAACTCCCTTATCCTGACTAGAGTGGTGGTTTTTGCCTGGCTTTGGCACCCGCCCTAGCCTACAAAAAATCCAATTTCTAACAGTAGCTCTAATGCATGCCACCAAGTTGTTGCAGCCAACAACCATGAGAGTCACTACTGAGTGGCTCTGGTTCCCTTTGAGTGGAGGGTGGGTCTCAGGCTTCTTGAAAGTAGCTGTGAGTCCATCCATGCCTGTGGATTTTCTGCTTGGCAATGACCTAGAGCACACCATCTGGAAGGAGATAGAGCTCACGTCGCATTTGAAGATGTTAGGGTTTCCTGAGTGTGTGTGCCTGACCACACGGTCCATGCTGCCTGAGCATGTAGTCAGAGGACCTAGAGCCTGGAAGATTGGCCCATGGGCGTACCTACAAGAGAAAGGCAAGGGGCTTGACAAACCCACTTCTGAAACACCCAAGACCAAGAGGAAGCTGAGCCTTAGGGTGATGTCCAAGAACTTACATGGGAGGACATTGCTGCCCTGGGGAACCTACCGGTGCTGATTAACTGGCAGCAGGAAGAAGGTTCCACTACGGAAGAGCTCTGCAGGGTGCAGATGGAGTGCCTCACTGTTGAAAGCCTACTGTGACAGGCTGAGGACCAGGCAGCTGAAGACACCTCTGGTGATCACCTGATTTACTGGAAAAATGGTCTCCTGTATAGTGAGCCTAAGGTTCCTGAGTCTGGTGTAACCTGTGTATTGGTGGTGCCCAGGTGCTACATCATTATGTTTCCCTGGCAGGTCATCTAAGGTAGGACAAGACCTTTGAAAGGCTTGTCTCCCACTTTTATTGGCCCCGGGTTAGGACACCTCAGGTGTGTTCTGCAAGTCATGTCCTACCTGCCTGGCCAGTGGCAAGTCAGGGGAAAGCACAAGGCTCCTCTGCAGCTATACCCTGTCATTAGCACCCCCTTTGAATGAGTGGGCATCAGCTTTTGGGGCTCTGGACCCAAAGACAGCTCTTGGCACCTGGTTTGTCCTGGTCTATTTTGACCATGCCACCCGGAACCTGGAGGCTATACCTCTGGGGCAGTCACAGTGCCTGCATGGCCATGGCACTGATGGTGAGCTTTACCTGTGTGTGGTTTCCCAAAGAGGTTGTATCTGACAGTGGTACCAGCTTCATGTTTGCATACATGGAGTCCATGTGGAAGGAGTGTGTGATAACCTATAAGTTCTCACTTTCTTTCCACCCCCAAACTAATGGGCTTGTTGAGAGTTTCAACAAGATCGTCCAAGGCATGATCATGGGCTTGTCAGAGTCCTTGAGACAGAAGAGGGACGTCATCTTGCCTACAGGCAGGTACCACAGAAAGGGGTTGACTTTACAGGCACCCTGTGAGAGGACCTCTCAGTTTGGTGCAGAAGGACAGGGAACACGCTCCCAGGAAGGCCCCAGAGGATGTGGTCAGCTATATGCTGGCACTCCATATCCAGATGAAGCTCTTCTGGAAGAGAGCCCAATAGAATTATTTGCCAGCCAGGAGGTTATGAGACTGTGGTATGACCATAAGGCCACTCTGGTAGAGTTAATGCCTGGCCACAAAGTGTGGGTGATAGGGCCTGTGGAGACCACTGCTCTAGCCCCTATGAGGTGAAAGAGCACAAGAGTGGGCTCCCCTACCTGGTTGACTGCAAGGCCACCAGGAACCCTTCAAGGGTTTTGCAAGTCAATTGCCTAAAACCTAAGGATGGGCGGAGTTCGAGGAGTTGCACTACGGGGAATTCCACAGAGTTGCATAAAGACTCTGTGGAATTCCGCGGAGTCCCACTCCCCTCTAATTACACAGCAGAGGTTTGGAATGGAGCTCACAACAAAAAGCACATCCTACCGTGAAGATAAGAATGCATCAGCAAGGAAAGAAAAGGATACATGGGTGGGCAAAAGGGTCCAGCAAGTGGAATTGACTGCTTAAAGGAGCACATTTTCTGTGTTTCCGGGCGAAACCTACACCTTCAATCACCTGAGCCTGCCGCTGCGACTGAATACCCACGTTTGATGAAGATTCTGATCAAGGCGAGCACAGAAGGCCATACTGCAGCAATGATCAACCAATATCTCACATTTCAAACATAGCCATGAAACAATACTTGACGTGTCAAAGTTTTGAAAGCCCCCCCTCCTACGTAACTTTGATTTATCCACAAGTCTCACCTTTATAATTAGTCCGCCTCTGCCAGGTCAGACCCTCTCACCACTTACTTTCATCTGGGGAAGATTTTTGGTTTACTTCTTCGCCGCCATGTCACGAGAACCAGACATGTTGGCATAGGGAGGCCATTTAGGTTTCTTGGAGTGAGAAGGAATGCCTGGCAATGCAGGGGAAATTGCAGTGGCACTGGCAAGGTTGGCAACACTGGGTTCCCCTATAAAATTATGTGTGCACTGTCTCAACAGCTGGAGCAACTCGTCACACTTTGTGACGCACTTCCGGCGGAGGTTTCTTGGAGAAGTAGTTCCGAGTGTCTTGGAGCCAGAGGTCTTTACTGTAGCGGTGTTTGTGCTATAGAAAAGGGTTATCTATTTTTAGTGCATAGCATTACATTTAAAAAGTTGAAATAAATTCAGTTTTGTTGCACGTATTTCCCTGCTCTTTAAATTTGCAGAAGTTGTAGGCATACATATTGCCACCTCGAGCATGTTCCTAAGAAAAAGATCACAATTTTAAAGAGCAAGCGTGATTTTGTCAGCTTAAGACGGACAGCTCTCATAGATGTGTAATAAAGGCTCCATCCATGAGGGGTTCCACACCGCTGGATGTCGCTGTCTCATCTGTGATGGACCACAATGAGCTGGCGCTGTCCTTGGAGAAGCCAGACCTGGAGAAGGTAAGACACATCTCATGCACCCCAGACAAGATGGAAAACAAACAGTTTCATGGTGGACTGGGTGAGGGATGCACACTGACTCTTGTGGCTGTGGGGCAATGAGAGTCCTAAACATGCAACATTTCACTCTGCTTCCTTGCTGCTTTTACCCATATGTTTTCTCATTACTTCAATTTGCTCACAGTTTGGTTGTCCTATGGGCGGACTTTGGTTATGGTTCGCCTGTGGCTGATGGCAGCATGTGGCTGTTTTTGTCCTGTGAATGGGCTGTGGTTCACCTGTGGCTGTGGCCTTGTGCTGTGGTTGGCCTGTGGTTGGGCTGTGGTTGCCTTGTGAGTGGCCATGTGCTGTGGTTGGCCTGTGGCTGGGCTGTGGTTGAGCAGTTGTTAACTTATGTGTGGCTTTTGGCTGTGGGTCGCCTGTGGCTGTTGGAGGCATGTGCTGTGATTGCCCTGTGGGTAGCCTGTAGCTGGACTGTGGTGAGACCCCAGGTTTTGTCCACAGCTATTCCCCTCAGGGGTGCTGAGCCTGAGGCCTCCTGACGCTGTACCCTGACCCACACCGTCTCCCAGCAGGAAGTCTGGAGACACTGCACTTTGGTAGTACAGGACTGTGGACGCCAGCACAGGGCTGTGCGGGGACGTGGACAGGGACTGGGCTTGTGTGGGTGAGAGAGGCTGGAGTTGTGGGTGCTAGGACAAGGGCTGGGCTGGGGAGCAGAGAGAGGCTGAGCTTGTAGGGGTGAAGGCAGGAGCTCAGGGAGAAGTGGGGAGAGGCTAGGGTTGTAGGGATAAAGGCAGAAGCTGGGGGGGAGTGGAGACGAGGTGTGGGGATAAAGGCAAGAGCTGCAGGGGGAGTATAGCGAGAGGCTGGGGTTGTGGGGCCGAGAGAGGATGGAGTTGTGAGTGAAGGCAGGAGCTGTATAAACAGGAACCGACAGACAGCAGGGCAGTGTCTGTGGAGGTGCAGGTCAGATAGGAGCTAGAGGGAGGCCGACAGGTGCATGGGGGAGTGACATAGCCCTCGGAGTACCAGACCCTTCTGGGTCTATCCTAAGCTCTTAAATAAGGCCCCAAGCCCCGACCCTGGCACCAGGTAAAACACGTGAGCCTCTTGGTAGCGCCTTGTGCCCAACTGGCTGACTGGAGGGAGCTGTAGGAGCATGAAGAAGCTGCCCCATAAATAAAGCCCTAATCACTGTTTCTAAATCTAGCTTTACTTAACCTTGTGGAAAAATACCAGTGTTGAAAAGGGTTGACCTTAAATTTACCCTAAATGCACCTTCAGTGTTTACTCTTCTTGCCTTTCTAACCTCATTCTGTTGCTAATCCCGCACAATAGGTGGGCGGCGTGGAAAACCTGCGCAACGTGGCGTAATCTGAGTTTTTACCTGCACTCTGCGCTCGCCACCGGAGCCCAGTCGGAAAATTTCACAAACTCTGCCCGCGGAGCAGAGTTAAACACCCACCTCTACTAAAACACCCACTTTGAGAGGTCTGAAGTTACCATGCTCCTGGTCAGGGAGTGGAAGAGGAGAATGACTCTCTCCTGACCTCCTTTTTTCCCAGGAGCAGGTTGGGTCAGTGGAGAGTGTCAGCCTCTACCCTACACTGCTCTAGAACAGCAGATAAACTGTTGCTAGTTGTTTGCCTTGCTCTTCTCCCTTACCCCACAACTCACTATATAATGCACCTGTGATAATAGTACTGGGTACAGCATGCCTGGGAAGAGTAATGTCTGACAAGGTGAGAGCCAGCATTAATTAGGAAGTCTTCAAAATGCTGGAGAGAGGGGTTATTGAGCCCTAAAACTGCCCTTGGTCCAACCCAGTAGTGCTGGTCCCAATGGCTGCCCCTCCAGGTGCCACCTCTGAACTTAGGTACTGTGTGGCTTACCGGGAGCTCAATGTGGTCACCAAGACTGAAACACACACCATCCCCAGAGCTGTTAAGCTCATAGATCGGTTGGGAGCTGCCAAATTCCTCAACACATTTGACTTAATGTCTGGGTACTGGCACATTTCCTTGACCGAGGGGTTCAAAGTGAGGTCTGCATTCTGTACCCCAGAAAGGTACTTCCAGTTTTGGGTAATGCCCTTTGGGTTGAAGAACACCCCTGCCACCTTCAAGAGGAAGGTCAACCAGGTACTGGCTTGGTAGAGAACTTCAGTGCCGCCTATCTAGACAGTATTGCCGTCTTCTGGTATAGTTGGGAGGACCACTTGTGCCAACTCGGAGAAGTGCATCAGTCTTTTCAGAGAAAATCCAAACCATCCTGGCTAGGTAACCACTCAGGACCCAGTCAGAGGTGAGAAACCTCTTAGGCCTCCCTGTTTAGTACAGGAGATTTTTCAAGGGGTATGGCACTATTGTTGCACCCTTGACAGAGCTGACTTCTAAGAAGCAGCCCAGACAGGTGATGCATGTGCACTGCACCATTGCTCAAGGCCCCAAGCTTTTCCAAAGAATTAATTGTCCAGACGGACGCCTCAGAGCATGGCATAGGGGCCATGCTCTCACAGCTAAACGAAGAGGACCTTTATAAACTTGTAGCCTTCATTAGTAGGAGTTTACTTCCATGGGACGAAAGTAGGAGTATAATAAAGAGAGAAGCCATTGCAGTGGTCTGGGCACTGAAGAAGCTGAGACTTTACCTGTTTGGTTCTCATTTCCGGGTTCAGAAAGGCTAATGCAGATGAGTGTTCTGTGTTCCTACAGGGTTTATGGTTGAACACCTTCCTGTAACAGACCACACCAATGTTGATGATCTGTCCAGAGACTTCTGCCTTAGTGAAGAGAACTCGCAAGGGTTTGGGTAGTTCACCCCACTTTCAGCTAGGGGGGAAACGTTTTGCTCCTGTTTTGCTGACTTCATTTTTGCTGACCATAGGACTCTGCGCACATTACCACTGCTGACCAGTGCTGTGTTGACCTGCTGCTTGCTGCCCTCTTGCCTGGGTGAGAAGGACTGGATCTCAACTTTGACCCAATGCCCCAGAGTTACTCCCAGGGCTAGTTGGCTGGCCACCTGATCAGAAGCCTCAGGGACACAACAGACTTCCAACAGCCTGGACTTCGCCCTTGGTGAGTTCTGCCCACTAAAGTTGTGCCACCCCAGACGTGGACCCTTGGAAGTGGACCTGAAGGTGCTTTGCCAAGCCCAGCTGATGTGAATTGATCTGAAGCCCTGTGAAGCCTCGCTGCACAACTGCCAGCTTCCTTAGAATCAACACAGAGCGACACAAAGCCTGCTAAGCCTCGTTGCACAGTTGTCCGCTCATCCGAATCAACACAAAGCCCCGCAAAGGTCTGCCACACAGCTCCCCAGAACCGATGCAAAATGATCCAAAGCTGTACAACTTTCTAAAAAGCCTCGCTGCACAGCTTCATTCAAGAAGCCGGCGGGTGATGCAAAATCTCGCAAAGCATTGCCACGCAGATCACGCACTAGGGTTTAAGGTAATGGGTTCAGCAGTGCGCTCCGCGCTCCACTGCGGTCGGCCTGAACTTGTGAATTGGTCCTGGTACGGTGCGACCACATAACCACAGTTGGCGCTTTGTGTTTTTTGGCACTATTTTCACTAAAATCTTTAAAATTGCATGTCTCTAATTTTACAGATTGCATTATTGTTGCTTTGTTCTTGTTTTATTTATTAAAAGTCACTATTTTTCTAACTTGGTGTGCGGCCATTTGTATGTGGTGTTTTTATGTGGTGTTTTTCACTTTATTACTGCTTGAAGTGTTGTACAAATGCTTTGCATATGCTTCTAAGTTGAGCCTACCAGAGGATTGAGCACAGATTAATTTAGGGCTGACTCATGCCTCACCCTAACAATGATTGTGGTTGCTACTTCAGTAGGGTTTCCTCGAATTTCTCACACTCCATAATTGTACTATATGACTGCATACATTTGTGCAGTGGTAGGTTTATGGAGGTGGCATTAAATGGATGGATCAAGATGTGGTGTGCCTTGTGAACTTGTGGTGACTCACAAACTCTTCTCTGGCCTTTTCTCACCCTAGACATGCTCAGAGATTTTCTCCAGTAAAGGGCACAATCAGCGTGTGAAGGGTAATTGACCCAACTTGTTGCTCGAATTTGAATTTACCTTGAAAAAGCAAATGACAAGAGGCATTTGGCAAAACAGGATCAGTTGGTTTAATTAAAAACTTTGGCTTTGAGCACAACCCACAGAAACAGATCTGAGAACTGTCTCAAACTACAATCAATCAGATTGATTTTTATACCGTTTTGGGTGTCATAAAACTACATTCCGTGATCCTTGTGTGGTAAAAGAATGCGGGCCTTGTCTGTGGAGTCATAAATAAAAGGTCCCTTTTAACAAATGCAGGTGGGCCGCGATCTTGCGTGGACACGATGTGGGTCAGTGGGTAGTGTGTGCAGATGTCCGGCATGAGGGGAGTGTTATCACTGCGTGGACTGTGTGTGCTGTGTCCTGATTGGCTGCGTGTTCCTAACTCCATGTGGCATCTGACTGTATGGTGTTTGGGAAGCGTGCACCCCTCTGGCCATGTGTGCTTTATTGGGGCCAATTTCCCTGGACCACTGTGGTGTCGCTGCTATTATCTGGGGGATAGACCTGAGTTTTCTGTTTGCACGTTTGTCTGCAGGCATTGTGCCACCTCACCTGTAACCTGTCTTTCAGTTACTCTGGGCCTAGGTTGCCGGACATGCCTGACCATGTATTTCGGAGTCGGAGTTGATGGAAAGTTCATGACGGGCAGATTTGATAACAGTGGTGCGATTTGATTCATGTATGTGAGAATATCATTATAAGCATTGGCATCATTTTTATCAATGTCAACAGAATTAATACCCCAAACTTTATGGGGGTGTAAGGGAAGAGGTATCTCCACAGGACAAGTGGAGACAAAAAATGAAAAAGTGTGAATGTAAGACAGAATTGTTCACAATTTGTAATTTTGCTCTGCATACTGTGTAACTCACACTAATTACCCATTTAATTATTACTGCACCAATATGAGTTCTTGCGCTCCAATGAAGAATGACTGCAGGGATCAGTGCTGTCTACCAGTGTCTACATGATTTCCACTCATTGTATGGAGTTTTTCCCAGAATGCTTATTCTTGCTTTTCGTATGCAAAAAAAATTCCAGTTGCCTTAGGAACTTCTAACCTGCAGATCACTTTGGATTTCAGGCACAAATCCACTTGTGAATCATAACTCTCGTTGAGCTCCCAGTAGAACCCTATAGAAGAGAGTTAACAAAATGTGTGAACATCACAATAGAGTTATGCAGGAATATGAAAAACCTAAGAAATTGTAAACTGTGCCTGTTGAGCTCCGTGACAGAGTACTCTTAAGGCACAGAGCATGAACCTGAAGTGTTGAAGTCACCAATTGAGTCATAGGTGTGGTTCTGAATTTTACATGCGTGATGTGTCACATTTGGTGGGGTTCGACCAATATACCAGTTGAAAGGTTGAGCCCATTAAACGAATGGGGAGTGGTCATTGTAACACATAACAGCAGTTATACAGTTATTATGTATTTGATTTGTATATGTAGCAAGTAATTCACTTGATTTATGCCTACCAGAGTGAAAACCTGGTAACAAAATGGCATATAATTGAATTTTCTTCTAGCATATACTAAGTTGGATATTACATCCACTTGCATTGCCTGCTTCTATTTTAAATTTGCAGCCAACTCATTTAATAAAAATGTTTGACTGGATTCACCCTATGATTCTTCTACAGGTATCACTATAGATAAACACGGGCTTGTTTACTTTGTTGATGGCACCATGATTCGAAAAATTGACGAGAAAGGTATGATCTCCACCGTGATTGGTTTGAACAGTCTGACGTCAGCACAGCCCTTGAGTTGTGACTCGGGAATGGACATTACTCAGGTAGGTCCTAGTATGTTTCAGGCTATGATACTAAATTTGTTGGGAGAGGGGGTTATCACCTTTTCTTAATTATCAGGTCAAGTATGGAAATTAGTAACTGAAGAGTAGAGCCTCTGCACACACTACCATTCGTTTGCCACATGGTTTACCTTTACTGCCAAAAACAAAAGGAGGGCGTGAAGAGGAGTGGTAGAAGGTAGACTCGTCCTCCTTAAAGTATACTGAAATAAGCACAAGGAGTCTACCTTTGACTAAAGGGATATACATATCCGTCCTATCAAAAAACCCTTCACAAATAGTGAAAAAATGTGTAACCTACTGATGCATAGGGAAACACAATGTGTTGTTAAAATAACCCTCACCCACCAAATGAGTATTTGGTGGCATGCTTTATCCTCAGGTTCTTTCCGCCCTGCTGCGGGATGGGGCGTGCTGCGACCTACGAAGACGTAGAAGCACTAAGAAGTGAAATTACTATGTGTCATGCAAGTGTAAGAGTGAAAGGGTCAGAAGGGGCAGTGGTGCAAAATTAAAAGGTACCTGGCTATGTGGAAAAAATTATTTAATACTTTCCCGAGCTGCTAGCGTTAAAACCGGGGAATGGAGGCGATATGCTATAATGGGATACCACCTCACTGGTCGACATGTTTCAAAGCCATTACCTTTATTGCCTCCTTCCTTTTTCCCTCTGCATTACATATTTAGAGTGATTACCTCTTCATCTAACTTCCCCTACAACCATTATGCTGATGGCATGGAAATCTTCTTTACTGTCCACTCCCTCACTGACTCACATTCCCATCTGCCTTTTGCAGTAGCAGCTCCTGGAGGGATTGCTGCCGGGCGGCGACGCAGGGCGGGGAAGGGGCAGGGTGGGGGGTAGTAAACTCCGATTATGGCCGAACGGAGGTAGGTATACAAATAAATAAATAAATAAAAAACGAATTTCATTGCACGCTGCATCTACTGGCCTTTTGGTCTTTGCTGCGGGTTGGCCATTTGTTGTACTCCACTATGGAAACAGAGGAATTACTTATCTTCATCTAGTGTTTACTGTATGTTTACAAGGGACTGAAATAAGCAGAGGGCGGAAGGCCACCTCAGCAACAATAACAAGGGCCCAAAATTACCAGTCCACATGAAAATGAAAGCTCTATTGTATAACTATTGTATCCCATAACTTCTAATCATTGAGCAAGCACATGGGCTAAATGTCCTTTTCTGTTAAGTGCAATATGAATTATACTTAAACTTATTATTGTGAAACTTGATATTAGTTGGTATTAAAATGTTATAATCATTCTAAAAGAAGATGTGATCTAATTTGTATCCAATATTACCCAGTGGTTTCTATACAGGGCATCCTTTTACGTATTCTGGGAATAATGATGCAGTATTATCGCACCCGGCTTTACCAATACAATATAATTGGCAACAGTAGTTCTGAGAGGTGGGAATACAGGTTATTCACTGAGGTGCCTGAAAGTCACCATTGACAGAAAGTCTTCTGATCTGAGACTTTCATTTGTGTACTTGTCAGGTTGCTTTAGAAGCCTCACCAAACTTCCTGAATACTACTTAATATCTTCATTTTTAAATTTCATCAGTGGCGCATTCTTTTGTGAACCCAATAAAGGAAAGGGGCTTAAAATGAGAACAGAGAGAAAAAGAAAGCGAATCTCTACATGTGCAAAAATATCTCCTTTGTGCTGTTTTTCTGTTATGCTTTCAGCGAGGACATTATTTTTTCACACAGCCATTTTTTCAACTGCTGCAGCTCAATAAATTGGTCTCTAAATGTCTTAAATCATAGCTTTTTGTATTTAAAAATGCTGGTTTTTGGTCTTAAGTGTTTTTTGCCAGAGGTGACTTGAGCAGTCCTCATCAGGACTCCACGTCTCAGGAGCATATAATTATAGAAGGTAATGCACAAGGTAAAAACAATTGCTGCGAGCAGTAGTTTGCAGGAGAAAATCAGTTATAGCAATTGCTTTTGACACACACTGTACTTAAAGAACAACCTTTGATTTTGTATAGTAAGTTTTTCTAAAGCCATTTATCTGCAGCAATATTCTGACTCAGCTGACTGGTAGCAGAATAAAATTACACAGGCACCATATGAAGCGCAAAACAAACAGCAAAGCTCTCTCCATGCAGCTCCTTAAGGTTTTATGTGTCTTCCGCGCGCAAAAGTTGGCAAACTTTGAGTCCAGCCACACCGAATATCGCCGAGGATGCGCCCACTCTCGATGTGGGTCCAGTGTCGATGATCCTGAAGTCGGCTGAATGCTCGGTGTGTTAGTATTAAACATTGATTGTTAAATACTGCTGTAGCAAGAGACATTGGGCAAGACTTCATTATTGTATAGATTAACTGCTAAATAATCCTATATTTTAGAAATATCCTATTCCCACAACCGAGCTGAAACACCAGCGAGGAAGCAATTATTCCAAGATAGTACCATATTTTGTTTTGCATGAGATCTTGGACAGGCAAAATATCCCTTAATTTTGTAGCTTTTTGAAAAATACAATTTTGCTGTGCATCATTTTTCTAAAGTGTGTGTATTGTTTTGCCAATATGTTCAAAGTATTTTGGTGACAACCTGTTGCTGGGTTGGCCAACAGAGCTCAGAGATGTAGTGTACATGTTAAAGCACCAGTCATTGAGCAAATGGCTGAAGTAAGCCTACGTTTATGCATTTGAACCCCATTGATGAATTCACAGCTTGCTTAAATTGTCTGCTGAGAAGCCAGTGGAAAATCTGGAAAGATCAAAATATTTTAGAATTTTCTATTTGTAGTTTCATTCTCCCTTTACACCAATGTCCCCGTCAGGATTACACATTCCCCAAACCACACATTAACATCGATTTCATTGAGTAATACCAACTACACTCAAGTATGAGAAGAAGAGAGGGTGGTCTAACAGGTTACTCATTAGTGATACCAACGCAAAGGTGACATTGCGGATTACACAGTTTACATTTGTCACGAGGTTTGTCCGGTACAGTTGTTACTTTGCTAAATGTTTTAAAATCATAAGAAAGTGAAGATTCATTTTGTACATGGATTTGAAAGGAAACTTGATGATTTCTTTTTAATTCAGAAGGTGGGGCTGGAAGTTGTCCTCATATTCTGGGTTCTAAATAATGAAAGAATTATAAAAGTGTTGATGAACCCAGGCTGCAAAACATTTTAAAGGTGGAAGTTAAAGGAATGTTTGTTAAATGTTTTCCATTCGCATATCAATAGCTCGATATTTCACTTACTATTGAGCCATGTTTTTAATTTCCCCTTTTCTTATTCTGCTTCCACTTGTAATCTTAATACATTGCTAGAAGGTGTTTGAACTACTCTTCCTCCATCCAGACTGTATTATAGCATTCACATTTTACAACAGTCAACATCTCATATTATCCATTAACTCACTGGGTCATCCACAGAAGTAGACTTTCAAACCTGTCTCAGCCTGCTAATGCAGTGTCTGTGTGTGCAGTTTACTACCACATAGACGTGGCATTTGAAACTACTTGCCAAGCCTTAAACTCCCCTTGTATTACATATGTCACCCCCAAGGTATGCCCGAAAATAACCCTAAGGACTGGGTGCTATGTAAGTAAAAGGTGGGACATGTACCTTTAAGTTTTGCTTGTCCCAATAGTGGCAAACAGCCTATTTAATTTTTTACTACCTTGAGGCCTACCCCTCTCATAAGCCAGCGTTAGGAATTCCTTAGTATACTTTTAAGCTGTAATTCTTGATCAGAGAGGATTAGATTTTTCATGCTTGATATGTTTGGATTGGTAATGATACATTCTCCTTTCTGGTGAAGTTTAATTTAACATTACTGTTTTAGAAATGCCACTTTTTAAAAAGTGGACATTTCTCTGTACTTTCTGCTTTTTGTGCTTGCCAGCCTATCTCCAATACAAGAGTGGGCTGGTTGACAGCTACACTTTGTGCATTCCCAGTAGACAGCCACAAACACAGAAAGGGCTGGGAGTGACAGAGGACTCATCTGCATTCATGTGCATTCTGATAGCATTCCTGGGCAGGAAGGGGGAGAGGGGAGAGGTGGCTCACACTTAGGTCTGAATAAGCTCTGTCCTATCTTTACACAAAGCACTGATGTACCCCCCAGGGTTAGCTTGGCAGACTGGGTTGAACGGGATCCTTGCACACTGCACAGAGCTGCTTTAAAGTCACCCCCTAGATCTAAGGTGTTTTTGGGCATGAGTATTGGGTCTCTGCCCCCCTAAAATCAGACACTTCTTTCTGAAGGACTGTTGTGCTCCATAAGGGACTAAGCTGGACTGCTTTTCTGGAAGGACTGCTTTTCTGCTTGTTACCCTGCTGCTCCTTGACTGCTGGAAGGAGAGATGGACTCTGCCTTCCCTCCAAGTGATCCCCAAGGTCTTGCTGGCTTTCCTCCTGTTTTCTCAGTGACACAAAAGACTGCCTACAATTCTGCTGGTGCTTCTGGACTCTGCCTTCTGTGAGTCCTACTCCTGCCTGAGGTGCCCCTCCAAGTTCTGAGCGTCAGAACTGGGTTCCGCCGCTGCTTTTATCACCAGCATCTCCAGGGTCCCTGAAATCAAGCTTTTGGGCTCTTCATCACCACAACTCGTCCCGTTTGTACTGGGACTACTGTGTTGCTTGGTGGAAGGATCAGTGCGAGCCGCCACAGAAACGTCTCCTCGTACAGCAAGCACGCTGCAGTGACAACAGGCCCCGTCTGCCATCCTCAAGTCCCGGCTGACTCTTTGTACCTGCAGGATCCTTGCTAGTGATGCTCTCCTTTCTCCCGGGACTGTCTATCCCGTGAACAGAGCTCTTGGCTCAGCTTGAGAAGGTGCAACTAAGGCTGGACCTGTTTGGAACTATATCAGGCCCGCGGGCCATCGCGGTTGGCCTGAAATTTGGATTTACCCCGGTCTAGTGCGACCTAAAGTAACATTATAGCGCTATTGACTTCTAAGCACTGTTTTTGGAATATTCTTTCAAAATTCATAACATTACTGTGTGTGTTGCACAAAGAGGGTGAGCATAGGTTATCTTATTGTGTATCTAGTGTACCCTAACTAGAGTGGTAGGTCCAGCCTGGCCTTGGTGCTTACCTCGGCCAACCAGAAACCCCATTTCTAGTAATGTTGATACCAGTTTCCTGTTAAGTTATATGAAAGAGTAATGGATTAAATGCTTGAATTAATCCCAAACACTGGTAATTACTAGGGGTCGGCAGAAAATTCTGGCTCTGCCGGTGGAGTTTGCGGAGGTTTGTCCACTCCTCACTCCATGAGTATCACTGAGTTCCAGCAAAACTCCGCCATCCTCCGCGTGGCGGAGTTTTTTCTCACACATAGGTCGCTAACATTAGGTTGGTGAGCGTTACCGAGAATTTGCATCTCCTAGTGTGATTTTGCGGCAAGATTTTCTCAACAAGAGCGATCACGGCAAGTCACGACCATTCGCGTTGAGAAAGCTGCTGCTCGATTAGACAATCTACTCAAGCAGCAGAAAGAAGCAGCGCTCTCTGGTGGTCTGCATTGTGCCTTCTGCATTTACTTGACAGTGCGGAACAAGCTCCTGGAACCAAAAAGCAGCACGAGCAGTGCGATGGGCCGAATTCTGCCCACTCACTGAACTCCGCAGAATCTTGCGGAATTTTTATGTAACTCTGCAGAATTCCACGGAGTAAAACTCCCTGAGATCTGCCCACCCCTAGTAATTACTTGGGGTCGCATCCCAGACCATCATCATTTTGCTCACTATGTCACCTCAGTTTTGACCCAGCTCGAACTGCGAGACCAGGTCCTTCCTGAACCGGAACACAAGCAACCCATTACCGGTTTCGCCTTAGTTAGGGCTCATCAGCCAGGTATAACTTAGTTCCAGTGACACATCAAAAAGCGATTGCATGGTATGCAGCCCAGAGTGAAAGCCAGTGGCTAAGATTAATTCAAGCATTCTATCCATCACTTTGCTTTTTGATACAAGTTTCCAGAGCCCTGAGACATACCTTTCTATATTGTCTCCTGTTCTTTACATGCTTCTTGAAAAATTATGTTTTAAACTCTTCACTCTTTTTAGCCAAGTTTCCTACTTACTCAAATCATTTTTCTCACATTTGTCCAGAAGTGATCATTTAGGTTTCTCAAACATACTTTAGTCTTGAAGACCTCAACAATGAAATAGTAGTGCTTTATTTCCTTTCAGCAGCACTATAGTCAGATCCACTAACAGCATATATATAAGCTAAAAGAACAATCTTCTTCTGTCCCCCTTTATTGATGATTCTGCTTCTATTTCCACAGATAAAAACAGAGGAGGCATTATGTTCTACACAAATGAAAGTATCACAGACAATCTGCTTTCAGCAGCACAGCACAGGCGACACAAATAAACCATCTAAAACTTTGCTTAATTTTACTCAAGTCTATGTAGAGATCGACATTGATGTAGACATAGGTTTTTCATGAAATCAGGCTTTTACTGCTCAAAACAAAACCCTCTCTGACCTTACAATATGCCTGGTTCTTGATGTCACTCTTACTAGGCCTTGTTCTTTATAACAAATTGGGTATTCCATTGAGAGGGGTGGAAGCCCTACTCAAATATTATTGCCGATCCTTCTCAGGGTAAACCACAAAAAGTCACTAAATTAACCCTTTGGTTGACCCTCTGGTTCCTTGGCATAAAAACAGCTTAACGTAGAGGCAATGTAAATAGTATTTATGCAACACTCATACAATAATAAAGTGATAACATAACCCAAGAAAAATCCCAAACCAATTTATTGGTAATAAATAAAATGACACCTAAATGAACCAAATCTGATTAGTAAAGCTGGAGTTGTTTAGTGAAATCCAGTGCAAAATGAAGAAAGCGCCAACCGCAGGTACCTGGTTGCCCGAGACTGGGTCAAAGTCAAAAGTTAAGGCTGACTGCAATGGAGCAAGGGCTGTTTTAGGCCCTGCACCGACTTACCTTTGGACTTTGAAGACATTTTCGAAAAAGCCCTTAGAAGATCCCAGCGGGGCAAGGCACCAGGCTGTATTCAAAAGACAAATTGTCGATGACGGGGAGCTGCTGGACGATGTCTCAGTGAGGCTGCCAAAAATGGCGGGAATAGCTCAGAGGTGAAAAAAGCTGAGTTTTCAGTCCAAGGAGGTCTCTGTCATCAATGGGGTGCTGGTTGTCTTTGGGCCCTGTGAAGATTTCTACACTCAGACTTTAAAGTTTGTCTGGAGCTTGAAATGCCCCAGAAGGATGAGGCTACAGGTTGTAGCTTAAGAGGATCACACAAGGCCAGATACCATTGTTGGGAGGTCCCGCTTAAATGGTTTAGCTGCTGCAGAGAAGAAGCGGTAAGGCCCGGTCCCTGTTGGATCTCAGGGCAGTTTTGGATGAACATTTTTCCAAGGTTTTGTATTTCAGTTGGAGAAGGCTACTTTACACCACACCAAGAGTCCAGGACCTGGTAAGGGCTCAACTTGAGGTCTTGGAATCACTCAAGAAAGGACCAGCAGCAGGCAGGTAAGTTGCAGAGTCTCTGGAGCTTGTTGTGCCCCTGTAATTCACACAGGAGACCAATCAGAAAGCCCTTGGAGACACTGGTGGTCTAGGTTCCAGGAGCAGGTCAAGACTTCCTTCCTCAGGCAGCAGGCAGTCCTTACTGCAGAAGGGCAGCAGAACAATCTTTCAGCAGCAGTGCTGTCCATTTTCTTTTGTCTTCCACAGGTCCAGAAGTTATCTGATTTGGGGTCTGAGAGGGCCACCTTTTATCTTCATTTCTAGCCTCTGTATGGGGTCAACACCTGCCATACTCGGCTGCCCTACTTGGTTTGGCTTTCAACTGTCTGGGGTGACAAAAGGCAAGTGTCAGGTTCTTTGTGGGTCTGCAGGTAATCTCTTTTGAAGTGTAATTATGCAATAGGCACAACTCCAGCCCCCAGCCATCCTGCCAGGATGGCCCATTGTGTCACACCTAAGCCCCTTTTGTACCCATAGCTGTGAGGAATACACATCACTCAACAGGAGAGCCATTTATAGTCATGTGACCCAGGACACTGGCAGTAAAGCACACTGGTAAATGCAAAACATTCTAAAAGTGGCATTTTCAGAATTGTGACTTAAAATCCAACCTTGCCATCAAAGAGAATTATAAATTACAATTTGTTTGAGTGTAAATATAATTTCCCTACCTGCTTCGAAACTTAAGTTATCACTTTTTAAGTGTAATAAGGTAACCCAATGTTACGCTATGGGAGAGATAGGCCTTGCAATAGTGAAACACGACTCTAGCAGCTATTAGGACATTTAAAACTTAAACATGCATGTCCTACTTTTTAAATACCATGTAACCTGCCCTAGGAGCATTTAGGGTCTGCCTTAAGGGTGACTTACAAGAATTAACAAGGAAGGTTTATGCCTGCCAAAATATTTAGTTTGCTAGTTCGAAATGGCAGTTTAAATCTGCACTACAGGTAGCAGTGGCAGGGCTGAGATGTTTTAAAGTGCTACTTTAGTGGTTGGCATAATGAGTGCTACAGGCCCACTAACAGCATTTAATTTACAGATCCTGGAAGCATGGACTACCATTTACTAGGGACTTACAAGTACATTAACTGTGCCCATTGTGTGTAGGACAGTTTTACCACGTTTTAAGGAGAGGGCATAACCACTTTAGCTCTGGTTCGTGGTGGTGCTGTGCAAAGGGTCCTAAAGTCATCAAAAATAAATTCAGCGAAACAGGAGGAGTGAGTCAAAACTTTGGAGCACTGACACCCAAAGGTGTCAGGTCTAACACTCTTCTAACATAATCACTTCTTCATGACTTCTTTAAATGGCTACCTATTGAAGCAAGAAAACCCCTGGTCCAGGGTCTTATTGTTAGCCGCTTGGACTATGGCAATGCCCTTTTCACCGCACTCAACCAGGATTTAATTTCCAAACTTCAAATCCTTCAGAACACGGCCGCAAGACTTGTTCTGAATCTTCCTTCCCGCACCCCCTCTGCCCCCACCCTAAAAACTTTGCACTGGCTTTCGATCCGTCAAAGAGGGCGTTTCAAACTTCTAAGTCTCACGCATAAGATAATGCATGGCACTGGTCCACTCTACCTGGCAAAAAAACTCCAAGGGTATGTTCCTGGACGCCCCTTGCGGTCCAGCTCCAGACTTCTCCTTGTTCAACCTCGCATCCAGACAGTCCGCAATGGAGGTCGGTCCTTTTCATACCTGGCCCCTTTGCTCTGGAACAAACTTCCTCTGGATCTGCTTTCTATATCGGACCATTTACTCTTCCGTAGAAAGCTGAAAACTTGGCTTTTTTCCCAATAATTGTTGTTGTATGAGCACTTTCAGTCATTCCCGGTTTCTTTGTCTTGGTTGCTAGCGCCATGAGACTTTGGTGATTTGAGCGCTATACAAAAATCTTTGACATTTGACATGAACATATGATGCTACTCTAGAGTTGCCTACTTCAGTGGCACCTGAGATAAACTATCCACACCGTTTATGTTTGCTTGGGACAAATGCAACTTTATTGTGTGTTCCAGAAGCTGCATACCCATTTTGAAATCATTAAGGTATTTTGTCCAGCCTTTTGCTTTGTTAATACCTCTCTGAAACTTGAATGAACTTTTTTCAAATTGTTGTTACCACCATGGCTAAACCTAATGCCCCCATCTCTTCTCTGTCTATGCTGAACACTGCAATTTAACACCCAATTTGACATCCTCAAGAATATTAGATGGGACACCGCTTTTGGATATATTCTGCCTTAAAACATGTTCTTCTGAATGGTCACCTCCGTTAGGTGTAAAGACACGTTTGGTCTCAATCAAAATCATTTAATGCAAGTGATAAACATAGAAGGCACAATTCACACAGATTTACTAACTCTTGCAGCGCTTCTGGCTTACTCCAGAAACTCAGGAGCAAGCCAGGATCTCTAAAACAATAAGTCACACCAACTCATAGGGCAATCTTTGTAACTCTGGCCAAAGCTTTTCTTTGTGTCCTGAATTCTCCTGAATTCCCATAATAATGCACTGCTCCCTTTTTCACTAAAGCCTCATACGACCAGGATAATGAAACAATCCTTCATGAGGATGGAAAAAATGCATACATTCCCGAAAAGGATAAAATCACATCTGGTCTTTTTCCATTATTGTGTATTGGAAAATGGGCGTCAAATCTTCTTCCTTCAGTGTAATGTCCTCCTTACACATAACACGATCTAATATATAATCGACACAGCCTAAGCCAAAACATCTCATTGATTGACCCATTTCCTTTTAAACATTCATCAATCAGTAGATTTACTACTATGATGGGTTTAGATTTACACATTTTAGAATTTACTAAGGTTTTCAAGATTATTCCTGAAGCCAAGTAAGTTGCATCTTTCATCAGGAATTACTGGAAAACATGAATTGTAAATAATGTTCATGGTTCGGCATTTCCAGATATACTGAATGTTTGTGCTGCCTCTTGTTAAGTTTGTAGAAATGCACTTTTATATATTTTTTCCACATAAAAATATATTCCTCATGGAGGAACCTCGTCCATTATGCCCCCACCAATTACGAGTGTGCTGTTTTTACATGCCCACCTGGCAACTTATTTACTCCTGCCCTCGTCATGAGTCAATAGGTGTCTGCTTCAAGGGTAAGAATAGGCTCAGAAAGAGTTTGTGAGTGCCCAGAAATAATTGTTGTAGTGCTGTTCCCAAATGTTTATTTCCTGTGTGCTTATCCAGGCAACATCAGTTCTAGGACAGGCAGAAGTGTCAAAGCATAACAGCAGTAATTAGGTGGCCTGGAGACCTTCTGCCCATTCGCATTCATAGCTGGATAGTGGGAACACTGTTAGAGCAAGATGTACATCTCAGAGGAAGGACCAGGGCATGAGTTTCATGAGGATTTATTCTGATCTACATTTTCTTTCTACCTTAGCAGTAAAAATCTAATTTCTCCAAGGCTTGAGCATCCTCTAGAAGTTTGAGATATTGGTGGAAGAACAGAGTAAAAATGTGTTTTGTTTTAATAGGGAGATATCAAGGATCAGTTCAAAGGTCACTTGTAGCCCCATCAAGTGCTCTTTGCAACAGATGAGAATGGCCAGAATATTGGTAAAGAATAGCTGCACTCCTAATTATGTCTTCAAGACTAGATTTGTGTTTACTTGTTATGTTTTGAATGGAATTGTATATTTATTTGCCATTATACAGATCAGGTAATTTAGCCTCTAGGAGCACCCATCTTTGAACAGCGACACTCAGGACTTTGTCCTAATCAGTCAAAAACATCAAGGCTGACGTCAAGTTTTTAAGACATCTGCTGTGGGAAACATTGTTTTCACAGAAGCCACTGATGCCTCTATTACTAAGGGCATCTTAGAGTTTGGCATGGAGTGGATGTGCAATTTCAGATGGGTCTTACAGTGACTTGTACCTGGTCAACAATATATGTTCTAGAAGTACTATACCTGTGAAAATTAATGAGATTCCAGATAATGTACCAGAACCCCCCTCCAAGCCCCACTCCTCAGAGAGAACAAGCTTGCCATTGACTGATATCCATTACCTCATGGGCCTAAACAATTAGTAGACTAGTGGGAGTTGTATATTTTACAGTGGATGTATTTGAACACCTTTTGATATAGGGATGCTCGTTTAACAAATCCATTGTCCCACAGGAGGGGGGACACAGCTGTTTTAGATTTGACCACAATATACATACAAAAACAATGGGGGTTGTATTGCAAATGTTTGCCAAGAGAACTACTCAGTATATTACATGTTGTTTTAGAGAGACTTTAACAAGGCTGTAGCATATCTAATAGACATACTATTCCGCCCGCCATCCCAACGGGCTCGGTGAGCCTGTTGGTATCACAGCAGAATTCCTCCATGGGTTTCCCTCCAACCACCAGTATCATAATGTGGTGGTCGGATGGAAACCTATGATGTGGGGCGGAAAGGATCCGATGAGCTATCGGAAGGCTTTCCACCCGACATCAAAATGAGAGCCTAAGTGTTTGACATGATACACAAAATACTTGCCTCTGAAGTTATAAAATTATATATTTGAAATATTAACGTAAGAAAAGAAAAACATAATCAAAATAAGAAAATGAGCGCTCAGATTCCCCAGTGATCCCAGAAAACAAAATCAAAAGGATTTGACTTATTGTGTACATGTGCAAAATAACAAAAGACTACTTTGGTCCAATGAGAAGATCCAGATTAAATCTTTGGAATAATTCCAGTTTAGTCCAGGAGTGCAAAAAGAGTTGTAGTATTAATGACATTTAGAACTCATGGCTAAATTAACAAAGTCAAGATCAGGATGAAAAGAAGAGGTATGACACATACATGAGATCAGAGTAGAGGTAAGAATGGCCAGGAAAAGAATTGCACTTAGTTGAGAGGTTAGTAGGTAAGGAAGACACTTGCAAGTTGAAGTTAGGAAAGTTCACAGAAGACAACAATGTACTGAATACACGTGCAGTGTGTGCTAACAGATAAATTGGGAAAACGTGTCAGTATTCATGTATCAATGAGGCAAAGCCTCCAAAGTGAGTTAAAAAATAAAACAAGTACTTGGAGTTGAAGAGAAATAAAAGTGTTTTGCTCTGAACAATTAGGGACTTTTTACGAGCATGGCGGTTCACCAGACTGCCGTACTCGTGGCTGTCTGAACGCCGCCACACTGCGGGCCCACCCGCAGTGTTATGAGTGTGGTTGTCGGACCACCACAAGACCGCTGGCTCCACTGGAATGAAGGATCCCACTGTGCCGGTGGTCTGGAAATGGACAGTAATTTGCTGGTGGTGCCGCTGCGGCACCACTGAGCATATTGTGAGTTGCCTGCCCACTGCCCAATTTCATGTAGGCGAGCCCACCATGAAAAAGATGGCGGAGAGGCAACTAAGGGCACCATAACACAACATGCTGCACCTGGGCTTAGGGGTGCATGCAGGAGGCACATATTGTGCCCCCCTTTGATTGCACCCCATTCCTGCGCATGCCACACTGTGCAGGAACGTGCTGCAGGTTCTCCTATGCAACTGAGCCCACTATTGGGAGACCGCGGCAGCACTGCCCTGCCTGACCTGGATTCAACTCTGAATCTGGGGGGCAGGCTCACCACTGCTTTGGAAGTCCTCCTGAGTACGGATCGATGGTGATGTCACAGGAGGACCGCCAAAGTCACAATAAGGCCCTAAGTTTTATAATGGGAGGACATTTTACTCACCTAGAAAGTTGAAAATTGGACAAAAATGGACATGAATGGGTTGAAGCCAATTAGACCCCCAGGGCCACCTGAGAAAGCACTGACCTCAACCAATGGGCAATATTGTCAAGAATCAACAGTGCAACCAATCCTGTCTGACAACAGTGCAATATTGTTGTGTGCTCGGCTTTCGTACACAAAATAAGGATGGCAGGCAGCAACCAAAGCAAGACATGCATCAGATGAGCAAAAAGGGACAATGCATAAAAGGAAACAGTAGCAAATAAAAAGTTTTTAAAAAAGCATTAAGAACAAAGAAAAATATAAACTGGGAAAAGATTTTAACTCGTTCCGTGCTCATGACGGAACCACGCCGTCATGAGCCATGGTTGCCGTGTGCTCATGACGGAGTGGTTCCGTCATGCTGCGGCCGTTGGCGGCCGCGCCGCCCACGCGGCGCTAATTCCCCGCCTGTGCGGGCGATTAGCGCTGTGGGCGGAGTCATGACGGAACCACTCCGTCATGAGCACAGCCCAACCGTGGCTCATGACGGAGTGGCTCTGTCATGAGCACCGCGCCACCGCGCTGCCCCCCCGCTCCCCCCAGCGCTGCGGCGGAATTTCCGCCGCAGCGAAGGGGTTAAAGAATTAAATACATACATAGCTGAAGAATCGATCAATTGAATGCTTACCATTATACAAATGCAGATAAAACATTAGTATGTGATGTCGTCTAATCTAAGAATATAGGAAGGAACAAATCACTACAATGTATTGATATGGTTTATGAAAGCAACAAATCACACCAAAATATGGTCATTGTTCATTTAGACCCTTTAACATAGGAGGAGATACAGTAGGGAAGCACTTCTGGTTATGCTTGATCTAATTGTGGCAGAAGGTCATGGTGTTGAGAGTGCACTTACAAGCTACACACTTCCCAAACTACAGGAAATCTACCTTTTCTGGGTGGTTACCTGTAAGAAATTGGATTACTGGCTAAGGGGGGAAACTCTTCTCAAGCAGCAACTACAATTCTTCTCAGAGTGAAGGCACAAGCAATCCCTAAATTAACCTGTGCTCAACCCTCGGTTAACTTGGCACAGATCAGGCTTATCTCAGAGACAATGTGTAATGTATTTTTGCAACACTTCAATCAGTAACACAGTAAAAACACACCTCAAAAGGGGCCCACAACAGAGTTAGAGAGTTAGACTAGTTTGTTATAAATAAAACAAGAGCAATATGACAAAATTCCAATCAGTAGAACCAGAGATATTCAACTTTAAAGAAAGGAGTAAAGTGCAAACTAGGGTTATCTGGTCACCTCGGACCGGGACAAAGTTCAGGCTAACTGCAATGGAGCATGCGCTGGCTACAGGGACAGGCGTGCTAAACAAAGGACCTTCAATCCTGGTTTTCAGAGCGTTGCGAGGATCTGTGCCGAAAATGCATCACACAGCCAGAGTGATGCACCGGTTTGGAGATGCCCTAAGGCTGTGGTTCGAGGTTCACCATCACTGTCAGGGCTGCCGTTGATGAGAGATGTGAGGGCCTGCACTGAGAAGGTCTTGCACAGTGGCAGTTGTGTAGCTGATGTGGACTGTGGCGGCGATATGGGTCTTTGCAACGCATTCAAGCCTTGCAGCATGCGAGATGCATTGGTTCTGTTCAAAATTGTGCCGCAAAAGCAGAGAGGCTCTGTCAGTTCCGCTGGATCCACAGAGGCTGATAAAGCACCTTAAGCCCATTTTCAAGGGTCCAAGACTGGGGTAGCACCTTGTGGCAGGGTAGACTCACAGACTGCAGAGTCCAGGTGCAGATGCAAGTTTGTTGAAGCCTTCTGTCCCCGAGGGTCAACAGAAGGACAGCCAACTAGCCCTTGGAGGTAATCTGATTTCCTGGGTTCAAGAGATGCAGGTTCACTCTTTCTCGCCGAGGCAAGAGGGCAGTAGGCAGCATGTCAGTACAGCAAAGCAGCAGCACAGCAAGGCAGTAGTCCAGCAGAGTTTCAATCATTCAGTATCACAGCAGTCCTTCTTTCTGGCAGCGTATGCAAAGGTCCAGAAGTGTACTCTAGTGGTGGTGTCTGAGGTTCAGTATGTATACTACGTTGTGCCTTAAAGTGGAGGAGATGCTTTTAAAGGTTTCCTTTTGAATTCCCCAGGTATCCTGCCTCCCCTGTCCTGGCTCCAGACTATGATCCAGAGTATGCTGGGACACCTCCTCGGAGGTAGCTATAGCACTGGGACACCGCTGTGTGCTCTATAAAGGCCATAAATTGAATTGAATATGCAGCCCTTTGTGTGGACATAGCCTATTCAAGTGAACATGAGGCTGTGCCTAACTCTCCGCTCCCATCCTGCCAGTGAAGGCCCATCCAGGCACACCTAAGCTCCCCATTGTGTATGGCTGTCTAGGAGGAATACAGCCATACACAATAGGCTCAACGATGAGCTACATCCAGTCATGTCACCCAGGCTACAGGCACAAAATGGATAAGGTGAGAAAATCCCAACTTTCTAAAAGTGGCAATATAAAAATTGTAATTTAAAATCTGACTGCACCATAAGTTAGGATTTTCAATTCCAATTCCAGAGACACCAAACATGGACTCATCACCTTTTCCCATTTGGAAATTACACTTATAAAATATAATAAGGTAACTCCAATGTGATCCTATGGGAGAATGGGAGAGGTAGATCTTTCAGTAGTGAAAAATGAATTTAAGAGTTTTTCAATACTAGGACATGTAAAACTTAAAAGTATATGTCCTACTTTGTAAAAACATTGCACCCTGCCCTCTGGGTTACACAGGGCCTACACAAGCAGTATTGTATGCATTAAAAAGGAAGGCTTGGGCCTGGCAAAAAGGTTTACTTTGCTACGTGAAAATGACAGTTTCAAACTGTGCACACAGGCCTGAAACATGTTGAAAGTGCTGCTTAAGTGGGTGGCACAATCAGTGCTTCAGGCCCACTAATAACATTTAATTTACCGGCCCTGGGTATATGTAGTACCACTGTCCTATGTGCTTATAAGTAAATTAAATATGCCAATAAGGCCAGCAAAAATGAGATCATAAAAATGGAGGGGGAAGGCAAAACGTTTAGGATAAGACCACCCTAAGGCTTACAGGTCTAACATCACCCTTTTTTTTTTCTTTACTTGTTTTGGACTCCATATCTTGCTGGTTTTAGACCGCTATGCTTTTTAACCTTGCTAACTAGTAATAACGAACCTGTGCTTACCTGCTAAAAATGGTTGAATTAGCAAATTCCTTATTGGTGTATTTACATTACCTATAAGCCCCTGGTACAAAATGTACCAAAGGACTGTAAATTAAATTACAGAAGTGGACTGCAGCACTTATTGTGCCATCCACTACAGTCCGTGCTTAACTTGAGCCGGTGGTTTTTTCGGTGCGGCACTGGCATTTGCTGGAACCTGCACTTATGGCAGTGGTGGGGATGTTTGTGTAATTTAAAGATGAGCAGAAAAACTGTTATTTGTTAGTTCAATATACATTAAAAACAACTAATACCTGCCACCCAAGCCATTCTTAAACCTTTGACGGCCTTGAACAGTCTGAATTGACACACTTGTAGCAGTGTGATGGTTAGTAGTTATGTAAGTATAGTGGCAATGTGTGGTGCAACTTCCAGTTGCCACCTGACAAGGGCCCGGCACTTATGTTTTTTTACAAACAAAGCACTGACTACAGTGACAGTGTAACGCATTGCTTCTGGCATACCATTAAAGCCTGACTGTGGCAGTTTAAACACTGCAAGTCGACCTGTCAAAATAAACCCTTTTGACAGTTCAGAGCCTCTCTTTTACATATTATTAAGTCACCTGACGTAAGCTTTGTAATCCACATGGCAGGATGAATGGCATTTAAAACTAGAACTTGTAGAAATGTAATGTTAACTTGTCCTTACAGTGACTAGCACTCAAAAGCAATGTTTAACTCTTGCATGCCTAACTTTCCTACATACAAAACCAGAGTACAGATTAAAATCCTAATACTGCATCTAGAAAATAGAACTAATTAGAAAAATAAACAACTATTTTTAATAGTGATTAAAAATCCAGTACAATTGTGAAATCAGATTTTTAGTAAATATTATGGAAAAGTAACTCTTAGAAAGCTATCTTTTCCCTGCCTAAAGTTCCTGGAGGCTAAATTTTCATTTGCTTTTCCATTTTTGCCATCCCGTAATTAGCATTTGATTCGGTTTGATAAAGGTGTGAAGTGATTTCCAGGAGCCTGAACGGGCAAAGGTAACTCCTCTGATCTGACAGAATATGCAGGGTGTGCCTGTGAACATCCTTTTTTTTTTTACATTACGGCATCTTATCCTGCTTTATTGTTAAATCCTGCTTGACTGATCTGTTGGGTTTACATACAATGCTGGGGGCACACTTGAAAGGAAGGGATACAGGATGCCAATGCAATTCATTTGTATCCACTGTCTGGTTGCCAATGGACCTGCTTTGTCCCACTAGACTTCTGTTTGTGTGTACTTACATATAACACTGTGGGCTCACTTGAAAGGAAAGGAAACAGGATTCCAAAACAACTCTTGTGTATCTACAGTCTGGTTGCTGAAAACCCCTGCTTTGTTCTAGCTGACTTCTGTCTCTGGGTTTATTATGGGTACAGTGACTACCCCATGCCCCCAGAGCCAAAGACTTCTTGAAAATGCCCAAAGTGGGTAGAGTTGGCCCTGGAAACCTTTCCCCCATTTGTTAGGGTGTACCCTGAAGCATTACTGTGGCATCTGCATCCTGAGAGGTATCTGCATAGGAAGAGTTCTTGTTTACTGCATTAATGAATTTTAAAGATAAATGTGTTTCATTGTTGTAATCCAAACGAATCCATTTAAGTGGCCAGTGTGCAATAAACCAATACTGTAGAGCTGCTACATCCCCTCATTACCACCGTTGCTATTTTTTTCCTTAGTAAGAAAACTTGACTTTTTGTGGAACTGTCATTGGTGGGTGGGTCTGTGGCCTGGGAAGTGTTTTGACCCACTGTGACAATGCTGTAAAAAATCTGTAAAAACGACAGGCCCATCAAATAGAGCCATCGTTGGGTTCAAATTAACAGTATCGCCTATTGGCGGTGATGGAAAGACTGCCACAATAGAATCCTTGAACAGTCCAACCCACACCTTCAATATGACCACATTTACTCTGGTGTTCGCCAAACTGGTCCCTAAATACCGCTGAATTCCTACAATGAGACTTCATAATTTGTCCTGGTTTTTAACCATTCCCCACATACATTTATTTAAAAGCCTTTTCCTATCTTCCTTTATTTAATATCTTGTGGTTTTTCTAATCACCCGTGAACCCTTTATTTGATTTTTAACATTGAGGACATAACATTAATACCTTTTTAGGTCTGGGATTAGCCAAGACCTTTTGATTTTCCTAAATTGAATGTGCTGGGGCTTTCAGGCAGCACTCTTCATCGGTTGAACAGTTATTGTGTCATTCACATTTGTCCTCCGCCCCTAGAGCATACAGCATGGGACAGTAGATCAGACTATTTTCGCCACTGGCTAACTTTACTTTGAGCGACTACGTTCTGCTCTCTCATAAGGAGCACATCCACACATAAATGAGTTCCCTTCAGTGCCAGAGACCACTATGACTGTGCGTGATTTCCAAGACCCCAAACATTTTTCTGGAACAAAACTACATAGTAAAAATGAACTGTGCCTTGGCTAAGAAGAATAGGGCAAGATACACATTGACTGCAAAGCTTATTTTACTCTGTGATTAAGGTAGTTCTGTCATAAAGATGGTGGGACTTTTTTGGCAAAACATCAGTGATGAGATCACAATATATCAAGCAGGACAATTATTTTTTATCATAGACTTTAAAACAGTTGAACAATTGGTTTGAGTTTGGGATGATAGATCTGAATGTTTTACCTAAAGTTCCTGATAAATGATCAGAAGATGGAAAGTTGACCCATAACTAGTGCCTAATTTCAAATGATCAATTTTAGCTACTTTACAACTCTATTTAATCAGTTTTTTAAATCTATTTAGTACGATCCTGTCTTATTTTGAACATTTAGTGTTGGTTTTCTGTGATGTGTATGGTGAAAGACTGTTTGAAAAAAGGTAATAAAATCTAATCTGCAACACACATCAAGACTATGGCCTCTCTCAGATAGAATCTCCTAGGCAGATTAACTACAGTTTACTATTGCACTGTCTTAATTAAATTTACTGTTTCAAAGAACTCTTTCATGTGGATACCTTGCAAAGCCATGGAGCAATCAATTCATAACAGTTTTCTTTAAAAAATGATGTATCTGCTCCTAGTCACCTGCCTTTTCCACTTGTTCCCATCAATAGCTTTCAGGAATAAAGGTCGCCCTCTGCATTTCTAGGGATACATTTACAAAATAGAGTTTATCAAAAGGAAGTCTATGCTTGTTCAACAATTATTCTTTTTTGGAATTCACAGAAGTCCACCGGTTTATAGTCAGAAATCTGACACTTTTGAAATTTACAACCACAAGCTCCTAGCCTACTGGCCTTGCCATCTCTAACCTTAACTAGTTTCAATAAGGCTCTTGTGCTGAGTTTTTAGATTTTTTTGATCATTGTTCTCTTTAGAGATGCAATCATTTCCCCTGTAGAGAATGCCATGGCCCAACCCTTCATTAAATAGGCACCTTTGCTTTTCCATACCTGAAATACACTAACCCCTGCCTTTTGCAGCAGTTTTCCATGTAAGCAATAGCTGACGTATTCTCCCCAATTTCCCCCAGCGCCTTAAAACCCTTAATGGGGTGCTATGTTTGTGATTTACAAAAAGGAATTATTATTAATATTATTATTATTAGCAGAAGAGAAACATCATGTTAATATTTTGTGAATACCTTTAAAGGTACAACTAATCACACAGTTTGCTTGACCTCCACCTGCAGGATTTCTTATTTCCTCTTCTCAGGTCCCTAAAAAATAATACATCAAACAGGTGCACTTTTGCACAGCAGTGTATGGGCATTATTGCACTTATAAATTCACAAATCTTGATTCCAACTAATCGGAATTCTCTCAGAAATTTAAGTACACATGGAACACAGGAAATCAACGGAAGAACTCATTTCTTTTTACAGCTGTTGAGTAAATTACACAATTGCAGATACCCTTAATCAAGGAGCCCAAAACAAAAACAAAAAAAACACAAAAAACAAACGCGTGAAAAGTAAATATAACAAGACTGAAAAAGACCAAATACAACTTTGATATAATACAGTCTCTTAATCCATCTCTTTTGTTATGTGCTAACAATATTTCACCAATATTTCACCAATGACCAGTGCCGATGAAACCGCGCTCTCCTTTGCATGTTTATGCACCTTATTTAGTATATTCAGTTTACTTGTGCTGACAAGTACACCCGAAAATAGACGAAAGAAAAATTCAAAAGCAAGAAAAACACAAGTATGAAAGGCTTCCAGGCGACTCAAGAATTATATACGGATGAGGCGCTTTTGAACTTTGCAGAATGTGTTATACAAGTTCAATTTTTCAATATCTCTGTCCTGGGCGAATTAAGGCTGGTATTCCGCCTTTAAATGCAATTCTGTGTTCTGATCGGGGACTGGAAATGCAGCTGTCAAATAAAACCAGTTTACCACTTTACTAACAATTTCCAATGACAGACGCAGCTTTCCTTTCCCAGAGGGGTCACCTTCAATATAGAGTAGTGTGCTGGAAGTTAATTGAGTGACAAGCCAACAATGTAAAATAAACAAAACAAAATCACTTCCACATCACCTTCAGCCCCATCCGATTTTCTTCAGAACAGTGTTTGCACAGTCCTCCACCCTTGATAGGATTTAACTCCTGTTAATGATCAAATGCTGCAACGAAAACCCCCTGCTCTTTGTTGAGCTGTGACTTCATGAAAAATGCTAGGCTCAGCGTGGCCTCTGGACCCTACTCGACGCCCCCGAGAGACTTAACCTCACCCGCCCAGTGACCTATGGCCCAGGTTATTGATGTCAGGCTCCACCAATCATATTCATTCTTCCACCCGTCTCTATGGCTGCACTGGAAGGCATGACCTGTTCACATCTAGTGTGCTCGCAGATATTGGTAGTTGCTGCGTGCAATGAGCTGGCCGAGGTACCTATGCCTCACATAAAGTAACACTTAACAACCACATACGAATAACAAATTGAGTATTACTTTTTAATTGGTAAATATTGTGTCCCATTATCCTTTGCCTCTAATGTTTTATTTCTCTGCCCAATACATGTTTTTTATTGTAATTGTGAGCCCTGTGTGGGTAACGACTCGCCCATTTTCAGCTCACTTCCTAGATTTATATCTAGAACTTACCTGTTAGTATCATATTCACTGCCTGTTGCAATATTTGGTGCAGGACTCCATTGACTTCTTCTTTGCCCAGTTGTTTATCTCGGATGCCGATGAACTGCCAGGGTTAAAGATGTGTGTTGTTAGCTTGATACCGCCAATATGTTACTGACTTAAATTTCGATGCACACTGTATGTACGCATTACAATGCTGATTGTACTGTAGCTCGAATCCTTGAGCGGTGTCAAATGATGCATGTAATGTTAAGACATTTATATGGAGAAAACTGAATAAAAAGATTTTCAAATAATTGTGTCCCATTCTACATAGTTCAACCACTCTATTATGTTGCCAGTAGAAGGAGGCCTTCTTAATGGCTGATCCACCATTGTCAAAACCCTCTGGGTGGACTACACCACTCCAAAAATGTTGTTAGGGTCGGCGGTCCAGCACCATGTACCATGGCACCTAATCAGTGATTGAACTCCATGCAGGTGTTCCTCACATAAGAGGAGAAAACCCACAGAACATCAGGGATGCTTGAAATGTCGATACTTACTGCTGTGAAATGCAATATATGGCGCAATAATAGCACTGAAGGATGCACACTTTAGTATGACAGGTCTACCTTCATTGTTGAATTATGTTTTATGTTCTCTTTGTCATACCGTCTTCTCGTCAACTACCTCAGCATATCCACTCCGCCAATGCCTACGCATGCCAATACCGCATCCCACAACCTCCACAAATGGATCTTCAACTCCACCGACTCCCTGGCACCCCCCAAGAGAAGACCAGTCAAACAACGCTGCAAGGCAGCCAGCTGGTTCAACCCTGCCCTCCACGAGTGCAGATGCACCTGCAGACGTTCCAAGAAGAGATGGAGGAGCAACAAAACCCCGGAAAATCATGCAACCTTCAAATCTGCCGTCAACACTCACCACCTCCTCCTGAAAACCATAAAGAAAACGGCCCTCCAAGACAAAATCAATGCCCAAGCACACAATAGCAAAGTACTCTTGGCCATCATCAAGGAGTTCGCCAGGACCAACAGCGAGACCACAGATGCGCCCGCTCCCAAGACCTCTGCAACAAACTCAGCACCTTCTTCCACCACAAGATCAGAAAGCTCTACAACAGCTTCGGCACCATAGACCAGGCTCCCACACCTGCCACCATAATACACGACCAAGCTGCCCCCAACAGACCGTGCTCTGCTGGACACCACTCCCCACAGAGGAAACGCTCAAGACCATGAAGAGCATCTGCTCCATCCTCAACCTGGGCGAGTCCACAGCCCTCATCCTACTAGAACTCTCAGCCACCTTCAACACTGTCTCCCATCGCACCCTAATCACCAGACTCCATGACAATTCCCTGGACTGGATCCGCTCCTTCCTCACGGGCCCGACCCAGCGAGTCAGACTACAACCGATCTTCTCAGAACATACAGAAATTAGCTTTGGAGTTCCCCAGGGTTCCTCCCTGAGCCCCACCCTCTTCAAAATCTACATGGCCCCCCTCGTTGTCATCACCAGAAGCCACTGACTCAACATCATCTCCTATGCCTATGACAGCCAGCTGGTCCTCTCCCTCACCAATGAACCCACAACCATCAGCACCAACTTCCACCGTGGCAGGAAAGCCGTTGCTACATGGATGAAAGACAGCTGCCACAAGCTCAACTCAGACAAGACCGAAGTACTCATCCTGGGAGCCACCCCTTCAGCCTGGGATGACTCCTGGTACCCAGCGCTTTGGAACCCCCTCGACTCAGATGGACCACCCCCTCAACCTTTGCATCATACAGGACTCTTTGCTCATAATGAACCGCCAAATCAACACAGTTTCCTCAGCCTGCTACCACACGCTCCGCCTGCTCTGATTCCAGAAAGACGGCCACCCAGGCACTCATCACCAGCAGATTCGACTACGGCAACAGGCAAGTGTCACCTAGAAACAGCTCAAGAAACTACAGAACATCCAAAATGTCACCGCCAGATTAGTCCTGGACATCCCCCCTGCAGCTACATCATGCAACGCCTCCGGCAACTCCACTGGCTCCCAATCAACAAGAGAGTCTCTTTCAAGCTCCTCACTCACACCTACAAAGCCGTACACAACGAAGGACCATAGTACCTCAACTACCGCCTCACATTCCACGCACTAGCCAGACAATTCCGATCCAAACAACTTGCCCTCGCTTCCATCCCTAGGATCCACAAGACCAGAACCGGAGGAAGGTTGTTCTCCTACCTCGCCGCCAAGAACTGGAACACCCTGCCCCTGTACCTCAGGCTATCAGCGTCGCTGACCCAATTCAGGAAGGACCTCAAGACCTGGCTCTTCGAATTATCCTTGTTGGACTTGGCATCTTTAGCATGGTTTTCCCTGACTTTTTGCCTCTGCTGCCTGTATTTTTGATGCTGTGCTGGATTTAGTTTTTGCCAGCTTAGATACTTTGGGCACTTTGGCATTGCTGTATAGTGTCAAAGTGCAAGTGCTCCCTTCCCTGTACAAATTGTTGTTACAAGTATTGCCATATTTGATTTACTGGTAAGTCCCTAGTAAAGTGCATTGAATGTGCCAGGGCTTGTAAATCAAATGCTACTACTGGGCCTGCAGGACTGATTGTGCCCCCCACATTAGTAGCCCTGAAAAGGAATCTCAGACCTGCCACTGCAGTGTCTGTGTGCAGTTCTAAACTGCCACATCAACCTGGAAAGTGCACCCACTTGCCAGGCCCTAACCTTCCATTTTCTTACATGTAAGACACCTCTATTGTAGGCCCAGGGTACCCCTCTGCGCAGGGTGCAGTGTATGTGAAACGTAGGACATGTACTGGTGTGTGTGATGTATCCTGATAGTGAAAAACTGCAATTTCGTTTTTCACTATTGAAAGGCTATCTGTCCCATAGGTTAGAATCGGAAATACTTTGTAACATCTTACAAGTATAGCTTCCCATGGACTAGATAGAGGAATAAAGTTTATGCTCTCTGAACTCAAAATTTAATAACACATCTTTTAGTGAAGATGGTTTTTAAAGTGTGTGCTTGAAAATGCCACTTTTAGAAAGTAGGTGAATGAAAAAGGGGTTTCGTCCACATGACGCCAGGTAGGACGATTAGATACTATTACAAGGAAAAAGCACCTGGCTATCCATTTTTCATGCTGCTCTTTTGTTGAAGCAGACGGGAGCTTAGACTGATAGATTCATAAGCTGATTGTGTCTTATTCACAATACTTTTATCCAATAATACATTTTGAAAAAACAATCTACTCATGTCAGAGTCAAATACACATCAATTCCACAACAACTGTGATATTTAAAGTGTGCATTAAAAAACAATGTGCATAATAACCAGATGTGAAAATAAACCAAATGAAAATAAATAAACAAAATACACTATTACACCAGCAATAGTTCATACAAATTGTACAAAGCTGTTCCTCAAGGCCCTATGACTTGGCGTGATTTGGAAATCTGCTACTATAAGGGATATATGCTACTCTATGGGGTGGATATTGAGTTCAAAGTCCCTATAGAGATTAAAAGCGTCTCTTGGTGCCCTTTATAGCCAGATGCGAAAAGAAATGCCGCCGCGTTTCCAATCCCGCGTAGAAATCACGTGATTTTCATCAGGGCAAGTGCACGGTGTAACCTGTTACAGTTAGCGCTCTAGCGTTAGACGCTAGAGCGCAAGAGGACATTACGCAATGCGTACGCCACGTTCGTGGCGTACGCCACTGTATATAATAAAGGGGCGCGGCCTGCTGAGGCAGTCGGGCGCCGAGACCCAGGCACGGAGTGTGGTGTCATTTATTACAGCTGCGAGCGTGCGCAGCGAGGGCCTCCACCAGCGCTAGCGGCCCCACAACACTGGCGACGAGGGTGGGATATCGATCCCGTGTGCCCCAGCTGTGATACGCGCCCCGCGGCAGTCCCGCGCACGTGGACCTGACGGCCCGACTGAAACCGGCTCCTTCTCCCGCAGGCAGTGCAGCTGGGCCCCTCGAGTCTGCCACAACCACCGGTGAGTGCACGTGTGCACCGAATCACGACCATTTCGGCAGATGAACATTCCTGCCTCCTGCCTGAGTGACTCTGTTTAACTGCTGTGCCCTGGCTGGGCCCTGAAGCCCTCTGTCCATCCCGGGTGTGGGGATCTTTTGCCACTGCGGCCTCCTCTGTCTGCTCCCGCCTCTCCTGCTGTGCTGTGCCCCAGGGAGCCATGGGTGATGATGAGCGCCCCGCCCAGGCGGTGCCACTGCACCCCCCGTCCGGCGTCCTGCCGCCCTTTAGTGAAGCTGCTGACCCTGCCACTGCCGCCCCACGCTGGCAAACGTGGATTGGCCGACTCGATAATTATTTCGCTGGCACCAGAGAGACGGATGGCACCGTGAAGAGGTCCCTACTACTCCAGTATGCAGGGGAAGAAGTATATCTCCTATTCAAGCATCTCCCTAACACCGGGAACGCAGACGACTATGATGCGGCCGTGAGGGCCCTCAATGCACATTTCGACCCCCAGCTGAACCCGGATTTTGAACACTTCAAATTGCGCCAAGCGAGGCAAAGGGAAGGGGAGTCGGTGGATGCATTCCACGCCCGACTGAGGGTGCTGGCAGACACGCACCTCGTCGGTGATAGAGCCAAGGAAGAAAACAGGGCACAGATAATCTGCGGCATACGAAGCAAAAAGTTACGAACACTCATCCTCCGCCAACCAAACATCCCGATGGCGGACATTCTGGTGTTGGCACGGTCCCATGATCTATCCGACGCCCGCGCGGAGGAGATGGCGCTCACACGAGGGGCCGGGTCAGGAGTGACAGTCAAAACGGAGCGGGCAGACGCGTGAAGCACCCCGCCGACCGGCGGCAAAGAAGCCTGCGGCCCCGTGTGGGTACTGCGGGTATGACGAGCACAGGGGCAGGACGTGCCCCGCGAAAGGAAAGGCGTGTGACAACTGCGGCGTGATGAACCATTTTGCGTCTGTTTGCCGCAAACGATCCACGCAACGAGACCGAAGGGGAAAGAGGCCAGAGAAGACCATGGTGAGACAGCTGTCCCAGCTGTCGTTGTCTTCCCCCACCAACTCAGGGCGCAAGCAAGCACAGGCCCTGCGGGAAGACGCAATGGAGTCCGATGATGACGAGGGGGAAACATACCCGATTTCATTCACCAGAGCCCTCAAGAGCTCGAGAAGACCACAACCGAGGTGCGACGTCCTAGTCGCTGGATCCCGGATAAACGCAGTGATTGACACGGGGGCGTCAGTCACCGTGATGGGAGTGCAACAGTACAATCGCCTCCGACCCAAGCCCGAGCTCCGACGGTCAAAAGCCCAGATCTATGCCTACGGAAGTGAAACACCACTGCCCCTGGCAGGAAAGATGACGGTGCCTGTGAAGTCGGATGACGCCGAGATAACGATTGACATACATGTGATCAATCAGGAGGCAGACACCCTCCTAAGCGGGCACGCAGCCGAAGACCTAGGGCTGATCGCATTCCTCCGGAAGGTACAAGAGTCCCAGACGACTACCCTGCTGGACCAGTTCCCGGAGCTATTCACTGGCCTGGGGAACATCCGACGACCACCGGTCAAGCTCAACATTGATCGTTCAGTCACACCCACAGCGTTAAAACACAGGAGGATTCCATTCCACCTACGCCCGCTGGTAGAAGAGGAGCTGAGGAGGCTGGAGGAGCAAGGCGTCATCGAGACAGTGACAGGACCCACCCCCTGGGTATCACCCATGGTGATAGCGGAAAAGCCCCGGCAACCAGGCAAGATTCGGGTGTGCATCGACATGAGGCTGCCCAACAAGGCCCTCAAAAGGGAGAGACACATCACGCCCACGATGGATGACATAATCGCAGACCTTAACGGAGCCCGGTGGTTCTCCAAACTGGACCTCAATGCGGGGTACCACCAACTAACGCTGGCCGAAGAGAGCAGATATATAACTACCTTCAGCACGCACCTGGGGCTGCGAAGGTACCGACGCCTTAACTTTGGCATCTCCTCGGCAGCCGAAATATTTCAGAACACTATCAGAGACATCTTGCAGGGGCTACCAGGGGTACTAAACGTCAGTGATGACATACTGATACACGCCACAACGGTGGATGAGCACTACCGACGGGTCCGGTCTGCACTGACGAGGCTGAGGGAGTTTGGGGTCACGTTGCACAAAGAGAAGTGCCAGTTCTTTCAGCAAAGCATCGAGTTCTTCGGATACACGTTTACCAACCATGGCATTCAAGTGGACCCGAGGAAATCCCAGGCTATCAAAAACGCCCCATCACCGACTTCCGCGTCGGAAGTCCGCAGTTTTCTTGGGATGGCCACGTACTGTGGGCGGTTCATCCCAAATTTGGCTACCACGGCTGAACCTCTCAGACGCCTCACGAAGACAGACACCCTGTGGCGCTGGGGGCAAGAGGAAGAGGATGCATTCCACGCCATCAAGACCACACTGCTGGACCAAGCTACTCTGGTCTACTTTGATCCGACCAGGAAGACCGAACTGCTTGTCGACGCCAGTCCCGTGGGGCTGGGCGCAGTCCTCACACAAGAGCAAGAACCGGGGAGATGGGCCACCCTGGCCTACGCCAGCAAGGCACTCACCGCAACTGAACAGAGGTATTCTCAGATTGAACGCGAAGCACTAGCCATTCGATGGGGCTGCCGGCACTTCCACCTCTATGTCTGCGGGCACCCTTTTACTGTGGTGACAGACCACCAACCATTGGTGCCCCTGTTCAAGGGGACAGCGCCCCACCCCCCCCCCGAGGATCGAAAGGTGGGCCATCGGACTACAACAATACCAGATGGAGGTGACATATCGGCCAGGTGCGAAAAACTCGGCGGACTTTCTGTCGCGACACCCGGAAAGTGGGGTGATGTCCCCGATCGGGAAAGAAGAGGAAGATGAAACCGAAGCACACATCGACCTCCTGGCCGCTCTGACCTGCCCTCGGGTACTGACAATCCAGGAGATCATACGAGCCGGGGAGCACGACGCCGTGTTGGCAAGGACACGGGGAGCTCTTCAAAAAGGGTCATGGGCTGATTTCCTACACACCGCCAATTCGTGGGCAGACGAGGAGAAGAAGGATTTGCAGCAGATGTGGCGAGTGCGGAATGAACTAAGCATGACCCGCGATGGTGTCGTCCTGCGAGGGTCTAAGATCGTCATGCCGACCGCACTACGCCATCAAGCCACGATCATTGCTCACAACGGCCATCAAGGGACGGAGAAGATGAAGACCAGGATGAGGGCGAAGATATAGTTCCCGGGGCTGGATGGCATGGTGGACGAGGTGGTAAGAAGCTGCTCCGCGTGCCAGGTGACGAGCGGCCCGGAGCCTCCGGCCCCCATCGTGACAGAAGAACCAGGAAGGTACCCATGGGACAAGATTAGTATAGACTTCGGAAGCCTCCCAAACGGAAAAGTGTCGCTGGTGGTTATTGACAGCTTCTCGAAATATCTCGTGGTGGAAGTTCTACCGTCCACAGCCTTCATGTTTGTGGGACCAGCGCTGGAGAAAATATTCGCCATGTTTGGGCGCCCCTCGGAGCTGAAGAGCGACAACGGGCCACCCTTCCACGGTCACGAATTCCGGGAGTTCCTCCAGCACCAGGGAATACAACACCGGCGAATCACTCCTCAGTGGCCACAAGCCAACGGAGAAGTAGAACGATTCATGAGGACCCTGAATAAAGTGATTCGAATAGCCGGCGTGGAGCAACTAGACCCCGAAAGGGAAATCCAGCGATTCCTGGAAGAATATCGGAGCACGCCCCACTGCTCCACCAAACAAGCCCCGTGGTCTCTCATGCTCAATGGCACCCGCCGCGATGGGCTACCCACAGTCCATGGGTGGGCGCCCCCACCGTTCGAAGCGGAGCAGGTTTTTCAACGACGAGCACACCGAAACCGGCAAGTGAGCCGGGCCAGAGGTAGTCGAGACCGCGACATCAGACCAGGGGACAGCGTCCTCGTGAAGGATAGAAGTCCGGGAGGAAAATTCAGACCCCGGTATGAACCAGGTAGTTGGACTGTGGCACAGAGGCGGGGTACAATGATCACAGCGGAAAGAGGGGTGGAGTCGACCACCAGGAACATCTCGTGGTTCAAACGCATTCCGGAGGCCACTGACCGCGGCCAGAGGGGGCTGAACGGAGGGGAGGAAGAGATCTCAACCCCAGAGCTGGAACTTGGACTGACGCCCAGCGGAGCCAGCAGCGCCCCAGAGCAGGGCCCTCAGGCCCCAGCGGAAGGTGAAGCCCCGAATAGCCACCCAACCAGCTCCGGCACTCGTGCCACTGCCAGGTATGGTCTGAGAGAGAACCCCACACCAAGCAGCCGCCTTAAAGACTTTGCCTGCCAAGCAAGTGAGTGACTGTTATGGACTTCAGTTTATTTTGTTATCCAAGTTGGGGAGGGATGTTACAGTTAGCGCTCTAGCGTTAGACGCTAGAGCGCAAGAGGACATTACGCAATGCGTACGCCACATTCGTGGCGTACGCCACTGTATATAATAAAGGGGCGCGGCCTGCTGAGGCAGTCGGGCGCCGAGACCCAGGCACGGAGTGTGGTGTCATTTATTACAGCTGCGAGCGTGCGCAGCGAGGGCCTCCACCAGCGCTAGCGGCCCCACAACATAACCTACAATTTAAAACTAATATAACGTATTAAATAAAGCACTAACAAATCTTTCTCGTGTGTATGTTTGTGTATCATATTTACATGGTTCGGTAAAATACCTAAAGTTGAAGTCCTAAGCGTTTTTCACTCCTTAATTAACGTGAACAATTTCCAGGACCTGCAAGAACCAGGGAATTGGATGTCAGATGACCCTAATGTAACTATCTTTCAAACAGTGCGTCAGTAATTTTAAGAGGTTTGGACTTACAATTGTTCCCTTGAAATGAGACCGGGTTTCTGAGCTTCAACGTGTAAATGAAAAGGGGGGCCCCGCGGTGAAGTTTTCACCTGCGCGAGTCCGTTACCGCGCTAACTGTGAAAAAAGGAAAAACACGAACGCGTTTTGTTTACTTCGCGTTTAGCATTCTGGATACAATGTTTCTTTTCTTACGGAACGATATTAAAATCGCTATTTAAAAAGCCGGCACACTTACCTTAAGGCGCGTGCATGTACCACAGTCTCTCTTCCGCTATCGTATACTTTAAAGTCGGTTTCCTGAAAAAATTAAGATAGAGGTTTTCTATCTTATGGCAAACAGTTTAGGGACTTGTCAGTTCATTTAAGCGCGGAACACTTACTTATGTTTTTCAGAGGTTGCCAAATTGTTTAGCGTCAGTTTCTCAGCGTTCGAGCTCAGTCGGAAGTGAAACTGACTGGTGAGTATGCCTATATCCTGTTTGAGAGGAAGCACAACTAGCATCCATTTAGCTGAACTGTGGGATATGTAGTTCCCATTACTTAACGTTTCACATCAACACATGCCCTGGATATTTAATCAACATTGCAATGTGTTTAAAAAAGCGTGTAATAGACTTCAGAGGGGCAATAATCAATTTTGGCCAAACACGCATAGAAATAACAGAGGGACTTACTCTAGTTTGAGAAATATCTTTTATAGAAGGAGCAGTCCATGAATTGGAACATACTCTATCATAAGTGAACGTGTTTGCATAACAATGTTTACGATCTTTTAAAAGCCTTTACTAGACGATAGTATAGGTGAACTATCTTTTGATGATGAAGCAATCACTAAATTATATTAAATGAAAACTTCATGTTAGAAGAGACGTGCTGCGGCATCGATAGATATGTTTACACAACGATGTTTACATCATCATCATAAGCTTTTATTCGATATGCAAGATATCTTATAAGCACAATTAAAATACAATCATTACAGTGTACAAAAAAGCATTGCTACAAGAAGCCAGTATAAAATTCATTAGAAAAGATAAAAGGACATGAATTGCCCGTTACTAAATTAGCTAAAAAGGAATTAAACAGCTACTGACAATCTCTTACAGCGAATAAGCCAAAATTGCTTTAAAAATTTTGCTGTTCCACACACTATAGGGGGGGAAGTGTCCGTGGTTAGGATACGCAAGGCTACTAGGTGGCTACGTGTGCCCATATTTCGACAAAGAGGTTTCAACCAAAAACTCCTAGGCCTTGCATAATCCGGGCATTCAAATAGGACATGCGCAATGGACTCAACCCTACTCAGGCAACATGCACAGTTTGGAGAAGTACGGGCCGCTGATGTCCAATTCGATACCACAGCACCTAGGGGAAGGGATCCAACTCTAAATTTAAAATAAAGGGCTCGGTCAAAGGGGAGGGTGATCAGGTCCAGGTAGGGTTCAAAAGCCACAATGTCTTTGATTTGTAAAAAGGCGACAGTCGACTTGCAGTGGTTAGGGTTTGTAATTAGACGCTCCGCAGTCCATTTCCAGTAAAGCGCCTTGACAACTTCTTTTGGAGGGGCTGAACGTGATGACCAACAGTCTCCTAGACCGATCTTCTCCAGAAGCATTTTAGTTTCTCTTAACCATCTTATCTTAGCCCAACCCCCCAGACTCATTATTTCCCCCAGGGCATCAGCATAGGATTTTAGTTCTTCACCCCTCCAGATTCGTGTCCATAACAGGAGCGGGCGAAGCTGGGCCTGATCTTTGATGTTTTTACAACCCGTGTCCAACCACACTGGTACAGATGGTGTGCTCAGTGGAATGGAGATAATGGATTTCAGTAGCTTGCTCTCCGCTGTCACTAGGGCGTCCAATCGGCAGTGGCCCCACAGTTCTGCCCCATACAAGGCTGATGTCACTACTTTGGCCTTGTAGATATCGATTACTGGGGTAAGTGATCTCCTAGGTGAGGCCCTGAACTCCCTCATGAGAGCTCCTCCTACTCTCCTATGGTTGAGGACCATTTTGTCAATATGATTTGCCCAAGACATCCTATCCGTAATCCGAATACCGAGGTAATCGAATTCGGCTACTTTCTCTAAGGGAATCGAGTTAAGTGTAGGTGGACGGCCCAGTTTCTTAGGAGGATTTAGGACTAGGTATTTTGTTTTGTCCACATTTATTATTAAGCCTTTTGCAGCACAGAACTCCTGGAATCGCGTTAGCAATTTCTGGAGGCCTTGTGGGGTCTTCGAGATCAGGAGCGTGTCATCCGCAAAAAGCAGGGTGGGGATACGGACTCCTCCGAGACAGGGGGCGTCGGCTGGTTCTTGTTGAAGATGTTTTACCACCCCATTCACATATAGTGAAAATAGGGTGGGTGCCAAGACACAGCCCTGTCTTACGCCCCTGGACACTGGTATCTTCTCAGTGAGCTCTCCATTTTTACCCCAACGGACCTGTGCAAAGGTATGGGCATGAAGGCTAATGAGAAGGGACAAGATGTAAGGGGGTAATCCCAACTCATAAAGCACCCTCCAGAGCTCTTCCCGGGGGACTAGGTCAAAGGCAGTCTTCAGGTCTATAAAGGCCAAATAAAGACTATCCTTGCCCAGTTCCACCACCTTCCACCCCAATAGTGCCAGCCTAAACACCTGCTCTATTGTCCCCATACCAGCCCGAAAACCTGCCTGAAAGTCTGATAGGATTTTATTCTCCTCCACCCAATGGAGAATCCTTCCAAGGATAGCTTTACCAGCTATCTTTTGGGTGGAGTCTATCAGACTTATAGGGCGATAGTTCCCCGGTGTTTCCCTGCACCCTTTTTTATAAATCGGGACCACCACCGCCCCTTTCCAGGATTCTGGCACAGCCCCTCCCATCATGATATCGTTTAGGAAAGCTGCTATGACCCTTGCCCATTCCGCTGGGTATGCCCTCATAAGGTCCCCCGGAAGGCCGTCTGGGCCCGCTGCCTTGCGAGGCGCTACCCACCCTATAACCCCCTCAATCTCTAAAGGAGTGAAGAGATCATAGGCATGAGGTTCAATTGCTCGTGTAAGGTCCATCCGCACGTTCAGTTCCCCATCTGGGGGGAGGTATAGGGTCCCAAAGTGTTTTACCCAGCTTTGAGGCGGGATGTTGCAGGGTCTCACAGATGCATCGGGTTTATTCCGTGTGCTTATGAGATTCCAAAAGGCCCTTGAATCCCTGATTTTACTAGCCTGGAGCAGGTCTTCCCAGAATTTGTCTTCCCACTCCCTCCTGGCAAATTTAAGGGACTTATTATAGGTCTTCCTTGCTTCCTGTATCACGCTACGGGACTTGAGTTTAACCGCCTCAACTAACTTGGCCTTGTGAACCCTACATGTTTGGGTATACCAACCATCAACTGGTTTTTTAAATTCTTTGTTGCCCGACTTGTTAGGGTATAAGGTAAACACGTTAGTTAAGGCTTCTACCAGGGAGACAAAAAGCCCACTCGCTCTACCCACCCCTTCTAAGGAGGTTCCGAGGGTTGTTACCGTATGGTTTAAATGGGATTGAATTTCCCCTACCTTTGCCTCGGATAAAACCAATTTCGCCCATTTTATTCGTCTACCACAAGGGGAGACTTCAGACTCATCCGGGGGTGCGGCTACCAGGTTAATGTTGTCCTTCCTTAAGGGGCGCCACCACTGGACCATACTTAAGGAGAGTGAATTGTGGTCACTTTCAGTCGAGGGGACCACCTGCATGTCCCTTACATAAGACCATAAGTATACATCTATTAGGAAATAATCTAGCCTAGAGGTGTGTCCTGGTCTATTGTACGTGTGGGCACCCCCCCTATCCGAGGATGTCCTCCCATTAGCTGCCCTTAAGTTGAATTCGAGGCTCAGGGAGTATATCTGGAGCGCCAGTTCTGTCCACCTTCTGATCGGTGGGATTTCCAGTACCGGGATCCCCAACCTGGTATCCTCCTCGTCTTGGTCGAGGGAGACGTCCGAGCCCAAGGGCTCGAACGTACAGTTCATATCACCTGCAACCAATGTACGAGTCTTATATGGAGTATTATTTAGCAAAGTCTCGAGGAGAGATATTACAGGAGACTTTCTCCCACCCTTGGTTCCCCGGGCATAAACATTAAAAACATTTAAGACAATTCTTCCCCTTTGATCTATTAGGGTGATGTTTTGTATGTCAGGGGAACCTGTGGGAGACTCCACTACTCTGCAGTCTAAAGAAGCCGCGACCCAGATGAGAAGGCCACCCGAAGGTCGCCCTCTCCCTGTTTCCGAGACTTGCGCAGGGGAGGAATAGGAAGAAAAACCCACCCTATGGACCGGCACCAAGCTCCATGTCTCTTGGAAAAGGCACAGGGAGTGCTCATCAACCCAAGCAGTAAAGTCCGGTAGAGCCAGTTTTCTTGCAATCCCTGCGACATTCCAGCTGAAAACCTTAAAGACTAGGTCCGTCACAGCTGAAGTGTCGCTGGGCGCCAGAATGCCCCTGTCTATGGGCCTCCTCGGAGGTATCTGAGGGGAACAGGGATCTTGTGGGGTGGCTATAGAGACTCCTATCCCACTTGCAAGGTTTGCCTGGGTGAGTGATACTCCTGCTGGCTCTACTCTACTCCCAGTTTCCAGTCAGTAAGGCCCTGGTGCCCACAATTGGTTCTCCCTAGTACCCCCCGAGACCCCAGCCCAGTTTTGACCAAAAATGGGGGAACTTAAACTTCCTCCAGTTGGGCTAACAATTTGCCTGGGGTAAAAATAAGAAAGATCTACCACTTTAACCCCCGGAGCCCCCATACTTTTAATAGGAGTGCAAATCGATGGTACTACTCTTGGGTCTTGGAAATTTATGATTATGCAATCCCCCTCCTGCGTTTTTTTCCCCTGCCCTAACCAACCCACTCTGCGGACACTTAGAATAATACCATCCACACCCAACGGGATTGGCTTATTTGTCTTCAGCCAGTGGATACACTTGTTCTTGAGTGATTGGTGGTTTTCCAACTGGCCTTCCTTTAAAGGGGGCACATTAACCATGACAGCAACAAAAGGTTGACAGTCTGGTGGGAGGTTTACTGGGGGGATCCGTCGTACTGGATTACTGGGGGCCGGTGAGGGGGTAGATGGGGCAGTAGGTTGAGATACAGACCTAGGGGCTTTCCCTGTCGCTAACCCGTTGGATTTGCTGCGTGCCCCAGGTTTTTGGGAGTCTTCCGTTTTGCCACTAACTATCTGTGGCTGCTTTTGTGGAAGAAACTTAGGCTTATTTTTGTCAGGCTCTAAGTGTGTTGATGGACCCTTATGTTTTGGCCCTGCTTTGGGACGGGGAGGAGATTTAAGAGCTGGAATTAATGGACTATTAGGAACAACTTTGTTTAGACATATTGGGGGCTTAGGGACTCTCTGAGATGGTGGTTCATTCCCCTTTGCGCCTAAGTCCTTATTTTCAGTCACTCTGGTTATTTGTTTAAATGTTGTTTTGAGTGAGTGAAACCCGTCAAGGGTTAATTGCTCTAATTTGTCTATCCTCTCCCCTAGACCCTTGACTTGTGTTAGTAACTGTTTCAAGAGGCTGTATACCTTCTCAAAGATATTTTCAACTGTTACTGAGTCAGAGAGCTTTGAGACCTTGGCGGTGTTAGCGTCTGGGTGTAGCCCCTTGGGAGAGATCAGAACATCCCCTTCTATGTCAATTTCATTCACTATAGGCATACCCCTTATGGTTCTCGTACCGGATCCAGAAGGCTTTCTTACTCTTTGGTAAAGAGCGGCCTGTCTCACTAACCAACCCTTTTTGCGTTTTCGTGGCTTTCTGCTTAAGGACCTATTCTCCTGCCTAGTATCGGGAGTTTGGGTGTTAGGGGAAGCCCTAACTGACTCCCTTTCTGATATAACTATGGAGGGAGTGAGCGGTTTTGGGGGCTCAGGATCACTGATGGCTTCGCTTGGGAGATTAGGTGATAATGGTGTGGACAGCTTACTAAGGCCACCGTCTTCCACTATAACTATAGGGAGAAGAGCGGCCAGATTTTCCAGCCTACCTATATTTTGCTCTATACCAGCCAACTGGGGGGGGGTCTGTGGAAACACCAGGCACACTAGGTGAGGAAACAGATTGAACCCGGACACTGGCCGGTGTAAGCGACTGAGCGGCGACCCCCGAGGATGAACGTCTTGAGGGGAGGTAAACCTCAGATAAACGCCGCTCAGACATAGCAATCTCCTTTTCAATCACCGCCGTCACCCTGGTGATAAAGCGGTCCATAGTTCCTATAACAGGGCTTGCGGCATTTGTCCCCCTTTCGCCTTCACTCCTAAGAAGCTTTCCAGAACGAGTAGACATAGTTTCGGGAAACAGAACAGGGACACACACCGGGCGTATGTACTCACTGTTGTTAGAGAGGAAAGGGACGTGGCCCAGCCCAGCCTTGACAGCCCCTGACTGCCCGCCCTTTGCTCGGGCTTCGCTCGTCGTCCCGCTCGCGTCCCGCAGAGCGCCTGACAGAGCGTTAAATCAGAGAGTGTTGCAGGCGGGGGGCGTGGCTGGTGGTGGGCGCGTCCGCCTGTGAGAGCAGGGACTCCTGGATCTTCGAGTCCCTGCTACAACGCCAAAGCCAGTTCGATGTTACCCCCCCAGCGCCTCCGGAACCCAGCGCCTAGAAGCAGCTTTCACCTTCCTGAATCCGCGAAGCAGGTGTGCAAGGAAAACTGGACAACAAGCACCCTGGTCCTCGCAGTCCCGGCGATTTTAGCCTCTGAATGGCCTCTGAAATGGCGTCCCCTTCGCGCTGGTGATTCAATCAGGCAAGAGAGCGACTCCGGAGTGACCCGCTGTCGTCGGGGGGCAACCTCCTGCTGGCTCTCTGCTTCGGTCACACTGCTTCTTCACACGGGACCCCCCTGGCACGGCAACCTCACTTTCTCCGGCCACCCGGCAGCGCGCGGGGATCTCCCTCTACTTTCTGATTGTTTCTGATTGTGACAGAGCAGCCGAGGATGCAGCGTGGGCGGGCGGCAATCACTTCCGTGGTATCATATGCAAGTAAGTGCTTACAGTCTTTTGGGGACTTTTACTAGGCAATATTTTACAGAGGACTCAGCGCAAAATTTGGTGTAATTCAGACATTTCATTCAGACCATCTGTGACACAATTGCATTTCAGAATTAGGTAAGCTTCTCCCCTTTGTAACACTGTTTCAACACTCCCACCTCTGGGCGAAGAATTAATGCCTGACAGTACAGTCCATAGAAAATCTTTTTCCGAATGATCTTTCTCGATGAAGTTTGATACCATTGGGGCTGTTAGAACTTTTTGCTTGATCCTGGATCGATGTTGGACAATCCTCTGATTATTCTGCTGGGTGCTTTTCCCAATGTATAATTTCGGGCATGGGCACGTGATGGCATAAACGATGTTCTTAGTTTTACAATTTGTGAATTTTTTGTGGACCCATTTTATGGAATTATATGTGAAATCAACACCTTCCACAGAACAAGTACCGCATTCATGGTGGCCTTCCACTGGATTCAAATTCCATAAAGTTTTTAAGTTTGTCTGGCTTTTGGAGGTTTTTAGGTCAGTTCGTATAATCTGTTGGCCTCTGCTTTTGTTCTTTTTCATCACAAACAGTGGTTTCTCCATAGGATATTCCAGACCTGTAAGAAGGTGCCAGTTGTTCAAGATCACCTTGCGAAATTGATGAGTGTGCGTGCAAAATGTAGATACATAAACTAATTTGACCAGTGGTTTTTTGGGGTTCTTGACCAATAGTTCTCGCGCCGTGTACCACGCTCTCTTTTTTGCATGTTTAAGCATCTTCTTTGGATATCCTCTATCTTTTAGTTGTTCACTTAAGATCTCTTCTTTTCAGGCACAGTTGCGCCTGATTCTCAGAGGTTGTCTATACAGTAAGTTGTCCTTTAGACTTCTAGGATGCTTTTTTCTTGTAACTTTTAGAAAGTAGGCATTTTCTTGTTTAACCATTCTGTATGCCTCTGCCTGTTTGTGGATTGACTGTCTGGATTTGGAGTGACAGGGGCTGGGGATGTACATTTACTGTAAACAGCCACTGGGGGGAGGGGTTGAGGTATGCCTGGCCCTTCCTCGAACACTCAGAGCTGAGCTGAATAGACCTTGGCTGCATTTAGAGTAGTGGGAGGATTTTCCTTGCACCTGAATAGGACCTGTCTCCTTTGAACATTGCTGTCTCGCCTCCCGGTGGTCATACTGCACCAGTGAGGACAGGACTGTTTTGGACTGGGCTCAGAGACCCTTACCCAAGAAGAACAAAGACAAAATGGGGTATAAGTAGTAGAATTTAAGCCCCAGAACTTTAGATCACTTCTGGACTCAAGAGGAACCTTTGCAAAGGTGAAGAGCTGGGGAGCTGTGAGTAGGATTACTGCCCGTTTGCTATGTGCTGTGTGGGCTTGATCAGCAGTGCCTGCTTCTGCCAAGGAAAGGGCAAAGACTGGAACTTTGCTGGGAAAACTGCTTGAAGAAGAATCTCCAACACCCTGTGTGTGCTGGTATCCTGTTCTGAAGTCTCAGGGACACTATTGCTGAGAGTTCTGACCTGCCAGGAGGTGCCTATTCCAGTTTTGTACCTCTGGAGGTTGTTCCTGTTGTTTGGAGCTGAAAGCAACTTGAAAGAAGCAATAAAATCTGTATCCGATGCCATCAGTGACGTCGCTGTGATGCCGTGACCTGCCAGGGGCACCGCTTTTGAAATGCATGACGCACCGCCAAGCCTGCACTGCAGCTCCAACGCATTTCGACGCCTGCCGACAGATGGGAGCTGGAAGAAACTTAAAGAACTGAATCAATCGACTCATTGATCTTCTTGCGACTGTCTTTCTGATGCAGCACCGCTGTGTGAGAAGAATCTTCACCCATTGCCGCTCTGCTGCTAACCCGATGCAGCGCTTGTAGCCATTGCAAGGACCGAGCATCGAGGGATTGCGGCTGAAGAAACCGATGCAGCGCCGCTCGACACTGCCGCATCGCTGCCGACGCATTCCTGGATTTCCTCGCATCGTACCTGTGCAGCAAGTTTTCCCAACACATGACCCGCGGACCAGATCCATCTTTGAGTCGACGCATCAATTCCCCCTACACACTGGATTCAACGCATCACTTCTCCTGCGTGCAGCAGAACTGTTGCATCGCCTCCCCAGGGTCTCAGGAACTGACGCATCTCTTTGTTTCTCGACGCTTCCCATCTCTACGGCTGTTTGGCCTCATAAATTTTGACTCATCTACAGGTACTTCTGAGACATCACACATCCATAGTTTTCTATGGATCCAGTTGCTTGAAACCTTTTTAAAGTCATATTCTTATTACATGTATGTTGGATTTTTGTCGTTTTGGTCTTATTAAGTTTAGATAAAGAAACTTTATTTTTTACTAAACTGGTGAGGTGTCCTTTTGTGGTGTTATCACTGTATTACTGTGTGTTTTGAGTACAAATACTGTAGACATTGCCTTTGGGATAAGTCGGTCTGCTCGTGCCAAGCTACCATGGGGGTGAGCAGTGGGTATATAAAGTGTGTACCCTGACTGGAAGCAAGGGTCCCTATTTGGACAAAGGTACCTGCCCCTGCCAACTGGAGACCCCGATTTCTAACAATCCTCCACACAGTCTGGCCAGCAGACCCCCCCCCCCCCCCCAGTGCCTTGAGACCCTCACGGGTGAGTACTCACGCTTTACAAGCCCCTAATTGATTGATACAAGCCAAAATATACTTCTAAAGTTTGAGATTAGCACATACTTGCTAAAGCCTGTCAATACATCTGCTTTCCCTTTCCATAAAAGTTAGAACAAACGGGAAAAGTGAATCCAGGCCCTATGTCATGACAGTGACTGTCAGCTATTCAAGTTTTTTTCAGCTTGTTTTTTCACATTTCTAATGTTACGTATAATTGTAAAATTAGCAAATTTCATATTGTTTAAGTTGTTGCCAGGTGACTGCTTGGCATACATGACAACTTCAGCCAGTCCTGGCCTTTTAGCCAACAGCACTTTCCATGCTGGGATTAGTTAGGAATGATAACATCAAAACTGCAAGTCCTAGATTGTAATATGCAGCTCAATAAGTAAATAATAGTGTCATACATGATATAGGACTACTTCATAGCTACATTCTTGGAAGAATTTTTTATAAGATATTGGGGAAGTTCACAAGTTGGGGTGTGTTCTGAGGTAAGAAACATTCTTCCGCTATGGCAAAAAGTGCTGCCATTCCGAATTAAGGGCGGTTAGGTTTTACAGTTCTCAATTGCAAATGAATTCAACTTTGAATTTAAATTGTGCCAGGCGAGTGCCTTTATCTTCTGTGACATTTGGCTGAAAGCAAGAAAAGATGACATCTAATAATTGCATGTCAAATTATCATATGAGAACATTGTTAGAATTCATTTTGCTTGATTTATTTATTCTGAAGTTATATTCTCCTGGGAATATGTTCAGTGTCATGAAGTTGGTCTTATCTTTCTTTCCAGCTGGATTTCCCATATGGATAAAACCTCTTTCCTGTAGCCTACACGCACAATGGCAAAATCAGCAGTGGTAGTCTGCAATCCTGAAAATCTATTTTCTATAGTTTCTGGATAGCTGCTTGGAATGATGTAACATGGCATCTATCTTGAAAGTATGAAATCATTTTTTGAAATACTTTCAAGTTGGCTGCCACATTGCGAGATTAAATGTGGCATGACACAGCATGGTGGCAGTCTTGAAAGCATGACATTTCTTTTGATATATTTTCAAGATGGCTTCCATATTGCATGCTGCAACATGGCATGGTACAGCATGGCAGGCATCTTGAAAGAATGAATAATAAGTCCTTTCCTATACTTTCAAGATGGTCATCATGTTGCAGCATACCACTTTGTCATACAGTGTGGCAGCAATCTTGTGTAGATATGAGGAGTTTACTATGGTAATCCATGTGTCCTCCCACATCTAACATTAACATCCAGTTTGAAGTGGGCAGTGTACCCACAACAACAAAACCCACAATAAACCCAAAGACAGAAGCCTAGTAGGACAAATGCAGTCTTCTTTAGCAATCTGACAATGGGTTCACAAGAATTGCCCTAACTTCCTGTTGACCCCCTTTCTTGTGTTCCAAAGTGCTACTGTCAAGCAGGATTTGATACTGTGGTGTTGATGGAATTGCTACAGTGGCCACTCTACATACTCAGTTGAGTCGAAAGGTGTCAGCTCCTGAAGCTCTTGGAACCTCGGTTGATACCTCAGAGTTGGCACAACAGGGGTCCACCTCTTGATCGTCTCAATTCTGTATGCTATTATAGCACAGAAGGTTGATGAGATCAAGCGAGGGAAGGAAAGGATGGGAACAGCAGGGAGGGAGACATGGGAAGACAAAAGAACAACAATCAGTTCTAACCCTTTTCTTCCTGTGCACACAGACAATAATAAGAATTATGAGATATATTATGTACCTGTAAAAGAAAATTACAGCACCTTCTTCTATTCTGTGTTAAGGATAGACTCTGATGGATGGTTTCCATAAACAATAATATCAATGATGAATCTAAACAATAAAGACGTGGTTACTAACAGTCTATGGTCCTCTTTTAGTAAAACAACGACTTGCCAACTCCTTTCATACCCACCATTACATGTGCCTTTCTGGACATCACAGGGGTTGGCGTCACCAATCCTATAAAGACCCCTGTTACAAATAGGCATAAACAGTATTCAAGCATCATTGACTGACATCATGTATACAACATAGCATCTGAATATATATATCCTCTGCAAGTAGTACAGATAACCACTCTGTACCTTCCGGAATCAATTCAGGTAAAAAGTTATATACCAGAGAGATAGTCCAACATATATATCTCTGATGAATGATTCGCAAACTGTATGCTGGTTCTCAACCCGGCTTCGGCAAGATATGGTAATCAGCAAAATCACCCAGACCGTTTCGAAACACAGTTCGCCAAATCTAAAACAAATATATACCAAAAACAGGTCTCCATCCGTTGCCCTCACGGCGTATGATCTGACAGTTATAGGAGTCACAGAGTTCTCTCCATCCGGAGAAATGCATAAAGCACACCAATTTCCTCTGCACCCAGCATTCACAAAGTCATGCGATTAAAATATAGACAGAATTCCACAAAAGCAACAGAACCGGTGCAAAGGCACCCTTACCGGACCTCAACCTGATGCAAGTACGAACCGCTTCTGGAACTTCAGCTGTGACGCTTTCCGAAGGAATAATCTGCTGCGTCCTGCTACCACAGCGAGGATTAAGTGCCGCCTAAACCAGAAGCATCAATGAACAAACCTCTAACCCAGAAGTGCAAGGCATGCTGGGAGTCGTAGTTCAGCTCCCGCAAACCACGGCTGGAACCTGACAACGTTCCGAGCCGCTGAAGATCGTAACAAGAGGAGGCATCTCTGCCTATTCGGGTCAGCCTATTGGGTGCTCCTGGGAGGAATTTCACTTCACTTCTCAGATTGAGCAGAGGCTCGTAGTTGGCAGAGGCTAATGCTAATTAGCTTTCTGTCAGTTTGTGCTGGTAAGGGGTGACTTTCTGAAAGTTACTTTTCCTTGATATTTATAAAAAATCTGACATTGCATTGGATTTTTAGTAGCCATTAAAGATGGTGGGTTTCAATATTTATCTAACTGGTCCCATTCCTGAGAAACAGTATTTGTAATTTATTCTGTACTCTGGTTTTCTACATAGGACAGCTAGGCCTGCCACAGTGAAAATTGCTTTTAGGGCCTTGTCACTAAAGCGACATGGTAACATACATTTTCTACATGTTAAACTTTTAAATACCATGTACCCTACCTTGTGGCCACAAGGCTTACATAGGGGTGATTTACTTATTTTGAAAAAGGAGATTTTTACAATTTGTGAAACACTGGCTCACTCTTAACGCTGTGATTGCTGCTTTGTCTTTTTCATTTCTGGCTCCCTTTTCCAACCTGCTGACAGGCATATCCTCACCAACAACTGTGGTGCTATTTAATTAGGTCATGCAGTGCAGGTGGTTAAATGTCCAGCAGCAGGAACAATGTGTCACAAAGTCCACATATCAGTTTTTACCTGTTATTGCAAAGTCATCCTGTGCCCTGGGCACCCCCCAACTTTTTGCTGACTGATGCTAGTGGTAACTGACTCTGACTGACTCTGGGCTCTACCTAACCAGGCCCAGGGCCAGTGCTATGCTGAAAGAAACACATTAGAATACATTTAAAACACCTACATACACTAGGGTACACAATGGTATGGTGGGGTACCCTTGTGATTTGCATGACCTACCCTATAAGCTCCTAGTATATAATGGGGCAGGGTGATTGAAACTACCTAGAAGTCCCTAGTACCATGGGGCATGGCAGTTTAAAAGCCAGCAGCTCTTTTTGCACTTCCATGTGTGCACTGATGAAGCCTGAGGTCAATTTAAAAACAGCACTGGGTGCCAGGACTGCTTTTAAAAAGTAAATTGTGCCCAAACTCCACTTTGGTGTTTGGGGCACTTAAAAATGGATATCCTACAATGTTTTGGCATATTAGGGACCCCGGGGTCTCCCCTAGGTATCCCAGGGGTGGGGGGGGGGCAGGTATTTATAAGGTACGTCCTTATAAAATGAATTTTTATATGCCTGGGTAAAGTGAAATTTCACATTTCACTCCCCTCATTGTGGTGCAGTGCTACTCAAATTCGACTTTGATGCTAGGAACACTGTAGAGGGAGAATCTGCAATATTTCTACAGATTTAGAACCCCTAAAGTCTCCCCTAGTTGCACATGGGGTGCGGTTCCTATAGAAATAAGACAAGTACTTATAAAATATGTTTGTTAAGTCCTGGTGTTGGAAAAATGGCCCAAGTCATTTTTCCCATTGCAAATCCCCTGTTACATAGGTTAACATGGTAGGAAGTTATTGATTAATAACTATGGATAGGAGAGGGATAGAAATGCCAATTGAAGACTTCCCAGAATGGTATTAATAAATCCAACAATATAATATTGTTGAATTTCTCCTAAAGTGTACATACAAGATGTTATACGATTTTCTTGTTTGTAAGTCCAAATTCAGCCTTCCCGTGGTCTGCCCTGATTGGTCAGAGTTAAGTGGATTAGCCAGGCTGCCTTGTAGAGGCGATAAAGAGCCCCTGGGGTTGAAGAGCTCTGCTGGGAGGGCAGTGTGCTGTTTCATAGGAGTCCAAGGCCAGAGGAAGGAGTCATAAACCATGGTCTGCAAACAGGAGAGCTTAGACCAGTGTCATCTATGGCTCTGAACTTACCACCTCAGGTATACGGTAGGATTAAGGAAGGTATGAGCAGATGCGGGGGGAGAGTGTAAGTAAATTAGCCATCCTAGGGGTGTGTTTGGCCAGCTCTTACCTCCTTGCTGGTAAATCAGCCATTATGGATTTGGAAGATTTGATCCACTCTGGGACAGAATAATGCCACACTCTATAGGATGGGGTCATAACTTTGAGGAGTCACCCTGCTCCCATTGGTCAGAAGTGCATGACCCAGAGAACTTGGAATACGTATCTGAGAGGGGCAGAGCCCTCCAGATCTGCTGCTTGAAACTTACTGAAGTAAGAAGTGCCCTGCTGAGAAGTTTTGCTGTGCAAAGATTTCTAAGGCCTGACCTCTGAAACCTTCACCATCTGAAACTACATCCTTGTGGATTATTTTGCTGAAAAAGAACTAAAGAGTGGACTCCCTGAAAGCTACAGGTTAAAAAAGCTGAACTGGAACATCACCAACTAAATATACACCTTGGAGAACCATCAATGGATTTGTAAGGGTTTTGTACCAGTGGATTGTGGAACTGACATCCTCAACTTTGAAGGACCATCTTGAAGCTTCCAGACCCTTGGAGTAAGTTTGAGACACTTTGGGACCCCTTGAGGAACTTCAGGAAGACGTTCAAGCAGTTTGGAGAACTTTGGAGCAACTTTGAAAAAAAGCTCCATAGAGGGACCGACTCAACCTGGTCAGCCAGGCCGCCTGCCTTCAACTGCGAGCCGGCCAAGCCATCCAGGTTCATCCCGCTAAAAGCTCAATGGGTCCAACTTCCAGAGATTGACCGGGACTAGAGAAAATCTGAAGCCGGCGAACCCTCACCGGAACTGGCTACATGAGGAGCATCGAGAGACCCCGCGAGGAAAAGCTCCAGAAAAGTTTCTAAGTCCGCTCGTAGAAAAGGTGACTGTGAGCAACCGCGAGAGCCAAGCTGCCTTCCTTCCATAGCGTGTCGGCCTGGATTTCTGGGTTGTTCTGCTGAAGCAATCTTGAAATATTTTCTAAGTCCGCTCCAGGGAAGTTGACCGGGACCTCGTCACAAGTCAAGCCGACGAACCCTCACCGGATCCGGACTGGCTGGGAGCTTTGAGGAACCTCGGGAAGAAAAGCTCCAGAAAAGTTACTAAGTGTGAAGGTAGAAACTAAGACCGGGACCTGCCAGGAGCTGTAGCCGCTCAGGGCTCCATCACGCCCGGCCTGAAACTTTGACTTTGGTGAGCAATATGGTGCTATAATCTTTTAAGTGCTATATTTTATTAAATCTTTGAAAATTCATATCTCTGGTTCCCTACATTGGACATTGGATTTTTGTCATTTTGGTGTCATTTTAAAGATAAAAATATTTCCTATGTTTATAAATTGGTGTTGGATTTTTATTATGTGTTGTGTCTTAATTATTTACTGAAATGGTGTTTTTAAATGCTTTACATACCTGTCTTTGAAGTTAAGCCTGTCTGCTCGCAGCCACATTGAGTCCTATAATGTGTTAGTATCCTTATTGCCAGTGGCAGACCTACATTTGCCCCAACCAATAACCCACTTTCCAACACCTGTTAAAAAGGGTTATTTTACACATCACACTGCAGGTTTAAACTGTAACAGTCAGGCTACAAAAATAAGAAAATAGTAGGCCTGAAACTATGTTTTCCTTGTCCCACTAGTCGATGACACAATAAGCGCTGCAGTCCACAAGTGACATTTAACTTTACAAGCTTTAGGTGCAGTTTCCACACCATGTGATATAGCCCTATGTGAAGGTTAAATATGCCAGTCATGACGTAGGTACTTTCTACATGTTTAAAGGGTCAGAGCACAAACACTGGGCATTGGGCAGCAGTGCCCGTTTGTACAGAGGCTAAAAACTAGCAATAAAATGCAGCACAAAATGGGGCTGACCACATAAAAAAGGCATGTCCTTGGGACCATATTAATTTAAACTTTGTGTTTAATTTATCTTTTCCGTAATTATAATGAAGAATAAGTATAGGTGTTGATGTGTAACTACAATTCAGCCGGTCCCATTTCTTCTAAACCAAAAAACCCCCATCTTTGCTGAGCTTTTCATATCAAAGTTAACTTGGTGTTGTAAATATAACATTCATCATGAGATGACAAACTCAAAAGTAAATTTCTGCTATCCTTTTGAAGTCATGGAAGTGTATCAGACTATCAGAACACAGCATGTGGCATCCTCAAATGTCTGCTTGTTTTGCCAAGAGAGAAACTGGCAGTCTGACAAATTCAACAAACTTTCCTTGTGCAATATGTCTGATAAAAAAACAACAAAAGATCATATCATTCAAATTCAAGATACAAATATCAATGAAAATATTTATTCTAGTGAGAATTCAACACATTTTTAAGTAATACAGTTAAATGTATACATGTTAATGGCAATAAATATGCCCGAAGAGTGTTGATAGTGCCTTAAGTGCAGCAGGGGCTTTCGTTATACGTATATTGGCCTTTTAACCATCAGCCGTTCCGTACATTTCTCGGTACTCTTTTGTTTTTGCTAAATTGGTATCTATGGACATATTTTTAGGCAGCAAGGTGTTTTTATAGTGTATTAGCTCAGTATGATTTTATTAATTTTATAAAGGTTTGTCCCAGTAATGCACGTTGTGCTTTTAATTCTTCCAACTTCCCCCATCTTTCTTTCCTCTGTAAAATTACAAAATCAATTATTTTTATTCGCCGTTGTAGTATTACTTTACTGGGTGTGTTTTCCCCTGTTTGTTCCTCTGTTTTGTCATTTTAGGCCCTCATTGATGGGGGAAATGCTATAGGCCAACATCACAAGACTTCCTGCTGTGCTGCACTACGCCAATGTGAAAGGACAGGAATGCACTGTATTTATGAAAGCGGTGCATTCCTGTCCTTTCCCCCAGCGCTTGCGCACAATTTGCTGCCTAGCGCCAGTGCAGGCAGCCTTGCCCCATGCTGCAAGGATGTCTGTATTGCATGCAGGATTGTTATTGTGTAGGAAGAGGCACCTTCCTTCACAAAAACAATCCCCAGAGGTGTTTTTCTCTTTCCATGTGAGCTGAAGAATGCCGTACACATGAAAAGAGGAAAAAACGAGGAGAAAGAAAAATATTTCTCCTTGTTATGTCTGCTCTTGGGAGGTGTAATCTTTAGGCGCTGCCTCAGTGATTAAATAAATATGGGGCAGCTTCAAAATTCTTGGGTGTTGCATGGGAAAACCCATCAAAACGGCAATGGAACGCCTCTCTGGTGCAGAGTAAGGTAATGCAGAGACTTGTGCTGCTTTGTCTTACTCCATATCTATGAGCCCATGCAAAACCACGCAAAGTGGCTTTGCATGGCCTCATAGATATGGTTGAAAGGTTTGTGCCACCGGAGCATCAGAAAAAGTAATGCTCTGGCGGATCAAGCCTCTCATAAATAAGCCCCTTAGATTTTACCACACCCGTAGCCTGAGTCTGCCAAACAAGTCAAAGTCTCACGTGTGATGCAAGAATGCAGTGCTTTGGTCACATGAGAACAGCTCTCGCTATTGTAAGCTTCCTCTGAACTGGCCCTGGGAAGGGGCCGTAGGTGAGCTAAACGGACTGTGCTGATATATGTGGTGTTTAGAAGATCCCGAGTAAGCTCAAGCCCATGAAGTTTCATCTTTATTTGGGGAGGCTTGAAACCTCCTGGTGATTTGTGTCAAAGTCCCAACTTCCACAAAATGTCAAATAAATGTAGTCTTTTGATGCTGGATGTCTGAAATTCTTCATTTCATGGGTCATTCGATGGACTCAAGTTCCAAACAGTCTCCTCATGATTATACATTGTGCCACTGCCCACAAGAAAATGACCCGTTCAAACTGGTCTTCTGGATTTATCTGTGCATCAGTGTCTGCCTTAGTCCACAGAACCATAAGCACTCCACCAGGCACAGGGGAGATGTGTCATTGGAGATGGGCTGAGAAAAGCTGAGCCATTGTTTTTTTTCAGACAGACACTTCCTCTTAAAAATACCTCTTTTACACTAATTGGAAACACGTTGCGCAGGGGCAAGCAAGTTTCAGTCAGCTCGATGCTAGGAATGGGTAAAGCAGGCACTTTAGTAAGTAATCAGTCAGAAATTGGTGATAGCATCTTATGGAATAGTACTAAAATTCCCAGGCTTCCTCATCTTACCTTTAGCAGCATTATGACGTAGGTCCGGCCCTAGAGATAAGCTTTCAGGTAACCCATAGTTCCATTCATCTTAGAATCTGGCAGTGTTGCAATTGAAGATTGTTAGAAATGAGATTTCTGGTTGGCTAAGGGTTGCGACAAAGCCAGGCAGAGACCACCACTCTAGTCAGGGCAAGGGAGTTACACGCCAAAGATAATCCCTGCTCACCCCCTTGGTAGCTTGGCACGAGCAGTCAGGCTTATACCGGAGGCAATGTGTAAAGCGTTTGCGCAACACACACACAGCAACAACACACTAGGCACACCACAAAAGGAACTCCACACATGGTTATATAATTAAAGCCTTTGTATTATTCTAAAACATATTAGAATAATAATCACACAATATACACTGTGCCAACTAGCACTAGGCAAGATTAACAGGGTATTATATACACATGACAGGGCCACTTGGACCAGTGTTAGAACCATCACAAAGTGAACATAGTAAATGTAGAACTTATAATAAACATAGAACATGACCAGTAATTACTGGCAATCACTGTACTCATCATTATCCTGCAACATAAACCATATTATGCACAGTATCACATCAGGCGCAAAATACATCATACTTCAACCTCATAAGCCTAAACATATTAGACCATAACCTCCTAAGCATAACTCACATAAGGGGCATAAATCACTGTAGAGGATAACCTCACAAGCATAAACCACAGTATGCAAATAACTTCATACATAAACCACATTAGAGGCATAAATCATGGTGCATAAAACACAGTACATGAATCACATTTCCTAGCACCACATAAATCATAGTAGGGCCTGGTGCCCTATCAACCTAAAAGTCGCCCTGGCCACTGGCCTTCTCAGAGGGCTCAAATGCCTTATGTCCAAAAGTGTCAGGGAGGCTGCCAATGCAGCAGAATCCAAAAGCGCGCAATTGCGCTGGGGCAGAGGAGTGCTCACTCCTGTCTCGCTAAAAATGCCCCCAAAGAAATGGTGCCCTAAACGTAGCAGCTGACGCTAATTGCCGTGCAGCTGTGAATGAAATAAAGGCCCTGGCATCACTGTGCCTCTTCTGTCCCCCTCAGAGACTCTACAACAAAAATATGCCCAACACGTTGCAGCTGCCTGCGCTGGTGCGGCGCAGCTGGGAATAAGCAAATAGGCCCTGGCACAACTGTGCCCTTGGGGCCTCCACGGGGCTCTCTGAATCAATACTGTCCCCATCGTTGCAGTTGCCCACTGCCAAGTGGGGCAACTGTGACATTGGCCAAACAAAGGACACGGGACCGCTGGGCCTTCTTAACACAAATATGCCCCACCGTTGGAGCGGCCCTCTGTCATGCGGTGCCGCTCAGAAAATGGCCATCGACACTGTGCCTCGATCGGCACAACCACCATAGAGCCCTCACTCACCGGCTCTTGTGGCTCCGTCACCTCTGGCGCCCGCCGGGCTCTCTCCCACTCACCGGAGCCCCGCGCTGGCATGCGCTGACCTTCTCCTGCATGTGGGGGCTTCCCTATCTCACAGGAGCCCCGTGCTGCCATCGGCGGCCTTGGCCGCCTCTCCTTGCTTCACCCGGGCCCCCTCCTGGGACCCGGGCCTTCTATGTGGAGCACGCGAGGCTCCGGACTTCCAGAGGGGCTTCCCTCAGCTGATGCGGAAGCCCTGCCCCTCATCAGGCAAGGCTGCCTGGCTTCCTGGTCCCCGCGCAATCGCGGCGGGTGTTTCTCCTTCTCTCGGCAGCACTATGCGGGGTAGGCACCCGCTTTAGAGTGAAAGCATGAAGCGGGGTGGGCACCTGCCGTCAAAGGCGCCTGAGAGCGGGGTGGGCTCCCGCTCCGGGTAAATAAGCAAAAACGTGGGGTGGGCACCTGCAATTAAAAATAAAATCAACAATGCGGGGTAGGCTCCCGCTTAGTCATGAGATGCGTGGGGGTAGGATTCCTACGCCGGGATTCCCCTGGCGCTCACGATGCAGCCCAGCGCTGCAGATACCAGCTCCCTCCAGCAGCACACAGCCCAGCACTCACGAGGCGCTTCAATCCTGAATCTGGAGAGAAAAAGGTCCAAGCAAAAGTTCTTAGAGATGAAGGGGGCATAGTTGGGCCCAGGGAGGCCAGCACACAGGGCCCTCCAGCAGAGAGGTAAGCCCTCATGGTGGTTTCTCCTGGGGCCCAGCAAGCCCCCAGCAAGTCAGTAACAGCACGCCAGCATAGAACAACCCACATGGGGTCACAGCCCCTATATTTATATTACACCATCTCTTTGTCTGCTTTACAGGGCATGGGGAACCAGATGCAACTGGTTCAGGGGGGAATTGCAGCACTTTGTTTTCCAAGCTCCTCTTCCCCTTTGTCAGGTGGGGGCTAGGTGATCAGACACACCACAGGGGGTGGAGCCAGCATTGTACAGGCTGGGCACAGTCCTATTCAGGGTCAGGGGATTACTCCTCCCACTACTCCCAGCACAGTGTAGTAAATAACTCTCAGGAAACAGCAAGAGTAGAAGTGACGGTTTATTCCTGTAGATCCTACGGCCTCTCACACGAGAATGCCAACATTCTAAGAGGAGCTTCGTTCCAACATTCTAAAGGTGGGACAGCCCATAAGGCGAGGACAAGGAGGGGGGGAAAGGGGGAAGAGGAATGCAGGACTAGAATACAACACATCTCCCTGCGAGGCAGAAAATTTTACACAAGACTAAAAATGTACAATTTGAAATGTCACTGGGCAAACAGAAGAAAAGCGCAACCAGTGCTGTAACTTTCCAAACATAGTCAGAAGGAAAAATGCATCATCGCAATCCCACCACAGCTCAATACCCATACCTGGAGGCTAACAAACCCTAATGAAGGGGAGAGAGAGAGAGACCCAAAGAAGCTTATGGTCCCATTTCGTAGTCAGAATGCCAACTCGGAGGTTTACATTCCCTAGCCCCTCTGAGTTTCCCCCCCATAGGCGTTTCAGGACTGTGATCTTTTTCACAGGTAGGTTTGGATCCAGTAGTGCTTGGACACTTCGCTATGTTGTCCATACTCCACGTGCCTCCATCTTCCAGCACCACCGAATTGTTGTTGACCCGCGTTATCCTCAGTGGTTTAAAAAATGAGGAGATCTTGGCCTTAGACAGGGACGGCTTCTTAACGACCACCCACTGGCCTTCACTCCATTTTTTTGTGACACTCCCCAACGCTGGTCGTACCTGTGCTTGTACTTTTGTTGATGCTTGTGAGTATCTTCCGACACAGCGTCTCTGTCCACCCACACGGGAGTTCCTCCATTTAGCCAGTTTGGAGTGAGTTTGGAACCCGGGTTTCTCCCTTTGAGAGATATAAACGGTGACACTCCCGAGACCGCATTGGGTGATGTATGATATGACCACAGCATTTTCCTGATGGCTTCCTCTACCGGAATCTGGGAGCTCAAGGCAAGCTGGATGGTATCCTTTAACATTCTGTTTGCCCTTTCCACCAATCCATTGGCTTTGGGACAGTAGAGCGGGGTCTTGATGTGTGAAATGGACAGTGTGGACATGAACTGCTTCATTTCCTCTGAAGCGAATTGAACTCCATTGTCTGTAATTATGACACCTGGTATACCCTCCTTAGAAAAGGCGTCTCTTAGGAAGTTCAACAGCAATGCAGTAGTGATAGACGATACCAGTCTTGTTACAATCCAATGAGAGTGGTAATCTATGAGAACAAACATGAATCTATGGGCTTGGTGCAATAAATTCAAAGGCCCTATTATGTCCAATCCTAATTTTTCCCATGGTACGGAGGGTACTTCCACGGGAATCAAAGGTGCTTTGCGGACACTCTTGGTTTTGTCACAACTACTACAGGCTGTGCAATTCTTTACTTGATCCTCCACCAGTGAATCCATCCCGGGGAACCAATAGTGTTGCCTAATTTTGCTCTTCGTCATGCTCCTCCCTGGGTGGCCTTCATGGGCAATCTGTATTACCCTTTCATACATGTCTTTTGGAGGTATGATTTTATTTCCTCTGCAAATTTGGTTCTCAACCATGGATAATTCATCCCGCACCGTCCAAAAATGGCGCATGGACTCTGGCACCTCCTGCTTGTTAACAGGCCAACCCTTGCTTATCAAATTCCTCAGTGTTGCGAAATCGATGTCATCTCTCATGGATTTCTCCCACTCCTCTCGATTGATGGCTGGAATTTCGACTAAAAGGATAGTCTCGTCTGGTGGGTTTTGTATCAGGTCCCCATTGGTCCTTGGTAGTCTGGAAAGACAGTCCGCTACTCTATTTTCACTTCCAGGGACATATACCATGGTGTAGTTGAACCCTTGTAGACTCAGTACCCATTTAGATATACGAGGAGTGGTATTTTCCAAACGTTTAGTGGAGAATAACGGTAGTAAGGGTTTGTGGTCCGTCCTCAGTACAAACGGAATGCCCCATAGGAAATACTTGAAATGGTTTATGGCCCAGTAGCATGCCAAAGCTTCTTTTTCTATTGTCGAGTAGTTCAGCTCGGCATCTCTCAGAGTTCTAGAAGCAAAGGCGATCACCGATTCTTGGCCGTTAGTTCTCTGCGTCAGGGAAGCTCCCAAGCCCTTCGCGCTGGCATCTGTGGTGAGAGTAGTTTTAGCATTGGGGTTGAAAGCCCTCAGAATTGGTGCATCAACGATGGCTTCTTTAATGAGTTGGAAAGCTGATTGGTGATCTTGTTTCCAATCAAATTCCGACCCCTTCTTCAGTAACTCTCTGAGGGGATGCACATGGTCCGCAAAGTTTTTGATGAACTTAGACATGTACTCCGCCAACCCCAGGAATGATTTGAGTTCATCCTTGTTTGTGGGTGCAGGGGCTAGTTTGACGGAGTCCACCAAACTGGATTTAGGTTTGATTCCCTCGCTTGAGATGGTGTGGCCTAGATAGACTACTGATTCCACCCCTATTTTACATTTGTCTTTCTGAGTGGTGAAACCTGCCTTACTCAGTCTGGTCAACACTGCTTCCAGAATTCTATTGTGCTCCTCCACTGATGAACCATGAATCAGGATGTCGTCCTGGAAGCAAAGAACGTTTTGTAGCCCTTGTAGTATGTGTTGCATGACGCGTTGAAACACTGCTGCCGCAGATGCCAGGCCAAAAGGCAATCTTGAAAACTGATAAGCTCCGTGCGGGGTTATGAAGGAGGTGAGGGGCTTAGAATCTGGGTGGAGAGCGACTTGGTGGTACGCCGAGGATAAGTCTAGGACCGTGAAGACTTTGGCCCCATGGATGGCCGATAGCATTTCGTTGATGTTGGGGAGGGGATGTCGGTCGACCCAAATGTTAGAGTTCAAGTCCCTGAGGTCCACACACAGACGAATCCCTTTGTTACCCCCTTTTGCAGCTACCACAATGGGCGCCAACCATTCAGAACTCTCGATCCTCTCAATGATCTTGCACTCTTCCAATCTGTCCAGTTCCTTCTTGAGCGGTTCCCTCGTCAGCAGTGGGATAGACCTGGGCCTGTGGATGATCGGTCTGGCATTGGCCTTCAGTTTGATTTTGTGGAGAAAGCCTTTTAGGAGTCCGAGTTTGTCTGTAAACACCTCTGGGAAGCGACTGCAGATTTCCATTCCGACATTGACCCTGTCGATCAAGTACACGGGTTCCGGTGCATTGGGGTCCAGTTTGATTCCCAGATCCTTTTGGTGTTTCCACCCTAGAAGGTTGGACCCATTCCTTGTGATGTAGACCTTTCCCATGGTTGATCTGTCCTTGAAGTTAATGTTCATGAGTCTCATTCCTACTAGTGGTATAGGATCCTGATTATAACCCCCAGGTTTGATGTCTGGAGGTAAGAGGCTGGACGCACTAGTTCCTGAATTGGCCAGGAATGTGGCTTCATTAACGAGGGTATATGGGGAACAAGAGTCAGCGTATACCTCATACTTAACGTTGTCCAAAAATATCTCGCACTTGGGGTAGGCAGTGTTGCTGCATTCTGAAAAATTGGATACCTGAAAAACTATATCCTCGCTTGGTTGTTGATGGTCCAACTCACTGCTTATCATGTGGGTGACACTGTTTTTTGCACTGTGGCAGAATTTTGAAAAATGGCCTCTTTTCTTGCACTTGCTGCATAAAACTCCCTTTGCTGGACAGCTTGCGTTGTTGGCCAGATGATTGGGATTTCCGCACCTGTAGCATTTTGGCTTATTTCCTGATGCGGTCTGTACTTCAGGACTGGAAGGCGAAGGTTTATGTTTGTAGTCTCTACTGGAGATCTTGTGTATGTTGTTTTCCATTACTTGTTTCACCTCCACGGCTTCTTTCATTTCATTCATACAGTACGCTGTGTGTTCTATGCTCTTGGCAATGTCAATGGCATGTTTTAAGTCAGGGGCTTCTGCGAGAAGTCTTTCTTGGATCTTCTTGTTGCAGGTACATCTTACCAGCTGATCCCTAATTAGTGACTCGGTCAACATTCCAAACTCACACGTCGAGGCTAAACCTCTCAGAATGGCAATGTAATTTATCACTTTCTCATTTTTCCCTTGAATGCGCAAAAAGAACTTGTGGCGTTCTAATACAATATTGATTTTATCCCCAAATTGGGCTTCTAGTTTCAACAATGTTAACTGATACACGTCAAATTGGGCCTCCCCCTCGCCCCCAGCACCCACATTTGCACCTTCAACAATTGAATCAGGCAGGTCATCAAAAATATCTCTCCCTTGCTTCCCTAGGTTATGCAGAAGGACATGTTGTTTACGCATAGCAGAAAACCTGTCACCCCCAATTGCAATTAGATACGATTCAAACAGATTTACCCATTTTTTCCATGGGATCACCGGATCTCCACTCTCATCCAGAAATGGAGGGGGTTGAGACATTGCGAATGCAGACATAGCGGAGTATGAAAGGAAAACGTAGAGAAGAAAACGACAGAAAATAAAATAAAAGAAGTAGGATGAAATAAGGGAAGAAAAGAAACGAGTGGCAAAGCTAATGATGGAGAATAAATAGAAGAATATGTGGCCGCACACCGTGGAACCACCTTACGCAATGAAACAGGCAGGAGGCAGAGTACAGAATGAAAGTACCGAAAATTTCATGAGCTGAGCTTGTCAGCGAAAACTTCACCAAAGGCAGACTAATGATGGAGAATAAACTTGAAGTAATTATGGCTGCACAACATGAAATGACCTTTACCCAGCTTATGACGAAATGAACAGCAGGTGGCAAAGTACTGGATGAAGGTAACACAATTTCGTGAGCAGAGCCTGTCAGTAAAAGCTTCCCCACAGGCAGAATGAACTGTGAGGATTACAAAAATTAAAGTGTGCTATAAAATTTCCCAGCAGGGGGAGCTGTGTTAGGGAAGCCAGGGAGCAGTGTCTGTCTACTGAGTAACCTCACTGGAGTTCAGTCAGCGGGACCACGGGAACGCCCAGAAACCGGCAGTCCTTGATGAGGAAACTACGTCGTCCCAGCTCTGACAGGAAACGAAACTTTTCTCTCTGGAACCACCCTCGTGAAAAGCAGCACAAGCGTCCCCTTTGACACGCACCTCCTGAAACGGCATACAATCGGGGGAAATGATGCTCAGCGGGCAGTCTGTGACAACGCTCAAGACTCCTGAGGCAGACGGGAGGTCCTGTGGGAGCGAGCGGCCGGGAACAGAGTCTAGATGAAAGGCAGCGCTACACTCATCCACAACGCTGACAAAGTCAATCCAAACGGAATTAACGCTACGGCCTCCGGAGCAACTGACAATGCCTTCAGCTCCGCCACAGCTTGCCCAGCGCCGATCCCCTCATACGCTCTTTTCCATCACTCGGGAACTCACCACGCTCCGTTGGCAAGATGGCACAGGTCGCGTAACAGCTTCACGACAGCAGGCGGCAAACCAGGAAACGCCGGTCATCAAGGTTGGCAGGCCCCGCAGGAATAAACACCAAAGAGAGTCCCAGCGGTAATGATAGGGACCACTCTTCAGCAGCCAAAAAGGAACACGTCAGGAAACTAGACTGGTCGTGTAAAGTCAGTAGCTGTGCAGGAACCAACCTTCCTTGAATAATCCACCGCCAGGAAGGATAAATGAGAGGCAGAAGACACTGGGGGTAGGATCCAACCGTCCCCAGCACAGTAAGGTAACTCGTCGCCAAAATATCTGTAGTAAATAACTCTCAGGAAACAGCAAGAGTAGAAGTGACGGTTTATTCCTGTAGATCCTACGGCCTCTCACACGAGAATGCCAACATTCTAAGAGGAGCTTCGTTCCAACATTCTAAAGGTGGGACAGCCCATAAGGCGAGGACAAGGAGGGGGGGAAAGGGGGAAGAGGAATGCAGGACTAGAATACAACACACAGATGTCCCATTCAGCTTAGTGCTGACTCATCCTGCCCCTCCTGGAGCCACACACACCTCCGAGCCCCTGTCACTCACAAGCCAGACATGCAATTCACATCAGGCAGGCAGACACATAGCACACAGAAATGCCAACTTCTAAAAGTGGCATTTCTAAAATAACCACAATAACTCTGTGCACACCATTGCGCATAATTTATTACTACAATTCCAAATATACTAAACTTGACCACGCCTCTCCTCCCAGATCAGGAATTACCACTGACACACTGATCAGGAAATCCCCAATACAGTCCTATGGGACGGCAGGCCAACCTTCCCAAATGTGCACAGGGAGCGCATGCACTTTACACTGGACCACAGTGCTAAAATGCCCAGAGGCCTAAAACCACCAACACCTTGTCAGAAATAAGGCAGGGAGAAAGGCAAAAGGTTTAGGGGTGAACCTGCCAAAAGGGCCAAGTCCAACAAAGATTACCTATATGTAAACAGGAATCCAGTTCACATAGGTAAACATGTAGCAGTTTCATAGTAATGGTTGATTGAAAGTTACAGCATCCTCTCTGGTATGAACACTCTGTCTCACTGTCAATTAGGTCAAACAGTCATAATCCAACATTTTATCATCTCATACGCTTGGCTAAGCAGAGCAGGGAAGGTATTACAAAAAGATCATTATAACAGATAGATGATACATTTCCTAGTGCTGAGTTCACCATTTCTCCCTCACCTTCTCTTGAGCAGCCTAAATACTCTCTCCAAGCATCAAAGGAATTCTCATCCTCCAAGCCCTAGAGTGGTTTCTGCTTCCGGGAGTCTGGGGCCAATCTACAGACTCAAAGGAAGAGAATGCTGTTTGGGCCTTTCATGGGCTATTGTGACCTTGAAGGCTTGATGCTACTCTTCCTTCCATGCATTAACTCTGTGTGGCTTTCCTTTGCCCTGGTAGCTGATGTCTCTGTCAGCCGAAAAGTTGTGAAAATAGGTGCAAACAACTAACAGCCAGTTATGAACGTAAATACAATTTAACCTTTTTATCTGAGATTAGGCAGATAATTAATGTTCCCAGAATTGTATGAGCACTATAGTCAATACATATCTGACTGTTAGACCTGTGATCCTTACTGTGGTGTTTTCCCAGACTTTTTGCCTTTTACCTGTGTTACTGATTCTTTGTTTTGATAACCAGTGCTAAAGTGCATGTGCTTCTCTCTAAACATGATGACATTGGTGTATACCTGATTGGCATATTTGATTCACTTGTAATCCCCTTGGAAAGTGCCACCCACATAAGAAGCCTTTCAAACCTGTCTTAGGTCTGTCATTGCAAGGCCTGTGTGTGCAGTTTACTTCTACTTCCACTTGGCATTTAATACTATTTCCCAAGACTTAAACTTCCATTTTATTACATATAAGTCACCCCTAAAGTAGGCTCTAAGTGACCCTAAGGCCAGGGTGCTATGTTAAAGGTAGGACATGTGCCTGCATGTTTTACATGTCCTGGCTGTGACAAACACCCACATTTGTTTGTCGCTACTGTGAAGCCTACCCCTCTCATATGTTAGCATTGGGAATTTCCTTATACCTTTTTAAGTGGTCATTCCTGAGGACAGAGTAGTAGCTTTTTCATGTTTCATATGTTTAGAATGGTAATGATATATCCTCTTTACTGGTGAAGTTAGATTTGACCTTACTGTTTTAGAAATGGCACTTTTAGAAAGTGGGTATTTCTCTTTACGTATTGCTCTTTGTGCGTTACAGCCTGTCTCCAATACACATTTGGGCTGGGTGACAGCTACACTTTGTGCATTCCCTCAAGACAGCCACACCACAGTAAGGTTTGGGTTTCAAAGGGATACATCTGCATTCATCTGCATACTGATAGCCTTCCTGGGCAGGAAGGGGTTCGAGGTCCCTCACACTTACATGTGAATAGGATGGGTCCTGTCCTCATACAAAACATTGATTGCCAGAGTTAGTCTTTCACACAAGAGTGGGCTAAAATGGATCCTTGTACAGTCCAGAGAGTTCATTTGAAGACTGTTTTTCTGCTTGTTGCCCTGCTGCCTACTACTCCCTGTCTCTGCAGGAAGGAGAGCTGGTTTCTGCCTTCCCTCTGAGTGATCTGTTAGGGCTTTTTGACTTGCCCTTGTTTTTGAAATGTCAGGGTCATCAAAGATTTTGCGAAAGCACTGCTGCTGTGGAACTCTGTCACTTGTGATTCCGGAAGCAGCATTCTGACTAAGAACCATGATTGACTATTTGGTCTGAAGTTTACAAAGCCTACTGCATGTTGAGTGCTTCATACTTCAAGAACGGCTGTGCTGAGTGCTTCCTATTCTCCAGCATCTATTCCCGTGCTTCGTGCTTTCCTCAGAACCGAGGGACACCCTGGCTTTGTGAGCCCAGAGTGTTGCCCAGCAACGTGGAGAGCTCCACTGACGTTAGCAGTGAGCGAGGCCTGGCTGCCAGAGGCAACACTGCCCAACACTACACACGGCCGAGCCTGCCCCGACGGACTGAGGACATCTCCATGTTGGCATCAAGGCACTGGCCAGGTACTGTCACTGAGGGAGCGGGACCGGCAAGGCCCTGTGCTGCTACTCTGGGCTGCCTGTTGTTATTTCCTCAGCGTAACTGTACTCACTGATCGGTTGGAAGACGGCACCGTAGCCTGAAATCTTGAGTGCTCTTCCAGCACTCCTCCATGAGACACTACTGTAAAAATGCTAAGAGGAGCGCAAGAACTCCCCCAATGCTGCAATCTGTTTATGTGCATAACTTGAAAAGTATACAACATATTTTGACCATTGCGGTCTGGTTCCTAATACAGTTATTTTTATAAACCTGTGTGGTGTATTTTTGTGGTGTATTCACTGTTTTACTGTGGGTGTGTGTTGCACAAATTCTTTACACATTGCCTCTTTTGATAAGTCTGTGTTCTCTGCGCCAAGCTGCCAGAGAGTGAGCACAGATCATGTTTGGTGTGTATCCAGCTTACCCTGACTACAGTGGTTGGTTTTGCCTGGCTTGAATGGGTACCTTGGTCAACCAGAAAACCCATTTCTAACAATGGCCATTACAAAGATTGTTTTGTGGTGGATTACCACCTCTGAACAGTTTTCATTACACTTGTCTATTGAATAAAAGTTTTAATCCATGTTTTACATTGGAAACAGATTCTGCAGATGTACTACAAAAATGATCCACTTACAAATAGCTCATTCTACCTTTTAGGGCAGTAGCTGTAACCAAAAAGCTTTGTGCAAGCAATTAATTTGTTAAATTAGAAAGTATAGAATATTTAAACTGAAAATAGTTTCCCTTTTACCCAAATCATCCATTTCTAAAGCATGATCTCCCAGTGGCATAACGAAACTTGAGGGGTCCCCCTGCAAAGTACATGAACGGTGCCCCCCCCATGCTCTCAGCAGGAGCTCTCAGGCAAATGGCCTGCTGCCCGTGCACGGTGCCGGGGGGCGGGGGGCTACTGTTATGTCATTGTGATCTACAGTCCTCAGCTGAGAGTAATGGGGAACCTGGCCACAGTTTTGATTTCCTCACATCGAACTGAAAGAAAATATTGCATATTGTTGATCTATCTATATCAGTAAAATAATACTGAAAATCAGTGTTGAACTCCCACAATCCATCTGGAAGCCCTGTCCTGGACCTACTTCTATGACTGTGATTACCTGTCCAAAAATGAATCTTTATTCGTTTTTTGAAGTGCTTGTGGAATGAGACTGGTGGTCCTAATAAAAAGAAGACAAACCAAGGAGTAAAAATTTATTATCACACAAGATTCTTGAGAATCTCAATTTATGATCACTTCTGTCTCTTCACACTTAAGAAGCAGTAGGATATGGTCATAAAAAGATATTTAAGAGATCGTTTCACCCATAGCGTATCCGGCTCGATGGTATAGGTGAGACGATCTCTTAAATATCTTTATATGACCCTATCCTACTTCTTCTTAACTGTGAAAAGATAGAAGTGACCATAAATTGTGACGCTCAAGTATCTTGTGTGATAATTGTTTAGATTGAAGGAGGACATACTTGATTGTATACTTCTTTTCTCTCCTACGGGGTTTGAAGTAAAAAACAAAAAAAATAATGTTGACAGAATATGTTTACATATTTTCAGGGTTAGCCCATCCTTTAGAAATGCTATTTGTGATCATTTTAATAGAACAAAGTCAGTGTGTGCCAAAAACACGTATTATTCTGCACAAGGACCATTTTAAGGACATCCCGGGGGTCGCAGTCCCATTACTTGCCTTACTGCTAGCCCTGTTCTCCAGACATGCATTTAGCAGTGTCAGTGTACGACCTGACATACTGTTAGTAACATCATTGCTGTGCACAGCCCATTATTCGGTGTGTGGTTCAGCAAGAATGTGGCACAGTAATGCGGACTGGGCTGCACCGCTAACTATGGATAGCAACCTTTTCTCTGCCAACCTGTCAATCTGACCTTTATTCCTTCATGTTGCCCTATGGCCCATACCGACATTAGTCTGCCACTTCTGCCACCCATAGCATGCACTGTTCACATGAGACCAGCCGCAGCAGACCCTGATGATTCTGGTATAGCTGAGAAGTCCAGTAGATGGTGGACTATTCCATTTGGGACTTTCAAACTGGAAACAGTGGTAAATCTGCTCTGCTGTCCAATATCCGGATGTGCACGGCGCAGCACACGAGAGGCTAGTTGACAGCGTAAGGGGTGATGGAGGAAATGGAAGGGTACTGCTGGACATTCTTTAGGCTGTAGATGTAAAATTATGTGTGAAAACATATATTAAACATTGTTAATGATACACAACAATATAAATCGTTAAAATACTTTATCCAATCTCCCTTCTGATTATTCTATAATCATTTAAACAATTATTAAACTTGTATTATATCAAGAATTACATTCAGAATGCATTATATTCTGGTTTGTTCTTTCTGGAATTCTCCTCCATTATCTTGGGTGTAGACATTTTCCTTGGCATTCTGCATCTCATGTTCTTCCTCATGTTCCTTTTTCATGATTTCCTTTTATTTTTACACCCACAATTTTTAATAAAATACCCAGAAAATGTTAATTTCAAATTTATTTATTATGTTTTGGCTCTCAAAGAGGGCCACATAAGCATGTACAAACAAAACAACACAGTCATCAACAATACAAAAATCATAAAACATAGTATTCAAATCGTAATAGGTACACTGCAAACCAGCAATCCCACATGGCCAGGCCGGCACATCTTCCAGAGAATTTAATAAATATCTAAAAATCCTTTAAAAAAGTTAAAAACATAGGCACAAAACATTTCATTTGGTGGGCAATAAAGTGCATGAAGAAAATCTTGTAAAGTGACAATGCTAAGGCGAAGACAAATTACTTTAAGCCATCTCTTGCGCAAGCTTCGTAGCATAGGACAAATCAAAAGTACATGTATACAGTCCTGATTATTTAATTTACATAGGTTGCACAACGGTGAAGTGCCGTACCATTTAGACAACAACACATTAAGAGGGATTAAGTCATAACGTAATAAAAACCAAAACCTACGAATCCCATGTGGGAGATTCCACTGGGCATACGGTTGGGGCTGTTTCAACCTATAGGAGGAGACCAGCAGCTCCACATTCCTTTTATCTCCAACTGTTTTTATGTCGGATTGAAAACAATACTCCCACGAGGCCTCCCTAAGGACCTGCTTTAACTGCGTGGGAGAGTAGGAGAAAAGAGCGCTTTCATCCAATCTAAGGATATTCACAGCCCTTCTAAAATTGTTAACAAGTTTAGAGAACTCCTTAAAATTGCCCAAAAGTTCATTTTTGAGTAGGACTCGCAGGGTTCCTTCTCTCGCTCTGGCTAAGTTGGCGACCCACCTTATTAAGGCGCACAGCCCCTGAACCCAGGCACTTCTGAGTCCGAAATCCAGCCTACACGCAGCCAGTGAACAAGCATTATTAAAATTCGAGAGGGATCTTAGGAGTTTTCCCTCGGTCTTATTGCAAAAGTCCCAATATTTTATCTCAATTATTTCTATACCGTACAAGATGGTTGCGGGGATTTTAGCTCTAAATACTTCTAGAAGACTAGAGAAATGTCTTTTCCCCGTTGCCAGGTATAGGGACTTTAACCCATTACCTTGGGCAAGAGCTTTGCAGGAGCAATGCTCTATATGAGAATTCTCGCTCATGTTGGATGAGAATATTTTCCCTAAAAACGTATAACAAGTTACGACCTCCAATCTAAGCCCTCCGATGGCCCAACCGAAATTTGTAGAGCGACATTTCTTCCTACCCGCAATACACATCACTTTACTTTTATTAATATTGATCTTCATATAATGCTCGCCAGCAAAGTCCTGAAGAGCCTGAAGCCTGTTGGCCAGACCCGCAGGAGTTAAATCGAGCAATAAAACATCATCGGCATACATCAGACAGGCTATTGGCACCCCTCCTATCAACGGTGCGATCCCCTCACTACGGGACACAGCTGCAGGGAGGTCAGTTGTATATAGGGAGAACAACAGGGGCGCCAATAAGCAGCCCTGTTTAAGGCCATTCTGAGATGGTATTTTAGCCGACAACCCCCTTTCACCCCCCATTAAGACCCTACACCAGGTCTCAGTGTGTAGAGCCCGTACCAAGTCCAGTAGGGGAGGAGGGACACCCATCCCCATCAATTTTCTCCACAGCGTACCCCGATCCACTTTATCAAACGCTGTGGAGAAGTCTATGAAAGCGGCATATACAACACCCCCTCTAACCTGGACATATTTATCAGTAATAACCTGAAGGGCTGTAAGGTTATCCAGAGTGCCATGTTCCCTACGGAAGCCAGTCTGTTCCAGCGGCAAAATGTTGCGCTCCTCGACCCAATCGGAGAGAGATCTCAGGAGTCATTTCGCAAAGACCTTTCCGATGGAGTCGAGGAGCGCAATCATGCGATAGTTACTGGGGTTGTCCCTTGCTCCCTTTTTGAAGATAGGGACCAGAATGCTTCCCCTCCACGATGCAGGGACACATTTAGAAAAATGGCATGCCCTAAACAGGGGATACAAGATTTTACTCCAGGTTGAAGGGTCTTGTTTTAGGACCGTCATCGGGAGCTCATCCGGTCCCATAGCCCCAGAGGATCTCATGTTTTTTATAGCCAACTCGATGTCCTTCTCAGAGGGAGAAAAGACTGAGGCCTCAGGTGCGACATGCATGAAATTATCCACACCCATGGTCCCAATTCCTGCATACAATTCTCGAATGTGAGAGGACCATAGATCTTCTGATATAGCTACGGGAGTAGGAGAGTGACGCGTACCACATCCTTTCCCGATTATTGCCCAAAAATCTTTACTGTTGCCTTGAGCAGCAGATTCCCTTAATTTGATCCATACTTCATCCTCCCTGTCCCTTTTAATTTTTCGCTTAAGTCTGCTTCTCTTTCTTTTTAACCTAGCAATATCTTTCCCACGTTCCAATATCCTTTCAAGGTACTGTGCCCGGATAAGTTTGTTTAATTCCCTATTCAGCTTATGGAGAGTTAGAGGAACTACCTCTCCTTTTTTCTTAGGGGGAACAGTTTTATTAGCATTCAATAAAATTTTTGCCATGAGTTCCTCAAAACAAATTATTTCATTTCCGTTCCACTCTTCTAATTCCCTAAGGGTATCGGTCAGTAACTCCTGGACCCCATTAATGGCAGCGTTATTCCAGAAGCATCTTCCAGATGACGATTGGAAGGTAGCCTCCCTGCCTTTTAGCGACCAGGACGCCGTATTCATAGAGTTTAATGCAATTAATAATGACAGTATACTATGGTCGCTCAGGGTCGTGGGTATAATCTCTAAGTCAAGAATCTGGGGGAAAAGACTATAGCTGGCGATAGCATAATCCAAAATTGATGACCCAAAGGGGGATTTATGGGTATGGCTTGCGGGGGCGTCGGATGGAAATCTACCATTTAAGATAATGCTATCCCCTATCACTAATTCTTTTAACAAAATCTTCCCCCTTTTATTTGTCTTTAAATTTTCAGGGAAGAGCGTCTGGGGGATGCCATATGCTTCCTCCTTAGCTTTATCCCTGAAAAGGTTTAGACTTGCGTTTGAAACTTTACAATTCAAGTCACCGATAAGCAAAGTTACAGGAAAAGGAGGCGAATTTTTTATCTTATCCATGTACAGGAGAACCCGCTGCAAATTCTCATTAAAACATTCCTCAGGCGGAATATACACGTTAAAAATTACCATGGAATATTTTATATTGTCATAGAACAAATTTTCTAAAGTTATTGTGTGGAAGAGTCCACTGGGATCAATATAATGTGAAAATCTCCATTGAAACTTATTTGATAGTAAACAGGCAAGCCCCCCCCTAGCATGCCCTTTCTTTGAGGACGCAGCCGGAACTTCCAGAACGTAAAAATCTTTTAAAGGCGTTAACCTATCTGTGCACCATGTTTCCTGAATGCATAGTATATCCGCCTCCAGAGTAGATAAAAAAGTCATTTTCTCCGGACTGCTATGGAATCCGGCCGCATTCCAGGAAATTATATTTAAGGCTGGGTTAAAGATGGTGGAACAATTTGGGGTTATCCTTATTTTTTGTTGAGAGTGCACTATGTAGCCAATTCCACCGATTATTATCATCATTGTGTATAGAATTCTCAATTAGTGGAAGAGGCTTCACGTGCGATACTATACGTTTTCCCCTGGATACCCAAATTTTCAGGTCTCTCAGAGGAGGAGAGGTTACCCCGTTTTGTTCACCACCCCTCAACCCCTGCTTATCGAAAAGATTTGGCTTGCCTGGGGTAGATATAGGTAGTATATCAATACCTAAGCGTTGAAAGTTTTCGGCCTGTTCTAGTATCAGATTTGTTATAATGGGAGAGTAAAATTTCACCCGAGTACTCAGAACCCGACTACTACCCAACAAGGTTACCAATTCAATGTCTCTAGACTGGATGTGATGGAGACATTCAATTTCACTAAAACATTTAAGGAGCCAGGCTCTATTCAATAAGAGGTCAGTATCAAATAATAGGACGAAATCTAATACACGCACATCCACAGGAGCCTTAGCCATACTTGCAGGCCGGGCCGGAGGGCAAGTCATTACAGAGTCAATAGTTACCACAAAGGGGGGGGCCAAAGGGTTTAAAAACCCAGATAAGTTAGAAGTTGGACCTTCACAAGCACTCCGAGAAGGAGAGCCAGGGAGAGAGCCCCCAATAAGTGGTAAATCCTCCAGGGGAGGCAGGCTGCTTTGTTCAAATTCCTCCTCCACCAAAGCTGAAGAGGATAAATTCACACCAATGTCCATTTTTAAAGCAGTAGAGAAGGATTCCCCCTTCCTTATTTCAATCACCCTTGTCTCTGGGCTTTTTTGGAAAATGATCCTCCGTTGCTTCTTCTTTCTATACTTTCGTGTGGGTTTCCTCTTGCTGGCTTTGATACTTTTTTGTTTACCATATGTTCTCTTTTCTTTGTTGACCTCCAACTTATCGACCAGGAGGTCTTTTCCACCATCCGAGACAAAGATTGGGAATAGTTCCTGAACCGGTTTGGATCCTGGCAAAACTTCATCCTCCTCCTCTATCTCCAGGACTAAATTCTTGATACAGTTAGAGGCTGCAGTATAGGTCAACTCCTTATGAGGGACCATAGAAAACTCTTCATTTTTCTTATTTGGTTCGCTTCTAATGTCTTTAAGTTTCCTCTCAGATGCAGCTTGTTCAGACTTAAGGGGAACGACCTTACTCGCATCCGGCACTTTCTGCAGCAATACCTTTAAAATCTGGGTAACTGAATCAAGGATGCAGTCCGAGCTGCCAACAAACTTCCCCAGAAGCAGCAAGATTGAGGCAAGGAGTTGTTCCAGCGCGATCATAGACTCGGAGATCGGCTTTTCTCGTGCTTCTGCAGTACGGATGTTATCCAGGAGGTTGAGGTCAGGGCTCTTGGAAGAGTTTAACAAGTCAGAAATCTCATGGCTATTTAGCAACGGGGTGCTACTATACAGCATTAACCCTGATGGGGTGGCTCCCCCCTGACCTTTAAATTGCTCCAGGGATTCCACTTTGGCAGGGCTTACGTAACGTCCCCAAAGTTCCAAATCAATGGATAGTGCAGACAGGTCATCCCCCTGCCTGTCATTCATTGAGAACTGAGGGGTCGATGGTATGTGCACTGGGTCACTTATCTTTATCAACTTCCCATCTGTAAGGTCCCGCACGGGAGACCCTTCTGCCATAATTTGGGGGGCCCCCTGCTGGACCTGGAAAGATCGAGGCACAGAGGTAGTTGGAGCATAGACTTCCAAGGCTTTAGTATCAAGATTGTGTGGAGTTGCGCATTTTGGCTTTTTTATACCAGATGGCATCCAAAGTTCAGATAACAAACATTGTCTTTTTAAAGGTGGGATGGTTGCATCCTTGTCTTTTATATGGAAGGTAGTTGGAGTCTGGGCAGGATTTTCTCCCACTACTCTTCCTGAGCGTAAAGTTTTAGACATTTTCCACAGTAATTGGTAAGAGATGTAACAATGTAAAATAAATAAAATCTGGAGTTGATTCAGTCACTGGCGCAGCAGGAAGGGTGCAGTATAACTATCACAGTGTTTGCATCACATAACCCTACAACTCTATTGGGCACGATTGCAAACAAACACTCACAGAGTAACAAAGTACAGTAAATATAAGAAGTAAGGGACCGGGCCCGGCCCGGCCTACCTCGGTCACTGAGGGCCACAGAGGGCCCGCCCTTAGCCCGGGCTTAGCCCGGCGCCGCCCGCGCGCGTCCCGCGACGCGGAGGGAGCTTCAGCGTTTTAAGCGCCTCCGGGCGCGAATGCGGCAGGAAGTTGGCCGCTATGCAGCCTGGGAGCTGTAGTCTCCCCCCGTCTCAACCGCGATGCCAAGAAGCGGCGTCGGGGGAGACCCGCAGCGTCAGGGACCCAGGAGCGGCAAGAGCACCAACAGAGAAGTCAGCGGGAAGTCAGCGGGACCGCAGGTGAGTACAGGCTCCTCTCGCAAAGTTCACCCAGAAAATGTTAGTAAGAGAACAGAAAAATTGCATACATCAATCTAATTATTATAGGGGTTAGCATTAAACGTAAAGTTTGCCCACCCAAAATGATCATTACATTCACCAACCTGGGTTTTGCCTTCCCTATTTCCCTAACCCCGGAACCTACAATTTCCCACAAGCCATACTCTTCGAAAGATTGAAGTTCACGAGAATTGTTAGTCACATTATTAATAGAGGAATTAATAACAAGGCTATTGTACGGTATGAAAGTACAACACCGCTTAACTTTCAGTACCTTGTAAGCACTGCCGTCCCTTGCAAGAAGGCTATCTAGTGTTACGCAGTTTTGCAGTGCCTGGGCTTTAATAGTTCAGAATTAATTTGTGTTTGGCCCCCAGCAGTACTTCAAGCAGGTCTGTACAAATGTCTAATTTTCACATCATTCATAGCCACTCCCATAGGGGGAATAATAGTAACTAATATAGCTAATACTATCCATGTTTCATTCTGCAAACTAGCTGTATCGTCCATTCCACTCATATGATAGACTCTAGAAAACACCAAAGCAGGATAATAAGATCCATCCCGTTGGAACATCCCGTTGGACCTGATATCCTTGGCGTGGTTTTTCTCTAACTTTTTCCCTTCCAGCCTACTGTTTTGCTGACTTTAGCACTGGCCTAAAGCCAGCAGAAACAAAGTGCTTGTGCTCTCTAAACATGGTGAGATTGTCTTATACCCAAATGACATATTTAATTTACTTATAAGTGTCTAGTACAGTGGTGATACATGTGCCATGGGCATGTAAATTAAATGCTACTAATGCACCTGCGGCACTTATGGGGACACCCACTTTAGTAGCCCTTTAAACGTCTCTCAGGCGTGCCATTGTAGCCTGTGTGTACAGTTTTAAACTGCCATTTTGACCTTGCCATGCCTGAAGCTCTCTTTTTAATACATATAAGATCACTAGTGTAGGTGGTTCTGTGGAGACCAGAGAGAAGGGTGCAGCGTATTTAAAATATTTGGACATGTACTTTCATATTTTACATGTCCTGGTAATGAAAACAAATCCTACATTTGTTCTCACTACTGTGCGGCCTACCACTTCCATAGGATAACATTGGGTTACCTTATTACCTTTAATAAGTGATTACTTTCAATTGGGAGCAGTTAGACAGGTCGAGTTTGCTGACTATGGAATTATGATTAAAAGTCCTCTTTAATGGTGAAGTCGAATTTTAAGTTACAATTTTGAAAATGGCACTTTCAGAAAGTTGCCATTTTCTTGTCCTAACCATTTGATGCCTGCAGCCAGTCCCAGGGTCACATGACTAGGTGAAGCTGACAGTTTTTGTGCATTGCTCCCAGACAGTGAAACAATGGAAAGCTAGGTGTTGGCAGGAAGGGCCACTGAGCTTCTCATACTTCAAAGTGGGCACCAGGTATAATATAGGATCTCAGGCCCCAACTCTTCTGTACACATCTAGACCTGTGGAAGACTCAGAAGAAGAACTGCTATGCTGCCCACTTCAAAAAGGACTGCCTCTCCTCTGCCCTCCTGCCTGTGTGAGAAGGACTAGACCTGCATCTTGAACCCAGCACCACCAGAGTGACTCAAAAGGCTAGTTGGCCAGTCTCCTGACCATAGCCTCAGGGACAGAAGGCTTCAATCATCATGAACCCAGCACCTGCAATCTGTCAGCTGTGAACCCTTCTCTCCCAAGTGGTTCCACCACAGTCCTGGGCCCTTAGATGTGGGCCTGAAGGGGCTGTGCTAACCCAGCTGTGGTCCCAGCAGAATCTACGCATTGGAGCCACTGGGTGACGCATCGCCCCTTCAAACTCTGCATCAGAGACTCTGTGACACATCGCCTCCATCTCTAGCACAGGACTTTGCATTGCCACCCACAGCATTCCAGGAACTACTGCTGTGTGACATGTCTTAATCACAGGCCTATGCATCGCAAACCATTTGTCATCCTTGATGATGACTCAGGACTCCAAATCGCAAGCCCCGCAGCTTCTTCTGACAAGCCAGTGCATGATGCATCTCAACGCATTAATTACCATTACAAGCCCTTCGTCGACAGCCTCCACCAGGACAATGCAGGACGTTGCATCCCCGCTTCACAGCTCCTAGGAATTGCCACTGCATGACGCATCCTTGATGCAATGCTCTGCAACCAGCTACTCTTGTTCGGCGGGCCTAACTTGGTCCTTGTAGCCAGCCAGCGTTCCATCGCTGTCAACCTGAACTTGTGACTTTGTCCCGGTCCGGCGCTATCAGAAAACCACAGTTTGCGCTTTGTGCTTTCTTGGCGCTATTTTCACTTAAATCTTTAAACTTGCATATCTCCAGTTCTACGGATGGTATTTTCAATGTTTTGGTCTCAAATTATTTATTACATTGTACTCTATTTCTGTTGTTGGTTTGGGATTTTTCTTGTGTTGTCTTTTCACTTTATCACTGTTTGAAGAGCTGCACAAATACTTTAAACATTGCCTCTAAGTGAAGCTTGACTGTGTTTGTGCCAAGCTATCAGAGGGATCAGTACAGGTTAATTTAGCTTTTGATTGTGACTTCACCCTGAAAAGGATTGTGGTTGTTGCTTGATTAAGATTTCACCCCCCTCAACCAGTACCCTAGTTTACTATACAACTTAATTACACAGCATATTAAAATAAGCAGTCTTACCACACACATAGTAAATTCCTCTCATAATTGGTGCTTCAGCAAACAATCACCACTTATAACATTACTTCTTTCACACTCACTCTCTCCCACATATTCAGCCTTGCCACCTTTCAAAGGTTTACACCATGGCATGCACATCTAGGATGTAGATGCGACAATCTAAATTCCTCTTCTTTAATTTGTTCTCTTATTTTTCATCTCTCACAATCTATACTCCTCTTTCATTGTGTTCTCCAATAAGCTAATGCTCCTCGTTACTCAAACCACACGCATACCCCTGTTTAGTAAATTTTGCTCCGTGTTCAGTTTGTGCAATCATTTTCAGAAATTTACCATCTTTCAAACCCTTAAGAACACTTCCATCTTAAGCGATAAGCAATTCCTCCAATGAGAGGCTGAGATAGTCAAATAAGGCATCTCTCCATAGCCCCTCTCTCACATACATTTCATTTGTTTAAAGCGCTGGTCAAGGCTCGCTTTAGTAATTCACTCAGATATTCACATAAAATACAGATCTGTTCTTTGCAGTTGCATATTAATCCTCTGTGCTACTTTATTGCAAGTCAAAACTGCCACTAGACAAAACTCTGATCGCTCTCTCTAGCAGGAACATTAATCACAAGAGTTCACTTGACATTCCTATTGCTGCCTGAAAGCTGGATGCTCAAGGACCTCTGCCTCAGCGGCTTTTAAATCGTAAGATATTGCTAAACACAGCACCCCCGCTGAGGTCAGTGCTCGGACCACCCTAAAGCCGGCCCTGCTTTAGGAAAAAAGTACACACTAACAGTTCTTAATATTTATTATTTCCACCTATTCCCTCAACATTTTATCATAAATATTACTCTGAAATCCATTACCCAAACTTTCCCCACGTGTCACTATATCATGTTACACTTCATAATGTACTGTAATAAATTAATACATTCAACTCTTGTGTGGATGTAACATAAAAGAGAAAGAGGCACGACAACAGGCAACATAGCACAACTAATATCATTAAAAAAACAACTAAACTAATCATTTGTCAGCATTTGGCTACAAAAATAAAAATTAACAAAAATATCTTTAAAGCAATAATTGCCTTCTTCTTTTCTTCTTATGAAAACAAAAATCAAAACATATTTCAGAAATATCCTCTCTTTTCTAAAAGTGAATTTCAATTTATGCTTTCAAAAAATTATTTAAAAAAATACTACATTAGGAAGTACTGAAATAATTATATTTATTAATTTACAGTGCTTAATATATAAAAATTAAACTTGCATTTGTAAAAATGGAAGCAAATGTTTTTTGGGAGAAATAGACCTTAGTAAAAACGTACTGTGTAAAAATATATTCCAAACTTTAGAATATGAAAAACTTTAAAACATTTATGTAAAAAGTAAAAATGTAATCAGGTGGTAAAAATCTAAAAGCAACAAATGCAAACATTTTGTTTATAATAATGAATGTTTTAGAACTGTTATGAAAATATATCATACACTTAAAATATTATTTCTAACATATTTCAGAAAAATATTAAATGATTAACAATATTTCCTTTAGAAACATTAAAAACAATATCAAAACAATTAATTTAAAAGAATTTCAAAATCATATATTGAGAAAACAGCATTATAATAAAAGAATTGTATAAAAATAAAAAATTGAAATACAATAAATTACAAAACAGTCCCCACCTTTTATCTTATAAACTCTACATCTGACCATAAGAAAACAAAATGAACACAAATGAAAAAAATTCAAACACAAAAAATCAAACAATATAAACATGTAATTTTAACAGAGCCTAAAATAAAAATATAACTGTTAATGTATTTATAAATAATTAAAACATGTGAACACACTGCACATCCAATTCCCCCTTAAAACAACATCCTGATCCTAAAATATTCAAACACTTTTAATGCAATAAACATATAACACATAATATTATAACACTACCATAATATAGAAACAACGATATTGCATACATCTCATATATATATAGTGTTATTTTTAACAAAATTACTAATTACAATGCTAAAAAACGATATTCTTACCTTTTGACATTCTAAACATTGATATTTTGGATATCGCAATGTAAATACAACAACATTATGGTAAGATGATATTTCCTACTTGATATTTTGGTAAAAAATCTGGATGTTTTGAATCTTCAGAAGCCTGGTAAAAAAAAGTGTGAAGTCCACACAAAAGGTACAACCTCATTGGGCAAGATTTATAGATTTGTCTCACTCTGGGCTTAATGCCATGAAGATGGAAAGCCTTCAGCAGTACCTCGCAGTGAAATTATCTGGCCTCATGGATTGCTATACAACCACAGCATTCAAATTGTTGGTGGATTCTGAGCACCAAAAACTTGGCCAAGCTGACAAAACAGCAAAGTTACTCCAGCTGTGAATCAACCTTGGCAGCTACAGGGCCCATGGAACTGTGTTGTGAGCTAGAAAGGCCATAGATTACTAACTTTGGGAAACCTTTTCCCCCATATATTAATGTATAATCTCTTACTCACCTACTTTCCCTCATGCGCACACAGTACACACACACTCATTCTGTTCCATATGCAAACTCATACTTCAGCCTACTAACATGTAGTAAGATTTTTGACTAACCTCTGTCTCTTCTACTTACAAAATGCAAAGTACACAGTGAACCACAATTGTTCAACTGCTGTAGCCTGCATGGCTCTATCCGTTTAAAGATCGAGGTCAACAAGGGGATCAGGCCTGACTGAAGAACTTGCGTGCTGGGTGGGCTTGTCTTTCGACTGCCTGCAGAATCACTGGTGCTGTTGGGCTGGCACCACTGGTTATAGCCTAGACAGTGGCATAACCACTAAGGAGAACCTTAATGAGAGAAGGATAGCGTGTATCCTGGTCTCTGCACAATCAGCATTCACAGGTGTCATTAGTTTTATGCATGTGATGCTCAGCATCTATAACTTCCTATAACCTACACTGAGTGATGGACAAGGCAGAAAGTGATGGAGGGTGCAATGTTGACAGCTTAGGGCCCACAAAATGAAGGGGCCTATTTATGAAAAAGTCATGCAGCGCAGCAAGTCACCTTGCTGGGCAGCACTGCATGACAAGGAAATGGCAGGAATGTGCAGTATTTAAGCAAACTGCTAATTCCTGCCTTTTTCTCTGTACCTGTAGGCAGCCTAGCACCAACGCAGGCACAATGGTGCAAGTGTGCCTGCATTGCATGCAGGATTGTTTTTGTGAAAGAAGGGCCACCTTCCCACACGAAAAATCCTGAGAGGCATTTCTCCTCGTTATGTGTATCTTTTTGGTGCATTTCCAGGTTTATCTGTTCTGGTAAAGTTGCAACGCCCTTGGAATGCCTCCCCAGGACAGAGTAAGACAATTCAGCAATTTGTGCTGTGGTGCCTTACTCCACATTTATGGAGTCATTCAGGGCCATACAAAGTGCCCTTGCATGGCTCCATAAATCTGACTTAGGTTAGTGTCGTTCTTGCACCATATTGCTTGGTGCAAGAGCGACCCAAAACAGCTTGTAAATAGCCCTGAGATTTGTTTTTTGGTGCACTTCTGTCTCCATTTTTCTATCACACTTGGCAACAGTGCATTGGTTTCCCTTACCACCTATGGATCAGTTGTTTGGCTTGCCATGAGTCATTTCAGAGAAAACACCTACATAAAGTTTCGCCTATATGATACCTTTGTGCAGCGCCATGAAGGCAAAATCTAAACTGCAGTAGGCCACAGCACATAAACAGAGCTCTCAGTGTTAATGTATTGTATATTGTATTTCAGAGAAGAAAAACAGAAAGTAATCTGCTACAAATTTGTGTAAATTCTGTAGCACATAAAAGACACTTCAGTGTCAGCTGGATTCAGAAAGCTTTTTTCTATGAGTAGTTGTGTTTTACTCGCATTTTTGGTGTGACTTATTTATTTCCAGAGAAAGACATGCTTAATAAAATGCCTTATACCCAAAGATAATTTTTTCTATGAGTAAGCCCGTTTTACTCATGGAACTAGAGGGAACCCCTCTCAGAAAATTAATTTTGAATTGTCACGTGATAATAACCAACACTACAATTACATACTGATACTAAGCGTATGTAGCACAAGAGAAATCTCTGTGTGAACCTTTACAAAATGTTGGAAAGTTAGGTATATATGTTTTTGGATTTTGAATTCTTCATAAGCTTTTACCGTCAATATTCGTTCCTTAAGGACATTGCACTTTTACATCCTCTGGCCAGACATGGCCAGAAGCTATAAATAGATGGGCAGAGATCGCATGCAATCTTTTGACCGCACTGTAACATTGAATGCGTCTGTCTTCATTGTGTGGGTCCTGGGGCCTAGTGCGTAAGAAGCAAGGACCTAGTGGGCCAGGGGTCCCCCGCCACACTGGTGACGAGGGTGTTTACCCCTCCGCACCTGTCGATGTATGCAGTGCTCAACTACCACTGCTGGCCCAAGCTCCGTGTCAGAGCTGCTGCTGTTGCTACCCCGCCCTTGCTCACCTGCGGCTGTGCATACTGTGTCCCCAGACGACTGTGCGAGCAGGCCTTCGCCCATCACTGCCTCCACCTTGGCCCATGGGCCTTCCTGCAACCTGTTGTGGTGTCAGCTGCATGTGCACAGAAGCCCGCCAAGCCTACACAACTCCTCCAGCCCCCATGCCTCATGGTGTGGCCCTTGTGTGGCTGGGTGAGTGAGCACGCACCCCTGTGGCACCATCTTTGCCTCCCTGCTTCAGCCCGATGAGCCTGCCCGAGATCAGGATACCAGTTAAACCCAAGCTCCAGATAGAGGATTGCCTGGCACACAATCCTGCAATACCTGCTGCTCATGCTGAAGCCTGTCTGAAAGGGGGTCCTGCACAAGCTTGAGTGCTGCATTGGCCACCCTGCTGCGTGCCTATCATTTGCTCTGCACATCTCAACACCGACTACATGTCCCTGCTCTTTTTTGTCTAGGTACCTCCTGAGTCCTCACTGTGTGCTCGCATTACAGCACTACCACCAAAGAACAAGCACCATATAATCTGCCCATGCATGCAAGTGTCCCCAGGTGGATGAGGAGATCCCAGCCATGGCGGACGATGCCAATGCTACTGGCAAAGCTTCAGTACAAAGAAGCAAACCTAGCTTCTTGTTGATGCAAGCCCTGTAGGCTCCGAAGCCATCCTCACTCAAGAGGTAACCCCTGGAAAATGGGCCCAGCTTGCATTCATCAGCAAAGCATTGACCCCAAAAGAGATGCGCTATGCACAAATCAAGAGAGAGGCCCTAGCAATAAAGTGTGCTTGCAGGCATTTCCACCTGTATCTGTGTGGGAGACCATTCAGGGCAAAGACAGTCAACCAGCTACTTATTCCACTTTTTTCGGGGTTCTGTACCCCATCCTCCACCATTCATTAACAGATGGGCTATACAGCTGCAGCACTACCACATGGAAGTAGCCTACCCGGCACCAAAAACCCTGCTGACTTTCTCTCTCGCCACCCACTGCAAGCAACTGAGCAAGAACCTGGTGGGTGCATTGCTGTGGAGTATTACATCAACATGATCTCGCGGGGTGCATGTCCGAAAGCACTCACCCTGAATGACATCAATGGAGCCATGAAAGGTGATGCAGTACTTCTAAAAGTATGGGATGCAGAGTGGCACTTGGCAAAACTTCCTGCGAGATGTCGATAATTGAACTGGTCAGGACAAAGAGAGGTTAACTAAGATTTGGCGGGTGCATAAAGAACTCGACACTACCCAAGACGGAATCCTCCTGTGAGGCCATCGGCTTGTAATCCCAGCAAGCCTTCAATGACAAGTGATACTGTTAGCCCATGGAGGGCACCAAGGGACTGTGAAAATGAAGTTATGCATGAGGGAGAAAGTTTTGTTCCCTGACCTCAAGGTCGAGGTGGATGAAGCAGTGCAGCAATGCCTTGAATGCAAACTTACTAGCTCCCAGGAAACCCCAACCCCCATCATAACCAAAGATCCGTGCACAGTCCCATGGTCCAAAATAAGCCTTGAATTTGGAAGCTTCCCGGATGGGAGAATTACGATGGTCATGGTTGACATCTACTCCAAATACCCCATTGTTGTAGTGATCGAGTCAACAGCATTCATACATGTTGCTCTGATGCTAAAAAGAATATTTGCAACGTTTGGTCTGCCTTTCCAAGATAAATAGTGACAACGACCCACTCTTCCAAGGGTTGGACTTTAAAGAATTACTCCGCCACCTGGGAATTAATCATCCCTGCATCACCCCTCAATGGCTTAAAGCAAACGGAGAGGCAGAAAGATTCACAACCACGTTGAACAAAGTGCTTAGGATTGCGGTTGCAAAAGGAACCAACCCTGAACTTAGTCTACATACATTTCTCGATGAATAGCGTGGAATGCCGCATTAAACCAACCAGCAAGCTCCATGGGCCTTGACATTCAATGGGTCCAGGCGAGAAACCATCCAAGTACACCTGGGGTGGGTCCAACAACCCTACAACCCCCAATGAGCACAAGACTGGTGCACCCGAAACAATGTGCGCATGAGTCAAAAGCGGTGAGCAAAGACACAGACGATCGTTCCAGGCGACAAAGTCATTGTCAGAGATTGCAGACCAGGTTGAAACTTTAGAACACCCTTTGAGCCAGGAGTATGGACATTACTGTTAACAGATAGCAGCATGCTTACTGTAAAAAAGGGTAATGGGACATCTTGTGGTTCAGGAAGGTAGCCGACCCAGTCAGCAAATGCTAACTGAAGAGGTGAGGTAGCAGAAGAGGACATGGGAGAAAGCGACCTGCCTGGAGCTGAGAGTCCCAGACGTGAAAACCTTGGCCGCGAGGACGAACGTTGCACCCACAAGGAAGACCTGAGGAGCAAAGACAGTTGCCTCCGACCAACATCACTGTGGAATCGAGACCGACTGACGTACGGTCAGCGGTCCCGACTGCATTATTATGATGCGAGAGCACATGGTGCAGTGACAGACTCCCATTTCTCTAAGGGAGCTTGTGGGGCAGTCGGAAACCGGCCACATCACAAGCTCCCATAGAGAAATGTGTAAATCCCTGCACCCTGTGGCAGGCACCTCATGCAGTCATGGAAAGGCTGTCTGAAACCGACATCGTAATCTTGATGGTGGAAACGCCATCCTTAAGGTATTACATTGCGGTTGCGACTGGCTAAAGAAGCCAGTCGGTCAGACCGGCCGGTATACACTCCGACCACCTTCATTGTAAGAAGGCAGTTGGACTGTAAACCTTAGGAGGCTTTCTGACCGACAACATAATAGGGCTCTTTGTATGTTGAGTCCAACATAACAACTTCAGACCAAGTTGGGAAGCGATGTAGTGAGCCGTCCGGAGCCCTGTGATGTAGGGCTTTCATCCGGACATTACACTTTTACATCCTCTGGCCAGCCGTGGCCAGACGCTATAAATAAATAGGCGAAGATCGTACGTAGTCTTTTGTCTGCACTATAGCACAGAGTGCATGTGTCTTCATAGTGTGGTGTGGGTCCTGGGGCCCAGTGCATAAGCGGCAGGGACCTAGTGGGCCAGGGGTCCCCCTGCCACACTTACAGAAGTCTTAGGTGAGAATTAGCCCCGCATGTCTAGGCCTGATTTTCAGTTAATCATCTCTGCACTACAGTGCTTTTTCACTCACACTTTAGAATCAAGGAAAGTATGACCCCATAATCACCACCAGAGAAGCTGTTGTATCACCGGAATGTGAACTCTGTTTCCTGCATATGATTTTAACCACTAATGAATCATTACCTGCCACACGTTCCTCAAAGGCTTGCAAATGAAGATTAATTTAGGCTGTGTTAATTGAAGCCTACTCCCTTTTTTCTTAATGGCAAAGACTTTTATTGCAAGAGAACAATTATCTGTACTTGAAGGTAAAAGGATCCTCATTTCGCTGCCAAGTAGACCGAAACAAAGAATAAAAACCTATCTCGCTGCACATCTTTCACGGAGCTCTGTGGAAACTCCGAGGACTTGTCAGCCCAAATAAGAAGTCTGAACGAGCAAACACAGGCGGCAAAATGATGTGAAGGGCTGAGGAGTGCTGGCTCCGAGGGATGTCTGGCACAGAGCTGGCCAGGCACCGTGGCTGGAAGTCCAGGCGAGCAGGTGTTCCGCAGACAGGTGTCAAACCCATCAGCCGGCACAGGACTTCACGGAAGGCTTCCCGCGGAGGCCTATTGATCGCAAAAGGAAATGAGACAAATTGGTTTTAATTGGCCACATTTTACAAACAAAAAACAAAAACCAGATCTACAGCAAAAGTGTTTTTCCCCTCAGTAAGAAAAATCGGCTGTGAAAAATAATTTGACCGTGTAAGAATAAACAGAGACAACTAGAACGCAAGAATCAAGGTGAATTAAGGTTTTGTCTGGAAATACATGTTTCAGTGGTGCATAAAACTAGACGGTGCTCCAGAAAGCGTGCAGAGCTCACACACGAGGACAGTTATATATCCAGCTGAATACTCACACTGCAGCTGGGCAGATCTCTGACAGCAGTGAGTGGTTCATAGGCCCACGGTATTTGTAGGTTTAACAACAATGTCGTAGTTTTGAATATCATATCCCTATTTCTCCCCTTTCCTCTACATTGGGTTCTTGGTATAACAAACAAAGCTGTGAGGGTGACTTCATATTAAAGAAAGACAATTTATTATTTTATGCCATGAAAAGTGTCTTTTCTGGCTGATGTCTAGACGGGCTCAATCTAGTTTAGTTACCCTTAAACATCCGCACTAATTTCGATTTAAAGCAACATATAAGCTTTTCAACTACTTAATTTCATATTTCCTTAAAATCAGCTTAATGATTGATTCATGGAAGCCAGAATTAGCAACTCTCCTGGAACAGGAAATTCTTTGATCCACTGGATCAGAACTATCTCTCATGTATTAGAACACTGGAATGTTGAACTCTCCATTGAAGACAATGAAGTGCTCCGGGCTTATAATGGCAGGTAGAATACCAGAGCATCAATTCCAATGTTTGGCACAGCTGCCTCCCGGAGCCCGAGGGGATTTCAACTCCCTCGAACTACGGGAGGCCTTTGTTTTACAAATTACAACATTCTGCCTTCTAGAGGCGGAATGTTCTAATAGACTCAGAGCCCTCCGTAGTGGGCTCTACTGGCCATTATAGGCCTGCTCCCATGTTAAAGGCCCTCGTCTTCAGCTCGGGCCTATAGTGCTGGAGTAGGCCTTTAATGCCTGGCAGAGCCCGCTACTGTGTGCTCTAAGGCTTTATTAGGACATTGGAATGTTGAGAGCTCCATTGAAAACAGTGGAGTGACCCGGGCTTCTAATGACCGTTAGAAGCCTGTACTCCAACATTCCAATGTTGTCATTCACAGCTGTGAACAAAGGCCTCACGGATCGCGAGGCCTTTGTTTTATTTCTCACAACATTCTGCCCTCTAGTGTGTAATGTTCTAATAGCCTTATAGCCCTCCGTAGCTGGGCTATACCGCTATTATTGTCCCACTCCCTTGTTAAAGGCCCTCGCCTTCGGCTCGGGCGTTTAATGCTGGAGAGGGCCTTTAATTGCCGGTCTAGCCTGCTTCGGCGGGCTATATAAGACTATAGTGGTGGTGTTCTGTTAGTGCCCTCAGACATGGCTGGTAACCTTCTAGGTAAGTTAGCTGGTTGATCATCTCCTCTTGACTCATGCCCATGCATTGTCTTAAAACATAAATAACTGCTTATCAATTGTTCTTTTGAGTGAGAGCATGTCTCCTGGACATTAAAGTGGTTACTCCACTGCTAAAAAAGAAGTCAGATCTGCCCAAGAAAACCAATCAAATTGTACCCTAGTTAAATGAATCAATCATTGAACAGTACACCATATTCTTACTATAGCCAGCGGTTTCAAATACACATTACATTCCCTGAGCTGCTAGATACAAGTGCTTTGAGTGGAGGGCCTTTTCAGAACCCTAATCAATATGATGGAAAGTTTCTGTAGCTGGTGAGGAAGAGCTGTCCGTGGCCCTGATCCTGCTGGGGGTGGTGGCTGCTTTCAACACTGTGACCCACGAGCCGCTTGTACAACAGTTCTAAGACGTAATGGCCTTATCAGAGCAAGACAACTACTAGATGCATCCTTTGTGAAAACCATGCTCCATGAGTAAGTAAAATTGGATTCAATTCTGACTAATGTAACAACACCACAGTGGGTCCTTCAGGGCGTGTCCCCTCACATGTCATTTAAAATCATACACAGACTTGAATATTTTGTAAAAATATAACCATTAGGAGAGGACGCAATCAAATATCGCACTGCACTGTAATAAAAAAGCCTCTCAAAAGTCACCTATAATAAGCTATTACAGGCTACTAGTGAAGTCACTGACCTCTTACAATCAGGACTGCAGAAGTGCGAGAGGCACGTGAGAGAGCTTGCACCGTGTGGCATGTCTCTCAGGCCCGCAGCCACCCTTCCGTTTTGAGCATCATTTTTTATTAAAATCAGGGAAATGGGTTTTACATGCCATCGTAAAACATAGTGCCAACCCCTTATAAGCTATTCGAAGTCGGAGGAACGTGCTGGGAGCATCCTTTGGATTGTACTCCAAGCCAGATGAATGCACGTGCCACGGCCTGGTTTCCCGTGTAATCCTAGCAGCAAATGAGGCAGGAGCACACAATGAGCACAAGTAATACCGCATACCTTTCCCGCTCATGAAATGTGTATTTTTCCACATATTATGTGGCGTGCCCTTATGTGCCGAGAGCTGTACTGGAGGGTGTGATCAGCACACAACTCACCCAAGGCATAGCTTCCGTTGTGCCAGGCCAAGCTTTGCACAAACGCACTTTGAGCGTGGAAGCAGCCGATGACATCATTGGTGTGAGACGCGCACTACAAACAGCGCGGCACCGTTCTTTCACCTCCGCGCCGCACAGCGCTGTCCATTTTCAGCTACTGCTGTGCTGTGCTTTGTGGTGCAGCAGCCATTTCAATGATAAAAAGAGCTCTTTAAAGGGAGGAAATAAGTTTATTTAAAATGAACAATATCACTATGTGAATTTCTCCCATTATTTAATTCAATCAAACTTTCCAATTTAAATCGTATCTTAGTTGTTATTATCATTGGCTCAGATGTCAAGTTTGACTTAGCTATAATAATAATGCTCAAAATAAATACTATATATGTTATCGATTTATATGATGCCCATTGCCACCCACATTCTTGGCGCTGTAGATAACCCCTGGCAGGCATCAGTTTAAAGGCAATGAAATGGAGGTGAAGAGGAAAGAGGAGGAAGAAACTGGAGAAGATCTGACCTGCCTGGGATGCAGTTAAAGATGACAACACAGAAGTAACCAGTCACTATACAGTTCTGGGAAAAGAAAGAAATGTGGGATCCTAAACCACAATTAACAATTGCCAGTAGTTCAAATAGTGATAGTCACCATAGATTTGTCATTTGGTAGTATTTAAAAAAACATGCTGAATTGGTACTAGCCAAATTATTGTTCTGCACTTTGTTCGACAGCAGAATAATGAAAGACCGAGTCAGATCTACGAGAATGCAAAACTGTTCTCAAGGTCTCAGCAGTGACTTCCTAAGTCACTGAGCTCTTTTATAGGAATTCATATTTTACAATGAAGCTCCCAATTATATCTAAAGTCCTTACAATATATCAGAGGACTCCGAGCATTAGAATTCGACATGGATTCGAATCTGACATAAACTATTATTTTGTTTTGTCTTTCCAAGTGGCATCATGTGATTTCTAAGGGTGGGCAGAAAATGTCGCGAAACGGCAAAAAATCTGCGCGAACACACGAAATTTCGCGAGCTCGCAGAGATTTTGTGCTGATTAATGTGTTACTGAATTTGACCTTCAACTCAGGCACCTGCTTTATTTATATCTGTAAGTGCTTCCTGTTGAGGTTTAATTTTTGTGACAGGAGCATCGTGCCAGAAGGAATCCTCCCCAGCATATTTATCCAAGAAGATGCCACCGTTTTGTGCAATACCTCTACTCAACTGGAGTACTTTCTAGTTTCTACTGGCTAATCAGTACGTGCTACCTCGGTGGGTAAATTTATAGTGCTTTTCCTACACTACAGCTGCGTAAAGGGCCAGAAGAGTTGTCTCCAGCGACCATGTGTGTCTGTAACTTTCGTCACCGCACCGATGGGCGCCGGGGTCCCTCGAGTGAGCTGTCCATCATAGTGGGGAAAGGGCGGGAAGACGTTGCACAACACTGGGGGCCAAACTGCAGGGCTTCTATGCAGTTCACATGCCTCTTGTTTATAAAGGGTCAGAGACCGACCAGCGCAGCAGATGAGGAGACAGAACCTCCTGGTGTCAGGAACTACTCGGGGATTGCGCTCGAGAAACTTATGGATGCACAGACCTCCATCAAGGATTACAGCAAATTGTTGACGGTAGATATGGGGAGAAAGCACACCTGCCTAGCCTCCACCGTGCTGACGAATCTTTTGTGCTGATTAATGCGTTACTGAATTTGACCTTCAACTCGGGCACCTGCTTTATTTAAATCTGTAAGTGCTTCCTGAGGTTTAAAATGACAGGAGCATCGTGCCAGAATGAATCCTGCCCTGCATATTTCCGTCCCGCCGCGGATCGCGGAAGTTTCGACATTTTCGCGTTCCGCACGGAACCCGAAAATGTCGAAAATTCGTAATTTCCGCGAGCGGAACGGAAATTGTCGCCCACCCTTAGTGATTTCCTGTAGGTATGGTACCAGAATATTGTGTCCTAATTATTGTTTGACAAAAATAGTTTCTCCTAAATATTTGTAAAAAAATATTGTGCCTACGAGTTAAACATAGAAAATCTAGCCCCAGTGGCCAATTCCTTATTTTAATGTTTAGTCCACGACATTTATGCCACATTATATTTTTGATATCGGTATTGTGACTTACAATCTTTCTTTTTCTGTCATAGTACGCGTCTAGAGTGGTAAATAGCATAAAATTGATCGCTATGAGCAACATTTTCCTTTAGCTTGTTTGCATGTTGTAACACCTCTGGAAAGTTCTTTAGGGAGGAGCTATGACAGACACATCTTTTGAATTTGTCACTGGGTCAGGCATGAGTTGCATTTGAATTACACCCTCTACAGCCATCCCCATCTAGATCGCACCTTCCATTTCCACAGTCCCAATAAGATTTCCCTTTTCCAAAAACATGATAAAGAGAACATGCTAATTATACCCAGCACAACAGACCAACTCTTTGCTACAGCCATTTTGATTGGACCAAATTATTGGGCTCACATAGTCTTCTGAGGAAGGTAAATAGAGAGAGGCCCCTAGATCAAAGGGACAGGGCTCCTTGTAAGACTATATAGTCAAGAAAATCTGCATTTGAGACCTCAATCAACCACAACTATATTTCTACAAACATTTGTTCAAACATCTATTGAGATGGTCTCATGCATCATTCTATAACAACCCAAACACTAGTCAAGTCATATACCACTAAAGTGTCGAACAATTCAAATGTTTATTACCAAGTCTTTACACATTACATCTGAGGCAACACATGAAATGTGCAAAGACTGTACAAAAGTGAACCAAATCACTTAAAATCATCAATTAAAAAACATATGTAATATATAAAAATGACCCAAATTTCATGCACAATAAAAAGTTTTTTTCAATACACTGATTAGCAAGACACAAAGACACATGTAACAGTCTTGTGTATTCTACATCTTATTTAAAAAACTAATCTTTGAAAAAATCCTTGTATTGTGCATCAAATTTGGGTCGTTTTGCAGTGCATGTTTGAACAAATATTTGTAGAAACATAGTCATGCTTGACTGAGGTCTCAAAGGGATATATTCTTGGCTTTATAGTCTCCCATAGTCATCTGAGCCAAACCATAAATTGTACACCGCTCCATCTGCTACATGGCAATGTATATTGTATGTATGTATTGATATTTGTAAAGCAGAACCCCGACTAGAGCGCAATTGAGTACTAAACGTAAGCAAGAGCCCTGATACAGGATTTGAGATGCAGAATCTTAAATGCCAGGGAGTCATCCTGCAGAGATTTGCTGGTCTCAAAAGAGATGAGCCTTCAGATCCTGTCTGAACCGTAGGTGGTTTGGAGCAGTTCTGATGCAGATAGGGCTGTTGCTACAACATCTAGGAGCATAGATGGAGAAGGCTGCCCGCTGGACAGGCCTTTTATTCCACTGGGCATTTCCTGGGTAGGCTGGAGCTTTTGGAGACTGGTTTTGAAAGCCCACTGCAACTCCTGATACCTCTGTCACTTTCCCCAGCAAGCTGAGGTTAATTGCAGCAGGCACAGAGAGGGTTTAAGAGACACAGAAATAGAGGAAGATATGGGGAATATAGCGAGAAAGTGATCAGAAATGGAGGAAAGAAGGAGAAAGAGCAAATGGGTGGATGGAAAGAGAGAGATAGGTCAAGGAAGGCTTTGGCATATTAGCCAAGGCTGCTTTTGGTTCACCAGTGTGGTCCTGGTTGCCATCTGTCTTTTGCTTTTTTATTTGCAGTGACCCGTGTGAAGTTCAATGAAAGGAGGTAGACTGAGAAGTAGTATTATCTTGATGATAGTTTTATTCCAAAGTTCAGTCAGGACAGGAACACTTGTAGAATTGAGCAAATCAGATGAATAAGCTCCACTGGAAGCAGCATCCCTGCTGCTCAGCCTACATACATCAACTTACAATTACACTGAAAGATACACAAGGAGAACATTCCATGACATCACTGAGACTGGCAGAGCAGCAGAGTGCAAAACACAGAGAAGGGACTAGACAGAGAAGAGGAAGATACCACACCCTGCTAGTAGTGTAACTCTCTCTGTCTAAAGTTGCTTAATGTTCCAGCCAGGTATGCATGCATGCATTTTCTGAAGGCCTTAAACATGATCCAGGTGGTTTTCAAGATAAAGCAGATTCCAAGGAAGGAGGCTGCTGTGGCCCCTTCAAGGTTCGGGTGATTTGCTCTTCTTCAGATAATTAAAGAGTCCTGCTGTCGAGTGTTGGATGCCTTTAGGGGGCAGAATGGTGCCAGTGTGGACTTGGAGAGTGTAATTGCCTCAATTAAGAGGTAAAGGACGTGCATAAAGGACGTGCACAGACAATCTGACGCTGGTTTCAGGAAGAACACATTTCACTTTCTTCAGGAGGAAACACTTGCGCCTTCTTGGAAATGGCTTCCTAGTGGGGCGCTGCTTCAATGGTGAATTCAAGTGATTCTACTTTTGGTTTGAGGTGGGGTGGGATGATTTAGATTTTTAGCCAAACACATGCAAAGTAAAATATTTCACAGTGTATTCCAAGGGAAATCATGAGAAGCATACTTGTTACTAATCATAAATAACTCCAGAAGTCTGTAATTATATGCTGGTATATTTGTTGAAGCCAACATATATTCTGCACATAGTTGAAGAAAAGAAGGGTGGCATTGCTATTGAAAGTGAAGAAGGACACGTGAAGACAAATGATGAAGCTTCATTTGGTTTTCGCATTACATCGATGTCTTTCATAAATGGCACGTCTTCCTAACCAGTTGTATTTTTTTCCGTCTCACAGGTCCGACTCGAGTGGCCGACTGACCTGGCAGTCAATCCTATGGACAATTCCCTCTACGTCTTGGACAATAACATCGTGCTGCAGATTTCTGACAACAAGCGCGTGCGCATCATTGCTGGCCGGCCCATTCACTGCCAGGTCCCCGGGATCGACCACTTCCTGGTCAGTAAGGTGGCAATCCACTCGACTCTCGAGTCGGCCAGGGCCATCGCCGTCTCCCACAGTGGGACCCTGTACATTGCAGAAACCGACGAAAGGAAGATTAACCGGATCCAGCAGGTCACGACAAATGGGGAGATCTCGAATATTGCAGGAGCGGCCACGGAGTGTGACTGCAAGATCGACCCCAACTGTGACTGCTTCTCAGGTCAGGATTGTCTGACGTTGTTAAATGTCTTTCTTCACTGTCGCACTAACAACATTATTTGCAAAGTCTCTGGGCCTCATTCACAAAACATAGTTTAACTAGTTCTGCCTCTACATTTGGGCTCAGACTTGCAACTTTTGCCCATTCACACACCCTACCAGACACAGACCTGGAAAACTGTGCAACATTCTAGAGGTGAGCGAGCCAACAAAGGACAGGGAGAGCCGAGCCAAGGGTCTGGCCTGGCTCTTAGATCCCGTCCGTGCACGAGCCAAGCCCTGAAAATATTTATTTAAATCATACAACAAACATCACGTGAGATATGATAAAGGCTCTTCAAAATTTAAAAAGTGTATTTCTTTAACATGTGGCAGCTTTTATCATTAATTGGCCACAATAAAGCACTGCACTGAGATGTACTTATTTCATTAAAGTGAGAGTTTTTTACAACTGGTAGTCTGAACTCACATATTTGAAAGTGTTTTTTTTATATTCGATAATGAAGAAAAAAAGTTTCGATGAAATAAAATATTTGCCTAAGATCACACAATTTATGACAGGAAGCTGCAATTTATCCGGGTTTTACTTTCTGCAAATCAGGCAGTAAATGGGTATCTATTTGTCTTTCCCTATGTTAAGGCTTTGTTTATACGTACATCTGTAGTATTTAAATATATCGCAAACTCAATCTGAAGGCCGAACACTTTACAAACACCAGTTAGATGGGGAGGTTAAGGAATTTGCCAAGCATAACAGTATTGTAAGCCAATGCCGAGTCTTGAGCCGGGTGCCTCAGTTCTTCAGTCCGCAGCTCTGACCATAATGCCACATCGTGGGTGGAGGGAGGGAGACAGCCAGAAGCCACATGTAGGCTTGGCTTGTTGTGGGCTTGAGGTTCCAACAGGACCTCGGGATGCGCCAGAGCCAGGTTTCAGGCTCGAGCCTGGCTCAACCTTTCACTGGCTCGCCCACCCCTGCAACATTCCCATCGCTGTCCTGGGAAAGTTTTGTGAATATCTTCTTCTGTATTAGCGCTTATATCTGCACAGTGCATAACTGCAGGCATGGCACAACTGCACTCTGTCAAAAGGAAACAAATTTGTACAATGACACTTTTTTATTCTTTTTCTCCCTCCATGAATAAAATTCTTGAATTAAGGGGAATATTTATCAAAGGGTTGCATTGCCCTTGGGCCACGCAACAGGGCGCAACAGCCTAACAACTACTAAGTTAGATTAATTAAGCTTTGTGTGACCCTGAGTGACTTGATAAATCTAGAGCAAGGCACCGCAGCTCAAATCACTGCATTGTATTACTCTGAACCAAGGAGGCGTTCCATTGGTGGAACGTGGGTGTTCCCACACACCTATCCATGGATTTTGACACATTCCCAGATTTACCATTTCTGGTAGACCTGGGAATGCGTCAAAACACTACGCCTTTCCAGTGAGGCATAACGAGGGGAAATATCTTTCTGCAGTGCGCATAGTAATAGGAAAATGCCTCAGGGGATTCTTTTGTGCAGGAAGGTGCCCTTTCCAGCACAAAAACAATCCTCCTTACAACCTAGGCACCCTTGTACCATGGTGCAAGAGTGCCTGCATTGGCGCAAGGCAGCACATTGTGCGCCAGTGCAAGGAAAAGACAGGAATGTGTCGTACAATGTTAATTACGGCGCATTCCATCCCTTTCCCTATCATGCAGCGCTGTGCAGCAAGGCGGCTTGCTGCACTGCATGATTTCCTTATAAATGTGTCCCTAAATGTGCTGCAGGAATCAAAAGTTAAATTTTACCAGAGTATAGTGTTTAACTAGGAGGTATCCATGCAACAATATCACTCAAACACAAAACACTCCGAGACGTTTCTATCAATATTTTAATTTATTATACCAAAGTTTGTATTCTTGTTTTTGTAGATAGATATATTTATAACGTTCAAAATGGTAAAGCAATATAAAAGATGAACTCTCATGGATTAAAGTTGAGTTATTCTCCGATTCGCAAGTTACACTCTGTTCATTGCTAAGAAGGAGGAAACAAACGTCAAATGCTCACATTTAAAAACCTATGTGAGGTATATAGAACATGAACTAACATGTACTAACTGAGTGATGGCATGCACTCAATTTTCTTCGTTTAAATCGTTTTCAACTGCTGCTCAAAAGCAAAGATTAAGTGTGCTGGCTTGACCTGTGCTCTGTCCTAGTGGCACTGCCAAAAGTTCACAATTCACACTGGTAGGTTATCACCGTCCAGATTCAAGATGCTACAGCTATGTGAGTATTCCATTTAAGCAGTCTAACATTCAGAAAACAAATTTAAACCATTTCATCTGTTGTGATCCATATTTTATTTCAAAAGTCCTTCGATGTAGAGTGAATTCGAACATGCTACAGAATAAGGCCTGGATTGCCATTTCTGTTGCATTAAAAGTGTGTAATTACGCTATCGTTCTAATAACATCGAAGAACTTTTAAAATAACTATAGACTCAAAGATGGTGACAGCAAGAAGAGGATAAACAAGCATTTGCAATGCAATCAGTCTCGCTTTTGAGACCTTATATGTATTTAGCTATGCAGCACATTAGTCTGGGTGCTGAAACGTCTATTGTTCTTTAACATGGAGGGAAAGTAAGCACCAAACTGCATGACATGCCAGGGATGGGAACACATGGGGAGAAATATTGCCTTTCAGGGGGAAATGGTATAGTCCAAAGCTCTGTTTTTGATATGAACTCAGGGCCTTCGGTGGTCATATCACAGAAAATACAAGATTTGAAAAAAGTATTATTGTCTACGGGTGCTCGTGGAAGACAATTTCTATGGACTGGAATCTAGAGAATGCTAAAGTCATTCTGGCATTTTACTGACCTCTATTGGTCGATTTCTATCAAGAACGTTCAATAGAGGCAGTTGCCAGAAAAATAAGAAAATAAAGTCCCTCAGCAGAAAGCAATACTGGTATTTTACTGACCTCTACTGGTCGTTTTCTATCAAGGCAATTAAATAGAGGCAGTTGAACAAGCAGAAAGCAATTCTGGTGTTTTACTGACCTCTACTGGTCATTTTCTATCAAGACAGCTAAATAGAGAAAGTTGAACAGAAAAAATGTCCCTAGGCGGAAGCAGACAAGTCCTAGGGCTGATCTCCATAGCCCACAAAGTGCATACATATATAAGTATATACTAAAGTATATACAAGAGGTCTTGAATGCTCGACCTAAAAAGGTATTTACTGTATATAATCTTAACATGTTTAAAGGTTGATATGATGTATCCTACAGTAAAAGAGAGGTCACCTTGTATATGCATAGTGAGTAAACACCAGGAAAACCTCTGTATGAAGGTGCTTAGGATGGATGGCACTTCTGTGGAAGGGGGTACTGTGTACTGAACAATATCCAGATTTGATGCCATGATGGAAGCTGGTATCATAAAGTGACAATGTGCCAATAACTTGTCTTTTGTGGATTTGTGATATGTAAAAGAGTGAAGCCTTAATTAGAAAAGATCATGGGAATGTGGGCTACGGGATGCATATGCACCACAGTTTTCTCTTCCAGCAGTAATCGTGTGAAGTGGCCCTATCAAAGAACATTTTGGACTTTAGGTACTCCTTAGCTAGGGGTCATATCCGGGTTGGAATGAATATGAAGAAATAAGGCATTCAGATGAACTTTGATTTTGGTTCTATTTATGTGCAGAAATAACTTTGATAAGGGCCTCTTTTTATTACTTCTTCACCACCCCACACAGCCTGTTCTAGAAACATTAAGGCTTGCTGACCTTCTCAATAGTCCCCCTTTTACTCTGTTTCTTGAGGTTTTTTTTCTCTATTTCAGTAAAAGGCTCACACGGTTCTTCTACAGGCTTATGTATTCAGAATATCTTCTATTTGCTCTGGAAATTGTGTTAGAGCAAAGAAACCTTGTGCCAGTAGTACACTAAATACAGAACAATTTAATAAAGTTAATTTAAAACCACAAAAGCAAAATGCGTAGATAAAATAGTGAAATACTTCATAACATCAGACAGCTTTAGGAGGTTTAAGGGACTGGTAAACTGTTGGAAGATTTTGATTGCACATCATTAGACCATCTGAATCCATCAGGGGGTTAGTGACTACCTGCCACTCAGGATTTGCCAAACTGTTGCAAAGGAACATTAAGCCATACAGATCTAAATTAGATAACCTGCCAAAGGGCCAGTACAATTTTACACGAGCCTACAAGTAAAAGAAAAAAATCGGACATATTAAAATTGTACGGGGTCCGAATGAAAGCATATAATGCCTATAGCATACTAAAGAAACCTTGGAAATAACAATATTACATGTAGCAATATTAAGTTTATAACGTCTTTGCAAAAGCAATTTACATATGAAAATCCCGAGTTGAGGAGAATTGTATGTTAGGGTTTGAAAGCCCTGAGGAAGATTTCATGGGCCTCTACGAAGGAATTTGATTGCTAACGTAAATATAGGATGGCCTCAAATCTGTTACAAATGGTATATTTTACATGCCCAGATATATATTATTTTCTATTTCTTTTCACTGTATGTGGCCTGGCATGGGGATGATATAGCTGTTTTTTTAATCCAGCAATTTTCCAGAAGCAGCAGCTCTGTGAATAAAGACAAGTTACTATTGCTGAGATAATTGTATATTAAAGATGCCCTTCTGCAACACACATTCAAAATCCCTCAGCGTCATTCGAGAGAATAATTTTGGAATTACTCTGAACATGATTACCTGTTACTTGTAAAACAAGCATCTTTTCTTAGGGTTATTCTACGCCAATACATTAATGGCATTTTATATTTTTTATATTAAAAGGCATGTATGCTGTCTTTATCACTATTAATATTATTTTAAGATCATTATTTTGACATTGCTAAAATGTAACTTTAATTATTTTTTCAGGTGATGGTGGCTTTGCAAAAGATGCAAAACTGAAGGCTCCCTCGTCTTTAGCAGTTTCTCCAGATGGAACGCTGTACATAGCAGACCTTGGCAACATTCGGATCCGCGCAGTCAATAACAACAAGCCTCATCTGAATTCCATTAATATTTATGAGATTGCGTCACCCGCTGACCAGGAGCTCTATCAGTTCAGCACCAATGGGACCCACCTCCGCACGTTGAACCTGATCACAAGAGACTTGATCTACAATTTCACATACAACGGGGAAGGTGACCTGAGTACTGTCGGTAGCAGCAATGGGAACTCTGTGCACATTCGCCGGGACGCAGGCGGCATGCCGCTGTGGTTGGTGGTGCCCGGTGGTCAGGTCTATTGGTTGACCATCAGCAGCAACGGTGTTCTGAAAAGGATCTCAGCTCAAGGTTATAACCTGGCATTGATAACCTACCACGGCAACACTGGTCTCCTAGCAACAAAAAGCAATGAAAATGGCTGGACCACCGTTTATGAGTGAGTTATGACCTTCTTCCCTTAACATTTTTTTAACATATATTTAACAGGAACTGAACATTGAAAAATACTCCAAGCAAGGTCTGTCCAAATGTCCATATAACTGTGTTCACAATGTGCTGTATTCTAATGGTTTACAATGCACTTACATCATTAATCAGAAAGCAGGGGAGGCAATAACAAATGAAACTATATAGATTGTATTCACTTGTACTTCGAGAAGCATTGAATAACTATATCTGGTCAGCCCCTGTATAATATACAGTGAGAGGTATGGACATTGAGATAGAAAGGAAGCCACAGATTCAAAGGTATTCTGGAGTCACAAAGACTATGATGAACAAAAACGCATAGTTTGTGACTGCATAATACCTTTTTTGCAATGTACAAAAGCCCCAGGGGAAAACAAAATCCTACAGGTAAATGGACTTTACAGTTTTTTTCCAAATTTCAAATAGATAGGGACATAAAGGGGCATCTCCTTCATATTTGTGAGTTGTAATGGGATGTATCTATGGTTTTTGACCTCTCATTGTAAAGAACTGAGGTGCCTACTATCCAGAGGCCTTGCACCCATGGGGGTCCTGAAGGGGGCCCCCAAAGTCAACCTCCCACAGCCTTTCTGTGTCAGAAAGGCCGGCACAGGAACGCTGTGTGAATCCGCCATTGTAATCCCTCAGGCGGAAAGAGCCGCCTTTGGGATTAATGCCCCCTTTCCGAATAGCAGACGGGCTCTCCGAGTCCATCGTAAACCTTTCAGAAACCCTGTTTGGATTAATTTCCAACCAACTTCATCATAATGGGTCGGTCCGAAAATTAATCCAAACAGGAGATTACGATGCCGTAGAAACTGCTCCAACCGAGGGTCAGAGCCGTTTCCTATGGCATCGTAATTGGCCCTTAAGTTGGCATGGTAATGGATTCACAAAGGGGAATATGTCCGCACAGGACTGCTCCCCCTCTGAGAATCATGTTGTGTGGCCTCAAGAAGAGCAATCAGTCGTCCATGGAGCCACTGTATGCTCCCTGATCATGGCAATGTTTATTTTAAGCAGCACTTGTGCTTTTAAGGGCCAAAGGCTACTTTTATAAAAAAAAATCACTTTTGGGAAATGCAAATGCAGAGATAGAGGTCTACTATCCCTCGCAGGCCTCCATCTCTGCATTTGCAGCCATTCGTAGAGGGTTCCAAACGGTGACCTACCTCATTAATAATTATGAGGCAGGCCGTTTTGTAACCCCCTACGAATATACATTTTGCAAAGTGACTAATTAGCACATTATACACATCGAACAAATTGTAGGATAAGCCATAAAAAGTTTGCGCAAAATCTTTACCCACTATTTGCAAACTCCCAGTGATGCATTAGACAATTAGTAAAATATTTACAGAAATGAAGAAAATTAGACGATTGCATAGAAAACAAAACCCATCTCACAAGAGCATATTGACAACGTGTGCTCAATATGTTCCTATGACAAATGGAAAAAGAATGATAAAAACAAAAGACCAAGGCATTATTTAGAGTTGAATGGATGCGGGAAATCCACTAGAAAGTAACAGATGTCCTGTGTTCCATGTTATGAGTTGCTGCCAATGGCACACTAAATAGGGCAGGAAAGACTTTGCCAATTGTTGGTGGATTTCCTGCTCCGCCAACCTCCATACAAGCGTCTTCCATGTGATTGCTTTTTACAAAGCCCAAATTGTTTCCACGTGTTTTAGTAGCAGTATTGCTTCTAAGGAATGCCCCCAGATGTTCAGCAGTGGGTGCTTAGACTCCACCCACAGTGTGCAGTTTGCAGTCATTCTACATTCAGATAGACAAAACACTGTCTTAGTTCTAACTGGTTCAATGCAGGAAACAGCTTTGAGCTTTGTAAGTCCAATAGTCCAGTGGTCCAAGAACCCCTAATAAATCATTAGTGAAAACCAGAGAACCCCACTAAATCATTACATGAAGCCCGGATCCCTGGCCTAAGCTATTTAGATGATTTAAACTGCACAACAATACACAAACATACAGCAACAAGATACAGAAACAATACAACAGATACAGAAACAATAACATGTTTTATTTAATTCACAAACAAATAATAAATAAATCAAATTTTTTTTTAATGGGAAGGCTGGTGCTTTTCTGAATTCAATTTTGGGCACTCATCGTCCAGACTCACTTGTGTTGCTCACACAAATCAATCTAAGGACACTAAATTGATTTTTAGCCTCCAATTTCAAATTCCTTCATATTTACAAAACTATTTTAAATTTTGCTTCTGTATTTATATACACTTTATTATTCTGTTAACCATGATTTTCTAAGCTATAATGGATCCCTGAGTAGGTGTTGGATACCCCCAGAGTCCCATGACAAAATGATTAGGTTAAGATCCGCTTCCTAAGCCCTTCTACACCTCACATCCACAAAAGGAATATTTTATAGGAAGCTGCAGAAGAAAAGACCAGCTTGCTTACATAGGCTCTTATAAGCAGTGATTTACAGATCGAAATTGTGAGAAATTGGGTTTTTAATTGAGCGGGGTGAAAACCCTGCTCAAGCAACAACAAGAATCCTTGTCAGGGTGAAATACTAAATTAACCTGTGCTTAACCCTTCGGTAGCTTGGCACAAACGTATTCATACTTAACTTAGAGGCAATGTGTAAAGTATTTATGCAGCACACAAACAGTAATAAAGTAGAAACTCAACAAAAGAAAAATCCCACTCTGATTTGGAAAATAGAGTGAAATGTAATAAATAAAATGAGCCCAGAAGGACAAATATCCAGTCAGTTGAACCAGATATTTGTAATTTCAAAGCTTTAGGTAAATATAGCGCACAAAAGCACAAAGAGCTACTGTTACGTGGTTGTGCTAGACTGGGAGAAAGTCACAAGTTCAGGCCGACTCTAATGGAGCACAGGCCAGATACCGGGACCATGTTACTCCAGCTGAAGAAGTCACACTCTCAAAGTGCGCCGCAAAGAGTCCAGTTCGCAGTGGAGGAGTACGCAAGGAGCAGGCAGAGTGTCATGGATGGTTGTTGCTGTAGCGCGAAAAGAAGGCCGGACATCATGGATGGCTGTCACCGTAGCACGAAGATCCCGAAGTGCCTATCTCACATTGATGCTTATCATTGGCCGTAGCTGCAGTGCAAAGAGTTTGGTATGCCGGAGCTTCATGGTGGTGCTTGTCGCAGGTTGCATGATCTCAGCACAAATTGACCCGTTTGTGGTTGTGTAGAGCCCAAAACTTCGAAATTTCTCATTTTCTTCACAGAAGTAGCTCAACCAATGCCAGACAAAGGCTCATGACCGGTGAAAGCACCTTCTGGGGGTCAGAAACTCACTCCAGCAGAAGCCAGCAGGGCTCAGGCAGGTCCAGTTGCAGGTCCAGTGCAGCAGGTGAGCAGGGAAGTTGCAGGGAGTTGTAGCTCAGAACAGGAGTCACTCTGTCTGGGATGAAGGGAGCCGGTTCAAACTTCCTTTACAGAGTGCAGGGCGGTCCTCAAGGAGCAGGGCAGTCCTCTGGCGGCAGCTCAGAACCTTTTTCTGTCATTTACCAAATGTAATAAGGTCACCCAATGTTATCCTATGGGAGAGGTAAGCCTCACAGTTTAAGAGTTTTCCACTACCAAGACTCTGTCACCTAAAAGTACATCTGCAAATTTGTAAATGCACTGCACTCTTCAATTTACAGGCCCTAGGTATATGTTGTACCACTTTACTAAGGACATTTACATCATTTAAATGTGCCTTGTTTAGAGGAGTAAGCACAAGCACTTTAACACTGGTTAGCAGTGGTAAAGGACGCAGAGTCTTAAGTCAACAAATAACCGAATTTCATTAAACAGAAGTGACTATGCAAAATGTTTGGGGAAAGACCACCTTAAGGGCTGTCAGGTCTAACAGAAATGGATATGCCATGTGATAAACACTTAAAAGATCACAGGCAAACTCAATTTAATATTTTAAAGTTAATAGGAGAGTTATAGGTAATCCCAGTCTGATATTACTATTTGTAGCTTTTTCCCAATTTATATAAGCTGCAAATTTGGTGTTGATAGTACTTAAAGTTGAAATATAAATTACACCAAATATTTATATCAGATTGCGAGGAATACCTTTGATTCCAGACAGGACTTTTATGCTAGTCTGGATGCTTATCTGAAAAGTTCTTAGAAAGCACCATTAAAAATTGACATCATATCTTATCTGAATAAACACTACATGGGGTAGACTCAGCCACCTGTGTTGTGTTTAAAGGAAAGGCATTTTTATTTCCAAATTGCTATATTGGTGAGTATTCGGAATAAGCCGCTTGCGTGTAGGTCCCCGCTGCGACCGCACATAGTACAGATATGGGAAGAAGGAGTAAATATATTTATAAAAGACACACAATTGATGGACGGAATGCAGAACAAATCAAAACATTCACCCCCAGTGAAGAGATCTGGGTTACATCCATCATTCTTTTGCTCACCACGCTACCCCAGTTTAGACCTGGCCATATGCAAATCTGTCTTGACCCTGTTCCTCATGGGAACAGTCCAGCCCGAACTGCCAAGTCAAAAATGATGGATTTAAGCCCAGATCTCTATACTGGGGTGAATGTATGACATTGTTCTGCATTCTGTCCATCAACTGTTGTTTTTGCATTTGTCACCCCGAGTGGGAAGGGTATGCCCAGACGTGGGTCCCATGCTCTCCATGCCACTGGAATCAAGCTATCCTGGCTGAAGAGGGTTGAAACACCGAAACCGGTCCTAGGATGCTTGTTTCCAGTCCAGGGAGGACCTGGCTTGGCAGTTCGGGCTGGACTGTTCCCATGAGGCACAGGGTCAAGAGTGATTTGCATATGGCTGGGTTCAAATTGGAATGGCATGGTGAGCAAAAAAACGATGGATTTAGGCCCAGATCTCTATACTGGAGTGAATGTATGACATTGTTCTGCATTCTGTCCATCAACTGTTGTTTTTGCATTTGTCACCCCGAGTGGGAAGGGTATGCCCAGACGTGGGTCCCATGCTCTCCATGCCACTGGAATCAAGCTATCCTGGCTGAAGAGGGGTGAAACCCCGAAACCGGTCCTAGGATGCTTGTTTCCAGTCCAGGGAGGACCTGGCTTGGCAGTTCGGGCTGGACTGTTCCCATGAGGCACAGGGTCAAGAGTGATTTGCATATGGCTGGGTTCAAATTGGAATGGCATGGTGAGCAAAAAAACGATGGATTTAGGCCCAGATCTCTGTACTGGGGTGAATGTATGACATTGTTCTGCATTGTGTCCATCAACTGTTGTTTTTGTAAATATATTTATCCCACCATCTTCTAAAATATAAGATGTGATTCTAGATTCCAGTTTTTCCTGGCTGCTTCTTCTACAGGAAACATTTCCTGCAATTTAAAATGTAATGCCTCATTTCATTTACAAAATGATATGCATGCCAATGTCTTAGTGTATAGGTACAGTGTACTGAAAAGATTAGTAGTGTTACTTTTCAGTTAGCTGTCTGTAAAGCATTTTTTAAATGTACAGTTCAAATGAAGTGCATTTACCTTCTTTTTAGAAGATCAGTAGCATTCAAAAACTTTCTAAGTCACTGTTGTCAAGCTGCCACTTCAGCACATTAGTGGCACAGTGCCCAAGATGGGAGGCGGAGTCTCCGGATGCCAGCAAATGGAGGCATCTATGACTTAATAGAACATGCTGCAGCAATAGAGACTCACTGAAGTCCTGCTTTTCAGAAGGCCTAAAGGAACTGATGACTCAGGGAAGGGTATTATCCTTTGAAGCTCAAGCGGCTGAACTGGGGCAGAGGCGGAGGTAGAAGGCTGGGGAGAGATCTTTGAGAGGATTCATCATTTCAGATTTCAGGCGATGGGACTCAGGATAGTGTCGATGCTACGAAGCATGTACACGGGTCAGGGAATGCATCACCATGGTGGTACACTGGGAACGGTAAGCCTGTTTTCCATCAGGATTGGCTATTTATCATCACATTTTTAAAACACCCTATTTCACCATCACAAGGGAAAGCTTTCCATGGACCTAAGGGGGAAAGAAGAGTTCACTGCCTGCTGCACTAAACAACTCCTCCCTGCCTCTCCGAGGCTTCTGCAGAGAGCGGTCTCCTGCTCTCTCTGCATTGCTTCAGCATTTTAACCCAGGACTGCAGGATAGTCTCATGGCTAAAGTATAGAAACTACTTGTCTTTATTTACTTATTACATATTGACGACAGAATGCACATAAAATAAACTAATGTCACTTCTAACTTCTAATAAATGATTACAATTTATTACTGATATCCCCCCCCCAGCAGCACAAAACAGACAACCTGAACCCTCTCTCCATGGCATGGAAGGTACAAACCAGCATGGACCTCTTCTGCTGCACAGAGACTGACTTCAGGTTTCTGCATCATTATCCTCACAGATTTGGAAAGAAGGCTTCAGACATCTTGTCTCTTACACTTTGAAGAGCAGTGAATTGCCTCCGTTGACCGATGCAGCAGCAAGCTGAAATGTAAACATTAAGAAAACAGTTTAGCCAGCCCAGGCAATGATTTATGGCATACAAATAAAATGTGACATGACTTTACATAGATCAGTGTCTCTAACCTGTGGTCCGGTGACCCTTAGAAGTTCGCAAAGGCTACTCATGGGGTCCACAACTGTTTAGAAAATTAAATAGCACTAAAAGATTAATGAAGTCCATTTAAATGAAGAAGAAGAATTAAAACTTTCTTTAAATGTGAAGGAATTTAAAAAATGGAGGCTAAACGTTCTGTTAGCATCCTCAGGTTGGTTTGTGGGACCCGTGCAAGTGCGTCAAACAGAATATAGCATGTATGATGAGCGTCCTCAATTTGATTTAGAAAAGCTCCAACTTTCCAAATAATAAAAACTTTTGATTATTTTCATATTTGTTTGTGAATTAAATTGAATATTTCAGCATTGGTGTATTTGTTTGATGAATGCTTGTGTCTTTATTTTTAGTGTAGTTTTTTGTGGTTCAAGTCTTCATAAATGCTTATGCCGTGGTCCCTGGCTTCCAGTAATGACTCAGTGGTGATCTCTGAAATCCAATAATGATTTATTGGGGGTACCTGGGTTCCAGTAATGAACACTTGGGGATCCACAAAAGTCAAAACGTTAAAACCACTGGCATAGATGATATCCCTATGGGTAAGGGCACTTTCTATTTCTTGTGGAAGAGAAATAAATGTATATTTTTAAAAGAAGTTTGCTTTTTTATTAAAAATCTAGTTTATTCCGTTTTTTTCTGTTTTTTCATAGTTGCCAAGTGGCACCTTGTCTTGCATGACACTTTAACCAGACCTGTCTTTTTGGCATCCATATGTGTTTTCTGGCTTGTGGTTCCATCTTGTAAATATAAGTTAATAAACTCACAGTGCTTTTGGCTAAAACCACAGGACTATATAAAGGTGACACACATAACACTGGGCCATTTAGCCATGATGAAAGGTGGCGGCGAAGTCACAGGAAAGCAGGCAAGAAAGCTGGGCCGTACATTGCCTTTAGACTAGGTTCACGCTATAGAAATACCACATACATATATACAACTATAAGGGATTCAATTGAAACAACCATACATGAAAAGACTGCTACAAGTCACTTTGGAGGTCTGCGATCACAACGAAGCTCGAGGCTGTAGAATGCCACAAGATGGTCATGCAAGTCCTTGGTCACATGCAATAGCCTTATGATGTACTATTGGGAGTGGGTTACTGTGATAGGACAGATCATACTCCCAAAAATATTTTGGCATCCCGTTATTTTTAAAAGTTACTCAAAGTTGGCGAAATAGCAATGACTCCCTGCTACTCCTAGTGCATTGTAATACAACACACATCTTTCTTGCCCAATTTGTGCATGAAAAATCATGGTCTAGTTGTACTTATTGAACAGCTTCTCTTACTGTATTACTGAATTTAGAAGGAATATCTAACTTATACAGAATGACTTGTGGATTACATGTCAATTCGTCAACTCCCACCACACTATTGATGGGTTTGTATTATCCTTCCCCTTAGAAGTAAAAAGGCACAATGATGGTGGCATCAAAGTGACTTAACTACTGCCAATGGTGGCATATTCATTTTTGATCCCATCAGCACCAGTTGCTGTCAGTACTTCCCCCATATTTCTCTTGGTTTTGTTGAGGTGATGTGGAGCTGCTTTGATCTCAAAACACTACTCTGTTGCAAAATCATTACATCATGAAGCCATGCAGTACTAATCCTCCATTTTAGAGTATGCTCCCTCTACACCATTTAATAGACGCCGTGACTTTATTCGTAGCTAAACCGGCAGCACGCAGTCTTCCTCTCTGAATGTCCCAGCAGGCCGTCCTTATTCAGACCAGCAACTTCGTCAACACGCGCTGCTGAGCCGCAGTCTACACCGCACTCCCTGTTAAAGCTAGCCTCACTGCTCCCTGATAATTGGAAGCATAGACTGCTCTCCCTCTAAAGGTTTTTCCTGACTATCTCTCCTCCCCTCTCAACTTCTTATCTCTTTCCCTCTCCATTTCACAGTATGACACGCACAGGCATGATTTATAGCTATTTTGAATTCAATATTGGTAGAGTCAGATGGGAATGGAAACATTTGTACACTTTCACCAAGGAACAAACAGGCATCTCTTCAGCATCTATAATCTTCCCCCTTCTGGACAGGTGACCAATATTGTGTTAAAATGTTCATTTCTTTAATGATTGTAGACCTCTGTGCGCATGCCCAATTGTTGACTAGCAGTCAAAACATTGAATTATATTTAAAAATAAATTAAAACACAAGCCGCACATTCTTTTAACGATATCATGTGAAACGTACTCACGTTTGGCGCTAAGAGGTCATTAAATATGATGGTAAAAAAAGAGAAAAAGATATTTGTGAAATGAGAATTTCATTTTACGGTAGCCCTTGGGAATAGTAGGGAGGTTTCAATGGCTGCAGACAACTGCTATTCGTCGCTGGTGTCCATTGTGTATAATTGGGTTGTCATGTTAACCAGGGATTCAGGCACTAGAAAAGGCAATTTAATTTCTTCCACCCCCTCACAGCTATTGTGGTGTTAGGGAGAGCTATTATTGTTGTTAATGATGCTGTTGTAAATGTAAACCTGTCTTTGAGGGCACCATAGGCTATGTTTTTACACTGCTCTCCAATAGTGGAAAGACAGGTAGGCTGAGAGCTTCAACATGGCATCTCCTCCCTGGAAGGAGACAAGGGGAGCGGGGAACTTCAGTGTCCTCCCCCTCAATCACCCAAACAATGAATCTAGTACAGGTATGGCATCAGAAGATGGTGCTGCTTGGCTGTTCCTCTTGACACCATAACTCCCTTGCTCTATAAAGTCCAACTGTGCATTGGACAAACTTTATTCTGGTTCTGAGCAGACAGAGAGTCTTTCCAGAAGAAGTTCAGAAAGAGAACTTTCCTATCTAGTTCAATTGATCACAGCCCCCCTTCAGCCTTTTGCCGTTCAGTTCTAAGGTATAGTTAGCGCAATGTTGGCAGATGACAAGGATTGTACACAAACATTGGAAGATATTGCAATAAGATCTACTATTTACAAGCGGAAACACAACTAAAAGCTTATTTAATTAAAGCACATTTACGTCACCCACACCCTTCATTGTTAACCAGCAATGGGGGAATGTATACCTTGTGTTCAATGCGATTGAATAATTAAGGACAATACATGCATCTGTGTAGTATCCTCAGGTCATGTTAATATGTTCCCTTTCATTCTGTACCTAGCTGCACAGCCAGTGTGAGTGTTCCGCGTAGAATGTTAGTGTGAGTGGAATGCTTGGATGCCTGTGTGTGTGTGAGACAGTTGGGAAGATGGGCTGAGCAGCTAGGAGGCTGCTCCTGGTGGGGCCTGTTCTGGGCTTGTTCTATCTTGCTGTAACCTCTACCTATGGACTTAATAAACTACATGAAATCATCTCGGCCTTGTCTACTTCATCACCTGAACATGTGGGCCCAGCCCACTACAATCACCCATTAACAGGAAGAACAATACCGATTCGAACTCATGCAACATGCAATTCAAGGGATGTTGTATATTTCATAAGGTGTTCCTGTGGTAAGGGTTATGTTGGCCAGATTGCTTTAGTTAAAAGCAAGAAATCTATGCTACATACATTCAGTATGAAGTTGATTATAAACATGAAGGGCCATGTTTATGACCCGGTTGCGTCGCTCTTGCACCATGCTACGGGCTGCAAGAGCATACAAAACGTATGTCATATTTTTTAAGCCAAGCAAAGCCCCTTTGCGTGGCTGGCAGTGGCTCCAAAAATATGGAGAAATGCAACTCAGTGCAAATCGCTGCTTTGAGTTACCTTGACTTGGGTAGGCGTTCCATGGGAATTGCATGGATGTTTGAATGCAAATCCCATTGATTTTGATGCACGCCCAGATTTACAAGACCTTGGAATGCGCTAAAAAGATATATGCCTCCCCTGGGGAGGTGTAACGAGGCGATTCTCCTTGTTTTTTCCCTCTTTCTATGTGTGCAGCATTCTGCAGCACACATAGAAAGAGGAAAAAGCCTCTCAGGGTTGTTTTTGTGCAGGAAGATGTCACTATCTGCACAAAAACAATCCTGCGACAACACAGGCACTCTTACACCATGGTGCAAGTGTGCCTGCTTTGGCGCTAGACTGCCAAAATGTGTCAGCACGTAGTAGCTTCAGCACAAGGAGGAGATTTACATAAAAAGTTGTTGCAACACAAACTATTTTGAATAAATGTGGTTTTAACTAATCAAATGGCAGGTTTTAACAATGAGGAAATTGATGTTTTATTACAGTAATGATAACGCGCATGATCACTATTGGCTATGACTTTGGCAGCACTGATGCTGCCACATCAACCAGTATGCAACGTAATAGCCGTGGAGCACACGGAGCTGGTTATCTCAAAGCCTTTTAAAGGGTCATTGTAAAAATAACTAGCGCACAGCGGCATCTGTTTAACTTATTTTAAACAAACCACATGTTTGAGAATGGTTTCCTAAAGAAGAAGGTTTTCCCTAAAATGCTGGGTAAATTCCATAACTTTCAGAAAGATATGCAAGGATAATCGTTTTGCCACGTAAGAAACCTATGTTTATACACAGGTATACAAGTCACGTCTGAGACCTTTCCCTCAATTCATCCCTGGGTGCATCCCGTATGAAAATGAGAAATACTAAGGGCCTGATTATGACTTTGGTGCAGCGGCGATGGCGCAATGCCGCCTCCGATGCGCCAAAGCCGTGCAAGCACCGGCAACCGTTTTACGAGTTGCAAATGTGTAACTCGTGATGCGGTCGGCAGTTTTTTGCTATTCCCATGGCGGTGCCTGGAAAACAGGCACCGCAATGCAAACAGCAAAAAAGTTCCAGTATGGCATGGACGTGGACGTCCATTGCGTGCTGGAACTTTGTGGGGGTACAGACAGTGGGGCACATGCTGTGCTCCACTGAATATATCCCTATAGCAGGATGCCCATGGGGGCCCTGTAGGGCCCTTTTGTTCCTACACCACCAGCCTTTCATGGCTGTGCACCGCCATGAAAAGGCTGGCGGTCCAGGAACTCGTATAATGCTGAGCGAGACTGCACCATTCCCCGCTCAGCATATTGCATTGTTGAGCTCCTGTGCTACTGCCAGGGAATGACTGTTTCCTGGCGCATCCGACAGACCACCGACGCAACAACTTTATGGTGGACTGTGGACTACCACTGCTGTGGCACCGCAAGCCTGGCTGTCAGAAGACCGCCAGACTCGTAATTAGGCTCTAAATATACAGGATAAGTACTCCCCAAAGTGAAAAGTTGCCAGTTTATCACTGTGTAGGGAAAGGTACATTTTTCCCTGAGCTGTCCTGGCTATAAATAAAGGCCAGTTTTAGTAACTTTGCCTGTGAATGACAGATATATATATAGTTCAAACTTTTTCCACTTGTAAAAATGTGAAAATGTATAATTTGTGTTCTCTAGGAGACTGATGGAATTAAAACCAGTTTTCATACTGCCTCCCCTTCAGTGACTAAAATTAGGTGTGAATAACTGGCAACTTGTAGAAAAATGCAGCTATCTCAGAGGACAGATAGCAACACAAAGGACTGCCACTGGAACTTCCTCTTTGAAGTGGAAACCCCAATTGAGGGATTCAGGTGAAATAACCACTGAGCCCTTGAGCCCTTTCAGACCTTTGACTCTGTCCACTGCAGGAGATCCATCCCAGGGAGAGGGGCGTTTCCTTCATTTCCATAGAGATGAAAGGAAGGTCATGGCTCCTGCAAGGGAAAGAATGATAGGGTCATTTGGAAAGATAGGCTCTGGGAAGGTTTACAGTAAGTTTAGAGAAGAATTGCTACCACCTGGAATGCAGGATTCTAATGCTAAATATGTATAAGGGCAAAGGTGTGAAAGGTGAGCATGAGAGTGGCTTCTCCCAATTTAAAACAGGTAACATAAATCGAGATGGTAGTGGTTTCCTGGTACTCTGAGCGAGAATAGTGTTTTATTATTTTCACATAGATGCCTACTAAGCAGTTGCTGAATCTGAAATACTTTGTCAGCCGTAGTACACGTTTTCTTCAAATTAATTTGAGTTTTATGGTAATATTAAGTGGCGAATATACTGTTTTGTGTGGATGCACTAACATTGTGTTCTTTTGTTGTTTTTTTCTTTTTTAATTGCCTCGTTTTAAGGATGTGGGGGAGAATCATACCTCCTTCCACAACATTCAGCCATCTGTCTATCAGTAGAAATCTATGGTTTAAACTATTTGTCTTTATTCCTGTGCATTTTAAATGTTCGTGCATTAAGAAATGCTCTTTTCGGTACTTGAGAAAAATCTAAATGAATCTGTTAATTTAATAATGAATTTAATAACCATACTTTGGAGAGGGCTTCTAATTCACCCGTATTTCGAGTGTTTTTAGACCTTAAGGGATAGATGAAACTAGGTTTGTGATTTTGATTTTTTAACATAATAAGAAATTAACAAATAAAAATAATTCCTTTTTAAAATGTAAATGATGAAACCAATATAGTTGGCAAAATCAATTTACTCCTTTTCTAATTAGGATTCAAGCAAAAATGGTGCTGATATAATTGGCCTAATATTATTTTAACAAAGTCTATTCCCTAAGTGATGTTTGCTTTGAAAAGTCTTGTGCAAAACATACAACTAGTCATAAACAAAAGATGTGCCATATATATTTTTAATTCTTTAACAATCTGTTTTCTCCATTGTAGTCTAACGTGGACTTAGGCAAAATCTGTTTGTTTGATTGACCATAAAGCAAGAACCAAAATGTTTGCAAAGGAAAATTCGCTTACATTTTGCAAGATTTTATTAGGATAAGCATATACAATATCATTCTGCACACACTGGTCAACATCTACAGTTGAGTGTGTGAGCACCACAAATGCAGCCACCTAACTAAAGAATGTGAAGGAATGCAAAGGAACCTGCCAAATGGCAACTGAATGCACAGTTTTTACGGATGTTATCATTACAGGAGCTAGGAAGGTGGAACAGGGAGCTTTCTGTAAAGGTACAGCTCCTTAAGATGTATGTTTCTGTGTTTCAAAGTGGTTCACATAAGGATTATGCTGGCCGCCTTGGCGAGCACCAGCACGGGGGATTAGGGACTTATACTTGGGGACAGTCTGGTTTACCAATGCTTATGAAATCTGGCCAATTTTTATGTCTGTAATTGGCTCATACAAATAGTTTATAATATATATATATACTATATGCATGTGCCTTCAGTCAGCACTTTTCATCCACTGGTTTGCTGTAGTGTAATCCATATTTTGCATCTGAACAGCATACAGCAAGGGGCCCAGGTTCAGCTTATTTCAGCCTCACCTGACTGTGAGTTTAGCATTCTGTTCTTGCAGTGTGTACATCCATATATCAAGTAGCCCACAGCTTTCATAGGATGAGCATTTTCTTTCGCTAATAACTTTGGCACAGTTTAATGAACTTCACAAAACTTTCAAAAACTGCAGTCCATCCACCCCAGCTCCTTCCTGGAAAGTGATCCACCAAGCAGGGGCCAAGAAAAATACGGCAGGGGGTTCCCAAAACATTGAGTGTGCATATTAATTTCCATTGAAAACTTCTGGTGTAGTTTCTGAACAGAATTACACCAAAATTGAAAAAATAATTTTTTCACTTTACTCTGAAACTTTGCTTCTGGTGATTTGGTGTAATAATGACGGGCAAATTATAATCAGTTCAGTAAACTATAATAGGTGTATTTCCAACACCTAACTATATATTACCTAGTGGCGGTCACCACTGGCTAGTTATAGTTAGGTCTGCTTTTCCATAGAAAGAGCGTTTTTTGGTTTGCTAATAACTTTGGCCCCATTTAACGAATCTTCACAAAACTCCCCCCACCCCCCAAAAAGTTCATCCACCTCAGTTTCCTCCTCAAAGGTTTCAGGGTGATCCATCATTCGGGGGCTAAAAAATAAAACGGTCTCTTTGCGACTCTTGCGAGAGCACAAGTTTAAAAATAGAGCTTTCTGATTGCCCAGGGAGCTTTTTTTCCCTTGGGCCATCTCGCTCCTGCAGGAGTTATACTCCTGTGAGAACGAGTGCTCTGATTGGCTGCCAACAACATTAGAAAATGTTGCTGGTAGCCATTACAGGACTAGAGGACTTATCCCCTGTCCTGAATTTGTAGAAAAATAAAGATATATGGGGGCAGGGTAGGGATACTCTGACTCCCCTAGGCTCCAGGGAGAGGAGGACCCAGAGGGACTTCTGCACCGGGCCAGAAAAGAAAAAGAAACAAAAAATGCTTGGGATCAAAAAACACTTAAAAAAACAAAGTGGCAGCCAGGCCGCATTTAATTGGTGATAAGGAGCGGAAAAAACATATCTTTTCCCCCCAAAATGGAGAGCGCTATAAACTCCTCCAAAGAACTCTTTAGTACTGTGTTGTCTCTTACCTCGCCACACACTACCGAGATTGTGCCAACTCAAACTCTGTGTGACAAGATTGCCGTGCACTTTGTACATAAAGTGGAAAGTACCTTCAATGAAGTAGGCATACTTAGAACCAAGGAGAAATCGTCAATTTCCGGCACTGGGCCCGCAGCAGATAAGCCCACTGGGGAGCCTAGTTTTGATAAGTTTGCCGAGTTGGACAAGATGCAAGTTACGAATCTAATTGCAAAAACTAGATCAGGTACGCCGACCGACCCCTGCCCAGTGGCGGTGGTAAAATTGGCACGGGATATGGTAGCAGACAACCTGTTAAAAGTGTTTAATCCTATCTTTGAAACGGGAGTTCTCCCCAAGCTGTGGAAATCCTCATCAATTCGGCCTATCTTAAAAAAAATCCAACCTAGATCGAGAGGATGTTAACAATTATCGCCCTATATCACATCTGCCTTTCCCCGCCAAACTCCTAGAGAGGGCCATGAATAAACAGCGTATGGAATATATAAACTTACATAGCTAGTTAAATGAAACACAACACAGCTTTAGAGCCGGACACAGCACTGAGTCAGCCCTGATCAAATCAGTCTAGGAAATCAGGGAAGCTCTAGATAACAGTGGAAGGGTCGCCCTCATTTTATTAGTTCTGTCGGCGGCCTTTGACATTGTCCACCATACCATCTCCTGGTGGAGATGCTAGTCATGTTAGGAGTGCAGGGATCAGCACTCCATTTGCTTAAATCTTTTTTGGAAGATAGGACGTAATATGTAGCAATGGATCCATTGAAGGTTGACCCTTTTCAGCTCCCATGTGGAGTACCACAGAGCTCCTCCATTAGGCCTACCCTTTTTAATGTTCACATTGCTGCCCTGGCCCTAGTTGTAAAATAATTTGGCTTTGACTTAAATTCTTATGCTGACAATACGCGAATTGTCGTTAAAAAAATCATGAAACAACCTCACACCAGTTCAATTCAGTGATTGCATATCAGTAGTAAGTTTATGGATGAGTTTTAACTGTAAGAAAGGAGAAGAAGCAGCTGGGTCATAGATGACTGCACTACCAGGGCCAGTCACTAGTTGTAGAAGATATTTCCCACCTCAAATGTTTTGCTGCTTGTAGACCATAAATATGAATATGTGAATTAATTGGATGAGAGGCAATATATAAACACAAGCAATTTAGTACACAAGTTCACATCAATAAAAGGCATTTGCAAATAGTCGTTTCTGGTCTTTTTATTATCAGATGTGCTTCATATGATAGAACCAGACAACGCGTTTCGCCCAAACATGGGCTTCTTCAGGGCAATTAGGTAGAGGAGTGAAATATATCCTCAGAAGCTGGGTCAAGGAAGATAAAAATGAGTCCAAGGGCGCATAGGTGAGGCTCATGGTGGAGCGATGTCCTATAAGTATATGTAATGCAGTTTACTTCAAACGGTATTAACAGTGTCTTCTCGTGGAGCCGTGTCCGGGAGGGCGTCCTGTGACAAGCACAATAGTTTTAACTGATTAAAGCTGAACTTTAGCAAAACTGAGGTTGTGCTTTTTGGGAACGCTCCCTCTTTTTGATCCCCCAGCTGGTAGCCAGCGAATCTAGGCAACCTGCCTGAGCCAGTCGAAAAAGCCAAAAATCTTGGGATAATTATAGATAACAGGCTCTCTTTTGCCAACCAGATCAATGCTTTGACATCCTCCATTTTTTTCATCTTGAGAAAAATCTGAAAGATTTTGGCATTTCTCCCAGAAAACTCTCAAAAACTGGTCATATCAGCCTTGGTATTGGCTAGATTAGACTATTGTAACGGCCTATATCTTAACCTCCAGGCTCTACATCTTAGGAAACTTCAGGTATTGCAGAACACAGTAGCTAGAGTCCTCACTCATACTCCTAAACATGTCTCAGCCAGGAAAACCATCAAGAAGTTGTACAGGCTGCCAGTGAATGAGAGGATCCAATTCAAGGCTGTGTTCTTTGCGTACAAAGCCTTGCATAAACAAGGACCACAATATCTAGGCCAGAAATTCAGATGGTACTCGCCTAATAGATCACTTAGTGTGTCCATTTATAGAACCGTGGTATTGAAAATAAACAACCCTGTCCCTGAAATCTCAATATGGGAGAAGAGAGCAGGGAAAATACTGCAAGGAAAATACTAAGTCCTCCCCCTAAGGCACCAAAATATTGGTGATTCATCCAAAATAAACATAGGGTTGTCCCACAGACTTATAATTTATAACTTTTTATTGTAAAAAAATATATAATTATTCAAAAAAACAAATAATCCTTGAGTAAATTGCTTCAAAGGTACATAAAAACAGTGACATATATTTGAAATAATGACAAATCATTCAAAACAGCGAAGCGCCCACTAAGCATAATAATCCAACACATGACATAATTGAACAAAAAATAAATACAGACCAGACGACCAAACACAACAAATTCAGACAGTGGACAGAAAAGAGAAACAACACGTTAACAAAGAACCATACAATAGTACAATAATTCTGTAATGAGTTGAAGACAAGGCATAAATCAGTAGGACAAAACGCCGACGCGCTTTTCGGAACACTGAAGTACATAAATGGTCCTTCTTCAGGGCGTAGAATTTGTTTTACATTCAGAAGTATCAAGCCATCTGTATGTCATGTAGAGACCACTGGATATGTGGTACAAGGGGCTCTAAAGGCCCTGGTAGCCCACCCCCGGGGCTGAAAATTTACAAAGTGGGAATGGAGGCTGCGTGGCCCCCTTCCCTGAGCCATGAATGGCCCCCAGGAGCCCACCACCGGGACAAGCTCAGTCTCTATGACCTGGGGTGCCCATGCCCAGGACATAGTGGTTTCCCTGTCCGCAGTGGTGCAAGCAGGGAAGCCTGTGTTTGCTCTCGCTTGGCAGGAGCAATTTCAAATCTCCCACCAAGAGGCAGCAAACACTCCCAGGGGACGGACGCTTTCAAAATGATCCCACCCCTGAGGGCAGACTTGAGATCTGTTTCCTTGCCTGCAGTGATGCAGGCAGGGAAACGGGGCTAAATATTGCTCCCTCCCTCAGGGAGAAGCATTATTTGGCACTGGTTGGCTTGAAAAAAACAATGGTTATAGTAACAAAGTTAGGTGAATATGTCAGTGACATTAGCTTTTTGAACACAAAAAAACACAGAAATTAACCAGCTACGGTTAGCAGCACTTACTATAACTTGCGCCCGCCATGCATTGCTTATGACCTCACATATGACATCACTCATGACATGTTCTATGATATCATTTATGACATCACCAATGACATCTCAAATGACATCATTGATAGCTTCACAGATGTCATCACTGATGGCATCATCCAAAGAGTGTGTAAGTTTGTTTTACAGTTTACTTAGTGGTGAGCAACTACCATACTACTTTTCTACGCATTTTGGTACAGCTTGGGTGCAGCTAATGGGTGTTTAGAACATGTGTATGTTCCTCATGCACCAAAGCTGTGTAGAGGTATTAAACATGTTACAAATGTTTGCATTCAAGAGTAACTCTGTGTGCAAGTAAAAGTTAACTTATATTCATTATGCTCCATAGACCTTTTTGCTTCTGCAGAAGAAGTTTTAAACAGGACAAACATTCTATGTGGTAGATACTAACTTTTGTAAGTATCAGTGTGTTATTAGAGAGCATCGTGTCAGCATGATAATTTTTGCTTAATATGGAGGAGTGTGCGCACCAGGTGCTAAACTATGTACTTGTGCTTGTTTTGCTTGAGATGAAGGGCTACCTGTAAAGTTCCCAACACTGTATGAAGTGTGCAGGCATTATGATCTTTAGCCCTTTCAGATCTTGGTTATTTTTAGTAGGGGTGGGTGATAAATTCCGCTCCGCCAGCAGAGTTCGCTGAGTTATGCCCACTACGCGTAACTTCGAGTGGCAGATTTTTGTTTCGTACGGGCTTGCAAGTGAGAATTTGCATCCCCTAGCACTCTTTTGGGCGCTAGAATGGCGCCCGGTGAGATTTTCTCAAGGCAGGCGGTCTAGGCAGGTCGCGACTGTTTGCGGTGAGAAAGCTGCAGCTCGAGTAGAAAATCTATTCGAGCGGCAGCAAGGAAGCAGCACCTTCCGGCATGCCGCGTGGTGCCATTTGTACTGATTTTTGCAGCTCGGCACAAGCTCTCGGTGCTAAAAATTAGCACGAGCAGCACGATGTGCTGAATTCTTCCCGCTCGTGGAACCCTGTGAGTTCCACACCCCTAATTTTGAGCAAATAGTGGGTTTTTTGAAAACTGGTGCATAGAATGTACACTGTTTTTAGTAGAATATTTTGAATACTCTGTGGTGTATCTCGAACAGTGCGGTATAGAGTGAACTCTTTCCATAGAGTAAACACTGTTTACAGTACTCAGTTCTCTACTAATATCAACTTCATTTCTTAATGTAGGTTCGGTGTGTGTCAGGGGTTTGATACAGATCAAAACTGTCTGTAGTTGGACGTTTTGTTTTAGAATTGGCATTCACAATTTTGGCTTTCTCTAAATGATTGTATACAGAATGAACACCATACTCAATGAGGATTTTCCATATGTCTGCCGTTGATTGTTAATTTGAACTATGCTACGTGTAAAGCCATGGTAATTTATATAGCAATATGCAGGGAAAACGAAGCTTGGATGATGTCATTAGTGGTGTCATCAATAATGTCAGTTGGGATGTCATAAATGATGTCACAGAACATGTCATGAGGAATGTTATATAAGAGCTCATAAGCAGTGCATGGCTCGGATGCAAGTTATAGTTAGAGAACTGAAGAATGTATCAGTTTTTTTAGTTCAAAACTGACAAATTCATCTAACTATACTGTTACTTTAACCTTTGTTGTTTTTTAGAGGAATATCTATCTATCTATCTATCTATCTATCTATCTATCTATCTATCTATCTATCTATCTATCTATCTATCTATCTATCTATCTATCTATCTATCTATCTATCTATCTATCTATCTCTCTCTCTGTCGCTCTATCTATCTATATATCTCTCTATCTATCTATGATAGCTAGAGAGATATCAATGATAGATAGATAAAGAGATAGGTAGAAAGATAGATAGGTAGATAGATAGATAGGTAGATAGATAGATAGGTAGATAGATAGATAGATAGATAGATAGATAGATAGATAGATAGATAGATAGATAGATAGATAGATAGATAGATAGATAGATAGATAGATAGATAGATAGATAGATAGATAGATGGATGGATGGATGGATGGATGGATGGATGGATGGATGGATGGATGGATGGATGGATGGATGGATGGATGGATAGATGGATAGATGGATAGATAGATAGATAGATAGATAGATAGATAGATAGATAGATAGATAGATAGATAGATAGATAGATAGATAGATAGATAGATAGATAGATAGATAGATAGATAGATAGATAGATAGATAGATAGACTCTAAGCACTTTACCACTGCTAACCAGTGCTAAAGTGCACATGATTCTCCTCAAAACATGGTGACATTGGTATGTACTTGATTGGTATATTTAGTTAACCTAAAAGTCGTCCCTTATAAAGTGATATACCATATACCCAAGGCTTGTAATCTAAATTCTACTAGTGGGCTGCAGCACTGATTATGCAACCACACATGTAGCCTTTCAAACCAGTCTCAGACCTGCCGTTGCAGTTTACTGCCACATTGACTTGGCATTTAAAACCACTTGCCAAGTCTTAAACTCCCCCTTTTTTCACACGTAGGGCATTCCTAATGTAGGCCCTGGTAGCCCTAAGAGCAGGGTGCTGTGTAAGCAAAATGTAGGACATGTACTTTTTTTTATATGCGCTGGTAGTGACAAACAGCTAAATTCATTTTTCAATACTGTGAGGCCTACTCCTCTCATAGGTTAGCATTGGAAATTCTATAAAACACTTTTAAACTGTAATTCCTGACTTGAAAGGCGTAGCTAAATCATGTTTCTATTCCTTGGAATGTTAATGATAAATCCTCTTTAGTGGTATAGTTGGATTTAGCATTACTATTTTAGAAATGCCACTCTTAGAAAGTGGACATTTCTCTGCTCTAAACTTTGCTCTGTATGCCTGTTGCCTGTCTCCAAAAGACTTTACTGCCGGGTGACAGCTGCAGTTTGTGCATTCCCTCCATACAGCAGCAAACACAGGAAGATGAGGCTCATCTGCTTTCTGAGCACTGATCTGCATTCAGGTATTTCTTCCTGGGCAGGGAGTAATGGGAGGAGCTGACATTTACACTGCAATAGATAGTGTCCTGTCCATGCACAAAGCACTGATTGACGCTCACCCGCCACACACAGATAGCCGGGTAGACAAGGCTGGGTTGAAAGGGATCCTTGTGTACTTCAGAGAGTTGCTTTGAAGTTACCACTTAGATCAAAGGCACTTTTGGGTATAAGTACTGGGGCTCTGACCCTAAAAATCAGTACAATACCGGACTTGGGAAGAACTCTGCTGGAGTAAAGACTGTAATGCTGTAACAATTGCCATTTCACCTGGACTGGCTGTTCTGAGGAACTGCTTCTCTGCTTTGATGAGCTGCCCTGCTGACTGCTTATCTCTGCCCTGCTGGGGACATGGACTGGACCTATCTCACTTGAACCCAGAGTGACTCCAAGGGCTTGCTGGCTTGCCTCCAGTTTTCTGAAGTCTCTTGGACACAAAAGACTTCCTGCCATCATGCTGATGCTGCACTCTGCCATCTGTGAGTCCTGCCCTTGCCTGAGGTGCCCCTTTCAGTCCTGGGCCTCAGAAGTGGGTTCTGTAGCTGATTTCTGCAAAACAGACACATTGCCTCAACTGCGTGAGAAATTCTGCTGCATCTGAGTATTTTTGTGGTGTTTTCATTGCGTTACTGTGTGTGTGTGTGTTGCACAAATACTGTACACATTGCCTCTTAACTTAATCCTGCCTGCCTGTCTGTGCCAGGTTAATTTAAAGTGTGTATCTAGCTTACCCTGACTAGGATTGTTGTCCCTACTTGGACAGGGTGCAAACCTCTGCCAACTAGAGACCCAAATTCCATCTCAAGCCTCTATAGCACCTGTATCCCTCCGATGGTGTAACGCTGTTGCCCGGGTGTAGTGTACCAAAGACGTTTAAAAGGTGCCCAGTCTGGGTGGAGCCTACCTGGCTCCAAGATGGTCGCCTGCTAGGGAAGCTCCCGAGGCAGTTACCTCCATCCTTAACAATCCTGGTGTTTTCGGACTGCAAAACACGTCATGACAGCAGAGCAAGTAGGGTAACCTAACGGCGCAGTAGGAATTGGGAAAAAAGCGGACCTGTACAGCGAGATACCGTCCTGGAGCGGAGCAGTGGCCTATTGGTGGGGACGCGCATCAGACGGCGCTGTTGCGTAGGAAAATGCCTGTTTCCAGTGCATTGGGGAGGCGTGGCCGGCGCAGCCCAGCGGTAAGGAGTGAGAAGAGGAGCCCCGGGGTGGTGGTGCGTGCTTCGCTCCGCGAGCAGCAGTGCAGATAGAAATCCTGGCCAGGCTAACTACATTCCAGCGTGGCACCTCTTATAAGGCAACAACTTGTAATGGATCCACTGAACTAGTAGCAATCCGGGTACTGTCTACGGCGAAAAGGGCCCATCGTAGAAGACAAGTGGTGGCCAACGCACATACGCGCTGGGGCTGGCGCGACCAGGCTGGAAAAACCTTTGGCCATAAAAGCGTGGTGTATGAGGTGATTGGCATGGTGGTACGTGAGGGTGCTGCACTATCTAGATGACACACTTAAAAAAAAAAGTAACTTAGAACATACCCAGTGAGGCTGCAAATCCTGGATATTTCGGGACAGTTCAAGTGAGCGTGCGAGCACCACGGCCTGCAACATATACGATCCTAGAGCACGGCGGCAGGGAAGGCCCGACCACAAGTGGCGTATTGCAACTGAACACAGTGTATGCACCGGCTATCGAGGCACAGTGACTTGCCAGGGAGGCCTACAGTCTGTGGTTTAACACTGTGCTGTGGGATTTTGAGTGTGCGTTACGTTCTGGAAAGTGCACATCAGAACAAAGGGGAAGACTGAACTGAATAGCAGAGTAGTGCTTCAAACTGTGCACGTTAATAGCACAGAGAAGTCAATGCAGCCCTACTATATAACCTATCAAGAGTGTAGAGTGACAGTGCACCCTCCCGATCATACTGTGTCTGTCGTGACTTGGCCTGTGAATGCAGTGGACTTCGGACATGCACAAATTCTCCCTGAGCGAATCACGGAGCGTGGGGCAGACCTCCGACTGCGTTTCCGGTGTTCCTCAGCACTAGCCGAAGTGAGACCACCAGATGTCGCTGGACAGCTAGGCAAGGCAAGATAAAGCCTCCCATACATTTATCACAATGGGTAAGACGGATAAACTACAATCAAAGCTTCAATTTGAGCTGCGTGAGACCCCCAAGTTCCGTGATACAGCTATGCCGGAGTCGGACAGATATTACGATCAATGCAACAAAGTCTATCGAAAATAGACAACAAAATAGATGTGCTCACCTTTCACATGGACAGGATGAAAAAAGATTGAATAAGCATCGTGACAGACTAGATGCAGTCGAACAGAGGGTCTTGAATGCAAAGGATACCCTGTTTACAGAAACTGAGGGACAAGACTCTAAAAGCGATTCAACTATAAACGGAGGATTTGGAAGCCAGATCACGTAGAAACAACATTAGAATCCTTGGAATAGCAGAATCCACCAATATCAACAGCATGGAACAATATGTAGAGTGCATATTAGCAGAACTACTGGGCAGGGACATCTTCTCTAAAATATTTGTGGTAGAACGGGTGCACGGCTCGCATGCGCCGCAGCCGGTGCCGGGGGGCCCCCCACGACCAAATATTGCCAGATTATCAAACTATAGGGACCATGATGCAGCCCTACAGAAATCACATAAGCAGGGCACGCTACGATTGGAGGGATCTGAAATATCCTTATTTCCTGATTTTGCACAGCAGGTTTCAGAGGCACGTCGATTGTTCCATCCCGTTAAACAGAGACTTTGTGAGCTAAAGGTAGAATATAGCATGCAATACCCAGCGAAGCTGCGGATCAAACTCGATGGAAAAGTACACCATTTTGCGGATCCCAAGTAAGCAATGCAGTATATAAAGAAGACGGAGCGTGTGGAGGCGAACTGAGTTCTCTTAGCGCTTCCCATAAAGTCAGTGGTGCTACACAGGACCCCGAGGAACAGTGAAGAAGGCGCGATCAACAAAGGACTTAGCATAATAGACTAATTGCCATCACGTAACATTAAAAGAACAAGACAGGTCTGATAATAGCTGGGTAAGCTAGAACATTGTCATTGTGCACATCTCTCAACAGACAATGCACAGATACATAAGTATTACTGAGCGGCCCGTAAAGGGTTGCCACAACTATATAGGCAAGAGTTTGTTCTAGAAAATCACCATTTGCATGAAACATACTAAAAACACCATAGATAACGTTCATACATTATTGAATGGAAGGGTGAATTAGGGGAGCTGGAGTCTGCCCCCGAGTGTGCTCCACTACAAAAATGAGGTTATATTTTGTAATGTTTTGTTTGGGAAGGGTAATGGGTGGGAGGGCGGGACTGATGCATGCTATGTTACTTGGGGATATACATAGCGTGGGTGGGGCGGGGGAGCAGGTGCAGTTGTTGTGCACCAGGAAAATGTGAAACGTCCAGAACAATGACCAGACATCAAATTAGCAAGGTAGGACGCAAGGCACTGCTACTGACATAGACACGGATGTGGCGGGTGCGGGTATGAGCAAAAAGTGAGAGTGTGCACATGGAATGTGAGGGGCCTCAATGTTAATAGAAAGACTCGGAGGGTGACAGCATATCTCAAACGACACAAGATAGACATTGCAATACTACAAGAAAAATATCTACATCAGGATAGGGCGGAGTTAACATATCGTAGATTGCAAGGTCAATGCTATGCTGCCAAATATACATCGCATGCTAGGGGCGTTCTATTGTGGGTACGCAGGCAATCCAGGCTGCACCTGATAGGATTATATAAGGACCCGGGTGGAAGATATGTACTGGCAAAATGCAGTAAGGAGGATTTAACTTTTCTAATAGTTCGGATTTATGGTCCAAATATTATTTTTTTAAAGGAAAAAAAAGGTGCTCAGTCTGCACCATGACTTGTTTCAGCCTCACGGCCTCACGAAATCATGGAATTGATGAAGCCCACAAGGCTGAAATGCGGCGTTGTGCAGGCTGTTCACCTATTAAATTTCTTTTGAACACTGTGTCCTGAGTAAGCATGTTTACTTTGTTGGATGAAAAAGATTCACAAATAAGCATTAGTAAAGGCAAAGGGTCAGCAGCCAAAATCTTTGTGCAAAACTTCAGTTGTTTCATTTTTGTTAGGTTGAGCATTCGAGACCTCTTGTATATACTGTAGTATATACTTATATGTGTATTTATTTTGTGGGCTCTGGAAATCAGCCCTGGGACTTGTCTGCTTCCGCTTAGGGACATTTTTTTCTGTTCAACTGCCTCTATTTAACTGTCTTAATAGAAAACGACCAGTAGAGGTCAGTAAATACCAGAATTTCTTTCTGCTTAGGGTCTTTCTTTTTTTAATCTTTCTGACAACTGCCTTTTTAACTTTCTTGATAGAAAACGACCAGCAGAGATCAGTAAAATACCTGTATCGCTTTAGCATTCTCCAGATTCCAGTCCATAGAAATTGTCTTCCACGAGCACCCATAGACAATAATATTTTTTTCAAATCTTGTATTTTCAGTGATATGACCACTGAAAGCCCTCACGATATTTGTAATTTCGATGTTCTGTCAGTGATCCCATAATTCTAACTCCTGTGGCCTAAATGCACCTATATAAACATACTGGACTCCTGGTGCCTCTCTCTGTGATATTGTTGTGAGGGTGGAAAGTGATGCTTTGTAGTCGGTTTCATTTGACACATTTCTGCAGTTCTAGGACTGCACAGTGCCCTCTTTCTCTGAATGTCACCTTGTTAAAATTAGACACCTGAGTTCCATACTGGCGCCTGGCCTGTGGCCTACAGGTCATCTCTGTATAGGTTGAAAGATAATTGGTTCCCTGTGTGGAGAGGGGCTCTCCCCGTGGACCTGGCAGCATTTTGTAGAATGCGAACACAACATGAACCTGCGAGTTAATATACGTGTCAAAAACTTTTCAGAAAATACTTTGTGCTCCTATACAGTTATATATGTTGTGATAAATATACTTTTATCATTCTCTTTAGGTGCTTTCCTGCCCTAGATTAGGTCATTTAGCTTCTTGTGTCAGGCATTCTGAAAAACACTTCCCAAGAAACAGCTTCTGATAATGTTTGTGAGTTTAGCCACCGTTTAACTTAAAGTAGCCGTTACAGCTGGGATGCTAACCTGTTTCGTGTGCAGATTACGGTTTGTTGCAGAGACAGGATTATAATTCGAGAGTAAATTGCTCCAATCGTGAGAGGTTGACCACACGATGAGAAAAATCCACTGTCCAGAAAAGGTACAGTGTACAAACCTGCTCGAAGTTTAATATGAAAAAATCTGCTCTTCTTAACATCCCAGATGGTAATGTACAACAGGGTGGGAGAGCTCACTCCATAGCAGCGGCCTGGTGATGGATCAGCATGCCTACAAATGTTCGAAAAGAAACATTATAGAATGCTGTCTTTTTACTCCCTGTTTAAATAGTGTTTATAGGCTAGCGCCTACAGACCCGTTTAGGGTGATTGTGCGCGCTAAATAAATATTTATGCAAACGCATATTATGTGCAGTTCACTCTCGCGCTCCTCTGTGCGTGGTGAAATCACGCGCAAAACGCTTGTGTTTCCTAGAAGCTCAGCTAAGAACTGGGCGGCCATTGTGCACTCTGCAGCAGGGGCATAATTTGCACCTGTGGTGTAATCAGATCGATGCAGATCCTCCCATCGATATCAGCATTTAGATCGACTGATGACAAAAGGGAGTGACAGGAAGTATCGAGTGGTGGCAGTTGAAGAGAATAACTTGGGGGCATATCAACAAGGGCTTTATCTCTGCTTTTTTGGCTTTAAAAGCCAAAAAAGCAGAGATAAAACTAGCGCCCTATCAACAACAGGGTGCTAACATGCAAATTCGCATGTTAGCACCCTTTTACTCTGTGCTTCCCCTTGCATCTCTCTAATGAGATGCAAAGGGACGTTCCGGAGTAAAATAATAGGAGAAATGTCGCTAAGCGACATTTCTCCTATTATCAAGAATATCGCTAACCCTGTTAGAGACAAAAAAAGCAGCGCTAACCGCGGTTAACGCTGCTTTTTTAGGTCTGGTATTTTTCTGACTTAGCCATGATATCCTATGGAAGGAGGATATCATGGCTAAGTTTGTCTGTCCCTATCAACAAGCTAACGTGAGGATTTTTATCGCTATTGAGATAAGCGTTGCTAATAGCACGCTATCGCAGCGATAAAAATCAACGCTAGCTGGCGATAATTATCCTAGCGCTAAGTGCGCTTAGCGATAATTCTCGCCGGTTGTTGTTGATATGCCCCTTGGTCTGATCATGGAATTCGTTAATGATTTTTCACTCCCCAAGTACTGAAAAAGCGCTAGACGCTGGGGTTTTTCACCTCCATTCAGATTAGATGTGCAGAAAGGGCCATCTGTGAACATAGACGATAGATCTTAATTCAGATAATGAAAACCTGTACACATGTACTCATGCAGATCGAAACTACGACCTCAGAAAATCTGACAGATCTACCTCAAATGTCATTTTGGGGTGATGTAAATATGAGTGTTCTCAGAGGAAACAAACGGGGTGTATCTAAGCTTTGGTCTTTGCAGACCCACACAACGGGCTGCGAAGGCTAGCACTATACATGGCTAGAGAGTAGCCGGTGGGAGTCCTGCGGTACAATTCAGGACCATTCACAATGAAGCACAATAAACATGGGTGTAGATCCCCCCATGCAGATGTGTAATGCCTCTCTGAACAAGTGCGGCTTTCTGCCCTTTCTGAATTGCAGGGGGTCGTGCCCTCTCTGATGTCCACTGGGATATTGTTCACCATCATCAGAGGAGCCCAGATGGAAATAAAAATCTGCCTTCCATTTTTCTGTGTTTTGAAGTTGTTTTCAGTCTGGGGATGTTTAAGCTTCTGTTGTGGCGATGTGCATCTCGCAGGGTTAGTTTCTTGTGCAGTTATGCCTGAAATGGTTTGTTCTCTGATTGTACAGCTGTTGCAACCGGGTCTGGTGGCTGAGTGGACTTACTGGACTAATGCGCCCACTGGAGGGCCTGTGTTTGATCTCATGGTCACAGGTTCAAATCCTGGCTGGTCCATTCATCCTTCTGAGGTCGATACAATGAGTACCATTGAGCTAGGTAACAATAAACATCTGTTTCTCAGCGCCAAGATGCCCACGGTGAACCAGCGCTTTTAAAACGCACATGTTATGTTTGCAATTGTCCTTAAAGATGATGCTGCCCTGAAGGGGGCGCTAGTATAGATTCCCCGGTGCAGGGAAACATTTTTTTGAACTTCTTCAGGCATCCTAAACATTTTAAATGCCCGCAAAGGTGTGACGTTGTTGTTATTCAACAACATTCACACTGCATTTCACACCGAATTTACAAAGATAGCTTGAATGCTAAAAGAAGACCAGAGCGACTCTGGAAGTTTGGTGTGAACAACTTACTAAAAATCCCTCTTTTTTCTGCGGGTGTAGTGAAATGAGTTGCTGAATTTGGTTGGTTTGCCACTTAAATCTAACTGCAAACTGGAGAATTTTACATTAGTTGAAAATCCGATGGTTTTTGTTAGATGCATTTACACACATTTGTGATTTTGTAGAGTAAGGGCGAGTGCACCATGATTTTTTAAATAAAAAAAGTAATCATACAAAAAAAAAATCATAAGTGTAAGTTTGGGACGTGAAAAGATGCTACTTTTTTGTGATCCGTCCCCTTTCTCCGTGGTCTGAAAATGGCAATATCTAATAGAACAGGGTCTCACTCTAAATATTTGTTTATTGCACAGTTAACAATAGATGAGACTAGATTCAGAATGATTAAATGATTGAAATGCGGAAGTGCTTTCATTCTCTTGCAGGTCAATGTCCCAATACTAAGGTATATTTATTGGGTTCCTTGATGATGCCTGATTGGAATCGGGTTTGCTTTTTCTCTGAGTTGATTCGACTCCCTGTGTGTCTCACCAAGGTGTTTAAGCAGTTTCACTTGTCTCCCTGCAAGGAGGGTTTGAGGGGTTTCATAAGCGCAAATTCAAGTCTTTGTGCAGAAAGATCCACCTTATTGGTGGACCTTTCTGCATGTGCGGGTTTGTCTTGGTTGAGGGATAAGTGGAGAAAGGAGGCGTTACAGGGGTGGCGGTACATGCTCTTGTGCACATTAAAGTCGGAACTTTGTGAGTATTAAAAAAGAAAATTCCACCCTGGAAGACAGCTGAAGGCTACTCCTGTAAAGCAAAAGAGATACCCCAAATGGCATTTAAAACAAACAAGAAGCTGTACACACTCATGCAGATTGCCTGGCTCCTGGACAAACTCTGGGCCCTATGTTTCTTGGGTTTGCGCCGCGTTTGCACCACACAGCATGGTGCATGCACGATGCAAACCCTAAAATGCGATTTATCAAGTCACGGAAGGCTACTTTGCATGGACCTGCGTGGCTTGATAAATCAAGAGTAACACAGTGCAGCGCAAATCGCTGCGTTCAATTACCCTGCCCTGGGAAGGCGTTCCATGTGTGTTCCCACGCAACTCCCATGGATTTTGGTGCATTCCCAGATTTACCATCACTAATAGACCTGGAAATGCACCAAAAAGGTATGTCTTCCCAGGGGAGGCATAACGAGGAGAAATGTCTTAATTTCTCTTTCTATGTGTGCTGTATTCTGCAGCCCACATAGAGGAATATGCCTCTGAGGATTGTTTTTGTGCAGAAAGGTGCCCTTTCTTGCACAAAACCAATCCTGTATGCAATACAGGCACCCTTGCACCATGGGGCAGGGGTACCTACGTTTGAGTTAGGCAGCCCGTTGTGCGCCAGTGCTTGGGAAAGGACTGGGATGTGCCGTATTGCGAATAAATACAGCACTTTTCTGCCATTTCCCTGTAACACAGTGCAGTGCAGCAAGATGACTTGCATAAGCCCCTCCGTGAATAAGTATGATGGAGTATGAGTGCTGTGTGTTTTTTTGTTGTAAATCCCATGAAAAGAGAACTCGGTTACAAAAATAAGACAAAAGGCCTGATCTAGAGTTTGATGGATGGTTACCGTGCACAACCTTGCTGGAGGTCCCATACACCTTATTACAAGTGCCATGGGACATAATGCACTTGTAACGAGACAGGTCAGATATTCTTCATGTTTGGGGTGGAGTAAGCCATCTTCCAAACTCTAGATCAAGGCCATAGACTTTGTGGTACACCTTTATAGACTGTTAAAACCGGCCTCTGAATCTGGCCACTTGGATTTAGCTGTTTCTCCCACATCACCACGGAGTACATTTCCAAGTGCTCAGTCCTCGCAGGACAGATTATCAACCATCATGCTGAGCTCGCCTTTATGCATTATGTCAGCGAAAATCGATTATGTTCCATCTGTTATGCTTCATATAAACAGTGGAATCTTAGCGTTTCTACAACTTTCAGAGATTAGGTGAGTGACTCTTAAAAGAGTGTGAGAGTCCCAAGAGTGTTGTGGCACTGACAGAGGCAGCCACAGGGGCAGCGCATGCAGAAGGCTTGTCAGCGATGCCGGTCTGCAACGTACCATCTGTACGTCGACCATGCCCCGCAGCCTCTCACCTCTAGACCTGCTGCCTGCAGACATGACAGAACAGACTCTCCAAACTCCTACACCAGAGTAGAGGTCAGGAATGCCTCCTTGTCACCAGCAGGAGGAGTCAGCCTCTTGGGGGTCAGGTACACTGCATGATACAAGCCACCGGGAATTTTCCACGCTTTCTGTCCTGCAGTACGCGGTTGTAAGCTCTAGAGAGAGGCTGTCATTTGTAGCAGATGGCATTCTGCAAAGTGTAAGCATGGTGTGAATGCATGCGGGCTGAAGTATAAGGCAATATTCTCTTGCTTGTCATGGGAAAGCTGTGTAGACCTAGATGCCCAGTTGCAACTGTATCCCTGCTCTGTGTTGTTCTAGTTTTGTGTCACCTGCTTCTTCCTCACTCACCTTAAGGCTGTCCAGGATTCTCAGAGGCCTAGCCCAGGATTTATTTAGCGTTAGCTTACGACTGACATGCAACAATGGTGCTTTTGTGCGCTGGCAATGCTTCCCTATGCAGTTTCTATGCAAACAGCACCTACTCTACCTATGTTTTATATGGTTGATATCACTAATGTATCATATGCAACAATCTTTAGTCTACCTGAACCTGTCTCACTATAGGGAGGAGATAAATAAAGCACGAGGGGTTATCCCTACCTAAAAAAAACCAAGCCATTGAGAACTTTAATGACCAAAAGCAAAAACCTATTGCTGAGTGTTGCTGAGGGGCTCTGTTTCCAATCCCCTCATCATCCCACCTCCAACCATCTGCCAATAGCAATAATGCCCAAACACAAAATGAAGTCCTAAGCATGTGCTATGACTCACGGGTTAGGGGTTTGAACATTGTACAGATAAGAAAGCCAATATAGCCGACCAACCCGTTCAGCCAGAGTACAATTTTCATTCATTATAAATAATAACCCAAAGGTGAGGGAGCTAGACATTTGTTGTTATTGATTACCAAGCACTTTGAAAACAGTTTACAAACTATAAGGGCGTTGGCAATAGTGGCTGACAGCTAGTTGAGGGTCATATGTGAAGGCAAAAGGACCATTACAATCACAAATATTTCTGAGGCTTCAGATCACAAACATGTGAAAAGCCTGAGGATCAAGGTGATGGCTTGGCTGAAGCTTCAAGACTTCAAGTTGGTAAAAAGAATCCATATCCATGAATTGTCTGAATAAAGGACTGCATCCTTATTGGCTGTGACAAAGCCAACCTACCAGAGAGACTCTGTAGAGCACTGAGCTGATCCCGAACACCTCCAGCTATAAAATATACCTGTAGGAAATTTGGTTGAGGGGATGAAGATCCCTCTTGAGTAACAACCATAACCCTTGTCAGGGTGGACCACAAACGTCACAAAATTAACCTGTGCTTAACCCTCTGGTAGCTTGGCATAACAGCAGCAGCATTCAGGCTTAACTTAGAGGCAATGAGTAAAGTATTTGTGCATCACACAAACAGCAATAAAGTTAAAACATACAACTAGAAACATCTCACACCACTTTAGAACAATAGAGCACATTTTAAAAAATAGAATGATACCAGAACGACAAACATCCAAACAGTAGAACTGGAGATACGCAATTTCAAAGATTTAGGAAAATGTAGCACCTAAAAGCACAAAGCTCCACTAGCAGCCAGCTGGTTGTCCTAGACAGGGAGAAAGTCACAAGATCAGGCCAACCGAGATGGAATGCGAACTTGATACATGGAACAGGTTAATCCTACTGAAAAAGTTATCTTCTTAAATTCCGGCACAAAGAGTCTGGTTCATTGTGGTAGAATCTGTGAGTAGCAAATGGTCATGCTGAAGTGCGAAGATCTGGTCAGCCATCGAAGACGTCGCTGCTGGTGCTTTGTGTAGATGGTCACCGCAGGCTATAATTCGCTGACGGTTGCTGTAGTGTGACGTGTCATGTTCACCTTAGCTTTGTTTTGGCGGTTGTCACGGGTAGCAGAGTCTTGGTGTAAACTAACGCATTTGTGAACAGCCCTAACTTTCAGGATTTCTCCTATCCTTTCAGAGGAGTGCACTTTGATGACAAATAAAGGTCCAGGGTCTGGGGAGGCAACTCTTAGGGATTAGGAACTCACTCTAGCAGAAGCCAGCAGGGCTCATGCAGGTTCAGTTGCAGGTCCAGGTCGGTCCAGTTGCAGCAGGTCCACTGGGCAGTTCCAGGGAGTCCTCTGGAGCCTGTTGTGTCCCTGTAGCTCAGAATAGGAGGCAAGCCGGCTAGCCCTGGGAGTCACTCTGGTGGTCCCGTTTTCAAATAACAGGTTCAGGCTTCCCTCTGGCAGCAGGACAGTCCTTCCACAAGCAGGGCAGTCCTTCTTCTGATTCCTCCACAGGTCCAGAAGTGATCTGAAGAGTGGTTCAAGAAAGAGGTCGCACATATATGTAAACGGTGCCAGCTTTTAAAGTGGGAGATCTCCCTATGTTAACCCCTCCCCCCAACCCTCCCCGATACTGTAAAGTTCCTTCCTTTCATTGCTAAGGCTCCAAGTAGACTGGTGTCAATTTCCTTTGTGTGTTTGCTGGAGTCAGCCCTTTGAAATGTAAGTGGGGCAGGGAACAGCTCTACCCCAACCATCATGGCAGGTTGTCCCATCCTGCCAACACCTGGTCCGCCTTTGTCTCACTGTCTGGGGGAGTTACACGAAGGCCAACTGCCAACTATTCACAGTCATGTGACCCAGGACACAGGCGGCAGTCACCAAATGGTTACGACAAGAAAATACCAACTTTCTAGAAAGTGGTATTCCAGAATTGTGACTTAAAATCCAACTTTGCCATTAAATTACTATTTGAGTGTAAATGCCATTTTCCCATCTGCCCCCACAAAGTAAGTTAGCACATATTGTACGTAAGATACCCAATCGTATCCTTTCGGAAAAATAAACCTTCCAATTGTGAAAAACCAAGATATGCAAAACTTAAACCCACTTGTCCTACTTTTTAAATACAATGCATCCTGTCCTATGAGCCTTAAGGGCCTACCTTTGGAGTGACTTCTACATTTTAAAAAGGAAGGTTTAGGCCTGGAAAAAGGTTTATTTGTCAAGTCGAAATGGCAGTTTAAAACTGCTCTGCAGGCTGCAGTGTAAGGCATGGGGCAGGCTTTAAAAGGCTACGTTAGTGCGTGGCACAATGTGTGCAGTTGTACGCCCACTAGTAGTATTTAATTTTCAGGATATGGGGAAATGAAGTACCATTTACTAGGAACTTAAAAGTCAATTAAATGAGGCAATTATGTGTAAGCCAGTTGTGCCATGTTTTAGGGAGTGAGCACAAGCGCTTTAGCACTGGTTAGCAGTGGTAAAGTGCACTAAGTCCTAAAGCCAACAAAAACAAATTCAGAAAAACAGGGGGATGAAGGCAAAACATTTGTGGGTGACCCTGCAGAGAAGACAAGGTCCAACTGTGACCTCCCCTTTTCTGACCACATCCCTATCCCATTCCATGAAATAATTAAGATAATTAAGCAAGCATTACGCTTAGCCACATCTAGCATAGACTTTTACTGGAAGAGGCTCTGACACCATGGACCAAATATTTTGATAAATTCTTATGCTCCCCATAAACATCTCTGTGCTTTTAAGATCTTCTGACATGGAGTGACCTACATTTCTAATTTGTGTATTGTGTGAAGCAGGCCATTATTGGAAGAGACTCCTCTAGTGTAATCTTTTAATGCCTCTCACCCAAAAAAACACCAGTTTTAAGTGTTGCTCTGTGGAAAGCACTAATAAACATTCTGAGTGAGCATGATGAAGTAGGCGTAGTACTACGTGGGATTTTCGTGAATTCATAGAAGTCAGGAATCAACTCCCCAATATAAGGCGAAAACTTGAGGCATAACTTTACAGCCTTATAAACGACTCTGAAAGCGTCCCTTTGAATTTTTCAGCTTCGCTATCACCAACACCAAGCACATTTATATTAGTGCTTGCAGGTGAGACGAATGGGAATGTTTAGCAGTACAGAAGCAATTATGCCTCGGGCCCAGGTGCAAGCAAGGAAAATGGCCCATTTCAAAGTTGTTGGGGCAGTAAAATACAGCATTTATCAGGGCTCAAAGGGCCCCTCAGGGCGCCGGGCCCCGGTACACTGCACCTGCTGCACCAGTGGTAGCTACGCCCCTGAAGTTGAGCTTGTCTTTGTGCACAGTTATGTAGCATAGGTGTCTTTTATTCCGTCTGTAGTGTTTCAGATTGAAATCGGGAAATCTTAGCTTGTCACGCGCCTACGGCCTTATGATTGTGATCGACATTATCACCGATACACCTCCCATAGAATGTACGACCTTAGTTCCAAGAAGACATCATGAGATAATCTTTAGAATAACCAAGAACCTCGAAGACTGACTCATTTAACAATAACTTCTTTTGTAAACAAAGTAGGAGCAGCTATAAGTCACTTTAGGCTGCCACCAGCAGGGGTCGCAACGAACGCCAGTTACTGAAAAAACGGCTCTTTTAAATGGATGGAGGTCAAAGGCGAGAAGTGTTTTTTTTCCTAAATGTTAATAATCCTTACACCATTCCCTTTTTCAAAAGCACCATCTCAATCACGGCTACGAAATATGAGAATTTCTGCAAACTTTCCTTCCAAATAGGAGCAACATGGCTCGATGGCAGGCCAGTGTCCTCTTTTTTATGGGTTCAACTAAGAAGGAATCAAGTAAATGGTTAAAATACTTTCAAGGTAATCAGTGACTAATGTTTTATATTTAAAGGAAAGACAAATATCAGCGGCTTGCCAGATGATAGCTTAAAACTATCGGTGAGATCCTCCCCTCCTCATGAGACTATTCTGACAAACCAGATCCTACCACGCCATACTAAATGTGCCTTGAGGACAGGACAACACCAAACAGCACCTAGCACCATCCTACGTTGTACCGCGTCATACTATACCACCGTGCGGCACATGACATCACACGTTCCAGCACTGTACATATTGTGATGCAATGTATGACACCACTCTCCGAGCTGCACTGCACTCCTCTCATATCTACACCATTCAACGCAGTCATGCCCCCAAACAACACATCATCCAACTACACATCACATGCACATAAAACCACTATGCTATGAGGATTTTTATAGCGCTAGATCACCCGTGAGAGTATCCTTGTGCTTTTCAGGTCTGCGGGACTTGCCCCGAGGGCTCACTTAACCGGCCAGGTCTTCAGATTCTTGCAGAATTCAGGAATGGAAGACAAGGCCTTGATACGGAGGGGGAGATTGTTCCATGTTTTGCGGGCGATGTCTGAGAAGGTATGACCTCTGACCTGTTTTTGCTTATGCCTGGTACATCAGCCAGTGAGAATCCAGCTGAGCACAGAAGCCTGGTGGATTGGTGAATTGCACACGGCTGTTCAGTAACGCTGGGCCTGTGTCGTGTAGTGCTTGAAATGTGTGGGTGAGTAGCTTGAATTGTGCGCGCTGATGTATAGGGAGCCAGGGTAGGTCCCTTAGGTGAGGTATGATGGGAGATTTTTGTGCGAGGTTGAGGACCAGTCTGGCTGCTTCGTGTTGGACAGTCGGAAGTCTTTTTGTGAGTTAGTTGGTGAATTCTGTGTAAGTGTTTCATAGTTTACTGGTGGTGAGGGCCTGGGTGAAGGTTTTCCTGGTGTTCTTGAGTAGCCACTTGAATATATTTTTCAGCATGCTCACGGTGTGGAAGCAGGCCGAGGTGATGGCGTTGACTTGGGTGGACATGTCTAGCTTGCTAATGATGACGATCCCAAGGTTTCTTGCTTGTGTGCTGAGAGAAAAGCCTAGATCTGGAGGTGACTTGGGAAAGCTCCAGAGTGAGGTATCCTTTCGTAAAAATGCCCCTTCCGTCTTGTCTATGTTGCGTTTGAGGCAGTTAGACTCCATTCAGGTGGCCACTTCCATCATGCATGAGTTGAAGTGCTTCCTGCTTTTGGGTGTTTTGACAGTGAGGGACAATGTCAGCTGTGTGTTGTTAGCATAGCTGAGTATATTGATGTGTGTGTGGATGACATCTGCCAGTGACGTCATGTACATATTTAGAAGGTCTGTGATGAGCAATGAACCTTGTGGGACTCTGCGCATGAGCTTCCGGAATTCTGAGAAGTAGGGTGGCAAGTTGACTGATTGTGTTCTTCCAGTAAGAAAGATGCATATCCATAGGAGGGCAGGTCCTCAGATGCCAACCTTATGAAGGCATCTTACTGTCATGCGATGGTAGGCTGTGTGGAAGACTGCAGAGATGTCGAGAGGGATGAGGGCTGCGATATCTCCGTTGTCAAGGATCATCCAGATGTCGTCTGTTTTTTCTATGAGGGCTGTGCTGTGGTTAGGTCTGAAGCCTGATTGTGTGGAGTCGAGGAGCTGGTGGTTGATGAGGAGGTTGGCAAGGCATCTGTTGGTGGCTTTCTGCAGGACCTTAGCCGGGTAGATTCTAAATCACACAATACACACAATGCTTTTCCACAAATCTAATCACTGTGGCACACTATATATCTCAACACCAGTTTTGTTAACCACATAATGCAACATCTCAACACACATGCAACATAGCATCACACTATAGCACACTTCACAATGCATTATTCAACAATCACACCACCCAGCAGCATGCATGTTATATCACATTGTATAATAATCTGACCACATCACACCATACTACACAATATTCTAATACCACAAAATACCACACTATCCTACTCCATACAGAAATCCAAAACTCTATTTGCTTCACGCCACACCGGACTGCATCCAGTCAAGATCATGAGTATATAGTGAATAGAACAAACTAAGTTTGGAGAATTATCTGAAGAACCCCAGCAATTTTCTTGAGGGCTTCTGTTTCTCGCTATTCGTCGGTGACTGTCCTCATATATCTACTGAGTGTGCTGCAAAGTCATATTGACTGATGGCCTAGCTAGCACCATCTAGCATCAGAAGATTGTCAGAAGCGGCAGTAGGAGTCATGCACTCAACGATCGAAAACATCAGTCAAGGTACTACATGTAACCTGAAGACATCAAGACATCACACACCATCGACAAACCCAACGGCACAACATACATCTCCATGTCTATACACTCACAAGGGCTGACAGACGGTTACAAGACTGCTCATTTCATTACAAGTTATGAAAACTGATAATCAGAAGATTGCAGTCAGGGGGCAGTGAGCACATGAGGACTGACACCAAATTACTGACCCACTACAAATCCTAAACAATAGACGCTAGAGACATACTAGACTGACAAGGAGACATTCAGGAGCAAACAGCAGAAAGAAGCGAGGTGTACAAGCTGAAAGGTATAGATTGACAGCAAAGGTCACAGCACATAATTGCCCATATTAACCATTCTCCAGTTTGCAGCGGTGGCTGGCATGTAGGTAGAGTTGAGGGGGGGTGGACATATGTGTTGTCGGTGCGTTCATGCATGCAAGGTGAGTGGTGTGTGTAAACAAAAAGATAAAAACACTCACCTTGCTTGCTGCACGGCATACAATGTCCTCCTCGCTCCGGTCTCCTTGGGTTCCGGTAAATTCCCTTAAGCAATCGTGGCGCTGCTGTCATGCTGGTAGCTAGCATGAGAGAAGCGCCAGGATTGGAGGGAGCGGCCTCCCTCAGCACTCTTTGGAGCACGGGAGTCCAGTGCTTTCTCTAACCCAGCTGTCATAAGCTGTGTTAAGAAGTTTAAAATGCAAATGTTTGGCTGGCCGTTCCAAGATCGCCGGCTACAAGACATGCACACTTTAAACTGAAGCGCACATCTCACTGCTGCCATTCAGCAGAAGTGGCCTCGCCCCGTCCTGACACTCGGTTCAGGTTGGGAGGATGGGAAATAAAATGGTAGTAAATTAACTTTATTGCCATTTTATTTTTCATCCCTGGGGGCATTTTGGGGAGTGGGGCGACGCTACTAGGCTCTCACGGAGGAACCGCTGCTAATGCATTAATAAGGTTATAAGTCAAGGTGCTCCAGAAAGTTTATAATATAGCGTATCATAGCAATAGATACCTTAACTTAATGGTTGGTGATGGAAGATGTTTTATGCATGAGGGGTCCTGCCAACAGTTCGCTATGGTCCGTACTGTGAGTAGCTCGTTAAAATCCCCTGAATTCCCTCCCCGCCGAGAATTCCGTGACCAGGAGTCCCAGTAATTCGAGGGGTGCGGAAATAGCAGAGATTATGAAATGTTGGGGAATCATTTGCAGAAAATGTGGTGTTAATGATGATTCCACGTTATTCCTGGTGTTTCCCAAAAAGGTTCTAGCCCCGACGGGCTCTGTCACTCTTGTGAGTGGGACAGTAGTAATGAATGGACCACTCTTTATGAGGGCCGCAGGAGGGGCAGCGTAGAGGTTTAACTGAAGAAAGCTTCCATGGTTTGTGCAGTCCTGTGTTTTTTAACACCAAGGGGCATATCAACAAGGGCTTTATCTCTGCTTTTTTGGCTTTAAAAGCCAAAAAAGCAGAGATAAAACTAGCACCCTATCAATAACAGGGTGCTAACATGCAATTTTGCATATTAGCACCCTTTTACTCTATGCTTCCCCTTGCTTCTCTAATGAGATGCAAAGGGGGCGTCCCAGAGTAAAATAATAGGAGAAATGTCGCTAAGCGACATTTCTCCTATTATCAAGAATATCGCTAACCCTGTTAGAGACAAAAAAAGCAGCGCTAACCGCGGTTAACGCTGCTTTTTTACGTCTGGTATTTTTCTGACTTAGCCATGATATCCTATGGAAGGAGGATATCATGGCTAAGTTTGTCTGTCCCTATCAACAAGGTAACGTGAGATTATCGCTGGGTTTCCAGCGATAATGTCACGTTAGCCACTTAGCACCACGATTTTTATCGCTATTGAGATAAGCGTTGCTAATAGCACGCTATCTCAGCGATAAAAATCGGCGCTAGCCGGCGATAATTATCCTCACGCTAAGAGCGCTCAGCGATATTTATCGCCGGTTGTTGTTGATATGCCCCCAAATTCGCTAAGCTAATTGGTGATTCGAGTGTGTGTTCACTTGTTGTGTTTTCAGGTCTCTCCTTATGACTACTCAGGGCCTGGTGTTGCAGTACTCCAGCTCATATAGGGGCATATTAACAAGCCAGGCGATAAAATTATCGCCGCTTTAGCGGCAGAAAACTGCCGCTAAAACGGCGTTAATGGGCTTGATAATATGCTCTATGGAATTCCAACTGAAGCCCATGTTAAATGTGAAGGACGTCTAACCTGGGCTTCAATTGGAATTCCATAGAGCATATTATCAAGCGCATTATCGCCGTTTTAGCGGCAGTTTTCTGCCGCTAAAGCAGCGATAATTTTATCGCCTGGCTTGTTAATATGCCCCTTAGTCTTCTCAGTAAAGCGATATTTTGTGATGGGAGCAGTTGCGGAAGGGATTTTGCAAATAAACTGCTTTAGTCACATATATTAGGACAATATTTGATACCAGCGGGATCGATTTATGAAGATCTTTTTGCTTGTGCCATTATATTCGATGTAGATTCATGGATTGAAAGCTGCATTATACATTAAAACAAAAATTATCTTATGAATATGTGATACGAAGAACTTTTTATACTAGCCAATAAGATGTTATCTGTGTGTGAAAGCGCATTTTATTTTTAATGTAGCTGTATTGGCTTCAAATATTGGCTTTATTTAAGAGGTGAGCACACGTATATGTACAGAGGAGCTATGACTACTAGAAATCAGATATTTCGGAGGATTCTGGTATTTGCAGAAGGGGGGGACACACATATCTAAGACTATTGCAGGAAATACAGCATAGACAGTATCTAAGTAAAGGATGTGCCATGAATGTCGGCCTGTCGGCGTGCCTCTTCTCTCTGAGTACCAAGCCGGCATGCTTCTTTCCAATAGCACCCCCATGTGTGTGGCAGTAGTAGTTGGCCTCGTAGTAAGGCTACAGCTGTAGTGTCCTATGCCCTGGGTGGCGGGGCAGTCTCTCCTGTCGCAGTCTCTCCTCCCGCCTCCCTACTAAGCTGCGCGCTCCCCTCTCCCACCGCTGATGTCCTCTCAACCCATCCCGGGGTGGGCGAAAGACTACGATGTGTCACTTTAGGGGGATTCAGCAAAGTGTGAGAGAACACCACTTTCCCCACCTGTAAAAGTCATTAGTCACTTAAACCTGATTGGCTGCGGCGCCTCAAGTATGTGACACAAGTGACAACTTCCAAGATGAGGAGATGCAAATAGCTCGCACTATAAATATTCATATATTACACCGAGCCTATGCACGGGCTGTGTTTTCAGATCAAAATAGAGGATGCGCTGAAATAGAACATGGCCGACACTTGACAAGCCAAGCTGCGTCTAACGAGGAGTCTGCACCTTTGAAGAAGAGGAAACAGCTTTGTGAAGCGTCAGGCGTGTGCTGTGAGCCCATGCTATCCTTTGCTCACATATGTGTTCAGATCTGTGTCATCCCCTCTCGCACCCACATGCTTCCGGTATGTGCTGCTCAGTGCCTTTCTTGGTATTCTGCCAGCCACGGTAATGCCCACATTACAAGTGTGGCTTAACCACCCATTTGGAGTTCCGTCTGAAATGGCATTACAATTTGTGTGTTGTAACTTGGGGGGCAATTCCACCATGTCAAGACTGACTGAATTAATGCCCACAAAAAAAGGCACAAAAAAAATCGGCAATATCATGCAGGAATTGGTGCAGTAACACCGACTGCTATATGTTATTCCCCATTCCATACGGGGGATAATTGTGAGTCTTTGGGTAATATGGCAGCCTGGATTAACTGATAACTGGTATCAGTAATATCAAGTGTGATATCATTCTGCAAAGACCGCCAGAGACATATGGTGAGATTACAAGTTTGGTGCACAGGCCAACAGTGCCCTCTGGAGTTACTGATAGCCAGGGTGACAGTAACTCCTGCAGGTAGGAATACTCACCATTTCATGGTTTTGGGGACTAACATACAGAAACTAGTGTTTCTGTGCGGTTCCCCCCAGAGATCCACCTTTAGAATTGGGCTGCTTTCATCACCTGGAGTCCCTGACGAAAAAGAACCTTGTAATCTGCGTGGGGCTGGTATCTTCCATTAGGCTGCCCCCTCTTAATGGCCATGTCCAGTGCCCACACTGTCATTCCGTGCTGGCCAACATGACTGTGGAGCGTTACGAAGCATGCGCCACGCACTGCTCAGGAGATATGACTGTTATGTGTGAGACTTTGGGTAGAGTGGTAAGGTGCAGCGCCCCCTTGTGGAGGAGCAGATTAAAGTATCCCGCGGTGCACAAAGACTGTGATGGCCGCAGTCTAATAAAGCAAGTGACTGTGTTGCACTGTGTTGAGAGATATTATAACACCTGACCAAGTGTGCATGGGACATATTTACAAAAAATGTATGCAGAAGGAGCTGCAGTCATCTTGCAGCGCCGCGCTGCATCCTTAGAAAAGTGCAGGGATGAGTCGCATTTAAAGCAATTCGACACATCCCTTTACTTTCCCCTGCGCCGGCGCTAAAACAGCAGCCTAGCACCAACACAGGTACCCTTGCAACATTGTGCAAGGGTGCATATGTTCAGGGGGATAGTTTATGTGCAGGAAGGGACACCATCATGATTGTTTATGTGCAGGAAGGTGTCCCTTCCTGCACATAAACAATCAATAATGGCAATTTGCTCTTAAAATGAGGAGAAATAAAATAATTTCTCCTCTTTGTTTCACCCTTATGCCTCCCCTAGTGAAGCGTAAGTTTTTGGCGCTGCCTCAGATTTGTGATTTCTTGTAAATCTGGGGCAGTGTCAAAAACCAATGGGTGTTGCATGGGTACAACCACAGCAACACCCATTGCACGTCCTTTTGACGCAGAAAACTATACGAAGGGGTGCGATATTTACAAAGTGGCTTCCGCCGCATTGTAAATATGGAGCAGGGCATTGTGCCACCGGATCGTCTTAAAAAGTGATGCTCCGACGGCGCAATGCCTTGTAAATATGCCCCTGCATTTTCCCTCCTAGAACATCAAGTGTTATATGGCAGAATATTGACTATAGCAATATCATGCTACAAGAATATTGTAGCAAAAACTGTGACAACCAAAGTGTCGTAGAGGTAAGTATATTTTGGTGAGTAAGGATCTACTATTCGTAACCTCACAACTACGTATCTTGAATATACAAATATCATCAAGGCACATATATTTGGAGTTAAGATGGTAAACCTATACTTACTAATATATGCTGACTTAGTTTTTTTTTTTAGTTGTCAACATTTCTTAGACAATATTTTTGTATCACAATATTTAACACTTGAACTTCTGGTACCATATCGAGGGGAGCTAACTTGGAAAGAACAATTGTGAACAAAGAGTTATTTCTATTAAAAACATACATAAAAACATGCAAATTCAGTCCATGCAAACTCCCTGCTGTGATTTTTTTTGATGGCGGCAGGAAGTGAAATCGACAGGAAATGCACTGATCGCTCCTCGTCAGCAAATGAACATTTGTATATCTTTGCGCGGTGACAATGCAGAGGCCGGTTAACATTGAAGAAGGATACGACTCAATGTTCAACATAGGAATCATTAAACGAGGCTGCCAAAAATAATGACTCCAAATTGTTTTGGTCCATTACTGCTAAGTGCTCTGAAAATTGGCAAAACAAGATTGATGCGCCAGTGGTAGCCGACCGGTGGGAGCGGGACTTCCAGGATCCCTGCTCCTTGCCAGACATGTGACTGTAATCAATTGTAATATGTTTATAAATGTCCTGATGCAGTCAAATATGATATAAATATATTGCTGGCAATGAATACTCTAGATGCGCTGAAAGCCCGCGCGACTCCTCTTCCTGACTCCAGCTAGGCTGCGATTTCTGAGCTGGAGGCAATCACTGAAGTTTTTGACTGTGCAATCATCAAAATATGGATTTATTTCCTGACTCTTAATTCTATGCAATTGTCCCAAAGTCTTCCCATATAGTGCATCACATTAGAGGTAAGTAGCATTGCCTGAGTGGTGTGAGTCTTCTCTTCAATTTCATCTTTTAATGAAATTTGATCAAAGTTCCAACCTTGTCGTTGACCGGCAGGCAACAGAAAAGGACATGCCCTCCTGGAAACGATCCCTGCTTCTCGCCCTCGCGCCAGCACCCTGTGTGCTGGTTCATTTCAGACCAGGCAGGGTTTATGAATTTTCCTACTTCACTTTATTTGTCCCCGCGTGAAATCTTGGAGATTGACTCGGCCATCTTGACCAAGATTCGAGGTCATTGGACAAGTGGAAGGGCTCTTAGCCGGGCATGAAGACGCAGTGGTCGTTCAGAAGTGCTCATATTAGCTGAGCTGCATTTGGCCTGAACAATGTAAAGTCTTTTTTCAAATGCTGCTGGGGTCACTTGCTGAAGGACAGAAAACACGACTTTACAGATGAATGGTAGCTGCACCTCTGAGTGACAAGGACAGGGAAGTCACCCATCAGTGCATGCAATTCATGCCTCTTGGTGCTGGAAAGAAGGAAGACAAATGGATGGCTTTCTCAAGACTAATTGTCGGAGCAATTTTCCAAGATACTGTACTACCCAGAACACATTCTGTTTTTAACTCTTCATACGTGGTGCACTGCTTTGTCTCTGATGCATTCCAGCTCTCACAATTTATACAATGCACTTCTTCACAATGAAAAAAAGATTTTGACAAGCACATTGGAGTTCTTCAATGGAAGATGCATAGACAAAATATTATTATTATTGATAATGATAATACATGAATAGAAGATGTGGAACAGAAGAAGGCCAGTAGTGAATTATACATCCTATATGAACATTCACCCTGACCATGCACAATTGATATAAATCATATGTCTGCAAATGTGCATCTCGGACAAAATCAAAAATAGGAGAGAAATGTATTCATGAGAGTAGTTGTCATTTGATTAAATGTTTATTTTGGGTATTTCAAAACAAACACTATTTTATTATTTTGAAATCATTTTGAAATCTCTAATTTACAGTAAATGAAGTGGGAAGCAATTAGAAGCATGCCATTTTTACACATAAAGATACACATTTTGGGGCTCATTTACAAGCCCTTACACCGCGGGTGCGTCACTTTTTAATATGGGAAAAGGCAACTTATCAGCAGCGCAAGGGGCTTGCAAATAAGCCCCTTTCAGCTTTAGCTACAGTGGCCCAGTGGGGGAAACAAGATGGGTTGGAAAGCGACTGCCAGTGGTTTAGACTATTTGCAGGTATTCCTCATATCACCTTTTGTGAGGTTGTTATCGAGCCCTAAGTGACCAACGATGTGTCCAGACAGGGGTCCCTTGCGCCCTTGCTCTCCTTGAAGTATAGCTTGGATCCCGTGGCACAGCTCGCCCCTGTGCCAGGCAAAGCCCCCTCTAGAAGGGAGCACAAGCACCCCTAGACCGATTACAGCCTGGCAGTTCGCGATCGACTGCCCCCATGAGGCAATGGGCCAGTGCTGGTTTGCATAAGGTGAGCCTCTGTCTAGAGTGGAGCAGTGGGCGACAAACAATCACCTTATAGGTGTTTATTGTGCATAGACGTTTTCAAAGAAATGTGTGTGTATAGCCAGAAGCTGTAGACTTTGTCTGACTTACTTTTTAGTGCATCTGAATTATTCCCAGAATTCATTAGTAAGCTATGAGTACTACATGAGTCAACCACACACACCTACTCATTGGAAAGTATTTGGTAATAAGAAAAGGGCAGTACTATTAACTTGTATTTACCTATCAAAAGCCAGAAGTGACCTCTCTGCAGCACCTGCCCTATGGACCCTTGTGTTTGAGGTCTCCTCCTCCATGACCTCACCCACGGGAGGCGTAACTCATTTCAGCTGCGATAGATCCTCGCTCTGGGGCAGGCTTCCCCAACGAGTATCTCAGGAGCATCTGGGAGCTCTCCAGCTACTCGTGAGTAGGTCTCTGTGCGCAGCCCATCCTAATACATTAAACATTTGCTTGGCTGAATTAGCATATTTATACCAAAATTGAAAATTGTGTGTTGCAGATGAAAGTGTGTGTATTTTCGGAACTCATTTGATCAGGGCTCTCCAACCTTTTCTGTAATAAGAGCTACTTCTGGTCAAAGAAAATCCTCCCAAACTACTAAAATCATTTGAGATGCAATAGACCAAATCAGGCAAGATACATTAGTGACCATCTTATGCTTGTTTACCACCAGCGATCGCCTCCGTGCATCAGGCACGGTTGCAAGCAGTAATGTGAAAACGCTTTGTCAATGTGGAATGTCTCTAAATTGGCAATATGTAACAGCCATACATGCAATGCCCTGCCACCAAGATAATAATATTAGTAAAATATCTCCCTAACACCATTTGTGTTTTCTCTATCAAATATCAGCTTTAAATATATTCTGGGAATTGGATCATTTTTCTCCACACATTAGCATATGAGTTATGAAAATACACATTTCATCTCAAATACCGGATTTTCACTTTTAACTCAACCAAGCACAAGCTTCTAATTTAGTTGACTGGCTGCACACAGGAGAGTTAATTACAGGTCCCTGGAGAGGTACCAGTAGCTCACGAGCTACTCATTGGAGAAGCCCAAATTATATAATGTTTGAGTGATAAATCATGTGGCAATGGAGACTTATAACTAATATTATTTTCTTGTTGTCACAAGCATTGCAGCAAGGAGAACCTTCCTGCACAAAAATAATCCTATGAGGCTTATTCCCCTTTGTATGTGCTGCAGCAAACAAGGAAAAATAAAGATATTTCTCCTCCATTATGCTTCGCCTGGGAAGGTGTAGCATTTTGACTCATTCCCAAATCTATCACTCATTGTCTATCTGAAAATGCACCAAAATCCATGTATGGATATGTGGGAAGACCCACGCTCCATCCATGGAACGCCTTCCTTGGCAGAGTAAGTCAACTCAGTAAATTTGCAGATTTACCAGGCCAAGCAGGGCCATGCAAGGTGGCCTTGCTTGGCTTGGTAAATCTCATTCTAGGTTTTGCGTCGCCCTGCGCCCCCATGCATTGTGCAAGAGGGACGTGAACCCTTTGATAAATATGCCCCCTAGTTATCTCTTATCTTTGGCTGCTAGGACCTGTACTAACATGTCCCCGAAAGCAATGAAAATGAGAACTGGATTGACTACGCATGCCTGAAGTGGGCCATGTTGAGAAGCCTGTGCATGGGGGAACCCACTTATTATAAGAGGAAATATGCCTCCAACTTTATATTTAAAAGGGCATTGCATGTCCCTTTGGAGTTCTGTGACCTTATAAAAGCGCCTGCCATGCAGCATACTGTTGATGTATGGCCACAGAAGGGATGGATGCCCCAGAATAGTATTCAACTATATAGAGCCTCATTTATGGCATTTGGTGTAGGCAGCACAGCAAGACAGTTTGCTGCGCTGGACTACGTCAAAGAGAAATGGCAGGAATGCATCGTATTTAAGCAATAGAGTGCATTCCTGTCCTTTCTGTCTGCACTGGCACCATTTTGGCAGCCTAGCGCCAACGTAGGCACCGATGCACCATGGTGCAAATATGCCTCCGTTGGAGGCAGGATTGTTTTTGTGCCGGAAGGGGCAACTTCCTCCACAAAAACAATCCTACAAGGTGTTTTCCTCTTTCGATGTAAGCTGCAGAATGATAAAAAACGAGGCAAAATAAACATATTTCTCCTTGTTACTCCTCACCTTGGGAGGCCTACGGGTTTGACGCTTCCCCAGGTTTACATCACTTTGTAAATCTGGGGCAGTGTCAAATTCTATGGGGGTTGCATAGGAAAACCAATCCTCATTGCCCAAGGAACACTTCCCGGGCGCAATGTAAGGCGACATAGTGATTCGCGCTGGGTTGCCTTAGTCATGAAATATGAGGCCATGCAAAGTCACACAGGGTGGCTTTGCGTGGCTTCACAAACCTTTATGAGAGCCCTGCATCAGGCAAGTACCATTTTACATGGTGCAAAAGTGACGCAGGGCTTTCATAAATACAAAGGAGATGACGAGCGGAACGCTGACACTTTTCAGACAGTCACGGATCTGGGTTGACTCCATCATCGTTCTTTAGCTCACTTCTCCACCTCAGTTCAGATCCAGATATATGCAAATCAGTCTTGATCCTGTTCCTCATGGGAATAGTCCAGCCTGAACTGCCAAGCTAAGTCTTCCCTGGACCTGAAACAAGCATCCTAGGACCAGTTTCAGGCTAACAGCCCTCATCAGACAGGCTAGCTTGAATCCAGTGGCAAAGTGAGCAAGGGACCCACGTCTGGGCATACCCTGCTAACTTAGGGCAAACAAGGCAAACACAAGGAGATGTTGGCCGGAGCGCTTCAACTTTTCAGACACTCACCCCAGTCACAGATCTGGAACACCTCCTGGACGCAGAGTAAGGCAATGCAACGATTTGCGCTGTGTTGCCTTAGTCATGATTTATAAGTCCATGCAAAGTCACGCAGGGTGGCTTTGCGTGGCTTCATAAACTTTATGAGAGCCCTGATTCACGCATGTACCATTTTACATGGTACAAAAAAGGGACGCAGGGCCCTAAAAAAAAAGCCCCATAGTTTGTAGGTACATTATCACATATGTTATTTTTAGTGATTTAAGTGCTGCACAAGCGTGCATGAAAAAGTCTAGACTTGCACTGTTTACCTTTGCTCGCCCTCTGTACTTCTACATTTAAGACCGAGCGTCACTAAAACAAGGTGCACTTTATCATTGGAATAACAGTTCTGTGCATGTTATGTGATCACAACTCACAGGAAGCGTCTTTGAGAATATTCCAGTCTCAGAATGAGTCATTGTGTAAAGTGGTCAAGCTGTGCAAAAAGGACACTGTGAAATGACTGGTGTGTTCTCACAGATCGAAATGAGACCCGGCTCGAGAGGCGTCAAGCTTCTGGTCAAAGAGGACAAATTTTAGCAGTTGGTATTGGTAACTTGGGGGCATATCAACAAGCAGGCGATATAAAATTATCGCCGCTTTTGTGGCCATATTCGGCCGAAAAGCGGCGATAATTTTATCGCCTTATCAGCAAGGTCACGCTAACGCGTGAAACCTTGCGTTAGCGTCAGGATTCCTAACGCCCAGCTTTGCATCTCTAATGAGATGCAAAGTGGGAGTTCCTGACCTGGCATGACAGGAGAAATGTCGCTAAGCGACATTTCTCCTACCAGCAAGCCTAACGCTATGAAGCATAGCGGCAGGAAAAGTAGCGATAACCCCTGTTATCGCTACTTTCCTTACGCCTGCTTCAGGACTGACTTAGCCATGATATCCTATGGAAGGTGGATATCATGGCTAAGTTTGTGAGTCCCTATCAACTAGCTAACGTGAGATTATCGCTGGGTTTCCAGAGATAATCTCACGTTAGCCAGTTAGCGCTAGGATTTTTATCGCTGATGAGATAAGCGTTGCTAATAGCACGCTATCTCAGCGATAAAAATCGGCGCCAGCCGGCGATAATTTTCCGAGCGCTAAGTGCGCTCAGCGATAATTATCGCCGGTTGTTGTTGATATGCCCCATAATTTCCATGGCTCAACACCGTTTTTTTATTTTCACCAGTGCTGTCCAGGTGGTCGCGTGAAATTGTCAATCCTCTTTTGGTCAGACACGCCCCAGTGCACACGGAAATCAGTGTCAACTACCTGACATCAATTGTATTCTGCTGTTTTGTGACTTCACGATGCGGAATGTATGCAGCTGGTGTAAAAATCGAGATTCAGGCAGCTAACTGGGTCAAACAAAATATAATTTTACACTAACACAAGCACAGTTACATCACTACGGATAATAAATGTATGGCGACACAACCGGTGTTTTTAGTTTTCTATTTAAGAAATTGATTCTCACAAAATCAAAAAAATATCTCCACAGCGAGTTTGGGGAAGTCTGCAAGACTCGTTTTTGATTTTGGTGCCACATCTTATCATGAATAAATGTAATGTGATAGTCAAAACAAGAACAAATGATACATTACAATAATATTTAGAGCGGAGCGGCATTACGAGGACGCTTAGAGAACGGTGCAGTGGCTGCTTTTAATTTCCATGTTTTATGAACGCAGAGCTCCCTCTAGTGGTCAGCCTAGATCAAGACCTCAGTAAAAAGAAAATACCAAATATATCTGAAATACACGAGCTTTCAGAAATCAGTGACAAATAGAATCCTTAATTTCCTTTTGTTTAATCATCATCCATGTTTCTGAAGACTAGTCCACGAATCCAGTTGTTTTACAATGATTTATTTTAAATTCTATATGTTTTCTAGGTATGATCTTGAAGGACATTTGATTAATGCAACGTTCCCGACTGGCGAAGTTAGCAGTTTTTACAGTGACATGGAGAGGTCGACACGTGTGGAAATGGACACGTCAACCAGAGAGAATATTGTCACCACAACGAATGTCTCTGCTACGAGTACAATCTATACTTTAAGACAAGGTAAACACTCTATTGTGACATTATTGTAGTGCGTGCAATGTCAGCTCAAAATAACTTGAACATAATGCAACAGTTACAGAAAGTTACCGGCTACCATTCCTTTATCTGGACACATGTTCTTTCGCTGTCACTTTTTTCAAGTGTCTCTTCAGTCAGGTGGCTGGTTTTAGCACTTTTCAGGCAGCCGGTCTTTTACACTGACATTTACTTTGAAGCTGGGAAGCCAGGTTCTAATCTGGTGGGAGGCTCATCCTCCTGTGATTCTGAGCAAATCACTTAATCTCCCCGTGTCTAAAATAAAATGAATGTGTCCATCTGTAATGCAACTGGTGCTCACATGTGAAGCGCTCTAATACCTTCGGGTCAGTTCGCGCTATAGAGAACTGAAAACAAGCATTGGCATAGCCAATAGGTCCCGCCTTTGAGACCTTATAAGTGTGTAGCTGTGCAGCACATCATCCTGGAGCTCTGCCACCAGGGATTGAATAGCTATAATTACTACACACTGGGTCATGCAGTCTGATTCAGGCATATATGCTTGCCTCTGCCCTGTGCTCCCTCCTGGGTGGCATCATGATAACCAACACTGGGAAGGCTCATGTGAGGTCAGATGCAATGGGCACCAGAAGCCAGTCTATACAACATGCATATATCTTTTCCTGTTTGATCGTTGAATATCCAATGGCTCATGCAACAGAGAGTTACTGGTGGTGGAGGATGGATAAGTAACCATAAGGGAAAGGAGGGTTGGTACACTGTTTCAGGACAGGCCTGGAGGAAGGTGGGTCACTAGTCAATCGAGGGTCGATGAAAAGAGCGGATGGGTCTTTTAAGGGAGGCTAAAGCATATGCTTTTCAAAACAAAGTAATAAAATGCCTTACCAAAATAGTTTTACATGCTAGTTGCCTTTTTCCTGGGAGGAGATTTGATCTTGTAACAGTCCCCTGAAGTCTTGACAGTGAATGGGCCTAAATCAGTGTAAATTGCCCCAAATCACTGTATGTTAAAGTGACGCTAGGACTGTAATGTGATTTTATCCTTTGAAATATCCCAGCGTAACTGTGTTTATTGTAAAAGTTGTATTCAGTATGAGCGATACAGTTACCAATATTATAACAGCTGATGCCTGTACAGATATAAGAGTGTGCGGGTGTGTATTAAAGTAAGGACAAGGAGGAAAAAATAAAAATCTTAACTAGGTCAGAGGGAAAATAAAAATCTTACCTAGGTCAGCAGCGTAGACCAGAGGCAGCACCTGTGTGAAGTGATCTTAACTAAACAGTATCTGTATCGGTCTATTATAAGTTTGTCTTTGCTATGTGCTTTTATGCTCAATGTTTTTATTTATTTGTAATATGCTTGTGTGGCATATTAAAGACAGCATGGTTTTGACTTTGTATGGATTAACGATTAAGATAGATAATGTTGCATTCTGTCGGGATGGTTCAAGGAACGCATCGACAACAACACACACAACAGCAAAGAGCTCTTCAACATCGTGAAGGAACTCTCCAACCCCAGCTCCAACTCCAACGACATCCTGCCGTCGCAAGACCTCTGCGACTCGCTAGCCACCTTCTTTCACCGCAAGATCGCAGACATCCACGACAGCTTCAACAACCAGGCCCCCCCTGACAGCCACCGACACCTCAGACACACCGCCCCCCAGCCACACCCACCTCCTGCTCTCCTGGACTCACGTCAACGACTCCATCAAAATCATGAACACCATCCACTCCGGCTCACCATCCGACCCCTGCCCGCACAACATCTTCAACAAAGCAAGCTCCACCATCGCAACCCATCTCCGGAAGATCGTCAACAACTCCTTCGAGACCGCCACCTTCCCGGAGAGCTGGAAGCACGCCGAGATCAACGCCGTACTCAAGAAACCCAAGGCGGACCCTAATGACCTCAAGAACGTCTGGCCCATCTCCCTACTCCCGTTTCTGGTGAAAGTCATCGAGAAGATTGTCAACAGGCAACTGACCCACTTCCTCGAGGAGAACAACACCCTGCACCAGTCCCAATCAGGATTCCGCAGCAACCACAGCACTGAAACTGCCCTCATCGCCGCAACCAACGACGTCAGGACCCTGCTGGACAACGGAGAAACCGCGGCCCTCATCCTCCTAGACCTTTCAGCCACCTTCGACAAAATCTGCCACCACACCCTACGCACACGCCTCCACAACCCAGGGATCCACAACAAAGCCTTGGACTGGACCACCTCCTTCCTCACCGGCAGAACCCAGAGTGTCCGCCACCCTCCATTCCGAACTGAAGCCACCAAAATCATCTGCAGCGTACCCCAAGGATCATCACTCAGCCCGACACTTTTCAACGTCTATATGGCACTGCTCGCCAACATAACCCGATCGCATGACCTCAACATCATCTCGTATGCCGACGACACCCAGCTGATCCTCTCCCTCACTAAGGCCCCCACCACTGCCAAAACCAACCTCTACAAAGGAATGAAGGCAGTCGCCGAATGGATGAAGAACAGCCGCCTGAAACTGAACTCGGACAAGTCGGAGGTTCTCATCCTCGGGTCCAATCCCTCCGCCTGGGACGACTACTGGTGGCCAGCCACACTGGGAGCTGCATCGACCACAAACGCAGCCTGGGGTTCATCCTAGACTCATCGCTATCAATGACCCTGCAAGTCAACGGCATCTACTCCTCCTGCTTCAACACCCTCCACATGCTCTGTAAGATCTACAGATGGATCCCCACCGGAACCAGAAGGACGGTCACCCAGGCCCTCGTTAGCAGCAGAATCTACTATAGCAAGGCCCTCTGCGCGGGAACCACGGCCAAACTCCAGAAATGACTACAACACATACAGAACGCCTCTACACGCCTCATCATCGACATCCCCCGCCACAGCCACATCACAGCCCACCTGGGAGACCTGCACGGGCTCCCCGTCAACAAGAGTTTCACCTTCAAGCTCCTCACCCACGCTCACAAAGCACTCCACAACACCGGAGCAGCATACTTCAACGAACGACTCACCTTTTACACCCCGAACTGCCAGCTTCACTCCGCTGACCTCGCCCTCGCCACCATTCCACGCATCCGCAGAACAACCACCGCTGGCAGATCATTTTCAAACCTCGCCGCCAAGACATGGAACACCCTCTCCATCCACCTGCGGCAGACCCAGAACCTGCTGACCTTCAGGAGACTTCTCAAGACCTGGCTGTTCGAGCAGTAGCAGCACCCCCGACCCCCAGCGTCTTGAGACACCGGGTGAGTAGTGCGCTTTACAAATGTTGTATTGATTGATTGATTGATATATCTACATGGGACTGTACATCCTATGTGTTGCTATAGTAAAGGCTTTTTTGAGGTTGGAAAGGGAGTGTGTAGGCACATTGTTTGGGTAAATTGTTGCAAATCGGAGAAGAGAGACATGCTGCCAGCATGCAAACTGCTTGGAAAGGCTGACAGCTTATTGTATTGGAAATGAGAAGGGTGCGATAAGGAGGGGAAGAGGGGGCAGAGGAGGGCTAAATAATTTCTGGTTGTGTTGTGAAACCAGGCTTAAAGCTATAAAGATTGCTATCACTCTTGTTTGCTGCAAATGGCTCTTGTTTGGGAATGTATACCTTCAGTGAATTGTCTGAAATTACTGGATGGGAAGCTTCCCATCGAGATATTATCCTAGTTTGCAAGCTGCAAATAAGTTTGATGAGCTATAAAACCACATCTGGTGTGTTTTACGTATATTTTTGTCTCTTTAGAGTAAAGTGTTTTGAGGGTAATGTGCGTTTAGGGCATCTAACAGGCAGCGTGTTTTCGTTTGTATCTATATTTTTTAATTGAAAACGTTGCATACATAGGCAAGCACATTATTTGAACAGTATACCTACATAAGCAGCATTTTCAATTTCAAAACATAAATTTGAAGGAAAAGACTTAACTTTTCAGATGCCCCTAAAACCATTTGGAAAAGAGACACAGCCTATAAATTTGCATAACTGCACCTATAAACGTCAAAGTTTGAATACTTAAGCGCATGCTTTTTCATAAACCACATACACAATGTAGAATGAAAATACTGTAGGAGTTTAGCAAACAAGAGAAAGATGCTGCTTTTCTATTCGCAAGCGCTTTAAGCAAATTAAAAGGCAGCGTGTCTTTCTTGTTTGCACATTGTTTTACAATATTTTAACCCCTTCCCCACTCATGACGGAACCACTCCGTCATGAGCCACGGTTGCGCTGTGCTCATGACGGAGTGGTTCCGTCATGCTGCGGCCGTTGGACGCCGCTCCGCCCACGCGGCGCTAATTCCCCGCCTGTGCGGGCGATTAGCGCAGTGGGCGGAGTCGTGACGGAACCACTCCGTCATGAGCACAGCTCAACTGTGACTCATGACGGAGTGGCTCCGTCATGAGCGCAGCGCCACCGCGCTGCCCCCAAACCCCCCCAGCGCTGCGGCGTAATTCCTGCCGCAGCCAAGGGGTTAAGCTTGGTCACCTTTAAACTTAATAAAAAGTATCAGCTTTTGAAAGTGGATGGGAGGCAGATGCAGTTCAGGGCTGTTTAAAAATACAATGGAATGTCTGAGAGAGAGAATGCTCTGCTGAGGAAAAAATACAAGCAACACGCAAATAGAGTTTGAAATACTGAGCGCAACTCTAAGCATAAGCTGGAAGGAGGCGGAGATATGTGCGGGGAGCTGTGGGGAGCACAACCGAAGGCCTGAATGGAGGAAAGAGGCGCAGATAGCTGAGAAGGTATAGAAACAGGCACAACAACTGGTGAAAGCGGAGATGCAGAAGGGCAAAAAAGAAGACGAAAAGTAAGAGTGGAAAAAAGTGAAAAGAGGCTCAAAGGGGGTTGAGAAGAATATAGAAAAGGAGCAGATGAGACGCAGGAGTAACGAGCCAAAGCAAATAGGATAGGATAGGATAGGATAGTATTTATAAAGCGCACTTGATGGAGCACACTTACAACAGCTGGTGTCAAGGCGCTATGCAAACAGGGAGAAGTGACTGCACTAACAGCCCGCTAAGAAGCAAATAGCCAGGTCTTTAAGAGCTTCCTACAGACCGGAAGTGAGTCCGTCTTAGAGATGGGAAGGGACAAAGAGTTCCAGAGTTTTGTGGCTGCCACTGAGAAGGAACGGCCACCCCACTTGGATCTGCAAAATCTAGGGTTGACCAGATTTTTAATAGAAGAGGATCTCAAGGTCCTCCCTGGAGTGTACCACTGAAACAAAGTTTTTAGATAGGATGAGCTGCTACTATGCATTGCCTTGTACACCAGATTCAGAGCCTTGAAGGAGATGCACTTCCTGATGGGAAGCCACTGCAAGGCTTGGATTCCTTCCCTGGCAGACTGATACTTTGGGATGTTAAGTATCTGCCTTGCCGCAGCATTCTGAACCACCTGAAGCTTATTCAGGGAGCTTGAGCTGATACTAAGGTACAGAGTGTTGCAGTACTCCAACCGGGAGCTGACTAGTGCGATGATAGTGGGCAGGTGAAGTTCAGTAGGGATGTATGGCAGTGCTCTCCTCATGATTTTAAGAGTGTAGAAGCAGGTGCTGACCATGCGCTTCACCTGGGCATTGACGGTCAGGCCCACGTCATAGAGGACCCCCAGGTTTTTAACGGTATTGACCGGTACCGGAAGGGGTCCGCAGTCTGCAGGCTACCAGGCAGTGGACCATATGGAATTCTGTTGTCCAAACACTAGCACCTCGGTTTTGTCTGCATTGGTTTTTAATGAATTGCCCTTCATCCAGCATATGATGTTGGTCACACAGAGATTGAACTTTTGGGCAAACTATGGTAAATCATTGGATATAGAAGCAATGATTTGTGTGTCATCCGCGTAGGAGAGCACCTGGAACCCGAATGATCCCACCAGATATGCCAGGGGGTCACTTAAAGGTTGAATAAAGTGGGACCGAGCAACGATCCCTGCGTGACCCCACAAGGAAGGCCAAAGGCCTTTGCTTTAAAGCCTCCACAGCTGACGGTTGTGGGATCTACCGGTGATAAAAGAGTGGAGAAGCTACAGGGCCCTCCACGTGACTCCTGCTTCCTGCAGTCGCTAGGTCATGTGCACTAGGGAAATGGTGTTGAATGCCGTCGAAATGTCAAGGATAGCTCGAGCAAACTCACCGGACGTCTCCCTGGAAGCACGGCTGTCTTTCCAGCCAATCAATTACAGCTGGGGTGCATGTGTGGGGCTTTCTTCGAGTCTACCTGGAAGTCAGAGTTCAGCATAGGGAAATTACTGCAGGCCAATTTAGAGAGAAAAGGCTGCTGGTCCCGGCATGAAAACAAGGAGGAGGGGCCATCACACGCTGTGCAGTGTGATGGCCAAATGAAACGTTCTCTGAGTGAAATTACCAGGGACGGAATTATGCAGGGAAAGGAGGGGCATTTACACAAATGCACCAATAACGAGGCAGCATTTCTGAATGCCACAGATAGAAACCAATTGCAATCGGTGGGTTTGCCAAACCCCACAGAAGAGATATAACAGGTTTATTGACGCTCTACCTAAAAAAAGACGGCAGATCCAGCCCCTGATTCTGAAGTGGAGTTTGTGCTTCAGGATGTAGGGCAGGGAAGAGCTACCGTACTTCATGTGCACAGCAGGGATGCTAAAATTGCATAGGCTTGTGCTGGTGTTTTGAACCCCGCTGCACATGCAGGTATTCTTGAAATATGGATAAGGACACTGGAATTATGTGGCAGTGGTAGACCAAATTATGGAGCAGATTGACTAAATTATGCTTCAAGAAAAGGCACATTATGCGGCTTAATGCAGCATATTTTTAGGATAGTATTACCTCATTGTTTTGTTGTTTTTACATGTTAATAATCTTAACCCATTAGTATCAGTTGGCCACCAAAATACAGCCATAAGCAACACAAAGGTGACCAGTCAAATTTTGCGATGGGCCGTCACTACGTGGCGATGCGTGTTGCTGTGTAACTTTACAGCTAGAAACGTTTTTTAGGGGGTAAATTCTGCAGATTACGCAGCCGAGGCTGGATTTATGTGGCAAATGCAGCAAATCCATAATCATGCGCAAAAATAGAAGCCAGAAAATTGCAAAATTCCAGTGGCCCTGAACATAGGGAGATGCAAGGCAGTGCGCCGATTTTTAGACACAACACTTGCTGTTCCATTGCAACCTCTCTCTTCTCTGTGCAAACAAACTGGGCAGAGTTCTGGTGTTTTGCAATCCTCTGCCCTAGCTTCAGTGCAGTCACGCTAGAAAATAACTGTTTTTTTCAGTGATGAGCACCCGGCCAGCAGCTGCACATTCCTCCATAGTTGAGAGAATCATTTAAAAAAAAAAAAGAAAGTCCGACTTAAAATTAACTCTATCTCTGTTCCCAGTCATTTAACAAAAAATAAAATCCTTTCCTGGATTTGTCGCGATGATGGACCGTCCTTGGATCTAATGCACACCAGCAAACCGAGGCTATGTAGTTCACAACCGCATAGTCCAATATTATTCACTATATCAAGCGTATTCACATTCCATCGCCTACAAACATTTGTCAAGGACCTCTCTTTACACAGTGCTAGGTATGTGAAGTACTTGAGTGTTCATACATCCTATCACAGTATGCATTTTGGGCATGTACCTGATGTTCTGAATGTAACAGTGCTTGCTGCTGTAAGAATCTCCATTATTACAATTTATTACACACATTGGTGCTTGCTCCAAGCAGCAGTATCCAAAACAAGGGCACAATGGAGTATCTGATCTTTGCACCTGGCTGTCTTCAGCCTTCCTGAAGCAGTAATCAGGGTCAGATAAAAGTGCAATCCCTACATAGAAACTTCCTCACCTTGATCAACAGAAAATCGCTACAGTCCTTCGACTCACCAGTACCATTTACCAAATTGCAGTTTGTTGAAAGAACTAATCACCAGCCTCTTTCTAACAAGGCCCACATAATATTTTTAAAGGGAGATCTGTCTCCATCTTCCTCCACTTCAGTGTTGGATCTCCTCCTTCCAGCCACAGAAATGCAGGCAATACACTTCTACTGTCTGGGGAGCTGTCTCCATTCTGCCTCTGTGCTCCACCTGGGGCATCCAAACTCGAGCCCATGGGTCCTGGTACTCAAACTCTGACCACACATAGAGTCGTGCTCCTGCCTTGGACACGCCGTCGCGGTTCTCACTGTCCACATTGCTGCACCCGGCAATCCTAACAACTCTTCACACCCCTGTAATCAGCAGGCATTCAATTCCGGTTGCCTTACTTCACAGGGCCTCTCACCGGACTCCCAATTGGACACCCCGCCACGGCCCAACTATATGCCAATTACATCACGAGGCCTAATTTTCGCCTATTCTTTACTAAGTGCTCCTTGCACCGCTGTAACCAGTAGGCATTCAATTCCTGTTGCACTATTTACTCGGGACTCGAACCCCTCTCCTGACGCCTTTTTGGACTCACCAACTCTAGGCATCCACATTGCGAGGCTCATTTTTGCCTCACTTCACTACCCGCTCATCGTACCACTGTAATCAGCGGTCAATTTCTGTTGCCCTGCCTCAAGGGACTTGCAATCAATACCTGGTTTCCTTTGGGACACGCTGCTGCGGTCCATATCTAGGCAATTATATTGTAAGGCTTAACTACTTCCATGGCATTTACTCAGACATGCAATGTAAAGTCCTGATGATGATCCCACAATTGCTTTCATGGGATCGAAACGTTGTCGACTTTTTGTACACCGTAAACACAATTTGATTTGTCATTGTTCATGTGTAACGGTGTCTCCTCACATTTTTGCTTGTTTTATTTAATACATCACGTACAAGCATTTAGTTCTGCCTGAGCTTTTGTTTTGTTTTATTTTTATGTAAACCTTGTTGGATGCAGGATTGTGTCCACACTTTATCTGTTGCTAATAATTTTGAATATTAAATTGATCCTGTCCGGCTGGACAGCAGAAATATAGCACTGATTCCTAGTCTATATTCATTCTTCCCTGATCTTATTGTCGTTGTCCGGGACCACTGTGTTTATAATGAACCAAAAATGTGCCACACACATATTACACATATGCATACTCAACATGCATACAGAATACCAGCTACGTTACACGAAAGGGGCTTTTAGACCACACATTTTCTTTATATAGAGAAAAAGGTGTGTTCACACTAAAGAGTCCCAAGAACTCAGTATGTTGCTACCAGTAGCGGTCCGTGGAGGGAGTTCCGTGGGGTGGTGAGGCGGGGCGGGGGAGGGGCAGGGTGGGGAAATGTAAACACTGGAATATGGATGAACGGAGGTAAGTACACATTTAAATAAATAAAACGAATTTCGTTGCGCGCGCTGCATCGCATTTTGCGATGCAGCGCGCAAAGGAATTTGTTTTATTTATTTAAATTTGTACTTACCTCCGTTAATCCATATTCCGTTGTTTACATTTCCCCACCCTGCCCCTCCCCCGCCCCGCCTCACCACCCCACGGAACTCCCTCAACGGACCGCTACTGGTTGCTACCATTACTTCATGTGAATTATTTATATGAATGTCTAAAGAATTTTCTAAAGTGCAAACCTAGTAAAAAAGCTGCAGTGTGCTGTAAAGGGTTAAAGAGAAGCGTAAAGTAAATGAGTGATAGGAAAAGTAACTGGGTTGTAGATGGGTATTGTGACATAGTGTAGAGTGTAGAGATGTGTCTTGAAGTGTTTTCTAGATTGGGGCAGTCTTGGGGCAGTCGTGATGAATGGGGGGTGATGTTGCAGTTCCTTGGTACATAGATGGAGGTCTGCAGCCTTTTGTTATCTTTTTCACACTTCTTAGTCTGTAGTCTGTGGGTGTTCTGGCCACAGGTTTGCTGATACCCCCCACAGCTGGTGAGCTTGTCTGAAAGATAAGCAGGGGTGCTTGCTGTGATGGGTCTATCCCTGTGAGGGCGCTCCTTCGGGTCACAGCACTGGCATTGGAACCTGCATTACCCTGGACAGGCCTAGGACTCTGCACACATGCTAAGCACATTGTGATGCTGGAATCCACATGAATATCAATATGAGTATGATGCGTTCCTTTAAATGAATTTCAGAGTTGCATCCAAAAAGGTTTGCAGTCCGACGATGCCTACACATCACTTGAGGCTTCAAATGAGTTGCTTTTTTAAATCATAACTCTCTGTATTGATCCTTTTATGGTTCAAATTTGTTTTTATGGTTGGAAACGATGAGCATAACATAATAAACCAGTGTAGCCACCGTAGCACTCTAGATGGTGTTCCTTATTACAGTAATGCAACAAATTACTCCCCCAGCAAACCCCCTCCGCACCTCCTCCTCCACCGCCCCTCTAATGTGCACTCAACAAGTCACAGGCATTAGAGAGAAGAGCAGAAGAAGAGTGATAAGCTACGTGGAGGGAGTCTCCTTTTTCGGTGCTGGCAGTAGGTCCGCCAACCGGCGCAGTCTCGGATAGTGGGTACTGGTCAGTTCTACGAATGACTGGTTGCCTCAGCTCTCCGTGGGAGTCCCCCTCCATCCCAAGCACATGCCAGATGCGATGGAGCCTTTCCAGGTGTGTTGGGAGCCTCTCTGTTCCCCAGTGTGCCAGAACTGCCTGATGTGCTGCCCCAAGAGCTGCCCCAATGTGCCGGCCTCTGCTGGATTTGAGTGGGTATGTAAGTGCGTCGGGAAGCCCCAGAACAGTGTAGGCCAGAAATCAAGGGAGTAGGGTGTTACAATGTGTATCGAGGTCAGTTAAAATATTTCACAAAATGATGCCAGCTTGGAGCATTCATTCTAAATGTAAAATAAACCCATTCCTGTGGCTGTACTTGTTAGACTATTTGATAAGGCTAAGACCGTCAGTAATACATTTTATTTCATTGATTCTTTGGGTGGAACATGTATAATGTCCATGAGCCCTTTTTTGAGGGTCCCCAATCGGCCCATACTTGCCACTGAAGCAGCATTGCATTGGTACTTAGTATCATAGGCACAGCAAAAGGCCTAGAACAATAATACTAATTTTAACGAAAAATCAATCAAATTCATAATGCAGAAGGAACTTCATTTAAATTGCATCCGACTCGGAAGCAGCTCAACGGGTGCATTACAGGGCATCCAAACAATATTATTGTGCTCAAAATATCCCAGCAGAACGAGCAACACAGTGACATATGTAGAATCCAATTCAAGCAGATTTGCTGCTTGTGTCGGAAAGTATATTCGTCTGTGTGAGAAAGTCATCCTTATGGCCCTCATCACCCCCATTTTTTGATTGGGACTGGTAGTGCCCTGGGCTCTGCTTATCAGACACAGGGCCAGCTGCTATAAAGGTTTATGTTAGTTGGGTGTCATTAAAATTGGCAATGACAGACCCCTGCAAGTGACTAGTATATAATAAGGCAAGGGAGACTTAAACTTCCTTTAAGTCCCTCGTATATAATAGGGCAGGGAGGTTTGGGGGCCCAGTAGATTTCCTGCACTGGAGTGTGCACTACTTTGCTGCTTGCTCTCAGGTTCACTGAGCATTTAAATCCAGCAGCCTGAAAATGCCAAAAGAGGAGAGACACATCAGTAAAATGTTGAAGCTACAACACTTCCCTAACGTGATGGTAACACCCAGGAAACTTGCCCAACTCATGCACTAAGAATTAGAATGACAACAGATGTGTTAGCTCAAGATGTCCCTATTCAGATCCCTGCTTTGTGACTCGGATCACACAAAAGAATTGGCCTGCAGGTGGGAACAAATCTACAGATATCCTTTTTGTAGACTTGCTAAAAGGTTAGTAAATCCCTACTGGGCACTACTTATTTCACTTCATCGTTTAGAACGCTCTTTCACCAGCCCCCTACACAGACATAAGGGACCGTAACAATATCACAATTTAAACCATAAAGTCAATAGAATATATTGTTTTATCCTTCTTTTATAGTTCATTACCCATGTGAAATCATGTTTAAATATACTCATAAAAATCATTTTTCAAATACACACAATTTCTTAAACAAAACTATCTGCTTGTCTCTCAGTGTTTAACTTAGAGCTTAGATGGTGGGTACTATATTTCATCTCCTCGTCCTCCAAGAGGTAGTCCATATAAAGAACAAGGCAGTGTGTAAAAAACCAGTCTCTCCAAATGAGGCTTTCAATTCCTTGTTCGTATTATTGATTCCATTCCATTCATAACCATCATGCTCCTCACAAAAAAGGAGTTTCACCAAAAGATGGAAAAGATGCAGCTTGCACTGCAATTTGACTCCAATAGCGTGAGCAGCGCTGAAAACCAGTGCAAAAGGAACCATGAGTTGCACAAGAGCACACAGTCATTCAAGCTGGCTTTGCTGCCACTCAAGTAGAATCACGCTAGGGGGCACCAAATCTTGCTTGCATTTTCTGAAGCATCAGATAAAAATTCTGCCACAGGGCGATTAGCGGTATTTGGCTTGAACTCCACGTTAAAGAGTAAAGTGGAGTGACAAAAAAATCTCTGTCAATCACAAGTTTGGAATGAAACATTCCGCCCACCCTTACTTTGGAGACAGAACCGTCGGTGAAATGGGACTATTTCTGTTATTACATGTGGATTCCCACTCCCCTTCTCTATGACCCAATAGTGGCTGTTGATGTAAAATTGAGAATAATCCCCTTTGTATTGCAGTTAATCCATCCAGGCAGAGTCCTGAATGTTCTGTACAATTAAGGCGGAAATAGAGGCAGCGCCTGATATGATGTTTGCAGTGAGGGACTGCAGCCGCACTTGTAGGTCCCCTCAGGTATACCCTCAATAGTCAGGTCATCCTGCACATGAACTGCAGCTAGCATTGCCTCTCTGTTAGGATGCACAAAGCTCTCCACAGTTTCTTATGCTGCTGTGCAGCAAATTAGCATACAGCCTTCAGCATGAGTAGCTATGATGGGCACAAAGGGAAAACTCTCCCACACATTCAACTTAACTGTTCAATTTCTTTCAGATCTCAATTAGATGTTTGAGAAGGCTGTGTTCTGCTCTTTCCTGAAAAAAGTGATTCTATGAGGGTTTAATTAACAATAAAAGGTGTCCTAGCACTAGCCGCCCAGTAATTATTCTGAAGATAACAACTGCACACATTCATTATCCATACAATTTGTGACTTAAACTGACTCTTACTTAAAGTGTATAAAAATGACTGAGATGAGGCATCTTGGATGCATATATGTATTGCCCAGTGGCGAGGTAGTTATAGATAGGACCACGTTTTCACAGAAATAGCATTTTTTAATTTGCTTATAACTTTGGCGCAGTATGACACATCTTCCCAATACTTTCCCCAAAAAAGTCTAATCCACCTCAGCTCCTTCCCGGAAAGCGTCATAATCATAAATGGGTTATCACCATTCATTTTCCATAGAACAATTAGACATAGTACAGCCAAAATGGCTGGCCATGCACTGTAAATACCTTAGATTTTGCATCACTCATGACCTGTTCTATGATGTCATTAATATCATCATTCAACATCTGAAATTACATCATTGGTAACATGAGTTATAGTTAGTTTAGGGCATGAGTTCTAGTTACTTGAGATAATAGTTTGTTAACTGACATTTTCGCCTAACTATAATCTTCCCTTAACCATAGCCAAAACCACATCACTTATCAGGGTGAACCCTTAGAGTTACTAAATTAACTTGAGCTCAACCGCCTGATAGCTATAGCGTAGAGCAGATGGGCGTTACTTAAAGGCAATGTGTAAATTATTTATGCAGTACCAAAACAGCAATAAAGTCAAAACACAAGAGAAGAAAAATCCTAAAAGGACCACCTCCCCACACGGTGTTAAAAAAAAAATCCATGAACATAGCACTACTCTATGACTGTGGGACCAAATGCGTCCCACATGTGGTACCTCGGTAATATTGCAGATGTCACACACACACTTGCCAAGTTTCCCTTGTATGGTGTTGGTGTACTTTGCAAGCTTCATTTTGAGATACTGGGTCTACGGTACTAGGGCCTGTAGAATGGTACCAACAGTAGTGAATAAGGCTTGTAAGAGAACATGATACTACGGAGGGGAAGGTTGTGAGTTGACTTCCTATTGAGGGTCCTGATAGAGGTTTGGCTGTTGACAAGGGTTTCGATACATGACCTGCACCCAACCCCTGCAGCAACAGTCAAAGGTTGTCTGCAGTTGGGGGGTGGTTGTTTGGGGGTGGGGATGGGTAGAGCTGGGGTGTTGACTGCTCATGGATGTTTGGCTGCTCACAGCGGGGTAGGAGCTGAGGGACATTGGCAGTGTGCAGGGGATGGTTTGCCCATCCTCTGGGAGTTGGATGCTGATCACTCACAGGGGTTTGGACACAGAGCTTTGCTGGAGGCCTGAGACCGTGGTCAGCCTCCGCTGCACGCAGCCAAAGATTTTGCACAGCAGGGAGTTGGACTCCAGCAAGGGTTTGGGCGCAGGTCACCTGAGGGTGTTTAGGCATACTCCAAGCTTAGAATATGATTAAAAAAAATAGAGACTTTCACTGAAATTAAACTAAGGGAAAAGTGTCAATATTATTATGTATATTTATCAGTGATGTTTATCAGTGATGTCATTTGAGATGTCATCAGTGATGTCATAAATGTCTTTTAACATGTAATGAATGATGTAATGTGTAAGGTTATAAGCAGTGAACATCGGGGGGGGGGGTGAATTTATTATTCCCACTCCAGTCTGTGCAACAGTAGTGAAAGCATTGGACTTCGAAGTGGTTGCATTAACTATTTCCACTCCAGTCTGTGCAACAGTAGTGAAAGCACTGGACTTCGAAGGGGTTACATTTACTATTCGCACTCCAGTTTATGCAACAGTATGGAAAGCATTGGACTTCAGAATGGTAAGATTTACTATTCCCACTCCAGTCTGTGCAACAGTGGGGAAAGTACTGGACTTCGTAGGGGTTACATTTAGTATTCGCACTCCAGTTTATGCAAGAGTATAGAAAGCATTGGACTGCAGAGTGGTAAGATTTATTATTCCTACTCCAGTGTGTGCAACAGTATGGAAAGCATTGAACTTCAGAGGGATTACATTTATTATTCCCTCTCAAGTCTATGCAATAGTAAGGAAAGCGTAGGACATCGGAGGGGTTAAATTGACTATTCCCACTACAGTCTGTGCAACAATAGGGAAAGCACTGGGCTTTGGAGGAATTACATTTCCTATTGTCGCTGTAGTCCATGCAACAGTAGGAAACATGTTGGACTTTGGAGGGCATAAACTAACTTTTCCCACTCCAGTTTGTGCAATAGTGGGGAAGGCGTTGTACTTTGGAGGGGTTAAATGTTCTATTCCCACTCCAGTCTGTGCAAGACGAGTGAAAGCGTTGGACTTCGGAGGGATAAGACTTACTATTTCCACTACAGTCTGTGCAGCAGTAGGGAAAGCGTTGGACTTTGGAAGGGTAAGATTTACTATTACCACTCTAGTCTGTGCAGCAGTAGGGAAAGCGTTGGGCTTTGGACAGGTTAAATGTACTATTTGCACTTCAGTCTAAGCAATAGTAGGAAAAGTACTTCACTTCAAATGCACTACATATTTGAATAACCCTATTAATTTAGAACAAATATAAAACTCTTAGTATGGATGTTATTAATCAACGCAAGAAAATGTATATATACAAAAAATAAAAAACAATTAAACAATGTACATGATTATTAAACAATTTAATAATGAACTATCAATTTAAAACGTATTTATTCTTTACTTAATTACTTTCCCACACTATATCCCACAAACTTAGCAGAACACACTTACATTTTAAATAAGGTAAAGCAGTAGTATATAATGTACATAATTAAGTATCAATTAAATAATTAAAAATAAATAAATACATAATTTTTAATTCATTATTATTTAATGACCCACCCTCTAGCCCTACAAACACAACAACCCACATCTAATACATAACTAAAATATAAAGTTATTACACAATTTATATAATTAATAATCAATGACTCAATTAATAATAATTTAATGGATAAATTGAATAATTATTACTTAACTTCCCACCCTATGAACCCAAATGCCCGCACCTTAAACGGAACAAAAAAAATTATTACACAAGTGAAATAATTAATATTATATTAAATTAATAATAATAAAGAGATAATACATTATTAAATATTAGTTACTTCATAAACTTCCTACCCTATACACCTACAAACCTAGCCACCCAATACTACACTGTAAGTTACTATTAGCAAATAAATAAAAAATTATACATGACTTAAAATTACAAACTGCGGGGTTTATGTACATGAAAATGGTGCAGCGCGGTGCCGCAAGTAATTTTGCGGCATCATTTTCAAAACACAGAGTTGCGCTGCATTAACAAGACTGCACCGCATCCCTGTGCTCACCCCTGCGCTGGCAATCAAAAGCTGCTTGGTGCCTGCGTTTCAGGAATGTTGGTGTTTGTGAAGGAAGGGACACCTTCCTGCACAAAAACAATAATTAATGGTGTTTTGCTCCTTCTATGTGTGCTGCAGAATGCAGCACTGGTAGAAGGAGCACGAAACGAGGAGAAATAAACGTATTTTTCCTAGTTGAGCCACATTAACACCTCCTTTTGAAAGGTGTTAGTTTTTGGCGCTCCCTCACATTTACAGAGCCTTGTAAATCTGGAGCAGTGTCAAAAAGGCATGTGTGTTGTTGGGAACGCCCACAACAACACCCATTGCACTCCACTATGCAGCAGAAAACGTTATATCAAGGCTCTTTTCAGCCACACAAAGTGCATAGAACAGAGCCTCAAAAATAGGGACACTCCGGTGGAACTAGGGGCTTGTAAATATGTCCCTATATTTAAAAATATGAATCACAATTATATAAACAATAATAATAAATAAAATTAAAATATGAACTTACATTACAATAATTAAAAACTATTTGTTTTTTACAACTATAATATTGAAAACGATATTAACAACACTATATTCTGCAAAACAATATTGCTACTCTGAAAAATACGATATTCTTGACAGCAATATTTCTCTACCGCAATATTCTATATCCCAGTATTTTTTTAAACAATATTTCTGTCTACTGATATTTACAACTCAATATTTTGTCCAAATACCACATAAAGCACACTAAGACAAGAACCAAGTAGACTCCAATACACAAAGGAAGAATCCTTTCTTGTGAAAGTGAAGGTTGTAAGTCCAAAAGTATAAAGCCCCATCAAATAACACCTTCTTAACACGAGAGGGAGGAAGGGGGGAAAAAAGAAACATGAAGGGAATAAAAAAATAAAAAAACAAGAGTGCAAAGGAACGGAGAGGATAAAAAATGCCCGTCTTGAAGCTACTCCTTGATTCCACCCGAATTTTACATAACGAGGTGGATAGTATGCAAAACTGTAGGAAGTCCTGATAGCGAAGACGGGAACGCAGCTGCGTTACTCCCTTCTTTCCCTTCTTCGCATTCCCGGTCCCAACAGAAATCAGCAATGAATCTGAAAAAGTGAATAAATAGAGGGACAAGTAATCACAACAAGGATACAACCAAGCACACTCTAAATCCTGGAGGTCACAAAACAGTTCAAGTCCAGAGTCCAGCAGCTGGTCACATGTGAAACAGGAACTGACAACAGTGGGAATCCCAGAGGCATGGAACCGGAAACGAAACCAAGTACCGGTATCCGGAAGACAAAGACTTAAATACATGTCGTAAGTAAGCCAGTTTGTTTCCACATGTGCACCCAATCATGCATGCATCCGAGAGGTAAAACCAACAGAAGGTGAGAGAAGGGGGGGGGGGGGTGTAAGCACCTGACCCTACAAAGCCCTAAATCCCAACAATCACAACTAGAAGCCTCAATTCGATGATGCCCCATCTCAGCCAATCAGTGATCTTAGAAGAGGATGAAAGATGGAGGCAGATCACTGGGTGCACAAGAGCCCATTCTTTAGAAAGCCCCTTGTAACTAATTGCGTTATTAGTTGAGAATGAGATGAGTCCTTCACAAGTAATATGTCCCCTTTTTTTGGCAACCAAATACATTTCAAAGCACTTCACTATCTCACGGTAATGAAGCAGAGCAGTCCAAGGCATGCTCTGGTGCGGTGGTGCATGCTAGTAATCCTAGCTCACTGGTACACAACAACAACACTCAATAAATCATTGTCCAGTCAGTGCTTATTCTTTTGAATAGGAAAGGTAATTTTATTACACACACTAATAAATACAATGCATTCAATTACAAATATATACAATCAGGTAGATGGAAATACCTTTAGTGACACCCTCATATCACATTGAACCCCAATTGGGTCCTGAACCCTATAGCCGTTACTCAGGCCATCCTCACTAGCAAACTGAACTACAGGAACACCCTCTATGCCAGGATCAGCAAACTCACTAGATGAATACAAACCATCCAAAACTAGGCTTCCAGAGTAACACACAACCTCCCATACTGTACACATATTGCATCACACCTCAAGGAGCTCCACTGGCACCCAATACACAAACGAGCACAGTTCACACTCCTAACACACACGTTCAAGGCGCTACACAACACTGGCCTGACCTACCTCAACAGCTGCATCCCATTCTACAAACCAGGCAGACCTTTTTGCTCGGCTGGACTAATTTTTGCACATATCCCACTCATACAAAGGACCTTCTCCTACACTGCCCCTAAAGTCTGAAACAACCTGCCACTACATATCAGAGCCACCTCTTCAATTCTGGAATTCTGAACAAAACTAAAGGCATGGCTCTTTGATTAGCCTTCCAGCCTCTCAAGGCGAGGCTAGTATCACGCCTGCTCAGCGCAAGGACACCCTCCCAGGTTAAAGCCCGCTCTACAAATAGGCATAACATATAGCATAACATAACATCAATACAACCCACCTGTGCTAGAGGCAACATTACAATATAAGGCAATTTCATTATCAGTAGGGCAAGCCTACTGGCTTTGTCAGTGTGGCATCAGAAAAAAGCTGTTAAAATTCATTAATGTAACACAATTGAAGTGGTTGCAGCAATACCAATATACATTGCATGTAATAATCCATCATTAAAGTCAGTGGGGGAGTACCAAAAACTTGTAGCATTAATTACATGAAACATCCTTTCATTGTTAACCAACAACATTGTCAATAACGCATTGAGTTGGAAAATATATGTCCCAGAGTCTTTCTTTTACTTTTAATTACTCCTACTACAGCTTTAGGAAAAGACAGTAGAGATCCCTGCTCTCCCAAGCGCAGGTGCAAAAGAGCAAGAGCAGCAACATTTCTCTCGGGGGGGGGGGCATACATATCGCCCCTAGGAGACTTGTGGTGAGATTTTAAAAGCCCTAACGGGGGGCAAGGGACTGCTACACTTCTTCAGCCACCCCAAACATGCTTGACAACCATTGGTGGTGCCCCCTCCCTTCCTTGGCATCACAAGGAAAATATGAAACGTTTAACCCCCTCATGAGGGGTTATGGGGTGGTCTATGCTGCAGGGCTTGAACAGCTAAATAGTGGTTTTGCTGCTGGCATTTTCCATGCAGTCTCATGCCATGTATATTCTTTGTTGTTTTTTTTGTTGAATCCCTGGTGCCCATTCCCACTGGGCATCTGGGTGCTGGCGCATGATGGAAGTGATGCATCGGGTCCACTCCTTCACTGCTGTAGTCAGTTCTACATGTGTGCGCACCTCTGGTGTCAGCACATCTTCTGTTCCTGTCCTGCCTGCTGGGAGCAGTTTCTCTTCTACTCCGGTCCATGGGCGAGAGTTTTACCCTTCCCCTGCCCATGACGCACGTGGGTAGAAAGATGAAGTGCTGTAATGCTCTATAATTGCCTCAATTCCAGGGAAAGGGGTGCCTTGTGACTCTTTACTTATGTGCCAGCTCCCTGGGGATATTGGGGCTTCTAGGGGTGTAAATAAGCATGAGGGAGGCAGCCCCACACATGCCCCCTCCCCCATCAGAATTACATTATTGAGGTTTCACCAACCCCACGGGAGCCATGGTCCACACTAGGGATATTTTAAGAAAATAGGTCTGAGTGCTCAGCTCCTTATCTTTAATTTCTCTCACTAGGGGGGCTGGTTTCAAATGGCCCCTTTCTCCAGCTAGGGCTATTTTGGACAATCTTTGGCTCATCTTGCTCCTGGTGGCTAACACTTGCCATCAGGAGCATAAAGTGTCCTTGCCTCTAAAGGGGATCTTTTTATGGGAAGCTGAATTTTCTGTTCCCTGTACCAGACATGTGTTCTGTTAGGGCTCCTGGTGTTATCTCCTGCTTGAGTGGCTGTCTTCCACTGCCCTTTTGCAGACAGCCATCTGAACACAATCCCTGCCACACTCCCCAGGTTTTACAGCCTCTTGGCTACTTGTAGGGCATCTGTATGTCAGCAGAGTCAAGAGCCAGTCCGTAGAAGTCATAGGAAAACTTCCGCAGCAAGTCCATTCTTCCAACCACCACTGCCCTGGAGAGACCTATCCTTTTCCTCAGTTTAAGATGGAATTTAAGCCATCTAGTTGATCCATACAGTGGCATGAAGTAGTTTCTCCTTGCAGCTGGGCATTATTTCCCTGTTGTCACTCCTAGGTCTAGTGTCTTCTCATCAGTCTCTCCCTCGTGCAGGGGTTTTTAAGTGGGGCGGGAAAGTTCTAGAAGTCAGTCACTACTGGACAATCTAGGGAGCCACATCTTCACTCCACCCCATCTCCAGCCTCCTGGACAGCATTCAGGGACAATCCAAGATAGCGACTTCAAGTTGTTTGCAGAGTGACCTTCCCTGAGAGCCTCAGCTCTGCCCTTAGCTGACATATCTGCCTAATGCTTTCCCACAAAAATTTCAAACACAAGCTCCTCTTGTATTGGCTATAGAGATCTGGCCCACCTCCTTTGTTTCTGTGGGCTGGGCCGTACCAACCCAGGTGCAGTGTGACAAGCTAATTAGAAAATATAGATATCCAATCCACATCTTCGTTTTCTATGTACTCGGTCAAGCCCTGTTAACAGCAACATTGTGTGGGGATGCCTTTAGTCCTTCTTCTGGACCAGAGTAATTAACTTGGTCCATGTGGTAGGGATGAAGGCCTAGAGTCCGATTACGAGCTGAACTAGGAAAAATGAGTGCAATAAGGATTATAGATATGATGTCAGGGACTGTAACTCTACACCTGAGATGCCTGTTTACCCTTGATACCTTGTTGATCTCCGTAGGCCTAAGTGGAGTGAAATCTCTACTTTTTTGCAGAAGTTGCCTATAATGTGTACTACAGTTTATGCACAACAGCCCTTCAGGAAGCACTCACATTATAAGGCCTGCCCAAGGTCAGTGGCAAACTTGAAAGAGTCCCTACTTCGACAGGTTACCATAATGGGCTGTGCAAGATGGTTGTCTCACACATGCAGGCTGCACATGTATGCACACGTTTGTGCTCATGTGTAACTAACCTCTTACCCTAGCTGTGCAGCAGTGGCCTTATCTTAAAAGGTGGTCACTGGCGGTTAGCACGCATAGGTGATTTACCATGTGTTTATCATGAGTGATACTCAGCCAGTGATATGAGCTCACAGTAAAACTCCAAAAACCAGGTAGTGAAATGGGAAAAATTCAGGGAGACTAAATGGGCAAAACTCCAGGGGCGGCTGGTAGGGGATGGGGCAGGGGGCGGGTAACAGTGGTGGGGTTAGGAAATAAAGAAAGAAGAAAACTTACCTGCTGGTAGCCCTCACCAGCCTCCGCCTCTCCTCTGCAGGAGCCAGCAACAGGAAGCACCCAGGCTTTCCAGACTCCCCTAGCCAAATAATGACTCTGCTGATAGCAGCGACGTGATTGGTCACAGCGCCGTGGTTCGACGCTCAGAGAAGGAGAGAGAGCCTAAGCATGTTCTTCACCCAGGCTGTAATATCTGAGTTATTTAAAGTTATTTAAGCTTTAAACTGAATCAGTACAGAATAAGGGTTGCAACTGAAGAATATTGGACACAGTCCCTCACCTTAACTCATTGGTCTCAAACTCTCCCCTTGCACTAATTACTCTGGACATGTGTCTTCTCCCTCAGTGCTCTGCCATAAACAAAAGCAAAAATATCTCTTTGTAAACCACTAAAAAAAAAAAAAATGAATACAATAAAAATTATAGTAAAATAGGAATCTCGCAATGAGAACAACATTGATGTCATGCTATTGCTCTTACGAGAGTAATCAACTAAAGTAATGTACTCAAGTCACCTTTTTAAAATCATTTTGTTGAAGACTTAAACACACAAAATTGATGGAAAGTGCAATCTAGAAACTCTCCTTACCATGAAATGGACAAATGATGTTTATACCTGAAACTCTGTTTAGTATTTAAATTGATTCCGAGAAAGCTGTGTTTTTCATACTTCAAGTTCAACAGATTGGTGCCTGCTTTGGATGGCTACACCGTTTAGTGTGCCCAGCCTGCTATCGGCAGAGGAGGACACATTCCCAAAGTGGGTTGCATATGCAGAGGCTATTTACATCTGTAATTAGCCAATTAAATTGTTAATTGATTTGATCGTTTATAAACGAAGATAGGATTTATTCAAGTGGTTCCTACAGTTCTTGGCCAATTGACAAAATGAAAATTAAACTAACATTCTGCTCCTTTTTCTGCTATTTTGTATATAAAGATTGAAATATGTGCACGATTGTCAAAATGTATTTTAATAACCAAATAGCCATAGCTTGGCTGCTAACATCCCAGCAAAACAAATGCCCCACTCAGCTGTATATCGAGGGCCTCATTTATGCCATTTTGGCTTAGGTGCAGCACAACAAGGCACCTTGCCGCCCTGCCCTACCCTAAGTGAAAGGGCAGGAATGTACGGTATTTAAGCAATACAGTGCATCTCTGTCCTTTCTGCCAGTGCTGGTGCTGTTTTGGCAGCCTATCGCCAATGTAGGCACCTTTGCACCACGTTGCCAGAGTGCCTCCGTTGCAGGCAGGATTGTGTTTCTTGTCCGCAGGCAGAGGCACAGAATGGTTAAACAAGAAAATGCCATTGTTAGTACAGCCACCAGGGGGAGCTCTTTGGGGTCGGCTCTAGATCCCTCTTCTATTTCTATTTTTGTAAACAACTCTTTATTTAATCTATAAAAGTGTAAGACCCATACAAGGAGGAGGAGTAGACTAACTGTTTTCGATTTAAATTATAAACATGTAGCAGCAGTTCATGTGGGAGACACATGTTCAACAATGATATGCAAAACGTGGATAAATTGTATTGATACAGCTGTGAAAATAAGCATCTTTGAGGAATCGGCCCATTCTATGTTTCAAATGTAAAACAATATACCAAGATGTCACACATATTTTGGTTTTGTTATACATTAATTGATTATTAGAAATCAGCCAAAAAGACGCTAATGGGGTAGGACAATCCTAGAGCCAGGAGGGGAGTGAATGGGATGAACGCCTACTTCTTTTTCATTCATGTATTTATTTACTTATTAATAAACAACTAATATATTATTATAGAACACCAGGTTTCTAGTGGTATGTAAGTGACCTGCCCAAGGAATAACATCTGAAACAATACCACGAGCCTTGTCAGGTTAGTTTCCCCATCCGTACTAACAATAATGTGCATGGATGTATAGAAAGATAAGAATAGTTAGTTCCATATAGCCTGTCCAGATCAATACCGTATACCTTACTTTAAACCTCAGTACGAGGTTCTCATGAAAACCAATTCCATGACAAGGCGATTTGGTATTTCCACAGAATTTACCCTCATTCAGATCACTTGTCTCCAGATAAATTCCATCTGCTTTTCACATGGTCATGTGTTGGGGTAAAAGCTTGAAGGCTTTTGGTCTGGTTCACAAAGAGCCTCGGCACTCGTGGTGGAGGCCCCACAGTCGTGGTGGTGAGGGGCATTCACTCATGGCAGGACCTGCAAACAACAGTTTCTCATTACAGAGGTCCCCCTATGAGTGAGGCCCCCCCATCACAACTATGGGGCCGGCGCCACGAATTGTGAATTGGGCCCACTGACTTACGTCAATACTCATAATCCAAATTCTGGTAGGACCAGAATTACCCCCAACACATGATGAGGATCTTGATTACCATCTCTTGCTGTCACACCGATGACAATGTCTACAAAGCAGTGACTGGGTTTACCACCAACATCCATTCTGTAATCCAGTACCATGCATTTAACACCCTTCTGGACACACGGGGCCAATTCACAAAAACGTTAATGGGTATGGGGAGTAGTACTATAGGAGTACTTGTTTGATATGTCTAGAATCCGGCCCGAAAGAGCTAACTCCCTCTTAGCAAAAGAGCAAGAAGGCACGGTCCTTTCTATTTGTAAAATCTATTGGACTGTCCCCTAAATATTCCCCCTTTATTCCCATTTTTAGATGTTTGAGCCTAATTAACAAAGGCATGTAGAACTACTTTACATACTCCAAAATGCCTTTGTGAATAGATCCCAATATTCCTCTTCTAGTAATGCAAGAGTTATGTGCCATAAGAGTGTGGCATTATGTTTAACCAACTCAGGGTCACAGCCACTTTGCAAATAAATGATGGTTTATAGTCCACCACATGCCTTCCTGATGCAGTCATGTATCTTTTACAGTGAACTAACCTCTCCTGTTTGCTTTATTGGCAGAGAACACTCTAAACATCTACCGAGTGAACCCGGATGGGTCCTTACGGGTCACCTTTGCCAGTGGAATGGACATCAGCCTGAATACGGAACCACACATCCTGGCCGGGGTTGTCAGCCCTACTCTGGGGAAGTGCAACATCTCGCTGCCCGGTGAACACAACCCGAGCCTCATCGAGTGGAGGCAGCGGAGGGAACAGAGCAGAGGCAGTATTTCTGCATTTGAGCGCCGCTTAAGGGTGAGGAGACCTGCTGTCCGGCACAGGGCCAATCGATGTTCACCGACAACAGTTGCTAAATATATTTATGTAATTGTAGGAAATGCAGAATTTTTTTGGATCACTTTAAAGCAAAAATGTTTTATTAATCGCGAATCAGACCCAAATGGATGCAGAGTCTTGTTGGTAGGAGGACTGGAGACAATTAAAGAGCTACAGGTAACAGATTATTTCGGACTGGCACTGGTGGAGAAACCCCTCCCTGTACAGCGAGATTTTGTTTTTACTCAATTTGCACACTTCCACCACCTTTGCTTGGCACAAAGTAAAATTGCATAATAAATTGGGTTGGAAAATAATTGGGCACATTTTTAAAAAAACGCAAATTTGTGTTTGCATTGTTTTGCATTTATGCTTATGTATTGTGTAATACTTCTGGCAAGGCACTGAAGTGCTTTCAGTCAGTGGGTAGCATGCTACTCCTTACATTTTAGACAACGAGTGAGCGCCCACTGCGATGAGGATGGAGTCTGACTAGTTGACCCAGTCAGAAGAAATTACGCTTCAGACACATCCTTGCTCAGTATTGTGGGGACTTGTTTCAACTTTGAATTCCCTCTCTATTTAAAGGCCATATTTTGCCCTTCAAGGGTTCATCCAAGACTCTGTCCCTACCCTTAAACCTAATACTGTGGGAAAATTCCCCAACTTGGTGGATTTGATAATAAAGTTTATCTACGGGTGTAAACATCGACAGATTAATTGAATCAGGCACTGCCAGTTGTGAACACACCTCAGTGTTTTGTGCACCTAAGTTGGACTTAGGTGTTCGAAACAAACTTTGGCCATTTGATTCAGATAGGTAGGGTGTTAGAAATTGGGTCTCTAGTTGGCAGAGGTTTGCAACCTGTCCAAGTAGGGAACACAATCGTATTCAGGGTAAGCAAGATACACACTTTAAATTAACCTGCGCTCACCCTCTGGTAGCTTGGCACAGAGCAGGCTTACCTTAAGAGGCAATGTGTAAAGTATTTGTGCAACAGACAAACACAGTAACCCAATGAAAACACCACAAAAAGACTCCACACAGGTTTGGAAAAAAGAGAATACTTATCTGAGTAAAACAAGACCTAAACAACAAAAATCTAATCAGTAGAAGCTGAGACATAAATATTTAAAGAATAAATGCAAAAATAGTGCTTAGAAGTCACTTGTAATTAAAAAGTTACTTGAGATCTCGAGAGACAGGTACAAACCCAAATTTCAGCCTGACCGCGGTGAAGGGCAGGGCGGCTACAGAACCCAGAAAAGGACCCTCTGAAGAAATGCTTTGGCTGGAGCAAGTGTCGATGTCAGGAGCGTACTGTGTCGTCAGTGAGCTGGCGCAAAGGGGGCCCCTCTTCATCGTTGAGCTCCGTTGAAGTGAATGCAATGCGTCAGTGGCAAGCCACGCTGGTTGTGGATCCTCTATCATCAAATAGCCACTGCATCAGCGTCAAAGGGCGATACATTTCTCATGCAGTTGGGGGATACATCAGTTTTTGCAGAAATCAGCTGCAGAACCCACTTCTGAAGCCCAGGACTGGAGGGGTCACCGCAGTCAAAGGTAGGACTCACATATGGAAGAGTCCGGCAGCACCAGCAAGATTTCAGGAAGTCTTTTGTGTCCAAGAGACTTCAGAAAACAAGAGGCAAGCCAACAAGCCCTTGGAGTTACTCTGGGTTCAAGTGAGATGGGTCCAGTCTTTGTCCTCAGTAGAGCAGAGATCAGCAGGCAGCAGGGCAGCTCAACAAAGCAGAGAGGGAGTTCCTCAGAACAGCCAGTCAAGGCAAATTGACAATCCTTGCAGCACAGCAGTCTTTACCCAAGCAGAGTTCTTCCCAGGTCCAGGAGTGTACTGATTTAGTAGGGTCAGAGCCCCAGTACTTATGTCCTAAAGTGCCTTTGATGGTGACTTCAAATGAGCTCTCTGAAGTCTACAAAGATACCTTTCAACCCAGTCCTGTATGCCAGGCTATCTGTGGGGGGTACATCAGTGCTTTGTGTGTGGACAGGACACTACCTATTGAAGTGTAAGTGTTAGCCCCCCTACTTCTTCGCTGTCCAGGAAGATCCATCAGAATGCTGAGGAATTAAGATGAGTGCTCAGAATGCAGATGAGCCTCACCTTCCTGTGTGTGAGCCTGTCTAGAGGAAATGCACAAAGTGTAGCTGTCACCCAGACCAGACGTGTATTGGAGACAGGGTGCAGGCACACAGATCAAAGTTTAGAGCGGAGAAATGTCCACTTTCTAAAAGTGGCATTGTTAAAATAGTAATGTCAAATCCACCTTTACCACTAAAGAGAGTTATCATTACTATTCCAAAGATATGAAACAAGATTTAGCTACTCATATCTAATGAGGAATTACAGCTTTAAAGTGTTTTAATGAATTCCTAGTGCTAGCCTATAAGAGGAGTAGGCCTCAAAGTAGTAGAAAACTAATGTAGTTGTTTGTCACTACCAGGACATGTAAAACTTAAAAGTACATTTCCTACCTTTTAATTGCAAAGCGCCCTGTGCTTAGAGCTGTCTAGGGCCTACCTTGGGGGGTGGCCTATGTCTAATAAAAGGCAAGTTTAATGCATGGGAAGTGGTTTTAAAAGCCAAACAGAAGAGGTAGTAAACTGCACACAAAGGCCTTGCAATGGCAGGCCCGAGACAGGTTTGAAAGGCTACTTGTGTGGGTGGCACAACCAGTGCTACAAGCACACTAGTAGCATGTAGATTGCAGGCCATTGTTATATGTATACCATTTTACAAGGGACTTATAAGTAAACTAAATATGCCATTCAGGTATATACTAATATCACCCTGTTTAGGGGAGAAGAGTCTACCCTTTATCACTGGCCAGAAGTGGTAAAGTGCTCAGAGTCCTACGGCCAACAAAACGATACAGCAAAATGTAGAGGCTATCATGCAAAAAGTTGGGGACGACAGGTCTAACAAATGAGTATTTAAATTATAATAAATTAATTTGGTAATTGTTTAAACATATATTCAAAGACTCATAAAACATTTTAAGAAAGACGACAAGGAACTAGGTGGGTTGATTGACATAAGTGCAGAAACCTATACCTAGTAAACTTAAGTCTAAACTCCTAATATAGACTTAGGTCCTAGAGTTCAGATGTTCTCATGGTTTCACTTTAATGAATGCGTAGAAGCAGGTGTAATTTTGCTTGTTTTAAACTATTTAATATGGAATAAAATGAAGCAGTTTTTTAGCTTCACATGCTAATTTTAAGTTATCTCAATTTGCCTTTTCAAAATAGAATCACAAAATCAACACCCTTTGTGAGAATGTGTTTCGTTTCCGTGTATGATTCAATAAGTTGTCAGACAAACTACTGGAGGACACATAAAAAAAATTCTGAAAGCACATTAAAAATAATTATCCAGAGGGAAAATATATTTTGTGCTGTGGATACACACTCCCTAACAACGCCAGGAAACAGTGGACACATCTATACCTTTCCCATTTTAGAAAACACCTTCCAATACCTCTTCGAGAGACTAATCTCTAAGGGTTGGAAAGGCTCTGCAAAACACATGCATGTATGTGGGCTTCAACAGCTTTTTGCTTGGCAACCTGCTAGGATGTTTGCCTGCCCGGTCCCTGATCTGACATTTTACTTCAGATGGTAACCCAGAAAAGTGGCAGATTTTTCACAAGAGTAACTTTCAACTGCTGTCAGAAGTATCCACTGAAGTTTGTGAATGAAGACATGGGGATTTCAGTGGTCTTTGTGTAGATGATGCCTTGTAATTCAGTAAGGGACAGGGAATATCTGTGGAGTTGATGTAGATGCCACTTGATTATGTTAATGAGGATCAGGGAATTTCAATTGTCGTTGCTGTCAGAGTGTCGATCATGACCAACTAAGTCAATGGAGATGAAATTTCAGTGGTCATGGCGTTAATACTTGGAACAATTGTTCAATTATATGTCAGGTCATTGTTTCTTTCTGAAAATTGTCCAAATCATGTTTTCTTTGGTACAGTTGGATAGTTCAAGGAATTGATGTAATGTGTGTCAATAAATTGCTTTATATTTTATTGTGGTATACACATTCAAATACTGCTTAACCTTTGTTTTTTATAAGAAAGGGATTAGAGAGTTCCAGCCATGGGTCAGTTTTTTAGTTTAGAAAGTCTACTTGGAAAGAAAAGAAACATTGTGAATTGGGTCCTACCTTACTGGGTTGGTTAAATGTGACCTCAAAACGAGAAATTCACCTGCAACAGTAACACTTAGAAATTGGAAAACCAAAGTACTTCAAAAGTATTTTGTGTGTTTTTCAGCAGTGTTTGAAAATGTTTCTTCATCGACATACTACACAGTTAAAATGAAGCAAATGTCCAAACAAATCAGATGGAAAGGGCCTCTGCTGGTCAGATATGCAAAACAGGCTTTCAAATTACAAAATGTTCTACTTCTAAGTTCACACCACATCAGCACAGCAAGAAGTTAAGTGCTAACAGTTCATGCATAAAATTGCTGGATCATTTCTAACAAGGCTCAATGGGATAGTTTGTTTTTCTGTTGCAATGTATTCTTCACCTCGCTGGTTCACTCAAAAATCAATTTTGTGCAGTAGTGATAAGGAGTCAGATATGATAATGTGAGTTATTATGATTATGATTGTTATTATGATTATTGTCAGTAGTGGTAGTATTTTTATTTGGGGCAGGAGCGTTAGATTTGAGATGCGCGCTCACATCATGTGTTTTGCATATTTTTGACTTTGCTTACAGTCCTGCCTCACTTAGGAATGTTGAGAATCTCATCTATGCATGTGTTCTGGTAAGCTTCCTCATGTTCTCTGAAGGTAGAAGAATTGCGTCTGTAGTATGTTATGTTCCTCCGTGGTATGGTCAGTGAGTCTTATTGTCTGAGGCTTGTTAATTCCCTATTATCTATCGCCTTTTGGCATTGAAATCAGTCTCAGTTTCCAGAGTCTCTTCTGTCGACTGTAGCTTTCACCACAAGGGAGTCCCGAGTGGTATTGAGTCCAGTATCTAAGTATGGGGGAGATTGTAATGAGATGCGCTCTCAGAAGATGTGTTTACATATGGCGGAGCCTAGTGATGATTCCCATCCTACCTACATTAGGAAAGTGGCGCCACTTGATTGCGTGATTCTTTCTGGGTTGAAACTTGTAGGGGACACCAGCCGACACCTGTGTAAGTGGTGTCAGTGAAAAGTACTTAGGGCCATATTTATGGCCAAGTCATGCAGTGCAGCACAGCAAGGTGTCTTGTTGCGCTTTACTGCATGACAGGGAAAGAGTAGGAGTGCATCATATTTAATTTAATACTGCACATTCCTGCCTTTTCTCGTGTGCTGGCGCTCTTTTGGCTGCCTAGCGCCAATGCAGGCACCCTTGCACCATGTTGCAAGGGTGCCTGCTTTCTAAGGAGGATTGTTTTTGTGCAAGATGGGCACCTTCCTGCACAAAAACAATCCCCCCTGAGGCGTTTTCCTCTTTCTATGTGTGCTGGTGAATGCAGCACACATAGAAAAAGGGGGGGGGGGGAGGGAAACCAGGAGAAATAAAGATATTTCTCCTTGTTACTCCTCGGCTGAGGAAGCATAGGTTTTTAGTGCATTCCCAGGTGTATCACTCTTGGTAAATCTGGGAATGCATCGAAATCCATGGATGTTGCGTGAGAACACCAATGCAACACCCATGGAATCATCTCCCTGGTGCAGAATAATGCAACGCAGCAATTAGTGTTGCGTTGCATTACTTGTGATTTATGAAGCCACTCAGAGCCAAGCAACGTGGCCTTGTGTGGCTTCATAAATCTCATTTTGAAGTTGCGTCGCTCTCGCGCCACACTCTATTGTGCAAGAGCAACACAAAGGAACTTATAAATATGCCTCTCAGAATGTCTCCTTATAATGAAGGCTAATGACCATAACCAAGTCCTCCTGCCCAAGCGTCTAAGCATGTGCTTTCTTTCAAAACATGTCATCTCCTCTGCTGTAGTCCAATTGTGTATTGTTTGCACTTCTTGAAATCAGCCCACCATCAATGACAAGCTGGTTGGTTTTCTGCCATTAGCAGAAACTAGTAAGGTTTGCCTCCTTAGTGATAAAGTTGATCCGTGGGCTACCCTTCAAAACTTTTTTACCACCACTGTTGGAATTGACCATCTTTTGTGTGATATTCCCCCAGATATGTTGCCTTCACTCTCCTATTTTTTCTGTACCTGTGTTAGTAGGCCTTAAGACTTAGCACGCTTTACTCCTGCTAAGCAGTGGTAAAGTAATTGTACTCTCCCTTCCAAGTATCATAAAATTGGTATACCTCTAATTGGCACATTGAATTAACTAAAAAATGTTACTACATGTATCCAGAGGTTGTAAATGAAGTGCTGCCAGTGGGTTACAGCACTTATCGTGCCACCCACTAAAGCATTACTGTGAAACCTGTCTCAGGCCTACCATTGCAGTCTATAGTTCAGATTTAAACTGCCATTTCGTCCTAATTAGATAAGCCTTTTGGCAGGCCTAAACCAAACTTTAAAAAAATGTATAAGGCTTCCTTAAGGTACTGTCACAAAAGGATCGTAAGGCAGGGTGCATGATATTAAAAAATAGGATTTCATTGTAGCAAGGCTACCTCTCCCATAGACTAACACTGGGTTACCTTTTAACAATAAGTGATAACTTCAGTTTGGGAGCAGAGAAATACTTCTTCCACTCATTTCAATCGTAATTTAAAATGCTCTTTACTGGTAAATTTGGATTTTAAATTACTATTCTGAACATTGCACTTTAAGCAAATTGGCACGTTTCTGCCTTTCCTTTGTTAGCCTAGACAGATTGAAGCCTGACCCAGGGAAGAGGGAAGAACTGACCAAAACCATTTTAGGGGTAGACAAAGGTGGTGACCCCCACACACAGGCGTGTAAAAGTGGCTTCCTTGTGCTTGGGGGGGGGGCTGTGTTTAGAAATAACTTATGCGTTTACTACCACCTGCTTCAGTGTTCCTTGTGTGTCCAGCAGATTACAGGCAACAATAAAAATGTTAAAAGAACTCTTCTGAGATCGGAGTTTTGTCTAGTGGCAGACTGGCTCATCATGAAGTAGCGGAAAGATTTAATATGAATGTTTAATATGATTGTGTATAATCACAGAACTGTATTTTATGTGGATAGCTCAGTTGGGTGCTAATTTTGTCACCGAGATTCTTTTGTTGCTTGCGGTTCATAAGTTACAATCCTAAAATAGCGCACTGACTTATGAAATGTCACTTAAGAGATACATGCGAACTTCACGTATAGGTTAGAGCAGTATGTTTTTCCCCAGTTTTTTATTATGTATTCCTAATATAGATGAAAAGGGTTTGTTTGGGTGGAAGTACATTGTTATCAGTAAAGACAATGCCAACCAGCGCTTTAAAACAAATGAAATGCAGGGCTGGGAACCAAAACTGGCCCTGGCAAAGTGCTAGGCCGGCCCCCCCGGGGGTTGGGGGTGCCGCCGAGCTCTTTGCCAGGGCCCGTTTTCAGCTGATTTTGTTACAGGGCTGATTTTGCAGCTGTGCTGCAAAAACGGCCCTGTAACAAAAACGGCCGCCAAGGGCCCAAAATCGGCCCCCACCTGTGCGGCCCACCGGGGAATTGCCCGGTGCCCGCTACGGCCAGTCTGGCCCTGATGAAATGCATGTGGGAAAGGGGCTATGGAGAGATGAGGGGCACTGGCCGAGGGTGGTAATGGGGAAATCCATAGAGACGGAGGTCATGGGCAGGGGGGGCTCCTTAACAAATTGTCATTTAGGGTGCCACCAGCACTGTAACCGGTCCTGCCACCTCCTTTGAATTGGTGGTAAAATATTAATGTACCCTCTGCATTCCCACAAAGATCTGTAGAGACATTTGTGAATGCGAAGAGAAAATATGGCCATCTATATGTTGTTCAGCCGAGCATGAGACTGGCTATAACATATGCATGAGCCAGCCAATGAGGCATGTAAGGACAGCGCACCCGAGAGTACAAATATGAAAGTGCTGCCTGCGAGTGCAGCCTCGCCGCATATTATGACTGTCGAACCTGCTAGTGTCATGTTACATTATGCAGATTTGTGCAGACTATCACGGGGGGATCCTGGCGCTGAGCAGGTGTGAGTCTAGCCACACTTAGGACCTAGTGGACCCACCTAAAAAGTCAAGGCTTCGGGCTTCACGCAGACCTCAAGACGTGACGAGGAGGCCCTTATGCGTAGCAGCAGGTCATTCCACACTTGACAGCGATGGAGGAGAAGGCTCACCCGCTGGATTCGGTTTTCCATATGCAAATGTATGTTCCCCTATCCGATCAATTGGTGAATCACACCCCTGACTCCCATCCCTCTATTTACGGCACGCACATCTGGTTACTTTTCAGTTGTGTGATCAGAGACGGTTTCATTATCACTAAAAGGTCACTTTAGCAGGAAGATAACTGACTGAGCGTGACCTGGCCAATTCGCTATGAATCTTATTCATAATGTGAATTTTCTGAGTTTATCAAATTTATGCTGCATGGCCTATGTTCTCTAAGCATTACTCAGATGATTTTCCTGATTACAATGACATCATAGCAGCCTGTTCACCCATCACAGAGTCATCCTTGTCTAGGTGCCATAACAGCTACTGGGTAGCTCAGCGAGCTGAACTCTCGCAGCTCAGGTAGATGAGAGTCTGCAGGTCACAAGTTCGATCCCTGGATGGGTCTCAGCTTTCCATCCTGTAGAGTCGTCAATTAAGGTGCCATTTTTTTTGGTGCTTGCACCTGCTGTTAATTACAGCGCTTAGAAATGGCGAAAAGTTGCTTTATAGATACATTTGGATTATTATATTAGAATGTGAAAGGCTGCAATTTTGTTCCGGTAATTTATCACGGAAACACTAAATCATACGATTAATAATTTATCCGAGAACTTTCTTGTTCTGTCTCGGTGCCCCTTATACCGAAGTGTTTTATGAAAAAAGCGTCTTTATTACCTTCGGGCTGGCAACGACTTTACAGATTTGCGGAACATGGCGGCAAGCAGCGGCGTCGCTTCCACTCGCCCAGGTGATGTTCCAAGTAATCTCGGACTTTATCGCCGTTCCAGAAGCGCCGATTGAAAGCCGCTGCCAGTCGTAAGAAGGCGCTGCTCATCGAAGAGGGCCCTGAGTTTAGCTGCCGCAATCAGCCTCCTCCACTTCATGTTCAAGGCCTGCCACTAACTTTGAAGGCAGCGCGGCCTCGTGCTTGCGAAGTGCGGCGCGCGGTACTTCAGCGACACCCCCCACGTTCCCTCTTCAGACAGATGGCAGAGGCCTTGATGTGGAGTTGATGGGATATCTTTTTTCCAGGGAGAGCCTGTCTCTGTCTGTGGCATGCGGTGCCGATGTGATCAATAAAGCTGTCAGGCAACTTCGACTTAAGCTATCAGGCCTCCGCACGCAGTCCCAGTACCTCCGTGGAGCATATCAGACGAAAACTGGCTTAAAAGTAAACTATCGCAACTTTTTTTAAAGGTGGAATCAAATCCGCAGAATATAGTGGAAAATCTAATGATATATGAAAGGATCATTTGAATTCACGATTTCCAACTCAATCCACATTTAGACAGTTTTGCAACTGGTTTTTCAAACAAGATGGTTTGGTGAGTTTAATGCTCGCGACTGACATCTGCTGTGATCTACATGTAAGGTGTGTCGAGCCCAGCAAGACCAACTCGGTCTTCCATACTTTTGAGGGGGCAAAACGAGTGATTTTAAATAGGGTAAGAGCAACAAGCTTAGAAGAGTGCTTAGAAGAAGCGTAAATAGTGTATGAACCACGGCATATTAAAAAAATAGTATTTCTGTTACGATTATCGAGCCAATAAAGTGAATAATGTGGTGAATTAATGGGAGGGGATTAGCACACAGCAGTCAAATTGTACAGGTAGAGCTGGCCAGTCACACAGCATAGGTGTGTGTGCGCATGTCTGAGCAGATGAAACATGTAGGGGCATATCATCAAGCCAGGCGATAAAATTATCGCCGCTTTAGCGGCAGAAAACTGCCGCTAAAACGGCGATAATGGGCTTAATAATATGCTCTATGGAATTCCAGTTGAAGCTCAGGTTAGATGTCCTTCACATTTAACATGGGCTTCAATTGGAATTCCATAGAGCATATTATCAAGCCCATTATCGCCGTTTTAGCGGCAGTTTTCTGCCGCTAAAGCGGCGATAATTTTATCGCCTGGCTTGATGATATGCCCCTAAAAATTTTATTTTCAACATTTCTATTGTGCATTGCTTTAAGTGGAGGGGCCCCTGCAGGGTCTCAGACCCGGCAGTAATCAAAAGCTTACTTTAGATAAAATTCGTCCCTATAGGCCTTATATTCATGTCCTTAACTTTTCAGGCAACACTTTCTTTCATTGTTTTCAGTCTCAACAATGACGGAAAATGGTAATCCGCATCAGCGATGCAGTCCCTGTGTACATTTCACGTTTTACTGCATCTCACATTCCTTGTGGGTATTTGTTTTTTGCAAATATGTTTTTGTAATTTTTCTCCTGGCAACATTTAAAACTTCAGGTTGTGGGTGGGTGTTTATCATGGGGCATGACTGAGAGCTCTGAAGATGAGGCAGTGGGCAGTGCAAGTTTCTTACAGAGCTTAACAGTGAGTCACAAAGGTGTTCAGACTTCATGCACATTCAATTCTTGGCGTCTTTGAAGAGAACACTGGTCAGATATGGGTCAGTTATATTTGTGATTCTATGGGGAAATATGGCAAAGAGATATACTGCTCTCAAAATATTGACAATGCAAAAGAGAAAGAAAGTGCAGTGCTTACAGGTGAGTGAGGGAGTGGGCTGTGAGTGTAGGGGATGGTGTAGTGCACTAGATGAAGCTCGTTGAGAAGATCAAATAAACGGTGTATGAGATATGCAGATGGAGGATTTCAGAAAGTTGTGAAGAAATAAACATAAATGTCTAAGAGAGTGAAAGGCTACAGAGGAAAATGGTGTGAAGGGGACCACAGAAGTGACTGAAACACTTTGAAGGCCATTTACTCAGTCCACACATTTACGTAAAGTTTAATTCACGGTCTCATATTTTCAAAATTCAAAGTTTTTAACTCTAAATATTCGCAACAAAATCATTGCTGTTGCTCATTTATTTGATACTGCCAGCAAGCATTGGGAAGGCCGAGGTTTGTGTCAGGTGTATACCCATTGTATATGTCTAGAAGCAATAACACAAAACTAGCAGAAAGGCACTCAAATGCTGGTCAGGGGACACTGTGAAACACAGCATTTTAGTTTTCATGTTTTAAGCCGCACCCTTGGTTACCCAAGCTACGTCTCTTGGGAAGGGTTCCTAGGCATGCTTCTTTGGCAACAACCCCTTTAGAGACCCCCACATTTCGCATCCCACTTAAACCACCTGAGATGCTTAAAGTCTTTTTTAAATATCGTAACAAAGCATTACATTGAACTTCAGTCATATATTTTTGTTCATATTGTTTAAGAGCTAAGACCAGCGAAAAGATATGGACATGTCCAACTTACTGCATGTGGGTTTTCCACTCTATAATACTTGTGTTTCCTCAGGAACTACAGCAGAAAATACCCAATCTACTGCAGTGCACCAGCTAGCACAATATCCAAGTGCACTAGCGTGTTCTGATGGCACCCTACGAGCATGACAAAAAGGGACCCCATTGTGACCTAAGAGTGCCCTTTTGTGCTTAGGCTGCACCCCATTTCCACCAATGCCCTTTCCATACAGTAAGGATTATGGACATCGCAACAGCGCCCTCTTCTTGCCCAAATGCTTGAAATGTAAGATTCAACCACTGTGTTCACGTTGTGCTGTGGTCTCTGTTTTTGACAAAGAAAGGGCATTTTGAGAAGGTCATCATGGCAAGCCTTTAGATTCCTAATATCAAAATATTTGTGCAGTGCAGCAAAATGACACAGAAGTGCCCATGATCCCTATTCTGGGTTGTTCATGCTGTTGTCAGGTATAGATTTGTGCAGTTGGGCTGATGTTGCACATCTGGATAAAAGGGCTCGCGCCATGCACCCTGGTACCACAGCACCATAATACAGACACCTTCTGCAGTGCATTGATGCGTCCGGTATTCAAATCGAAAAGCCCAGAGGACCCCTCAGGGTTATGAAGCACTATATACATTTTGCAATACAATAGGAATCCTAATAAAACATTGTTGTACTTGACCCTCTTTGCAGGGTCACCCACAAACATTTTGCCTTCATCCCTTTTATTTTTCTGAATGAGTTTTTGTACAGCTTTAGGACTCTGTGCACTTTACCACTGCTTATCAGTGCTAAAGGCCTGTGCTCACTCTCTAAACATGGTAAAATTGGCTTACACCTGCTTGGCATATTTAATTTACTTAAATGTTCCTACTAAAGTGGTATACAATATACCCAGGGCCTGTAAATACCATACTACTAGCGGACCTGCAGCAAATATAGTTCCACTCACCTAAGTAAGTCCCTGGCTTGCCATTGCAGCCTGCATGCAGTTTTATACTGTCAATACGACTTGGCAAGCCTTAAACTCCTGTTTTATTGCATACAAGTGACACCTAAGATAGGCCATAGGTAACCTATAAGGCATGGTGTACTGTAGTTAAAAGGTTGGGCATGTACTTTTACGTTTCACATGTCCTGGTAGGGAGAAACGCCTAAATTCATTTTTCACTACTGTGAGGCCTACTGCTCCCACAGAATAACATTAGGTTGTCTTATTACATTTAATAAGGGATAACCTTTGATAAGTCAGATTTTAAGTTACAATTTTGAAAATGCCAATTTCAAAAAGTTGCAGTTTTTCAGTACTATTTGGTGCCTGCAGCCTGTTTCTGGGTCACATGTCTGGGTGTAGTTAGCAGTTGGGCTTTGTATATTTCTCTCAGACAGCCACACCGAGGGATTAGGTGTGCCTGAATGGGCCATCAACTGACAGGATGGGGGCAGAGCTTGGGACAGCCCCGCTTGCAATTGAATAGACTGTGCTCTGCCTTCATACAAATGACTTGTCCTCACTGCATTGTTCATGCAGCCAGCTTGGTGCCAGGGCAGGGTAGGCAGGAAACTTCAAGAACTTCAAAGGTAATTCTCTAGAAACTTCTTTTACTTCAAAGAAAGGCACCAGGTATAAAAAAGGACTCCCAGACCCAACTCTTCTGTACACTACTGGAATTGTGGATTTAACAGAAGAAGTAGAGCTGTGCTGCTTTACTGCTAAAAGGACTGCCACTTTGCTGCCCTGCTACTCTGCTGCTCGGTGGCACGCTGCCCTACTTGATTTTCAATAAAAATTTCTCAGACTCCAAACATGATATTCCTACTTGCTCCCAATTGAATGTTAGCACTTATTGAATGTAATATTGCAACCCATTGTTATACTATGGGAGAGGTAATCCGTGTAGTAGTTAAAAACAAATTTAAGAGTCTTTCACTGCCAGGACATGTAAAAGCTAAAAGTACATGTCCAACTTTTTAAATACACTGCACCCTGCCCTCTGGGCTGTGTAGGGCCTACTCTAGGGGTGACATTTGTTTTAAAAAAGAAGGGCTAGACAAGTAAATTAAATCTGCCAAATGGGTGTAAGCCAATGTTACATTGTTTAAAGGAGAGAGCACAAGCATGTTAGCAGTGGTAAAATGTGCATAGTCCTAAAAGTCAACAAAAAAGGAGTTCACAAAACAGGAGAGTGAAGGCAAAAGGTTTGGGGATGACCCTGCAGGAAGGGCCCAGTCCAACATTGAGCATGAGATACTACTGGTCAAATAAACTCTATAACCAGAAGTGTACTACAAGGAAAAGCTAGCAGTGGATAAAGTTGCATAGAGTTTCGCACACGCCAACATAATTCCCACAAGAACTATGGATTTTAAACATATTCTGCAAGTGTCTCCATGAAATTTGTGAATCTGGCAATGCATAAGATATCAATTTTCCGCATTTCTTTTGAGAATCAATGATCTTGCATACATTTGACTTGCGACGGCCTACTTTGTAGTTTTTGTAAATCATGCAGTCAATGTTTCTATCTCAATCCATGTAGCACATAACCAATATCTCATTTCACACTCACTCTGAGTACATTAATGAATAGAGTACATACTGGAGAAGCATATCACCAAGAGCTCTCAGGCCGCAGCGACTGTATTTGGCAGAGTCAGCTACAGTGCAGCATCAGAGATGGTCACATTGTTTTTTTGTTGCTGAAGAATCGATGGTATGATATCTTCCAAACCAGGCATAGAACTTATAGAAGATCCAGTTCATATATCCTGAAAATAATATCCTAATAGCTGTATTATCCTATTAATGTAAGAAACCTTTGGGTCATTATCACTTGCTACAAGAACATATAAATCTCAATTGCCATGCACAACATTTGGTACCCATGCATTTTCAGATTTCTTTTGATAGAGAAACCATAATGAGTCATTCTTTTTACACACCTGAGCCTGGTTGCATTTGAATTTGGTTGATCGGGTCATATCATTTATTTTTGCCAGAAAGCACCTGAATCATCTACAAAAAGCCTTCCAATGTAGTAAAACATATGAACGTTTTATTGTGAAAATAAAGGGAACAATCCACACAGTTGCTAAAAAAAAGCTATATTAACAAAAGACAGTCAAGAAATAATGTGTTGTAATACATAAAACAATGAATAATCAGCTACATCTCCTTCTGTGGGTGTGAGAATGTTGAACTCAAAACTATAGACTGCAATAAATGTTAATGTATCAAAAATGTAGATGGAAAAGATATCACCCACACAATAGGTGTCGATGTGTTGAAAATTCCGAAGACTAAGAAACAAGCCGTTTCCGCTAACTGTGAAAATCTGCACCTTCTGATACTCACAAGAAGGGCTGAATTATATGCATCTAAGTTGTGAAATTCTATAGTCACCTCGTTGTGGCACTGAAAGGCTAGTCCCTAGGCCACTGAGTCAAAATAAATGTATTTGGCAAGCATGCAATCACTCATCGCATCATACAACAAAGAAATACTATATAAGGATAAAAGTGAGAACATAAAATATATTTAAATATAGACACATAAAATTAAAAGTTTTAAAATACCCAAAAACAATAATCTTTATAGTTGTATGCATTGAGGGCCTCATTTATTGGGTTTTGACGTAGGGCAGCGCAGCAAATCATCTAACTGCACTGCCCTACGTTAAATTGAATGGGCAGGAATGCACCGTATTTACGCAATATGATGCATTCCTGTCCTTTCCCCCTGCACTGGCGCTGTTTCAGCAGACTAGTGCCAATGCAAGGACTCTTGCACCATGATGCAATGGTGCCTCCATTGCATGCAGGTTTGTTTATGAGCAGGCAGGAAGGGGCACCTTCCTGCACAGAAACAATCCTAAGGGGAAAAAACGTGGAGAAATAAAGATATTTCTCCGTGTTATGCCTCACCTTGGGAGGTGAAAGGATTTGGCGCTTCCCCAGGTTAACATGAAGATGTAAATTTGGAACAGCATCAAAATCCATGGGTGTTGCTTGGGAACACCCACCACAATGCCCATGATTCGGCTCACAAACGGAGAGTAAGGCAACTCAAAAATTTGACCTACTTTGCCTTACTCCCTCTCTATGAGGCCATCCACAGCCACGCATAGGGGGTTTGCGAGGCCTCATTGATCTGATTTTGTAATCTGCTCCACTCATACAAATTTATCAAAGCCCTTTTACAAGTAGGAAGTTCGATCTGGCTCATGAGAGGACTTGTGTGATCCATTACAAAGCATAAATAAGTCTGGGCATAAAAGAGGTGTCCCCTCCCCACGAATGATCTGACTTCAGTTACTGACCCCCTAAGTTGTGGTGGTAATAGAGTTTCACAGCGCGCACTGTCCCAATGTTCTGGTGCCACTTTCGCCGTCATATCTGCAGCCTCGCAGGAAGTAGGCAGTGGTCCACCCTTACTCCTAAAGTATTTCAAAACGACAAATATTTTTTTGAAAGAAGCACCAGTGCCTTTTTGTATATGAGCTCATTAAAAAAGGTTTCCCGTTTGGGACTGCAAATACAGGAATATAGGTCTGCTGTCCATTTTAGGCTTCCATCCATGCATTCATAACTAACCACAGAGAGTTACAAATTGCGACCTGACCAATTAATATTCATAAGGCAGGCCATTTTGGTGACTATCTGCAAATGGCCAGTTTGAGATGTGACACATATTTCATGTCACAAATTGCATTCCAAATCATAAACCAATGTGAAAATTGCACAGCTTTGATTTGTGAATGAAAATAGCACATCAGGCCCCTACATAATAAAAATCTTCCTATTCCACAAACCACAATTTGCAATAGATGTTTTTGTATTTCTCATAAAAAGAAAACTAGGACATCAGGGCATGGGATGCAATGGGTGAGTGTGCATGCTTTTTTAGAACCAGACAACATCGGTAACATAGAGGGGGCCAAAGACATACACAACATCCCCTCTTTTACTACAGATCACGCCAGTTCGACATGTGCACTGAAGTGATCTCAGGAGGGCATTCCCTCATTTGTATGGGTATGTGGCCTCATGCAAATTAAAACAAATTGACCTCTGGACACATGCCATATTGTTGACAGGGGCGCAGAGGCAAAACAGCTGCTAGAAGGTACCCTGACAGTGCTCAATGGCACCCCATACTAGTAACCCCCTGTGAGAAATTGGGCGACTGGTTAAGAGGAGGGTGAAACCCTACTCAGTCAATAACCGCAAATCTAGGGGAAACACAAGCAGACCCCAAATTAACATGTGTTAAATTTAACCCTCTGGTAGCTTGGCACAAAAGCGGGCAGGTGTAACTTGGAGGCAACGTGTAAAGTATTTATGCAGCACACAAAGAGTAATCAAGTGAAAACATTACATAAGGAAAATCCCACACTAATTTTGAAAAATAAAGTTAAATATAATAAATTATTTGACTGCAAAACACAAATAATCCAATCAGCAGAACTGGAGATATACAATATTAGAGACTTAGGTAAAAAAAAGGGCTTAAAAGCACAAAGCGCCACTGTGGTTATCTGATTGTGCCAAACTGGGACAATTATCACAAGTTCAGGCTGACCACGATGGAGTGCAGGCCAGATACAGGGACCAAGTTAGTCCTGCTGAGAAATGTACCTTAAATCATAGTTGCAGAGCGCTGCACTGCACAGGGGCGGTTCTGGGCACTGATGCAAGATGCTGCGTCGGAGATGCTTCAGGCAGTGGTGGTTCCTAGGTGGCAAGGCTGCAGTGTGAGGTCCTGCTTTGGAGATGCATCATGCAGCGGTGGTTCCGATGAGAGGTTGCGAAGTCCACATCGAGGATGCATTGCACAGTGGCGGTTCCAGTGAACTGGGCAGGCTACACTGTGGGCTTGCGTTAAGGTTGGGATTCTCGGCAAATAGAGTCCAGGTGCAGCGTTCAAGATGGTTGAAGGCTTTTAGGAGGCTAGCCAACCAGGCATTGAAGTCACTCTGGTGGCCCTGGGTTCAAGATGCAGGTTCAATCCTTCCCACTCAGGCAGCAGGGCAGCAGAGGTACAGGGCAACAGGGCACTCCTTATTGCAGAAGAGCAGCACAGCGGTCCTTCTGAGTCTTCCACTGGTCAAGAAGTGTACTGAAGAGTTCCTTCTGAGAGACCACTGTTTATACCTGGTACCCACTTTGAAGTGGGAGAAGCTTCTAGAATCCTCCCCCTTACAAAGATGTCTGTAATTTCCTTGCTCCCTGCCCTGGCTCCAGCTTGTCTGGGGACACGAAGACTGATGTGAAACCCTTTATGAGTGTGCAGAGAAGGTTTTGATGTGCAAGTGTGTTAGGTGACAGCTCTGCCCCCTTAGCAAGTCAGAGATGGCCCATTCTGCCAAAACGTATTCCCTATTTTTCTCACTGCCTGCGAGTGATACACAAAGACCAGCTGTCTGCCACACCTAGTTGTGACCCAGGATTCAGGCGGCAGGCAGCAAATGGTTAGGGCAAGGAAATGCCAACTTTCTAAACATGTCATTTTCAGAATTGTAACTTAAAATCCAACTTTACCATTAAAAAGGCTTTTAAATTACAATTATTTAGACACCAAAACTTTCTACTTACTCTCTTTTGAAAGTTATCACTTATTAAATGTAATAACGTAACTCAATGTTATCCTATAGGAGAGACAGGCCTCGCAGTAGTGAAAAACAAAGGTAAGGGTTTTTCACTTCCAGTAAATATAAAACTTAAAAGTACATGTCAAACTTTCTAGATACACTGAACCCTGCCCTATGAGTTGTGTAGGGCTTACCCTAGGGGGACCTATATGTCTTAAAAAGAAAGTTTGGACCTGGAGATAAACTTTATTCTGCCAGGTTGAAATTACAGTTAACAACTGCACACACAGACGATAATAGAAGGCCAGAGACAAGTTTACAGGGCTACTTAAGTGGCTGGCACAGTCAGTGCTGCAGGTCCACTAGTGGGATTTAATAAGCAGGCCCTGGATAAATGTAATGCCACTTTACTAGGGGCTTACAAGTAATTTAAATGGGCAGTTAGGGGTTAGCCAATTTCACTAGGTTAAAAAAGAGAGCACAAACGATTTAGCACTGGTTGGCAGTGGTAAAGTGAGCAGAATCTTAAAGCCAACAAAAATGGTTCAGAAAATGAGAAAGTGAAGGAAAACGTTTGGCGATGACCAGGTCCAACCCCCCCCTTCATTTCCCCCCAGGAATTCCAGCCACTCACTGCACCCACGTGCATGGGGATCTCTGCTCCCATTTCTAAGTCAATCCAGGCGACCCCTACGCGATGAAAGGCAGGCAGGCAGCTTCAAACAGCTGTTTGTCTTTCACTAATGCTATTTTGATTGTGACCACAGCTCCTAGCTACTCAGAGACAGCGCAAATACTTAAATGTGCGATACTGTGCAGACTCGGACACAGCAGTGTATCTATTTTATGGCCACTGGTATCCATAGCTATGTACATAACATGAGCAACTTTGAATCGCATCTGAAGATACTGAAGAGGCGATTGAAATTGTGGCAAAACAGGAGTTGTATGATGAACTTAGCTTTGCGTCCTGAAACCAGGGAAGTGGCTGCAGCAAGGACTAGATCAGAGATAGCCTATAGCGGTGCAAGAGTGGAGTTACAACGTAATCTGTGAGCTGCCACATTTTTGGGGACTTCTGCTGATTTATTGACTCTGTGCACTGGAACACGGCAAACCAGGCCCCGGCATGTGTTCTGACTTTTCAAATATGTTGTAATTGGCTTAATCCTAATTAGCCTTTTTAACTTTCCTATAAGGCCATATTATATGCTGTCCCAAAATACACCTATGTCATGGAGTTAATTGTCACCTATGGACCACAGCATTACTGCGCAATCCACTAGTCCGACAAGACAAACATGACTCCAGGCCTACTACTGAAGCCTGGTTGCTGCAGTTTTCAAACTGCAGCATGACTTGTCAAAATGACCCTTTTTGACATTAGAAAACCTCCCTTTTAAATATTAATCATTCACCTCTTAGGCTTTGTAGCCTACAAGGAAGGGTGAATGGTATTTTAAAGTAGGTCCTATAGACATTTAAAGTTAACAGGCCCTTACATTGGCTAGCATCTAAAAGCTATTTTCACTTAAGGAAGGCAGGCTGGCTATTAAGAAACACTGGAAAGAAATATTAAATATTAACTCTGCTTTCTCAGGTAAGGGGCCTACCAGGAAAATGATTAAGCACATAGTTTTAGTATTTGCTATTAGGCCATCCTAATGATGAAGTCCGATTTGTGAGAACTATTAAGGAAAAATGACATTTAGAAAGTGACCTTTTCCCTGCATCGAGCTGTTGGAAGCTAATTTGCATTTTCCTCCAACTGTCGCCCAGCTGGGGAATTTTCCTTGTGAGGTGTGAAAACTGCTGTAATATCCAGAAGATGCCCCCTAAATATAGTTTTTATGTCTGGGAGAAGGGGGAAAAACAACTACTACATCAGCTACGAGAGCACTCCCACGCGACCTATGTCCGATTCACTAGGGGCTTAAAAAAGCTCACTGGGCTCCCCTTTGCTGTATTATCACAGCAATTACAACAATTTTGTATTCAAATCCATTCTTATTTATTAAATTCATTTTATAAAAAGTTAAAAAATATTTTTTAGTACAAGAAACATTTTGTTTTTCTATTTTTTGGGGGTCTTTTGTGTGCTGTCTTACTATATACAATCCATCATTTCCAATTGGTATACATTATGTACATAGTTTACATGGAAAAAACCCATACTGTGATCCACCTTACACCACAACTGCCTCACATCACATCACAACCTGATCTAACGTACTCATACATACACACTTCACACACATCCTTCGTCCAGCTATAGAGGCATACTGGATGAGAGTCCTTCATTGATTATTCATGATTATGTTGCCAGTTGAATATCCATAATGTCGATGCACGTTTCGGTGGGTAAGTAAATTCACAACCACCTTCTTCAGGACTTCTCCTTGACAATTGAATTCTAACGAAGGGTGTTGGGGTATCCAGAACGGACTGACTGTAATTACAATCACTTATTGGGGTCAGATGCGCAATTGGGGAACCTTTTCCTCAAAATTTAGTTTTTGTAGTCCCTTCTGTAACTATGTAATTTGTCTGTCTCCGTGGCTTTTTTAATATAAGTTATTTTGGTCCAACCTTGTCGTCAGGAAGATCAATGAGGTTTGATTCGCTATGCCTCATCTTGCCTCATAGGGATATAGGCGAAATGTATGTTGACTTTCAATGTTTGTCCATTAGCCTGTCTGCAGTTAGTGTGACTGGACTTTCAAATGTGTGTCTGGTAAGGCTGTATAGCCTGTTGTTGTGCTTGTGCTCACGTATGCCCGTTCAAATTTCTGTGTGTGGTACTGTTATCTGCTCACTCAAATGTATGCATAGTACTTAGTCGGAAACAGGTAGTGGATGAGTCATCTGCTCCTGTGCAGGCCGCCCCGGTTGCAGAATCTTCCGATAGTGCCTTGCTCAGCGGGAGGGGCTGTGCATGTGAAGGAAAATGCCCAGTCAGTGAGGGGCATGTTCCTGCAACAAAGTCTGTTGGTTCCGGCCAGCACGCTGAGTCTGCTCCTCCAACTGTCACCTAACTGGGGAATTTTCCTGGTGAGGTGTGTAAACCACTCCCAGAGCACAGGCAATGGCCAGGAGGTGGGCAAGTGTATTTGTTACCCTGGCAGGAAGTCCAGTTGGGCTGTACCCAGGTATATAATTTACTTCAACGTGGCCTCCTCGGCCACAGGCAGATGTCACATGACACCTGAGCAAGCCTCTTCCTTTGTCCTCCCAGTCAGGTAAGCACCAAACCCCGTGGGGGAGGCTTACCCCAAAACTAGTTTGGAGTGACCAGAGAGGAGGGGCTGCTAATTACCCTGGCCACATCCCCAGATTGGCATGTAGGCTCTGTACAAGGGGAGAAGGGTTTCTCCATCTTGGATTTAGCAAGTGAGGGGCACTGTGGTATTGTTTGCAGTAGGGCAGTAGGATTGTCCTTTTATAACATGCGGTGGACCTCAAATTCCAACCTATAACCCACTTTCTGCTAAAATCCCTGTGCTACATTATTTTGTGACTCTGCTTGAACTTCAAAGAGGGGGTACATGCAACCTCTGGGAAACAATATAGAGAAAATTGTCATGCAAGTTAGGTGAGTGAGCAAAGCCATGGCTATTGACATCTGTGTATGACCTGCAGATCCTGGTTAGAATTATAGTAGAGTTGACTCAGTACTACATCCTTCTCCAGCAGATAAATTGAGTACCATTGAACAGAGTAGTAAGAGCATCTGTTTTTACAGCGCTATGATACAGCAAACCCTGCTATAGTGCACGGTATATAAAAATAAACCCAGTGTTATAGCAGCCCATGAAAAGTAACCCGTTCTTCGTTCCTGACTCACCCTGTACACAGTATGGGTAGAATCAGTGTGCGCCTCTTGATAATGCTGCAGTTTATCAATAGCCTCCTTTCCGGGTGCTGCAACCCTTCACGATCATGTCTTGATTGCCATTTCCAGTAATGCCGATCAAAGGCTATGGTTTGCGGGCGAATTAGTAGACCAGGCAACTGGCCCATGTGGGCACTTTCAACATCTTAAACGATCATAATGACATTTCGAGCTCGGAGGGGGTCGATAGCGCTTCATTTAATATTGACGATCTCGTCTTGGGTTACTGATCTAATCTCTGCCCTCCTCCTGCCCTTTTCACGGCAGATACGATCTCGGATCTCGAGACGTCTCATGCAGCGAGCGCCTGGAGGTCAGCATTCATAACACGAGACGCTGGGAAATATCGATGCACGTGCGATGGCATGAGTAAAAAAAGCGGAAAGAACACTAGCTAAGCTTGGCTCAACAACAGAGACTGCCCGCTGACCTTTGCTTTACTGTACTCATAAACACGGTGCCATTCGGCGGTGAATATAGCTTCCTAAATATATTAATATATATAAATTTATAATCAAGTGCAACCGAGCTAAAATCGTTTCTTAGCAGTCTCTGCAGCAGTAATTACAACATAAATCGCAGTAGTTCTTGCAGTAGGGCCGAGGGTTTTTATAACTAGTGTAAATAAATGGCACTAAAGTAGGAGAAATGTGGATATAAAACGGCTGGACAGGTAGTTGCTGGCAGAGCACCTGTTTCTGGCATGTTTTTATTCTCGTTTGCGCGCGCGAGTGGCAGGACAGGAGTCAGGGCCGTCACCGCGCGCGACCGCCGCCGCCATCTCTGACAAGCCGGAAATCACTTCCTGGATCACTTTACAATGTATGATTTAAGGAAAGCTATTTTCAAAAATGAATCTCATTGAAGGTGAAAGGAGCAAATCATATCATCCATTTACAGACTATATCACAAAACCAATCTGTGTCTGGAGTGATGGCCCTGGCGCGCGCGCGGGCGGAAGCGCCAACGTGGAGCTTGACGTAAAGCAAATAGACAGGCGGTGAACTGACAGGCATGTATGCAGAGAGTGGGACAAGACCCAGGCGGCGGTTCATAACCTCCGAAGCAGCCAGGCGAATTTCTGCAGGCCTGGATCTAACCGTGATCAGCACAACATTTCCACTAAAGGCTACAACGAATATGCACATTATTTTTTCAAAAGATAGTGTTCATTAAAATAGCATATCGCCTCTACACAAAACGTGTAGCGTATTTCTTTTCTTTTTATAGTGGTTCATCCTGTAGTTTTACAATTTTGATAAAAAAAATACAAGTATCACTCAATGTTCTTCTGACCTCGGGTGATGGACAGTTGGCCTTGCCAAGATTTTTTATCTATGGTGGGTGCCAGCAGGGGAAAAGTTAGCTTAGCTAAGCAAGTTGCCTCAAGTAAGACTATAATATGCAACAGTAATTAAAAAAAAAAAAGCACGACGCTTTTGGGATTAGATTTGATATATGTAGATTTCCTGTGTCAATCAACGTGATACATTTAAAGTCATGCTGGGTGCAGAGCTGAAACAGCTGAATGCCTGGCAGTGAAACCAGCCTTGAGCGACAGGTGACAGATTCGAATGCTGACAAGGCTGGCTGAGCCTTCCAGCCCACTCAAGGTTGGTAAATTGAATGCACTGCATTCGATGACAGCAATACCTGTTATTTACAGTGCTTAGAAAGGGCAAAGGTGCAGTTTAAATGCTACATATAAAAAAAACAAATACACTCCAGCTTCACCTGCATCTGTTCTATGAACAAAGGCTGCTCTTGTTTCCCATGAAAGGACAGGGTAAATCCATGAATTGGCAAATATGATGTCATATGACGACATCACCAGTGCCTCCATTACCAGACACACTCTACCCCTATATATCACGCTTGCAGATTCTTGCTTTTTCCCTTTAGGACGCCTTTCACGTCTTTCTATTCCTCCATGTTTCTGCTTTGTGTGTTTTTCCTTCTCTTGTGTTCAGTACATTTCTGATCCTGAAAAATAAGTGCAGGTAACTGAAAAATGAGTGCCGGTGCCCTCCACCAGCACAAACCGGCTCAAATTAACCACTACTTGTGGCCAAATTCTCACATACGTGTCTTGCAAACCTTCAACTTGTGCTTTCAAAGCAAAGATTCCAGGCACAAGGTTTCGGATGCACCTTACCACTGAGGTTGCACATAGGTTTATTTTAAAGTCTGACTGCTCACATTATACATTTTAAGCTTCACGTTCGAAGCCAAGTTTAGTCTTAGCAGCGTTATCCAGACTTGATAGTTTGAGACACAAGACTGGTAGAGGGCTAATATTTGATAGTAGTTTCACAGCAAATTAAGATGTATCAATATTGGAGTGCCTAGCTGTAGCAATCCAGACTGGAATCCAAAATTAATCCTAGCAAAATTGTTAAAACAGGCCCACACTGCTAGGTGCCTTAAATATCATGGGGCTATATGGACTATCTTGATCAGATCATGGCAGCCTATCCAAGTCTGAAATCAGCCCGCCATCTTGCAGCCATTAGAAAATACAAGTGACAGAATAGGAAACAGTCATTACAACGAGGCCTTTAGCACACATTACTTTTGCAACACGACCGTTCCAATGCGTTAGCACGCATTTCCTGCACCACGCAGGATTTTACAACGCACACGCCTTTACCATGCATATAATATATAGATTAGGGAAAGGGTTTTTAAGGGTTTTGGTGGGCATTTTTTGGTTTTAGGGTGGTTATGGGATGCGTTTTAAATGTAAGTATTGGGTAAGTATATCTATATATATATATGGATAGATATATTAGGGGATTTTTTTAAAGGGTTTAGGGTTGGCCTTTTTAGGGTGTTTAGGGCGAGTATGGATTTTTGGGTGGCAAATGTATGTTTAGGGTTTAGAGTGGGCATCAGTTTTTGGATGGCATGGGTCATTTTTCAGGTTTAGGCTGGGAATGGGTTTTTGGGTGGTAAGGGAATGTTTATACACATTCTTATATATTCATGCGTATGTAAATATATAAAAAATGCACATAAATATATATGTATATATACATATATATGTGTGTGTGAGTATATATCTATATATTCACACACATATAAAAAAATATATATACATACACACACACACAAAAACCTACACAATGTACCTACCTGTGGCATTGTAAAGGCATGCGTGATAGAGGCATATGCAATGTAAAAATATGCGTGGTAAAGGTTATATGTCGTAACGGCATTTGCATTTAATGGCTGAGTTGTAACGGCATGAGTTACAATGGAATGCCTGGTTCCATCATACATCCAACAGATGTGCTGGTCCTGTTCTGCTAGGTGTATGGACTAGTCTAGCTGGTAAGTGGCTCCATGTTACATGGAATACTGTCAGCCAGTCCTGGCTTTTTAACCTACTACACTTTGCATACTAGGACTGTTAAACCCATATCAACAATGTTAAGAATGTAGCTACAGTTCCAAGAAAGAACATTGCTGTTGACTAAGAAGTTTAGTTGGCTGAAAGTGTCATACAAAAGGCAAACAAAGCAGACACAAGGAGATCATGGATGGATCGCTCAAACTTTCCAGACACTCACCCCCAGTCACAGATACGGGTTGCATCCATCATCTTTCTTTAGGTCACTTTGCCACCCCAGTTCAGACACAGCCTTATGCAAAACAGTCTTCGGGGTAACCCCTTCATCAGCCAGGATAGCTTGAATCCCGTGGCAAAGTGAGCAAGAGACCCACGTCTAGGCATACCCTGCCCACTTAAGGCAAACAAAGCAAACACAAAGAGATGGTGGACAGAACGATGAAACTTTTCAGACACTCGCCCACAGTCACAGATCTGCGCTGAATCTATCATTGTTCTTTAGCTCACTTCGCCACCTCATTTCAGACCCAGCATATGCAAATCAGTCCTGACCCTCTTCCTCATGGGAACAGTCCAGCCCGAACTGCATTCTGAAACTGGTTTTGGGGTAACACTACTTATCAGCCAGGCTAACTCGATTCCAGTGCCAAAGTGAGCAAGGTACCCACATCTAGTTACACCCTGCCAACTTAAGGCAAACAAAGCAAACACAAGGAGATGATAGCGGGAGTGCTGAAACTTTTCAGTTGTCATGGTCCCCTTAAGCCTTTTCGCCAACTCATATTCTTCCTCCTTGGACAATCGGTTTGCCCTGAATTCTCTTTGGAGTAGCTTACACATCTCTATGTATTCCTGCTTCCATATTCTTTCCTTAGTGGATAGCATTAGATGGGACCCGAGAGGTTTGTTTCATAACCCCCATATAGGGCAACTTCCTAATCTTGAGCTCCTTACTTTCCAAACTCCCTGTCTTCTACTCCTCAGTCCCCATTGAACCAGTCTCCACTCTCTCCTTATTGCTTGCAGGTGACTTGCCCTCAAGCAACTCGTCGCCTTGACCACTTGCGCTGCCCTCGCCTGCTGTAACGCTGTGTCCCTCATTGCTATTGTAATGTCTCTGTGTACCCAACCCTGTGTCCCATACATGCAAACCATTTTGGATGCATGGGCCACCTGGCTGTATATCCCTCAAGGTGTCAGCATATGTGCCCCCTGCTCTTTCTTGCCGCTACATGGCATCAAGATCAGCATCCGCACTATAGCCTGCTGCCTAACCAGTGGCAAAGGTCCACACTGACCACCTTCTGCAACACTCCGTCCGTGTGACAGCAAAATCCTGCAAGAGACTAGGCAAAACCACGTTATCCATGCCCTCCCCTGTACTGCAGACACCAGTTTGCCACTATCTCTGTTCCTCAGCCCAAGGGCCATTATCATCCACCACTTCACCGTCTACCAATCTCATCTCACCATAGTCCACCAGCCCAGCCCAGCCCCGCCCCGCCTGTAATCAACACCAAGACACCTTTCATCCTGCCTACACCATTGCGGTGTTACACTAATCTATAATGCCTATTTATTTATTTATTTATTTATTTTATTTGCGTGTTTATACCGTGCTGGAATCGACTCCCAAAGGAGTATCTCCGCGCCCTTTAGCACCATCAATAAACAAACAAATACTAGCCGTGTACATTTATAACATTAAGATGGTATCTTAATCTTGAAAAAGAAAGGTTTTTAATTGTTTGCTAAAAGGAAGATGTTCTCTATACAATCTGATAGCTATGGGGAGGCTGTTCCACAACATGGGACCTGCCACAGATAAGGTACCTGAGGAGTACTGAGGGCTGTAAGATGCCCTCACAGCATTGCCACCACATCCAACTGGACCTACTCCACCCCGCCCACTCCGGGGGCCATACTAGCTCATCCAGATTAGAGCACTGCCAAGGCCACACTAGACCTTCGTGTGGCAGTTTCGTTGAGGTCCCACCCTTCTGTCCAGATGGCCACACCCTGCCGTGCCTTCTCTTCATCTCAGGGCCAAGGAGCCACACCAAGCTCTACCGAGTCTGGCTGTCTGTCGCCATGATGGGTCTGTAAGAAAAATGAGAGGTCCGGAGTGCTGGAATCCCTAACTCCACGATCCCGACTACCCTTGACCTCCGGAAGCCAACACCACCTACCCTGCTCCACCTGATGCCCAAATTGGAGTGGATTCACACAGCGGTCTTAGCTGAAACTCCCCTGGCAGGATCCCAGCGCGATGGGTCAAAAACATCCCAGACATCAGCTGCCGAATGGCCGCCCCTTCACGAGAGCACCGTCCCCCTCCCACCAACTGACCGTGTGTAATCTCTAATTGGCTGGCCCTTAACGGCCATGTCACCCTGGTCCAAGATTCACTCCCACGGGGACTACGCCTCCTTGGAATCAGTGTGGGCCTCCTCCCATTGGGTCCGTTCCTAGCACTCTGCAAAGAATGCAGACGCCAGGCCTTGTTCCATTCCTGCCTTGGTCCCCCTCAGCCTGTACCCTTTTTGTAAGAGTCCCTCTGGGGTGTTAACCGCCCTCTGCTCTTCCCCTGTCCCATTGCCCACCCCGTCTGCTCCAAACAGTTGCATGAACCAGGAAGCAGTCCCTGTATTATAGAGAAGTGGTGGACTTAAGGAGAGCTGTAATCTTTTCTCCATGTATTGAAAATGTGTTATTTGAGATCCAGGGACACATACCACTGTATATTTTTGTGTTCTCTCCCTTCTGGATTTGAGCTTCCATTTGCGATTAACTGCTGCCTTTTTTTTTATATGTGAATAGCCTCGATCTATGCCACAGAATATGTTTTATTCAATTGGTAACATTATTCCAGGATACTGAATGTACATAAGCACAGTTATTTCTAAGAGTTGTTAGGGCTGTGATTGGCTATTGTTTTTCCTGAATAGCTTGTGAAAAGGCACAATTACACTTACAGTTGGCATGCAGACATACTGATGTGCAAATGCAATTATCGCCTTATGTAATATGTTTACAGTCTCCTGTTTTTTTCCTGCCCAGGCTCACAATAGAAACCTGCTTTCAATAGACTTTGATCACGTCACCAGAACAGGAAAGATCTACGATGACCACCGGAAATTCACTCTTCGGATTTTGTATGATAAAATCGGTCGCCCAATCCAGTGGTCCCCGAGCAGCAAGTATCACGAGGTTAACGTGACCTACTCACCCTCAGGCCTCGTGACCTACATCCAAAGAGGGACCTGGACCGAAAAAATGGAATACGACCAGAACGGGAAAGTAGTTTCTAGAACTTGGGCAGACGGTAAAATATGGAGCTACACATACTCAGAAAAGGTAAATGTAAGCAAAATAGTCGAGTGTGTTTAAAAAAAATATATATTTCATTTGCACATCCATGGTACATAAACCATCCCTGCTCCAACTGCTCTGTTTACTATAAACACTTATGCTATGAGCCAAATGCTGAATTCTAATTTGCTGCTTTTAAAGACTTTTCTAGAACCATAAACAAATGTTATGGCTGTAGTTTCAAATTAGTAGTGCATTTGTGTCAATTTTACTTTCTTACACTGTTTCACGGCCTTCTAAATAGTTATTTTACAGCAACACCATGTCCCTCTAACCATTTTTATATTAACAGTCTGACATTTTTTGTATGGTCAGAGAAAAATGCAGACATAAGTTCTAAAAATAATGTGGATATCAAATCTGTTAGTAAAATATCAAAATCATCAGTGGGTGCACTACATAGAACACACAATGAACTCATTAGCAACTTGTTAATCACCAACTGGCACGTTAAAATAGCATGCTAACATTAGGCTGGGCGGAACTCCCGCGTAATTCCGCAGTTCCCTGGAACTCCACAAGATTCCATGGAATTCTGCGAACGGGCGGAATTAGGCACTTCATGCTGCTCACAATGATTTTTAGCATCATGACCTCGTCCCATGCTGAAAAATCAGCACGAACAGCACCATGCGGCGCACCAGAGGACACTGCTTATCAAGCTGATTTTGCTGACGCTCAAGTAGATTTTTTACTCGCGTGGCAGCTTTCTCACTGCGAACGGTCACGACTGCCAGGGACTTGCTGTTTTACGGAAATCTTGCCAGGTGCCCTCCTAGCGACTATAAATCACACTAGGGGACGTCAAATCTCGCTCACTCTCATCAACTTACTGTTAGCGAGCGGTGGGCGAAAAAAACTGCCACTCGGTGGTTAGCGGAATTTGCCTGCAGTTCCACATTACCTGCATAAATCGAAGTGGCCAAAACGATGCCAACTCCGCCAGCCAATGGAGCCAACTTGGCCCATCTTGCAACCCGGCAGTCTGGCCCTGAGGGCATATTCAAGTGGCCACACACCAGTAGTTCTGCCTGATGGAAGAGCAACAGTTAGAAAGATCCGCCTCCTCAACAGCTCTAGATTTACCTGCAATGACATCAGCTGGCACAGAAGAAGGCACCTTGCCAGTCGTAAGCATGCTGTCAGATATCGTCAGATGGCTCATCTACCAGTAGAGCTATTGCCCACATTTGAGCTTCTCCCCCTCGGGGGACACACATTTGAAAGGGAGGCTCTATGAATGTCCAAGAAAAGGTGGTTGCAGTCGAGGTTCATGACACTGATGTGGTGGCAGCCACTGCCTCTTGGCTCCATTTCTTCAAGGCCCAGCGCCCACCTTATGCATAAACGTTTAGTTGGCAAAGACATGACAGACAGGCCTTTGGGTACAGGACTTGGTAAGAAAATCTTTGGATATCATTAAATGAAGTTGTTACGCAGATCTTGAAAGCACTAAGGGCCACATTTATGGCCCTTTTGGCTGCCTAGCACCAACGCAGGCTCCCTTGCACCATGGTACCTTCTTTGTAAGGAGAATTGTTTTTGTGCAGGAATGGACACTTTCGATCCCCTGAGGCTTTTTCCTCTCTCTATGTGTGCTGCAAAATGCAGCACACATAGAAAGAGGAAAAGAAGAGAAGAAATAAACATATTTCTCCTCATTACGCCTCCCTGGGGAGGCATAGGTATTTGGCACATTCCCAAGTCTACCTCTTCTGGTAAATATGGGAATGTGTCAAAATCCATGGATGTTGCATGGGAACACCCATACAACTCCCATGGAAACACCTCCCTGGTGCAGAGTAATGCAACGCAGCAATTTGCGCTGAGTTGCATTACTAGAGACTTATGAAGCCACTCTCAGCCGTGCAAGGTGGCCTGGAGTGGCTTCATAAATCACATTTTTAATTTGCGTTGTTCTTGCACCAAGTTGCGTGGTGCAAGAGGGACGCAAAGGGGCTTGTAAATATGGCCCTAAATGTTGGACTCCTGCCAGCATGGTCTGAATTAGGAAATTGTGCTTGTTTCATGGACGTAACCTCTTGCTCACTCGTACTCCTTGAGTGTAAACTATAGTCAGAGCTTGACACATTTGATGCTGTCGTACACTCTTCCTCACTTGAGACCCCCACAGTACGGGAATTTAACCTACCTCTCAAACTCATCTTTGCAAATCTCCCGGCTGGCTTACTGGATATTCTCACTCAACAATCACATTAAAAATAATCAATACATTTTAGAAATATGGATCAAAATGTCTGTTCTCCTAAGCCCGATAGCTAATGTCTAAGGCACAGCTTTACCATGCATGTTCGATACCTCAACAAAACGTATTTTGAAAATCTCTTCTGCATTTATACTGCATGTATAATATCAGGACCCTGAATAAGCACAGTTTTTAAAATTTGCAAAGCTGCTTAATTTCTAAAACTTTGCAAAACTGTAAAATGTGGTGAAAAATTAGTTCAATGTACGTTTTGCCAGTGAAAGATGCACGAAGCACTACTTTTTAGAAGTCAGTGTTTTGTGAAGCAGACAAAATTCTCAACTTCATAAAGTGCAAAAGTTGATAGCGTGTCGTAAGTTGTCCAAGTGATTTTTAATTCTGCACAACCTTGCATTATACATGATTAAGTGAATATTGGTTATATTGCTGTTAATGTGGGTGCGAGCAAACTTTTTATACCTGGTGTTTGTGTGCTTTTTACTACACTGAGGGATGATTCACAAAGAGTCTCCGTAGGCATGGCAGAGTCTCTGCACTCGTGGCTGAATCCCTGCATGGCACACTGCACAGAGTGCACCGTGCAGAGGTCCCGCCACAAGTGCAGAGACTCCACCATGACTGTGGAGCCTCCGCCATGACTGTGGAGCCTCAGCCACGACTGTGGAGCCTCTGCCACGATTGTGGAGACCCCACTGTGGAGCCTCTGTCACGACTGTGAAGCCTCCGCCACGACTGTGGAGACTCCGCCACGACTGTGGAGCCTCCGCCACTACAGTGGGGCCTCTGCCATGACTGTGGAGCCTCCGCCATGACTGTGGAGACTCCACTGTGGAGCCTCTGCCATGACTGTGGAGCCTCCGCCACTACAGTGGGGCCTCTGCCATGACTGTGGAGCCTCCGCCATGACTGTGGAGACTCCACTGTGGAGTCTCTGCCATGACTGTGGAGATTCTGCCACGACTGTGGAGACTCTGCCATGACTCTGGAGCCTCCGCCACGACTGTGGAGACTCTTTGTGAATTGGACCCTGAGTAAAGAAATATTTTTTCAACCTGATTTTTAGAAAATGTATTTTATGGCACATAAAGTGCATAATATTGGGGTGTTAGATATAAGATGACCGCATCGCAAACCTTTTAGTGCATTAGATGTTGGGGTATTATACATGAGCTGATCTCTACTGGCTTTCTAACCAGTAACAGTCCTCATCGGACTTCTGTTAGCTCTTACTTGTGTAGTCCACGATGCTGTTCCATATGTTACTCTTTATCATAAGATGACATGGCTTATCATATCATATCAAGCTCTGTAGAGCAGAAGCAGTATTTAATCTACATGTGAGGGATTTCATTGGGTACGTATTTCCTGGAATGCTGCTATAGATTTTACTATTTTCCTGCTTAGTAGCAAGTGTGTAGCAACCCATCCCTGACAACCATCCAGAATTATGGATGAACAAGAAGGCCTGCTCACTAAACAGCTAAGCAAACCAGTAAAGCCAGCTACATCCATTTTGTAGTCTCATTCAAAACTGAATCACACCAATATACCTGCGATCCGAGAGTCCTTCAGCCAGTAAAAACTTCGGCTCGCCATCCAATGTCTACACAACTCCCCTCTGTAACTATCTAGCTTGTCTTGCTGTGGTTACAACATCCTCTTGGAATGAGTAACAGCATGTTGTGCACTGGCCGGATAGCTCAAGTGATAAACTGGTGCTTTGGACCACCTCACTGAACACATCTTCTGTGGACACACTGCACCCACCCAACTTCACAGCCATGTGAGCTATGTTGCATTCCGCTTTGGTGATGGAAATGAATGTGAAAGAGGTTCAGCTCTTTAGTGGGTGAAATCAGTTACTGCATCTATCAAGCAGGAGTCAGTAGACAGGTGCGTCGGTCACAGCCGCTGTGTTGGATGATCTAAAAACCAAGCAGACCAAAAGGAAAATACACCAGCTCTGTTGCTACAGGATCTGTTTTATCACTTAGATGTGGCTAATACCGGTACTCCAACTAACTGTTTGTCAGAGGTCAACATCAGAGGCTTAGACTTTCAATATAGTGCTTTCAACAACAGCCGGGCCTCTGCAGGTAAGCGCGGTGGGGCCGGCTGGGGGGATTTCGAGAGACGACCACGAGGTAAATTATTTATTTATTTAATTTACCCTTGTTGTCGTCTCTTGAAAGGGTTAGTTTAGGTAGAAATACATTGTTATAGGTAAAGTCAACCCCGACCACTGTGATCCATCTCAAATCCTGAGTTTGTGCTTCTCCAGACAAAACACTCTTAAAATATACTGCCTACTAGTATGGATGACGTGATTTCTACACCTCGTAATCCACATTGTTTGATGTAATGTTTCCTATAGACTGATGTACACACATATGATTTATTCTCTCTATATAGTATGTGTGTGATGTAAAGTGCTCCGACACCTTACACTTGTATGAATAGCACTATAAAACAAATGAAATGCATGTTAGAGAGGAGTTATGGAGAGATGAGGGCCACTGTTGGAGAGTGGTAGGGAGGGAATCCGTGCAGAAGATGGTCATGGGGGGGCGGGGGGGGGGGGTAAAAAAAGATTGTTGCTCTGGCTGTTAGCATTAGCACACTAAAGTTGGTCCTGACTGCTATATGTATGACTAATGACCCTTTTTAGGACTGAGCCTCCAATAATGGATCAAAACCTCTGTCACTCTTCATCCTATAAGCAACATTTACTCATCTATTGTTCATACACGGAAAAACTATAGAAACCGCAAAGATTTTTGTGGTAGATCTATCCAAAGGCTGTCAATTCAGTAGTGAAAGGCCATGCCTTGGAACTTTAAATAGCTAAAAATAAGAATGGCAACTGAAGGCATGGCTGTCCCTCAAGTGATGTAGCAGATTACTCAAAATCCTTTTGCTATATAAAACCTATTTAGACCATTTTAAGCAAAACATTGGCGTACTGTGTTTATAATAAAATATGCATACAGAAACAGCAACATGTGTGCATTTTCCTTAAGAATGTTTTAAATGTAGATGTGGTGTATTCAATGGATGGACATCATTCACAAACCAGTGTGCGCGGTTTGCATACCGGCTCTTTTAGTGAATGAGAATTCAATTTGCAGTGCGACCTATACACTAATAAGTCACATCGCAAATTATACATCCTCAGTGGTCAAAAAATGACCTGCTTATTGAATATTAATCAGGCAGGTTGCAGTTTGCAACTCTCTGTGATTGGCTATTGGCAAGCATGAAACCTTCACAAGACAGAATACCCCCTCCCTTGCATTTCCATTATCAAACAGGAAATACTTTTTGAAAAGCAGTCCATGTCCACTAAAGGGACCTAAGTTGTTTAAAAAAAAATGTTTCACAATTGGGAAGACATGGTGTATGGCAGGCAGTGAGCTCCTGGACCTCTAGATCACCGCCTGCTCCCCATTTATCCACTGTCATGATTCCCAAAGGAGAAGATGTCCCACAGGGACACATGTACCAACACCTACTAACCACAGTATAGTCAAATAAATGAATATCTTAAAGGTTCTAGACAAGTGTAAGTAAAAAGAGAAATGTTTAATAAGAAGAATAACAATTATTAAGAAAGTGACCAAGGCATTAAAGCATTATGCAAAAAAGGAAAATGTGCTACTGTCCAATAGAGTATAGCAGCAGAGTAAAAAATGTCTTAAGTATCCTTCGAAGATTCAACCAGGGCAGAACCGTGGCGCTAAGTGCCTGAAATGGTTAACCTGCTGACGCACATATTCCAGCATAGGGAAAGAAAATCAGAAGCAGGAACAGCCTGGGAGTGAGCCCAGGCTCAGCTCCAAGAATCTGGCTTTGCGAGGCCAAAAACTTCATACTGCTTCAGTATCTGGCATAAAAAGCTCCACATGGGACCAAGACTCTAAGCAAAGCCAACCAATGAGCACTTGCGGTTGGAAGTAAGGTGCTAGATGGACCCAGTCAAAGTTTACTCATTGGTGTTTGAAACCTTCATTTTTTTTTAAAACAGTCCAACAGGATAAAGTCAAACTCTATTCCTGGTACTGGCTCCAGGAGGTTGTCCTGTTTTCACGCCAGGACTGACTGAATATCTTAACTTTAAAAAAGATCCAAATGGATTCATGCTGAGTGACTGGCCTGCTAAGCTGCACATTCTTTGGATGAATGCACTTTGGTGCCCCCAGAAGGACATTCTTGGGTCCCCCCTTTTCTAAATCTGCAAATATGAACTTTTTAATCCAAATTTAATGGCAACGTGTATCACAAAAGAAGGGTTTTGGTGAAAAAAGATCATAAGAGTTTAAGCAATTCTTGTTAGTTTCTTAGAGACTGGCTGCAGTGGCATTAATCTTTCTATGAAAAGGTACTGGAGTTACTGGGATGTGTTTTAGAACAGACCTCTCCCCTTTTGCGATGGGTTTACCAACACAACTCATGAGTCAGTAACTTTCCAATGTTTTGGGACTGTAGTACAGTTACAAAACATTCATGCATCACTTGATGAATCAGTACTTGGAGGGAATGCCCACAATAGGCCTCTTCTAAATACCCAATCAATAGATGGTCATTAACCCATTTTTGGAGTCAGTAGAAGTTAACCCTCTTGTGAAATTGGATTGGTACAGTACAAAAAGCCTTTTTGCCATCACAAAGTTTGAACTATAGTGCTTATGACTGTAAAAAACACTTAGGGCCTGATTATGAGTTTGGCAGTGCGGGAGCAGCAGTCTGCTCCCGCACCACCAAACCCATGTGCCCATTGCCCCCCAGATTATGAGTTTCCTCGTGTCTAGTGGCTCTTTTTTTACGGTGCCTCTGAAAACACTGCAATAGGAACGTCCCAAAAAGTTCCTGCATGGCATGGACTGTAAAATGCATGCCATGCAGAAACTGGGGTACATGCACACAGGGGGGGGGGCACATGTAGTGCACCCCGCCCCCGTAAGCATCCCCATGCAAATGGTCAACAGGGAGCCCTGTAGGATCCCCTTTGTTTCAGAACCTCAAGCCTTTTCATGGAGGAAAGACCTCCATGACACCGCTGGCAGTCCTGAAATTTGTAATATGCATGGCGGTGCCGCAGCGGCACCACCAGCGTATTGCTGAGGCCCTGCCAAGGGCCAGGGAATGACGGTTCCCTGGTGGCTGCTGTGATGCAATAGCGGTCCTACACCCAAGTTGTAATGAGGCGGTAGGACCGCCGGTACCGCGGTGGCTGGACCACCACCGCCACACCCCTGCAAGTCTGGAGGTTCTCAGACTGCTGGGCTCATAATTAGGCCCTCAGGACATTTGGTCTGTAGTCACTAAAATCTGTTTAATAGGCCTCAAACTGTGGAAGGGCTTCAAACCTTAAGATCCAAAATGCTAACAAAATAATTAGGAAAACACCATGGACAGATAGACTTTTTCACAAAAACCATTGCTAGTAATTAGGAAAACAGGCCACTTAAAACTCAGCCTCAGCATGTGAGCCTTTGAGCTATAGGGACATAGTCCTGCTGTTTCAGTCATGCTACTGTCCTTGCACAGACCTTCAATCAGTATGCAGGAAGGGGCAAGGGAGGAACACACCCAGCTCATGCATATCCACCAGGGCGCCATCTGCACAAGGATGTGCATCTCACCTAGTCCCTGCCAAATGTGCATTTCGTTTTAGAACCTGCAAACTTTATAACTTTGCGTAAATGAAGAACATTGTTCTCAATGTATTTTTCTTACATTTGGCTCAACATGTGGAAATCTTCAACTCTGACTTTGCTTCAGCTTGCAAAAGTAAGAGCAGAATAAAAGTGTCATGTGCCATAAAACAGTCAAGTGATCACCTGACTTTGGCTGCTCTGGATGAAGCAGGGCATCTGTCTGTAAACTGATTTCACTGATTGTACCTGCAGTGCATCCAGCACAGGAGCGAGTGAACAGATGGCATGCTCCAAGGAAAGCAGCGCCATTGGGACTATCATGCAGGGCCTGGACATGCTCAGGGCCTCTATTATGATGGGCGTCCATAATGAACTTATTTCTCCAATGACCAGTGATGCTCTTCCCTGAGACGGTAATTTTAATTTTGATATATGACAATTCCGAGTAATCTGTGACACAAGGATACACCCATGTTCCCAGTGAAATTGCTCCTGCAGAGATCCAATTATCCATGGCCGGGAATCAAATAAGCCCGACCTTCACTTAATGTTACAAAATAGATACAAATGTGTGGGATGTTTAGGGCGCAAATACAGATATTTTGACATTGTTTCAGGAACAGTTTTACTGCAAGCTCAAACTTAACGTATATCTCCGAGGTTAACAAATCAATGAAACAATTTTGCCAAATAATATTCTTATAAATTTTCAAAGTTTCAATTCTGCACTATGGAGCTAAATAGCACATTGACAAGCATATATTACAGATGGTAGTGATCCTAATACTATTATTTTATTGATGATTAGCAGTCGGTGAAATGCAAGTTTTTTAAATAACACTCTGTCTATGTACTCTTTTAAAACAAACACAACATCCACAGCTTGTCTATAAATGTATTTCTTTGAGCATTCTTGGGGGCATATGTACAAGTCCCTATCGACACCACAACATCACTTTTACAGACGTTGTGGTGGCGACAGGGGCTACGTCTTATGTACAAGGCAGTGTTAAGCCACTTAACGTGGCTTAACACTGCCTTGTGAATAAGGCCCCTTTCACGCTATGGGGTGGCTTACCGTATTTTGAGATGGGACACTAGCCAGGCATTGGTATTTGGTATTAGTCGATACCTCTACACAGTGTGGCTACACAGGAAAAAGCAGGGGGTTATGTTTTAATGGGATATATACTTGCTTTTGTTATTGATTAGTACTCTTACATATGTCCTATGATGCCCCTGGGTCGATGTGTTTCGGCTTTGCAGCGCTATGCTTTCATTGGAATTGTGTTCACTATTTCTTTTAGACTAAGCCTCATTACTGTCCAGTCAGGAACTTGAGATCTAAGGATAAACCCTTACTTATCATCCTACATGTTTGTCTGGCAAGATGCAGAGGCAGGTCTTTTTCTTACCTTGCCCCGTCCTACTGGAATACTCTGCCATATCGTATCCATTCCTGCAAAGATCATGTCAAATTTTGGAAACTTCTTAAGACAGCTCTATTTTAATTTTGACTTACCTGTGTTTCAGCAAAGCACCGAGATACACCTGCGGTTGTGATTTGTGTGCTATACTAAATTAAATTAACATACCATAACTATTCCCATTGGAGCAAGCATTTAAAATTGTGGTTTGCAAATAATTGCAAGCCAAAATGTTACAGTCCGAACTGCCTATGTAAATGTGATGATGCCAATTGCAATCAATATACAGAATCATCATCAGGAAAGGGAGCAGGGATTATAGAGGTAACACCAGAGTCAATTCAAGAATAATTTGTCTGGATGACTAGAATATGCATAGGATACGTCAGCACAATCTCAAAGGTGGCTGAAGGCTGACTGGTGGTGTCCACAAGAACTGATGTTCTGAACAGACAAAAACACACCCTCTTTGCTCTGCACAAGCCTCACAAATGGATGTCTGGATCAGAGTTGGATAAATCATAATCTTTTCCGCTGAATGGAACGACTTACTCTTTCGACTCTTTGTTGCCATTAGAAGGCCTTGGGCTACCTGTGGATTGCAGGGACCCAAACCAGTGCTTTCAATTAGAATGAATGAAGATACTTTGGTATAGCGCATGGCTACCCGGAGGCCTCTCAGCGCTGACAGCGGAAAGATCAGCGTGGCAACCAGACTAAGGAAATATCCAGGTCTTTAACAGTTTATGGAAGACAAGGTGGTCGGGTTCTTTCCGTAAGTCAAGAGGAGGAGAGTTCCACAGCTTCGATGCGTTATAGGAGAACATACGACCTCCACTTCTGGCTTTCCTAATCTTTGGAACAGTGGCTAGATGTAAGCGGTCCGATCAAAGGCGTCTGTTGGCACGATAGGGATGAATAATGGAATGATTAATGTCAGGACTTTTCCCGGCCAGTGACTTGTGTACTATGCACATTGCCTTGAATTCAACTCTCTCCTTGATTGGAAGCCAATAAAGGGACTTTAGGGTTGGTTTTGCTGATTGGAATTTTTGAATGTTCAGAAGAATTCTGGCTGCCCAATTCTGTACCGTCTGAAGTTTGGTCAATGTGGAACAGGGAGCCCCTAAATAAAGGGCATTACCATAGTCAAGGCACGACAGAATGAGAGCCTGAACCATCAGGTTCCTGCCCTGAAAAGGGAGGAGAGGGAGGACCTTCCGAAGCATCCTCAGGATACCATTGCACCTTGAGTTCCTGAGCCTTAAAGGTCAAGTCCTGGTCTAACCAGATACCTAGGCTCTTTATCTGGGGCTTGGGAGTAGGGACGGGACCCAATGTATTTGGCCATATGGTGTTAAAGTTAATGGGTGACCGGTTCCCCAGGACCATCAGCTCATTTTTTTCCCAATTTAATTTCAGAAACAAATCATCCATCCATTTAGCAGTCTCTTGAAAGCACTGTCGAATGTTGGGGGACGCGATGTCGGCATGGTTGAGTCCTACCACCATTTGGGTGTCATCTGCATAGGTCACTATGTGTACCCCAAAAGGCACCACCAGCTTCGCTAAACGGCTCATATACACGTTGAACAATGTGGGACTCAGGGATGACCCCTGGGGAACCCCACAGCGAAGAGGCACCTCTTTTGAGGCCACATCAGCGTCATAGACTTGACAAAGTCTGTCACTCAGGAAGAACTGCAGCCAGGCCAGCGCTACCCCGTTCACCCCCAATCTCCTAAGTCTATGGACCAGGAGTTGATGGTTTACCATGTCGAAGGCTGCGCTGAGGTCTAGGAGTCCACAATTTCTTTTGACTCTTCTACAACTGAGAGTAGGGCTTTTGCTGTGCCTTGTAATGGGCGGAAGCTTGTTTGAGACGGTTGAAGAAGTTTATTGGTCTCCAAAAAGGTAGACACAGCGCTGGATTTACATGTTTTTCAGCTATTTTGCTTATCCCTGGGAGAAGTGAAATGGGGCGATAGTTTCCCAGGGAGTCAGGGCCCAGGCTGGGTTTTTGGAGGAGTGCCCTCACCATTGCTTCCTTCCAGGGTGGGGGACAACTCCAGATACAAAAGAAGCGTTGATCAACTCGAGGATAGAAGGGGAAACTGTTCCAGCCACTTGATTCAGAATGTTTAGAGGTGCTGGATCGTTTGGTGATCCGCTCTTCACTTGAGACATGATGCGATCAAGTGTCTCATTCTCCATCAGAGGAATTATTTCCAAATGGGAATCTATGCTGTAAAGACTAGAATCCCGAATTTAGCTTTCCATCTGGGGAAAGGAGGTGTATATAGTTTGGATTTTATTGTGGAAAAATTCTGCAAGTTTGTCACAGCGTGAACCAGAAGTGTCAAGGGTCACTGGAGGAGGTTGAACTCTGAGGAGAGTTTTCACAATGCGAAAGATCTCAGACGCAGAGTTACCTGCTGATGACATTTTTTCTTCGTAAAAAGCTGCCTGGGCTGATTTAATTTAGGCTTTGTATGATTTAATAGCCTCCCTATATTTCAATTTGTTGTCGGGAGAGAAATCCTTCCCCCAAGTTCTTTCTACCTTCTTACAAGTTTGTTTTAGTTCCCGAAGTTTTGCAGAGTACCATGCCATTCTGTTGCTACCTTTTTTCACCTGGATTGATTTTATAGGAAGAAGTAGATCTAGAGAATCTTGTGTCCATTTGTTAAAATGTTCGTTAGCGATGATAACATGAGAATTTGGTGCTGGTTTTGTTTTTTCTAACTCTAAAGTCCACTGTTCACTTGATAGCTTTGACCAGGGACGTAACCTTGTGCTGGTTGGTTTGGACAGGATTCTATATTTTCTTGAAATACAGCCAAACTCCCCATCTTTTGAATACCCCAAACACAGCACCACTTACTCTTTGCAGCTCCTTGTTGTAATATTTGTAAATTTTTGACTACAGTACTCAATATTTCTAAAGCAAACATTACTGTGGAGCTTGGGATTGTACTGCCTGTATGAGAAATTAATATGATTTACATTCTGTGTGACCCAAACTAGACATTGGTTTGTGAGGTATAATTTTAGTATAATTTATTTTATTAATTCATCCAAAACTATTGTTCGCACAAAATGCCTTACAGTTCCAGAGTCACTGTGTCAGTGTACACTTTCACAGGGGTAGATTCGGAAGAGTCATAAAACCGCAGTTTCACATTGGTTGTCAGGGTGGGCAGGGATTTGAGGATCCCCACCCACCTTCGTAAGCACAAATAAACTCCCTAACCACACCCAGCCAATACTCTAACCCCCAGGGCCGGGGGCGGACTGGGGAACCGAAAGCAGCCTTGGTAAAAATCCTCAAACCAGCCACACTCCCTTTCTCTTATTCAGTTTCTCTCTTTTTCTATCCTTCTATTTTCTCTCTTCTTCCTCTATGATCAATTTCTCTCCACCGCCCTCTCCCTACCTCCCTCACTTTCTCTTGAAGCCTTCTTGGTCATACAGCAAAGTGGCAGAAGCTCCAGAGGTGGCCCCGGGCCTCCATGAGCTCCAACCAGCTGGAGAAATGCCATTTTGAATAAAAGGGCTGTTCAGCCCTGCAACCCCCAGCTCAGTAGGAGGGTTTTGTGTTCCAGTGTGCGGACACACACTGCACAGCCTGGATTTGACATGAGGCTGCAACCTTCTGAATGGTCAACAGGTGCAAGTCTTCCAACAAGAGAAAATGTGATGGCTCAGTTGGTGTTTCCTGATTGGCTTGGGGTACGTTCACAAGAAAATCAAATAAAGGGCCATTTGATTGTGCAGACCTCAGAGAAGCATCCTCAGGGGCACCTTGATGGAAGAAACCTCAAGTCTCCTGCAGTATCAAATACTGAGGAGACCCACAATTCAAAGGAGTTTGCAGGAGACCTCCTCCTAAGCCCTAAGCAGCTATTGTTGTTAAGCCATGGTCTTGCGCTGTCAAATATTGACCGGAGAAGGTGTATTTTGTAACTAATTTGTGTTCTTTCTTTTCAGACCGTCAACCTCCTCCTGCACAGCCAGCGACGCTACGTGTTTGAGTACGACCACTCTGACTTCCTGAGTTCTGTAACTATGCCCAACATGATGCGCCATAGCATGCTAACGATGTTGTCTGTGGGCTATTATCGAAACATATACAACCCACCAGACAGCAGCGCTTCATTCATCCAGGATTTCAGCGGCGATGGGCGACTGCTGCAGACGATCTATCTTGGGACAGGACGCCGGGTCCTGTATAAATATACCAAACTTTACCGTCTGTCGGAAATCCTCTATGACACAACCCAAGTCACATTCACCTATGAAGAATCATCCGGCATTATCAAAACAATACACTTAATGTATGATGGATTTACTTGTACAATCAGATACAGACAAACAGGTTTGTATTGAACTAAAAGTCATTAAATAATCAGCATGATGTAATATGTGTGAAAGATTAGGTTTCACCCATGAAGTACTGTTTAAAACATGAGTATGCACAACCATTTATGGATAATCTTAATATAGCATCGGGCAATGAATCCGACGATTGGCTGGGCCAACCAGAAAGTTTAGAATTCTGGAGTTAGCTACTGTTGTTTACTGCATCGAAATATTCTATAAAAGTCTTGAGCAGCAAAATAAAGCCAGTGGAGAACTTGCCTCCAATTTCTGCTTGTGAGATGTGTAGTAGATAACAGGATCTTAGTTCACATGCTACCAGACATTTAATGAAAACTTTTAAATGGCCATACTCAACATTATGCACTCATACTTTAGTTCCAGCAAAATAAGGACAACAAATAGTTGTTAATGACCCACAGGAGAAGAAAATAATGCTTAGAGCATAATTTAAAATTTGGTGGATGCATGCATCCACCCGTAAGTGGGGGACGTCCTATACTTTCTATTTAGAGCAGTGGTTCTTAACTTTGTGACTTCTGAGGACCCGCACTTAATTATTACTGGAATCCGGTGACCCCCACGGAGTCATTACTGTAAGGCGGGGACTCTGGCCTAATCATTGTTTATGATTTTAACAGCAAAACAACACTCAAAAAATACAGAAATAAACATTCATCAAACAAATACATATATACTTTATTAATCTGTTAATATTATTTAATTTTCTAAGCAGTTGCTGACTCCCTTAGTAGGCTTTGTAGAACCACGGCGGTCGCTGGACCACAGGTTAAGAACCACTGAGTTAAAGTGTAGTGAGGTCTGTGTACTCTAATAGGGCAGGCCGGACACCCTCTGCTTTTGGCAGATTCATCACATCCACCGCATTCTAATGGACTAATACTAACAATAATAATAATCCGTCTTGTAAAGCGCATAGCTACTTCTTGCGTAGTGTCCCAGCGCTAGGAAATTGACCTTCGAGAAAAAGTGTGGCCCTTATGGCTTGATAGGGCCTAGACAGCTCCAAAGAGCCAGGGGGCATATTATCAAGGACGGCGTTAAAAATTATCGCCAGTTTAGCGGCAGAAAACTGCCGCTAAAACAGCGATAATGAGCTTGATCATATGCCGCAGAGAATTCCAATAGAAGTCCATGTTCTGGTGTGAATATGGGGTTCTATTGGAATTCTCCAGGGCATATTATCAAGCTCATTATAGCCGTTTGAGCTGCAGTTTTCTGCCGCTAAAGCGGCGATAATTTTAACGTCGTCCTTGATAATATGCCCACTGTTTTTTAATTTTTTTCCTGAAAAAAGTTCCAGAAGGAGCTAGACAGATTTCAGCAAGGAGGGAGTTCCAGACTTTTGGTACAAGGTGAGTGAGAGCACTGCCTCCAATTCGGGCTGTTTTAATTTTGGAATGACCGTCTGTTTAGCTTCGGCCGATCTTCAGTTCCTAGTCGTAACAAAAGGAGTGACCATCGACTTGAAAAGAGAGAGTCCTGTAGCAAAAGCAAAGAGCTTCGAAAGTAATTCTTTGCTTCATTCAAAACCAATGTAGTTTACTCAGTCGATACTGATGGAAGCATGCTTGGAAGGTCTGAGCAGCCACGTACTGGGCCCGTTGAAGCCTGTTCAAGAGGGACTGAGAACTGCTTACTCATTTAACTTATTGCTTATTATTAATTCTTCTGGGCCCAGTGGTATTGCACCGAGTAAAGGTGGATTATCTTGTCATCAAACGAGATTACTCAGACAGCTATTGATGGTGCTTGAGTGTACCTCGTAGCAGCAGAGCAGGCAGAAAGGTGGAAACATGCCAAGCCCATGCCATCTATATTTCAATTAAGTCTTTTTGGAAATAACAAATATATGGTTCATCAGCTGTTGGGAAATAGCATTTAAGTGGTCATTTTTTGTTTGATGTATTGCTGAATATATTGTCAATAGTTGTATGTTTAATATGACTTTAATATGTTAGGGGCAATGCAGTGCTTATGCATAGTTACAGCTGTTTTGCTGACTAATAAAATCATGTACATAAGGGCATGGCCTTGACAAACATTGCTGAGGGTGTCTTTTACCTAATCATTCGTGTGCAAAGTCCAGACATTGCAAAGTGTATCTAAGAATTGTTTTAGTGGAAATATAAAATATCTATTTTAATTTCCTTTTTTCTCGTTGAAATTTAGTTTTCCTTCAAACATTAATCCTTGCTGCGCACGCCTGGAAAAAACACTATTTATTCTCTTTTCCACACCTTTTGCACTACTAATGCATGGGAAATTCCTGTGTAAGTTAGATGTGAAGATAAGTGCAGGAAATGTATTGTGTGTATATGGAAACCTAGCCAAAAGTCAGTGGAGTGCTGTAAGGAGTCAAAGGCAAAGATGCAATCAACCTGTGATTGGAAGGTTAGGTAGTTTCTAAGAGCAAAAGTGGATTGGTATTGCATCATGATGTAGCGTTCTAAAGAGGTGTCTGTAGCTCTTTTCTAAATTAAAGGAAAGTTGAAGGTGTCATTCCAGATCTTGTGTACATAGATTGTGCATAGGACTATTGCCTTGTTTTTTTTTCATTTTGCACTTCATCTTTAGCCCGAAGGTTTGGCTGCCATCATCTTCAAAAGTGGTGGTTGTGAGGAAGGTGAAAATGTTGACAAGGGGTTTGAAGGATGACCGTTGTGTAGTGTGGAACAGAGGAGGGAGTGTCAAAGAATAATCAGGATTGGTGTTGTCAATGTGCTGTCAGGTCTTCTGTATTATTTCACTGAAGACATGATTGATGACATTGATCTTGTGCATGGAGTGTGGGATCGGAGGGACAGGCAAGCGGTTGGGTTGATGCCGTACTTGATTATTTTGAAGAGTATTTTGCTCCTATAAGCAGCTCCATTGATGTTGTTGGTATAGAACTTGGCTTTGGCTGATGTGATGAGTTTCCTGAGTATTACAAGAAGGAACTTCAGTATTGTAAGGTCACTTACGGCTTTGTTTCTCTTCCATTTTCTTCTCTACCTGCAGATGGAGTGTTTTGTCAGTTAGGTCTTTGGAGTACTGGAGTGCTGAAGAATTTAGCTTGTGCTAGGTTGTTTTATTTGGAGCATGGGCATTAACTTGGGTTTCTATAAATGCATTGAAGTCATTTAGGAGGGTGCATTGAAGTCATTTAGAAGGGTGTTGATGTCAGTGATGGACCGGCCAGAGAAAAGGATGAGTTCAAGATGTATTCTGCCTATGTAGAAGTGTTTGAGAATCTGAAGGTTTTGTTGCTCTCTTTTTAGTTCTCAACAATGTGTTGGTTGGACACTCAACAGGGTGATGGAGATGGCAAGCTAGTCAATCTAAATAGGGGTATTGGAAGCTTGCTTTGGATCGTTGGTGATGCTGAGAAGACCATATCCAGAATGTGGCATTTGCAGTGTGTTGATTAGGTGACATACAGTACCACTTTGACTGTGTCAGTAAGTGAATTTATTGCATAGGTTGCCAAGGTTGAAGTTGCCGAGGATGGAGGTTTGATAGATAAGGTGGTAAGGATGTTTGAAAATTTGTCATTGGATCCTGGTTCTGTTCAGTGGGCCTGTAGATGAGTTAGAAGGTGGTAGAATGGGTTGTGAGGAAAAGGCACTGGCATGTGAGGAACTCCATGGAGTTGAATGCCACTTTCTTACCTCTGGTACAGGACTAGGAGGACTTGTGACTTCCTCCCCTCTTATGAACATGGTATGCACTTTGAATGCTGTAGTCTTAGGGATCAAGGGCATCTAGGAGGAGCAATGACGTGGTAGTGAGCCATTTGTATGTGATAAAGAGTGCACTGAGGTTCTGATGACAGCTGAGATGTATGTAGCATTGTGTACTGCAGAATGAGCATTGATGAACATTAAGATAGAGCTTGTGTTTGATAGTTTGAGAGTATGTAGTGATTAGTGGGATGTGTATGAGGATGAGTCTAGGTGCTATGAGTATGTTTTTTGACTGTTTGTGGGGTCTATGCCTGGGTGTGATTGCAGGGATGCGTAGTTCTGGGGTGCTAGGTGAGGCACATTATGAGATCTTACTATAGGGTGAAGTGGACCAGCGTTTCTACCTCAAGGCCCTTACTGGTCCAAATAAGAGATGCCCCTGTTTGTGTCAGACCTTTTACTCAGGAAATCCAGATTGTAGGATACTCTGAAGAATTGATTAAATTAGGGTGAGGTTAAGGAGAAATAGTAGAAATGGCTAATGGGAAATGAAGTGATGAAATTACACTTTTTATTGAACACACTAATGAAACCTTGAAATATATATTCAAGTAATTAATATATTTAATTTTTTCCTACTGCTATACATGAATTGCTTTTAAAACTAGTAATATCCCCTATTCAGGTTGTTGGCAAGCTATCTATGGTTAAGTCTAGCGAAATAATCAGGAAATTTTGCTTTTCATAAGAAACTGCCTTAAAATAGTTTTGTCATTTATTCATGATGATCAGATTTATTAATGTGTTACTTGCTTTTAACAGGTCCTCTTGTTGGTCGCCAGATCTTCAGATTTAGTGAAGAAGGCCTTGTAAATGCAAGGTTTGACTACAGTTATAACAATTTCCGGGTCACCAGTATGCAGGCAATGATAAATGAAACCCCGCTTCCCATTGACCTGTATCGCTATGTTGATGTGTCTGGAAGGACAGAACAGTTTGGAAAATTTAGTGTGATCAACTTTGACTTAAATCAAGTAATAACAACTACAATGATGAAGCACACTAAAATCTTCAATTCCAATGGACAGGTTATTGAAGTACAGTATGAAATCTTGAAAGCCATTGCCTACTGGATGACTATTCAATATGATGCCATGGGCCGTATGATAATATGTGACATACGAGTGGGTGTTGAGGCCAATATAACACGTTACTTTTATGAATATGATGCTGATGGCCAGCTGCAAGCAGTTTCTGTGAACGATAAACCTCAGTGGCGATATAGCTACGACCTGAATGGAAACATCAACCTGCTCAGCCATGGAAATAGTGCCCGATTGACTCCTCTGAGATATGATCTTGCAGATCGTATCACTAGACTTGGCGAAATTCAGTATAAGATGGACGAGGATGGATTTCTAAGGCAAAGAGGCAATGATATTTTTGAGTATAACTCAAATGGGCTTCTCAACAGAGCCTACAACAAAATTTTGGGTTGGAGTGTACAGTACCGTTATGATGGCCTTGGACGGCGAGTTTCAAGCAAGTCAAATCAAGGACTTCACCTGCAATTCTTTTATGCTGATCTTGCTAACCCAATTCGTGTTACTCATTTGTACAATCACACAAGCTCAGAAATAACATCATTGTATTATGATCTTCAAGGACACCTCATTGCCATGGAACTAAGCAATTTAGAAGAATATTATGTTGCTTGTGACAATACAGGAACCCCACTGGCTGTGTTTAGTAGTCGGGGCCAAGTGATTAAAGAAATTCTCTACACACCTTATGGAGATATCTATCAGGACACAAACCCAGATTTTCAGGTCATCATAGGCTTTTTCGGAGGACTGTATGATTCATTAACTAAATTGGTTCATCTAGGTCAGAGGGATTATGATGTCGTCGCTGGGCGGTGGGCGACACCAAATCATCACATATGGGACAAACTGAACTCCAATCCCAAACCTTTTAATATCTACTCATTTGAAAACAACTACCCAGTTGGCAGAATCCAAGATGTGTCTCAGTACACTACAGGTAAAATGATGTTGTTTAAACAATAATTTGTGAAAATGTCACCTGTGTTGATTTGTATAACAGATATATCTTTAGTGCACTCCTGTGGTATGCCTACCTCCAGTATTGGTCCTCATGTTTTTATGAAATGTGCTATATACCTGAAAATGTAACTTCCCTCTGTCCTAAAGTTTGTACAACAGACATTATGAGGAGGACTTTGATCTATCCTATGTAAAGAGGTGTCTCAAAAAATAATACTATATTTCTCTTAATCTATAGTCAGATGAATGTTAATGTGTGGTGAGGGTAAGACCTTTCCTTTCCACTGTTCATCTCTTGTGGAATTGAAGGGAGTGTAGATCACCTAATTTCAGAACTGTTTCTGAGCCCCTTCCGGTAAGTTCAGTGCTTGGGTGTGGCTGAAGTCCAAATAAATATGGATTAATGAAGAACTGTTTTCACAATCTGTGTGGTGCTGCAGGGGTGTTATAACTGTAGACCTGGAATTAGAAGGTTTTACTATGACTTAACTCTGTGCAATGCAATGTTTTTAATTCAGAAGGAGAAAAGCTTAAGCTTTCTATTCTGGATCGACATATATGAACAGCAGGTTCCGCACAGACCTCATCATCTAGTACTTAACACAATAAGCTATATTGCCAATTGTGCTCTCAAGAGAGCTTGGGGTTAATAAAATACAGATATGTGAAGGCTAAGAAGAAATAAAAATATAAACATATATTAAATGTGGAAACTGAAAACAAATATTATACTAAACAACCTTGTAAAAATGGATCTATCCTAAAATCCTAAATAGTTAGCCAACCAAACTCCTGGGGTAGTCTCAACCAGGAAATTTCCTTTGGAACCTTCCAGTGGAGGATCCACATGGTGGAGCTGGCTACTTTCTGACTTAAGACCTGATTGTAAGTTTGGCGGTCCACAGTGTAGCTTGCGGCAACCACCGCACTGGCGGTCCGACTGCCCTATTACGAGTTTGGCGGTAAGATTGACATCGGACACCCACACCTGCAGGGGATCTGTGATCCCTCAGGGGTGGTGAGGCAGTCTGAGGCCTCAATATGCCGGCGGTGCAGCTGCAGCACCTCCAAGCATTTATTACGATTTTCCTCACCGCTACAGTTTTCATGGCGTCGAACCTGCCATGAAAAGTGTGGTGGTGAGGAACCTAAGGGGGCCCTACAGGGCCCTCTGTTGTCTCTGGGCCAGGGGATGCCTGCAGGGGTGCACATGGTGTGTCCTCCTGTCTGCATGCACCCCTAGTTGCTGCATAGCATGGACTACACAGTGCATGCCATGCATGAACATGCTTTGGCCCTTGCGGTGCCTTTTTATCAGGCACCGCAGTGGGACCACCCGCCATAGCACGAATGGACTCTTAATCTGGCAGGTGGTGTGCAGAGGAGTTTGGCGGTGTGATGGCGGTGTGCTGATATGGTGGCCCGCTCCCACACTGCCAAAGTCATAACCAGGCCCTTAGTCTGCGTGGAAAAATCATTGAATAGGCTAGCTTTCTTTCCTCCTTTTGTGACATCAATATCAAATGCAAGTTATCAAGCCAATTAGTAAAAGAATATTTTGATGTAAAATCTGCATTCATACTTAGTTTCAGATTCGACTAAAAAAGAAACCATAGATCTACCTCCTCAATAAGTAACACTTACCATTGTGCTGACAAAGCTAGTGTGGGACAAGATGAATGACTGAACCTATCCAATAGTCCAATAGTGCACCTGAAGGATAGTGTGACTTCTAGATGAAATGTAACCTAGATAGTGCTGACAAACTCGCGCACATGATTGTTGAAGGTCCAGAAGCCCTTCTTTCAGGTAGTTTCTTTCTCTTGGCTTACAAGAGCAAGAAATACTGTACCAAACATTTCTTACCTGTAGATCATGGGCTTTCCTATGTAGGGCATTGTACTATATGACACAGGTCAGTTACACTCAATACAGGAAGAACCAGCCCAACAAGACCCACAGCATTAATCGGCACCCAGGTACTTTAAAGAAGATGTTTGACACACTCAAGATACCTAAACTGGAAGCCAGGTGATGATCACTCATGTTAATGAAATCATGACAGCAATCTGCATTCACTTACCCAATAAAATGGCCACTGGTATGGCCAGAGTGTGTGCTGCCTTGAAGAACACTAAAATAAAAAAGAATACAGCATCTGAAGTGGCAATAAAAGTAATTATTAAATCCTGGCTTCCTTCTTCCCTACATTCTATCTGTTTTTCTACAAAGAAGAAGGGAAACTTTCCTGTAGAGCAGACAAGCATTATCAGTCCACTTCCGGTTGTTTCAAAGAGATTTTTACATCTAATCTTCTCTTTTGTTAATTATCTCTTCCTAACACGTTCACATGCTCTTGTGGGAGTTGCAGGAACGACCATGTGTGAATATGAGTCCTGTGTAAGAAATGTGTGTTCAAAATCCCAAAATTTGCACACATAATCTTGAAGTCCATTGAAATTCAGTGATCCGAAATCCTCTAAAACCTACTGTGCATATCTCTTATTAACAAGACCCCCCCCCCCCCAAATGCTTCACAAATGAAACATAAATCCAAGTGAACGGAAGCAACACTAGATGTAATTTGGAAAGTTTTATGTTGAGAGGATCAGATAGCAGGGGGTGGCACACCAAGCGGGTACCCTCCTTTTTATTTTATTCTTATTTCGGCCACAAACGACCATAAAATTTACAATACTTACAATAAATATATAATATGAAATGAGAAGATTTAAAACACTGCAAATAATCCACATCTCTAGGTTCTAGACAACTCCTTAATAATTATATTCCTGGCAGCAAATATGTAGCCTGACACAGGTTACTACATTAGAATTTCAGACGTAAAATGAATGCAAATGAGTAGTAAAGTGCAAGAGATAGAATTGTAGCATTACAACAGCTGCCAGAAATTAGGAAGAATATTATATAGCAATATCGCTTTCTGGTAATAAAACTGTCTAGCCTGAGATGGCACACCTTGTTTTCACTAAACAAACTCAAGTGATAGCTAAGTAATCTAGTGCAGTGTAAACTTTTGGCAAAACACATAAATTGAAGTTATATTGCATCACAGCACCCTCTGCAACATCCCTACAGGAGCTCGTCCAAGCTCTTAACCCATCTGCTGCGCCAGCCTGCAACCCAGCAGCTCTGAGCGACCAGCCCAATTTAGGAATCTTGTGAGTGTAAATACCATGGGTTCAGAGGTGTCAAATTTTGATAAACGTTACACTCCATAGCACTGTCCTACACCTAAGTTGTGGCAAAGAGGCAGAATCCACTTGGATCTTGGTTTGTTGCATTTCTTACAAAATATTAGGAAGTGCACCTCAGATTCTGACGTGTTAGGACAGAATGGACATATGCGGTTCTGTTCCTCTTCATTAGACCATCTTAAGGTGAAGACCCTAAGTGACAATGTTCCCATCCGGAAACAAATATACAGCGATTTAGACTCATAGGGAATAATTCTATCTAGGAATGACTCAAAGGACGGAGAGCATTTGTGGCTTACGAATTTGTCCGTCAGGCCCTCTGGCATCATCTCGCGCTACATCTTTTGCAGAACATGCTCCCAGTAAATATCTTCAACATCTTGACCATGTTGGTCCTCAAGTTACTCAGGTCATCCCATACACCCCCAAGCTTAAGCTCACTGGATAAAGTTTATAGCTTTAATCCATGGGGTAGAGCATCACTTATCTAATAACAGCAGCTCCTGTAATGCAGCTCTGTATGGGGCCATCTCATTTGCAGTCCATATTCTTAACCAGTAGGTCAAGGTTTTTAAGTGAGCAATTTGATTGGACCTCTTTATGCGTCAATCCCATCTCAAGGGTAGAAGTGGGGTGCTGGTAGGGACACCCAGAAGTGGTCTTATGATTTTATTTTCTGCTGCAATTAAATGCAAAGTGTTGCCTCGCTTCCAAACGTCTGCCCCATACAAAGTGCCATCCACGGCCGCTGCTCTATATATCTTTAGTGCTGGCAGCACAGCCCTGACAGTCGAAGCTTTATATCTCCTAACAATAGCAGCTGCTCTGTTTGTGAGTAAGGAACTAATTTGGATTAACAGGACATCCCAGGAAAGTTTACCAGTGAGCCCCACCCGCAAGTAATCAAAGCTCCTGTCCTGGTCAATAGAGGGGCACTCCACAGCCATCTTATTTCCGAAGGTGTAATGGTGACGGATAGCCATGTATTTGGATTTGCATATGTTAATTTCAAGCCCCTGATCCCTGCTAAACCCCGCAAATTAGTTCAGCAGTTCCTGCTACCCCATAGATGTGCGAGATAGCAGCAGGGTTCTGTCTGCAAATAACGGAACTAGGAAGTGTACACCAGCTATCTTGGGGGCTTCATGCTGGCATTTGTTTAGGACTCCAACTACGCCATTCATAAATAAGGAAAACAGGGTGGGAGCCACGACACATTTCTGTCTCACCACCCAAATTGACCCTGCTTTTATCTTATTGCACCCAATGGAACCTCCCCCAGTCCCTTCACTCTCTCACTTACTCGCTTTCTCTGTCTCTCCTTCTATTTCTCTCTCTTTCTCGCACTCAGTCTCCTTTTTTTCTCCCACTCTTGCTCTCTGCCTCTGTCCTCTTCACCTCCCATTTCAAATAGACCATACCAGCATAATGCAGAACATTAGCTTTGCCGAAGTCAATGCCTGAACATAAGGCTTAGACTATAAAGCAGAATCCTTCTTTCTGCCCCTACAAATACCTATCTCCTCCATTTCTCTGTTTCTCCCTCTCGCCCTCTGTATTTCTTATCATTTCCACGTGTTAAAGTAAATTACCTATAGATCCATGCAATTACTTTGGTCAATTAGCTAACCCTCTAAGTACCTATACGTTGAAAAAAAAGTTATGAAAATATTTGAGTTTGACTCCAACAAGTAATCTACACATTCAATAATTATGCCCGCAGAGATTGATTACACCAAAGTAACATTGTAGCCATATTACCTAAAGTGAGAACTGAGCGTACAGTACTAAGTTAATTCAGGTCCCTTCTGCAGTTTTTGGTCGACTGATGTCTTAAACACCTTAGATATTAGTAAATGGTTCCTTGTCAGTGGAGCCTTAAAGGAATGTATTGCTTTCGGCTGGAAATGTGTCAGCATTTGTTGGCACCCCATAGTAATTATAGAGCACATCATAACACAATACCATAACATAGCACAAAGCAGAATAAGATTCAAACAAAACATAACAGGGCACAAAGCAGAAAAGAAGTCTAATTAGAACACAACAACTATCATACAACAGAATAATACCACAATTCTATAAGGCAGCACAAAAACAGAACAGTATAAATAACTGAACAACAGATCGCCACCACAATATGCACAAATATTCTTTGTCACACATTACCCCCTCCACAAATATGCTCTCTTGATATGCACCAACTACTAATTTACTTTCAACCAAGGATAAGAAATAGCATCAATCAAAATGATTTGTGATCTCCCCCCATGTCAGGCAATTATCAGCATATTCCATAATTTTTCCCATCCAAGAAAGTGGCCAATGCAATCTAGAAACAACACATGTTAGACAAAAAAACACTATACCCTCAATTGCAGAAAAACACATTGTAATGAATCCTTGTATATTCCACAAAGCGTGTGCTGTGATGCATCGCCCTTATCAAATTTCTACCATTTAATCATGGGTGGGCTGTGATTTGTAGCTGGATTTGTTTATACTTCCTTTTTATCATTTGTGGATGGTTGCTAGGTTGGGTATGCTGGCACACGGTGTGCTTGTGTTCTGCCGTTTAAATTACATTTGCTCTTCTTTTGGGAGTGCACTGTATTCCCTATATTGGTTCTGGTTTAGTCTGATTAATGGTGGAAATTATTAGGACTGTGTACTGGTGGACCTCACAGGATGCAACACATGTGGGCCTGCTGTTGTGTACTTACTAGTTGGATTGGTGAGTGTGTTGATGCTACTTTTTTATGTTTTGGGCGGCTGTTCATGTGTAATTCTTGTCGACTTTTCTGTTTGTATGTTTGTCGCATGTACACAGGTCTGATTGTACCCTTAGGTAATTCATTAAGTTATATCCTAGTGAGTTTTCATGTTCTTTATAAGAGCTTTTTTCAGTCAGTCACTTAAAAACAGGAAAACCATTTAAGTTTGGTCAGCACAATTTTGAATTCAAAGCTAATTATAATATAAATTGTCCCAATATGGAAATTTAGATGACAATTTTTGTTGTCTTTATACAATTGCTTAAATTCATGGTGCCTGTTTATTTTGTGAATTGCAGCTTCCAGAAGGGATAATTCTTCATGGATTTCACTTGATGGCTCAGTTCTTGCAAAGTGTAAACAATGGAGAGAACATCAGCTTTATATTTTTTACATTAAAGCAATTGAAAAAAATACCACAAAATCCCCAAAACACACAACTTCCACACAATGAAGGCATTGGCACTTCAAAGCACTTTATCTCACCTGCAGCTCCATCTTTTCCCATGACTTTTAACAAAATGATATGACCTTCTAATCTTTAAAGATGAACCCATCATTGTGCAAGAGGGGAGCCTAAACTTCGGACTAAGAGCTTCTCCCTTATTATGAGTTTGTTGGATTTTGGATCAGGTATAAGGATGGGACAGGATGTACAGTTCTTGCTTGTATCACTCCACTAAATAGATCAAACAGGTTTGTTCATGGAATGGGGAATAGCCAGCCAACCCCAGGAATAACACAGTCTTTTTACTCTGTTTCTTCTGTGCCTTGGGAAGAAAATGAAAAATGCGGGAAGATGGCGAGTCCAAGAGTCAGGGTAGGCTTAGTCAGGGATGGTATAGACCAGGGGAAACGTTGGCTGCTACTCCTATGGTGCAGTAGTAGTAGGACAGGGGGGCCAGTGTGTGCTCCTACCTTCAGTACTGGCCTATAACCCTACAGTGGTTTCACTAGGTGCACATAAATCTGGGCTTACTGTCTCCTGAACTGCAACTATCAGGTTTGGAGGTACTGGCCTACATATGATGGCCTGGAGCAGTATCATGCCTCTAGTTAATTGCCAAAGTGAGTACCACAACAATCAATATGACCATATGTAGAATTAAATTGCTTAGTCAGCCCTCGTTAGGTCTGTCATGCAGAGATGTTCCGCCACATCGGACAGGCATTAAAAATATCACGACTATTGCATGTGTTTATGCAAAATTAAAAGCATCTAAATCTGTGAATTTCACATGTAGATTGTGTATGTGATTATATTCACCCTTGTCAGAAATTGACTATTTGCAAATATCCACCTAAAATAATTTAGAGGCATGTTTCAGAACAAATATTATTAAAAAGGTATTTAATATGCTCAAAAGGCCTTTGACCTCCTCCAGGTAAAAAACAGACAAAAAAATGTTTATATGGTAAATAGCACTCTTTAAATATTTATGTAATAAACTTTATGTTGTTCTTTTCTTTTCAGATATTGGAAGCTGGCTAGAGCTCTTTGGCGTTCAATTGCACAATGTTCTACCTGGATTTCCTAAACCAGATGTAGAAACATTTGAATCAACATATGAACTTTCAAAGCTTCAGACAAAAACCCAAGAATGGGATCCTGGAAAGGTTAGTACTTTTGAGTTGTGGTGGATCTGGTGTTGCTAGAGAATTTACCCATGGTAGAGATTGAGAAATATGTCCTTTCTACAGGTCGCTCTTAGGGAGTTTGGAGTCATATGGCACCCTTATGAGCAACCTCGCTCATTACAGCTTTCCCGAATGGCACACAAAAATCTCGGTCTTTTGTTTATTAAATTCACATAGCTCTAGACAATTTAGTTCACATAAAATTCGAACTACCAGAATGTTCATGATATTCTCAGTTTATCAACAGAAATATGTTGGGATCATAAAACGTGTCTTTGAAACTATTTTCACAAAAATTTCTAGAGTTCCAAAAGACTCAGGAAATGAAACTATATCTAAAAAAAGTAGCTCCTTAGAAGGGAAATAAGAACCCTTGACTAGTTAAATGGAATAATGAACGACTGCCCAACTTAATAGTTCAGAAGGATTAAAGGATGAGTTATTTCTGTTTGGTTTGGTTTTGGTGACTTGCAAGGTATCCACGGATATCAGTTTCAGGTGAATTAATCCAGTGAATAGACTAAATTAAATTGTAACTTCAAACTCCATGGCTGTTTACAATTGTCAGAAGACACTCACCTCTCTGTGCCTGTGCCCTTACGTTTGCACCTATGGCCTTCAGGATGCACACAAATCTCTACTACCCAAACCTTAAGCCATCTTCTTACCTTTGGATTTCACTATTTGAAGGTCAAGCAGTAGCTGTCATGTAGTCTTATGTCAGTCATAACTTACCTTTGGTTTTGTTTTTTTTGTTCATGTTGTCCTGCATTTCTAATGATAAACAAAGAACACACAAATCAAACAAGGACCACGTAGGCTACTCATATCATGTGATACAACTTGAATGTTCTAGTTACATATAGGTCTTTGAAACTGATCCCTTAAACTACCAGACTGCTTAAAAGATTAACCCATGATAACTTCAGGTTACAAAGTGATGTTTGCAGCCGGAACATTGACCTACCATGCCGCGTTAATGTGGTATTTATAGCGATGGGCTTTTCTGTCTGTCCCTTGAAATTTTGCTCATCCCTTTTTTTAGTTTCATTCCTTAACCTGTCCTTCCCCACACTGTTGTTCCTCCTGAGCCTATTATTGTCCTTGCAACTGTGTTGCATGAAGAGTTTATAGTTCAAAGCTTGAATCTGAAGTGATCCTGCAAATTGTATGAGTGTACCAAAATCACCTGAATCACCAAACTAGTCATTTCATGGTAAATTTATCATGTGAATTATGTGGTATCTCTCCCTGTATTTATGACTTTGTAAGCTTGCTCCATGTTAAGCCTCTTACAAAAGTTATATCACCGGAGCATGCAGAGATAACAAAAGACATTTCCTTATAGAAAGTAGGGCACAGAAACCAGAAATTGACCTGGACAATGTAAATGTGATGTAACGCAATCAAGAACTGGAATGAAGTGGAGACGGGAAGGATTTGGAACGGATGTGTACAAAGTAAAATCACCCCTTAGCAAATTAAATTCTTATCAAAGCAAATTCGCCATAAACCTTTAAATGTAATGGTTGAAATAGAAGTGTATCATGTGTTTTTTACTACTACAGTACCCTATGTATGTATAGCTAGGGGTGTGGTCACACTCCAGTATGTTAGGTTACCACTTTAATAAAGTGACTTGTGATAAGAAAGCAACCTTTTATTATATTTCATCATAACAGCCATACAGTCATTTGACCAATATTTATTCAACTGAGATATTTCATCTATATTATTGGGTAAAGCACCTCATAGCAGTTATGTTTGATGCACCCTTAAAATAATTTAAGTTTTAGTGAAATTTGCTATTACGGGTATCTACATACTATACACACTAATCGTCTTTCTACCTTTGGGAATGTTATGTGACGTAAACTAAATAAAAATGAATACCTTTAATCCAGTTTCAAATGTGGGCAGGTAATTCTAGAAGTAAAGGAAAGCAGGCCTGCACTATTACCTATATGCCTCAATTGTTGGTTTGTGAAGTTTGAGATCAATAGGCAAAGTCTGGAAATATTTCTCTCTGAGTTAAGCAGGCATTGTGCTTGCATCTCTGTTCTCCCATACAACAGCAAATGTAAACTCCGCTTTCATACGTAGGTTATGTGGCAGCGACAAAAAGATTTTCTCAGCAAGTACTTTTTTTTTTCAAATCTCGCTGAAAACAGAAGATTAATTTGCAGAGAGAATTTGCATTACCTGGGCTAGATTTGAAGCCATTTACCTTAAGCTAGTAGCCTGGCTGTTTGTGGTGCCAGTTCCAGATATACAATGACAGTATCTCGCAGCACAACTGACCTCTCTGCTTTTAGGAACTATGGCCCACTTTGTCTTAAAGAGCTATTTTGCAGCATAGTGTTTTTTAAGTGTAATGGTAGAATCCTTTACAGGGGACCTCTTGCTTATGTTCCACTGTGTGTGCTTGCTAGTCAGCCACAGTGGGTCAGTGACAGCCCTTAAAATTCATGACACTTCTGCACAGTTATCCGCAGCTTGTGCCGTTTTTGAATTGGGACTGATATGAGTGACAGTACACACTGACATTTGCTATAAGTAAATTACACATTTTCCAGGAGAAGATTACTACTCGTAAATGTGCATGAAACACTTTATGAGAGGCAGAATTTTACCCACTGACAGCACCAGATAAATGTCACCAAACCAAAATTCTAACTGTGTCGGGGCCCAGAATTACAGGTCCACAAACTCTGGAATGGATAATTATGCGCCGAGACGCCAAACCAATTTACAATTCAGGGGCTGTTGGACAGTCTGGACCTTCTTACCCCCTGCAGCATCACAGGGAGAGCAGACTATGCTGTCCTAGACAGGATGAAGCCTCCCCAAACCCGCCACAGCTCCTCATGCTGCTTCCCAGTCACCCATAATCCCCTACTGATATTATTGGACAATGCAATTATTCCTCATTCTGAGGAGAAAAGTCATAATCATTGGAGTATGGTGCAGGGACACCTGCTGGAATCAGAGAGTCCATCCACACGGTTTCCCCATTCCAAAAAGGGCATACTAAAAATAAGGCCGTTAGTAAAATTGATTCAAAGATTCCAAAATATCTAATAAATATATTCTTTACAAAATGGCTTAATCCTAGGTCCCTAAAGTGTTCTAGGACCATTCTGAATTTTGGACTTCTTTAATCACACTGGTACCGAAGCTGTAAAGGCTCAAACAAAAAACAAGATCTCTTTGTTAACACATCCACTTTTATTCCCATATCTGATTGCTAACAAATTGCATACTTCCTGCCTCTCTCATAGAATAATTTTCATTTATATGTTCAATGCACTAGATGAGAGTTTATCACAGTGAAGGAGTCTGCAAGGGTAATTTAAATAATTTATTGACCTTTTTATGACTTTCCTTTTGCAGCTTATAGATACTTTCTCTCAGATTATGTTTTGTTCTGGTGTTATATTGATCTCATTTGTTCTGAGATTGAACGTGTTTTGTGAATGTCAGTCGTGCTGTTCTTGTCGGCTTTATAGATTTTTTTTAAAGCTTATATCTGTTAAATCATCAATTATTGTTATCTAAAATTGATCTAACCTTGTGTCTGAGTACAATGTACTCATACTAACCAGTGTAACAATACAAAATAAATTATTTCAATTCATATTATTGCAAATTCATGCCTTGCTTCTTTCTGCATTTATTTATAGAGCTTAATAAGCCCAGAGGTAGTTTGAGTGTGCTGTACATCACAACGGAATTTCATTTATTCAGGAAAATAACCTAGGGTAGTTATTAACAGAACTTATGTAACAGCAAACAAAGTGACATTGCGGACAAAACTAATTTTCCAGCTCAATCTGTGCAGGCCAGTAGTCAGACATTGCACATAGTTTCTCAGGGCTCTTCATTGTTACTACTTCTTTTGAACCTGCATGTTGATTCCCTGTTACAATACTGCAACATCTTTTTGCCTACTGCACACAACTGGTAACCAAATGCAAAACGACCAGTTAGGGTTGCCACCTAGCTCTTTGTCATCAGGACACAATGATTTAGTCCTTGGCATTTTTGTTAAAAATAATTTTTAGCAAGTTTGTTACTAGCGATTTGAGACAGTGGACCAAATTCACAAAAGACATGTTATAGTAGTAGTCCAGTAGTGCTACTTCACTTACTACAAAATGCAGTTTATTACCTTGATGCTGGAGATCCTATTGGCCTCTACTATCTTTTCTGTAGTGTGCGAGTGCATCTTGGATCTTGAAGTTCCCTTGATAATCTCCAGTGGGTGCCGCTGTATAATTTGAGAAAATGAAAAGTCTCTTGCCCCAGTGGGTAGCGAAACTAGGATGCCACATGTGTGCTGCCAATACCAACACCTGCAATACGGGAAACTCTCAGTCCTTTCGGCACCAGAACTCCAGCACTCCAGCACGCAGGTCCTCCTTCAGGCAGCGGGGTGTGATCGTGGTTAGGCGTCCCGCTCAATATCAAACAACAAAGTTGCCCAGAAGACCACGCCACACACGGAAAAGGTAAATTCCTTTTTTCTATTGCAGGTTGCAGCAAACCATGGCTCCTTCATTCCAGCTCTATAATCTGCCATATGCGTTTCTGACATACATGCGTCCTTGATCACTGGCAAAATCTTAAAACATCGCAGCTTTCAGGGAACTTAAATATCAACCAGAGTCCCGCCCCAGTGGGCATGTGCGATTGCTTCTTGGATCTTGAAGTTCTCTTGATAATCCCCAGTGGGTGCCGCCATATAATTTAAGAAAATGAAAAGCCTCTTGCCCCAGTGGGTAGCGAAACTAGGATGCCACATGTGTGCTGCCAATACCAACACCTGCAATACGGGAAACTCTCAGTCCTTTTGGCGCCAGAACTCCTGCACCACTATATACCTTTCACTTTTAATTATGAGAAATAATTAGTAACATAACCTATAACCATATTTGTTACACATTAAAAAATAATATGTTAGTGTGGGTGGGTGCTTTTAATTTAAATTTAATTTTTAAGTATTCATAAATAATACTTATAAATCAATTACTACAGTTTAACTAATTATCTTACATATTTGTTTTGCATTAAATTATTTATTTTTATATATATTTTTTAAATAATAAACACATTTTCCTATATTTTTCTCTGAGGAGAGCCCAGTACCAGAAGCTGAAATCTCCACAAATAGGTTTAAAGTTACTAATAGTAAATTTATATTTGTAAATTAAGTTGTAGGAGTCTCCATCCCCTCATTCTAGGGAGTGGCGACCCTAATGTCTACATCTAGATGTAAATCTGCATTTGGAAATGGTACATAGCAAAAAGGTGAAGATTTACACCTAGCTGTAGGAGTAGATCTACACATGAGTTGACCTCCACTTGCAAAGTTACCTTTGTCAGTCAGTCCCTATAACTAATAGAATACTTTGTCTCATCACAAGATTAAGGATCCAATTCACCAAGAAAGTAATAGATCTACACTCATAGATTACACCTACAAGTGAGTGTTACTACTTCCAGGGATTCACAGACAATTCCTGGAATTCTCACTGAAAAATGTGACAGAAACAGGAGTCCACTGGGAATTTTGGGAAAGTCAGGCGAGATTTCCGTCAACATCTAATTCAGCCTTGCATCCTGCTCCGTTAGAGAAACCTCCACACAGGGTTTATAGGATCCCTTGCACAAATGCACACTTGTGTATTTTTTTAATCTCTGGGTGATTATTTATCCCCACAGAGAAAAACCTACACCCCAACCAAATATGGAGGTGATTATTTCTCCTTCCCACTTTGGAAAGTGATTTATGCTAGTACTGTTCTAGAGTGGAAATCTGACCCTTTCCAGGTTGGAGAAGGGAATAAGTGAAGTTGGGTGATGCTCACAAATAAAGTTATTTATGGGCATTTCCAATTTTCCTAATCTAGCAATACCATGGAACGTCTCCAAATGCCCTTAGTCTCTTTCCATCCCTGGAGTGAGATTTACAAGTGCAAAAATTTCCACACTTCTGGAAGAGATCTCCACATCTGTAAATGGGTTTATGCCTGCTATAAATCTCTGTGTAAGTTGCCACCAAGCGTATAAATGTCTGTCATATACTTATGTTTATGACTGAATTTAGCCTGGTAAATAGGTGTCCTCTGTTTCCAAATTATTTTTACCAGGGAATTAGTCCAATTGGTCGCGTGTAAGCAACTCAACAATATATGTGTCATCACAAAACCTTGTTTACAGCCCTGTGCCTGTTTTATACAATTCATTCATATCGGGTTTGTTAATCCAGTTTATTCAATGGAAGCAGCTCTACAATAAAGCCGCAGAACGTACTTGGTTGTCAACTGGAAGCTAAGGACTGGCAACATAGTGTGCTAACGTTATGGAGCGAGTTTGCCACATAAGAACTAGGGCTCTGTGATATTCACCTAATTTGCATTTGCTTAATTACATGAAATATCAGTACACAATATTACACTTACTTATGAAAAATGCGAATCCATATTTCAGCTCTATATGTTGAAGCAGTATGCATTCATGCGTCAAGTTTAGGAACAAGGAAGTCTTTCAACCTAAAAAATAGCATGGAAAACACAAGTGCCGCAAAGAACAGCCACTCATGTTCTAGATGTTCGTGTTGTTCTCTCACTTTAACTTTACTGCTAACAGCAGTTTAATTATGCAGGATCCGTACCTTACACTGGCTCCCTATCAGGGAGCGTATCTCCTTCAAGGTCTTGAGTACGGTATACAAAGCCATGCATAGTAACGGCTTGTCCCAACTTAAATCCTTGCTTCAATGGTACACTCCGGGGAGGACCTTGAGATCATCCACACAGAAAACACTGGTCTCGCCTAGATTTCGTAGGTCCAGATGGGGAGGCTGCTCCTACTCGGTTGCCGCCGCTAGGCTTTGGAACTCACCCCTCCCTTCCATTGCCAACGCAGGCTCTCTTCCGGTCTCCAGGAAACTTCTGAAAACATGGCTATTCTCCTCTTAATCGCCTGTTTGCGCTTCTCTCTTTGGTTTTGTCTGCCCAGCGCCTTGACACCTTCGGGTATAGTGCACTTTCCAAATACTATCCTATTCTATCATAATGTGGCATAAAGGTGTAATTTCAGGAACTTCACGTAACAAGAGTATTGCTAAAATCTACAAGAATACACAAATTACACCAGTGAAATTTAGATGTTGGCTGGGCCTAATTAAGACCACTCAAAATATATTGGCTAAACTAAGAAATAGTTATCCGTAAAAGTCTTTTTTAAACCTAGTCGTGGGCATACTTAGCTGGCTTCGAATGGCATAAAACCAGAGGTGCCACCGCTGGATGATTCTTGCACAAACAGAACTCTTTTTCCTTGGTCAACCACGATAGGAACAAGGCCAGAACTAGATCAATGTAGCTTTAATCAGGGTCAAATATCTGATTATAACCTAAGATTTCATGGCGATTCAGTGAGGCAAATCAACACAAAGACCACAAACAAAGCCTGGGGAGTGTTACCCATTATCATGAAGCTATGTCGTTAGACGTAACAATTATCCTACCTCAGATTGATTATGCGAGTTGAGTGACACTCGGGCCTTAGCCAAATCTAGCAGTTAAAATATAAAAAAATATAAAAATGAAAAGAAGTGTAGTGCTCAATTTGAAACCTAGAGATTGCATGAAAACACAGCTGAAAGCCCTACATTAACTGTCAGTTGAATGTTGAATTAATTTCAAAAACCTCTAATCGATAGACCATACAGGTACAGGAGTTCAAATGCACGCAGCAGTGAGCAGATCAAGTATACTGCAAGGGAATTTTAGCCCTGGCAATCTTTTGTGAATGAGCCCTCCTAAAATACAGTAAAAAAACATAAGGTATATAAGGTGTTGACATGATGGGCGGGGGTCAGACTTTTGGAAATTAAACTAAACAGGGTGAGAGTTGACAACACTTTATAGAAATACGATAACCCCATAAATTAAAAAAAGACATATACGTGGCCTATTATCAGAACCTTCTCTTCCAACCCTATTTATTTCTTTTTGAGTTTTATATAGTGCAAACTTGACCCGAGGGGATCAGAGGGCTTTACAAAGATTACATATACATCATTTACAGGAGATATAACACATTCTGGAATTAAAAGGACATGCAATATAAGGCTTTATATCGTTTATAGGAGGAATAACAAAAGTGGGAAGGGAAAAGGAAAAGGTCATACAATATAAGGCTTTATACAGATTACATATACATCGTTTACAGGAGGAATAACAAAAGTGGGAAGGGAAAAGTCATACAATATAAGCCAGGAAGGAAGTAAACAGGTGTCAATTACAAGAGATAGATACAAGTGTGAGGCATATCTCAATACAGTATATGGTGGGACTGGGGTATACAGAGGAGGGGGTGAATAGAGGTCAGAGTGAGCAGTGAGTTTCATTAGACGCAATGTTTGGTAGGTCAAACAGAAGAGATTTAGGTGGGTGAGTTTAGGAATTTGTTGAGAAGCTACAGTTTTGAGTTTTTCCAGACGGTAAGATAGGATTGATTGTCATGAAGTCCCTTAGAGCATTCCAAATTCTAGAGGCGTACCCAGAGAAGGATCAAGTGAGAGATTTGGTTGTCTTGAATTTGGGAGGGATGAGAAGAAGAGCGTTGGAGATTTGAAGATGTCTTTTTTGGGCAGCTTTTGAGAATTTATTGGAGAGGTAGGATGGTTTTCCAGAGTGAAGTGCTTTGTATGTTATGCAAGCTGTTTTGAATATACTTCTCGCTTCAGTTGGTAGACAGTTGAGTTTCATGAGGGTGTAAGTGATGTTGTCTAATCGACCCTCTCCCGAGAGCAATCTAGCTGCTGCCCTGAGTGTGGACTTCAGTGGCAGGTGGATTTTGGGAAATGCCAGTGATTGTTGCATTGCCATAGACCAGCTTGGAGAGGACAAGTGATTGGATTATGGTCTTCAGGTCTTCGGCAGGGATAAATAGTTTAATTTTTTGTGATTTTAGTGTGTAGAAGGTACTTTTTCCTGTGGCGTTGATATGTTCTTTCATGTTCAGGCTTTTGTCGAAGATATTCCCCAGTGATTTGACAGAGTTGGATATAGATAGTTTACAATTTAGTGCAGTTAAACTGTCGCACAAGTTGTGGATGGGGTAGGGATTTTTTTTTTAGGCTGGATGAAGAGGAGTTCAGTTTTTGGGGGGTTTAGTTTTAGGTAATTTTTGTTGAGCCAGTTGTGTATCGAGGAGAGAGTGTTATTGAGATGTGGGATGTCTTTAAGTGAAGCAATTTTGATATAGATTTGGGTGTCATCTGCATTAAGATAGTAGGCAGTCCTGTCTTGTTTCAGGATCATTGAAATGGGTTCCATGTAGAGGTTGAAGAGGGCAGGGCAAATAATTGAGCCATGTGGAACTACTTGAGTGACTAATATTGCTGTTGATGTGAACTTGTTCAGTTTGATATGGTTAGCTATTTCATTCAGGTATGATGAGAACCTGTAAAGATGGTCGGAGACAGGAATGTAGATTAGGAGTGTTTATTCATGAAACACTGGAACAGCAGAGAAACGCCTCCGCACTCTTCTCAACTCAGCATCCACAACTCCACGCTCTAGAACATACATTGACGTGGAGGAGTGGAGCGAGAACAAAATGAGAAGCGCGAGTCAGAACAAAGTAAGAAGCGCGAGGCATAGAAAATATACGAAACATACAATAAAACATAGCACATCTTCCCCCTAACAAAATAAAACAAAAAAACAATAAATTAAGATACATCATCACAAAAATTATCTGACATTTAGGTTTAGAACGAATACATTTGTTGTCACAATGTGGAAGGTCAACAACAGCATTGACTTGGTCTCCTCCTTGATCTCCTCCAGATGGTAATTCCATGTTGCTTTGCTCCCCACTAGATGGTAAATCCACATTACAACCTCCACCCGAAACAACAATACTATTGTTCACATTTGAGGAATCAGAATCAATATTAACACAATTAGAAGTGCTATTAAAATTTCCATCACAATTGGTAGGAACATCATCCTTTGTGGTAATATCCCCCTCAGAGTGAGTATCTTGCAAGCGGGTAATCTTCAAAGGAGGAAATTTGTTAGACAAACTTGAAGGAGGGCGAAAAATGGCTATCCTTTTAAGGTTCCAAATTTTACCATCCGACAATTGTACAGCATTTTTTAAGACTTTCTTAACTCTTAAAGGTTTAAAGTATTGACGTTCACCCTTACTAGTTTTCCAGTGTTTCTTGACCCTGACCCAGGAACCAACCTTGATATAAACATCCTTAGTATGATGTTTTTGATTACATGGTTCTTGGTACTTGTTACATTTATCAACAATCCTAGATCTAATGACTTTAACAGAGACAGTAGTGGAAGTAGTTTCTAATAACCACTCAGGATTGCACTTGGTTCTGGCACCACGACCTCTCATGACTTCAAAAGGGGATACTTCCAAAGATTCATGAGGTGTAGTTCTGTACATCCACACTGTTTTAAAAATTTGCACTTCCCAATCACAACTGTTCTGGACGGCCATTTGAATAGAACTCTTTAAAACTCTATTAAATCTTTCAATCATGCCATTACCAGAAGGGTTGTAAAGAGAGGTTGTCCTGTGTTTAATGCCAGCTCTTTTAAAATACTCTTGGGTCAAGTTAAACATAAATTGGACTCCATTCTCAGAAATAACTTGGACAGGTAAACCTTCTTCGATGAAGGTTCTGTCAAGAAACGTCAAGATTTCTTCAGAATTAATTTTGTTAACAACTTTGATGACAGGCCACCTAGAAAAAGTGTCAATGAGTGCTATAACATATTTCTTCTCCAATCCAACTGGACCCATAATGTCAATAGCAATAGTGTGCCAAGGTTTGTTGGGAACAAAAGACTCACCTAATTGTGGTCTCTGAGTGACTAAGGATTTATCAGAATTACAGCAAGGTAAACATTCACGAACAACTCTCTCAATTAAAACATCAATGCCCAGCCACCAAAACCATTGCTTGACCCTCTGCTTGGTTTTAACGATGCCACTGTGCTCCTCATGACAAAGTTTAACAATTTTCATTCTCATTGAAAGAGGAGGAATAACTTTTGTCACCCCTGAAAATAGAACCATTGGTAACAGAAAGTTCATGTCTGATTTCCCAAAAGGCTTTAAAAGCCTTAGGAAGTTTGTTTTTGCAAGGCCAACCATTATTTATAAAAACGGTCAATTTTTGTAAAATAGAATCAAGTTTATAACCATTTGACCATTCCTTCTCATCATGGTTGGATAAGCCTTGATTGTGAATCAAAGCAACTTGTTCAATGTCCAAGTCAGAAGGGTCACACTCATGCATCTCGATAGGTAATCTAGACAGGAAATCTGCAATGACATTCTTTTTGCCAGGAACATACACAATCTGGTAAATGTAATCTTGTAACCGCAAAGCGATTCTAGCTGAAGCATTCAAAATTCCTTCTGTAGTAAGTAACTTGACTAATGGTTTGTGATCAGTACGTATCACACAGGACTTTCCCCAAATAAAAGATCGAAAATGGTCCATAGCCCAAGCACATGCAAGGGTCTCTTTTTCAATGACAGAACATTTTTCTTCAGGAGATAAGGCACGGGAAGCATAACCAACAATATTCTTTTGCCATCAGCTCTTATTTGAGATTACACACCACCCAAACCCTTGTTGCTGGCGTCCACCATAATGATATTATCTAAATCAGGATCGAATCCCTTTAGAGCAGAGGCTTCTACAATGGCACGTTTGATGTTGTCAAATTCAGATTGACACACTGTGCTCCACAAGAACTTGACTTTATTCTTGAGAAGTTGCCTAATATGGATCATTTTTGAGGAAATTTCTTTCACAAATCTGGAATAAAATTCAGCAAGTCCCAGAAAGGACTGGATTTCTTCCTTGCTCTTGGGGTTGTGTGCATCATAAATTGCATCAATTAAAGAGGGTTTGGGAGAAATACCTTCTTTACTGATAGTGTGACCTAAGTACGTGATAGATTTGACGGCAAACTTACACTTGGAATGCTCAACAGTTAACCCTTTGGACTCCAGGATGGTAAGGACTTCATTCAAAATTTTGTCATGTTCATTCCTGTCGGCACCAAAAACAAGAATATTGTCTTTGAAACATCTGACGTTTTTGATTTGGCCAAATAAATGGTACATTAACCTCTGAAAAATAGCAGCCGCAGAGGCTAAGCCAAAAGGAAGTATCTTATATTGGAAACAACCGAAAGGGGTGATAAAGGCTGTCAACTGTTTGCTCTCATCTGCAAGAGAAATCTGATGATAAGCAGCAGAAAGATCTATTGAAGAAAACCACTCTGCATTTTTTACCAAGGTCAACATTTCAGAAATGTTTGGAAGAGGAAATGTATCTACTACAATATTATTGATTAGATGCCTAAGATCAATACACAATCTCAATTTGCCGTTACTACGTCTAGCTACTACAATCGGAGAAAACCATTCCGTGGATTCAGTGGTTTCAATGATGTCAGCTTTATCCAATTTATCCAGCTCTTTTTCAACATCTTCCCTGAGGAGAACAGGAATTTGTCTGACTTTGTATATTTTTGTGGAAAGCATTAGACTTCAATACAATGCGATGCTCAAAATCATTAAGATTCCCTATGCTTCCATTAAAGACTTTGGGAAACTTCTCTATCATTTCCTTGCAAAGCAAATCATCCTCATTAAGCACCATGACAGGATCTGGACTGTTAGGGTTGAGAATTATATCTAATTTACCCTGGTCCTTCCAGCCTAAAACTGAAGGTCCTTTCTTGGCAACATATAGGTTGCTGGTGGCCTTTCTATTCTTGAATTTAAAGACTAAGGACCTGTACCCAACCATATCTATATTCTCTCTAGAGAACCCTACTGGTTGAATATCAGGTTCGAGAAGTTTATCACCCAAACGTGCAACAAAAAGAGATTTCCACGTTTCTTCATCAACAATAGTATATGGCGATCCAGAATCAGCATACATTTGTACTGAAATCCCACCGATAAACATGGTACACAAAGGTTTTTTTAAGGTTCTATTATTACTGTCATAGATATTCCAAATAAATAACTCTTTCGGATTCAAATTTTGAGAATTACTGGAATCATTGATGGTAAGTTTCTTAATACTACCTTCACAATCACTCGAATCACAATCACCCTCATCCAGACACTTGACTTTCTTTTTGCTTTTCCTCTTACAAGCTTTGGTAAAGTGACCCACAATACCGCAATTTGAACATCATTGCCTTAAAGCAGGACATGTTTTACTGGATGCTAGATGCGAAGGACTATCGCAACGGTAACATCTAAAATTGGTATTGTGATTATACTCTTTTTTTTTGTGGTGTAATTTTTATATTTTACCGGATTATTTGTTTTGGAATTAGACATTTTGGCTTTGATCTTACTGACTACCTCTGCAGAGCTTTCCGCAATAGCGGCATCTTGTTTAAGCAACTTTGCACTGCGACTAGACATTTCAGCCTTTCTTACAATGCTCAAAATATCTTTTAACTCAGCATCTCCATTTATCCACAACCTATCTTGTACAGCTGGGTCATTATTGTGCATTACTACTTGATCTCTGATAAATTGATCAACTAAATGATCAAACTTACAATCATCAGCAAGTTTTCTCAGAGCTGATACGTATTCGTCTATGGTTTCATTAGCTTCTTGTTTCCTGTGAAAGAATCTAAACCTCACAATTCCAATACAAACTTTAGGTGCAAAGTAAGTGTCGAAATCATTCATTATGGCATAAAATACATTGGTATCGCCACCTCCTAAAGCTTTGGTCATTCCTTCATAAGCTTTTAATCCTCCTGGACCAACAGAATGTAATAGCAGTTTCTTTTTTCTCTCAGGCGTCATTTTCCCATCTTCATCAATAGTGTCTATAAAGTTGAGAAAATAGGCTTTCGATTCTGACCACTTCATGCATGGATCAGATCCAGCAGGCCAGAACGCTTGAGGAGGCTGGATTGAATAATTTTGACTTGCCATCTTGAAAATCAGATAAGGTAAAAATAAAAAATAAAAAATAAATAACTCAAACTATCCAATTACAGAATAGTAGTAAAGGAGGTGTGCGCGTCACCGCGCTGAATTAAAATGAAATCTCGTAAAATGCAACTAAATAAGGGTGCGCATCACTGCAGGATGGAAGGTAAGATGGTGCACAGGAAAATAACAGAAGCAAATACAAGGTGTGCGTATCACCGTAGAGAATTATATTATTAGATGCGCAATAAACAATTGAAAGGGTGTGCGCATCACCGTGTACATCTATTAGCAATAGAAAGATGTTTATGGTAGAATACTTGTAGGCAGGATGCGCAAGTAATTAGGTGTGCGCATCACCGTGTATGCTTAATAGAATTATAACCAGCTTATTGTGGTAAAATACTTGTAGACTGGATGCATGAGTAAATTGGTGTGCGCATCACCGCGTATGCTAAATAGAATAATAATCAGCTGTGTAACGAGGAAATGCGGTGAGCGTAGGTGCCTGACAAGAGGTTACAGAACGTGACCTCAGGCGTCACTGCGTGAAGGCGTATGAAGGTATGGAAGCAAGGAAGGCGAACTCTGCTGAGTGTTCTGAAGAACGAGACGCTAAAGGTAAGAGCGCTTGTGGACAGACGGTTGAATGTTTTGAATTTCAACAAAGGTAGAGAAGAGAGACAAAGTAAAGTAAATCATTTAACAGGCAAATACGACCTGTAGGATAATGTTCAGTACATCACCAAGGGTAGAAAATCCAATGAAGTAAACTGCCGCTTTCCGATCACTGAAGTCCGCTTTCCGATCGCTGGGGTCTGCAGTCTTATCTTGGTACAGCAGAAAGCACGGAAAAGTGAATTTTAATGCATAGGTTCTTCCTGTGTTCCGCTCGTCGCCAATTTTAAAGATGGTCAGAGACAGGAATGTAGATTAGGAGTGTTTATTCATGAAACACTGGAACAGCAGAGAAACGCATCCGCACTCTTCTCAACTCAGCATCCACAACTCCACGCTCTAGAACATACATTGACGTAGAGGAGTGGAGCGAGAACAAAATGAGAGCGCGAGACAGAGCAAAGCAAGAAGCGCGAGGCATACAAAATGTACGATAAATACAATAAAACATAACAGAACCATTGTAGTACAGTGCAGTTGATGTCAGCTCATTGTGAGAGGGTGTTGAGAAGAATGTTGTGGTTGATGGTATCAAAGGCCGCTGAGAGATCCTGGCTAATTAGGAGACAGGCATCCCCCTCATCAAGGGATCAGTGTAGGTCATTAGTGATGTTCAGGATTGCAGTCTGTGTACTGCAGCCTTTCCTACATCCAGAATTGGAATGTGTAATGCAAGTTGAATTTCTCAATGTGATTGTTTAATTGAGAGAGGACACATTTTTCAATGGGTTTAGCAAGTAGATGGAAGTTGGTAATCAATCTGTAATTATTGAGGTCACTGGGGATGGCATCAAGCTTCTTGATGAGGGGGATGATGTGGCCAAATTTAAAAGAGGCCGATATGTGATGGTAAAAGGTATCTGGTAACCACATTGTCAGTTCTTTTTCTACTCTGCAACTCTTTGAACATCAACAAAATCAAGGGTTCAGTCAAGTCTGTGGTAGTGACCTATGTGCAACAGTTTCATTACTTTCTTGTTAAAGTACATCTTAGCAAATGTGCTTAGACGAATTGCAGAGTTCATTGATATATTCACTAATTTTAGCATTTTAATTAATATCAAATCAATTGTTAAAATATACCATCCTCAATGACGTAACATTTATGACTATTATGTGACCGTCATCTCTTAATTATTTCTTCTGATTAAATGTGCATATGCTTTGAAGGAGCTTCGTGTATATCTATCTGATGTATGGAACACAATTGTTGCAATTTAAAGGATTAAATGCAATTTGTAAAACATACAGAGCTTTGTAATATTTGCATAGTTTGATCAAACCTCCCAATAAATGTTTAATACAATAAATAGAATTAAACTGACTAATGCAATCACATTTACTCAAAATGTCTGACATATATTTAATAAATCCACTTATTTTTTTCAGACAATTCTTGGAATTCAGTGTGAGCTGCAGAAACAACTGAGGAACTTCATTTCTCTGGATCAACTCCCTATGGCTCCCAAATCCAATGCTGAGAAGTGCAGTGAAGGAAAACTACCCCGGTTTGGTGCAATCCCTTCTGTTTTTGGGAAAGGCATTAAATTTGCCATTAAAGAAAGCATAGTCACTGCTGATGTTATAGGTGTAGCAAACGAAGACAGTAGGCGCATTGCAGCCATCCTCAACAATGCCTATTACTTGGAAAGTCTCCATTTTACTATAGAGGGCAGAGATACGCATTACTTCATAAAGCTGGGATCTCTAGAAGAGGACTTGGCTCTTATTGGTAACACCGGAGGCGGCCGCGTCCTGGAGAATGGCGTCAATGTCACTGTGTCCCAGATGACTTCTGTGGTGAATGGAAGGACTAGAAGGTTTGCGGATATACAACTCCAGCACGCCACATTGTGCTTCAATGTGCGCTATGGGACAACCATTGAAGAAGAAAAGAACCATGTTCTGGAAATGGCTAGGCAGCGGGCGGTGGCACTGGCTTGGACTAAAGAGCAGAGACGGCTGCAGGAAGGGGAGGAGGGCATCCGGGCATGGACAGAAGCCGAAAAACAGCAGCTTCTTAGCACCGGCAGAGTACAAGGCTACGATGGATATTTTGTCCTTTCTGTTGAGCAGTACCTAGAACTCTCAGACAGTGCCAACAACATTCACTTCATGAGACAGAGTGAAATAGGCAGGAGGTAACAAACAAGCAAAGTCTCTGCCTTTTGCGTCACCAAAGACTGCCTGTTTTTAAATATACAATGATTTATGGTATTGATTTTCTAGATGAAGACTCTGTATATGTAAATAAGAAGGAAAAAACTGAAAAAAACATATCCAACTGCCTTTAAATGTGACAAAAGATGGTATTTTAATATTATTTATTTAAATCATTTAGAAAAAATGATGGTGGAGCTTTTTATTTCCCGTGTGCCGGTGTTCAACATTTTCCAAGCATAGCTCAAAGAGTTCAGTATCCCTCACCTGCAGAGTCCCCAGTCATTTTATTAATTGTGTGCTGTAGGGCGCCAGTGAGGTACTGTATCTTCTTAGCTCAGACAAATTTGCTATAGCATTCTATACGTTGAAACACATATATTGCTCCAGATTTGATGTTATATTTTTTGTTTAGCCTTTGCGGTAAGCTAGAATGAAACAATTAATAATAAAGTAAAATAACACCAGAGTTATTTATCAACTTAAACTGTCTGTGACTGTTTATAACCAGTGGCAATGTGTTTCTTAAGTTTACCGATTTCCATATTGGAAGGAAGCAGTGTCTTGTTCTCAAAGTTGCGCCCAATGAGGATTGTGAACTGTGTCCAAGGGCAGCAGAGATCTGAGCATCTGAATCGACTACTCAACAACTGATGATGTAAAACAAGAAAGTAATCATTGAAACATCCGGTTGGACTAATCCTGAAGGAAGAGACTCTTCTGGTTTACTGATGACAGTAAACACTAGCTTGTTGTGATGCAAGGTTGTCTCTATGTAGGAGCCTATCAACTTCACTTTCAACTAACCTGTCATACTGAGGCTGGTAGACGCCATCTTGCTTATAAAAAAAGGTCTTGAATCTGAGTAATTGATGCCTTAGAAATGGAATATACGTGTTTGTTGACTCGTTCGTTGATAAGAAGCAGAGAGTCAAATTAACTAGTCTAGAAAAAGGTCTTAGCTTTGGAAAAGCATATTGTTTTTTAGCCCTTGATAAAAAACACTGTATGTTCTTGGACATTAAAAGAGCAACCACGTGAGGTATGGCATTAATGCTAATGGTTTACTACATGAAGATGTCCGACTTTATCGCTTGAATGCTGGGATAATTTGCTAAGAGACTACATTAATCACAACTGAGAATCTGAAAATGCTATGAGAAGAATGTGGGGGTGACGGGGATCCCACCAAGCCCTCTGTACCTTCCGTGAGGATTCTCAAAACCTAGTGATGTCATTAACAAAGACCAACATGCTTAGAGTTTTTATCCAGGAGTCAATAAAGGGGAAAACGGTTTAATAAATGATCATTGGTGAAATGTGTTTGCCTCCCCCTCCTCCTCTCACAGTGGATGATTCAAAGAGTAGCATTTGGTTTCTTTCAACCATTCCACTCATATATTTTCTCAGAGACTTGCAGCTTTTCTTGTTACAATTGAAATGCAAGATTAATTTTTAGTTGTGCCAATAGTTGCAGATTTTCCTGCTGATATTACGTTTGCCAGGTTCTTCATAAGGATAGACTTTCTTTGATAAGCAGTGGGTTGTTTCAGCTAACAGTGAAGAATGGATAGGGATACTATGCTTTTTCTTGTGTTCATTTGTGCCATTAATAGTTTTGTTAAATAGTAGTTTGACTCCTTGCTAATCCAAAAATGATTCTCTGTGCAAAAGGTTGTGAAACCTTTCCTTGTAAAATGTAACAGGCAGTTCTGACTAGTTTTTATTTCACCTCATGCCTCTTTCTTCCACCACCTTAGATGTCCTGTCTCTAGCTCCTCTTGCAGGTTCTTCTTCAACCCTGCATTATCTCCATGTTACTATTTTCCTGGTTGTATATAAGAAATGTGATAAGGAAAAAATCATCAGACATAGATATCAGGGCCTAATTATCGTTTACAAACATATATTTCAGTTAGGTGCAGATTTTCTATTATTAACTCCATCTGAGCAATATTTCTGTAAACGTAGGGTCATATTTATGACCCAGTTTGCATCGCCCTTGCACCAGGCAAACCAAAAGTAATATTTTGAAGCCACTTTGAATGGCTTAACAAATATGGAGTAATGCAACGCTGCGCAAATCGCTGTGATGCATTACTCTGCGCAAGGGATGCGTTCCATGGGCATTGTGTGAGAGTACCCATGGAACTCCCATGTTTTTTGGTGCATTACCTGATTTACCAAACCTGGTAAACCTGGGAATGCACTAAAAAGATACACCTCTCCAGATGAGGCATAACAAGGAGAAATATCTTAATTTCTCCTCGTTTTTTTCCCTCTTTCTATGTGTGCTGCATTGTGCAGCACACATCGAAAGAAGAAAAAGCCTCTCAGGTTTGTTTTTGCGCATGACGTGGCACCTTCCTCCACAAAACCAATCCTGCCTACATGGGGCTAGGCTGCCAAAACAGCACCAGCACAAGGGGAAAGAACTGAAATGCGCTGTATTTTGTAAATAGGTGCATTCCTGTCTTTTACCTGGGACACAGGGCTGCACAGCAAGGTAACTTGCTGCGCTTCCCTGCACCACAAGAGTCATAAATATGGCCTCCAAATGTAGGACATGATATTTCTGTGAAACACTATTTAGGCTGCAACAAAGGCCTGTTTGACACCACTGATGGTACCCATCAGTGGTGTTAAACAGGCCTTTGCAGTCTTTTCTGTGATAGGGGACCCCACCATTCAAGGGGGCTCCATTTGACCCATAGCCTCTGAATATCTGTTATTACAGAGTCTCAGGGGCCCCTCACCACCCTTTGCAGTGGGGGGAGCATCATTGTGCATTACACCACTGGGTAGCATACCAATATTTTTCTTCCTCCTTCTCATTCCATTTTCTGCCTTTCTCTCTTGTGCCTTGTATGATGAAAAATGTGTCCTTTACCGCGAGACGAGTGATGTCGCCAACACCTATAAACACCTGCTGAAATTAAGGACTAGTATTAAGTACATACAATACATGTACTGTGTTTTTCGGTGTTGTGCTGTTCCTTTGTTTCCATGTTACATCAGTTGAACATATGAGACTGTTAAATAAAGGGAGTTACTAGATTTGTACGAGGCAGTTTAAAGATTTAAATCAATGGGACAGATTTAAAAAGCTTTATAGTTGTGTATTTCTACTAAGGTGTGAATTGCTCCAGGGCTGCCACCCTTAATTCACAAAGTATTTTTTGGAAGTAGTTGTGTATTGCACCAGACTTAATTGTGCCTTCCCCATGAATTTCCAGAATCCGATTGACAACCCATTTTTTATCGAAAATGAGTGAATGAAAAATAAATCTTGACTGATTGCGGTCAGTACGAGTAGACAAAATTGTATACCTCTTGAAAAATGAAAATGACTCGCAGTGTGATGCTGCAGCAGCTTTTGTGGCTAATCGTATGACCCAATTCTCAGTCAATGCATAAACAAATTTACCCCTGATTTCTTACAGACTGGTTTAGTCCTAGGCTACTTAAAAAAATATGTCTTAATCCAGGCCAACAAGACTCATTAGACATTCAGCCTATACCGGCTATTCCCTGGCTATCTAAAATACAAGAAAAGGTGGTTATGGAAAATCTACAAGCTCTCTGCTGGGGAACACAGGGAGTCAACAATAAAGTATGTTTGATGGGCATGAATCCTAACACATGAAACCCAGAGACAGTATCACACCCTCAAGAGAGATGTTTAGGATTTTTATCATCTTTGCCAAACCAGCATGACATTTAGGACCCGATTATGAGTTTGGGGATACAAGAGCGGACCGCCATGCCCATGGCCCACTTCTGCACCGCCATGCCCATGGTCGGACCACTCACCAGATTATGAGTTTCCTCATATCTGGTGGCTTTTTTTGGCATTCCCACGATGGTGCCTCTAAAATAAAGAACAGCAATGGGAATGCCAAAAAGAGTTCCCGCATGGCCTGGACTGTAAAGTCCAGGGCGTGCAGGAACTGTGGTGCATGCACATAGGGGGGCACGTGTTATGCCCCCCTGCATGTACCCCAGGGCCCAGAGGCACAGGGGAGACCTTTAGAGCCCCCTTTGTTTACTTTCCACCAAGGATTTCATTGTGGAGGAACCACCATGAAAACCGCTGCACCACCACCAGGGGATGGCGATTCCCTGCCGGCTGCAGTGGTGCAATGGCGGTCTGACTACCCTACTCGTAATGGGGCGATCAGCCGGCCGGTCCGGCAGTGGCACCACCGCCATGTTCCCATGAGATTGGCGATCCTCGGACTGCCAGACTCGTAAGTAGGTCCTTATTAGTCATTTGGGGTGTTGAACTAACAACCCATAGTGCATTGTTAGCTCAATGGCAAAAATAGCATTCCACTACCTCTGAAAACTGAAAATATCATTCCTTACATTGTCAAAACTCACCATAAAATGATGATCTCTCAGTATAGAAAGTGGGCATTTCTCTGCTCTTAATTTTGCTCTGTGTGCCTGCAGCCTGTTTTCAATACACTTGTGGGCTGGTGACAGCTACACTTTGTCCATTCCCTCTAGACAGCCACAAGCACAGGAAGGTGAGGCTCATCTGCATTCTGAGCACTTATCTGCATTCATCTGCATTATGACCGGTCTTCCTGGGTAGACAGGAATGGGAGGGGCTGGCATTTACATGTCAAATACACAAAGCACTGATTTACCCCCATAGATAGCCTGACAGACAGGACTAGGTTGAAAGGTATCTTTGTGCACTCCAAAGAGGTTCTTTGAAGTCACCTCCTACATCAAAGGCACTTCTGGGTATTAGTACCGGGGCTCTCACCCTGCCAAATCGGTACACTGCTGGACCTGGGAAGAATTGTCAACCTTGACACTTGCTGCAGCAAAGGCATTTCTCCAGCAGGACCTGTCTGGGTCCTGTAGCCGGCCTGCCCTCCATCGCGGTCTTGTATTTTTACCAGTCCCTCACGACCTCAAGTAACCTTTTGATTTCTAAGCAATTTGTTTAAAAAAAAATTGTATCTCGACTTCTATTTATTGGATTTTTGTCGTTTAGCTCTTGTCTTACTCAGATAAATATTCTTTAATTTTCTACACCTATGTAGAGTCTTTTTGTGGTGTTATCATTGTGTTGCTGTGGGTGTGTGTGTTTTTACAAATACTTTAATCATTGCCTCTTAAGTAAGCCTGGGCAAAGCACTACGCTACGCTCGCGTAGATTGCAAAGTTTGTGCTACTTCGCACTACATGAATTGCACGTAACACAGTGCAAACACGCGTAGCATAATGCAGCGGTCAGTTTTTTGCTTGCTCGCGGTCCTCAACGTCAAGTTGGCGACCGCGAGCAGGCAAAATGACATCCCGGCGAGATTTTTTCCTCGTTCGCGATCAGCAACATCAAGTTGCCGATCACTAGCGTGGAAAATAAACCTCCCGGCGAGCTTCTCAATGCGGGGAGGTCAGGTTTCTCATTGCGAGTGGTCGCGTATGCTCGCGACCGCTCGCGATGAGAAACTACCAGTCCGCGTTGAGAAAGCTGCGGCTCGAGTAGAAATCTACTCGAGCGGCAGAAAACGACCGCTTGCACTGTGCAAGATGCAGTTTGCACTGATTGCACAGTGCGGACAAGCATCCGGCAGTGTACAATCAGTGTGAACAGCATCTTGCACAGTGCACTACGCAGTTTGCGAAGCTACGCGTAGTGCGAAGTGCACTTTGCGTAGCTACGTGTAGCGCTACTTTGCAAACTACGCCCAGGGTTACTCTTAAGTTAAGCCTGTCTTCTCTGTACCAAGCTACTAGACGGTGAGCACAGGTTAATTTTAAAATGTGTATCTAGCTCACCCTGACTAGGAGTGCGGTTCCTACTTGAACAGGGTACAAACCTCTGCTAACTAGAAACCCATTTTCTAACAATTGCCTTGACCTTTCCATGAGTTCAAAGCCCAACCCAAAGACATTCCCATACCCACTGTGAAGAAATAGGAGGGATCTCATCTGTGGGTAAACAAGTGTGGCCCTTACTGTAGTGTTCCCTTAGTAGTTGCATATATGCCCTTCCCAAAGGTTTTATGGACCAATCTGATTGATGCCATGATCTTGTGAGATAATAAACTAATCACAGTGTTTTCCTTTTGTCTTTGCCAAGCACAAATAATCTTGTTGCCTAACCAAACACCATCAATCATGCCTACCTATATTACATTCTTCATTTGAAGCATTTCACAAGGGAAAGGAGAAGAAGACATCATATACTGTGGAATCTGAGAGAGCTCTTTGGCACTCCTGCTATATCAAAGAAGCCACCAAGTGTCCGTTAATGCTAATTAATTCAAGTATATGATTAGGCAAAATTTAAAACTTATAATTCCACCCATTATTGTTTAGTCTGCTGGCAGGGAAGTAGTTATAAAAATGGACAAAATTGCATTGCATTGAGGCAGGAGGAAAGAGGAGATTTCGCTCTAAAGTATAGAAAATAGGTTATGTTTGGCTGTCTGCACATCCATGGATTACATAACGCGTCTTGGAACGTGTGGCTGCCCATTGCTATCTGTCAGTTGGTGTGGTCTGTGGATAGTGGCTTATTTCTGAATATTAGAAAAGCTAGCTACTCAGATTTGTGGGCGTCTTACCACTAATCATAGTCAGGTCTGTGTTAAGACTTACTGATTGACAGCTGAAAGATAACGGGAAAGGCTGCAACATGAACAGTCTAGAACTTGCTTGTGCAGCGGCATCTCTCAGCCATTCATGAACTACGCTGGGATGGGACCTATACTTTAAATATTTGCAGAGCATGGTCCGCAGAGGAAAATACCCTATACAAGTAGGATTCACCACAATATTTGTTTCTGTTTGCCATGGGGAGGAAAGCAAAAAATGCCTTATTCAGATTATAATTTTATTCCTCATTTATTTCCTGTTCCTTTACAAGGAAATTGAGTTTGATAGTTTGTGTTCTGCTATAGTGATTTGCAGTAATTTATTTTATTAGACACATTTTCATATCCCTTGAGATTCACTGGCATAGGAGTTCAGCATTGGGAGGTGTATGTTGTCCTTTTTTAAGGGTAAAGATTCATTCTATTGTCACATTCATCTCAAAGAGCACCCCGTTGTTATAGCTAACACTTCACAACCTATATTTCATCTTTACCTTATCCACTCTCCAAATTGATGGCAACGACTTCTTAGGCAATGTCAGATTAGGATAAATTATTTTGATGCAAATACAAAGTAATTTTCATTGTCTCATTCTCATCAAGTTGGCATTTTCTATCTGCCATTGTTAGTTAAAGTGATTGCATCATAATTTAAAAAGCAGTGTCTTTTTGATTACTATGCATGGCTATCTAGACTATGATTTTAGTTGTTGGTTTTACATTGCCCTTCTACAATCCCCTTGACATCATTGCTCAACGCCTTTGATAATTTAAATTCCCCATTTTCAGAGCAGGGATTTCACTTGGTACAGATATCAGATGTTCTTGTCTTAGAAACACTAGCTGTGTTTTAGGATTACCATTTTTCCATTGATTGTTCACTACAGAGGTTGATGTTCAGGAAACAAGAGATAGGACATTCACAGAAAACAAAATGGGGAAAGATACATGTTAAGGATCTGTGTTCATATATGGGAGTAGAGAGCAATACTACAATACACATGGTGACATTCAAAAGGTAGAGAGACAGATTTATTGGCTAATGTAGCGTTTGGCAGGCATAGTACTCTGGTGCAGCAGTGATGCATTACTCCCTCCACTAATGTCACTGTATGCTTACCTTAATTAGAAGCAGATCGACCAAAAGTATGCTGATGATGGAATCTACTCCAGCTTTGTTGCTGACATACCCCTCTGATGGCACAATAGAGTACAGGCCACCAGAGGTTATCCATCTGACTTCCAAAACAATTTAGAGTTTGCGATCAGATGCCTTTTTTGCTATCCATGTCTCAACTGGATATTAACGGCGATAACATGTAAGATTAAGGTGGTCAAAATTTGCAAGTTATATACTGTGCTTATGTACAAAACAATCAGATAAATAGATTGACCACAATAGCGCCTGAGTTCTAGACAGGGTAGTCGACGGCGTTTCAACCTGAATGATTGCAGGTCATCATCAGGACAATGGTCATTAGTTTGAGGGTAGTGCTCTAGTAAAGAGAGTCGCTTCACTCGTCCCTAACCCGACTGCAGCACAGAGGTTTCATTCCTCTGCCACAGCAATTGAAATCCCTTTGTCATCGTGCTGCGCTGTCCATGGATCTCTTCCTGACTTCAACCTCCAAATTCATCCTCCACGCCCAAACCGGGTCATTTCTGGATACATTGCCAAGGCTCTTCCCCAGTCCCCCATATATTGCCAACCACGCTCTCAGACTAATGCATGTGGAACTTACACGCTTCCCTGACGCCTCGCAGATCTTGATTACCTCGATATCTCCCTCACCTACCTTGGACTCTCTTTACTGGAGCACTACCCTCAAACTAATGACCATTGTTCTGATGATGACCTGCAATCATTCAGGTTGAAATACCATTGACTACCCAGCCTAGAACTCAGGCGCTATTTTAGTCAATCTATTTATCTGATTGTTTTGTACATAATCACTGTATATAACTTGCAAATTTTGACCACCTTAATCTTACCTGTTATCGCCCGCTGTTTTTCCGCACCCTTATATCACTGCGCCGTCCACTTTCACCAGCACTCCCAGTGCTCACTTTATGAGTTATGGTCGTTGTATAATCATGTACTGTAGTGCTTCTTAACTACGTACGGAATTATAGTTTATTTCACTCCACCCTACCCTTACGTTGTGGTCTCCCTTTCTTTTGTTCACCTTCCAATTGTGATTTAATTCACCGTCTCAAATTGTCCTACTTTTAATAATTTCCAGTTGAGACATTGTTCTTGTTGCAAACTGTGCCCAGTCTCACCTGGGTTAACGGGCCTTACTCCTGTTAATTGTTACTCTTTTTTGCTATCCATCACCGCAAAGTAAAACTTGATGTGAGTGCCAGTAAAAAATATAATGACCCTGACATCATAGGAGAAACCTCCCATGGTATGGGGCCATTATTTTTCATTTTTCAAAAACTCCCTTTTGGAAGTTTGTTTTTGAAAATGAACAAACTTTGTAGAAGGTAAACTGGTGGCTCTATGCAGGGCTTTTAGACAACTATAAATTTGGCAGACAGCGATCCCTAAGAATGGTGGGGGGGGGCTATGCCCGCCACCAAGAATCCCACCCTTATCAAGAGTTGCTGTAAGTTCTTCTGTTACCTCATGGAGTGCGAACTCTGTACTATGGCATGGATGGAAGCCTGACTGCTGTGACGAGTGCAAGAGACAGTGATATATTAGGTGCTTCTAAAGTTGTTTGTTGACATTTTCTTTTTCCAAGAAATTTCACTGGGGCAGTAAGAGAGAAATGGAGCAATTATTCTCCAGTTTAAAAACCTCTAAAGTGTTTTTTTTCCAACAGGGGTGAAACCGTGACATGTTTCTAAGTCTGCGGGACGATGGCCATCATCATGGAAAAGTTGAGGAGATAGAGAAATGTAGGAAAGAGAGAAGGACCACCCTTTTTTAGAATCAAGGGAGGTGAGAGATCAGTAGAGGACCTTGACTTAGGGGGTCTCAAACTTATCAATAAGGGTGAAGGTGGATAGAATGGGTGTCATACTAGTGATGTTTCAGCAATTGGCAGTGGAAGTAGCATCCAAGGAATGACCCGGGGGAACAGATGTATGTAAGAGCTATTTTCAGAAACAAAAAAGTATGCAAGCACATTGCATTTGTCCTCAGAAATAGGACGCACTACCTAACATGCTGGATCCATCACTGACTTCATAATAAAAACAATATCTTCGTCAGAATGATTAGAACTTTCATTTTTTCATAGTAACAAGATAACCTGGCTCTTTTAATCTCCTTGTGACATTCTCTATTGGCGTCTTTGTAGATCGCCTTAGTAGCATGGTCAGAAAAAATATGCCACATGTATTCTAGGAGCTTGCCTTGCATCTTTCCTTTTGTGCTAGAAGTTGTTGACTAAACAACAGAGCTGGTGGGTGGACGGTTCCCGAAGGTGTTATAGATATTACACTAAGAGTGCACAGAGAATTGTTAATCTAAAGACTTACCTTTTTCTCTAGTGCTTCCACAGAAATGTCCGTGTGGGCTGGAAGGACTGTAGTACGGTACAAAGATTAGCATACTTAAGTGTGGACCAAGTTTTGTAGGGGATAGCTTGGACCTGCGTAGATTGGAGTTTAGAACTGATGAGGATGTTAGAAGGTAAAGTAAAATGATCGGTCCAAGCCAAATAAATCACAGAATTTACTTTTAGTGTGGATAATTTGGATACCAGGAGGTCAAGCAGGTTACCTGTGATATGAGTGGGTGCTGAGACAAGTTGAACCAATTGAAGAGTGTCCACATCCTTAATAAGATAGCAGCAGCTGTGCATTTCATATCTTCAAACTGTAGATTGAAAGTGCCACAAATGGAGAAATTTGCATACGTAAGGGCAAACAGGGACATTGCCTCAGCTAACATGCTACAACAGCTGGCTTAGTGACTAGGTGGGTGATAGATCAAGCAACCTGACAAGGAGAAATAGCTGGAGAGACCTAAAGAGTAAATAATGCCCTCACAATCGGGTACTTGAAGAGGGTAGATACGTCATGTGAAAATGATTTTTAAAATTATAGCAATACCATCCCCCTTTTTGTTTAAGCCATCATGTTGTACAATGCAAAACTCTTCAGGGGGTCGAGCATTCATTGAGCCATGTTTCTGTTATGTTCTGTTATGTTCAGAGAATTTGTTAAGCGCACGTACACCAGGCTGTTTCATGGCGCTATAGTCCGAGGGAGGCTGCAGCAGTGAGAGGATTAAATTAGTCATACGCCTGGCAGAACAGCCAGGTTTTTAGCTGTTTCCTAAACTGCGCGTAAGAGGTTTCTGATCTCAACTTTACAGGAAGAGAGCTCCAGAATTGAGCGGCTAAGACTGCAAATCTTAGTCCCCCGTGTTTCTTACGTTTAAAGGGTAGGATGACCAACAGATTTAAATGGGAGGACCTGAGGTCCCGAGAAGGGACATAGCGCTGAATCCTAGAGGAAATAAAAGCTGGACTGTTGCCATGAAGGGCTTTAAAGGTGATACACTGGGAGCCAGTGTAGGCTTTTCATTAGATATCTAACATGCTGCCATTTGAGCTGGTGATAGATTAATGTGGCTGCTTGGTTTTTTACCAGCTGTAAGCGATTTAATTGATGTGCCGGGATACCTACATAAAGTGAGTTAAAAAGTGATCATTGGGGTTATGGTCTAATATAAGATTGAAAATATCTCATTTATATTTTGAAAATGGGTGACAATTGAGACTGCCAAAACATGGTTATCCTGACACTGAGCCCTAGATTAATGGCCGGAATCAGCCCTGCCAAGTACCACACATCAGGCGTTAGACTAACGCATTTCAGTGTGGTGGTCTGCATCACTGCACTGAAATGCGTTACAGCTCCTCCACAGCTGCTGAGCCTCAGTGCTGCTAATGCACCATTACTGACTGAAAGCTGGAGTGGCAGTATGACTTGGGGGGGCTGGCTCACCTACTCTCAGCTCTAGCTGCCACTATGTTACAATGTAACACATGATTATAATAGGATTCACCACACGTCATTGTAACGGATGTATTCACTGACGTCATGAGGAGTCAGTGCCCAATGGCTACTACCAAGACAGTCCAATTTATAGAGAGGGGGGACACTAGGAGCTTATTATTAGGTCCAGTGACCCTTGCTCCTGAGAAGTGACTAGTACACAAAGGGAGTCACTGTTCCTTGTAGAGGAAGAAAGAGGAAGAGACTTTTGTCCTCTGCTACTCTATCTGTGGGGGACAGTGTGTCCTTATCTTAATGACCTCACACACCCCGAAAGATGTCATGCTTCATCATTTGGGCTTTGCTCCTCGTTGGGCCGGCGCTGCAGTGCCCTACGAGTCCCTCGAAGGGTCTCTTTATCGGAGATCTTTTGATGAGAAGCAGTTTGGGTGTGTGGGTGTAAGTGGCAGTGAAGTCTAAAGTGGTGTGTTAAAAAATGACTGGAGGGACAGTGGATGCTATTTATTAGGGTGATCCCTCTGTCAAACAAAGTGTGTGGTGCTGCTCTAGGGGATATTATGTCCCTCTGTAGCTGGATATATCCCTAATGGACATATATAACAGTCAACATGTATCGCGCTGTATGAGGCCTCAGAGGGAGATCCAAAGTGCTTCTTCAGGACTAAAGGGAGTTTCATTTTAGTATCAGTGGTGGCCTGAACTAACTAGTGCCGCTAATTCTGTTGAAGGGAGTAGCGTTTGGTTCTCCTATAGTAGCAGGGCCGATCCACCTACGTGCCTTTCCCTGTCTCCGCCGGAGACTACTATGGGAAAACCAAACGCTACTCCATTCTACAGAATTAGCTGCACTGGTTAGAAAGAGGAAAACACCACTTGTGATTGTTTTAGTGCAGAAAGCCTTTCTTTTCTGCACAAAAATAATCATCCCCACAAGGCAGGCACCCTTGCACCATGCTGCAAAGGTGCCTGCATTGGCGCACGGCAGCCCATTGTGTGCCGGCGCAGAGGACAAGGACTTGAATGTGCTGTATCTGATAGATACGGTGCATTGCTGCCCTTTACTTTTGACATAGGGCAGCGCAGCTCAGCAGGAAGGATTATGGTGCTGCCCTATGGCAAAACCTCATAAATGAGGCCCTCAGAGCCTGGGGTGAGGTATTCACTTTGCAAATAACTTTCTTTAGAGAGTTAGCATGCCGTGCTGTCATGTCCATGATCATGATCAGATTCATCTTCTGAGCTGCTACACTCACTGCATCACTGTCTGCTCACTGCACTAGTTTTCAGCGTTACTAGTCAGTCAGAGTTGCACTAACTTGTTTTGAGTTGGGATGTAAACACCGTGGTTGGTGCCGGTCCAACTACTTAATACTTTCTACGCTGAGCCGGAGCAGCACTAAGTCAGCAAAGAGCCTGTTGTAGCTGTGTGACTGGCTGCAGCTAGTCAGTGTGATCTAAGTAACCTTCTATCGCTGGTGCTTTGTAGCAGTTTTAAGATATTCTTAGCGTTTCTTGTTGCTCAAATGGGTGTGATTTCTGATATTTATATGTTTCCTTCGTCTTCATTTCTTGATTTTGCTTGAGAGAAAGTGCCACTTATAGTTATTGAATGTCACTCATAATTACACTAAAATTATGAAAATGTCACACATGAGCAATATGAAACTTTGGCAGTTATGCGGAATGCGACAGACAATCAAGCCACTCAGGCATAACTTAACATTTTCTGCCATTACATACCACGGTAGTGTTCAAGGTCAAAAACTATGCCTGCATTGGCCCAGCGGTAGGAAGGCAACAAGCAAATAGCTGTCTGGGCCATACTGACGTGCCTGTGTGGAATTGTGAGCATGGGTCCTTGCCTCTGATCCTGTTCAGGTGCAGACAGGCACATCAAGCACATACAGCTTGCCTTTGGTGCCCCAGAGGCACACCCGCTGTGTGTGTCCGGGCATTAGGCTGATTTTTAAAGGGGTAGGGCACACAGGTGGTGATATCGGCCAAACAACGAGACTGCACTGGAAACATGTTCACAAGTGTGGCAAGCTAAGATCGCATCCTAAATTTAAACTAACCTAGATCCCTACGAAAAAAGATGAGTGGTCTGTAAAGAGGGGAGAGGAGAGAAAGTCAAGCAATTCAGGAATGGAGAAAAAAGAACAAAATCTGCTGCATATCTCCATATTGGGCTGATTTTTATAGAGTGTGAGGAAAACTGCTGGTGACATTAGCCAAATGACAAGACTGCACCAGAAAAATGTTGACCCGCATGTGTTGCATCCTAGCAATGTGTCTTAGCAACATGCCTTGTATTCCTTCCATGGTTACCAGCATCGGAGGGTTCTGGAGCTGAACCAGAGGAGGAGACAGTTGCTGGAGACTGGACGGATCTAAGGGTTGCTCCTCTCTACTTCAATAAAGTTCCTGCTTGAAATACATTGTCTGTGCCTCTTAAAAGTGGCGACAAGGATAAGATGTATTTTCCCTGAGGGCAGACTGGTCGTGCAACGATGCAAGATATCAACCCCTAGACCAATATCTATTTAACTGTCAATTGAGGTTCTTACTGCAGTGCAGTGACACTGCTTTTCCTGGTGACCTATGGTTGTACAAGCACATCGGAAATCTGATTACTGACAGGCATCAAACAACCAAGAACTCGATCTTACTCTACCAGACGGGGTTGTTTCTGAAGTCTGTAAGGAACACCTATCCTCGTAAGGATTGGGTTGTTGATGGTAACCTCAGCTAGGCCTACCAGTGCAAGGGGTTCGCCCTTCTCTGCACAGAGTCCTCAGACCAATAGGAAGAAGTTGGCACAGAAACTGGAATAGAAAATACAGAGTTTAATAAAACCTCATGAGGTGGAACTACATTCAAACAGCACCCTTTGGTACTGAGTGAAGTAGCACACAGAGTAGAAGAACCATGGGTCTTTTATACCCACACAGGGGCTCAAAAAAGAGGGCGGTACAAGCCCACATAGGAGAATTACATACATAGATGGTCATACAGAAATGCACAGTCAACAGTAAAGGAGGAGCTAGCAGTTGCTGACTCTGGTAGAAACAACCTGACAGCTACAGACTAAAAACAGATGCATGGACAGTTAGACTCTTCTGCGCATGTGTAGAGCAGCAGAGTCTAAGTATAGCCAGTCCTTTAAACAGAGCACAAGGGTAAACAAAACGGCTGCCAGAAATACAAAATGGATTCCACAAAATTGACATGATAGCCTCTAAATACGAGATGGATTCCACTAATGCTAATCTAATTGCAGCCAATTTACAACAGATGACCCTTTTAGCATTAGCTGAAGACATCTCCCATAATCCAGTAGGAAAACAAAAAAAATATGCACATTAATTTTTTTTTTTTCTTCTTTCTTTTTCCATAAATTTATCAATATCCTAATTCATTGCTAGGTGGGCATTTCTCATTCTAAATATTGTTAAGCTGGTATGTATAAGGTATAAGCAGGAGTACAAAGGGAACAGAGCATTGGGTCATACAGATAGCAGGAGAGAGTAATTACTATTATCAGAAACAGAACTATTAGCTTTCTAGTCCTAAGCAAATCCTAGAATCATCCAGTAAAAACATTTTCAAGGCTCCTATGCATTTCAGTGACCATCAATTTCAATATCAAAATAGTCAACAGCACATATCTAATAAAAACATTTTCACTAGACTTTTCAAGTGTTTCCTTTATGAGGGCTAGAGTATTAATCATTATTAAGGAAATGTAATATTTTTCAACTGCTCAGATGAACTTTTCTCTCATAGAATAAACATTATTCCCAATACAAACATTAAAGCAGTCAGACATATTATTACCAAAATGATCCTGGATCCAGGGGACCAGGAAGACCACACAGGACCATGAGAATTAGGACGAAGAGCTGCAAAGGGTTGCTCCTCCTCAAAAATGGGACGACCAATGGGGTACATTTTCAACAAAAAAGAAAAAGAAGTCCTTGGGAAATTAAAGCCGCTGTACAACCAACCAGACGGGAGTCTTCTCCCTGTGTCCGTTTGAGCCTCACAGGCAGGCTCTTGTTGTTCCCACGGTGGAGCTGCACAAGTCGCAACTCAGGAATCATGGCCTAGTTTCAAGGGAAAAGTTTCTTCTTTCAGGATAGGGCAATCACCCTCCAGGGCAAATGCTCTCAGCGATCCTGTCCAGTGTCTCAGGCAGTGCACCAGTTTTCTTCATTTCAATTTAACAGGCACCAGAGACACAGCACCTGTACCCTGAACTCAAGTCCTTCCCTAACTCCTGTATTGCTCTGCTGGCACATTGCTCTTTCGTTGGGGCCATAGATTGCATTCAGTGTGCCCAGGTATCTCTTGACCAACACAGGTGAAAACTTTACAGCCACTTTGGGACCAGGTTTCAGAGGCCTGATGCTAGGATCTCTGAAGCAACCCTTGTTTCAAAGGGGGTTACCTCAAGCAAAACTTTCTCGCCTTCCTGGTCGGTCTGTGACTCTCGGCTGGGCATCAAAAACTTGATCCACGATTTCTCCTTTCTGATTTGTGACCCCGTCTTTCGCCCAAGACAGTGGCAGGGGTACACACTTCACATCCCAGTGCTTCCGGCCTTCTACCTTCACTGAGGTCCTGGTTGGCAGCAATGCCTGTGCTGGTCACCTTCACTTTGACTTCAAGCTGGACTGGTGCTGACTCTCCAAGCTGGATCTGATGTCCGCGCCCCTCTGGCAATGGTTGTAAGGCAGCAAATATCTTTGGTGGACAGAACAAAAGGTCTTTAGACAAGGCACAGAAATAATCTATCAACAGAGAGGATAGTCTCAGAATACTTCCTAGTCTAGGGACGCCCCATATATTAGCAAGGCACCCAAGAACCACTTTCATCTATGTGAGAGTAAAAGAAACAACAGCCTGGACCTATTGGCAAGTATAAAATGAACTCTTTGGTGAACTGACAAGAGTAATACATCACCCAATCCCAAGCAGCCAAGGAAGTCTGTGTTCATTTACTAAGTTCTGAGGAAAAGAGAAAAACAATACAGACATACTCCAAATCCTTACATCTGTATATTCCTATCTTAATCATCTAAAGACCCTCAAGAAAAAAGGAAATGTTCTACACTTTTACTCATAGACTTTGCATTACTTGTACAGGACTGCAGACACTTCTAAAATGATTTCTCTTAATAAAAGCACCTACATTGTATGCTTAGGACCATGCTCTCATGTTATAGGAGCAACAGGAAAATCTAAAACTGCTAATTTAACAAGGATTCCTATTACATAAAAAACTAAAAAACTTCAACATAATGGGTACATTTTCTCCAGCAGAACATCTTGTGACAAACAGACTCCTATAAAACAATGTTTTCCTCAAAAATGTTTGCTAAGGATCACATGGGCATCTTCTCTGCATTCTATTTTTCATAATCCAAACTATGCAACATCAGCTCTAGTAAGGACTCTCAGTTTATTTACACAGACTAGCTGATATAAACTAGCAATGCCCTTGCAAAACTGTATGTAGCATGAGAATAACAAACAATATTGGTGTTATCACCTGAGAATTTTAGAACAAAAACTACCCACAGCTAGTTCCCCTTAAAGATCAAATAAGGAAACCACAATCTAGACTACTCATCCTTTCATAATTTCATCAGACAGGATGGGCAGTAACATAGCAAATTTATTTATTCATTTTATTAATGCTAATAATGTTTAAAACAGTATTACTGAATAGCCAATTAAATGTCTCATGGCTATTTCACAGACAGTTTAGACAGGCTCAAAAGAAATTAAGAAAAAGAGAGAGAAAACATAAATTTGCCTACCCTTAATTTGTAGAGGAGCTAGCCTCCTCCCCCCATTTTTGACAGTAGGAAACCTGTAACAGGTTTCATTCTGTCAACACTATCAACCCCAATTTGTAGCAACTGGGCATAAACAAACTCTGAAGAGCTAAATAGCACATTCAGCTAGCTAAAGAACATACTCCTTTAGCAAATGTACAAGTGTAACACGAGGGCACATGAATTCAAACTAAATCCCATTGCTTCCTTAATTCAGCCCTAAAAGCATTAGTGCTATACATATGACAGAGCCATTGTCTTAATAAAAGCTGACATATACCATTATTAATATTATGCAATCTATTCGTGTGAGTGAACAAAAACTTGCTTTTGCCAAAAAAAGTAAGCAAAACCTCTTCCTGTCCCTGCTCTGCCATTTCGTCTTTCAAATGTCGAAATGTCAAAGCAAACGTTGCGCTGAGCCCTGCAGGCTTCTAAATGTAGGACTTCGGCCTTTAACCTATGCAGCTGTCCCATCGTGAGTTCAAGGTTTTCATGGGGTGTCCCATTTCAAAATGACCCTGGAAACGGAAAGAGCAAGAGCAAACCCACTTCATTCCGGTCTACCAGCAATTCAGAGGTAAGCTGAATAACTTCTACCAGGTTTTTTGTACATATTTATATTTGTAAGCAGTGTGAAGAGTGCTTGTCTAGCAGTATAGATGTCAGCTATTCATTCTATGCTTACATATGTGCATTTACTGTATCCTAAGGCAGTTTAAAAGCTGCTCTGACTGGAGAAACCTCATTTAAATAATGAATTTTACTCAATTTCGACTTTGATGTTTAGGACACTTAAAAATGAAAATCCTACAACGTTTTTGCATAATAGTCATCCCCAGAATGTCCCCTACATATCCCAGAGATGTGGCATCACAAATGTATAATGTATACCCTTCTAAAAATGAGTTTTGGACGCCTGGGTAAAGTGACATTTCACATCTAAGTGACCCCCTTTTGCTGTATAGCATGGCTTAAATTCAATTTGGATGCTAGGAGGTCACAGTATCATTATGAGGCATTATAAATATTAAAAAACGAATTTAATGCACCTATTTTAAATAACATTTTTCATATAATCAAAATATTTTTTTTCTTTTTTTATAAATCTAATCATTTTGATGAGTCCACGTATGAAAAGCGAGCTGCATCCCTTGCCTATCATATTTAAACGCATTCATTCACAGCCCTAAGAACAGAAACTTAACTTGAAAGTCTGCGCCACTTTACAAAGACAGTCATTATTATTTAACATCAAAAACCACTCTTATCCTTATTTAAAAAGGCATTAAGAAAATAAATCCCTACAGTCAATCTGTCCTCTGTTTATCAAAAATAATGAAACTATATTTCTAACTTTTAAAACAGCAGTCTGAAATGCAGGATTTTACACCGTGTTTGACTTCAGCTGTTCTCTGTGGCCGGAGTCAGAAATACCCATGTGCTGACACAGCTGCTTCACACGTAAAGGCGTCGAATTCACACGCCTTTCAAGTCAGCCTTGCCAGCCAGCACAAATCTGTCGTTCTGTAATGTGTATTTTGGGTCAGCAACAACCAATTCACTCAGATAATGTAAATGCCTTTTAATACCTAATACAGAAGGATAAATGCTGTGACATTTTGAATCTTAATTGATCTATTGCAAAACACACAATTTCGTTTTTTGAAGCTTTTTTATTCCTATTAAATGTGGATTCTAATTTTATCATTAACATTGTGGCAATTTGCACACATGTATAGTGTCTTACTCTTTAATGATAGCGTGCAGCTATTTAGCTTATATTATATAATTCATGGCTGGATTCTTTTAAAATGTATTTCATTTTAATGATATTTGGCATAACAGAATGATGACAAAAAAAAACATTGAGCTCATTCCAGACATTTTCAAAACGGTGTCGGTGTCATATACTCAGAACACTTAATACAGGGCACTTAAGGCTAGCCATTCTTGCACCAAGAGCGCAATTGCTACTTACAAGTGCCACTAATGACAAACCACAGACATTTAAACACACATTTAACCCACAGATCAACACTTAGGACAGAAATAAAAGACAGCCCACAGACTGAACTTAAACCAAACCATTTGTAAATACTAGTTGTAAGTCATATTCACTAGATTTTGGCTGGCAGAACACCAAGAAAAAACGCTCTGCATATCACCACTTATGAATGTTACTAAGTGCACAGACCAGGATCCTTTCTATGTACATATTTAGTTCCTCGGGGTACTAATCACCAAAGAATAAATACTTTTTTATACCTAAACCTAGTTAAGTATCCCCTCTAGGGGAGCCGGCTAATTATATACAAGTAACTGCTTAGTTCTTCAGCTCTAATGCTTTCACATAAATGTTCTTTCGCTGTTCTTTTTTCAATCAAGGCTTGCTCACGCTGCATTCGCTCACGCACTTCTTTCTCCCACATTCGTACACAATCAAACATCTCTTGCCTAGTCTTTCGCTTAAACATACATTGTTCCACATACTCAATCTTTCGTAAATCAAATGACCCATACATAGGCCAACGCAACTCAGGATCCTTACGAGTGCATTTATTCCATAATGCGCTGTACATTATAGAAGAAAGACCATACTTAATATACATATCCCTATTAGGCGTCCCCTCCGGGGGCCCGGTTGTGCTTCATCTAGTTTCAAATTCAAATTGGTACCACTACCAGAGCTACGCATCCTATGAATTGTGCTAAAAACAGGCATGCCAAAAATAGTGCAGAATATGCAGTATTATAATCAAAGTATCACTTAAGGTACCTTTAGTACGATGTGCCTTTCAAATCAATTCAGATAGAGAAAATTCTCCTCATTACCTGCCTATATAGGTTTCAACTTATATATATATATCATAACAAACCAAGTTGGCCAACACAAAATGCACAATCCAAAAGCCACAGTAAGTGTTACTAAACTACCTTACCAATCCCAGGCATCAAAACCAACAGCAAGTGCCACAGAAGGATACTTACCAATCACTTGGTGTCCAGGTTCCAACTGCCAAGTTCTAAAATCGACCAAATGGTCACTGCACGGTGAATCAACAGAAGAGATCTCAGTCGAGGACCGGCACCACCTGGATGGTCAGATCAGAAAGAAAAGAAAAACGCCGAGGTTGCCAAGACTCGGGTCTCATTGGGCAGCGATCGCGTCCACAGCGAGATTCCAATCCTTCGTCGTGACCAATCCTTTGGGCATCCGAGTCACCGATGAGCCCCACGTGTTGGGCGCCAATTTGTTGATGGTGACCTCAGCTAGGCCTACCAGTGCAAGGGGTTCGCCCTTCTCTGCAAGGGTAAACAAAATGGCTGACAGAAATACAAAATGGGATCCACAAAATTGACATGATAGCCTCTAAATACGAGATGGATTCCACTAATGCTAATCCAATCGCAGCCAATTTACAACAGGGTAAGGACTCTGAATGTTTGCAATATAGTGCTGTATGTGCTTGAACTGTGTCGGCCAAGCGCGGTGTATTCCAGATTTCTGTAAATTTGCCGTTGCTGCACTAACAGTTGCCGGACTGGAAGAGGCTGGAGCGTTTGGCGTCAGGTTGCCTAGAGTGCCTAATTGACTAAGACAAGGGAATTGAGGAGCGGAATAGAGAAGCAATTACCGGAGTGTGAAGAGGCTGGAGCGTTTGGTTGCCTAGATTGCCTAGTTAGCTACTGCTTGACCGTGCTCAGCCCGAATTTGCCATTGGGACCGGGAGCTCTGCTACTTGTGATATTTACAGAAATTGTTGTGCTTTAAATTAGCTCACCGGCTGTTCCGCGTGGTTGCTTTGGCTTCCATTCTGCGTCTTGTGCTGCACGTCACAGTGAAGATACGCGCAGCCGCGCAGTCTTCAACCAAGCTCATCAATTCCAACACATTACGAGTGCGCAGTGCAGTGTGGGTGCTGCGCTCTGCGTTGTGATGTGCAACGTGTGGTGATGCTCTGTAAGGATCAGTGTTTAGTTGCCATAACAACCAAACATGATTATCGCAAAGCAATCTTAGAAACCGGACCGGCGAGTCAAGCAGGCAAACAGCAAACAGAGACTGAACCATTCAGCAAATTCAACAAACGGCAAGCAGAGACTGATCTGTTCAATACTAGGAGCAAAAAGGAAGACTAATCCCATTCTGTGCAACTTTCAGGACTGCTAAGAAGGAATGGTACGAGCTCCTGCTACGTGAACTACAGTGACTACTTTGATCTTGTTAGTTTTTTTATTTACTTTTCTCTTTCGGATGGTCCTAGATCAGTGAGCATTATTTATTGAGTCATCGGAACACTAACAGTGTGAATAACTTTAGATCTGAATGTTATTTATTATCTTAATAAAACGCTAACAGTTTGTGTAACAGTTGATTGGAAATACTATTAGTCACAAGCTCTATTTACATTTTGCAGTTAGGTAGCACCCTTCAGCATGGACATGTCATCGATCATAGCCCACTCACATTTTTACAAAGTCCAGGAGAACCCACCTTGCTGTGGGAAGATTGGCTAGAGTCCTTTGAGACCTACTTAGAAGCTATTGGTGGGAAGGATTTTATAGCTTCCCGGAAGGTGGCATTACTCAAGCATAATTTAGGAATAGAGGGCAGAGAGGTACTAAAAACCCTACCTATTAATACTGAAAAAAAGCAGATTATTCTGGGAGAGAAGACAAGTGACAGTGAGAGTAAAGAAGAAGGTGAGGAGGTAGATTTACATTACAATGAAGCAGTTCCCATAGATGAACACGTTGAAGCAATCAAAGCACTTGAAGAAAATTATGGCAGAAAGGTTAGCATAGTAGTAGAAAGACACAAGTTTTTCTCTTTATCACAACTACCAGGGGAATCCGTAGAGCAGTACATTTCTGTATTGAGAACTCTTTCTGCTACCTGCAAATTCAGGGACCTGCACAAAGAGATCATAAGGGATCAATTTATAAATAGAACAAGTAATGTTAAAATCCAAGAGAGATTGTTATATATGGAGATTCATCTCTGCAGAAAACAATAGAAGTAGCGAGATGAGTCGAGAACACTTCTAGATGCGTTAAAGAACTAAGCACAGAGAAGACTAACATGGCTAAAGTGTGTGCTCTAGAAAATTCATTAAAAAAAGGAAGAAAACACAAAAAACATTATATCCAAAATCAACAGAGTGTGTTACAGATGTGGCAGTACGAGACACACTGCCGATTCCGATAAGTGTTTTGCGACTAAGGAAAAATGCTTTAAATGCAAAAAGATTGGACATTTGGCACGCATGTGTAAGGCTGGATCTTTACCCACTCCAAAATGGAAGCGCCCTGTAAATGCCATTAGAGAAAACTCTGAGGATGACAATTCTGCTAACGAAGGGGAAGTTGAAGTTATGGTTATTTGCGATAATGTTATCAATGATGTATCTGAGGGTTACAATCTACCCAAATGTGATCTAGGCATCAATGGTACCAAAATAACTGTTTGGGCAGATTCTTGCTCCCCTTACACCATCATAGATAATAACACATGGGAGAAGGTAGGAAGTCAACATTTAAATTATCCAGATGTTGAACCTGTAGGATACTGTGGTGTTAAGCTTCCATTATTAGGTTTCTTCAAATGCACATTGTCTCACAAAGGTAAGGAAGCCACAAGCAAAGTATATGTGGTGGAAAAGGGAAGAGCATTGCTAGGGTGGTGCTGGGGTGGTGCGAACAAAAAATGTTGGGCATCACATTGGACCCTAACCACCCGCAGCAAGTTCTAGTCACTGAAGATACAGAGAAAACCAAGTGGGGCAACACATTTCCAAAATTATTTGGGGAAAAGTTAGAATGTTTAGAAAAACACTGCATTGTACTAAAGCCCAACAATGTTCCATGTGTACATAAGGCAAGGAATGTACCCTTTACTCTTAGAGAAAAGTTAAAATTAGAACTACAAAGATTATTTGACGCACAAGTCATCAAACCCATCGAGTCGTCTGAGTGGATCAATCCGGTCGTTTTAGCATGCAGACCCGATGATAATCTACGCATGCGTATTGATTTGAGAGGCCTTAATCACAGCATCCTAGTTGACAGATACCCCTTACCTCACATTTACGAAATGGTGTCCTCTGTAACGGATGCTACCTACTTTTCACTAATTGACCTGTTCAATGCGTATCACCAGATCAAGCTGCATCCCACGTCAAGGCATCTCACTTCATTCATTACACCCGAGGGAGCTTTCCAGTTTATTAGAATGCCTTTTTGCCTGGCATCCGACTCTGCCGTTTTCTAAAGAGTAATGTGTAAAATATTGGTGGGCTTACCCAAGGTGTTAGTTTTTCAAGACGATGTGTTAGTGTGGGGGGCAAATCGAGTTGAACATGACACAATACTGACACAAACATTAGCGAGATTACAGAGCGCTGGTTTAACTGTGGGGGTCAAGAAATGCAAGTTTGCTGTCAAGCAAATTGATTATCTAGGGCACACCTTATCAAGAGATGGAGTAAAACCAAAAAATAAATTATTGGATGCCATTACAAATGCACCATCGCCTTGTGACAAGGAACAATTGCGCTCATTCCTAGGTATCGCGGAATTTTTTTCCAAGTTTGTTCAGCATTTTGCTGACAAAGTCCATATTGCAGAACATTAATGAAAAAAGGTGTCAAGTTTGAATGGACAGATGAATGCCAAAAAGTCTTCATTTCCATTAAAGAACAGATTGCTAAAGCTGTTGCGCTAAAACCATTCAACCCATCACATCATAGCATGATTGTGGTGGATGCTAGTGCATATGGTCTGGGTGCAGTACTCATGCAAAAACATTTGGGACATGAACGGGTAGTAGCTTTTGCATCTCGCACCCTCAGGGGTGCGGAGGCTACCTACTCTGTCATTGAAAAAGAGGCACTTGCATGCTGGTGGGGGTTGAATTACTTCAAAACTTACATTTGGGGGACCCATTTTGAAATTAGATCTGACTACAAGCCACTCATAGAGGTTTTCACCACCAGAGGAGCCGGAAAAGCAACCCCCAGGATTGCTCCAATGTAGATTGTGTGGTAGCTTGTTTATCTGAGTCGTGTGAGGGTGCCATATCTATTGACGAGTGGAAGGATGCAGTCGCGACTGATCCCACCTTCAAGGACCTAATGATTGAATTGTCCAATCCATCCGGCCCAAATTTTGTCCTTAAATTTTTTTTTGAGAATTTTGGACAGTCTGGACAGAACTTTTGGTTGTGGATGGGGTGTTGCACAAAAGCGGTAGACTAGTGGTTCCGGCAAACTTACAGTCCAGACTCCTAAAATTGCTGCATGAAGGACGCAGTGGTATGTCAGGTATGAAGAGGAAACATTTTGGTGGCCAGGGATGGACAGGAACATAGAAGAGCATGTACGAGGATGTAAGGAGTGCATGTGTAGTGACAAAACTCATCGGGTAGAGGAATCCCCCATCTCTTCCACTAACCTTCCTAGCAGACCATGGGAAAGAGTGGCTTTGGATATCTGTGGGCCATTTTCGGCCAAGTGAATAACCAACAAATACGCATTGGTACTAATTGACTACTATTCCAAATGGCCGGAAGTGGCATTCACTGAAGACATCAAAGTCTCTAATGTTATCGAATTTTGCGATCAAAATTTTGGGCAGTGAGTGGTGTTCAGACATGTTGCTCATAGATAATGGACCCCAGTTTTTAGCGGGTGAATTCAAGACATGCCTTACCAATATGGGTATTTCCCACCACACCACCGCAAATTATATTCCCAGAGAAAACGGCCTTGTTGAGAGATTCAACCGAGTGTTAAAGGAGTGTGTCCAATTGTCTGAAGGTTGTGGTGGAGACTACAAGGAGGCAGTGAGAGAAATGTTGTGGAGTTACCGTACTACACCCCATTCTGTCACCAAGGAGTCCCCATTCAAACTCCTCAAGGGCAGGCAACCAGGGACAAGAGTTTCTCCTGTGTGGATGTTCAAGGATTGTCTACGAAATGTGTGCAACAAGAGTCTAGAGTGCAGAGTTAAGAAACACTAAATATGTTTGCAGGTACAACAACAGATTAAAAAGGGCTAAACGTATATTTACTGTTGGAGGTTGGGTGAGAACGTATAACATAGGTGTTCAGAAAAGAGGTCTGTCAAAATGGTCAATACCCAAACGCATAACCAAAGTCATTGGTAACAATGTTTGGTTGAGTGATGGCAAAAAGTGGAATATTCGGGTTCCGCCGTGATATTTCTGGGGTTCCGCCGTGATATTTCTTCGAGGCGGCTGGGATAACTTGGACCTCTGCTCTCCTCTCTTGCATTTCTTCACGACTCGCGGCCCCCGCTTCGCGGGAGCCGCTCGAGGTACTGGGATTTTGTTGTTTGCTCCCGGGGTGACAGCGGCGATTGGTTCCTGCGCCGTCTGCTGTGACTCTAATCCACCGAGGGGCTGCTGCTGGACAACTGACTTCTGGGTGTGCTCGGGACTGCGAGGACCAGGGTGCTGAGCGAGACGCAGAACAGCCGCACCTGGTCCTCTTCCCGACTCCTCCCCCAATTCCACGTTGCCACACCTTAAAATTCGCCCGACGCCCATACGCGCTAGCGGGACGTGCGCGGGTCTTAGCACGGGGCTAAGACCGGGCAAAGAGCGGGCCCTCTGAGGCCCTCGGAGACCGGACCGGCGGAATCCCCTTCACTTCCCAGCAAACGTGAGTTGTGTGTGCGATATTTGTAGCATTTACCATGGCCGAGACTGTACCTACCAACGCACCCACAACTAATGGTGCCCCAACCAAAGGTACACTGGTCGACTATTTCAAAAAGGTTGCTGCGGCTACGGACAAGGAGACTACGCTCGCCGAACGAAGGGCTGAGAGACGTCGCTCTATAGAGTGTATTAAAAATAGGATACCACTGGATAATATGTCTCCTCCGACTCCCATTGTGCTAAGTTCTCCTACTCTTACGCAGGAGGCATTAGCTATTGATAATGTTCCTGTGCTGCTTAGAGCCACTGATCCTACATCTGACAAACTCAACTGTTCACTTGGTTCCACTGATCTGCTCCCTTCTAGTATTTTTATTAAGGAAACTGATATTGTTACCATTTCCTCTCAACCTAAGGCTAAGGCCCCCAACAAGAAGGTGGGGAGGGTGGTGGTGCCCAAAGCTCCAAGGCCCCCTCCCTCTAAAAGAAGAAAGAGGCTAGGTGATTTGCCAAAAGATAAGATTCATTACTCTGACTTTGGCAAAGGACCCACTCAAACTCCAGTAACAACATCTATGACAAAGGTTCCATCTACGTTACCAATAATACACGCCATGGCCATAATATCTCCTACCTCTTTGGCATCCCCCCCTTCTGATTTGACTTGTCCTCCGTTGCCCCTACCCAATGTAGGTCCGATGCCACCATATCTTGAGGGCATCGAGCAATTGATAAGGTCATTTGTCCTACCCATTATCGAAAGATTTAAAAATATAGAGCAACGCCTAGGGGATCTAGAATCTTTAATGATAAAACATCCGGGGGCACGCAAAGATCCTGTTCAACCAGTTCTGCCCCCCCCTGTGGTACCAGCTTTACCTCCTATCTACACCAGGAAAAACGACACGGGTAGTCCTAATTGCCAGTATGTGGCCAAGTCCTCTCACATCATAGCCCATCAATGCCATGGACAAAGCGATGCGGGCGAACTGATAAAGGAAGCAACGGACCCTATCATAGAAACGATTCCAAATGAGAGGGGCGGGAATCAGCATTTAGCTAGGGTAAGAGACCGACCTAGCCACCAAGTCGATCTACCCCCAGAGGCGGTCCCATATGTGGTAGTGCTCACAGAAGTCCCGCCTCTGGAAAAGGGCAAAACTGAAGGCTTCTACGAACTCAAAAATAAAACCATGCACTGGCTTATGTCAAACAGACCCCTCCCTTTTAACATCAATGGGGAGATATTACATGTCCGGAGACTTCCCTGGTTAGGGCGTAGAAGCAAGGACCTCGAAGGGGATGTAATTATTATTAACTTTAGAGACCCCAGAGCAGTCAATCACATCTTAGACTACCCCTTGGGTAACACCTGTGGGTCCATAAATCCCCGTGAATTGTCATACTTCTACCCAAGACCTTTAGTCTCTTATAATGTATATCCCAGGGCCCCAGTACAAATGTCGACATACCCCCGCACATTTTCTGCAATCTCTGTTCCCACTGCTAAATACTGTAATACCTATGCATCCATCTCTGCGGCTCATGGAAATGCATCAGAATGGGTTACGGTGCCCCTTGGGAGTCACAGATATGGCCCAAGGAAGGTGAACCATAGGCCACCATTTACTCCCCTTGAAGTCGCAAATAGATTCGGGGCCTTATCAGGAGTCGATGATTGCGACTGACATAGGAGTTTTCCCGACCATGGGCCTAGCACCTTGGTATACCAGGCTGAGGACACGGATCTGATTCTTCAACTGCAGATTTCTTGCCCACAATATCCCACCACTCCTGGGCTACCTCTGCCCCTACCTGAGACTCATACAGCGCCCCATGAATACGCTCCCGCGGTCGCAGATGAAACAGCTATAAATCCCTACCGCCCCGCACATAGGGCGGAGAGGGTAAAGGCGCAGGGTGGTTGTTTGCCAAGACAGATCAATCTGACACAGGGTTCCTTATCTAAGGTACGAGATGATGCAGGGGTTTGTGCCCTTTTAAGGCCGGTAGAAAGCACTCTGTATGAGACTGCAAGGACCGCAGATAGGGCTTTGAGGTCATTGGAAATACTATCATGGAACGTGGCTGGGCTGCCTAACAAGTTGGATAGTAGTGAATGGGAAACTTTTATCAAAGAATATGATATATGCATGTTCCAAGAGACGTGGGCCAGAGAAAATCATTGTTACCCTGGGTTTGCAACTTTCAACGTCCCAGCCAGATGGGGAGGGAAGGGACGCCCATCTGGAGGTTTATCAATATGGATCGCTTGCCATCTAGGCTGTATGGCTGAGATGGTAGAAACAAATTCATCTGACATCCTGTGTGTGGTCTTGCGTTGGTAAATATATATTCCAGACCGGTCGGAGTTGCGGCCACCTCAAGGACAATGGAGGACTTAGTGATTTTTCTTGATTCTCTCTCACTGGTTCAGAAACACTCCTGGTTGGAGGTGATTTTAACATCCAGTTTGAACCACTCCCGATTTACCTAGATGGGCTTAGTAGTGAGGAGGATGATCTTTGGGAAATCCCAAGCATTGCAGGTCCGCCAGCTAGGTCATCATCACCTCTCCTACTGCAAGTCTTAACATTGACTCTGGCAAACTCACTTAGAGCATGCAACGGCAGGTTCCAAGGGGACATACCGCCGCAACCAACTTTTAACAGGCTAGGCCAGGAGTCCCGGATAGATTATATAATGATCAAACTCCAGGATTGGAAACTGGTTCTAGATTTTAAAATAGCCCCCAGGCTAGACAGCGACCACAATGCCCTAATCCTTTCACTAGCCGCTGACGGATTTCTTAATGGCGCTGTTCCAGGAAATAGACTATCTGCCCCCAGTCTTACCTTATCCAGTAATAGGCGAAGAATAAGGTGGGACAAACTGCTAGAGAAACCGACTTGCATAAGGACCATATATGAGCTAGTGGCATCAGCCCTTGAAAAAGTGGAAAGACTCCTCCCTCAATTGTCCTCGCCAGATGGGTGCTTCCCCCTCGAGGACATTCACCAGACCCTTTGCGATAACCTTGCTGAGGTATTGAACCCTGTGGTCCGGGACAGGAAAGTGAGGAGAGAAAGAGCCTCATGGTTCAATGCCAGTTGCAGGGGAGCTAAGAAAGATCTCCTTCGAGCGTTTAAAAACAAGGAGGGCCCCTCGGTAATTAGGGAAAAGAGGGTTGCTTACAAGCTCCTCCTTGAAAACGCTAAAATCGATTGGGACTGGGAGAATTGGGCAGAAATAACAACTGCACTTAAAACCAGAGACTCAAGGAAATTCTGGCATATAGTCAAACATGGCTCAGCTGAGCCTGTCATGGCTATAGAGGGCAATATTGCGCCCGAAGTTTGGGAGGAACATTTCTCATCGCTTTATAGTAGGGCTGGGCTAGACCAAATAGGAATCCAGGCCGGGACCCCAGTCGCCCTAATCATTGATAATCCCTCTGAGATGGAAGATTTTAATTTGGATGAACTGGAAATGGCAATCACTCACCTCTCCACAGGAAAAGAGCCAGGTCTTGACAAGCTCCCAGGTGATCTCCTAAAGCATGAGGTTGGAATTTGGGCACCATACCTCTTGGTATTGTTTAATGCCATCATCCATGGGATGGCGGCCCCTCCAACTTGGCTCGGGGCGGAGATTGTGCCCATTTTTAAAAGGGGCTCACCTCTGCTCCCTGCTAATTACAGACCGATCAGTCTGATAGACGTCCCACAGAAGCTTTTTGCGAGGCTTCTGTTGGATCGTCTCTTGGACTGGATCGAAGAGAGGGACATCCTGAGCCCCTTTCAGGCTGGGTTTCGTCAGAAGACCTCCACCATAGACCAGGTCTTTAGGCTGTCCCTTTTACACTGGAAAACAATACAGCTGGAGGGTGGCAGTCTCTATACTGTATTTGTGGACTTAAGGGCAGCCTTTGACCTGGTACCACACGGTAAGCTCTGGGAAGTGTTGGCGAATGTTGGGGTGCCAGCTGATCTTTTGACAATGATCATCCGCCTCCACACAAACACCTATGCTCGTGTGAGGTGTGGTAGACAGGGTGCTCTGTCAAATAAGTTTCCCGTTGACAGAGGGGTAAGACAGGGGTGCGTACTCGCACCAACCCTGTTCTGCCTCTTTGTCAACGGTGTTATTGATCACCTCAACGGGGTCCCCAATTCGGATGTCCCGAAGCTGGCGGGAAGAAGGGTCCCGGCAATCATGTTTGCGGATGATACCCTCCTTCTCTCCAAGTCGCCGATGGGAATCCAGCGTGTGTTGGATGGATTTGGGGACTTTTGTAGAGAGCATGGATTGGAGATAAATACTCTAAAGACTAAATTCATGGCCTTCAATCCGCCACCCAGGTTCCACCGCATCCCACGTATAGGGAACAACATACTTGAACGAGTTAACACCTTTGAATACCTTGGTGTTACCCTTAATGAGGAATTGGGGTGGGGTCCGCACCAGGAGAAAGTAAGGATGAAACTAGTGCAACATACCGGTGGAATACTAAGGATGATAGGGAAGAATAGGTCGACCCTTAAACCTATAGGCCCACCCCTCCATATTTATAGGGTGCAAGCCAGAGGAGCTGCCACATATGGTAGTGAATTATGGGGTCACAAAGTCTTGGATAGTCTGACAAAGGAGGAGAACAGATTCCTTAGGTGTCTAGTAGCTCTTCCTCCGAGTACACCCCTAGTGCCTCTAAGACTCGACCTAGGCATTAGACCCCTGGAAGAAGAGTTGGCACTTCGCCCCGTGATCTATTGGCGTAGATTGTGAGCGGTGCCTGAACTGATTCATTATAGACAGGGCTTGCAGGAAGTTCTTAGCTTTCCAAACTCGGGGAACATTGCCTGGCTTAAATTTGTAAGGAATAGTCTGGTGAGCCTAGGTCTAGATGCACTTTGGAACGACCCTCGGAACGCCTGTTCCAAGCTTCCTAAAAAAGTTCTAACCAAATTGTATTATGATTCCAAGGCTCCCTCACTTCGACCTTCAAAATCTTTAGGGTCTTTAACAAACCAATTCCTTTACATGAAGACTACTTACAGCTTTGAATTAACCCTTGACAATGTTTACCCTGTAATAATCAGGAAGCTTTATTTGCAATGGAGGCACGGGTCCTTGCCAATTCGTGCTTTCACTAGCCTTTGGTCTGTGTCGACACCCAGTATTTGCCCGGCATGCAGAGCAAGCGATGAAACCGAGCTGCATCTTATATTCTTCTGTCCGGGCTATACTGAGGCGCGCAGAAAATGGATCATTCCCGCTTGCAGGAATCTGGGTTTTACCAGGTGCCACGAAGCCTCTAGAATTCTTTTTAAGTTCAAAAGGTTTTTATTGGATAAGTAAAGGTGTCAATACATGAGAAAGAATACAAACATATCTTCAATTGGAGGAGAAAAGTAAAACATGGCAATGAAAATATACAATTAATCAGAGGATAACAGAAGTTTAAGGCTAAGTAACAAAAAGCAGCGCTGGTAATAATGAACGATAAAGTAGCTTATATGAAAAGAGTAGTACAAATGAAAAGCAATGTCACTCAGGGAGGCTTAGAGACCTCTTGCTGAATGGGTGAAACATGAGAGGGACGTTTAGCACAGGTATCTAGATACAAGGTTACAGGAAGCCATAAATCATGTCGTTTAGCAGCCAAACTAAGGGGGTGCACAAAAGCAGTATCTAGCCTGTGATTGTAACAGACATTGTACCACCATGCTTTAAAAGAAATATTCGTAAAGTTTTTCCAGTTGACGGTGATTTGCTGGAAAGCAACAGCTAACAACAAGTCAACAATTTGCGTATTAAGATCAGTGTCATCCCAACAAGGAGAAAGGCTACCTAAAAAAATATTGACAAAAGAGAAGGGAGATGTAGTGCGGAATATGGCATTGATTTGGGCCCAAACTAGTGTCCAGAAATTTTGTGTGAAAGTGCAAGAGAAAAGCATGTGGAAGAGAGTGGCCTTAGGAGCAGAACAGGACCAACAAAGATCCGGTGTAGAAGAGAATCTCTTATTCAACACCTGGGGAGAAAAGAGAAGCCTGTTGTATGTGAAAAAGAGAGTTTGTGTAAGAGAAGCAGCTCTAGATGTCTTGCGAAGTTTGGTCCATAATTTATCCCAAAGGGAGGTGGGCCAAGAAATGGCAAGGTCAGATTCCCACTGTTCCTCAACTTTGGATTTCGGCCTAGGTGTGAGAGTCGTATGAAGTGAGTGGTATATTGAGGAGGCTGTAGGGTGGGTGCGCAAGAAGGAATGAAGCTGTGAGGTATGATTTGGAGGATGGGTATGCATGAGGGGGTTAGAGAGAAGAGCATAAGTGGACATGACTGCATTTTTAAGCATAAGATACTTGCAGGCAAAAGAACGGGGGAGATGGAAGTGTTGACTGAGAACGGAGAAGGATAAGAAATCAGAATTAGAGAAGAGTTGAGATACCCAGATTAAACCCCTCTGTCTCCAGGTTTTCCAATAAAAGGGCTTGCGATTGATGGTTATACTATTGTTGTGCCAGATAGTGGAATTGAGAAACTCTGCTATAGAGGAAGGGGGGCTTGGAGAGGTGGAAAGAAGCAACTTGGCGGTAAACTTGTGGATAGGAATAGAGGAAAAGTGAGGCTTACGAGAGAATGAGAGGTATTCAGCAAAAGTGAAAGGGGATAAAGAAAGTCGCTCAATGGCAACCCATAAGGGGGACGGCTCAGCAGGGTCTTGCAGCCAATGGGAAGCTTGCCGCAGAAGGAATGCTTTGTGGTAAGCGGGAAAATTCGGGAAATTAACTCCACCTTCGGATTTGGGGAGTTGCAATCTAAGCAGGGACATACGTGCTTTTTTGCCGGACCAAAGAAAGGAAGAGAGAATAGTGTTAATTTTCTTAAAGAACTTAGCAGGGATAGGAATTGGGATGTTGGAGATGGTGTAAAGGACTAACGGGGAGAGCATCATTTTAATCGTATCAAGACGACCCCACCAGGAAAGGTATAATGGGTGCCATCTGGAAGTGAGGTCGGATAATTTCTGGGTGCATTTATTGAGGCACAGCGAGACAGTGTCGGAGAGGGAGGGAGTAATGTGTAGACCTAGATATTTGATGTGTGAGGGGCTCCAAGTAAAATTGGATGCCATAAAGTCCGGTTTAAAAGTGAACTTAGTAAGGGGTAAAATCTCACACTTGTCATTGTTTAGCTTATAACCTGAAATCTGGGAGTAATCATGAACTTCAGCTAGGAATGCGGGAATAGAAGTTGCGGGATTAGACATGAATAATAGAATATCGTCTGCGTAGGCAGCAAGTTTAATATTAGTGTGGGAGATTTGGAAACCATGTAAGTTGGGATTCTGACGAAGCTTTGAAAGAAAAGGTTCCAGGGCCAAATTAAAAAGAAAAGGGGAGAGAGGGCATCCCTGACGAACACCCCTACCTAGATTGAAAAAAGAGGAAACTAGACCATTGGCGCAAACCGCCGCTCTAGGACTGGAATAAAGGAAGGAGATAAAGGAGATGAAATGTGGGCCAAATCCAAACCATTTAAGGGCGGAGAAGAGGAAAGTCCACTCCACTCTATCGAACGCTTTTTCTGCGTCTAGGGCAATGGCTGCTAGTGGGTGTTGGAACTGTGGGGATTTGGAGAGGACATTAAACAAAAGTCTGGTGTTATCTGTGATGAAGCGACCTTTAACGAAGCCAGATTGTTCAGGGCCTAGCAGTTCAGGAAGATAAGGGTCTAATCGAATGGCGAGAGATTTGGCATACAGTTTATAATCAATGTTGACCAAAGAAATTGGTCTGTAATTTTTACAATGCTGGGTGTCTTTGCCTTCTTTGGGTATAATACAAATGTGGGCGTCTGAGAATGTACCTGAGGAAGAACCATTTAATATGAAGGAATCAATAAGGGAGTGGAGTCTGGGTAACAACAATTTGGAGAAATGCAGATAAAATTCAACTGTGAATCCGTCTGGCCCAGGGGCCTTATCCTTCTTGAGTGACTGAAGTGCTTTGAGTAATTCATCACCGGATATTGGTGATTCAAGGGCAGATAAATCAACAGGGAAATTGGAAGGTGGTTGGATGGTGGCAAAGAAAGTAGCAAGAGAATGAGCAGTGGGGTGCGTCTCAGAAGAATAGAGTTTGGAATAAAACTGGGAGAATTGCTCTAAAATGTCAACATCTGTATGCTTTAAAACAGAATTAGCATCATAGATAGATTCAATATTCAGTTTGTTTTGTTTAACTTTTAAATAGTTGGCTAAGATCTTCCCCGCCTTATTTTTACCACCATAGAATTTTGAACTGGATTTCAACAAATACAATGAAGCATCCTCAGTGGATTGTTTGTTAAACTGCATCTTAGCAGCAATGAGGGCGGTCAGATTTTCTTGCGAATGGGATGTATAGAAAGAATGCTCTAACTTTTTAATCGTACAAAGGAGGTCACTGGTGCGTTTACGAGCAATCTTGCGTTTGGTAGCCACAAAGCTGATAATAAAACCTCTAGCTGCTGCTTTATAGGCGTCCCAAACAACGTGGTTAGGCACAGTGGGTGTGTCATTAATGGTGAAAAATTCTGTGGTGAAATCTACAAAGGAGGCGGAGAATTTGGGGTCGAGGAGTAAAGTGTTGTTAAAGCGCCATCTCTTCGGTCCAGTGGATTTGGGTAAAATGTCAATGTTTATCAAAACGGGGGCATGGTCAGAAAATAAGATGGGGCCTATATCAGCGTGGGTTAGGGATTGGGACAAATGGTGGGAAAGGAAAATATAGTCAATACGCGACTGGGAATGGTGAGTCGGGGAGTAGAAGGTGAATTCTTTAGAGGTAGGATTGCAGAGACGCCAAGCATCAATGAGTTTATGTTGGGATATCGCTTGAGCGAAAAGCTTGTGAGATTTATTAGGGACAAAAGGTACCTTGGAGTTCCTGTCTAAAAAAGGGTCAAAGGGAAGGTTACAATCACCAGCTAAAATAAAATTATCATCAATATATTCAGTGATACGGGAGGCCATTGCACGCCAAAAAATCTGATCACCACCAGTAGGGGCGTAGATATTAAGAAGGGAGAGAGGGGCGCCCTTTGAAGAGAGTTTGACGTACAACCATCTACCTTCAGGATCTGATTCGGAAGTCAGGAGCAAATGAGCAAAAGATTTACGAACTAATACAGCCACACCGTTTCTCTTACCATCACCCGGAGATGAGAATACAGCACCCACCCAGCCTCTCTTAAGTTTAGCAGCCTCAACGTCAGACAAATGGGTTTCTTGTAAAAAGGCAATGTCTACATTCAATTTGGCTAAATGAGAGAGGATTTTTTGTCTCTTGATAGGAGAATGCAGACCTTTAACATTCCAGGAAACAATTCGAACTGACATTAAGGATTAATCAAAAAGTGGATCAATTGGAAGGTAGGACAGCAAGGAAATGTCTCGTAGCGAGTAAGGGCACCAGAGAAAAAGAGAGTAAGGTGAGAACTAACGTGATGGAACAGGGGTAGAAGAAAAAGTGAGAAAGGGACCAGGGAAGCCATAGAAATAGGAAAGAGCCAAGAAAATAGAAAGAATGATAAGAAGATACAGTAATTCTTAAAGATAATGATGAGTAAGGTCCGAGGGAGAATCAAATAGGTAGAGGGAGATGAATACAAGCAAGAGAGCCAATATACAATGGGGAGAAGAAAGAATGGCGAAAGAGAAGTGGAGAAGAACCATGGAAGAGGTAATGACACCAATAAATCTGAAAACAACAAGGGGAAAGGTGAGATAAGAAAACATAGAACGTAAAAAAACATGATAAATAAGGAATGAAGAGTACTTACGAGGGGTAGCATGGGAAAAATACAATCAGGAACTGGGAACAATCGGAAACACATGTGGAGATGAGGGGAGGGAGGTAGGGCCAACTGGGAGAGGCAGGGCAATCGGGATGAGGGAGACGTCCAACCAGAGATAACACAACGGAACGCAAAACAATGATCTGTGAAGGAAGAAAAAGAACATGGTTAGAAACTCGAACACAACGAAGATAAGAAAGAAGCATGTGACCAACTGAGGAACTAAAACAACACTATCAGACGATAAAATGAGAAATATAATCTTAACTAGAAGTCATACAATCTGAAGAACCTGCAAAAATGAAGGCATTAAAGCAGAACAAATTAGAGGAACAAATTGCAACTACAAAAACAAGTCATGGTGGGTGGGAAGAGGGACCGGCTGTCTCCATGTCATGTTGACCACAAGAGTTCAGGAAGCTTCGAAGGCGCGCTGGATCCTCATATGTCGTAGTCTTGTTATTATGAGTGACCTTAAATAGACAAGGATGAAAAAGCCCATATCTGGCACCAATGGAGCGAAGGTCAGGTCTCATATCAAGGAAGGCCTTACGGCGGTTTGCAGTGGTCCTGGCATAATCCTGCGCAAAAAACAAAGTGGAGCCTGACCATGTGAGGCGAGGGGAGGCTTTGGCGGCTAAGAGGACTTTCAACAAGTCTGTGTACTCTAGAAAGTACATTATTACACCTCTAGGCTTCGTTGACGTGGAAGGAGAGGAGGAAGCTCGACCAAGCCTGTGGGCACGTTGGATATTTAGTGAGGTGTCTTCAGGTAGGTGAAGAAGCTTCGGGAGAAAGGACTTGAAAAAGCTGATGGGGTCATTTCCCTCACAACCCTCCACCAAGCCGTAAATACGGAGATTGTTGCACCTGTTGCGATTTTCAAGGTCCTCCACCTGCTTCTGAAGAGAGGAAATCTGCGTGTGCATGTGGGAGACCTTGGCCGCAGAGTCCTGAAGAGAGGAGACATCACGCTCCACCGACGATACTCTTTCATCCATCGAAGCCCAATTGTCAGTGAGAATCTGCAACTTAGCATTAGTCTCTTCCATGTAAGGGCGCAAGGCCCGTATCTCTTCAAGAAGTAACTCCATAGAAATGGGCGAAGAGGACTTAGGAGGCGAAGGGGGGTCCTTTTTTAACCTCTTAGAGTTCGCTTTTGCTGAGGGTTGTGAGGGGGTGTCCGCAGTCGACGTCATCTCAGTTGAAGCTTCCAAGTGGGCTAGTGCCGTGAATAACTTGGAATTTTTAATGAAATTACGCTTTTGAACTCTGCTGGAGCAATCCGCCATCAGCACGCCTATGGAGCGTGAGGTCTTAAGATATCCTATTGCCCGACTCAAAGAGGATCAGAAAACAGATTAATACAGAAACATGCCAGGCCGAAAAATTGGACTCATAGGTGTTGGAGAGTGGAGTCCTAAAGATGGCCGACCTTCATGAGGAGAGGTGAAAATTCCAGTCAAAACATGCAAGATGATCCCAACGTTCGACTAAAAAAGCTCCAAAGGACATATTAATGTAGAGGCGTGCCAGACAAAAAACTGTAGACGTAAGTATCAAAGACTAAAGTCATAAAATGGCCGCCGTGCATGAGGAGAGCCAAAAATTCCAGTCAGAACCATGAAAAAGGCCACCCTTACAGAAGAAAAATAAAGAAAAGTCACCTTAGAATATTGATCCGCCACATTTGTGCCTCAGAGGATGCTGGGGTCATTTGAGTGCGAACGAGACATCCAGGAATCCCATGCGCGTTAGGACGCGCTGCTGAAGCGTTCGCGGGCAGAAATAAACAAAATGGCGGTCGCGGCCGATGACAAGCCGCGACCGGAGGTAAAATGGGCTGTAAAGTCCAAAATAGCTGTGCCTTAGGAACGAAAGGGGAATGAAAGTGAGCCTGGCATCTTCCGGTGTAAGGGGCTTCCCTCCGTTACTGGAAACAGGTGCGCGAACCGCCGGTATCCTCCGGTTCGGACGGAGCCGTCACCCGAACGCCGCCATCTCCTACGGGCGCCTAGCCACGCCCCCAGCCTCTAGAATTCTTAAGAGTGAAATGGCTGTTCACATTGTGTTTGCTGTGGCCAAATTTCTGGGGGCTTTATGGCACAAACGGAAATGGTACTTAAAAATGTCACTATGATTCATTTTGCACTGTGTTAAAAGGCACATGATTCTATGTAACTAGCAGGTATCTAGCCGTGTGGCTGCATCAATTTTTAATCATTTTATGTATGGCTTTTAAATGTTTTTTATATTCATTTTATGTACTTTTATGGAGATTCTCCGAAATAAAGTTTTTCTTGACTTGACTTGGAATATTCGAAGTGTCACTTTGTGCAACACTGTGGAAATAAATGTGAAAAGAAGAGCCTTCCAAGGTTTCTTGTAATTTAAGTAGGTTTATTCACATTTCAGCATCCCAGCAAAAGACAGCCTCAACATCTCAATCTTCCCTTCAGTAACTGCCCATCCTCGGAACCTCCCTTCCTTTACATTCTACTCGTAGCTAGGTGACCATCCCATGACATCAGCACTAGATATCTCTACATATCTCCCTTTTTTACAACAAATAATAATATAAAAAAACATATATTGATAAGATGGGTGAAAAAACCAAAGTACAATATAATAACAATATACAATATTTAATCAAACTACATTCTATCCAAGCTTACACACAAATACAACTCTAATTTCATGACTAAAACTATTTAACCTCAAAAACTACTTAAATTTATATTGTCATATTCCAAATACATTTATAGTCAACATTGCGTGACTGACCACCATCTTGACTATTTTTTTTTTTTGTTGTTGACATTTTCATGGTTGACGTACTTTACAAACATTTCCCAAACTCCAAGTTGTGCCATCTTCCAAATCGACAACATTGGATCTCACACCTTTGACTTGAAAAGGCCCAAGGTACTTGCTTTCCCCTTTACGAACCCACTCGTTTTTCCGCACTACTACCCAATCTCCTCTTTGAACACACACTCGTTTTACACCTTTTCTGGAATCATATATCCCTTTCATTCTTTCTTGATTTCCTTGCACCTTTTTCAACATTTCCTCACGATCAACCCATATCTTCTCCTTCTTACACAGCCATACAGGACACTCTTTCTTCCCAGGCTCCCTTCCTTTGAGCGACACAAAAGGAGCTACCCCTGTACTAGAATGTGGAGTAATTCTGTGCATCCACACCATTTTTTTCAATTCTTCTCTCCACGACAATCCATTAGCAAGTGACAATTGTATGTTTTCCATAATAATTCGATTAGTTCTCTCCACTAGACCATTTGCTTGTGGTCTGAAAAGAGCCACTCTCTCATGTACAATCCCCAACTTACTTAAATAATCTACCATCTCTCTTGATACAAACTGCACCCCATTATCAGTCACAATACTGCCTGGTAATCTTTCCTCCAGAAAAACCTTTTCAAGGAACCTTATGACATTACCTGTACTAATTTCCCCCATGGTTTGTATCACAAACCACTTGGAATGATAATCAACCAGGACCAGGATAAACCTATCCCTCATTCCTAATATATTAATCGGCCCAATAAAGTCCATGGATAATTTCTCCCAAGGTTTTGACGGAAACTTAGTACATTCTAGAGGAGGTTGACGTACAATCCTTGATTTGTCACTATTCAAACAAAATTGACACTCTTTCACCAAGGCCTCAACTTCACTATCAATTCCCGGCCACCAAAATGATTCTCTAATTCTTTGTTTAGACATCCCTTGACCTGGATGACCCTCATGAATTATTTCCAAAATCTGTTTCCTTACCTCCTTCGGAGGTATGATCTGCCATCTTCTCATAATGTTATCACCACAAAGACTCAATTCTTCTTTAATTTTAAAGAATTCTATCAGATCAGAATCCTTGCAATCAAGCAAATTCCAGCCCTGAACAATTCTTTACTTCACTTTTTCCAACACTGGATCATTCTTGATAGCTTTCTCCCAATCTTCAGACAACAAAGCACACACCCCTACATTATCACAGACATCACCACTTATATCACCACATACTTCATCAGAATCTTCCTCCTAAGGCATTCTCGATAAGCAATCCGCAATCACATTTTTCTCTCCCTTGACATATTCAACATCATAATTAAATTCCATGACAGATAGTAACCATCTAGAGATCCTTGGTGTTACACTTCCTTCCAAACCTTTCCCGCCTTTAAAGATGTACAGTAAGGGCTTGTGGTCAGTTCGCACTTTGAACGGGAGACCCCATAAATAAAATTTGAAATGACACATACCCCAGCAACACGCTAATGCTTCTCTCTCTATTACTGAATATGACCTCTCTGCACCTTGCAGTCTCCTACTTGCAAACCCAATAATTTTTTCTTCCCCTCTAATCACTTGTGACAACACCGCCCCAATGCCAACACCGCTAGCATCTGTGCTTAGAAGCATTCTCCCACCAACTTCGAACCGTCCTATTGTGGGAGCTTCAGAAATTTTCCTTTTTATAAGTTCGAAACTTGTTTTGCATTTCTCTGACCATTCAAATGGGACACCTTTCTTCATAATTTCTCTTAAGGCCTCAACAGTTTCCGCAAAATTATTTACATATTTTGAACAATATTCTGCAAGACCTAAAAACGACCTTAATTCATCCATATTTTTGGGTTCTGGTGCTAAAGTCACTGCCTTAACAATACTTTTTTTTGGTTTTATGCCCTCTGTACTTATTTCGTGCCCCAAATAATCAACTACACTCTTTCTCAGCTGACATTTTTCTTTTTTTATAGTTAAATTGTGTTTTTCAAGTCTTCTCATCACCTCTTCAAATAGTCTATCATGATCAGAATGATCTCTACCTGTAATCAAAATGTCATCTTGAAAACACCAGACGTTTCTCATGTCCCCAAAAATACTTTTCATTGCCCTCTGAAAGACAGCCGAAGCTGATGCTAGACCAAATGGCATCCTTTTGTACCTGAATGCACCTAAAGGTGTGGCAAACGAAGTTAAGTGCCTGGATGCCTCATGCAAGCTAATTTGATGATATGCTGCCGACATATCTAAAACGCTAAAAACCTGTCCCTTGCCCATAGTTGATAGCATTTCAGATATGTTCGGTAAAGGCTCCCTATCTACCCAAATGTTTCTGTTTAGATCGCGCAAGTCAATACATAGGCAAAAATTTTTTCCTTCTTTCGGCGCGATCACAATCGGAGCCAACCATTCAGAGGCTTCTATTGGCTCGATGATACCTTGATTTAATAAATTGTCAATTTCTTGACGTAGAGGTTCTAACATCAGATTAGGTACAGTTCTTACCTTATGGACTACTGACTTCGCATTGTCTTTTAAAATGATCTTATACGAAAATCCCTTTAACAGTCCTAATCTAGAAGAAAACACATTGGGATATTTATCAAATTATCTCCCGTCCTCAGATATGTCTTGTACATTTGTTTTTTCTAAGACCATAACAGGTTCTTTGGCGTTTGGATCAATGATGATATTTAAATCTTTTTTATGTCTCCATCCCAGGAGATCTGACCCAAAGTCTGTAATATAGACTTTACCCCTCACTGCTTCATTTTTAAATCTTAAAGTCATCCAGCACATTCCTAGAATTTCTATTCTTTTCCCAGCATATCCCACTGCACGGATGTCCGATTTGCACATAGACGAATTGTGATCTTTGGACCAATTTTTTTCAAAATACTTTTTTGACACAAGAGTATATAAACTTCCTGAATCAGCTAATATTCTAATCTCCCTTCCATCAAGTGTGACATTACAGTGTGGTTTTTCTAATTTATCTGTACTTTCCATTTTCACATCAGTACTAGACAATTCCTTGGTCTCATTTACCGGAACTTCTTCTTGATCTACATTAACCATCAGAAAAATATCATCAACATATTCGCAGACATCCTCTACCTCTTGGATCTTATTTCTTCCAATTCCTTTTGTTCGACACATCTTAGAGAAATGACCCCTCTTACCACAATTTCTACATAATGTCCCTCTTGCAGTGCAATTAAGACTAGCAGCTATATGCCCAGGAGCGCCACATCTGAAACATTTAATTTCTCTTGGTTGATAACTTGTTTTAGACGACTGAGGTGATAGCCTCGTAATGTCAAGATTAGTCTTTGCATCACTTTTGTTGTCATTCTTTTTCTCGATAAGTTCTACTTTCTCTTGCTTGAAGCTATTAACAGGTTTATCCATTTCTTTTATCCATATATCTGTATGTTCCATTGCCTTTGCAATACCAATTGTTTCATCTAAACTGTATTCTTTTGTTAACAACTTTTCTCTTATTTTTTTGTTATTTACGCAACGCACCAATTGATCTCTAATTAAAGAATCGTTTAGCTGTTCAAACTTACATGTCACTGCTAACCCTCTCAAGGTCGATACATATGATTTTATATCTTCACCATCTTTTTGGTTCCTGGTAAAAAACTTATGACGTTCAAGTACAACATTCGTTTTAGGTTTAAAGTGTAATTCTAACATCTGTAAAGAAATGTCGTATATATGTTAGTAGGTTGACCATCTCCCATACCTAAAGATATTTCTGGTATTTCTTCATAGATTCTTCTACCTTCTACTCCCAAATGATGCAAAAGGATGGCTTGCCGTCTAACAGGACCGTATTTGTCTCCCCCGATGGCTAAAAGATAAGTTACAAACAATTTTTTCCACTGTAACCATGGTATAGACGGTTCCCCAGGAGACACTAAAAAGGGGGGTGGAGATGACATGGATTGGTCTGACATTATCACCTGTAAGGGAAAAATAACTTAATTTTAAAATAAAAATGTAAAACAATAAGTTAAAATAATAACTTGAATAATGGCTTATTAAGGCTATTATTGCTATCTCTTTGAATGTTTCAAATTCTAATTTCCTTTTAGAGGAGTAGTCTTTCTTTGATGTTAGATGTAAAGATTTAGTCCCTTCTTAATGTTGTTGTAACTGTTAGTCCTTTTTTTCTATTTGTTTCAGCTTTATTGTTTCCTTCTGTGAACACGGAGTAAAAAACCAACGAGACGAGAATCCTGATGAAACGTGAGTATTTTAATGATGTTTTAAACTGTTCTTGCAGCATTTATTGATATCCGATATATTTCAGCTTTATATTTTCGAGTAAATGTTCATGCGCGATGGAACATGGACGAGTTTGTTTGGTTTATGTGCGAAGGAAACGCGCGATGCAGAGATGAACATGTTCAGGGTCACGCACGCTTCATGCGCGATGGAACATGAACGAGTTCGGTGTCTTCATTTGATTTGTGCGCGAAGGAAGCGCGCGATGCAAAGATGAGCGCGTTCAGGGTCACGAGTCTCGGTGTTTGATCATAAACAAAACGCGTGTGATGGTGTGAACGGGTGCATCAAAAGTTTGTTTGGCTAAGCTAGCGCATTTTGAGTATTGCGCTTACAAATCGGCAATTATAGAAGTCTAAGGCTCAGCCCACAAGCGAAATCAATCTAACAAATCTCCAAGCAACGCGTATAACTGTACACGGCAACACCCTTCGCACGTAACAGCAGTATTGTAATCACGCAGTATTGTCATCAGTCATTAGGTGCGTCAGCTGTTATTAATCGCAGTTTTCTCTCTTGATCTCTCACTGGTGCTATTTAATCTCTCACTGGTGCTATATAATCTCGACAACATTAAATAATACTATATAAAGTTTAGTATTATTGAGGGTATTATAAATCCTTTATAGTTTCTAAACTGCAGAGTCTTTGAATATGAAAAGCTGATATTTGATTAAGTGCTCACAAAGCTGAAAACTATGTTTCTTTTGCCTTTATCTTGCGTTCACCTTCCCTTTATCTTTTCTTGATAGTCCAAGGATGGGATGCTGGTCTCTGCCTCCTTGCCCAGACCACTCGTTGCCATGAAAAGAAGAGCCTTCCAAGGTTTCTTGTAATTTAAGTAGGTTTATTCACAGTTCAGCATCCCAGCAAAAGACAGCCTCAACATCTCAATCTTCCCTTCAGTAACTGCCCATCCTCGGAACCTCCCTTCCTTTACATTCTACTCGTAGCTAGGTGACCATCCCATGACATCAGCACTAGATATCTCTACAAAATCTTTGGTTGAAAAAGGCGGGTGATGATCAAATAGAAAAAGGCAGTAACAATGTGAGAAATGGCTCCCAAGTGACACAGTGATTATGTGACTTATTGATATCCCTGGTGTTGTTCATCAATCATATTTTTTCTTTTACATTTCATTAACTTTTGTCTCATGAATTCCTGTGAATATCTGTGTTCTGCTTTTCTTTAATATTGTTATAATATTAAGAAGGAATATGTGTTGCATCCTATCAATGTGTCCTAGCAACATGCCTTGTATTCCTTCCATGGTTACCAGCATTGAAGGGTTCTGGAGCTGAACCAGAGGAAGAGACAGTTGCTGGAGACAGGATGAATCTAGGGGTTGCTCCTCTCTACTTCAATAAAGTTCCCGCTTGAAATACATTGTCTGTGCCGCTTAAAAGCATGGCAACCTAAAACAGTGCTTTAAAATCAAAGTAACGAAAGTCGCTCTGCAAAAGAGCAGCAGACCAGGGAGAGAAGAGAAAACCACGAAATGCAGGAAAGGAGAAACAAATACAAATATTTGCCACACAGGATTATCAAGCAAGAGCAACCATCTAGAGCAGCACTCAAGTAGAGTAAGGTGAAAGCTGAATACATTGAATCTTAACAAGTAAAGTGATAAGTGCACATAACACTGTAGATCACATCAGTTAAAAAGCAGTACATCTGGGCAATTAAAACAATCAATTAGTGGCATTAGGCTGTGGAGAAGTTTAATCCACTGTGCATCAAAGCATTGGGCTGATTTGTATAGGGAGAGGGTCACACAGCTGGTGACCGCCCAAACAACTAGTCTGCACTGGAAAAATGTGGACCCGTGTGGCAAGCTAAAATGGAGCTCCATCTGAGTCCTTTGCACAGGAATTTATTTCCTCTTGCAGGCACATAATCATGTGCATCGTCACCACTTCAGCTCCATGAATCCATACCTTACTCACTCACGCACACTAAAAGAAGCCATGCATTTGCTAGCATTTTACCACTGACGGTACCACTTGCAAATTCACCTCCTCCAACCTCTCCCGTGCATACTCATCGCCAACATAGTTGATCTCCTCACAAAGCACAGGCTAGACAGCCCCTCCATCATTGAGACCAGGCTCACCACAACATACCTCAACATATTTGATGAGCGCCTCGCAGATAATTACAAAACCCTCCATCTAGCCTGCCAAAACAACTCTTTTCATGGCTCCACTATTATCGACAAAGTGATTCTCAACAACATCATCACCTTTCCCACCTCACACCGCTTAGAGTGCCTCTCAGCCTGCCTCCCCCTCTCTCCTCTACAATGTGCCAGGTTCACCTCATGTACCACCCCTTCATGGTAACAAATGCTTCATGTTTCTCTGCCACCTTTACCGTATCTAATATTGCTAAGACTTTCTTAAGCAACTTCAATTTCTACAATGCAGAGAGCAACAAACCCACAAGACTGTCTTCCAGATTTTACAATCTTGGTTAATCTCAACTTCCACATCGCATCCACAGTTTACAAACTTGGACATAATCGTAAACTTCCAATCTAAATATCACACTTCCTCAAATGACTTCTATCCGCCTCCATTTTGACTGCTACATTCCGAGACTAAAAGAGAAAATTGATTTAGTGAAATGTTTCTAATCTTTCCCGTTGAGATAAAATGCTTTATTTAGACAATCAAGTCTATAAAAGTGCAAGCCTAATGATTTTAAAGAAGATGTACAAATATAGCACGTTTCTTAGTTAAAATATGTTAAAAACAGATGGTCTTAAATGTGATTAACAGCATGAAGTGGAGATGTCTGTTTATAGAATCATAATTGTTTCTTGACTGAAGTATGGTGAAAACGGACAAACCTCAATATAAAGTGCAAATGACTATTTACAGAATCAATAATCAATAAGCAGCAAAACATGAAGGGGTTCCGCAGTTTTCGCATAACTGAGTGATGACATTTAATTTACACCTACTAAAAAACAGGAACCTGTATGAATGAGCCCTAGTTCTTTAAACTACCACACAGGTATATAAAGTGCTGTGCACTGTTAAGAAAAGTGCTAACTTAAGTGCATGACAGATAGTATAGATATACGCTTTATAGGTTAACTGACTGTTCTACATAAACAAAAGTGGAAGAATTTAATAAAGTACATGAAAATGGCTCCATGGCGCGATACATACCTGTGTCTGAGCCACCCCTGATGTTGTTGTGTGAATGAGATTGATAAGCGCTCTAATACAGTGTGACCCATGGAACAGTAGTTAGACATTCTGCAATGAACAGTTACTAGTCATCGTGTTCCTAATGGCAGCAAGATAGTTAAGGTTGTCTATTTAAAATGATCATTCGATAATGTTTGCAGATAAAATCAAGATGAAAAGATGACAGCCTTTCTCTAGCAGCCTGGCCGCTGTGTCCACGAGTAGTCCATTATTCTACAAATGGCGTTCACGCAAGGATGAGCTGGTTTCCTAATGAAACAGTTGATGTGGCTATAATCCTTAATGCTTTATCCACTATAATCAGGTATTTTATGAAGCTTACTATTACTTGCTGATGCGCTTCTCTCAGGAGAGAAATGACAGCCATCTGAACCGACCGGAGCCCCTGATTAATCAGGGGTCTTCGAAAAAGACTTCTTCGTTCATTTAACAAATGAGGACAAATGCAAAGAAGGTGTGGCAGCGTCTCCTGATAAATACCACATAAACAACACTTTTTTGTTGTTGAGTTTTATATAGCGCAAAAAAGACCGGAGGTATCAGAGCGCTTTACATAAGCACCAGTTACGTGACACATTCATTTAGTGAGGCACAAGTATTAAATGATTTTTCCAGAATCACTGTATGTTGAGCGTCCCTGCCGAGACTCGAACTCAGGTTCTCAGCTCCGAGGTCGATCGCCCTAGCCGTTAGGCCACATTCTCTCCCTTAACACTTGTTGGTGGTTGGTTGGGGCGCCCAGGGTGGCATAAGATATAACGAGAAGCAGCCCATCCAGGGCTGGCAGAACATTTGTTTGTAATTAACAGAAAATGGTTCAATGTAGTCAGGCGCACAACACCCATTGGGCTTAAAGGGCTTCAGCCCCCCCCTGCCCCCCTCCTCGTGTGTGGCAGCCGGGGCTCAGACAGCTTCACGGGTTCCCGGGCACACACACAGCCGCACCCGAGTACTTCACAGGTCTTTAAAAGACCATTTAGTTGCTAACGCGGCTCTGTTGTTTTTTCACCCCTTCTTAGAGGCCCTGCATCTCCACTCTGCATATCACCGGAAGAGTCAGCCCCCCTCCCCCCCCCGAATTTTTTTCTTGCCCACCCCCCGAAATTTGTCTCTAGTTGCACCTCTGAATGTAGTACTTTTAAATATCTTTTTTGCCCATAACTGTTGATGACGAGATGGGCATGCTTTCTTCTCTTAAAATTGAGTCGTCCCGTCATGAAGGATACTATATGAACCTGTTTGTTTAGAGCTGTTGTGAACTGAAGGTGATTGCACGGGGCAGTAGTGCCTTTCATGTCCAGGCCTTCGGTGAGGGCATTTAACCGGGGTTATGAGTCTGTATACTGCTTGAGGACATTACTTTGGAAAAGATTAAGGGGAATATTTACAAGCCCCTATCGCCACAGGAACGTCACTTTTTCTGACGTTCCTGTGGCGATAGGAGCTTTCCCTTATTCACAAGATGAAGTTAAGTCACTTAACATGGCTTAACACCGCCTTGTGAATAAGACCCCCTTTCACACTACACTTAGAGTGAAAGGGGTGGGCAATGGGTGTTGCGGTGGGCGTTCTGCCGCAACATCCATTGATTTTGACACTGCCCTACATGGGTGGCGTAAATATGGGGCAGCGCCAAAATTAAGACCAGGGAAAACCTGGTCTTAACCTTACAAAACGAGGGGAAATGCTTTATTTCTCCTTGTTTTTGCTGTTTCTATGTGTGCTGCATTGTGCAGCACACATAGAAATAGCAAAACGCCATTGATTATTTAAGTGCAGGAAGGTGTCCCTTTCTTCATGGAGCAGGTAGTGCAAAATTTTGTATACCTCCTCTATTTTGCATGAAAGTATTAACTGAAAACCTACTTATTATAATTTACTAATCATGTGCGGTGATATATTAAAATTAACCAACCTGCATACATGAATTACACGTGGGAACTTGCTATTTGCATGGCAAAATAATTTTAATATCTAAAATACGTACGCATATTAACAGTAGTATATGTGATAATTAGATATCGCATGCTTTATGTTGCTTTTGTAACATTTGCACCTTCGTGGAGGACCGTAAAGGTGAATATTCTGCTTTAAATGTCTCTATAAACTAGGAAAATACTAATACAAGAAGGGATTAGTGAGGGTATAACATTAGAAGCATTATTTCTTTGTATTAATTACTCTTTTGTGTTTGTTTCGCTTAAGTTGACATCTTGGCCTAACAAAAGATGGCGGCAGAGTACGGATTCAGAAGTGGCCACCATCTCGTGATGCGCGAAGCCTAGTGCGCAGACTCGGATGGTACAGTGAATTCCCTAACAACCTCTGTCCACACTGTTCCTGTCAAGGATAGGTTACTGGGGCGCTGCCAAAGACCCCAGAAGACAAGAACTGTTATAAATGAACAATGAATGAATTTTAAAAATTGCAACATTCGGAAATTTGCTCATAGCTGGAGAACTCATCAGCAAAAACCCTGTGAAACCAGACAATACAAAATCGGACGATTTCTCTTGGCCAATCATCTCTCTTCTTCACCCAAAAATGTTTCATGTTATCCCAAAATTTATTATAAAAGAGTAGTAGAATAGGGAGTTTTTTTAGATGATGAGAGGGAGATGGTCGCTACGCTATTCGAGACCTTTCGATGACGGATGCTGGCACGATTTCTGGATCTTTGATGATCTTTGGGACTGTAACGTGCCGAGCAAAGGACTTTCGGACTCTGAGATCTGGCCTGATCCTTGGACAATTTAACGACAAAATTCGTTTATGCTGAGCCAATGAATTAGAGAAAACCCAGATAGCCAGAATAGGTAAATATGGTGTTCTGTGATTTAATTAAATTGATCTAGAAATTCTAAAATTTGAAGAGACAAAAGCTAATTTAATGAAAAATGTAAACAATTATTGATTGACAGAAAATATGAGTTTGTAGTTCTTTAAAGAGAATAGAGGACTCTGAGTCTTAAATGTGTTTTAGCTGGTTCTAAAATCACCATCAACCAATCCAACTATTTGGTCCGATCGACCAAGTGGGCGGAGTGCCTTGATGTTTAGGATTAGGAATCTATAGGTGGCGAAGGTTAATGTATATGATGTAAGATAACTTTTCTTTCCCTATAGGTTATAAGGTACTCCCACCCACATGTCCGGGGCATCATCCCCCCTCCTGTGTGTAGACCTGTGAAAGAGAGAAACGTGCGAGTGTTGGTGTTATGGGCCCCACCAATGAATGCGTGTGTGAATGAGTTAGTGTGTCGGCGGGTCTGCAACGCAAGGAGGACAGTTGTGTTCTCACCTTTTTTTCCCCGAGTTGTTGTTTGCACTGGATCAGTTTTTCTTGGTTGCAGAGTTATGGTTTTATTGCATTGGTTTGGTGATTATTGCTTGTAAATTGCTAATTGATTATTGACTGTGGAGAAGTATAGGTTTATGTATTAGCACTCTATGTTGAGTCGCGTTGCGTTCCATGTTGTTTGACGACTTCTGGGATGTAGGAAGTCGGAAGTTTGTAACGATTCCGTAGTAGAGCAGAGGTAAGCGCTGTTCTCGGGAAAGACGGGATTGTTGTTGCCCTGTAAGTACACAGGGAAAACATGTGACAATTGAAGTTGCACGACGCATTGTCTGGGTTCGATTGGTAACATCGTCGTGTGTTGCCGTTAGGGACATTTTCTGCATGAGAGAAATGTATGGTAGCGAAAGGTCATCTGTGAAATTTTGTTCTTAAGTACCAGGAGTCCAAAAGGAGCTCTGATTATGCTTATCACTGGAAAGGTAATGGGTGTTCCCTAAGCTTGTTAGGAGGATAAAGTAGAGGGAAGTGCTACTTTATTAACAAATGAAATAATTCTGTAGTAGCGCAGAGGTAAGTGCTGCTCTCGGGAAAGACAGGATTCTGTATGAATGAACTACATTTTCTGTATGAATGTTTGTGTAAATGAAATGGCATTCAGCTTAATTGTGAAACTGGTTTTAATTCTCAGGAGCAGTGGGTCTCCAACAGGTGTTTTATTTCTAGAGAAACGGTTAGCTAACGCTTGCTAGTAGGGTAAGGTAGAGGGAAGTGCTACTTTATCAACGGAAGTAACGATTCCGTAGTAGGGCAGAGGTAAGCGCTTCTCTCGGGAAAGACGGAATTCTTGTGAAAAATGTCAAGGCTATCCCTTGTTAGCGAAACAGATAATTGTGGCGTTTTTATGTCGTTACTAACAGAATTTAGTGAGAAAGTGAAAAAAAAGGTTGCAGATAAATTTTGTAAAGGAGGGGGCAGCAGGAACAGGAGCAGGAGCAGCGACGGCAAGAAAAGCTGACGTCAGAAAAACCGCGCTGAGATTGGTCAGTCAGTAAGAGACATAGACGCTCCAGATTGGTGCGTTAGTGTGAGTCGCGCTGCGATTGGAGAATTGTAAAAGTGACATAGGCGCTCAAGATTGGTGCATTAGTGTGAGTCGCGCTACGATTGGATAGAACAAACAAAACAGTCGTAGGAGAAATCTAGCCAGACAAAAAAGAGAAAATGATGTATTACGATCCACCAGAGAAGGAGAAAAAGTCCTGGTTCGGTAAAATCAAGAACTTATTTTAAAAGGACAAACCGATTGTGACTAGAGAGGGACAGTTGATCCCTCCAGCAAAATCACCTGCATCTTTTATGATTACGAAATACGGTTATCATACATGTATTTGGTTAGACAATTGGGCAAAATATACAAAAGATGATGGAGTTTTGGCATTTCCGGAACATGGCTCATTTAATTTAGCGGTTTTTGAGAAATCTGAGAGAAAGATTGATGAAATTAGAACCGAGACCTAGACCTACACAGTTTGAAGCATTGACAGAATGGGAAGAAGAGATGTATGACAGAGAACGACAACGGAGTGGCGGAAGGTATAATTATATGTTTGGTAGATCATATGGACAAGAAAATCATGATGATAGAATGAAGAGATGGCGAAGTGCAAATATGACTGATGGGTTGTTTCCTATGAGAAATTTGGAGGAAACCACAAGCAGAAAATGTACGGAAAAGAGAAATAATAGAGGATCAGAAGGTTATAAGTATGGTGTGCATGAGCCGGAGGATGATGTGCTTGAGGATATGTTTTATAAAAATCCACCCCCATATCAACCAAATTCCACATTGACATCGAGTGCTCCAGTAAAAGAATCACCACAGAATATAAAATTTGAAACAGTACCACATGAGGCAGGAAGAAATAATCCTTTTAGAGAAACAGAAAATACCCAAGTTAGTAAAATGGCTAATGAAAATTCAGCTGAATTGGCTAAAACTACTCTAGAATTGACTGAAAAGATTAGAGATTTAACTAAATATATGGAAGCAGTAACTGTTCCGGTAACAATAGGTCCTGTAATGCCGATTTTTGATAAACAGAAGGATAGTGAGCATTGTGTGCCGATTCCTTATAATGGAAACAGAGAAAATGAAATACAAAGACAAGATACAAGAGAAAATTTGTGGGGACAAACAGCATGAATTTCTGAACAAAGTACTCCTAAAAATGTGACAATAAATCAGAGTTTAGTAAATAGAGCAATAATGACGACAGAGTCAGTACCAGGATCACCAAAAGGATTAGAACAGACACGAAATGAAATGATTCCTGTAGGTCCTATTTCTGATGAATTAAGTGAATGGCTGAGAAGTTTACAGCAAAAAGATGCTGAGCCTAAACCTTTAGATGTGTCCAAATTAAAAATAGTATTAGAGGAATTAATAGTAGGGACTATTCCTACAGAAAAATTAAAGAGTTATCAGGATGAAGAATTAATGTTTCTATGCAAAAGCATAACATGGAGAGCTAGAAATGTACATGAAAGATTGGAAGAAGTGATGGAGGACTTAAAGTATCCCCATCGAAATTGCAATTCTGTCAGAAAGAAGTACAATACTTAGGCCACAAAATCGAAAAAGGACTGAGAAAAGTAACTGCAGACAGATTCAAGATAATAAAAGGAAAGAGAGCACCAATGACACAAAGAGAGGTAAGAATGTTTCTTGAAATGGTTGGATACTGTCGTCAGTGGATAAGTAACTTTTCCCTGATTGCAAAACCTTTGGTACGCTTAACTAGAAGTGATGTAAAAGACCCCATTGAGTTAAACAAAGAGGAATTAACAGCATTTAAACAATTGAGAGACAGTTTATATGAAACACCAGCACTTGGTATGCCTGATTATGAAAAGGAATTTGAACTTTATTGCAGTGAAAGAAACGGATGTGCACTTTCTGTATTAATAGAGAAACATGGAAAACTAAGGAGACCAATTGCATATTTCTCAGCTATCTTAGATCCCGTAGCTGTAGCATTGCCCGGTTGTCTGATAGCTGTAGCAGCCACTTGCAAGAGTTTGGAACAAAGTGAAGGAATTGTGATGGGATATCCTGTGAGAGTGTTTGTACCTCATGATGTGGCAATCCTTTTAACAAGGAGCCGCACCCAGTTCATGACACACAGCCGTCTGACTAAATATGAGAAAGTTATCCTAGGTGCGACAAATGTGAGCCTGGTGAGATGTCTGAATGTGAATCCTTCAACGTTACTGCCTGATGCTGAGAATGTGGAAGTCAGAGATGACGTGGATCATGACTGTTCGGAAGTGCTTGATTTCTGTACCAAACCCCGACCTGACATAAAAGATGTACCTTTGACAGAAAGTGATTATGTGATGTTTGTGGACGGATCATGCTTGAGAACAGATGAGGGAATTCTGAGTGCAGCATATGCAGTATGCACAGTAGCAGCGGTTTTGGAAGCGTCATGTCTAAAAGGAGTAAAATCAGCCCAAGTTGCTGAACTATTTGCCTTCACAAGAGCATGTAAGTTGGGAAAGGATGTGAGGGTGACTGTGATAACCGATAGTCAATATGGCTTCGGTGTAGTGCATGATTTTGGCCAGATCTGGTCTCAAAGAGGATTTTTGACATCAAGTGGAACTCCTATAAAGAATGCTGAAGTGGTTGGAAAATTGCTTGAGGCGATACAGCTGCCTAGGCAATTGGCTGTTGTGAAGTGTGCAGCACACACAAAGTCTAATAACTATGTGTCAGCTGGTAACCAATTCTCAAACGATATGGCTCAATATTGCGCACAAAATCAGAATTCGATCAATAGGGGAAGAGAGAGGGAAATGAATTCATGCCCTTTGTTGTTCACTAACACTGTGAATACATGGGAGGAAGTGAGACAGTTGCAAGAAGAAGCAGGAGATGAGGAGATGAGACAGTGGGTAAAAGCAGGATGTGCCCCACGGGAAACAGATCATGTGTGGGTTTATCGGGATGGAAGACCAGTTATGCCCGATAGCATGGTGTCTGCCATGGCACGGATGTATCATGGACAAGCACATGTAGGAAGAGACGCAATGATCAGATTTTTTAAGCAGACATGGTATAACGCAAAATTTAGACTTGTAGCTGAAAGTCTTTGTCAAAGATGTCTTATATGTCAACAATTCAATCCTGGAAGAAAAACAGTGGTAAGTCTGGGAACAATAGGTCGAGAGGGAGGGCCTTTCACCAAAATGCAGATTGACTTCATTGAAATGCCCCCCTGTAACAGGTTGAGGTATGTTTTAGTGATGGTTTGTCTATTTTCACGATGGGTGGAAGCATACCCAACAAGAAGAATTGATGGAATTACAGTAGCCAAGCTATTACTAAGAGAGTTCATTCCTAGATTCGGTTTTCCAGTCACAATTGAGTCAGATAGAGGAAAACATTTTCATAATTAAATCATGAAGTTGATTTGTGAAGCATTGAATGTACAACAAAAACTACATTGTGCCTATCGCCCAGAGGCTTCTGGTGTGGTGGAACAAGTAAATGGAACCATTAAAACATGCTGGGAAAAATGTGTTTAGCCACAGGTTTGAAATGGTCTGATGTCTTGCCTCTGGTACTCATGACTATTAGATCAATTCCAGATAGGAATACAGGTCTGAGTCCCCATGAAATTGTCATGGGAAGAGCAATGTGACATGTTTTCATACCAGTCAACAAGCTTTTGCCTATATCTGATGACTTGGTGTTGGATTATTGCAAGGGGTTGGCTGATTCCATTCATTCTGTGTTCCATCAGGTTGGATCGGATGCCCCCACTCCTGAAAAGAAGCCAGCTCATGATTTGAGGCCAGGGGACTGGGTGAGAATAAAAGTGCAACGAAGACGGAACTGTTTGGTCCCACGTTGGGGAAAACCATGTCAGGTGATCATGACTACAACAACAGCAGTAACATGTGCAGGAGTGAAGAATTGGATTCATGCTAGTCACACCTTGCGAATTCCAAACCCAGTGTATAACAAGGAAGGAGAATACTTTGAAGAATCAGTTACAAGTTCTGAATCAGATACTGAAGAAACAAGAACAAAACAAATTCCTGAAAGGGGGGAGTCAGAACAAAGTCCAGTTATTGCACCAGAGAACCTTCCTTTAAGAAGAAAGTTACAGATTTCTGACAACAGCTCAGAATCAGAGACTGAACCTGTTCAAGCGCATAAGAATGAGAGCAAAAACAGTGAAGAAACTGTAAAGGAAATTCTTGATAAGACAGTCCCGAATGAAAGTTCAAGAGAAATCCCACCTGAAGTAATAAAATTACATGGTAAGGTACCAGATACAGAGACTGAGGGAAACATTTTTGCGGAAGACCCCCGAGGAGTTGTGGGGAACTCACACATCCAGTTAGAGGAAGGGACGGTTAGTCAGCTTGAAGATTGTGTGGAAGAACCACGAGGAGGGACAGAAGTAGGGAACAAAACAGAAGTGGTGGAAAGGAGAACAGTTGAAGGAAAAAGTCAAGTTGGAACTGAATCAGAGGACAGTGATGAAGAAGTACCAGAAGGTCGAGTCCTGAGAAAGAGAGCATGGAGAACTGAGAAAAACGAAAAAAGGAAGTAAGTTGAAAAGGTCAGCAAGAGATGAAATTTGGCCTAACAAGTTAAAAAGATTAAGATACCGATTGACACGAGTGAATTCATCTAGAGCTGAACAAGTAAATGAAGTGTCTAGCCAAGAAAAATTGAAAGAAGTTAAACGAAAGACGGTAGAAGAAAATAAAAGAACAAGAAAACCTAACCAGAAGTATAAGTCGGCGGAATGGTCATATGTGGCATTGCCGGAAATAAAAGAAGAGGCGGATAGCCAAGGGGATCCATAGTTGACTGTACCAGGAGTGGTCGAGGAAGACAAAGAATCCGAAATCCTGAGAGTTATCTTGTCCGACATCGGAGAAGAGATGGATGTTCAGGAAATCCTACAACAAGACTATGAAAAAAAAGTAAAAGACGATCAAATGCCAAATTGAAAAAATAAAGGTGTTAAAAATGGAGAAACAATAAATTACCGGAAAAAAAATAAAACTGAAAGAACCAAGTAGGTGCTTAGAGCCTGGGTTAGACAAAACTAGTTGTGAAGTAGAAGAGGCTAAGTCAAAAGACACTGATCATTTTTCGAAATGGCAAACACAGAAAATAGAAAATCTAAATGTGTATTTCTTAGAAGATGGTTACAAATGTGTTGTTGTTGTACAGGATTACTGATGCTTCTGTGGAGTGCGTTAGCTCTAATGGTTTCATTTAAGGTTACACTAGAAACAATAGAAGGACATAGCGAGAATAACACTAATATAGAAAAGACTCAGAAGAGGTATCCGACTAAAATAGATAGAAATTATTTACATAAGGATAGGTCCATAAATGATTTTTTTATCAATGTATTTTCAAAATTATTATACAAATATGTGAAGACGATGGACGTGAGGGATTGCTACGTCTGTATGCAATTGCCAGCGTCTGTATCTGAGGGAGTGACTTACCATCACCTTCCAGTAACATATGGAATAACATGTAGTGTAATAGTAAGTTTGTTTTACAAAATAGGGAGATTAGAATATTATTTTTCAGATGTAGATAATGTATTTTCACAAGTACCTGTAATTAACAAGTTGAATAAAGTTAAACCTGCAAAAGTGTTAGGTGAATTTTTCTTAGAAAGTAAAGAATTAACATTAGAATCAATATTTAGAAATAATCTAACTTGCTGTTTAAAGAAGGAGGAGAAAGTTTTCTTGGATATGGTTGAAGAAAGGAGATTGAAAATGCAAAGGAAAGTACCTGAGGGAAAATAAGAAAAGACAGTTTGGGACGTTGAAAGAGAAAAACATTTGAAAGGAGAAGCTAGTCCAACAATGGCTTTAGATTGGCCTCAGAAAGGGAAGTTGTGTATTAGAAGAAATCAAACTGCATATGATAATTATTTTGTAGGTACCAGTGATTGCCATGATACTTATAGAATCATGGGAGGATGGGGATTTATAGGAGGAAATGATCCAGTTTTTCCTGGATTATATTTTATCTGCGGGAACAAAGCAGATTATCGATTACCAGATCATTGGTATGGCACATGTTATCTAGGCCTGGTTTTCCCAAAGATATTCCATGTGGGAAGAGGAAGAGATGGTGCACATGAGTTAGGTAGTCAACTAACACGTAGGAGAAGAGAATCTTGGTCAGAAATTGTAGGAGACATTTTTGGAGCGTTGATACCAGCAGTGGGAATATCCCTGAATGCACATAAAATTAGAAAACTATCAACAGTAGTGGATCGCTTGTCAACAAGCACCACTGGTGGATTTTTATTGGTAAATACTGAAATGGTTGCCATGCGAGCCATGGTAATGCAAAATCGACTTGCCCTTGATATAATTTTGGCAAAAGAGGGTGGAGTCTGTGGAATGCTGAAAGTTCAACATTGTTGTACTTACATTCCTGATGAAAGTCAAGATTTAAAGACTTACATTAAGAATATAACTGATTTGCATGAGGAAATTGTTCCACTGGAGGTTGAAGGTATTTGGGAAAACATTGGGAAAAAGTTTTCTACTATTACGAACTTCTTACTTAAGCTAGGTAGTACCTTTATCGATAAAATATTAATTCCAGTAACATGTGTGATTATTTTAGAATTAATTCTAAGACTAGGATGTTTATGTAGCAAGAAAAGGAAATTACAAAAACACATAAAAAGAGAAGCTGTAAGAAATAAAGACAAAGAAAGAAAAAGAGAATTTGAAGAAGTAGAATTAGAAGAGTGGAAAGACAATATGTATAGAAAAACGAGAGAAGAAGAGACAGGGGAAACAGTAATGTAATCTAACAAAAGATTAAGAGTATTGAATTCATTTCTTTTACTACATTTTCTCCAAAATTTTAAAGGTAGTGTGGTGATGTTTAAAAAAATCACCAAAGGGGGGATTGATGGAGCAGGTAGTGCAAAATTTTGTATACCTCCTCTATTTTGCATGAAAGTATTAACTGAATAACCTAATTATTATAATTTACTAATTGTGTGCGGTGATATATTAAGATTAACCAACCTGCATACATGAATTACACGTGGGAACTTGCTATTGGCATGGCAAAATAATTTTAATATCTAAAATACGTACGCATATTAACAGTAGTATATGTGATAATTACATATTGCATGCTTTATGTTGCTTTTGTAATGTTTGCACGTTCGTGGAGGACTGTAAAGGTGAATATACTGCTTTAAATGTCGCTATAAACTAGGAAAATACTAATACAAGAAGGGATTAGTGAGGGTATAACATTAGAAGCATAATTTCTTTGTAATAATTACTCTTTTGTGTTTGTTTCGCTTAAGTTGACATCTTGGCCTAACAAAAGATGGCGGCAGAGTACGGATTCAGAAGTGGCCACCGTCTCGTGATGCGCGAAGCCTAGTGCGCAGACTCAGATGGTACCATGAATTCCCTAATGACCTCTGTCCACGCTGTTCCTGTCAAGGATAGGTTACTGGAGCGCTGCCAAAGACCCCAGAAGACAAGAACTGTTATAAATGAACAATGAATGAATTAAAAAAATTGCAACATTCGGAAATTTGCTCATAGCTGGAGAACTCATCAGCAAAAACCCTGTGAAACCAGACAATACAAAATCGGACTATTTGTCTTGGCCAATCATCTCTCTTCTCCACCCAAAAATGTTTCATGTTATCCCAAAATTTATTATAAAAGAGTAGTAGAATAGGGAGGTTTTTAGATGATGAGAGGGAGATGGTCGCTACGCTATTCGAGACCTTTCGATGATGGATGCTGGCACGATTTCTGGTTCTTTGATGATCTTTGGGACTGTAACGTGCTGAGCAAAGGACTTTCGGACTCTGAGATCTGGCCTGATCCTTGGACAATTTAATGACAAAATTTGGTTATGCTGAGCCAATGAATTAGAGAAAACCCCGATAGCCAGAATAGGTAAATATGGTGTTCTGTGATTTAATTAAATTGATCTAGAAATTCTAAAATTTGAAGTGACAAATGCTAATTTAATGAAAAATTTAGATAAACAAATATTGATTAACAGAAAATATGAGTTTGTGGTTCTTTAAAGAGAATAGAGGATTCTGAGTCTTAAATGTGTTTTAGCTGGTTCTAAAATCACCATCAACCAATCCAACTATTTGGTCCGATCGACCAAGTGGGCGGAGTGCCTTGATGTTTAGGATTAGGAATCTAAAAGTGGCGAAGGTTAATGTATATGATGTAAGATAACTTTTCTTTCCCTATAGGTTATAAGTTACTCCCACCCACATGCCCGGCGCATCATCCCCCCTCCTGTGTGCAGACCTGTGAAAGAGAGAAACGTGCGAGTGTTGGTGTTATGGGCCCCACCAATGAATGCGTGTGTGAATGAGTTAGTGTGACGGCGGGTCTGCGACGCAAGGAGGACAGTTGTGTTCTCACCTTTTTTCCCGAGTTGTTGTTTGCGCTGGATCACAATCATTCAAAAAAATTATGAGTTGCAACTTTTATGTGTGCTGCCAGCACAGGTAGACATTGCAAAACACCAATGCTGATGGTTTATATGCAGGAATGGACACCTTCCTGCACATAAACAATCTTTCCCTGCAATGCAGGCACCCTTGCACCCATGCAAGAGTGCCTGCAATGGCGCTAGGGAGCTACATTTACTGCCAGCGCTAAGGGACAGGCAGGGGTGCACTATATTCTTGTGAAGTAAGCGCATCTCTACATTTGGAAACTGTTAGAGGGAGACGTTAGCCTTCTTGGCTTAACGCCGCTCTCTGACAGTTTCCTAGTAAATATGCCGGTTAAGTTCTTTCAAGATGTTGTGTGCATATACCTATAAAACTGACTTGTTTGGAGAAATTATTGGTCATTTTAGTTTAATTCCATCCTGATCTGGACCTGTTATGTATTGTGTAGTAACTGAAGCAAACACCTGAATATGGTGCTCTGTATTTTACTCAATAAGGCATTGATTCTCCCTGGGAATGCTGCTCTCCCAATTGTCTCCAAGGTAGGCTCCAGGGTAGGCCATTTAGGGGTTTTGAGCATTGTTTGAAAGGCAAATTGGAGCGATACAATTTTTGGCTTCAATGAGCTGAGATGTGTTAGGTGGCCTACTTTGTCATCCAGCCAGCATCCAAGAATTGTGTATTTGTTGAATTTAGTCAAACAATGATTATTCATGAACCAGACACCTGTTTTTTTCTGTTTTCTGCCAAATATTATGACATTGTTTTTTTTCAAGATTTATTGTCATTGATTTGGAGCTGCTATGTTTGTATAAGGCATTGATCAAACTTTGTATCCCCATCGCTGTTTGACTTAGAAGGACTGCATTATCTGATTAGAGCAGCATGCTAATGGATTTATTCACAAGTTTTGGAGCATGGCTGACAATCGATTCCAGTTCAGGTACCAGGTCTAGATATGCAGATTAAAAAGGGCTGGGGCCAATACACATCCTTGATTGACACCGCAATAGGTCTTAATGTTATTGGAGATGGAATTGTTATTTCCTGATTTGACTCTGGATGATATTTGCCAGTTTGTGAGTTTGTTCCAAAGCAGCCAGTGGTTTACGTGATCGAAGGCTTTGCTTTAGTCTATAAAACAGCTGTAGGGAAGCTCTCCTTTACGTATTTGTTTAGCTGCAGGATCTATTTCACAATGCTGAGTCATCTTGCACAGTGCTTCCCGACATCCGTTCATCATCATTTAAATGTATAACTGCCCACTGCACGAATAACTCTCTGAACACATAAGATTGAGGAGCTTTGATGCACAGTTTAAAGCTTATCCACAACATTGAACTGCCTTGCATCTCTCAGAATGAGGAATTGAAAACCAAGCTTTGAACCAAGATGTAGATAGTCAAATGAGGTCATGGCACAGGTGAAAGAAATCAGCCACAAAATGTAATGCTATTTGCATAAAAGCAAGACGTAGGTGTGATAAAAAGACTATGGAAGTGATCCAGCGCGAGACCGGAGAGAGAAAAAGAAGGAAATCATATAACTATCCTCCCTGCGTCGCAGACCCAACTTCACACTAGCTCACTCACACATGCAGTCATTGGTGGGGCCCATAACACCAACACCCACACGTTTCTGACTCACGAGTCTGCACACAGGAGGGATGATGATATCGCGCTGGACATGTGGGGGGTACCTTATAACCTATAGGGAAGGAAAAGTTATTTTACAGAATATACATTATCGTTCGTCACCTATAGATTCCTAATCCCAAACATCAAGGCACTCCACCCACTTGGTTGACGGACCAATTAGTTGGATTGGTTGATGGTGATTTAGAACCAGCTAAAACACATTTTAAGACTCAGAATCCTTTATTCTCTTTAACTAAAAACCACAAACTCATAATTTCCGTTCATTAATATTTGTTTATCTAAAATTTCATTGCAATTAATATTAGCATTTGTTTCATCAAAGTTTTAGAATTTTCTAGATCAAATAATTAAATCGCCGGACATTATATTTACCTATTCTTGCTATCTGGAATTTCTCTAATTCATTGGCTCTGCTTAACCGAATTAGCCATTAAATTGTCCAAATAAAGCAGGTCAAAGCTCAAAGTCTGAAAGTTCTTTGCTCAGCACGTTACAGTCCCAAAGATCTTCATACGACCAGAAATCATGCAAGCATAGGTCATCGCCAGCATAGACAGCATCGACCGCATCCACCGCAACTAGCAACCAGCAGCTACCCCTCCCTATTCTACTACTCTTTTTATAATAAATGTCAGGATAATGTGAAACAATTTTAGGCGGAGAAAGTCTGTGATTGGCTGATCAAAAACGTCCGATTTTTGTTCATCATGGTTTCTCATTGATTTTGCTGTTTCACTCCCGGAGATGACATAGTACTTATGTTACAAAGTCTTGGTTTTACTTGTATGATTCGATTGTTCATTTTAAACCGGTTTTTACTATCCATGCCTTTGGCAGCCCATCAAGAGCCTATCCTTGACCGAGGACAGGGTGTACAGTGTTCGTTAGGAAGTTCACGGAGCCATGCGAGTCTGCGCATTAGGTATCGCGCTCACAAGACGGTGGCCACTTCCGAACTCGATTTTCGACTCCATTTTGTGGTAGGCCCAAATGCTAATTTAAGCGAAACAAACACAAAGGAATAATTAATACAAAGAAATAATGATTCTAATGTTATACCCTCACTAATCCCTTTTTATATTAATGTTTTCCTAGCATATAGCGACATTCAAAGCGATAATATTCAACTTTTTGGATCCACTCAGGAATACAAACATCACATAAGCAACATAAATCATGCGATATCTATTACCACATGTACTACTATTAATATGCGTACTTATTTTAATCATTCGAGTTATTTTGCCATGCAAATAGCAATTTCCCACGTGTGATTTGTGTATGCAAAGGTTGGGTTAGGTTAACACACCACACTGTTAGTAAAACTATAATCAGTAAGTTATATGGTTAGTCTTTTCATGCAAAAATAGAGGAGGTATACAAAATTTTGTTCTACCCGCTCCATCAATCCTCCCTTTGGTGATTTTTAACATCACCACATTACCTTTAAATTTAGAAAATTTAGTAAATGGAAATGAATTCAGTTCTCTTAACATTTTGTTAGTTCACATTACTGTTTCACCTGTCTTCTCTTCTCTTGTTTTTCTATACATGTTCTCTTTCCACTCTTCTAATTCTACTTCTTCAAACTCTCTTTCTTTTCTTTCCTTCTCTCTTTTCTTTACAGTTTCTCTTTTTATGTTATTTCGTAATTTTCTTCTTTTGCTACATAGACATCCTAATCTTAAAATGAATACTAAAATAATTACACATGTCACTGGAAATAAAATGTTACCAATAAAGGTACTACCTAATTTTAATATACCTAATTTTAATAAAAAGTTCTTTATAGTTGAAAACTTTTTCCCAATCTTTTCCAGAATACCTTCAGCCTCCAGTGGAACAATCTCCTCATGCAAATCAGTTGTATTTTTAATATACGTCTTCAAATCTTGACTTTCGTCAGGAATGTAAGTACAACAATGTTGAACCTTCAGCATTCCACAGACTCCACACTCTTTTGCCAAAATTATATCAAGGGCAAGTCGATTTTGCATTACCATGGCTCGCATGGCAACCATTTCAATGTTTACCAATAAAAACCCTCCAGCAGTGTTTGTTGACAAGCGATCCACTACTGTTGATAATTTTCTAATTTTATGTGCATTCAGAGATATTCCCACTGCTGGTATCAGTGCTCCAAAAATGTCTCCTACAATTTCTGACCAAGATTCTCTCCTTCTACGTGTTAGTTGGCTATGCTTTGTTGCCGCAGATAAAATATAATCCAGGAAAAGCCGGATCATTTCCTCCTTTAAATCCCCTTCCTCCCATGATTCTATATGTATCATGGCAATCACTTGTGCCTACAAAATAATTATCATATGCAGTTTGATTCCTTCTAATACACAACTTCCCTTTCTGAGGCCAATCTAAAGCCATTGTTGGACCAGCTTCTCCTTTCAAATGTTTCTCTCTTTCAACATCCCAGACTATCTTTTCATCTTTTCCCTCAGGTACCTTCTTTCGCATCTTCAATCTTCTTTCTTCTACCATGTCTAAAAACGTTTTCTCCTCCTTCTTAAACTACAAGTTAGATTGTTTCTAAATATTGACCCTAAAGTTAATTCTTTAGTTTCTAAGAAAAATTCACCTAACACTTTAGCAGGTTTTACTTTATTCAGCTTGTTGACTACAGGTACTTGTGAAAATATGTTATCTACATCTGAAAAATAATATTCTAATTTTCCTATTTTGTCAAACAAATTTGCTAATACACTACATGATATTCCATATGTTACTGGGAGGTGATGATATGTCACTCCCTCAGATACAGACGCAGGCAACTGCATTCAAACGTAGCAATCCCTCACGTCCATCGTCTTCACATATTCATATAATAATTTTGAAAAAACATTGTTAGAAAAATCAGTTATGGACCTCTCCTTATGTAAATAATTTCTATCTATTTTAGTCAGGTAAATCTTTTGAATCTTTTCTTCATTAGTCCTATTTTCGCTATGACCTTCTATTGTTTCTAATGTAACCTTAAACGAAACCATCAAAGCCAACGCACTCCACAGAAGCATTAGTAATCCTGTACAACAACAACACATTTTGAACCATCTTCTAAGGAATACACATTTAGATTTTCTATTTTCTGTGTTTGCCATTTCGGAAAATGACCGGTGTCTTTTGACTTAGCCTCTTCTACTTCACAACTAGTTTTGTCTAACCCAAGGCTCTAAGCACCTACTTGGTTCTTTCAGATTATGTCTTTTCTGGCAGTGCCACATATGCCCATTCCGGTGACTTATACTTCTGGTTAGGTTTTCTTGTTCTCTTACTTTCTTCTACTGTTGTTTGTTTCACGTCTTTGGTTTTCTCTTGGCTAGACACCACATTCACCTGTTCTGCTCTAGATGAATTTACTCGTGTCAATCTGTATCTTAATCTCTTTATCTTGTTTGGCCAAATTTCATCCCTTGCTGGCCTTTTCAACTTACTTCCTTTTTCATTTTTCTCAGTTCTCCATGCTCTTTTTCTCAGGACTCGACCTTCTGGTATTTCTTCATCACTGTCCTCTGATTCAGTCCCAACTTGACCTTTACCTTCAGTAGTTTTTCTTTCCACCATTCCTTTTTATTACCTACTTCTATCCCTCCTCGTGGTTCTTCCACACAATCTTCCTGCTGACTAACTGTCCCTTCTTCTACCTGGATGTGTGATTTCCCTACAACTCCTCGGGGGTCTTCCGCAAACATCTTTCCCTCACTCTCTGTATCTGGTACCTTACCATCTAATTTTGTTATTTCAGGTGGAATTTCTCTCGAATTTTCACTTGGTACTTCTTTATCAAGGATTTCTTTGACAGTCTCTTCACTGTTTATATTCCCACTCTTGTGTGCTTGTACTGGTTCAGTGTCTGATTCTGAGCTGGTGTCAGAAATCTGTAATTTTCTCCTTAGAGGAAGATTCTCTGGTGCAATCCCTGGACTTGGTTCTAACTCCCCCCTTTCAGGAGTTTGCCTTGTTCTTATTTCTTCAGTATCTGATTCAGAACTTGTATCTGATTCTTCAAAGTATTCTCCTTCCTTGTTATCCACTGGGTTTGGAATTCGCAAGGTGTGACTAGCATGAATCCAGTTCTTTACTCCTGCACACTTTACAGCTGTTGTCGTGGTCAAAATCACTTGACGTGGTTTTCCCCAACGTGGGACCAAACAGTTTCGTCTTCTGTACACTTTTATTCTCACCCAGTCTCCTGGGCTCACATCATGAGCTGGTTTCTTTTCAAGAGTGGTGGCATCCAATCCAACCTGATGAAACACAGAATGAACGGAATCAGCCAACCCCTTGCAATAATCCAACACCAAGTCATCAGATATAGGCAATAGCTTGTTGACTGGTATGAAAACATTTCGCATTGCTCTTTCCATGACAATTTCATGGGGACTCAAACCTGTATTCCTATCTGGAATAGAGCTAATAGTCATGAGTACCAGAGGCAAGACATCAGGCCATTTCAAACCTGTGGCTAAACACATTTTTCCCAGTCTATTTTTAATGGTGCCATTTACACACCAGAAGCCTCTGGGCGATGGGCACAATGTAGTTTCTGTTGTACATTCAATGCTTCACAAATTAATTTCATGATTTCATTATGAAAATGATTTCCTCTATCTGACTCGATCGTAACTGGAAAACCAAACCTAAGAATAAACTCTCTCAATAATAGCTTGGCTACTGTAATTCCATCACTTCTTCTTGTTGGATATGCTTCCACCCATCGGGAGAACAGACAAAGCATCACTAAAACATACCTCAACCTGTTACAGGGGGGCATTTCAGTGAAGTCAATCTGCATTCTGGTGAAAGGCCCTCCTTCCAGTCCTATTGTTCCCAGACTTACCACTGTTTTTCTTCCAGGATTGAATTGCTGACATATAAGACATCTTTGACAAAGGATTTCAGCTATAAGTCTAAATTTTGCATTATACCATGCCATGTCTGTTTGAAAAGTCTGACCATAGCATCTCTTCCTACATGTGCTTGTCCATGATACATCCGTGCGATGGCAGAAACCATGCTATCAGGCATAACTGCTCTTCTATCCCGATAAACCCACACATGCTCTGTTTCCCGTGGTGCAAATCCGGCTTTTACCCACTGTCTAATTACCTCATCTCCTGCTTCTTCCTGCAACTGCCTCACTTCTTCCAATGTATTCACGGTGTTAGTAAACAACAAGGGACATGAATTAATTTCTCTTTCTCTTCCCCGATTCACAGAGTTCTGATTACGTATGCAATATTGAGCCATATCGTTTTCAAATTGATTGCCAGCTGAAATATAGTTGTTTGACTTCGAGTGAGCCGCGCATTTCACAACAGCTAACTGCTTAGGCAGCTGTATCGCCTCAAGCAATTTTCCAACCACTTCAGCATTCCTTATAGGAGTTCCACTCGATGTCAAAAACACTCTTTGGGACCAAATTTGCCCAAAGTCATGCACCACACCAAAGCCATATTGACTATCGGTTATCACAGTCACTCTCACATTCTTTCCCAACTTGCATGCTCTTGTTAACGCAAAAAGTTCAGCAACCTGGGCTGATTTTACTCCAATACAGCTGCTACTCTACATACTGCATATGCTGCACTCAGAATTCCATCATCCGTTCTCAAGCATGATCCATCCACGAACATCACATAGTCACTTTCTGTCAAGGGTACATCTGTTATATCAGGACATGGTTTGGTACAAAAATCAAGCACTTCCAAAACAGTCATGATCCACATCGTCTCTGACTTCCACATTCTCAGCGTCAGGCAATAACGTTGAAGGATTCACATTCAGACATCTTACAAGGCTCACATTCGTTGCACCTAGGATGACTTTCTCATATTTAGTCAGACGACTATGTGTCATGAACTGAGTGCGGCTCCTTGCTATGTGTTTGCCACATCATGAGGTACAAACACTCACACAGGATATCCCATCACAATTCCTTCACTCTGTTCCAGACTCTTACGGGTGGCTGCTACAGCTTTCAAACAACCAGGCAATGCTACAGCTACAGGGTCTAATATAGCTGAAAATTATGCAATGGGTCTCCTCAGTTTCCCATGTTTCTGTATTAATACAGAAAGTGCACATCCATTTCTTTCGCTGCAGTAGAGTTCAAACTCTTTCTCATAGTCAGGCATGTCAAGTGCTGGTACTTCACACAAACTGTCTCTCAATTGTTTAAAGGCTAGTAACTCTTCTTTATTTAATTCAATGGGGTCTTTTACATCAATTCTCGTCAAGCGTACCAAAGGTTTTGCAATCAGGGAAAAGTTACTTGTCCACTGACGACAATATCCAACCATTCCAAGAAACATTCTCACTTCACTTTGCGTCATTGGGGCTCTCATTCCTTTTATTATCTTGATTCTATCTGCAGTTACTTTTCTCAGTCTCAAAAAGGAGAGTTTCCCAGGGACCAGAAAGGACTGGGTGTCAGATATTTATCAAAAAAGATTCCTTTCTGTGTATTACTCTTTTAGTTGGTGACCATGAGGCCTACACATTTAGATCAATAACCTTTGATTTTTGACTGTGACACTGGACAAATATTATTACTCCAGACTAGAATATACTTTTTGTTACTCTCAAAATTTATTTTTCATCGGAAAACACTTATATTCAATAAAATCATATTTTAAAATTGCATTCAATATATACTCTGATTGGGTGCTCTGGTACAATCTTATATATGCTATCTAACAATTCCGTATTACGGTATCTATCTCAGAGTCACACACAGTTCAAATCATGTACTTTCAAAATTGCAAATTAAATACTACACAAATACATTTCATATACTTTAAAAAGTCCCACTGTCGACGCGTTTCGGTGCATAGGTTACAATAGTAGCACCTTCCTCAGGACAGACGAAAAGTTTAAACCAAAGTTTTGTTCTTCTTTCTAAAAAAGAGAATGCATATAATTAATACCATTTCCCTATGGAGAGTTGATTCTAGTTCTGGGCTATGCTGTTAGTGTCACTATTACATGTTGTCTGCCCTTACTTTAAGTGTAGGGGTTGAAGTCCTTCTGTGGGTGTTCAGGACGACTTTATCACCTCTCAACTTTTGTGATTTTAGACCACTTGCATCATAGTCAGTGGAGTCATAGAATTCTACAAAAAGAGCATGGAGTTATTTCACCATACTTTTTGAGCCTATTAGCCTATTCTCATGCTGTTAAGCAAAACACTTACTTTTAAAAAGTCACGTTGACACATGTTCAATGGTGTCTTAAAGCAGGTACGTCTTTCGATATGCACCGCCTGTATTCAGTTGTTTAGCTGTGCCTGTAAGGTACATAGATAATGCTATATACTTCAAATAATGATGTCATGGCACTGGTGTTTATTCTCAACAAATACATCCATATACCTACCAATAGGTTTTTCGCCTAATGTTTAAGTTCAGGCTGTCCTTCCCTGCACCTTTTCAAGTGGTGTCCTGATACCTGTACCGGAATAACATGACGTTCAATTTAAGTGTACAGTTATCCATAGATCATGGCTTTAGACATCTACCTATCTCCTACTCCTTCTAAATTAGAAAGGGGTTCAGTACATACCAGTTAGAGCCTGCAATATCTTGTGGCAGCCTGAATCTTGACAACGCTGTCTTCTTTTCTTTAAGCGCTGTTCGCTTTGCACTGCTACAGCGTTCAAAGCGATTGTCACAAGCAGCCCCTCCCTAGAGCACTTGCTTAATGACCCTCCCTAGAGCACTTGCCTAATGCAAGCTGATAGACTATGGTCTTCAGAAAAGGAGTACCACAACTTTCCCCCTTTCCTAGGATTTCATTCTTGGAATCCTGCATAGGAGAAAAGATTCTCCTATGCTGTACCTGATACCTGTATTCCGGTGGTCTAAAATCACAAAAGTTGAGAGGTGATAAAGTCGTCCTGAACACCCACAGAAGGACTTCAACCCCTACACTTAAAGTAAGGGCAGACAACATGTAATAGTGACACTAACAGCATAGCCCAGAACTAGAATCAACTCTCCATAGGGAAATGGTATTAATTATATGCATTCTCTTTTTTAGAAAGAAGAACAAAACTTTGGTTTTAAATTTTCGTCCGTCCTGAGGAAGGTGCTACTATTGTAACCTATGCACCGAAACGCGTCGACAGTGGGACTTTTTAAAGTATATGAAATGTATTTGTGTAGTATTTAATTTGCAATTTTGAAAGTACATGATTTGAACTGTGTGTGACTCTGAGATAGATACCGTAATACGGAATTGTTAGATAGCATATATAAGATTGTACCAGAGCACCCAATCAGAGTATATATTGAATGCAATTTTAAAATATGATTTTATTGAATATAAGTGTTTTCCGATGAAAAATAAATTTTGAGAGTAACAAAAAGTAAATTCTAGTCTGGAGTAATAATATTTGTCCAGTGTCACAGTCAAAAATCAAAGGTTATTGATCTAAATGTGTAGGCCTCGTGAGTTACTTTTCTCAGTCCTTTTTTAATTTTTGGCCTAAATACTTCTTTCTGACAGAATTGCAATTTCGATGGGAATACTTTAAGTCCTCCATCTGCCAAATGAATCAGCATTGCAATGGTATCCACTACACAAGCTTCCCGAGTTCTTGATGCCACGAGCAAGTCATCTATATATTGGACCAGAACTGAACTTTCAGGCATTTTTAAATCTTCTAAGGACCATTTCAATATCTGATTGAATATTGAGGGACTCTCTGTATACCCCTGTGGAATTCGGCACCATGCCAAAATACGTTCTCCAAACCGGAATGCAAAAATCTGTTGGCTGTCAGGGTGCAATGGAATGGAAAAGAGAGCATGACACAAATCAATCACTGTATACCATTCCGCATCGTGAGGAATCTGATACAAAATCACAGATGGATTTGGTACAATGGGACAACATGATACAACGATTTTATTTCTTTTTCTCAGGTCTTGCACTATTCTAAATGTTCCGTTAGGCCCATAATTGGTGAATTACCTGGACTGCTCATTATTTCTCTCAAAATACCTTGCTTAATCATCCTGTCTATTTTGAGAGTAACTCCTGTAATTATCTCGGGTGTCAATTTGTACTGTGGAATATTTGGGTAACTTACTCCTTCTTTTAAAGCAATTTTTACGGGATCTACATTTTTCATTAATCCCACATCTTCTCCTGTGAAATCCCATACCTCTGTCTTTACTGTCTTTTTCAATTCTTGAGGCAGCTCCTCGGGATTAAATACAGCAAATGCCTCAGTAATCTCAGGTTCCATATTAGCCATAGTCATTTTATACAGTACATCCTCATCTGGAGTCTCAATTGCTATACCATCTGGAGTACAAAAGATTGTGAAATTCATCTTGCACAGTAAATCTCTCCCTAACAAATTTACAGAGCTTGAATCGCACATGATAAAATGGTGCATTTAGGAAAATTTCCCTATGATAACTTTAACTTGTTCAGTGAGATACGTTTTTATCTGTCTATTGGACACTCCAACTACTTGGATTGTTTCGTCCGAGAGAGGAAGATTTTTAACATCAGCTGACCTAACAGTTGAACGAGTAGCACCAGTATCTACTAGGAAAGTAATGTTTTCGTCATTTACCTTTCCATCCACAAATGGGCCTGTTTGGTCTACTTCTAGAGTTGTGCCAAGTACGCACTCCTCTTCCTCCCCTCGGCACCGTCAATAACTTTCTTCTGACTCACTCTCATCGCGTTGTAGCCATTACTGCGAAACAGCACTAGCGCGCGGCAGTTTAGTTACCTGTTCTTCGTTGTAGAATCCTGTCTCATTACTGTATTTCTGAGGATTTACGCTCTGTGGAAAAGGCGATTTTGGCGCCTGATTCTGTTGGGCAACAGCCTGCTGCTGTCGCTGCGGTTGACAACTCACCTCATTCTGCACCTGTGGATTCAATGATGCATTATCACCATTAGCACTTGGGGGAAATTTACACTCGGTTTTCCAATGCCCTCTCCTTCCGCAATTATGACATGGCCATTTCTTTTTGGCTTCATCTAAACTAATTTGTCCTTTCCCTTTTCCCATGCTAGGTTTTTGTCTCATGTTCGTATTATTTGCTTGCTCAATCAATTGAGCTTCCTGTCTCTCTGCCACCTTTACTTGAGCCCACATAGCTTTTTCTTTTAACTTACGCTGTTTGGCTTTAATCTCATCACTAAAATATTTTGCATGTCTCAGTACTTCATCTATCTTGCCAATCTACTGTATGTTGTTTAATCATTTCACTCACTTCAGGTCGTAACCCATACACAAATCGATATACAAAATGACTCAGATCTTTCTCACTCAAATTTTCATTACCACTAAACTGTTTAAAGGTAAGAATCAACCTTTCGTAATAAGCATGTACGGATTCCTTCACTTCTTGATGAGTTCTATCAATCTTTACCCAATCAGTTTCTTTAGGAGGTACTTTATTTTTCAAAAAGGTAATCACTTGTTCATACTGTCCATAAATCTGCTGGTACAATTATGTCAAATAGGCTATTCAAATCAATCCAGAGAACTTTTGATAATTTTACAAACCTGTCTACCTGCCTATACCACTCGACTGGCTTCTCGCGCAGTCGTGGAAAATCATTGGTAAATGAAAAAATATCTTGTCTGGTCCAGGGGACATGTACATAGCCTCCACCTGGAATCTCTCTCATGGGACACTCAGTTACTACCTTTTCCATTTCTCTTACCGGGTAAGCTGTAAACGTTTTATCTGTTGCATCCTCTCGTTTTCGAAACCATCTACTTTTTCATTTCTCTACATCGCCCCATTTTCTCAGTAAAATTATTAAATCTTTAATCAGAGTTATTCGTCCTGTAGTATTCAAATTTTCAATGTCCTTTTCAGAAAAATCTACTCTGTATGGTTTTTGCAACGACTTTACCTTTTCAAAGTCAATACCCATTTCATTTGCTACTTCAGCTAATCTTTCATGTAAATTTCTCGCTCTCCACGTTATACTGTTGCGTAAGACTTCTTCATGCTGATAGGTTTATAACTTTTCCGTAGTAATAGTCCCTACTATTAATTCTTCTAAAACTATTTTTAATTTGGACACATCTAAAGGTTTGGGCTCAGCATCCTTTTGCTGTAAACTTCTTAGCCATTCACTTAATTCATCAGAAGTAGGACCTACGGGAATCAATTCATTTTGTGTCTGTTCTAAACCCTTTGGTGATCCTGGTACTGACTCTGTCGTCATTATTGCTCTATTTGTTAGACTTTGATTTACTGTCAAATTTTTAGGAGTACTTTGTTCAGAATTTCCTACTGTTTGTCCCCATGAATTTTCTCTTGTGTCTCTTCTTTGTATTTCATTTTCTCTGTTACCGTTATAAGGAATCGTCAGACAATGCTCACTATCCTTTTGTTTGTCAAAAATCGGCATTACAGGTCCTATTATTACAGGAACAGTTACAGCTTCCATATTTTTAGTCAATTCCCTAATCTTCTCAGTTAACTCTAAAGTGGTTCTGGCTAATTCTGCTGAATTTTCATTTGCCATTTTACTGGGTTGAGTATTGTCTGTTTCTCTAAAAGGATTATTTCTTCCTACCTCATGTGGTACTGTTTCAAATGTTATATTCTGTGGTGATTCTTTTACCGGGGCACTTGGTGTCAATAATGTGGAATTTGGTTGTTACGGGGGTGGATTTTTATAAAACATGTCCTCAAGAACATCATCCTCCGACTTATGCACACCATACTTATAACCTTCTGATCCTGTATTATTTCTTTTTTCTGTACATTTTCTACTAGTAGTCTCTTCAACATTTCTCATAGGAAACAACCCATCAGTCATATTTGCACTTCGCCATCTCTTCATTCTATCATCATGATTCTCTTGTCCATATGATCTTCCAAACATATATCTGTACCTTCCGCCACTTTGTTGCCGTTCTCTGTCATACATCTCATCTTCCCATTCTGTTAATGCTTCAAACTGTGTAGGTCTAGGTCTCGGTTCCAACTTCATCATTCTTTCTCTCAAATTTCTCAAAACCGCAAAATTAAATGAACCATGTTCTGGAAGTGCTAAAACTCCATCATCTTTTGTATATTTCGCAACCATAAAGGATGCAGGTGATTTCGCTGGAGGAAGCAACTGTCCCTCTCTAGTCACAATCGGTTTGTCCCTTTTAAATAAGTTCTTGATTTTACCGAACCAGGACTTTTTCTCTTTTTCTCATGGATCGTAAAACATCATTTTCTCTTTTCTGTATCGCTAGATTTCTTCTACGGCTATTTTGTTCGTTTTATCCAATCGTAGCGCGACTACGTCACTTTTGCAATTCTCCAATCCCAGTGCGACTCACACTAACGCACCAATCCAGGGCGTCTACGTCACCCTGTAATTCTCCACTCCTAGCACAGTGTACACTAACGCACCAATCAGGAGTGTCTACGTCCTTTACTGACTAACCAATTCCAGTGCGGTCTTTCTGACGTCAGCTTTTCTCGCTACTTCTGCTTCTGCTGACCCCTCCTTTACAAATTTTAACGGCAAACTTTTTACATTCACTTTTTACAAAAATTCTGTTAGTAACGACATAAAAACGCCACCATTATCTGTTTCACTAACTAAAGAGATAGTCTTTGACTTTTTTCACAAGAATTCCGTCTTTCCCGAGAGCAGCGAACAGTCTGCCCTACTACGGAATCATTACATCAGTCGATAAAGTAGCACTTCCCTCTACTTTACCCTCCTAGCGAGCATTAGTTAATCGTTTCTCTAGAAATAAAACACCTGTTGGAGACCCAATGCTCCTGAGAATTAAACCAGAGTTTCACAATTAACCTGAATGCTATTTCATTTACACACATTCATACGGAAAATGGAGCTCATTCCCACAGAATCCTGTCCTTCCCGAGAGCAGCGGACAATCTGCCCTACTACAGAATTATTGCACTTGTTGATAAAGTAGCACTTCCCTCTACTTTATCCTTCTAACAAGCTTAGGGAACACCTATTACCCTTCCAGTGATAAGCGTAATCAGAGTGCCTTCTGGACTCCTGGTACTTAAGACCAAAATTTCACAGGTGGCCTTCACTACCCATACACTTCTTTCATACAGAAAATATCCCTAATGGCAACACACGACAATGTTACCAAATCGAACCCAGACAATGCGTCGTGCAACTTCAATCGTCACACGTTTTCCCCGTGTACCTACAGGGCAACAATAATTCCGTCTTTCCCGAGAGCAGCGGACAGTCTGCCCTACTATGGAATCATTACAAACTTCCAACTTCCTACATCCCAGAAATCGTCAAAAAACATAAAACGCAACGCGACTCAACATAGAGTGTTAATACATAAACCAATACTTATCCAACATCCACAATCAATAATCAATATTCTTAATAGGAAAATCAATAAGAAATAATCAAATCTATAAGCAATAATCACCAAACGAATGCAATAAAACCATCATCCTGCTACCAGAAAAACTGATCCAGCGCGAGACCGGAGAGAGAAAAAAAAAGGAAATCATATGACTATCGTCCCTGCGTCGCAGTCCCAACTTCACACTAGCTCATTCACACATGCAGTCATTGGTGGGGCCCATAACTCCAATACTCACACGTCTCACGAGTCTGCACACAGGAGGGATGATGATATCGCGCTGGACATGTGGGGGGTACCTTATAACCTATAGGGAAGGAAAAGTTATTTTACAGAATATACATTATCGTTCATCACCTATAGATTCCTAATCCCAAACATCAAGTCACTCCACCCACTTGGTCGATGGACCAATTAGTTGATGGTGATTTAGAACCAGCTAAAACACATTTTAAGACTCAGAATCCTTTATTCTCTTTAACGAAAAATCACAAACTCATAATTTCCGTTAATTAATATTTGTTTATCTAAAATTTAATTGCAATGAATATTAGCATTTGTTTCATCAAAGTTTTAGAATTTTCTAGATCAAATAATTAAATTGCCGGACATTATATTTACCTATTCTTGCTATCTGGATTTTCTCTAATTCATTGGCTCTGCTTAACCGAATTAGCCATTAAATTGTCCAAATAAAGCAGGTCAAAGCTCAAAGTCCGAAAGTTCTTTGCTCAGCACGTGACAGTCCCAAAGATCTCCATAGGACCAGATATCGTGCAAGCATAAGTCATCGCCAGTATAGACAGCATCGACCGCATCCACCGCAACTAGCAACCACCAGCTACCCCTCCCTATTCTACTACTCTTTTTATAATAAATTTCAGGATAATGTGAAACAATTTAAAGCAGAGAAAGTCTGTGATTGGCTGATGGAAAACGTCCGATTTTTGATCATCATGGTTTCTCATGGATTTTGCTTTTTCACTCCCGGAGATGACATAGTCCTTATGTTACAAAGTCTTGGTTTTACTTGCATGATTCGATTGTTCATTTTAAACCGGTTTTTACTATCCATGCCTTTGGCAGCCCACCAAGATCCTATCCTTGACCGAGGACAGGGTGTACAGGGTTCGTTAGGAAGTTCACGGAGCCATCCAGTAGGTATCGTGTTCACAAGACGGTGGCCACTTCCGAACTCGATTTTCGCCTCCATTTTGTGGTAGGCCCAAATGCTAATTTAAGCGAAACAAACACAAAGGAATAATTAATACAAAGAAATAATGATTCTAATGTTATACCCTCACTAATCCCTTTTTATATTAGCATATAGCGACATTTAAAGCGATAATATTCACCTTTTGGATCCACTCAGGAATGCAAACATCACATAAGCAACATTAATCATGCGATATCTATTACCACATGTACTACTATGAATATGCGTACTTATTTTAATCATTCGAGTTATTTTGCCATGCAAATAGAAATTTCCCATGTGTAATTTGTGTATGCAAAGGTTGGGTTAGGTTAACACACCACACTGTTAGTAAAACTATAATCAGTAAGTTATATAGTTAGTCTTTTCATGCAAAAATAGAGGAGGTATACAAAATTTCGTTCTACCTGCTCCATCACAAGAAACACATTAGAAGTACCCAACTGGTATCAAAGTATCAAAAAGACACAATCATTTGGGACTCAAACCCTTGTAACCCTACTACCTCATTGTTTCGCTACCACTATATTACTCATTCTTTTCCACTCAATACAATCAAGATGAAACCTCACTTCTTCCTACTAAGCCACGTCCAGTCACCTGTCTCGAGCAATTGCCTCTCTCTTTAGAAATAGACTTGACATTAATGACCACTGCCCCCTTTATTTGGTGAATTTTGTTCCAAAGTTCCTGAAGCACATGAGACTTTGAAAAAATCAGTCGCTCAACAGAGGGATATGGCTAATTATTGCCTGACCTCTAAACTCCTCTTGAAAAGCAATATTTTAGAAAAAGAGGTTATGAAATAAGCATAGGAATACATTGAACTGAATATGGTATTAGATATCCAGGGGGCACCAAATCAGCCCTGGCATACAGTCTAGAAAAAAAAGATTTATTTCATTAAACCAATACAGGTATTTACAATGCTTTAAATCACAACAGCCTATATGCAATACTGTTGCAGGGATTCTGCTTATGCACAGAACTATGCACAGGAAACCAGGACCTCAGTGACTTGTGGTGTACCAAAAACTCACCTCAGAACCCAGAACCCCTTATCGGACCAGCATCAGTGTCCCATTCGTTATCCGAGTTTTATCTCGGCGGTCCCAATGTATAGACAACCCAGAACAAGCGACTTAGTGTATTCCCAGGAATGGTGGGAATCAGAAATACCTGTTCGTAATTATTCTCATATCAGTCCACAACAGAATAAACAGAGACACGGTAAAGTTTAAAGAGTTTATTTTATAAACCTCGTGTCCTAAGATGCAGTACTTTGGCTAACATAAGCAGACAAATGATTAAGATCAAAACTATCAGCATAGTTACAATACCATAGAAAATGAAAGGAGTAATCATAATAAAATGACAGTGGATGACAACCACCTTCCTTTCGCTAGTAAACTAATATTATTATTATTAGACTAATAAAAGGTCTCTTAGGCTTGAATGGGGAACCCCATACTGTAAAGATCAGATTAGTGGAATCACATCACAGGATCAGCTAGACTCTGCTCCTGGGAAAGCTCTTCTTCCGAATGTGTCTAAAGCATGCAGCCCTGCAATATTAAAAGCACTCGACTTTCAGGTATTTGCAGCTGCATGCGTGTTATGGCTAAACAGTGGGCCGATCAACCTGAACCCAACAACATGCACCGTCTAGCGACCCAGACTGTTTCTTTACACAATGTTCAGACCAAGGTCCCTGCTCACTGTTAGGGATGTGAACAACAGACAGTTCCAATGTGAAGCAAAGTCGAGCAAGCATTTCTCAATTAATAACATGTAACTACAGTGTCGTGTGCAAAAGCAGCAAAAGTGGCAAGATGGCTTTCTAACATCTAACGCGGTTGTGCTAACTTAGCATTGTACGTATATAAATAGCAGTCTTCACTACAATACCATGGACCATTATTTGCTTCTGCCTATCTTCGATGAATGGGCTGCATTGTCTCAAATAGCCTTGAAATTGATCAAATCGTTCCTATCTATTCCAATCAACATGTTACTATTGAAGCAACTTGAATTACCATTCACATAATATCATCCAGAGTTTCTGAAAGTTTTCTTCTTCCTTTTGAACATTTAGCGATTACTGATGGGGTCGCAATCGAACTACCTCATGAATATTGATGAGGCACATCGCAATATGCAGCCCATTAGGAATGGCAGCCATCACATGAATGGTGGCTTGCTGACCACTATGTCTGAGATTTCTTGTTAACAAAGCAATCTTTTTTTTCTTGAAATGCATGCCGTGTTCCTTAAAGGAAAACAAGATGCATTTCAAAAAATGGAATGAAATGTTTACATTTCCTTTTTTAGGAGTAGGCAGTGGTCCCTTGGACCCTTGCCTGCTCTTAAACAACTCTTTGTTTCAACATTCACAAAGGGGAAGGGGTCCCCCTTCCCATTTGCGAATGGTTACCACCACCCTTAAGGTGTGGATGTTTTGCAACCGTAATTCATAAATACCACTGTGATTTGGTATTAGGAAGGGACACCCTAAACCCGCCCCTTCCAAATACCGAATCGCTAAACACCAATTGCGATTCTGTAACATTACTGAATCACAATTTTCTTTTGTGCATATGAAAAGGCATTTTTGCTGTCCATAATGGCCCAATTTTGCAAATTGGACCGTTTCCAACTGAAAAAATGCTTTTGTTCAAATGCCCCTTAGTATCATTTTTGTAAATCGAAAATTTCCAGCTGGCGAGGCTGGAGGCTGTAGCTGGCGAGAGTTCTACGAGGCCAGATACCCCTTTGGCAAAGGTCCGCTAAACAGGATTTCTGGCTGCGGAGAGGAAAGTAATGGGAGCTGTCACGAAGTGATTCTGACTGGCGATGCACCTTGAATGGATAAACATGCAGATTGGTCCCGGTCTTCTTCCAGTTGTCAGAGCAGTTTTCGGCCAACAATTTCCGAATCAGAGGTTTTCGATTTTGATTTTCTGGGCACCTTTGACACCACCACAAACGGTTGAAGACTGGAGAGGGACGACTTTGGGGTTAGGCCTCACTTATGCTGGGTTCCAGATGGTTAAAGCCTTTTCGGGCTCTGATCAGATGTCCAGCCAACTAGCCTTTGGAGTAACTCTGGTAGTCCTGGGATCAAGGAGCGGAGCAGGCTATGAGGGTTCGAGGCAGGTTTCAGGCAACAGAGCAGTCTTTCCAGGTGCATCAAAGCAGTCCTCTGAAGTACACAGCATGCCACAAAAGCAGGCACTACTCTAAGTATCCTTCAGCAGGTCCAGAAAGTGTCTGAGTGTCTTTTTTTCTTCTTTAAAGTAGAAGTTTCTAGAGAATTCTTTTTGAAGTACTTTAATTTTCCTGCTTCCCCTGCCCTGGCTCCAATCTGGTTGAATGAACTGTGCAGTGGTGACAAGTCCTTTTTGCCAAGACAGGGCACAACCCATTCAGTTGTAAGTGGGGAATAGGCTGTGCCCACTTATGCCCCCATCCTGACAGTGATACGTGCACCTAAATCCTCTATTTTGTGGCTGTCTGGGAGGAATAAGCAAAGCCCAATTGCCAACTACACCCAGTCATTTGATGCAGAAACAGGCTGCGGGCACCAAATAGCTAGGACAGGAAAACGCCAACTTTCTAAAAATTGCATTTTCAAAAATGTAACTTAAAATCCGACTTTACAATTAAAGAGGGTTTTAAGTTACAATTTCTCAGACAACAAACATGAAATGTTTACCCGTTCCCAATCAAAAGATAGCACTTATTAAATGTAATGAGACAACCAATGTTTTCCTATAACTGAGGTAGGCCTCACAGTTGGGAAAACACATTTAGAAGTTGTTTACCACCAGAACAAGTAACATTTTAAAGTACTGTCCAACCTTTAAATTACAATGCACCCTGCCCTATGGGCTACCTTGGCCTACCTTTGGGATGACATATATGTAATAAAAAAGGAGTTGAAGGCTTGGCAAGGAGCTTATTTTACCAAGACGTTTACTACTGCTCTGAAAACACTATTAAGTCAAACATATAAGATTCCTGTTGATGGCTTGCCTAGATTGATACAGCATCATCTACACTGGATTTCAGAGAAACTCATAATAGACTGGATAAATGTGTTCAAAACTACAGAGGAGAGACCACAACAAATCTGTCCTCAAAATGCCTCACTGGTTCCTAGTAGAACAGAGCATCAGGTTCAAGGTTCGCAAGTGGATATAAAGAATACAGAGGCAAGGGCCCAATTTACCTACAGAATGTGTCACTCCACTATGATCCACACAGATTCTCATGATCAAAAACTTGCCACTTTATTGTCCACAGAGTCATCAAATGTGCAGAGGCAGAGAAGACCCTTAAATTCCATGACCTAAAGTTGTGAAATGCCATAACTCCAAGTTTGATGACTAAACCAAACAATATTAAAACTCAGGAAGAATCCCAAAATGTTTTTCTCTTACTCACCTATAATTGATCTTGACTAACAAATTCATTGCAATGAAGAAAACACATTGGAGACTCCCCTTTACTGACTGGAGTGCTGCCTTAATATACCCCAACTAATTCAACATAAGTACTACAAAGTAACTGCATGGAAACAAACAGCACACCCTAATAAATGACTAAATAAATTGATAAATAAATAAATGTACTGCACACATCACTTCACTTTACCTTTCTCCATCACACATTTCAAACCGTCTTGACTAGTGGAGAGAAATGCCTCAAATTCTGACCCACACGGCTAAAGGGAAGTGCTAGAGAAGCCGGGATGCCCTGAGGGAACTTTCATTGTGAGTCTCAAGGGTCCTGAACTATAGATTGTTGCTATCTCGCTAGAAGAATCTAGTGATCCAATTACAGTTAGATTGTTCTTCTGCTTGCCACTGTAGAATTTCTCTTCTGTGGAGAGAGGAGACAATCCTGGATGCAGACATCATATTGTACTGCTGTTAATAACAGATGAATACAGATTTAAACTGAACATTTGCTGTAGAGCTGAAATTTGAGTTGTGGAAAACATCCAGCAACTGAAATATGTGGAATGGAGTCTGAGTTGCAAGTCCTAAGAAGCATTGGAAATGCAATAGGTCTCGCATTTGTTGGAGCTGGAGCTATTGGTATTGCAAATGGCAATGTTTTGTACTTTGAAAAAGGTCTTGTGTTTGTTGGAGCTATTCACATTGTAAATGGCAATGTTTTTTATTTATCCTTAGGGTTTTATATAGCACGAACTTAACAGCCTCAGTTGTGAATTTCGATTCATTAAAGATTTGTGAGCCCTGAAATTTGCACAAGTAAAGTGCTAACAGTATAAATATGGGCACTGTTTAATAAACGAAGCCACTGCAATACAAGAGCAAAGGTGACCGAGTGACTGCTTCTGGGTTGACGGAGTTGCTTACACTCACTGGCCGTTAAAGCTAGCTAGCCAGCTACTATGAGTTTATCAAACTTAATGCTATGTTTTCTTATGTTATGTTATGCTATGCAATGCTATGTTTTGTTATACTATGCTATGTTTTGTGTATGCTATGCTATGTTTTGTTATGCTATGTTTTGTTTTGTTATGCTATGCTATGTTTTGTTATGCTATGCTATGTTTTGTTTTGTTATGCTATGCTATGTTTTGTTGTGTTTTGCTATGCTGTTTTGTTTTGTTATGCTATGCTATGTTTGGTTATGCTATGCTATGCTTTGTTTTGTTATGCTATGCTATGTTTTGTTGTGTGTTGCTATGCTATGTTTTGTTATGTTATGCTATGATATGTTTTGTTATGCTATGTTTTCTTGTGTTTTGTTATGCTATGCTTTGTTATGCTATGTTTGTTTTGTTATGCTATGCTATATTTTGTTTAGTTATGCTATGCTATGTTGTGTTGTGTTTTTTTATGTTATGCTATGTTTTGTTATGCTATGCTACGTTGTGTTTTGTTATGCTATGCTATGTTTTGTTTTGTTATGCTATGTTTTGTTGTGTTTTGTTATGCTATACTATGTTTTGTTATGCTATGTTTTGTTTTGTTATGCTATGCTATGTTTTGTGTTTTGTCATGTTATGCTACGTTTTGTTATGCTATGCTTTGCTATGCTATGCTTTGTTTTGTTATGCTATGCTATGTTTTGTTATGCTATGCTATGCTATGTTTTGTTGTGTTTTGTTATGCTATGCTATGTTTTGTTATGCTCTGCTATGTTTTGTTGTGTTTTGCTATGCTATGTTTTGTTATGTTATGCTATGATGTTTTGTTTTGTTGTGTTTTGTTATGCTATGCTTTGTTATGCTATGCTATGTTTTGTTGTGTTTTGTTATGCCATGCTATGTTTTATTATGCTATGCTATGTTGTGTTTTGTTATGCTATGCTATGTTTTCTTATGCTATGCTGTTTTGTTGTGTTTTGCTATGCTGTGCTTTGTTATGCTATACTATGTTTTGTTTTGTTATGCTATGCTATGTTTTGTTGTGTTTTGGTATGCTATGTTTTGTTATGCTATGTTTTGTTTTGCTATGCTATGCTTTGTTATGCTATGGTATGTTGTGTTGTGTTTTGTTATGCTATACTATGTTTTGTTATGCTATGTTTTGTGTTTTCTTATGCTATGCTATGTTTTATTTTGTTATGCTATGCTATGTTATGCTTTGTTTTGATATGCTATGCTTTGTTTTGTTAGGCTATGTTTTGTTATGCTATGTGTTGTTGAGTTTTGTTATGCTATTTTTTGTTATGCTATGCTATGTTTTGTTATGCTATGCTATGTTTTGTTTTGTTATGCTTTGTTATGCTATGCTATGTTTTGTTTTGATATTTTTTGTTGCTATGCTATTTTTTGTTGAGTTTTGTTACGCTATACTATGTTTTGTTATGCTATGCTTTGTTGTGTTTTGCTATGCTATCCTTTGTTTTGTTATGCTATGCTATGTTTTGTGATGCTATGCTATGTTTTGTTATGCTATACTATGTTATGTTTTGTTATGCTATGTTATGATTTGTTATGTTATGTTAGGCTAGGCTATGTTTTGTTATGTTATGTTATGTTATGTTTTGTTAAGTTATGGTATGCTATGCAATGGTATGCAACGCTAGGCTATGTTTTATTATGTTATGTAATGGTATGTTTTGTTATGTTAGGCTATGTTCTGTTATGTTATGCTGTTATTTTATGTTAGGCTAGGCTATGTTTTGTTATGTTATGCTATGTTATGGTGTATTAAACTACTGTGGATTTTAACACATCCAAAAGCTGATGAATGGAGCGGGCTTGCACGTCTTTGGGCTTTTGCACGCTCCCCTCCCTCCCCCACCACAGTACTTTGCATTTTGCCCTGTGTTTGTAAATGTGTTTTCATGTGGAATTAAGGTGCCTGGTGACGGGGCACTATCCGGCGCAGCAGTGGGATTAGTGTCTTAATACTGAAAAGTAGCAGTGAATTGTGGAAACCCCAGATTTTTGTGCGTGAAGTAAATAGCTTGCTGGAAGCACTCCAATACATTCGGGGACACAAATGAGGGCGCAGGAGGTGGCTGAAGAAGTGGGGTGGGTTAATCAACAGAGAGCGGGAGGAGGAGGTGGTGGTTTAAAAGCAGGATGAGTTGTTAAAAACAATGGCGGGGGCCGGGAGGGTGATTTAACACAACCAATGCATGTCAAAGGCAAAGCTGGCTGACGGCAAGTTGTGTATCCTCTTGAGTGCATACGTGAATGAGAACGAGTCAGGAGAGAAAACAGAGGAAATAAGATGCAGTTTTCAGAGAATGAGATTTGAGAGGAACAGGGAGGCATTCGGCGTCGAGGGAACGGGATCAGAACGCTGTGCAAAAGTGCCATGTGTAAGGATTAGGCTATGTAATATGTAACTTCGGGCACTAGAGTGTTGCTGCAACTGAAAGAGAAAGGAGTGACGGGAGAGGAACAGAGCAGCAAGCGACGAACATAGGGGGTGACAGATCATAGGGGAAAGGTAAAAGAATAGAGACTAGAAAGGACTAGGCAATCGTCAGGAAACTGTACAGAAGACACTACACAGGAGAGTATGAAAGCGTAGACAGTAGGACAGCGGGGAAGGAGACACAGCAGGAAAGGGAGGAGAGAAGGACCAAAGGACATACAAGAGGGAGATCAAGCAGGAAAGGGAGGAGAGAATGGCTAGAGGACATAGGGGGGGGGGGAAATGCAGTTGTGTAAACACGGAAGTATTCCACACATTAATGTCGGTATGTTTAACGCATATCAAAGAACTCGGCTGGTAGAGGGCCCGGTGCTGACAGACCTGTTACCCGCTTTTACATAACACAAAATTAGAACATTTCCTGCAAGTGAAGTAAACTAAAGTAATTAAAAACAAGCGGAAGTGATCGCGTTTGCGATCAAACATCAAAGCGGCGAAAGTGAAAGTAATGGAGCAGAGCATCAGAGGGCTGGGTGAGAAGGGAGGGGGGAATGCAAGGGTCAAAGCGGCTAAAGTGAAAGTAATCGAGCAGAGCATCAAAGGGCTGGGTGAGAAGGGAGGGGGGAATGCAATGAGCAGAGGAGCAGCTGTGCACGTGCATGTGATCGTGCACTCAAGGTTTAGGCCAGCCAAAAGACTGTGGGTAGCACTTTGAAAATCCCACATATAAAATATCTCTTCGAGCCTTTGGCTCGCGAGACCTAAAAATTTTTGAATTTCTCTGCAACATATTAGTGCCACCAGAACTTGTACAAAAGCATTGAACTTAGAGACAAAAATGCATTGAAGACTCGATTGATAACAACAAAAACATTTTTACAAAGATAACCTACAAAGTAATTTTTGTCTTCTTTTTAACGCTTGATCCATACTTCGGAATTTATTTTTGTGAATTTGTCTAATTTATTAAGTAGAGTTTTAACCAATAAATGCCAGTGCCTAATTTGGCCTGTGGTTGCCCGTGGAGACCATCAGCACTCATTTATAGGGACCAGCACTTATTTTTCTGCATTAGACATTTTCTGAGAGTAAGAGACAGAAAAACACATGAGTCGAAAAGACGGAGGAAGGTTAAGACAGAAAATGTGTCACAAAGGGAGAAAGCAGGAGCCTGTAAGAGTGAGATAAAGGGGCAGGGATTCTCTAGTAGTCAATTACAGAGCCGTGAGGTGGGTTTAAGACTACGCAGCTTTGGTATTCAGTATGATGACATTTATTAGTGCTGGCCAGAGGCTTCTGAGCGGAGCTTCCAGCACTGGCACTCATTAGTTTACAAATTAGGCACTGATTTAGGGGGCAATCTTGAGTTTAGTGGGTGGTGACACACCAAAAGGTTGGTGAATTTCATTGCAGCTGCCTTCCTGATGTTAGGATATGTGCCTTACTTAGGGATCCTCACCAGGCAAGCGCGGATCTTACAGCCATCAGTGGAGCAACTGCGTTAGCTCTATTAAAGGCAATGAATCTTTGCTGAGTGGGTGCCTTGTTTGATGCTCATGCTTGACTAACATTTTTGTGTTTGAAGAGAAAAATATTAAAGTATTGCAATCGTTTATAAGTTATGTAAATTGTGTTACGATTATTTTTTTAGTTATAATTTAGATGTAGATTCCTAGGTTTTTAGGAGTGTGGCTAGGCAAGGTAATTAGGTAATAATTAAATAACCATCATTTTTTAATTGAACATTTAATATTACATTGTTTATGGATTTTATAAATAGGGTGTTTTGAAAAAAAAAAATATATATATATTTTTTTTTTGCCAAACAAACAAGTGTGCTGCCTATCTTATTGCAGATTAAAACTCTTAGCTGCTCCAGAGATTGGTTGTCCCTGCTTTTATTTCTAATTGTGTGACTTATGGGATGCTTCATTCTCGTTTTCAGAAGCTACCCTGTCGGGGGCTTCCATCAAAGAAGGCAGTTCTGTTTTATGTAATGGGGAGCATGACCTGCTCGTCCCAACACAAGAAAAGGATTCACCCTGGTATTAGCAAGTGTAGAGGTGAGCAAGGGATGCGAGAGGGGATTAGACTTCCTCTGGCTGATCTTGGACCCTCGTGGATTAAAAGACAATAAATGACTGTGACAGCATTGCGCATATTACAAGCCATGCGCATTGGAAGTACATGATTGAAAATTGTGACTTGCGAGGCATGAATACAATGGATTTTGAATTATACTTTACATTGCAATGTTAGATTAATGTGCACTTTACTTCCAATTAACTAATGACATGATTTCAAGATTTTAAAGTTACATGCCTTTTATAGCACGTGGTCACTGTATACTGAAGAAACTGTTCTAAAGGGCACTGGAAATACAATAATTAGAACTGTGAGTGCAGCATGTGGACATATCGATGCTAACATTGAACAACATACTGCAGCCTGGAAAAATATGCAATAACATTTTCATAGTGCATTCAGGAAATTGTATGACCTAGACTGCAGAGCGCAATGGCAGTTCATCTTTAAAAGCAGATGGGCACTTTACCATGAAAAATATGTTTTATCTGTGATTAAGGCTATTACAGCCGAAACACGCCAGGACAGCGTGCTGCCTTTCTTATTGCTGATAAAAATTCTTGGTTTGTTCCGGAGATTGGGCATCGGCGCTTTGTTTCTTTGACTGTGTGACTTATGGGAAGCTTTGTTCCCGTTTACTGAAACCGCCCTGTCAGGGTCAGGGTACCCCATCAACCAAGGCAGTTATGTTACATATATATATATATTACCTTCTGGCGGTCGCCAGTAGGTAGTTATAGTTAGGACCTAGTTGCTATAGGAAAATGGCAACATTCTATTCGCAATAACTGTGGCGCCGATTGATGAATCTCCGTGAAATTTTCAAAACTAATTCTTTGATGATATCAGCTCTTATGTTGAAAGTTTGGGGGTTATTCATCAAGGGGGGTTGAGAAAAAAGGGGGTCCCAAAACGTGTTTTTTCAATGATAATTTCCATAGGAAACTTTAGACAAGGCAACAGGTCAAAAGGGTGAATGGAATTACCCCAAATTTGGCAGGGAGAAGGGTCTTGGTCTAGAAAGCACGCTTTTGTTTATTTGGTGTAAATCCGTTCAGTAGTTTTTGAGAAATATCGAAATTTACAGATATCGATATTTGGGAATTCTGCCATCTGATTGGCTGAGGCGTTACGAGCACGAGCTTGCTGCTGATTGGCTGCGAGCGCAGTGAGCGTTTGCAACTAGGAACTGTTGGCCGCCATGTTGTGATTCCGTTGAAGTGAGTAAGGGGAAAAAGGGCAAAAACTGTGGGAAAGAGGAGGGTAGGAGCACTCTAACCTTTGTGGGGTGTTTAGGGTGTGCTGTAGAGGGGGTGCGAAGTGAACTAATCATACCTACAGGTGTGAAAGTTCTAGGCTACAAAAATTAAGTGAGGTATTGGCTAGTGTGTGATGTTTCTAAGGTGAGCTTGTGCGCGACTTGAGTATTAAAGCGTGAGCTCACACTGTGGTGCCGATTACGATCCTGTAAAAAATGTCCCCGTACGACTCGTATCCGGTCCTTTTACCGTACGAATCGTACAAGTGCCGTACAAACTGCCAAGTACGATTCGCATGGGAAAAAGTCCATACGAATCGCATTGGGAATAATTCCCCACACGTCCTCGGGTCGGAAAATGTGTCCGACACATCCTTGGACGATTTACCGTACAATTGTGAAAAGTGAAGTCCGACCGCGCTAGTACGATCCATCCCGTGCGTCCGATGTTACAACCGGATGGAAAAAACACCGTCCGCACCGAACTCCCATAGCAACCATGGAGACATGTGCCCGCATACGCGCCCAACACTCCCCCCAGCCCTCCTATGTACGAGTCGAATCCCCACCCGTGTATGTACACCCGTGTATGTACGAGACGTACCCCCACCCGTGAATGTACACCCATGTATGTACGAGACGTACCCCCACCCGTGTATGTACACCCCCGTACGCACGGCCCGTACCCCCACCCGTGTATGTATGGAGCGTACCCCCACCCCAACCGTGTATGTATGACCCGTACCCTCACCCGCATATGTATGGAGCGTACCCCCACCCCAACCGTGTATGTACGACCCGTACCCCCACCCCAACCGTGTATGTATGACCCGTACCCTCACCCGCGTATGTATGGAGCGTACCCCCACCCCAACCGTGTATGTACGACCCGTACCCTCACCCGCGTATGTATGGAACGTACCTCCACCCCAACCGGGTATGTACGGACTGTACCCCCACCCCAACCATGTATGTACGGCCCGTACCCCCACCCCAACCGTGTATGTACGGCCCGTACCCCCACCCGCGTATGCATGGAGCGTACCCCCACCCCAACCGTGTATGTATGACCCGTACCCTCACCCGCGTATGTATGGAACGTACCCCCACCCCAACCATGTATGTACGGACCGTACCCCCACCCCAACCGTGTATGTACGGCCCGTACCCCCACCCCAACCGTGTATGTACGACCCGTACCCTCACCCGCGTATGTATGGAGCGTACCCCCACCCCAACTGTGTATGTACGGACCGTACCCCCACCCCAACCGTGTATGTAGGGCACGTACCCCCACCCCAACCGTGTATGTACGGCCCGTACCCCCACCCCAACCGTGTATGTACGACCCGTACCCTCACCCGTGTATGTATGGAGCGTACCCCCACCCCAAACGTGTATGTACGGACCGTACCCCCACCCCAACCGTGTATGTATGGCCCGTACCCCCACCCCAACCGTGTATGTACGACCCGTACCCTCGCCCGCGTATTTATGGAGCGGACCCCCACCCCAACCGTGTATGTACGGACCGTACCCCCACCCCAACCGTGTAGGTACGACCTGTACCCTCACCCGCGTACGTATGGAGTGTACCCCCACCCCAACATTCCAAGTAGGGAGCGCACCCCAGGCCCCAACACCAGCACCTTCACCCAACATCGCGCATGTACGAGTCGTACCAAGCCAGACACAAGGACAGCACTGTACAACAAAATTGCCGAGGTACACACCGTACACACGCTAAAAACGCACGTACACAACCAGGACAAAGCACAACAACACAAGAATACACTATTCGAATGGCACAAAGCCACAAAACATGTCCAACAAGCACAAATACAACACATTCACTGACCTGCAACTGCCAAAATCCCAAACAGAGGCCCAAAACACAACCACTCCTTATAACACACCCACCCAAAGTTCAAACACAGCCACACCCACCAATGGACCAATAAAAAGGGCCCACAGACACAAACCATGAGCCTTTGCAACAGACTCACTGCTGCCAGACCCCACAGACAACCTACAGCACCATACTTGAACCTTTACTACACCTTACACTTGCACACCTTCACACACCCACCTTCACAAACACCCCCTCATCACATTCACACACACACCTGCACAACCACACCCACACACCCACAACCATCCACACCCACACCCCCCACAACCATCCACACCCAGACCCCTCACCATGCCCACTAACAAGAATCCAAAGTTCACTAGCCAAGAGTTGGAGGTCCTTGTCGACGAAATCCTCAGAGTCGAGCCACACCTCTTTGGAACATTGGTCAGACAGACCAGCATTTCCGAAAAAACAGCCATGTGGCAGAGGATTGTCGATGCTGTGAATGCTGTTGCGTCCACCAGAAGGACCAGGCATGAATGCCAAGCCAGGTGGTACGATCTGCGGAGGAGGGTCCGAGCCAAAATGACCGACGACCACAACCAGGCCAACATCACTGGAGGAGGGCCGCCCCGCAGACCCGTACAATACCATCCCTGGGAGGAGAGGGTGATGGCCATACTGCCGGTGGTGTCAGTGGACGGATTAGAAGGACTCCGAGACCCGGGTGAGTACACAAACAACTCACTTCACATGGAGGGAACGTCATCCACAACCAAACTCACAATCAGTCACGCAACCACCCCAAGCTATCGCATGACTCAACCACACTCCATGAACACGCACATGCCACTAGCGCCACCATGCCCCATGCACCCAGCTGGACAATACCAAGTCACAGGCCACAGAAAACACCAACACAAGACACAGTAAGCCGGATGGCGGGAGTGTGGGCCCCAAAAATCACATAGTGCAACTCAGGAGCAGACAACAATGCCCTCTGCCCATATGGCCTAGGTCACAGCCAGACAAACAGTGTGTCCCCACACAGGAAAGACTTGCCAGCAAATGACGGACGCCTTGCATTAAGACATGGTGGTGAAGGCACGTTTTTGCACATGACAGCAGCTAATGAACAGCCAACACTGTGAAAGAGTGGCAGCACACACCACCACAGCAGCAGCGCAGACACAGACACTACACCCAATGGGTGCCTGGAGATCAGAAACAAACTCACATCAACAAGCCAAGGGCCATTCAAAGATCTGCTAAAAGTGTGTGCCTAGGAAGTTGGGCTGAGGTGACAGAGGGTGACACACAGAGGGAGGGAGAGGGGGAGAGAGAGAGAGGGAGACACAGGGAGACGGACAGAGGGAGGAGGCTGACACAGGGAGGGAGGGAGAGGGGGACAGAGAGGGAGTGAGAAAGGGACACACAGGGAGACCAATTCAGCCTTGTGGGGTGTGGGAATGTCTGCTCGTCAGCAGGTGGACTGCGTGCATGTAGACAAGGGTGGCCTGTGCCTGAATCCCCCTCTCTTCTCCATGGCAAAACACTGGGCCATGTCTCAACCTGTGCACGAGCACAACGCCAGCTACCTGCATTATATAAGTGTGTGGAACAACTCCATGTGCCCACGTACAGTGCAACACGGAAGGCTCCAATGCATGGCTCGCCACACCTGCTCACTCCACTGCTGACTGCAGTCACAATTGACGCAGCAAGTAAGACTGTGCCACACATAGGTAAAGTCTCAAAAGCTGTGGCCAAGGGACATACCCATGCACAAGTGCACTGTGAGTGGAATGCAAGACATATCCAAATTCCCAGAGGAAACGTGCCAACTTAGAAACGAATGAAACATGGATGTTGCATGGAACAAAATTAACATTGTCTCTCTCACACACAGGTCAATGTCGTGGATCACCCCCCAACACTGGGGGGGAAGACTCACAGGACCCGGCTCTGCGGGATGACGGACCCACCGGCAGCGACGACTCACCACTCTGTGGACGACCCCGACCAACCTGGCCCCTCTGGTGTCCAACCACCTGCAGCACCTGCGTCAGGTACAACTGGGCCAACCACCACCCCCCCTCCTGCCACATCCCAGGAGACACCCAGGATCCCTGCCCCACCACCACGATGCAGCCAGGCTGACCAGGAGGAACACGGTGTACCGGGCACCCAGGAGGAGGCAGGCGACAACGCTAATGCCACCCCTCAGGGGTCCCGGAGACCCGATGTGCCCACAAGGGCAGGCCAGGTGCAGGTGGGCAGGGGTGGTGGGAGTGGAGGATGGCGGAGGCGCGAGCCTGACCACTTGGCTGCGGAACCGGTATATTCCCATGTCAAAAACATCCTGGACACATACCGGCAGGACACCACGGGCATGGCCCAGGTTGTGTCCATCCTCGAGGAGATCAAGACCCAGCAGGCCCAGCAACATGCGGAGCAACATGCCTGTCTACTGCGACACCAAGGGCGGATGGAGGACAGACAGGCTGAGCTCATGACGGTGTTCACGGGAATTCACAGTACACTCCGTCGGATAGCTGACAACATGGGCAACCCTCCCTGTGCCACCAGGCGTAGAACATCACCACCCAGAGGGAGGGATCAGGAGGAGGAGGAGACATCCGACGGAGCATCCCAAACATCATCACGGCCTGCTTCTGAGGGTTCCCACAGGAGGGCGGGTCGTCCACGGAAAAGACCGTGAGGGTCGGCGCAACAGCACCATCTCCCAGGACACCTGGCCTGGCACCTGGCCCACTGGACCAACAGCAGCACATCAGCAAAAGACATTCTCTGCCACATGGACATGCTGGTCACTGTCTGACCAATGTTGACAAAGACTGTGGCATGGACTCTGAGGATTTCCAATGGCAAGGACACCAACTCCCCTAGTGAACTTTGGATTCCACACACCCGGAAAGCCCCTCATGTCATACCCCCCCCCCCACGTACCCCAACAAAAATAAAAAGTTACACGATAAAGAGATGATGCCTACATTTTGCATTATTACCTTACATGTGTCTTGTTAAGTCTAACCATGCCTGAGTTCTCATATGACTTCAACCATCCACACCCTGGGGCCTGAGTCTGGCACAGGACACACATGGGTCACAATGTATTAGGCAACACAGACATGGAGCACCATACGCACCCGTGATGGGCCCAACCAGCTGAGGGGGTGGCCGCACAACCGTGCCGACAGACATATTGAGTACAGCGACAGCCATGCGCAGAGGTCAGGGATAAGGTGGAGTGTCCTGGGGGGCACCCAGGTATGTGTGGACAGGTGGCAGAACCATGTCCTGCAAGCTTGAGTCAGGTGGATGCAGAGAATGGTGGCCTGGCCAACGTTGGATGCATGGGGATGGCACATGTCACAATACCCACACAGTCATGGACATCATGCACAATACACAGTCTATTCCCACACAAACAGCTTGCATCTTGCTACTCGACACATAGACACATAGCCACTATCACGGAAAACCATGCCAGACATGCCGTATGCACCGTGGCAACACACCAGCATTGACTGAGAAGAGGCACCTTTGAGGCATAGGGACACCATTATTATTCATGTATTCGGGAATGCAGAGGCAACTCGGAGTACACATAAACAGGTCATGTGGAGTGACATGTGGGTCCAACACTGGAACCCCCCTTCTGCAGCACAAATGCGTGATAGCCATGGAACTGGCACACAAGTGTCGGCTAACAGCTAAACACCCCCTGCTGCTCACGGAGAGGCTGCCATACACCATTGATCCTCTGATGTGGAAGTCCCACACCATGTCAAGCCAATGCAAACCGTATGTGTCCGAGGGCAGTGTTACACACATTGATGCCATCATCACAATCCACTATCCCATCACAGATGACTGTCAACAAGTCTGACCATCTATTCAGGTGTACCCAGCTACATGTCATGTGTCCCATGGTGATGCGACATGTCTGCAGAGGAACCAAACATCGACAGGGGCAGTGTGCACACATCGTAAACAACTGCCACACCCAATACACCCCTGATGCATCCCTTACCCTAAGGAGACTTCCAAACTTGTCCGTGCGTGTAACGCTGAGTCAGCACACGATGACGTGTCCATGAGGAATAGCAGTGCCACAACAATGCAACCAGCAGACGGCATGCGCAAGTACCTGGGGATGAGAGACACACAAGAAGTCAGCCACAAAAAGCACAGCCACTTGCATGTGCATGTACTCGACACATGTAAGGATGACAACATGCTAGGTCACAATTATGACTGGGGAAATACACTCATCACTGGCACCATCACTCCAGTGACACATCCACACACACCTCTGACTCACGTGGCATACATGCAGATGGACACACACATCGCAACACATGCCACACGGGGACCAATGCGTGCACACACAGACACTGGTACTCACCACTAAGCAAAGAAGTCGCGTATGAGCCGACTCCGGATGTCCTCTTGCGGAACCACATCCTCCACATCACTAGCCCCATTGCCAAGCCCTTCGTCCTCCACGGGTGGATGGTCCTGATCATCTTGATCAAGGATGAGTGGCACAGCTTTCTCAACTGCCATGTTGTGCAGCATGCAGCAGACCATGAAGATTTTGCAGACCTTCGCCGGGGCATATGGGAGGGCGCCGCCGGTCTTGTGGAGGCATCTGAATCGGCTCTTCAGGAGGCCAAATGTCCTCTCTATCACTCGCCTTGTCCGGCCATGGGCGGTGTTGTAGCGGAGCTGGGCCGGCGTGATGGGGTTGCGGAGAGGTGTGATCAGCCATGGCATGTTGGGATAGCCAGCGTCCCCTACATGGAAACCACATGGACATAAGTAGGACAGGAGAAGCGGTCGTGCTGGAAGTCTACGCAAAATACAGGACAGACAAAGTGTACCCACCAACAACACATGCTAGTTCGTTGCACAGCTGCGTCATCATTTCAGGCACCCTGCTACGCCTCATGATGTAGGCATAGTGTGCTGATCCTGGAAAACGAGCACAGACATGTGAAATCACCATGTTGGACAGACACACCACAAGGGCATTGATGGAGTGGTAGTGTTTGTGATTCCTGTACGCTACCTCCTGTGCCTGTGGTGGTACCAAAGCCACATGTGTCCCATCTATGGACCCAATGACATGGGGCATCCCTCCCAGGGCATAGAATTCACGCTTGACCCCAGTCAACAGTTCAGGAGTTGGGAAATGGATGAACTCATCCAGGTGAAGCAACATGGCCTCTAAGAAATCATGCAGCACACGGCTGAACATGCTCTGGGACATGCAACCAACATGAGTTATGGTATATTGAAAGGTACCCGTGGCAAGAAAATGTAGGGCTGCCATTACCTTCAGCTTGGGTGTCAGTGCCGTAGGATACCTGTGCAGCGGTTGCAGGTGTGGTGCCAGCCTTGCCGTCAACTCCTCAATCAACGGTTGGGGGAAGCGGTAGCACCGTATACAGTCATTCTCCCGCATGTCAGCCAAGTCCGGAATTGGTCGGGGAAGAGGCGGCGCTGTGCAGTAATTTGGAAGTGACAAGGAAGAGTGAGTGCACTACAACAACAATAGATTTGTACTGAGCACATGTTAATCTGTCAATACACATATGCTACATACGGAGTCAGGTATGTGCCACATGCCCTGGACACGTATGGCTGCCAGGTGACACTCCTACCAAGACCCAGCTACACACGGAGATTGTGAACCTCCACATGCCATGGCATGGGATTAGCTGTGTCCCAGTGTAAGTGAACAGCCAGACGCAACACAGGAGTGACATACATCAACACATCAGCAGAAGTAGGATGTCGATACCAGAGACAGGTAGCGGAACACTAGAGCCACAGGTCACATGACATTACACTAGGACATCCCACACACCTTGCCAATAAGGTGTACATGTAATGACTCACCACACATACATTGAGAGGATGCAGACATGTCCTTGTTACGCTACTCCGTGTCCCATGCATACATACGCACCTCACATCCGATACCACATGTGGCCTGGTGTGCGTAACAGTGTGCCATGTCCATCTACACACAGACACATGTTGGTTGCTGCAACAGCTGATGCTTTTGAGGGAGCACCAACATCAAGCTAATGGGAACACACCACACATACATGACATAGACACATCGTGCACCGTGGGTAGTCACATGTCTGGTGTGGTAACACTTGTAGCGGGCATCAGGGGACACTTGCGTGTGTTGTTGACTGTGCCATGCCAGTGACGCTCATCCCAAGTGTGCAGTACGACATGCACACATGTCAAAGGAGTTAAGGGCATGCCTGGCACACATTGCACCGTCACACATAACATCTGTACACATCTCATCATACATCTGTTGCCTTCTCGACTCAGGAGTAATGTGCCACATCACAGCCTTTCACACCTGTGCCCCACACATGTAGTACTGCCCAGACAATGCCTTGATGTCCATCCATGGACAAGTATGTCAGCTCTATTCCTTCCTGTGTGCTGTCTGTCACAACTGTGATGTGTGAAAGGCACCGTACATGCGCTCAGAGGGCCTGTGTACGTTCCCTATCACTATGGGAGTGCTGCCGTATGCGTACCCATAGTGATAGTGAGCGTACGCACGCGTGTACGGTCCGTATCACTATGGGTGTGCTCGCGTATGCGTACCCATAGTGATAGTGAGCGTACAGGCGTGTGTACGGTCCGTATCACTATGGGTGTGCTCGCGTATGCATACCCATAGTGATAGTGAGCGTACAGGCGTGTGTACGGTCCGTATCACTATGGGTGTGCTCGCGTATGCGTACCCATAGTGATAGTGAGCGTACAGGCGTGTTTACGGTCCGTATCACTATGGGTACGCATACGCGAGCACACCCATAGTGATACGGACCGTACACACGTCTGTACGCTCACTATCACTATGGGTACGCATACGCGAGCACACCCATAGTGATACGGACCGTACACCACCTGTACGCTCACTATCACTATGGGTACGCATACGCGAGCACACCCATAGTGATACGGACCGTACACACGCCTGTACGGGCCGTTGCTATGCATTTGGGGTGCCCTAGGGCCCTGGTACGCACCGTACCTGTGTGTGGAACTCCAAATTACATAGGGGACACATGAGGGACAAGTATAAAGGCCTACATGCATGCTGGTTGTCATGGAGACCAAGTTTAAAGTATGAATTCTTTTCTGCAGGTGCACAGCAGAAGTCAGTTTGAATGAATCTACTTTGTTGCAATGTGGTTCTGGAGTTGACATCATGCTCAAGAAAAAAAAAACACTGACTGTGCTAGGTTTGAAGGGATTGGAGGAAACATAGGATGCAAATGTGAGTGACCAATCACTCTGTACTCCTGTGCATGAAACAGGCCAGCAAGGCAGATATAAGGCAGCCAGGTCCCATGAGGAAGCACTTACCTGCACATCTTTGGATTCTACGACCCAGCTGCTGCTCCTGATTCCCTGGAACCATGTCAAGGTCTGTGGAGAGGGCACAGCCTTTCACCCTGGAGGAGAACCTGGCATTGCTGGATGTGATCCTCCCACAGTACCCCCTGCTGTATGGGCGACCAGGGTATCAGGTGAGTGCAGAGTCTACTAGCACAGACTGTGTCCCTTTTTTGTGACTGTGACTTCTGCCATTGTGTCCAGGTGTGACACACATGCAATGTACTGTAGGGGAGGTCCCAGGGGGGGGAATGCCTGATGTCTCCCAGCCAGAGCATGCTGTGGTGCATGTCTGCCGTCCTCACTTGCATTGTGTTTACTGTGACAATCACTGCATGGTGCATGCCACATTCTGCCTATCTCATCCTCCTGGGAATGTAGCCTCTACAGTCCTCATGTGATTATGTGGTCAGCCCAGTGTGACAGGTGACTGTACCCACAGATGTGTGTTAGTTCTGTGTACCTGTGCTGAGAGTGTCCACATGATGTGTTCGTACCCTGGACATCGGTGTGTGTGTAAGTCCCCTGTCATGTGGGTGGGTGCATATGTGGAGTGTAGCACCCGGGCTGCATGAGGGATGGATATACCCTGCCCATCTGATGTGAGCAGGGAGCAGTGCTGTGTGTCTGACGTGCAGAGCCAGCCCCACACCTGTGAGCCCCCCCATCTAGTGGCACATGTGCAGAGTGAGGTTTGTCGCTGCATTTGGCAATGGCAGGTGAATGTCCTGTGCCTGTGTGTGTCTGTGTACTCTGCTGAGGTAGCGTCAGTGGCCTGTGGCATGTGACTGCTTAGAGGTGCTGCACATAATCCTGGTGTAGCTTGTGATGCACAGTGTGAGCCTGGATCATTGATTGTGTCGTTGCCCTCATTCCACCTGTGTACTTTCAATGGCACGTACTGCTTTTGCCCTTCCCCAGAGGATCATGTCCCTATGACAAAGGTGCAATGCGTTGGATGCATACTATGCCTTGTTGTAAACAGCAAATTAGTTCTAATATGTGTCTCTGTGACATGTGCCAGGTGTATTGATGTAGTGTCACTTGTTCATCCTCACAGGTAGGCGCCTCTGCCAAGAAGCAGATCTGGATGAACGCCGTCAGTGCCGTGAGGAGGACGGAGGGTCGCAAGCGGCGCCTGGCCCAGGTGAGAAAACGCTGGCAGGATATCCGGTGCTGGATGCGGAGGATCGCACGGGTCCTGCTGGGGGACTCACCTGAGACCCATAAGAACGGCGGGCACCGCCGTCTGACCCACATCCACAAGCGTGTGCTGGCGGTGGTCTTTCCAGACTTGGACAGGCGCTTACAGGAGAAGCAGCAGCAGGAAGGGGGTAGGTACATGTGTGTTTGTTGTGTGTCACCAGCATTTGTAAGTGCACAGTTGCATGGATACACTGCCAGGGTTTAAAGGTGCTGTGCAGATCCTGTTACCCACAGTATAGCGGTGCTCTCCTGCCTCCCTTCCCCTCCTTGCAATGTGTTCCCTGGTCTGTGTGCAGTCACTCCTTCACAAGGTTATCTAGGCTGGCACTTTATCCACGTGAACAATGCCTGTGGCATCATGTGTGGGGGTGGTGTGTGACAGGTTTTGGGACCTTGCCTGTGCCCTGTCCAGTTCAGTACTTGTGGGTTCCATGTCAGTTGGCACTGATGCTGAGTCCAGACATGGGAGTTAGTCTCTCAAGTGTCATGCCTTACAGCACGCATGTCCTATGTTGTGGCCTGTGACATGATGTGCATGAGTGTGCGATACGCATGGTGCAGGGATGGTGGCGTGTGTTGCAGTCATTCCCATTCAGGACCATGGAGTTGTGTGGCCACTACTGTCCCCTGGGGCATATTTTCCTAGGTGTCATGTGTGTCATCACAAAATGTGGACACTCTCAGTGTCTACAGCATAGGTTGTGCTCTGTGCCATTGTCCCCTGGCACCATGTATATTGACGTAAAATGTAGTACAAGTGTCCACTGTACAGCCTGACCTGATTTTCCTTGTTCATACTCACGGTGGCCAGTGCCTGTGTGTCTTGTTACAATCATCTGATGATGACCATTTGTACATGATTATTTGGACAGGCGCACCTTGGGTATTTGGTGTCCAATCTGGCATTTATGCAGCCCATGTGCATTTCACTCAGACTAAGAGATGTAAGTGCTTCCTGTGTCTCAACTAATTGTCTCATGTAGGGGGTGGTTGGTGCGGGCTAAGCCTACATGTCAAAACCTGATATCTCCTTGCTAGGTCTGGCCAGTGTGTGATGTTTGTCTGGACATACACTCAAGGTGCAGTGAGCCAGTCATGGTGGGCATGTTTTCAGTATTACCTATGCAGCATGTGCCTCAAGTTCATGGATATGGTCCCTGCTCATTCCTATTTTCGGCAACACTGTGTGGTGCAGATGCAGTGCTGGATTGTCCCCAGGGCCTGGCTCCTCTGTCAAAATACATTTCATGTCATTTGCTATTGTGTCATGCTCTCCATAGTTTTTCAGTGGCATGGTGGGTCAACCAACTGTGTGTTGCATGCCCTACATATGTACCTTGTTTTGTAGATGTTACTCATCTTTCTTTTCAGGCTATGCACTGTAACCTATGTAGATTGGACTCATGTGACATATGTATACAGGTGTATGATCAATTGCTGTCTCTTCACCTTGCCCACAGCATCGTCAGGGGACACTGAGGGAGACATCAGCACAGACGGAGCGGAGGGACCGAGCACCAGTGCCAGCGGTGACATCGTGGCTGGCACATCGAGTGGAACTGAGGCAGAGGAGAGTGAGGCCGAGGACCTGTCCACTGCCATCACAGAATATGAAGCTGACGGGTCCGAGGATGATCTCTCCGAGTGGGCGGAGGCTGCACCAGCAGCTGACAGCGGCACAACATCTCTCCCCGCCCCCTCCATTGCCATCAGCCGCCTCCCACTTGCTCGTGTCCCTTCCCAGCATGCCCAGTCACCACATGTCTCCTTCCTGCCAGGCACCGCACCCCCTGCCCCTGTCTCCACTGCTGCCGCCAATGCCGAGTCTGTGGACATCCAGCGGCAGTTGCAGGTTGGTCAGGCTGCGATGCTTAATGTCCTCCATGGCCACAGCCAAGTGCTGAACAACATGGAGGCATACTTGGAGGGCATTTTCTCATCGCAGGCTGACCAACGCAACTTGCTGAGGTCCATTGACTCAACACTGACTGCAGCAGTGGGTCTCCTGCAGCGCTTCGTCCAACCCCCTACCCCTGACCCATCCACACTTCCCACTCCCATGCCTGTCCCACGTACACCCAGAAGTCAGCATGCACCCACCACAACAGACACAGGCACCACACCAGCAGGGAAGGTCAAACGCACACCTCCTGGCACGCACACACAGGGTGAAGTAGGCACACCCACTGGGTCGGGGGGCAAACGTAAGACACGCAGCCAAAGTGGGAGTCCGCATTCCACCAAATCCACTCCCTCCAAATCCCCTACCCTCAGCTCTCCTGGCCACATATCTGGCCAAGACTCCTTCATGGCCGCTCTGTCCCTGAGCCCCACAGTGACACCACCCCGCAAGCGGTCAAGGGAGTCCCCGGTCAGGGTGGTAGAGTCCCCCCCCCGTCTACACCCTCCCCCAGTGGCGCTGCGACCCATCCCTCTGACCCCCCCCTCCTTGGGGCCTATGGTTCCTTCGGGTGCAGGGGAGTCGCTGGAGGACCTTGCTAAGGTGTGCAGCGCCATCCTGGCCTCCGCCTTTGGCCCTGCCTCACCCCCTGTGGTGGAGTCCTCCATCCCTGCACCCACGACGCCTACCCTTCGCCCTCATGTCCCTGCGGTGCCTGGTCCTCCCCCCCCCACATGATGCCCTCCCCCCTCTGGAAGACGAAGGAGTCTGACTGTGCAGGCAAGCTAGGGGACACGCATCCCACTGTGTCCCCCACCTGGATTTGAACTTTGGATTGCCCTATGGGCATTTTACATTTTGAACTTTCAAGGGACAAACAGATTTTTGGATGCTGAATAAAGCAATTTATTTCTCCTTAGTACACTACTGTCTGTCTGGTATTGCTGTTGGTGGACCTGCCCCATTATTTTGGGTGGTGATTTTGTGTTGGGTGTGTGGGAATTGTAGTCTTGTGCTGGTCATAGGGTGGATCCTGGCATCTGTGTGCCATCACAAGCTGTTGGCTAGATAACTTTGTTCATGTAAGCAGTTACTGCATGGTGACATCGTCCCAAGGTGTGTTCCTTCCTCTGTGTAACCTGACATCTTCCCTGCAGGGTCTTTCCAATATGTGGTGCTGAGCTGTGTCTACATTGGCTGGGTGTGTGACGGACTCGTTAGACTTGGGCCATGCATGCTGAGCGATGTCTCCACCTGCATCATTCGTGGCGTCCTTGGTGGTCACTGTACTTGTGTATGTAGACTGTTGTCATGACTTCATGTGGACATGTTTTCTTTTCGGCGCTATGCATGTGTATACTCCCAGCCTCGCACACATGTGATACATGTACTGCAGGATCTTTGTGCACCTGACTGACATTTGTGGGCATTGGATCTGTGGGTACTCCACCCTTTTCTTTGCAGGGGCACTGCTGGGAGTGTTAGGCACCCACCCCTCCTGTGTCTGGGCACTGCTGGGAGGACTCTGCACCCACCCCTCCTGTGTCTGGGCACTGCTGGGAGGACTCTGCACACACCCCTCTTGTGACTGGGCACTGCTGGGAGGCCTCTGCACACACCCCTCCTGTGTCTGGGCACTGCTGGGAGTGTTAGGCACCCACCCCTCCTGTGTCTGGGCACTGCTGGGAGGACTCTGCACACACCCCTCTTGTGACTGGGCACTGCTGGGAGGCCTCTGCACACACCCCTCCTGTGTCTGGGCACTGCTGGGGGTGTTAGGCACCCACCCCTCCTGTGTCAGGGCACTGTTGGGAGGACTCTGCACACACCCCTCCTGTGTCTGGGCACTGCTGGGAGTGTTAGGCACCCACCCCTCCTGTGTCTGGGCACTGCTGGGGGGACTCTGCACACACCCCTCCTGTGTCTGGGCACTGCTGGGTGGACTCTGCACCCACCCCTCCTGTGTCTGGGCACTGCTGTGAGTGTTAGGCACCCACCCCTCCTGTGTCTGGGCACTGCTGGGAGGACTCTGCACACACCCCTCCTGTGTCTGGGCACTGCTGGGTGGACTTTGCACCCACCCCTCCTGTGTCTGGGCACTGCTGTGAGTGTTAGGCACCCACCCCTCCTGTGTCTGGGCACTGCTGGGAGGACTCTGCACACACCCCTCTTACGACTGGGCACTGCTGGGAGGACTCTGCACCCAACCCTCCTATTTCAGGATATGTACGCTTAGAACATACACAGGTGTGGGTTCGCTCCATGCATACGCGGGTGGGGGTACGGTCCGTACATACACGGTTGGGGTGGGGGTACGCTCCATGCATACGGGGTGGGGGTACGGTCCGTACGTACACTGTTGGCATGGGGGGTACGCTCCATACGTACGCGGGTGAGGGTACGGGTCGTACATACACGGTTGGGGTGGAGGTACGCTCATGCATACGGGGTGGGGGTATGGTCTGTACGTACACTGTTGGCATGGGGGGTACGCTCCATACGTACACGGGTGAGGGTACGGGTCGTACATACACTGTTGGGGTGGGGGTACGCTCCATGCATACGGGGTGGCGGTACGGTCCGTACGTACACTGTTGGCATGGGGGTACGCTCCATACGTACGCGGGTGAGGGTACGGGTCGTACATACACGGTTGGGGTGGAGGTACGCTCCATGCATACGGGGTGGGGGTACGGTCCATACGTACACTATTGGCATGGGGGTACGCTCCATACGTACGCGGGTGAGGGTACGGGTCATACATACACGGTTGGGGTGGGGGTACGCTCCATGCATACGGGGTGAGTGTACGGTCCGTACGTACACTGTTGGCATGGGGGGTACATTCCATACGTACGCGGGTGAGGGTACGGGTCATACATACACGGTTGGGTTGGGGGTACGCTCCATACATACGCGGGTGAGGGTACGGGTCGTACATACACTGTTGGGGTGGGGGGTACGCTCCATACGTACGCGGGTGAGGGTACGGGTCGTACATACACGGTTGGGGTGGAGGTACGCTCCATGCATATGGGGTGGGGGTACGGTCCGTACGTACACTGTTGGCATGGGGGGTACGCTCCATACGTACGCGGGTGAGGGTAAGGGTTGTACATACACGGTTGGGTGGGGGTACGCTCCATGCATACGGGGTGGGGGTATGGTCCGTACGTACACTGTTGGCATGGGGGGTACGCTCCATACGTACGCGGGTGAGGGTACGGGTCGTACATACACAGTTGGGCTGGGGGTACGCTCCATACATACGCGGGTGAGGGTACGGGTCGTACATACACGGTTGGGGTGGGGGTACGCTCCATACATACGCGGGTGAGGGTACGGGTCGTACATACACTGTTGGGGTGGGGGTACGCTCCATACGTACGCGGGTGAGGGTACGGGTCGTACATACATGGTTGGGGTGGAGGTACGCTCCATGCATACGCGGGTGAGGGTACGGGTCGTACATACACGGTTGGGGTGGGGGTATGCTCCATGCATACGGGGTGGGGGTACAGTCCGTACGTACACTGTTGGCATGGGGGGTACGCTCCATACGTACGCGGGTGAGGGTACGGGTCGTACATACACGGTTGGGGTGGGGGTACGCTCCATGCATACGGGGTGGGGGTACGGTCCGTACGTACACTGTTGGCATGGGGGTACGCTCCATACGTACGCGGGTGAGGGTACGGGTCGTACATACACGGTTGGGGTGGGGGTACGCTCCATACATATGTGGGTGAGCGTACTGGTCGTACTTACCCTGTTGGGGTGGGGGGTACGCTCCATGCATACGGGGGGGTGGGGGTACGGTCCGTACATATCCGTACCCACGCTGTGGAATGCTTGTGCGGGCCGTACCCAGGCCTTTGCCACGTGGGTGCAGCCGTCCCGCCATTGTTGGGGTGACGTAGGTGTGGGCGTGGTACGACTCGTACCCACGCTCTTAAGGCGTGGGTATGGGACGTACCTGTATTGTTGTGTTGCCGGTTCGCGTCGTCAACCACTTCCGTTGTGGCGGATGCTGGCTTTGCTGGACACGCCCCCACCCCCTCGTAGTGACCAGGGCCTGGGGGTCAGGTATGTTCAGGGCTTCTGTGCTGTGTGACTTTGGTGGGGGTTTTGTGGCCTGCCCCTGCTCCTGCCCCCCCCTTTCCCCCCTCCGTTTGTTGTTCTGACCTTCTGCGGCATCTGCGTCGTAACCTGTAGTGGAGGTCGACTGCTATGAGGGCCGGGATGACACGTATGTTCGGCTCCATGTCTGTCCGTCGCGAGCAGGTACTCCCTGTTCGCGTCGTCCCGATTTCCCTGCAGTTTTTGGCTGCCGGAAAATATTCTCCGTGCGGGATGACGTCGGTGCGAATCGTACTTCCTGGTTCGTGAATGGCAGGCTGCGTGTGTCCTGACGTCACGTCGGCGCTTTCCCGGATCACATTTGTATGTTTATTTTCGTTGGTCGGGGTTTTGTACGATTCGTACGGAAATAGTATTTCCGTGCGAATCGTACTTACATGTTTGTATATTGTTACGACCGGGTACGCGCCGGACGGAGAATATGCTCCGTCCGACGGTTCGTACCCGGTTTTTACAGGATCCTAATCGGCACCTGTGTGTCTTATGCTGTGAAGTCATGTGCCCTGGCCGCTGCCGTCCAGTTGTGGAAGGAGTGTCAGCATTTGTTTATACCCACTAGGATGAACTACTGACCCGTAGTGATGTTAAAGTCCTGGGTACGGAAAATATGTGAGGTATTGTCTAGAGTCTCATGGAAGGAGGAAGTGTTGATCGCCATTTTGTGATTCCGTTGAAGCGAGTAAGGGGAAAAAGGGTAAAAAAAGTGGAAAAAGGGGGGAAGGAGCACTGTAACCTCTGTTGGGTGTTTAGGGTGTGCTATAGAGGGGGTGCGAAGTGAACTAATCATACCTACCGGTGTGAAAGTGCTAGGCTACGAAAATTAAGTGAGGTATTGCCTAGAGTGTGATGCTACTAAGGTGAGGTGGTGCGGGACTTGGGGATTAGAGCGTGAGTCTAAATTGCGTGTCTTATGCTGTGAAGTTATGTGTCGTGGCCGCTGCAGTACAGTTGTGGAAGTAGTGTCAGCATGTATTTATGACTACTAGGACGAACTACTGACCCGTGCTGGTCTGAAAGTTCTGGGGTACGGAAAATATGTGAGCTAGTGTGTAGAGTCTCATGCTGCTAAGCTGAGCTGCTGCCGTATTCGGGGATGAAAGCATAAGCCCAAACTGTGTGTCATATGCTGTGAAGTCATGTGCTCTGGCCGCTGTGCCACATCTGTGCAAGTAGTGTCAGCATGTAGTTATAGCTACTTGAAGGAACTTTTGTTTCGAACATTGTAACTTGTGTATGGTGCTTAGGGGGTGTTATATAGGGAGTGTGAAGGTAAATTTGTGTGTATGAAATGAATTTGGTATTTGGAAAGTGGAAAGCATTGACTCCTACGGGTCTGATGGTGCTGGGGGCGTAAGGGGAGGTGCTGCTGGAGTTGGGAATAAAGTTGATGAACTACTGACCCCTATTGTGAACTTTTAACATGCACATGCCGTTGAATGTTCGATAAAATGTTGCAAAAGTATATCGTTAGGTTAAAAAAAAATATGATGAACAATAACCTGCAGGTGTCGTAGAAGGTTCCAGAAAGTGTGGTGATAAAATAGGTTGAACTTGTGACCTGTATGTGGCGCGGAATAATAAGTAGCTTTTCGGAAGAAAAATTCAAAATTAACCAATGGAGGTAAGTTTTGGAATGTCGTTGAAGGAATGAAGTATTCTGATTTATCCTTTACATGTATTTATGTGTGGAGCGACAGAGAAATTGTGCCATTCCTGGTTTCATTCTTGATGAAGTCAGAGCTTTACATGTACTATGTGAGAAAGAGAGAATTGTATGCGTCTCTCATTTGAAATCTGGATAACAATTACAAAGGTGAGTTAGAGATGAACAAGGTGTGTTATGTGTTTTATAGTATTGATTAACCCCTTCGATGCGTGCGTCGGCTGTTGCGAGCACTATCTCCGTAGTGCTGCACACGTACGTTGGCCTACGAGACCCCGCCCGCGCACGAAAAAGCCTGTAAACGGGTTAAGTATTTGAGGTGATGTTTTTAATTTTGAAAGTATTTTTTATTTCAAAGTAATATAGTGTTAGTAAAGTGTGGTGTTTGATATTGGTTATGAAATATGCATAAAATTTGAGCTGTTGTTATATAAGTATTTTATATATGTTTAGGAATTTTTCACAGAGAAGAAGTGCAGTTTGTCATCTTTATAGGACTGTATTGTTTTGAAAATGAGGTACAGTATTAATTTGAGTTTGTAATGTATTTGGGGAGATAAAGAAAATGTCGCACCTTTGCAACTGATACTTTTTGTGGAAATAGTGGGGTGGGGGGTGGTGGTAGGAGACGTATGTGTTATTAAGTTAAAAGCGATAAAACGAAATACAGAAATGTTATGTTGGCAGGTTGTGGTCTTATTTTTGACACTGAGAGGTAGGATTGAATGTAAGTCAGGGTAGGTTGTTGTACAGTGGGGCCGTGTACAGTGTTTTGCGATTACATGGAGAGGAGATGGAGATAGGAAAAGTGATACGTTCCTTTTATATGTACGCATAGTTTGAATCATGTGATCCTAAGTTGAGATAACTATGAATATTGTTTCTGGTTGCATTTGGGTATAGTGAATAGTTTTTGTAGTTTCTGACTAGTGAATAATAAAAAGGTAGATATACTAAAATATATGGTAGTAAATGTATTATTTATTGTCTGTTCTTATGGAATAGAAGTAGTTGGGGAGTGCTTTTTTAGAAGAGATGTTTTATAAATGTGTGAGAGATTAAAATGTTTTAAATGTGCGGTATATTTTCTGTATGACTTTGTTGACATTAGAGAACTACATGTGATTATAAGTGATACTATTTGTCAGGCTGTGTCACTGTGGCGGATATATGTAGGTGTTGAAGTGGTTCGTGTTTTACTGATGGTTAGCTTCACTATCCCTTTTGAGACACTCGTCAATTTATTCATTCCATTTAATATCTTTAATATAGATACAGAAAAAGGGACTGTATATCAAAAGTTTGGGAATTAGAACTTTGTTTACTCTCCCCATGCCCTGCTATACACTCTACAGAGTGTTTAAACGACTTTTGTAACATATAGATGTCTAGCTAGTAAAGGTGGTGTAGTTCGACTGGGCCCATTTATAGACTGTGCTATGGGATGGTTTATGTTTTACCTCCCAATTTGCATGTTTGAATATTTTTTGCTGATATTCCGGCAGACACCTGTTAAAATTAACGTCGTATATGGGTATAGTGGCGCTACTGGAAATGGTGGGGGTTTCTCTCTGATTTCGTACGTTTAAGCAAGGGCGGGGGTGGGTGTGGGGGAGGTAGTTATGTTGCTGTTTAAAACACAGAATATAGTAACATGGAGATGTGGAGGTACTAAAGGTGATGTAGTACCACTGGGAGCACTTATAAAGTGCCATATGGCATGGTATATGTTTTACCCGCAAATTTGCTTGTTTTAATACGCTTTGCTTATGAGCGTTTCAGAAAGTGGGGGTGCTCTAAAAGGGGGGGGGGGGCAAAGCTCTTAAAGGGGTATGGGCTATGCAAGTAGGGCCTTGGTCTAAATCAAGATAAGTATCATGGTGTGCTTTAGAAAACCCTCTCCAATTATCCTACGTTTGGAAAAAAAAGATTCTTTAAAGGAATTTCCCTTTCTTCTACAACGTAGGTAACTTAGCGTGATGTCTCCAGTTCTCAGTAGTGAGCAAAATAAGCATGCGTACATCGATGTGCATGCTCTCACTGGAGTGCAATATAAAAAAAAAATTGACTATGTTTGCGAGGGCCGAAAATAAAATTGACTATGTTTGCGAGGGCTGAAAATAGAGCCTGATAGAGACCCTTTTGGAGGCTCCTTGAAATTAAGTGCTGGTTCTCAGACCTGGCCCAATTAAAGCCCAGCATTCATCTATCCTAAGCACTGCGCCATCCAACCATCTTTTAATTGATGCCTACATTCCTACTTATAAACATACATACATCTGTCCCTGCACTTATCTTAAGCATCTATGAGCGCACTTGCCTATTGTAAGCACTGTGTCATTCATGCAGCCATACGCCCATATATCCATAGATGCATCTGTCCCATAACCAATCCTAAGCATCTCTCAGTCCACGAGTCTATCGTAAGTAGTGGTCCCTGTATTAATTTATCCTTCCATTCATACATTGATACATCCATCTATGTATATATGCATTGATGCATCTGGCCATGCATCCACTCGCCTTTTATTCAACTATACATTCTTATTTTCTGGCATCGTCTAAATAGGACGCATTATACTCATCCATCCAGCCTGTTAAGGGGTCGAAAAGGTTTGCGAAAAGCATTGACAGGCAGATTATTTTATAAAGAATAACAAAGCTTTGAGTAGCTCTTTGTGGAGCATACTTCACCATCCTTCTCTGGTGGTGTTTTAAAGAAAGGTACATATAGCGAAAGAAATGTAAAGGAGCTTTTAAGTGTAAGACGTTAATTTAGAAACATAACGTTTTGTCGAGTTGTATATAGGTACACTGTTTAAAAGTGGTTGTGCCTGACAGATACTGAATACCTGTATTTCTTACATTTGAGAAAGTATACCAGAGAGGTAATTTGGGGTGGTGAGAACCTTGATTTCTGTATTTCCATGTGAAGTACAGTATAGGAATATAAAAGTATGTGGAAAGCTTTTATGTTCATATTAAAGAGGGGGGTGAGAACTAAGTGAGGCAGGCAAAGCATGTGTTTTCGTAGCCCTAAAACAAGAGAATGTGTAAGGTCAGAGCAGGTTCGTGCTGGAGTTGCTTGCTTGTGGTCGTTTCAAGAGGCGCATCCAGAGCGAAATTTCAGGGGAGCCTAATTTTTTCAGCAATAGGCAGAGTGTGGATGTAGGGGCTGTAAAAAGGGGTGAAAAAGAACAGAGTCGTCTTTACCAAAAAATGATCTTTTAAAAACCTGTGAAGTACTCGGGTGCGGCTGTGTGTGTGCACTCGGGAAGCTGTTTGAGAGAGTCCAGGGCAATGGACGATGCGCGCCTGGTGGTGTGTTTGCTAATTACCCCACGATGATGTTGCTCCTGCGTTGCAAAAATAGAAGGGAGATTCTGAGAGAAAAAGTGTCTTTTTAAAGGATTTCACTTCTCCTACAATGCGAGTCACCTGGCATGATGTCTGCACTTCTAAGTAGTGAGTAATGTGCATGCTCTCACAGTCTCACTGCAGTGCAATGAAGAAAAAAAAAAAAGGGATGAGGTTTGCGAGGCCCGAAAGTAGACACCCATAAAGACCTGTTTCGAGGCCACCTAAAATAAAGTGCTGTTGCTCAGACACCCACAGACTCCCCTCCCCCCGCACTTAAAACCGGGGGGGTAGTGTTATGTTTGGAAAGTTGTAGATAAAATTGTAGGCTAATAATGGTAATTTTTGTGTGTGCTTTTTGGTTGATAATATCATCAAAAATACTATCTATAAAGTTGTCTGTGGTGGGTTGCAGAGAGAGTGGTGTGGGGTGGTGAGGTGCGGGGGAGAGGTGAAAAGTACGAGGTAGTGCAGTTACATCTATATTGTAAAGGTGTTTGTAAATAATTAAATAAATACTTGCTGTATGTTCTAGGGCACTACTTATCATGTTAGTGCTGCTCTGTCGTGTTCAATCACGTTGCAGCATTGGGTGTGGAAGTCGTTAGTGGAAGTTTTTTAATTGTATGTTTTAACATAGTGAGCAAATGTGAAAAATAATTGAATCTGGGTTTTTTCCAGAAAATTATTTTGTTTGGATTAAAATTTGGAAAGGCCAAGAAGAAGTAAGAAAAGAAAAAGAAAAGAGAAGAAAAATATATATTTGTGCACAAGGCAAAAGTTTGTATTTGGAAAAAATGGGACTAGTACAGAAGAACTTTGTTCTACTATAAGTACAAGATGAAAAAAGGATCACACAAGAGGAAAAATAGGAATTTTTCAAGTAAGGTGAAGCAAAGTTCAATTTCAAATACCAGGAAAAGGAAAGATGATAAAGATCTGTTACTCGGAGACAAAAGGAGTTTAATGAAAATCGTCAGAGACTTTTTCGATCTAGAGTGATTCAGAATTCAATGAAAGAATGCTTCAAATATAAAAGGAATGTTTTTGAATTGAAAGAGAAACAGCGTATTGAAAGTATAGTGGATAGTGCTTTCAATTTAAAACAGAAGTTATTCATTTTGATTTTGAAGAGAAAGTATTAAACAGAACGTTAAGTTGTTACAAGGACTAGATCTATGTCACATAAGAAAATATACTGAGAAGTATGGGCATTCTCTGGCTTGTCTTTGAAGAAAAGTTTGTAAAAGTGTTTTTTATTAGTTGAGGATGTTAGCAGTATGTTATTCAGAAATGCGGACGTTAGTGAGGAAAGTGTACTATGTAAAAAGTTCTGCATTATTTTTAAGTGAACTCAGTACAAGTCTTTTATATGCTTCTTTATTAGTTGTTCAAAAAAAGTGTGATGATATTGAAATGCAATATTTTGGTTCAGAGGAGCAGTTCATAGAACGTGAAAGTTTGACAATTACAGATGTTGGAGGAGATGGGAAAGTGATTAGCACTGATCAGTTTGAAGAAGAAATTGGAAAGTTTAATGTAGTGTGCTGTGAAATACGAGATTATGTTTGTGTTTGTTGTCGACGTACTGATTATAAAAGTCAAAGTAGGAATGTTGATTTGTATTTGAAAAGTGAAAAGGAGAACAATGGTAAGTGGGTAGAATTTACAATTTACTTGTTGGTGGAAGGTCAATTTGAGTTAGGTAGTGATCAACGTATATGTAAATATTGTTATAACAAATTAGAAGAGAACAAAATGCCTTTTAGAGCAGTACATAATAACTTAGAATTAGTAGCTATTCCGGAGGAACTGGCAGAATTGAATACATATGAGTCTGTTCTAATTCAATGTGTTAATTCTTTTCAAACTATAATTCGGATGGAGCCTAAAACATGTAAACTGTCACCAACAGACTTGCAAAGATGTTTAAAGGAAGAGTGGTGTACTTACCTTTGGATTTTAAGAAAAATATTGAAACTATTTCTGGAGTGAATGAGGAAAGTTAGGCAGTAGTCATTCTAGTAAATGTTGTAGTAACAAAAAGTCAGAAAATATGGAAAGATTTTGTGGGTGTTAACAAAGTTGAAAAGGCTACCTTAAATCTTATAGAGAACAATATTTATTACAAAACTGTAAATGTGGGTGAACAGGTAATAAGTTTAGAAGATGAATCTTGTTGATCGATATTCTGAAGCTGCAATCGGTACAGGTGGATCAGCATACCGTCCACCTTCTCCTGTAAGAAACAGCTGTGGAAAATAATGACCTTCCAAGGTTTTCTCCCATACACTTATTGGAGTTCCCTGTGCTTTTTTCATTTCAAATAACTCAATGCTGTTTCCTATTACTTCTTTTGAATGCAAAGGACATATTGTGTAATGTTCATAAATATCTTCAGTCCTTGACTTATCCACTTTCTCTATTTGACCACTTGAAATTTCAGATTATATTCTGAAGATCCTAGATTTCGACAGTGCATTTTATACATATTTCACCTTTTTGTTTGAAAGTGATCTGTCTTCTTTGTCGTATGCAGTGAACCACATACTTAAAACTAAAGTTCATAAATAAGGTCTTTCTGCAAAAGAATTTGTGGAGAAACTTCAAGAAAGAGATGAAAATTTAGAAGGACACTTGATCAATTTGATGGCATGTCAACGTGGAACAAATGAGTACTGGCATTGTCGTCATGAATAACTCAAGTGTATGTTACGGAACGTAGGTACAAGAACATGGTTTGTCTCACTTAGCTGTGCAGAGTATGCATGAGAAGATTTGCTTGACTTTCTAAGAGAAGCGAATTCCAATATAAAAAATGCTGAAATAAAGACTCGTGGTGAACTGTGTTCATTGGATCCTGTATATGTGTGCAGATAGTGTAATGATAGGTTTCAACCTATAATGTCTTTTATCTGCAATAAAAAGAATACAGCTCTTGGAGAGGTTACCGATTTATTTTGGAAAAAGGAGTATCAAGCAAGAGGTGCACCTCATATACATATGCTACTATGGATGAACCTAAATTTGGAAATGATTCTGATGAAACAGTATTGTTTTTCATTGAATAGTATGTGACATGTGAGATACCAAGAGAAGAAGGAGATAGAAGCTTGAGATAGCAAGTTTTACGTTTCCAAAGTCACAGTTGTTGAAAGTATTGCAGAAGAAACTGCAACTTTAAAGGAAAATTTTACACCAGATGTCAGTTTGGTTTCTCCTGTCCAGTCCTTTGTAAAAGAAGAGTAAATTATTTTCTTTCTTCTGTAAGGCACAGAATAACTCAGAAATCTCAAAAGAATAACTACAAGTTAAAAAGAAGAGAAGTGTCAAAGTATATCAATGACTACAATCCAGCCATAAATTTTAAAATGTGGAATGCGAACATGGACATTCAGTATGTTGCAGATAACTCAATTGCTGTTGCATGTTACGTTACATCGTACATAACAAAATCCGAAAAAATAGAGATGAAAGAACTGTGGGAAGAAATTACACAAGAGAAAAGCCTTAGTAAAGAATTGTACAGCTTTACTTTGAAAATGCTATCCCACGGAGAAATTGGATTGTATGGATGTTCAGACTGATTGTGCTCTTCAAGTTTAAATTCAAAGTCACGAGGAATCATTTGGGTAAGTTTAGGTCTTGCCTGCAAACGAAATGGAGTCTTGAAATGATTTGAAGAAATTGAAGAATTAGCAGTAAATGAAGCAGACAGTACAGACAATCTTAAAACTAATATGTTGGACACGTACTAACCGAAAAGGAGTCAACATCTGGAACAGCTATGTCTGTATGAAGTACTTCAGCATTACAGCTTGAAATGTTAAAGAGAATGTAAAATAAGGAAAATATGCAGTAGTTGGATGTCATGGTTGTTTAGTAAAACATGCAAAGAGTAATCTCATAAACCACAAGAAAGTTAGTTGTGAAAGTTTAGATAAGGGAGAAGTTTACTATTTAGCACTTCTGCAACTGTTTAATTCATGGTGTAGTGAAAGTGAATTATTTGGAGACTGTTACGAAGATTCTTATAATACATGTAAAAGTAGCGTTGCATGTACAATTTTTGCTATATATTTAAAAATGTTGCATGATGAAGTTGAACAGAAAAAAAATATTACAGCTGAAATTAGTAATCAAAGTTCTCAAGATAGTGAAAGTAGTGATCCATGTAGTCACGATCTTCTTGGACGAGCAATACTGGAAAATGTACATTAAAATTGCAATGCGGTACAGCAGGTCCGAACAGTGAAACGGGGTCTTGATTCTATGATTGAGGATGTCAAAAGTTAAAGTCTGTGATAATTTCTGTGTACCCCCTATGACCAGGTGCAATCAACTCTAGGTCCCAGCAGTGGAATGGCATCTTGATCCCACAATGGATGATGTCCGATATTACCTGCTGCTTGTTTTTCGCAGAACTCACTCTGTTGAGGTGCATCAGACTCTGTTCTTCCGTAGCTAACTGCTGTACAGGAGTATTGGGGTTGGTTGAGTGTAGTCACTGGAGTACACCGCGGTGCAGCAGGTTCGAACAGTGAAATGGGGTCTTGATTCTGTGATTAAGGATGTGAGAAGTTAAAGTGCGTGATGATTTTTGTGTATCCCCTCTGATCAGGTGCAACGAACTGTAGGTTCCAACAATGGAACGGTCTTTTGATCCCGCAATGGATGAAGTTAGAACTGCATCTGAGAGTGGAGATGAAGGTACTCCTTTTGACACGGTGCAACCAACTCTAGTTCCCAACAGTGGAAATTTGTCTTGATCCAACAGTGTATTGTTGCTTGACACATGCTAGGAGAGACGCTGTTGGAATTTTGTTCCCACCTCTTATAATGCAGAAACTCGTGGCCGAGTAATCCCATCAAGGAAATTCACTCTTTAATGTCTTAAAACGAAGACAGAACAAAAGCCTTCACAGACTGGATTAATGCCAGAAGCCCTTATATTCTAACTTTGAAATAAAAGAAACCGGGAAGTTCATTAAACTTTGGTTCAGCAGTGTTAAGAACTGGATTCATATTTCGAGCAAAATATGTACCCCTAAGAACATTTGGGAAACAAGAACGGAGCCAAGCCCGAGCCTCATGAATATCGCAACAGAGTTCCTACAATAAAAGGGTCCTTCCATAAATACCCCCCTATGGCTGGCAAGGGATTCTACTGATGGCAAAGACTAATACCCATCAGATTACACCACCACATTAAAATAAGAAGTCCTGATGAGAGCCCCTGGAGTTGACAAGGGTCTCGAAACGAGTCGGTAGTTTTGAAGTAACGGCGTGTTGAAATGATATTGAGGGGCCTTATGGTGGCTATTACAGTTTGAGGGAATTATAAAGCCATTTCAACCTCGACTGCTTTCATCAGTTTCCAATGCTTTGGCATTTTCCTTCTATGAATAAAATGGTATAGTAAGTTGAAGGAATTGTTTGTTTTCTAACTGTTTGTTTCTGAAAAGGGATTGGTGTATCGCATGTTTTTTTTGCTTTACATGCTGTAATGTTATGTGTGTACATATGTTGTTTGTACTTATATTGCACATTTATTTTTTGAATGGATAAGTGTTTGTCTCACTGCAGACTTTGTTGAAAAAAAGAAAAGATCATTTAAAATTTTTAAAAAAAAGGTTAAATAAATAACCAGGTCAAGTTGGATTGGGTCCAGTGATCTTTGCTTGAATCATATAAACAGTTAAAATTAGCAAGAGCCTGGTTCATTTTCGTGTATCACTTATCTTGGCCCTACCAGGCCCCTGTCTCAGGCCAAACTCCCTTTTTGTTTACTCTTTGAAAGTGGACATTCTTCTGCTCTTAACTTAGCTCTGTGTGCCTACAGCTTGTCTCCAATACATGTCTGGTCTGGGTGACAGCTACACTTTGTGCATTCCCTCTAGACTGCCACAAGCACAGGAAAGGTGGGTGTGACAGAGGACTCATCTGCATTCATCTGCATTCTGATAGCCTTCCTGGACAGGATGGGGAAGAGAGAGCTATCACTTACATCTGAATAGGCAGTGTCCTGTATCCTACTCAAAGGGCTAATTACCCCTTACATACAGGGCTGGGATGAATGGGGACCGGTGCACTTTAAGGAGCTGCTTTGAAGTCACTCCCCCACTTCAAAGGCACATTTGGGTATAAGTACCGGGGCTCTGACCCTACCAAGACAGTACACTTCGGGTCCTGTGAAGAGCTCTGCTGAAGTAAAGACTGCAGTGCTGTAAGGTTTGCCACTTTGCCTTGACTGACTGTTCTGAGGAACTACTTCTCTGCTATGCCGAGTTGCCCTGCTGCCTTCTGATCTCTGCTCTGTTGAGGACAAGGACTGGACCTATCTAACTTGAATGCAGAGTGACTTCAAGAGCTTGGTAGCTTGCCTCCTGTTTTCTGAAGTCTTAGGGTCCTAAAAGACTTCCTACAATTCTCCTGGTGCTGCTGGACTCTGCCATCTGTGGGTCCTACACTTGCCTGACGTGCCCCGTCTATTCCTGGGCCTCAGAAGTTGGTTCTTGCAGCTTTTCCTATATCGATACTGATGCAGCGGTGACTTTGGGCTGATCAGAAGCAATGCATCACCTTTAATGCCAAAGCAGCGGCTGCTCAATTACAGTGGTTCTACAGCTGGCGCGGTACGACACCAAAGGACAGCGTGGCTCAACATTGATGCAGCTCCTGCAGCGCAAAGGAGTTCGACATGAAGCTCCCATTGATGGCGCAGATCAGCACTGACGCTCACCTCTATCAACGGATCAACAACAATGCAGCATCTACTCAACTTCTCGCCTCGGGACTTCCACATCAACACTTTTCTACATTCAAGGTACTTTGTGAGCAGGCCCTGTCTCGGTCATGTAGCCAGCCGGCCCTCCATCACGGGTAGCCTGAACTTTGGATTTGTACCAATCCCTCACGACCACAAGTAACCTTTTGATCGCTAGTGACTTATAAGCACTATTTTTGGTTTGTTCTTTCAAAATTCATATCTTGATTTCTACTGATTGGATTGTTGTGGTCTTGTTTTACTCAGATAAATATACTCTATATTTCTAGACCTGTGTGCAGTTTTTTTGTGGTGTATTCGTTGTTTTACTGTGCGTTTTGCACACATACTTTACACATTGCCTCTTAAGTTAAGCCTACCTGCTGTGTGCCAATCTACCAGAAGGCGATCATAACTCAATTTAAAGTTCGTATCTAGCTTACCCTGACTAGGATTTTGGTTCCTACTTTGACAGGGTGCAAACCTATGCCAACTAGAGACCCAATTTTTAACATTGGTGATCAGCGGTGAGGATAGGACTTGTGTTTGTGCAATACTATACAGTAATTCAGGGTTAACTACAACTCTATTCATAAGAACAATTCAAACCTTATTCAATTCTCTCTGATTGACATCTTTGATTCTTCCAAAAGTCGTTTTGCCCCATATTACTTTTCTCCACAATATCTGTGGTCCTATCTGGCAATTAGGAATTTGAGCTGGCCAACCTGGAGGCATACACAGTGCCCAAGCTCAAGGTGTTCTGCCAGGAGAGAACGGTGTTCCATGAAGGAAATGCCAAGAAGGCATATCTTCAGAAAGCCTTAAAAGCATGGGCAGCAGCCCACCCAGAAGGAGAAGTGGATGAGGTGAAGGGTTCAGAGTCTGGTGAGGAAGAATTGGAGCAGGACCAAGATGGAGGTCTTGTCTTGCAGCCTGCTGATGTGGGGGCAACATCCTCCCAGGACTGGAATAACACAGTAGAACAGGCAGCAGTGTGTCATCAAGAAACCTGTCCCCAGAGGAGCTGGCAGACAGGAGGGAGGAGAGGAAACTAAAATTGCATCTTGCCAAATTAGACAAAGAGCAGGCCCTTGCTAAATTGGAAAAGGAGCAAGCTCTTGAGGAAAGAAGGCTGGCCATGGAAGAGAGAAAAATGGCCCATGAGCTCAGCATCAGAGAGCTGGACATCAGAGCCCTGAGAAAACAGTCTAGCAACAGCAATGGTGGCACCATACCTACAGTGTCCACTGGTGAGTCCAGAGTCAGGATCCAAAAGGATTTGGTGCACAGTTATGTGGTAGGGGATGACATGGACAATTAGTTTGCAACCTATGAAGTGGGTCTGAGAGTGCACAAGGTCTCAGAGGAGTTCGGAGAAAGCAGTTTTTGGAGCTATATTCCCACGGTGGGGAGGGACACCCTCCGTACACTAGAGGCAGAGGACAAGACATGATATGCTACAGTGCAATGAAGGCCATCCTAGTCAGTAAGTTTGGCCTGACCATTGAGAGATAAAGGGTCAGCTTCACAGGCAGCAACAAGATCTCATCGCAAACCTGGGTGAATTTGTTGCATTATGCCAGCAAGAAACTGAAAGGGTGGGTGAGAGGCAGCAAGGTTGATGAATATTCAGGGCAGTACAACTTATTTTTGTAGGAGCACATGCTAGATATTTGTTTTCCAGAGCTAAGCCAACACCTAGATAATAGCAAGTTAGCTGACCTCAGGAAACGGGCTGAGGAGGCGGGCATTTAGGTCAGCACCAGGGTGTCCAAGAAGGCATCTGGGGGGACTCCCAAAAGGGTGGTCTGGGTTCCCACCAGAAGAAAGAGGGGGTTAGATAAAAAGACAGAGTTCTCTAAAGGCCCCAAAGCAACTCACAGGAGAAAGAGTCTAGTTCTCATTCTCAATTTGGCCACTGGAAAAACAAGCATTTGCACTGCAATTGGTCGTGCATTTGTGAAAGTTAGAGCTCTTGGAGTTGAAAATAACAATGTTTTTTACTTGTTTTTTTATGCAGTGGAGTTATGATATTTGCATATGGCTATTACACACAATGGCGAATACATCTAGTTCTTTATTAAGTGGGGATAAAAGTCAAGTTCATGGTTGTAACATACAGAGAAAGTAGCATTCAGCTAGGTGCAGGTTTTCATACACGTTCGTTAATTGAGGACGGTTTTACTTTGAAATGTAATTTTTTAAAAGCACATTTATGTCGTCACAAAGAATCGAATTTGTTAACAGTAAAGCACTTTGGGGACTGTAGTCTTTGCTAATTGGGGATTGCAGTTCATGTTAATTACGAAGCGGCAACGACTTAGATCAGGTGTTTAAACAGCATACGCGCGCATTAGGGAGGGACTTCAATTTATACGCGAGGTTTAAAAACCGAGCGTTACTACGGGTGGGTTAACATTTTTTCTCCGAGAGGATGATCGAGAGCCTGTAGTATCCCTGGGCAGGTACGTGAGCACCACGTTGAAAACAACCCTGCTTGTTTGTTCAAAATGGGTAAATAGAGGAAGGGATCCTATGGGCGGAATGCTTTAGTGAGGAGGAGAGAAAATCATAACGGATGGCAATTACGGGTGGTTCAGAAACAGTGGGCTACAGATAGGGGCTGTTCATATGCGTTCAAACGCGAGTGACTGGTTAATGAATAAGGTTGTTTACAAACACACAGGACAAGCTGTTAGCCAGCTAAGATGCTTTGCAGTATAATGTAGAAGGGGGTGGTTATGGGGGAACGAGTACGAGGGGGAAGTTTGTTTATTTCATTTTTTGTTGGCACATTTCTTGTTTCCACATTTTTAGCACAAGAATTCCATAGCACAGTAGATTATTGCTGTTTGCATCAATAATGTTGAACAGATGTATTATGTTACACGCAGAAGTTGATTATTAATTACAATATGTTTCATTTGTAGTTACCCCTGACGAAGGACTCGTGTAGTCCGAAATGCATTGGGTTTCAATAAAGAACATGCCTGGGATGAATCATGCGTTTATCGGGTTTGTGATAAAAGTCCGGATGGTCTTATCATAAATATAGGAAACCTGGAAAATTAGCATGGTTTTTCATGTGTGGATTAAGTGGAGTGAAGTTGGAGAAGAGAACCCAATGAATACTTTATGAAATAAGGATGAATTTGACGCATTGTGGACTTGTGCACGTAGCTGTGCGACTGGTTTGGGGTGCAATCACGCCCCATTCATCGTATTGCTATTCGTAGACCTTGCAGCCCTGGAGATTCAGAAAACGGGAAATAGGTTATGACGGAGGGGAAACAAGAGTAATATGCTGGCAGCATCCTGGAAGAAGCAAATATTCTTAGAGAATGCACAATTAAGTAATGCATGTAAAATGTAAGCAGAAACATCATGGTTACCTTAACACTTTTACATTTGTTACTCAGAACCCAATGAGTGTTTTTGCCTGAAAAGTTAAGGACATGACTACAGGACCTGGAAGGGACCAGTTACAATGTCCATTGCTTATATACTTACAAAAGATAAACAGTACGGTTTAAAAAGACCACATCCTTGAACACAGAGCTGCAGTATGCATTTTATAAACTAAACTATGGAAAAAAGCTGATAAGGTTCACATTAAACGTTTTCCACTCTATGCATCAACCAGGTCTTGCAGTAATTCCAGGAATGGAGCACTTCCCCAACCGGGGAAAACAATGTTGTTGAAAGAAAGACGAGAAAACAAAAGTAAGGCTTCACTGGCAAATGCTGTTAAGTGGCGCAATGTGTATGATTGTAATAAAACCAACATGGCGACCACTTTATTTGTTTGTTTTGTTTTTCGTATTTTGCACCTTTTTTTCTCTCCATCGCGAGGCTGCACTTTAGAATAAATAAATCTCAGAAAAAGGCGATATTTGTAGCCAAAGTGTTTCATTCTTTTTTGGATCCATTTCACAGTGAACAAGTAAAGGAAAGGAGGGAAATGAAAGAGAGGGTATTAGTCAGTTGTTAAAGTCATGGTTTTCCGCAAGTGAGGAGGAGTGAGACAGAGACGGAAAGAGAAGGAATAAGGCGGAGAGGAAGAAAGAGAGAGGAGGGGGCTGCTGCCAGTGGCAGAGTAGGAGAAGTGAACACTATATGGAGGTGGGCGGTGTGAGATCAGTGTGGTGAGGGAGAGGAGGGTGGGGTTCAACATATTCTGAAGGGGACCACTCGGGCTTGCTTTAATTTGTTTTTTTCGTATTTTGAACCTTTTTACTTTCTATCCATCCTGAGGCTGCACTTTGAAATAGAAAAATGTCTGAAGAAGATGACATTTGCAGCCAAAGTGTTTCTTTCTTTTTTGTATTCATTTCACTAGGGAACAAATAAAGGAGAGGAAAGAGAGGATAAGAGCCGTTTGTTGAAGTCATTGTTTTCGGCAAGCAAGGAGGAACGAGACAGAAACCGAAAGAGAGGGAATAAGAGGCAGAGCCGGAGAAATGAATGCAGTAGGGAGGTGGATGGTGTGAGATGAATGTGGTGAGGTGGGGGGAGGTGGGGTTCATCGTATTCAGAAGGGGACCCCTGTACTGTTGTGAGGCAGATAAATCTATGCAGTCGGTTGGATTTATTGTGAGTGGATCAAAGACGATCCAAGGAGCAAATCTAATGCCATCAGCAAAGCACGGAATCACGTTACCTCCCAAACCATGATGCACAGTTTAGGAAACCCACCTCTCAATATAGTGTACCACGATATGGGGTACACTGTGCAGAGAGGTCAGAGAGACCCATATTTATTTACAGAAGCAAAAGTAGGTAATACTAACGCTCTAGTTTGTAGTAGTGTGTGCGAGCAGTTAGGCTTATCAGAAGGTAGTGCTAAGAATTTGTTGTACTCACAGAGGCAATAAATGGAACACAAACTCAAGAATGAAGTCCAGACAAATTTATAGAAAAATAGCAAGTCTTTTACATATATTTTGAAACAAAAACTTCAGTTACAGGTAAGCATGTAATACGTTTCAGCAATAAGCAAGGTAAGTACCAGCAATATACAGTTGTGCTCAATTACGCACAATGTTATCCTATGGAGAAAAACATAGAATGTAATAGATCACAGTAGGACTTAGGGGTTCACCTTTGGGATATAGAGTGTTAGGGAGCCAGGGTCCAAATTGCTACCAGCAGTTTCTCGGAAGCGTCTCAGATTCTGCCGGGAGTGCCCTCAAAGAAGGGGGGGGGGGCACCTAAAACATACTGCACAGGGGGATTTTTGGGGAAGTCCGAGGGCACACAAACAAGTGCAGAGGTCGCAAGGGCCTGGGGACCTTGGAAGCACAAAGGTTTTATAGATTCGACAGCCAGTGGGGCTGGATGCAGAGCAAACAGGTGATCGAAGCACTGGTGCAAAAAGTACACCTCACTGTCAGGGGCAAAACACCTCAGAGGGGCTGTTGCAGGATGGCTGGGCCACTCAGTGAGTGGGTATCAGGGCTACCGATGTTCCTCAATAGGTGCTTGGTCTTCAAGCAGTTGGAGTCCAGCTTGGACTCTTGTAGTCGGTCGTGGGTTGCAGGACATATAGTATTGTGCTCGGCTCCGGACTTGGTGAAGAGGCGGAGTTGATCCTTCAGAGCTGTGGTACTTTAACTTGGGTAGTTGCAGCATGGGCGGGGCCGGGAAGCTGCAAGTCAAGAGTTTGGACTCTGTGGTTTTGGTGCTTGCGATAAAGGGGAGTAGCTCCTCTACTCCAATGGACTTCTTAGGCAATTTGATGAAGTGCTGGTGATGGAGCGGGTAAAATGTTTTTTTTTTTTATATACCCAATCCATTTATATAATTATATATTAAAAGGACTAATAATTAATTCTAATAATTAATAGAGTGATGTGATAATATTAAACCAACCTTATTAACCAAGAGAATACATGTGGGAAGGCATTTGCATGGCTAAAATAATAAGTGAACTAAGTTTGTATGCATATTAAAACGATAAGTGTTGCTTAGGCAGTGTTAAAGTGATTTGCGCTTAAATAAACCGGCATTAACGGCTTTGAATGTTGCATATGGCGTGATAAATGCATACACATAAGGGTATTAGCAAGGGAATAACACTGTTTTAATCATTTCCATGTATTAATTACGATTTTGTGTTTCTTTGCTTAAAGTTGACTATTCTGGCCTACTAAAAGATGGCCGCCGACTGAATCCTAACTAAAGTACATGACTTCATCATTTGAACAATGGAGAAAGGCGCCTACACTGACTTCGTTCGTGTCCTTTCCATGACCTGTCAGACCAGGTCCATGAAGACTACCCTGGGCGAGGTGCCAATGTCCCTGAACGTGAAGCAATTGTTGCCAATGAGAAAAATGAACTACCAAAAGCCACCTATTTTCAATAGACTGATACATTTTTGTCCTGGGAACAGCCTTTCCCATACCTTATACGCCTAAAGAAGATCGTCGACCACATGTGAAAGTTTGAAAATGTTTTGAGATGTATTCGAATTCAGCCAATCAGTGGCCTGGGAATAAAGAAAATGTTACTGTTATATGTAAATTTTAGTATAAATATTAGTAGTCTAGAGAGGGAAATTACCCCTAGCTGATCGATGCTACTCTATGCGACACTCCATGCTGCTCTTCGCTAAGAGATCCTTATGCTGACGGAAGAGGACGGGACTTTAGAACTTTCTGAGGACCAGTTCTGACTTAGAAAACGACAATTAGCCAGAATAGGTAAATATGACAAAAGATAATATTGCATTATTAGGACTTAACCTGCATTTTAATTAGATAAAGAAAATCATTATTTGAAGAATTGTGTCGGGTGATTATTTCTTTGAAATGTTTTATTGAGTAAATTAAGAGTTAAGTACTTCATCAAATTCACTAACAACTAAATGATCCGATCGTCCTCCGGATGGAGGAACTGTTAGGGTAATTCAGTAGATGTGGTTTCCTCTATCAAAGTAAAGAACTGTAGTTCGGGATTAGAGATCCCTCTGTAGGCACGGATAGTTTGAGAGAATGAATGTTGGTGTTATGGGCCCCACCAGCGTGTGATGTGTGTATGTGTGTGTGACCGAGAAATCATTCAGTCCGTGGAAGCAGGGGAAGATTTTGTGTCATGAACTGCACCACTGGAGCACCCCTGGGGTTTGTGTAGGTCCCTCAGTGGCAGAACGAGACAGTGTTCCACAATTGTCCAGTCTTGGGGCTGCAGGCGGGTTTCGTGCCATAATTCCGTCCAGGCTCTTTGTTCTCCGGGTCCGCCGCCCTACTTTGGCCTTCATCTTCTTGTGTCCGTTGAATATGAAAGTCAAGGCTCGGGGCTCGGGGCACACACAAATACTTAATTTAGGGGCATTAAAGGGAGTTCCAGGTATTAGCCAATGTGCTACCTACCTTTAAGGTGACTACACCGTCTAAATGCTAAGCCCACGTGGGAGGTGGGCATGACCCTGACTGTGATAGGTTATTTTCCCCATCTTTAAGGTGGTGGAAAGTGAAACATGTCTAGTAGTGGTAGGCTGGTGGAGACCAGTCAGGAGCACACTAGAAGTCGGTAGCTTTCAGGAGACCCCTCTAAAACGGGTCCTCTGGGTGCAATTATTAATACATCTAACACTGGAATCAGTGCTGTCTTATTAAGATGAGATGTTTGGCACCAAACACCCCATAATACAGTAAAGCCATCATGGAGCTGGGTAACTCGTAATGACGAGTGTCCAGCTCATGTACACTCTATGGTTTCCCTGTTCACTTACAATATTCAAGAATCAACATGGATATTTCAGGGGCATAGCTGCTCATGCAGATATGTCCTCATATGAGGTATAGTGCATCCTGCCTTTTGGCTAAGGCCTGCTAGAGGGGTGGCTTACCTATATCCCATGCAGCGTCTGTGGGCACGGCACACAGGGATGTATGCTATGTCGACTCATCAGTTTTGTCTGCACCAAGGCACACAGTCTGCCATGGCAGTGTGCATGGCCTTGGTGAGTGGACCATAGGGTGGCACAATTTGTGCTGCTACCCTTGGGGTTTCTCTTCAGTGCCAATGCCCTAGGTACCAGGGGTACCATTTACTAGGGACTTACCGGTGGTACAGCAGTTGTGTCCTGGACCCTTCCCAGTCAGGGTTCCGCCGCAACCACAGAACCGAGACTGCCCTCATCGCCGCCACCAACGACATCCGGACCCTGCTTGACAACGGCGAGACCGCAGCACTCATCCTCCTAGACCACTCCACCGCACACTACGCACATGCCTCCACGCAGCAGGGATCCGAGACAAGGCTCTGGAATGGACAACCTCCTTCCTCTCCGGCAGAACCCAGAGCGTCCGCCTTCCCCATTCCGGTCCAAAGCCGCCGAGATCATCTGCGATGTACCCCAAGGATCCTCCCTCAGCCCGACACTGTTCAACATTTACATGGCCCCGCTCGCACACGTCGGCCGACAGCACAACCTCAACATAATCTCCTATGCCTACGACACTCAACTGATCCTCTCCCTCACCAAGGACCCCATCACCGCCAAAGCCAACCTCCACGAAGGAATGAAGGCTGTCGCTGACTGGATGAAGACCAGCCGTCTGAAGCTGAACTCGGGCAAGACGGAGGTCCTCATCCTCGGCACCAACCCTTCAGCCTGGGACGACTTCTGATGGCCGATGGCACTGGGAGCAGCCCGACACCCACTGACCACGCACGCAACCTAGGAATCATCCTCGACTCAACGCTCTCAATGACCAAGCAGGTCAACTCCGTCTCCTCCTCCTGCCTCAACACCCTCTGCATTCTCCGCAAGATCTACAGATGAATCCTGACAGACACAAGAAAGACATTCACCCAGGCCCTCGTCAGCAGCAGACTCGACTACGGAAACGCTCTCTACCAAGCTCATCAAACGACAACAACGCATCCAAAACACCGTGGCACAACTGATCCTCGACGTACCACGCCACGGCCACATCACCCCACACCTGAGGGACCTGCACTGGTTCCCCGTCAGCAAGAGGATAGCCTTCAAGCTCCTCATCCACGCACAAAAGGCACTCCACAAGACCGACCCAGCCTACCTCAAAAGACGGCTCTCCTTCTACATCTCCAACCGCCAGCTCCGCTCCGCCGACCTCTCACTAGCCACCGTACCGCGCATCCGAAGAACAACCACCAGCGGGAGATCCTTCTCCCACCTCGCCGCCAAGACATGGAACACCCTCCCACTGAGCCTACGACAGACCCAAGATCTGCTGACCTTCAGGAGGATGCTCAAGACCTGGCTGTTCGATCAGTAGCGCCTCCCCCCAGTGCCTTGAGATCCTCCCAGGTATGTAGTGCGCTTTAACAAATGACTGATTGTTTGATTGATTGTTGTGTCAATTTGGAAACAAAAGGTACAACTTAGGGAAAGAGCTTCTGGCACAGGGTACCTAGCTGGCAGGGACCCTGTGCATATCCAGTCAAAACGACATCATTTTCCTGGCAAAAAGGGTGGGTTAACTATGTCCAAAAGAGGCACTTTCCTATACATGGCATCCATGAAGCGGGCAACATGCTGATACATGAGCCGAGGAGCAAACCTAATGCAGTTAGCTAAGCAAGGAATCGTGTTACTGCCCAAACCCTAAAGTGCGGCATCCTTGAAGCGGGTGCCGTGCTGATACTCGGGCCAAGAGAAAGCAAAAGAAAAGAGTGCACAGGTAGGAACATACATAAAAAAGAGTAATACCACACATAACAGGGGTAGTTGGCTGTGCGAGTCCAAAACACCAAAGGGCAGGACTAATTAAGCACATCCACCACACAAAAGCAGACATTTAGAAAGGGCACTAAAAGGAACCAAACAAAAAGATATATAAAATCTCTACTGCCAGTACCTGTGCTGCTGGTGAGATCTGCCCCAATTGTGCACGCCATGGACCTTTGTGTAAGAGGGATGGGGGTGCTTTAGGTATGTTTTCTGGATACAACATGCCTCGCACAGCAGCACATGTGCTGCCTAGGCTCGACATAAAAACAACCCTGACAAAGGGCAACAGCCCAAGCCCAAGCCCATCAATTGCTATGAGTGCTATGAGTATGGACACTGCAAGGGGGATCACAAGTGTAGAAAAAGAGCACCACCTCCCACTGGAGGAAAGAATCTAGGGGTGGCTAGTGTAGTCCTGGTGGCGGAGTTTGTCCCAGTTAATGGGGGGAGTTTAGTTGGGTTAATCTAGTGTCCCTGGTAGACAGTAAGATGGTTCATAAGATACTGGGCCCTCAAATACTACTAAGTATAGGCACTGGGTCACCATCAATGGGCAAGGTGTTGAGGCTCTGAGGGATACAGGTGCCAGCATGACTATGATAAGGTAATTCCTAATGCATTCCACCAAGTTCTGGTGGATGACAGCAAGCAGAGAGGGGCTCTACCCAGTAGCCCTTGTTCTCTTTTAGTGGAGTGGTTTTACAGGTGTTCTGAAAGTTGCTGTGAGCCCTGCCATGCCTGTGGAGTGTTTGTTGAGTAATGCCCTTGAGCTCACTATCTGGAAGGAAGTGGAATTCAATGCTTATGTGGAGATGTTGGGGTTACCTGATTGTATATGTGCAATGACAAGATCCGTGGCTGCCTATGATAGGAGTCAAAAAGGGCTGGAGCCTGGAACAATGGCCTATCCAGCTGACAAAAGGGGCAATGTCAGATGATGTGTTAAACCAGCCCCTGAGATGGATGGGGCACCTGCAGTGGCCATCCCGGAGCCCACTATGGAGGGCACTGCTTCCCTTGGTGACCTGCCTATACTTGCTGGATGGCATGTAGAAGGAGGACCCACCAATGAGGAGTTCTGTAGGGCACAGAGGGTGTGTCCAACCCTTGCAGCATGAGAAAACAGCAGGTGATATATCTGGGAGTTATCACATTTACTGGAAGGACAACCTCCTTTACAATGAGTCTAAGGCTCCTGTGCATGGGACAGCAAGGGCCCTGATGGCTCCCCAATGCTACAGGGCCTCCCTACTAGATATGGCTCATGAGATTCCACTGGCAGGACACTTGGGCCAAGACAGGACCTTTGCAAGGCTCTCCCACATTTCTTTTGGCCCAAGATCAGGACATCCTCAGATGGATTTTGCAGGAGCTGTATAACCTGCCAGCCTGGTGGGAAGACAGGGCAAGGTCTCAAAGCCCCCCTTAACCCATTGTCAGTCATTGGCACACCCTTTGAGAGGGTGGGCATTGACATTGTAGGGCCTATGTACCCCCAGACTGCTTCAGGCAACAGGTTCAAATTGGTCTGGTACATCGCGCCACTCGGTACCCAGAGGCAATCCCTCTGATGGCCATGACTGAACCTGTAGTGGCAAAGGCCCTGGTTTGGGATTTTTACCCAAGTTGGTATCCCCAAAGAAGTTGTGTTGACAAGGGCACAAACTACAGTTAATGTGGAAGGAATGTGGCGCAACATACAAGTTCTCTGCTCCTTACCATTCACACACCAATGGGCTTGTTGGGAGATTCAACAAGGCCCTGAAATGCATGATTAGATGCCTGCCTGAGGCCCTGAGGAATAAGTGGGACATCCTCTTACCATGCCTGTTGTTTGCCTATATCGAAGTACCACAGAAGGGAGTGCACTTCAGCCCCTTTGAGCTTCTGTGCAAGCACCAGGTCAAGGGTCCTCTATGTCTGGTAAACGAAGGGCAGTAGCCGGCTCCGAGGAAGGCTTCCCAGGATGTAGTGAGTTACATGCTGTCTTCAGGGTTGTGGAAACAAGCTTCTGACAACTTGGAAGCCAGTCAGGCTATGGTGAAAGAGTGCTATGACCAAAATTGGACTACTGTGGAATCACAGCCCGGGCAGAAAGTATGGGCTAGGGAACTTGTAGAACTTAGGGCCCCCAGGATTATTGGACTGGGCCTTATGAGGTGATTGAAAAGAAGGGTAAAGCTACCTAGCTGGTGGACCTTAAGACCCCCAAGCAAACCCATTGGGTTATTCACATTAATCACCTCAAGCACCACTTTGAGAGGTCAGAGATCACCACGCTTTTGGTGACAGATGGCGAAGAGGAAACTGAACCTCTCCCTGACTTCTTGGATTCCAGAGAGAAGGATAGGCCTGTGGAAGGAGTAATCATTTTCCCCACTCTAAGGCCTGAGCAGCAGAGGGACTGTCATCAAGTGCCTGGATTGTATTCCTCTCTGTTCTCCTTTTTTCCTGGGACTACCCACCTGTGTACCCATGATGTAGACACAGGGGACTTTCTCCCTGTTAAGAATACATCTTACAGGTTGTTGGATAAGTTGAGGGCCAGCATCAAAAGTGATGTCTCTAAGATATTGGAATTGGAGTTGACCCTCCAGTAGCCCCTGGTCCAGTCCTGTGGATTTGGTGCCAAAGGCCGCCCCAGCAGGTACCATACCTGAACAGAGTTTCTGTGTGGCGTATAGAGGGCTCAATTCTGTGACTAAGTCTGATGCTTATCCCATTCCCAGGGCAGATGAGCTGATTGACAGTTTAGGGGCTGCGCAGTACTTAAGTACCTTTGATGTTACACCAGGGTACCGGCAGATCACCATTTGGATTAAAAAATGCCCCTGACACTTTCCAGAGGTGGTGAACAAGATACTTGCTAGTAAGGAGGCCGTCTCAGCTGCATATTTGGATGACATAGCTGTCTTTAGTAGCACTTGAAAGGACCACCCTTTTCACCTCCAGGAAGTGCTTCCGGCCCTGCATCCGGCAGGCTTGACTATTAAGGTGAGTAAGTGCCAGAAAGGGCAGTAGTCTGTGATGTACTTGGGACTCCTGGTGGGCTAGGGGAAGATGCAGCCCCTCCAGGCCAAGATAGAGACTAGCATGGCGTGGGAGCCCTGCAAAACACAGACTGAGGTCAGAGCATACTTGAGCCTCACTGAGTACTACAGGAGGTTTGTCAAGGGATATGGCACCATTGTTGCCCTCTTGACAGAGCTGAATTCTAAAAATCAGCTCAGAAATGTGATTTGGACAGAGGCATGCCAAACTGCATTTGACTCCCTGACGTATGCCATGTGCACAGCCCCTGTGCTGGGGGCCCCTAACTTTACTAAGGACTTGATTGTTCAAACAGATGCCTCAAAACATGGCATGGGCCAGTGTTATCACAGCTAAATGAAGAGGTCCTTGACCAACCTGTAGCCGTCATCTCCAGGAGGTTACTCCCCAGGGAACAGAAGTGGAGTGCTATAGAAAGAAAAGTTTTTGCTGTGGTCTGGGATCTGTAGAAGTTGAGGCCATGCCTGTTTGGCACTCTCTTCCTGATTCAGACTGACCTCAGACCCCTCAAGTGGCTAATACAAATGAGGGGTGAGAATTCCAAATTGTTGAGGTGGTACTTTTCCCTACAGGGTATGGACTTCAGGGCGGAACACAGACCGGGGTTAAACCACGCAAATGCTGGCGGTCTATCTAGGTTTTTCCGCCATAGGGATGAGAACTCTCTAGAGGTTGGGTAGATCGCATCACTTACAGCTGGAGGGGACCCGTGTTAGACATGTCATTGCTAGGATGGTCTTCCCCCAACTTTTTGCCTGCTTACATCCACTTTTTGCAGTATCTTTTTGTTGGCCTTAGGACTCTGAGCACTTTACTGCTGCTACACCAGTGCTAAAGTGCATGGGCTGCTCTGCTAAAAAATAGTGATTGGCATATTTAGTTTTCTTATAAGTACCTTGTACTGTGGTATACCATATACCCAGGGCCTGTAATCTAAATGCTACTAGTGGGCCTACAGCACAAGTTGTGCAATCCACACAAGTAGCCTTTCAAACCTGTCTTGGGCCTGCCATCACAAGGACTCTGTTTGCTGTTTACTGCCACTTTGACTTAACATTGAAAACCACATGCCAACCCTTAAACACCCATTTGATTACACATAGGTCACCCCTAAGTTAAGCCCTATGTATGCCTATGGGCAGGGTGCTGTGTAACTAAAAAGTAGGGCATGTACTTTAAAGTTTTACATGTCCTGGTAGTGATAAAGTGGTGCATTCTTTTTTCACTACTGTGAGGCCTACTCCTCCCATAGGTTAGCATTTGGAATTCCTTAAAAAACATTTATGCTGAAATTAATGATTGCAAAGGACTAGCTTAGTCATGCTTCATATCTTTGGAATGGTAATAATACATCCTCTTTAATGGTAAAGTCGGATTTGACATTACTATTTTAGAAATGACACTTTTAGAGAGTGGGCATTTCTCTACTCTTAACTTTGCTCTTTGTGCCTGGAACCTTTCTCCAATACACGTCTGGGCAGGGTGAGAACTACACTTTGTGCATCTCCTCTAGACAGCCGCAATCACAGGAAGGGTTGGTATGACAGAGGATTCAGCTGCATTCGTCTGCTTTCTTATAGCCTTCTTAGGCAGGAAGGGGAAGTGGGAGCTAACACTTACATCTGAATTGAAAATGTCATATGTCCCACAAATAGGGCTGATTACCCTCCACAGACAGGGCTGGGATGAAACAGGACCTGTGCACTTAAAGGAGTGCTTTAAAGTAACCCCCCACTTCAATGGCACATTTGGATATAGGCTCTGACCCTACTAAGACAGTACGCTACTGGACTTGGGAACAACTCAGCTGGATTAAAGACTGCTGTGCTGTAAGGATTGCCTGAATTTTCTGAGGAATTGCTTCTCTGCTTTGCTGAGCTGCCCTGCAGCCTGCTTATCCCTGCCCTGCTGAGGACAAAGACTGGTTACATCTCACTTGAACTCAGAGTGACTCCAAGGGCTTGCTGGCATGCCTGTTTTCTGAAGACTCAAGGTCATAAAATGCTTCCTACAATGATATTATTTGTGTTATGCTTCTCCATTCATGTTAGCAATACAAGTTTGCATTTTACCAGTATTTCCCATTTATTTTGTTTCAGTTGTCCAGCTCCTACCATAGCCATGAAACATGCTTTTTGCTTAGCCAGCCAAAAGGTTGGTCTTTATAGATAACGATCCCTGTCTAACTTTGATAATACCAGAAGGTCAGAGCAATAATTCCTGTTTGGAAAAATGCATGCATTTGTTAGGGTGCGGGACGGTAACATTAGCAATATAGCAATACAAAATTATCACAGACAAGATATTGAGGTCCACAATATCGAATTTACATATATACAATATAAACTACCAAAATACCGACTGCAAAAATATTGTGGACTCAAATATTGATATCACTACATAGAATATAAAAAATAAATTAAATTAATGTTTTAAAAATCCAATAATTTTTTTTGAAAAATATATAACATTAAAACTTGAAAATCATATTTTAATAAATGTAAATACATATAACATTTTAAAACCTTTAGCAAATAATATGAAATACGAATATTAAATTATAAAATTATATATTTTACTTGAAATAATAAAACACAACATAAAAATCAGTAATAAATAATAATTTTATATTTAAACATTTAAGACCAATATTAAACAATAAAAGAATATGTTAAAAACTAATATTTGTTGAATACTAAAACACATGAAAAGTGTTTAAAAACAATTCATAACAAAATTGTAATCATTTTAAATATATACACTTTTAAATAACATATGCTCAAAATATATTTAGAAAAAAATGCAGAATTAAATACAAATGAAGACTCCAATCTAAAAACACAAAAAAATCTAATATGCCACTGTAACTGCAATCCTACAATCATTAATACAAATACATAAAGTATGGGAGGAATAAGTCTAATCTCACAAACATTAGAGACAATGCTAACATTGGGGGGAGTTTGGGAATAAACCGTTCCAACTCCAATGCAATCAACAGTAGAAAAACTAAAAATATTAGACTGGTCTGAGTTACTATTCTAACTGCAGTCTGGCAAATGTTGCAGAAAGTGGATATATTGGGGGGGATGATGGGGGTTAACATTTACAAATTCAGCTTAAAACATATTGCAGAAAGTGCACTGGCGGGGTTGAGAGGATAGATTTACTATTACAATTCTAACTCCAATCCTGCACACATTTGGGAAAGTGCATTCATGGGAGAGGGAGGCAGATTTAGTATTCTAACTCCAGCCTAACAAATTTTAAAGAAAGTGAATGAGGGGTCATATTTAGTATTCTAACGCCAATCTAGCAAACGTTACGTTTACTATTCTAACTCCTGTGTAACAAACATTGAGCAAAGTGCATATATTTGTGGCGAGGTTGCATTCAATATACCCATATAAATTAATGACACATTAAAAATATTTTTTTTACAAAAATCATAAAATAACTTTGCCATTTCTAAATTTTGAACAATATATAAAATATGTTTATATTTAGATAGGAAATACATTTAAAAAACTATACAAATAATTCTAAAATAAAAAAGATATCTCAAACACACTCATAAAACAAACATACAATTAGAAACATTATGACATAAAATTACTATTTAACAAACATTATTTTTGCATTTCTAATAAACATGTAATCATATATACATTTGAATTAATTACAAAATATTGTTTAAAATAAATCTCAAATAAAAAACTCAACCAAATCTGTATTATACCACAAATAGTTTTGAAAAGTATGTTAAAATATTATAATTTTAAAATAACATAGAAATGAGCATTAATATATATTTCAAAATGTCCACCCATCTTTCCAATAAACTCTACAACCCAAATTTAAATGCAGTACAGAATCAAAAAAAAATATTACACATTTAAACAATATAACACCAATTAGAATACACAGAATAGCACATTCAGTCCATTGACATAAAATCGAATAACAAAAATTATTAGCAGTTGTCTATATACATATTATTAGATAGTGCCTAGCAGCAGTGTGCCTGCGCTGCTCGCTCTGCAAGACTGCTGTAGTAGAGTATGGGAGAGAAGCCGCGCCCACTTTCCTACCATATGAGCTTGTGTCATTGTCTTTCGTAAATGCTGCCTTCAGATTCATTAATAGGTTTGTTAGTCCCTCCTTAGTAGGGCCTTGTGTTCATTTGTACCCTCCCATGGCGACTGCCCCTTTTACTCAGTTGTTACACAGGACCTGTTATTTAGTCTGTAAGTTTTATTAAGTTTCTCCTACTACATGCTGGACATGCGCTGCTTCAGCTGAAACAGCTTGTGTTTTTTGAGCATCATGGCCGCCCCGTAACATGGGTGCCTGCTTTCAATCAGTTTAACCCGGCATTATCTCGTGTCTGTTTCAAGCCCCCAAGTAAAATGGATTTAAAAATGATTAGCGAATTAAGCCATGTGAATTCCAGGTAGCAAATAATCCTGTGCTAATTGGCTGAAACTGACAACAGCTCATCTGTGTTACATGTCGTTTGTACTAAAGCCACCTGACGGGTTATTTTCAAAAGCCTGTTTTATTAACAACAACACCACCACCAATACCACCACCACCAATACAACCACCACCAATACCACCACCACCATCAATACCACCACCTCCACCAATACCACCACCACCAATACCACCACCACCAATACCACTAACACCACCACCACCAATACCACCACCACCAATACCACCACCACCAATACCAAAACCAAGACCACCACCAACACCACCACCACCAATAGCAACACCACCAATACTACCACCACCAATAATGCCACCACCTATACCACCACCATCAATACCACCACCTCCACCAATACCACCACCAATACCAACAATACCACTGCCAATACCACTACCACCACCACCAATACCACTACCACCACCACCAATACCACCACCACCACCAATACTACCACCACCAATACTACCACCACCACTACCACCACTACCCCTACCACCAATACCACCACCAATACCATCACCACTACCTATACCACCAACAACAAACCCACCACCGCCACTACCTATACCACCACTACCAAGACCCCTACCACCAATACCACCACCAATACCACCACCACCAATACCACAACCACCACCAATAACACCAATACCAATACCACCACCACAAACAATACCACCACCTCCACCACAACAAATGCCACCACCAATACCACCACCACCAATACCACCACCATCAACACCACCACCCATACCACCACAACCAATACCACCACCACCACCACCAATACCACCGCCAATACCAATACCACCACTAATACCACCACCACCAATACCACCACCACTACCACCAACACTACCACCAATACTACCATGACCAATACCAATACCACCACCAATGCCAATACCACCACCAACAATACCAATACCACCACCACCAATCCCACCACTACCACTGATACCATCACCATCAATACCTCCACCAATACCACTACCAATACCACCACCACCCCTAATACCACCACCACCAATACCACCACCACCAGCACCACCAATACCACTACCAATACCACCACCATCAATACCACCACCACGACTACCACCACCACCAATACCACCACCACCACCAATACTACCACCACCAATACTACCACCACCACTACCACCACTACCACCACCAATACCATCACCACTACCTATACCACCAACAACAAACCCACCACCACCACTACCTATACCACCACCACCAAGACCCCTACCACCAATACCACCACCAATACCACCACCACCAACACCACAACCACCACCAATAACACCAATACCACCACCACAAACAATACCACCACCTCCACCACAACAAATGCCACCACCAATACCACCACCACCAATACCACCACCATCAACACCACCACCCATACCACCACAACCAATACCACCACCAATACCACCACCACCACCAATACCACCGCCAATACCAATACCACCACTAATACCACCAATACCACCACTACCACCAACACTACCAAAACCACCACCAATACTACCATGACCAATACCAATACCACCACCAATGCCAATACCACCACCAATACCACCACCAACAATACCAATACCACCACCACCAATCCCACCACTACCACTAATACCATCACCATCAATACCTCCACCAATACCACTACCAATACCACCACCACCCCTAATACCACCACCACCAATACCACCACCACCAGCACCACCAATACCACTACCAATACCACCACCATCATTACCACCACCACCAATACTACCACCACCAATACCACCATCACCACCAATATGACCACCAATACCAACACTAATACCACCACCACCAATACCACCACCAATACAATCACCACCACTAATACCATCACCCCCCACCAATACCACTACCACCAAAACCACCACCACCACCAATACCACCAATCCCATCAGCACCAATACCACCACCTCCACCAATACCACCAATCCCATCAGCACCAATACCACCACCTCCACCAATACCACCACCAATACAACCACCACCAATACCACCACCATTGCCAATACCCCAACACCAATACCACCACCACCACTATCACCACCAATAACACACAACCACCACCAATAACAACAACACCAATACCACCACCACCAATTCCAATACCACCACCACCAATACCACCACCATTACCAATACCACCACCAATACCACCAATACCACCACCAATACCACCAATACCACCACCAATACCACCACTACCAATACCACTAATACTACCACCAATACCAATACCACCACCAATACCAGTATCACCAATACCACCACTACCAATACCACCACCACCAATACCAATACTGCCACCACCAATACCACTACCACCACCACCAATACTACCACCACCAATACCAATGCCACCGCCACCAATACGAATACCGCCACCACCAATACCACCACCACCAATGCCACCACCACCCATACCACCACCACCACCAATACCACCACCATCAATGCCACCAATAGCAATACCACCACCAATACCAATACCACCACCAATACCACCACCAGCACCATCAATACCACTACCAATACCACCACCACCAATACCACCACCACCAATACCATCACCAACAATACCAATACTACCACCACCAATACCACCATCACCACCAATACGACCACCAATATGACCACCAATACCACCACTAATACCACCACCAATACCACCACCAATACAATCACCACCACTAATACCACCACCACCCCCACCACCAATACCACCACCACCAATACCACCACTACCAATACCACCAATCCCATCAGCACCAATACCACCACCTCCACCAATCCCACCACTCCCATCAGCACCAATACCACCACCTCCACCAATACCACCAATACCACCACCAATACAACCACCACCAATTCCACCACCACCACCAATACCCCAACACCAATACCACCACCAATACCACAACCACCGCCAATAACACCAATACCACCACCACCAATTCAAATACCACCACCACCAATACCACCACCAATACCAATACCACCAATACCACCACCAATACCACCAACAATACCACTAATACCACCACCAATACCACCACCAGCAATAACGGTACCACCAATGCCAATACCAATACCACCACCACCAATACCAATACTGCCACCACCAATACCACTACCACCACCACCAATACCACCAATACCACCACCAATACAACCACCACCAATACGAATACCACCACCACCAATACCACCACCACCAATACCACCATCACCAATACCACCGCCACCACCAATGCCATCACCACCAATACCACCACCATCAATACCACCAATAGCAATACCACCACCACCACCAATACCAATACCACCACCATCAATACCAATACCACCACCTCAGCGCCTCTCGCTCACTAGTAATAGCAGGGGCCCTGTACAAGGCCGGAGCTGCAGACAGGACCCTCCCTCCCTCCATGCCTGCCATAAAGCACAGCCCGCCTTGCACAAGTAGGTGAAGCCAGGGCCCTACTACAGGTGGAGTGTTTTTTATTAGGCCAAAGATAGCAATAACATTATGCAATGCCACCCTTCACACACAAATCACGGAGAGGGCAGGAAATAGCCCCCCCGCTCTTCCTCCTGAGCCTCAACAGTGTAATCACAGAGCAAAAGGAATTGGAGTGCTTTATTAGTGTTTATAGCTCGGATCATGTAACGCTCACTTCACACTTTGGGGCATATTATCAACAAACAGCAATGATTATCGCTAAGCGTGTTTAGCGCGGTTTTTCTTATCGCCGGGGATCGCTGGATTTTATCGCCGAGATAGCGCGTTATTATCAATGCTTATCTCCAAGGCGATAATAAATCCAGCGGGGAAATGCGAGAATATCTCATGAATCCAGCGATAAAAACTCAGAGATAGGTAAAACCTTGTTAACACGATATGGTGCACTTAGCCTGACAATCCACCTCCCATAGGATAATATAGCTAAGTCAGGAATTTTGCAGACGTTAGATTCCAGCGTTAATGGGGGTTTAGCGCAATTTTAATTGTCACTACGCGGGTCCGGGCCATCGTTGTAAATACCGCAAAGCTGCGTTAGCGATGTATTCCCATGAAGTTATGTGAGGAACGCCTACTTTGCATCTCATTAGCGATGCGATTCAAGGCGTTAGTAAAAACGGGTGCTAGCACAAGGAAACACGCGCTAAAGCCTGGTAGCGTGTCCTTGATAATACTGCGAATAACTTATCACCGCTTTTCGGCAGAAAACGGCCGCTAAAGCGGCAATAATGGCCTTGATAATATGCCCCTTTGTGTCTATGTAATTTACAACACTTACACATTTTCTTCACTGCACTATTTATCACTACTTTGAAGACATCACATGCCGGTCTCTTCCTCTGATATTTACAATCTAACAAGCAGTTGAGATGGCCCCTTTATTGCAATGCGATAGGTCTCACATTTGTGAGAGTTTAAGCTATTAGTATTGTAAATGACAATGCTTTTTATTTATTTTTTAAAACCCAAAACATAAATAAAAGGCATTGTCATTTAAAATACAAATAGCTAAAACTTGCGTGAATGCGCGACCTATTGCATTGCAAATGCTTGTTAAAATGAGTACCCACTCAATCCTCCAATAAACTCACCAACCTTAAAAAATACATTACAATAATTAACAATAACATTTAAATAAAAATACAATATAATTAAATAGCATCATAAAAAATGATATTAAAGTAAACAATATTTAAAATGTCAACACTATAGTAAAACCTTTAAAAAATGATTTACTTACATTCAATATTTTGATCTAGGATATTTTTTTAATCATTATATTTTGTCCATTATTTTATGTTAAGATGGCATTTTGAATTCAATTTTTTTGGTGGAAATACAATCACAATTCCCTCTGACATAATTTTTTTAATACCCTTTATGGAGTTGCATGTATATAAAAGACAATCACTGTATTAACATAAGTTATCTGAGAACCTGTCCACCAACATAATTGTATTTCAGGTGGTTTCTTTCACACAAATTTCGTATACTTGAATATGTGGCCTGTTAATGAACAAATGAATACGTTTAATAAGTCCACCTGTGGGTCTACCCATCTTATGGACATGAGTTGGATTTTTATAGAAACCCTGTTTACCCTCAAGAATGAAACCTTGCAGTGCACCTGTCTTCTGGAAACATACTAAATCACTGCATCTCAGCTATGAATAACATTTGGAGTACCCAGATATTGTGGGACATCAGCAATTTTTCAAGAAAAACTTGTTAAGATCTTGTAATCAGTGAATGTTAACTACTAAGGTAACTAGTAAATGCATTTGTCCTTTCGGAAGAAAAGTGACCCTGCTTTGTGAATTAAAGGAAACAATGTGCACCTCCAAATCAGGATTAAAGTGAATCAACTATTGTACTGAACCATGAAAACTCTTTAACATCTATTTATTTAAGTTTACAATACTTAATTATATTCATATGTTCTCCAAACACATGCTCCTATTGATGATACATGTAGGTATCTAGAGGTATCTACTAATCACCATCCACGAGTTCTCGAAGATTCTGGCAGAGTATAGTGACTCCAGGGTCATAAAAGCTTACCTTAATGTGTTCTTTACCATCAATACCATTCTGCCTAACAATATCATTACTATCAATTTCTGCCTCAGTCAGATAACTGAATTCATTAGAGTTTAGGTAAGAAAGTGGATTAGTTTTTGGGCTAGGCATATGCCCACCTCAAGAAATATTAAAACTATTCCAGCAGGGTAAACCTCAAAAGTCACTAAATGAACCTCAGATCAACTCTCTGGTAGCTATGGCACAGAGCAAACAGGCTTAACTTGTGGCAATGTGTAATGTATTTATGCACTGCCAAAAAAGTAACAAAGCTTTTAATGCTGCTTGCATGACAGGCCTACCATCTTCCTGGTCAAGGTCCATAATCATACCAGTATTCAAGAAAGAGGCAAGAGCAGATTCATGATGCTGCAGACCTATTTCACTTATTGGCTCAGTAGTTAGGATTGTGGGAGAGTGATCTTCTCTAGACTGACTGACTGGTTAGAGCAGTGATACTCAAAGTACGGTCCGGGGGCCACTTGCGGCCCTCTTGGCCTTAAAATGCAGCCCCCCTGATGAACAGCAGCACAAGCTGCTGTTTAGTAACTGAGCAACAATATTCAGAAAAAAATGTTAAATAAATGGGCAAGCATTTATTAACCTGTAAATAAATGCCTACCCACTTATTTAACATGTTTTGACACCTCCTTACACAATCCCTGACCCACCCAGACCCCCTACTGCCACCCTGCTGGCATCAGTGCGGCCCTCGGTCATACGGCTGACTGTACTTTGCGGCCCCTGGGCAAATATTTGCGAGTACCTGTGGGTTAGAGCAATATAATGTAATCTCCAACATTAAAATGTGGGTTCAGGTCAGGGAAAAGGACCATACATCAGTGTCTTAACTCACAGTTGATTATAAGTATACTGTATCTAAGAGAGGCAGACTGCACTTGGCTTTTATGGACTTAACATCTGCTTTTGACCGAGTGAATAGATCCAAATTGTGGCTTCTGTTGATTAATTTAAAAGTGGAGCGCAAAACTGTTAATTTATTACATGAGCTCCACATGGACCTTTCTGCGGCTGTGAGATATAACCAGATTATGAGTCTTTCCTAATCCTTAAATGTACATAGGGGAGTCAGGCAGGGCTGTATTTTAGAACCCCTTTTATTTAGTTTATATATTAACAACCTGTAGCCAAACGTATGCACAGCATGTTGAGATATTCCACAGGCGGGCACCCAGCTAATTCCTGCGCTCCTTTATGCGTATGACATTACGGCTCTAGCGATTGCTGTATTTGTTCATAAAATCTATGAATTTGCTAGATATGAGTACCAATTTTTCCAAGTCTCACACAATGGTATTGGGCCCGATAAATAGAAGCTAGAGAAATCAGTATGGGTAAGGCGTTGAAATAACTAGGGTTTCTACCTTTTCTTACTTAGTAGTCCTGTCTGTTGTTCTTCTAAGAAAAGCAAAAAGAAATTATATGTAAAAACCCACAGCTGCAGTTCTTGACTTTGCCAAAGATTGGGGGCCAAATCAGTGCAGGCCCTGCTGAAATTTTACAAGACGAAATGCATCTCCATCGCCTGCTATGGGAGTGACATCTGGGGATATAAGGATTCTGTGGACCTACAAGTAGTGGAATAGAAATTATTAAGAAGTTTGCTATCTGTATCTCAATCCATAGCCTCCTATGGCGGCCAAGAAGAATTGGGGATGGGGTACATTTTGGACCTGGTGGCTGTCTTGCCAGTGTTGCGCTGAAGTAGGATCTGGATTAACCCTGATCTGGATCTGAACCAGAAAATAGCCAAAGATTGGTTGTCCCTGGAGAGGGTGAACAGTATTCCCTACCTCTGCCACATTAAGATCTTTGTGGAGAAACTGGATCACCCTGAATTGTATGTGTCTCCAAATGGGTTCACTAGGAGAGATTTGAACTGGGCTAAGCGTAATTTTTTGTCTATCATATGTGTGGAGAGAGAAGCAAGGGATCTCACTAAACCCCCAGTATGGGCCTAAATTTTATTAAAAACCTGTCCCTCAATGGAGCCTTATTTAGTTGAGACCGCATTGCCCTACCAGTTTCCTTCTAATGAGGTTTAGATTTAGGGCATTATTATGAGTTTACCGGTCTTCGCCTGGGACCACCACTGCAGTGATTCCAGGAGGACCGCCAAGCCCCGGGTGCACCTGCCTTCCAGATTCTGGGTTGAATTCAGGAAAGATGGGCAGTGCTGCAGCAGTGTCACACCCACAGTCTGTTAGACACATAGCAGAGCCTAAATAGGCAGACTGCTGCCGTAAGGGAGCCTGCTGCACGTACATGCACTGTGTCACATGCACCATGAGATGCATGCCACACAGTGCACACACAAAAGTGCAATTGTAGGGGGGCATAACATGTTCATTCCCGCACCCACTCACATGGGCAAATTTGCCCTGGGGCCCTGTTGGGTATCGCATCCTTGCCTTTCCGCCAGCTTTTTCATGTCAGGATTACCGCCATGAAAAAGCTTGCAGAAGGGCAACTCGTATTATGGCCTGTGTTATGGCTTCTCCTTCTACTTTTGGTGGGAATGGAGTCTGTATGTAGAGGTGTCCTTTGTATCTTGTCATTGGTGACATCAGAGAGAATGTTAGGATGTTGCCAGGTTATGAAGTTGTTTGGTATCTTTTGAAGTGGAGCTTGGGAAGTTGGAGGCTGCTGTGTATCGGCCGGATTTCCCCCTGCTGTGTAGCTGTTTGTACCAATAAACTTCACCATAAGTTCAACTGATTGGTCTGCTGGTTCATCACTACAATTATCGGCGACGATCTATGAAGCTACACAGCAACATTCAAGACCCGGCGTGCATCAAAATCAACTAGAAGCGGTAAGACTGTTCCTTTTCCGCCACTTTGACTGTCTCCGCTTCGTCAAAAAGAAAGTCACACCGTTTCTCACTACTCGGCGATCCGATCTCGTCTCACTCTCAAATTATTTTTCCCAAATACAGACATTCCGTACTTCCATACCAATTCTTCGCACACCATACAAGCCTTACCGGTCGCAGCTCCCTTTCCGCAAAGAAAGCGCCATTGGTATTTTCAAGCGTGAATCGCCAGCAGCTGTTTTCAAAAATGTGATCTTTCCGATCATGCGCATCAGTTGTTCATAGCGCATGCGCAGTAGGCCTCAATTTGCCTGAACCACTCACGCACTTCCCGAGTACGCAGCTGTCGCTTAGCAACAACAAGCTTGCTCTAAAAGTGTTTTCGACATCATTGAAATGTTCAGTCTTTGCAGATTTCGACGATCGGCACTTCTATCTCTCAATACAACGGTTTACCGGTGATTTGCACACCTTCTCTGTGCGAATAACAACATTTTTAAAGAAGCATCACGGTGATTCGCACACCTCTACGAATACTTACTCCATAAAAAAAAAAGCACAATACAAAACTGAAACGGTGATTCGCACACCTTCAAAGTGCATATACCAAAAGCATTTAAGAAGCATCACGGTGATTCGCACACCGCTGTTTGTAGTTTGTTATTGACTTTTCACCGCATTACAATATAACCTGATATTTACCATTTCAAACCTTGTCAGTTTTATATGGTAATCCGCACACCTGTGATGATTCATAATATTATTTCCCATCACTATTAATAATATTTTTTTTATTTCATTCACATAGATTTGTCTATCTGTCTATCATGTTCGTCTTTATATATTTGGTCTTGTTCTTCAAAAAAAAATTATTTTCTTTTTCTTTCTCCTCTGCACATTTTCTATTTTCTTTCTACTTTCTTTCTTTCTTATATTGTCCTTTCTGCTTTACTTACATCATGCAATCTGTGACTCCTCCCTCTTTTCTTGAATCCCCTGGTGAACCTCCTGTTCGCTCCGAGATATGGTTTGATGCTTTCCAAACCTATCTTGGTGCCATCGGTACTTCACGATTCAATAGTGAACGGAAAAAATACCTTCTTCTTCATTCCTTGGGATTCGTGGGGAGATCCATCTTTAAACATCTTCCTGAAATTGACCATCCTCCTGGGGAAGAAATAGATGTTTTCCAGGATACTATCTTGAAACTCAAAACAAGATTTGACAAGCAACCTAGCTTGATGGTCCTTCGGCACAAATTTCTCAAGAGACAACAAGGAGAAAGCGAAGATGTTGATTCTTACATTTCAGGTCTACGTATGTTGGCTTCTGTATTCCAATTTGACACATTTACTGACCAATTGATTAGAGATCAATTTGTGTGCCACTGCAGAGACAAACAAATCCGTCAAAAATTGTTATCTTTAGCAAATCCCTCTTTGGAAGAAACAATTAAGATTGCCAAGAGCATCGAGACATCTCAAGTTTCACTGAAGGAGCTCGAAGTTAAGCCTGTTGATCCTGTCAATGTAGTTGCTGAGACCAACAAGTTTTAACTCGCTACATCTCAGCCTGGTTCATCAAAAAATTTCCAAAATAAGTCTTCAAACAGTGCCAAAAATAGTTCTACTTCAAAGAATGATTTCCATAATGCCAAGCATATCTGTTACCGTTGCGGTAATTCACCTCATCAAAAAGGGGGGAGATGTCCAGGAGCTAACGCAATCTGCAATTATTGCAAGAAAACAGGACATTTTTTAAAAGTTTGCTTAAAAAAGAAATATCGCAGAAGAACTGATGCATGTGTCATAGAATCTGATCAAGAGTCTGATACTGAGGTTGTTTCTGTAATAGTTGATCCACATGATGTTATTTCAAACGTTCATGATTCCTCTGATTGCATCGACCCTATTGTTGAAACTTGTGAGGGTGATAAGTGTCTCAATCTACTTGTGGATTCTGGGGCAAGAATCACCATGATAACACAAAAATTATTTAATGAGACTTGGGTTGACAGATCATTAGAACCTCCTGATCGCTCCCCTGTTTCATATGAGGGTCGCAAAATTGATTTATTAGGATTTTTTGAGGATGATCTCATGTTCAAGGGGAGGAAAATACGGGGAAAGATCTATGTTGCCATCAAAGGATTAAATATTCTGGGGTGGTATCATCAAGGCCTGTTTAGAATGATTTTAAGACCAGGTGCAGCAGAACAAGTCCTCGTTGTCACAGACGATCACAATTTGAGAGGTTGGGATGAATGCTTTCCTTCAGTTTTCTCAAAGAATCTTGGAACTATACAAAGCTTCAGACACAAAATTCTTGTAAAGGAAGGAGCGGTTCCGATTAAACATAAACTAAGGGGTGTACCCTTTAGCGTTAGAGACGATCTTGAGTCAGAAATAAAATCACTTTGTGACCAAGGGATCATCGAACCTACAGAGTCATCACTCTGGCTTTCATCTTTGGTAGTCGTGCGCAAAAAAATGTGGGAAGTTGCGTGTTTGTGTTGACTTGAGATCTCTTAACAGAGAGATCTGGGTCGATTCCCACCCTTTACCTAAAATTGATGACCTTTTTGCGTGTGTGAGGGGGTCACTTTTTTTCTCGAAGATTGACTTAGCAAGTGCATACCATCAGATAGAATTGGATCCTGAGTCGCGTCCCCTCACAGCTTTTGTCTCACCTTTGGGAACGTTTCAGTACAAGCGGATGCCTTTCGGACTCGCATCTGCAGCATCCGTTTTCCAACGAGTTATGCAAAACATGTTGAGAAATATTGACGGAGTTTTAGTATTTCAAGATGAAGTCTTGATACATTCTAAGGATGTCCTGTCGCATGATAATATACTCAAAAAGGTACTTGAGATCTTCAAAAAACGTGGGGTGGTTGTTAAATCTGAGAAGTGCAGTTTTCTTCGTGATGAAATTGAATATCTAGGTCATCTTATTTCAGGTGAAGGTATCAAGCCAAGACAGGGTTTATTAGATGCTATTACTCATGCTCCAGCCCCTCTTGATAAAACTGGTGTCAAATCTTTGCTTGGTCTTCTCGAATACTATTCTAAATTTATCCCCAATTTTGCTTCTCTGGTACGTCCTATTAGTTCCCTTCTCAGGAAAGGTGTGAGTTTCGAGTGGAACAACAATTGTGCTTCGGCTTTGAGTTCTGTGAAAGAGTGTTTAAAGAATAGCCAGGCTCTTAAACCTTTTGAAAAACAAAAGAGAGGGGTCCCACTACACCAAGGGGAACAGGACACCAGACAAAGACACTATGTCAAATAAAGAAGACCCCCTTGGGTATCTTAGATAGCATACATCCACTCATCCACATTCATTCACAAGAGTCAGGTATTAGCACCAATAGGAGTCCAAAAATAGGTAGTGTATGTAGAATAATCAGTATATTTATTTATAATCATTAAAATCGTTAAAAAACATTAAAAACACTTGATCACAAAAAATCAATAAGGGAGGCAAACAAACTGAAAGGGAAGTACACAAGCAGCCAAATCTTGTAATGTAAACCTATCAGGCACTTAGGGAAACAACAATCAAAAACTGACAAGATCAAGGGTACATATTTCATCAATGTGTCACGTTTTTCTTGTATGATTATATCCCAAGGTATTAATCTTTGTGCCTTAGTGGACCTAGTTCTTTATCGGTGTCCAAAAGCGTTGTGTGGATCCTTCCCATACAGTCTGTACAACCAAGCGACGCGTTTCGGTGGTGTCTAGTAATTCCCCACCTTCTTCAGGCTAGCACAAATGCTTGTAACACAACTCCCTCAACAGATAAATTCTGGAAGATTAAAAAGATATATATAAAAAAAACATGTACTTTATATCTATATATACATACACATTTATCAAGTAGATTGTTTAACATGGTAATGACAATTCAAGATTGGATTTACATGTTTATGTGTCAGGGCAACATACAACCTAACTTGAATGTAGAGACCTCGTCATTGAAACCAATGATTGTCAATACCCAACTCTCGTCCTCCATTGTGGTGTCATACCTAGCACTCTACAACATTCATCCAATTCCATAGTTCCACTAAATTCATTCATACAAATCTCATACATCACAAGTTTAAGAGAGAAGTACCCACCTAATAAGGGATGTACTAGTGAATTAAGATTGTCACTACTTCATTAGTGACATCTATCAGCAGCCGAGTCTATTGTGGCATTCAGTTCTCAATAAAAAAAGGGGGGGTGAGTGATCTCCTCCCTAAGGAAATATATAATAAATGTGCATTAGAGAAATTTATTCATGTAATTTTATCTATCGGGAGGGAGTTGTGTTACAAGCATTTGTGCTAGCCTGAAGAAGGTGGGGAATTACTAGACACCACCGAAACGCGTCGCTTTGTTGTACAGACTGTATGGGAAGGATCCACACAACGCTTTTGGACACCGATAAAGAACTAGGTCCACTAAGGCACAAAGATTAATACCTTGGGATATAATCATACAAGAAAAACGTGACACATTGATGAAATATGTACCCTTGATCTTGTCAGTTTTTGATTGTTGTTTCCCTAAGTGCCTGATAGGTTTACATTACAAGATTTGGCTGCTTGTGTACTTCCCTTTCAGTTTTTTTGCCTCCCTTATTGATTTTTTGTGATCAAGTGTTTTTAATGTTTTTTAACGATTTTAATGATTATAAATAAATATACTGATTATTCTACATACACTACCTATTTTTGGACTCCTATTGGTGCTAATACCTGACTCTTGTGAATGAATGTGGATGAGTGGATGTATGCTATCTAAGATACCCAAGGGGGTCTTCTTTATTTGACATAGTGTCTTTGTCTGGTGTCCTGTTCCCCTTGGTGTAGTGGGACCCCTCTCTTTTGTTTTTCAACTACTTAGCACAGTCCGTGTGACTGGAGAGCCAGGGACTCCGTCCCTTTCCCATTATTTTTTTATACACTGTTGTGTAGTTTGGATCCTAATTAACTCTGATAAATGGATCCTTTTAAAACCTTTGGGTTTAGCGAGGATCAATACAATAGAATCATCAATAGTAATAAGAGTAATAAAATCACAGTGGTGACTGGGAATGGTGAAAAATGGGGTTCGCTTCTTAATTTAAAAAAGAAGTTGATAAGAACAGAAGCCCACGCAGAATTTTTAATTGAATACGTCAAATCTGGTGTAATACCGATTGGTCTCCAGATTCGCAATGAACCGGGTTTATTCATTGAGAATAAAAAAGTTTTAGAAACTTGGACTCAAATATCAAATCGCTGCAGTCGCGATTGGATGCTTCTCATTATCGAGACTGCCCAGGAAATTATCATAATAGAAAGAGAAGCTATTGCCAAACTAGAACAGGAATTGTCAGAAAAAACAGCGCTAGGGGATGCTAAATCAAAATTGGAGGAGATTAACAAGGATGTGGATGGGTACAGAGATTACCTTACCAACAAAAAGACCAATAAATTGAAAAAAGATATTAATAGATTTAGTCAGGAACTTGCATACCCTTTCCTCAAAGATAACTATTATGAACAGAAAATTGAACCCGGATGGGACAGAAATTACTCTAGAAGACCGAGATACACACGTAACAACAGAAAACAAATTACATTTTCAGACACCACTGGATCTAGCAGTGATGAGGAATACACACATAGGGAAGATAGCGCACGAGGACCCATGGAACAACAGGGGACTTTTTTAGAACAACGACACAGAAGAGGCAGATTCAATGGGAACCAAGCAGGGGGTCAACCAGTTCGGAACCAACCTCAACAGGAGTATATGCAAACCAGACGCCAGAGATACTGGCGGTAGACAAAATGCCTATCATCAATCTATCCAACAGAACACTAAACAAGAATGAAATCGAAATATTGAGCAAGGGGTTTAGTTTTGTCCCCACTCCAACCACTAATAGATTTCAACTGGAAAGGGATTTACGATCCTTCTTTAGAAAGATTAGGTTAAGGAGGTTTTTTGAAGGTAAACCAATGAGTGAGTCGAATAACGTGACAGGACTAAAACCTAAATCTACATTTACGCCCTCTTTAGGTTCAGTGGGACACAACATAGAAACCTTTGAGAGAGTTGTGGAGATTGAGGTCCAAAATATCCTTAAAAATGAATTTACTCAAACACACAATTTAAATAGGGCTCAACGAATAGCTATTAGTACTCTTAAAGAGGATCATTCCATCACGATCAAACCCGCGGATAAAGGGGGTGGGGTCGTGGTATTTGATACACAAGATTATGACGTAAGAATGTTTAGCCTACTGAATATTGAGGAACATTATGAAAGAATTCACCAAAAGGAGATTATCGATCTCTCCAAAAAATGCAGCGACCTCTTAAAGGTAGCTAGAGAAGAAAACTGGATATGTGAACAGGAATATAAGTTCCTACATAACACCAACCCTAAAATCCCGGCCATATACGGTCTTCCGAAGATCCACAAGGACCCCCAAAATCCCCCCATGAGACCTATTGTCAGCTGTTTGGGTTCTATTTTAGAACCCTTCAGCAAATATATCGACTTTTTTCTAAAGCCCATGGTCAGCCAATTAAAATCTTATGTCAAAGACACTACCCACATTATAGGCCTGGTTGAGAATAAATTGTTCTGTGAAGAAACTCAATGTCTTGTCACCCTCGACATTGAGGCTCTTTACACGAACATACCGCAACAATCTACTGTTCAGGTCATTGAAGAGATCCTCAATAACACAACTATTGAGGGAGTCAACAAAGAGTTCATTATTGAATGCACCAATTTAGTATTGAAAAACAACATCTTTCTATTCAAGGACCAACTATTTCGCCAGAAGAAGGGGACCAGCATGGGCGCAACCTGTGCGCCCAGTCTGGCATGTCTTTATGTGGGACATTTTGAAGACAGACACATTTACAATCAAATGGCACCATTTTATGAGAACATCAGCGAATGGCATCGTTTTATCGACGATGTATTCTTTATTTGGACTGGCCCAATTGAACAATTAGAAGAGTTCCTGAGTTGGTTGAACTTAGGGGACACAAACTTAAAGTTTACTGGACATTTTAGCAAGACCAGTGTTGATTATCTAGATATCACGATTGCTGCAAGGGGTGGCATATTGGAAGTAGAACTATACACCAAACCTATGGACAAAAACACTCTTCTTCATTACTCCAGTTACCACCCCCTATCTCAGAAGAACAATATCCCGTTTAGTCAGTTTCTCAGGCTAAGGAGAAACTGCACTGAGCTGGATGATTTCTATAAACACTCACAGGTCCTTAAAAAGAAATTAGGAGATAGGGGCTACCCTAAGAAGCTGATATCCCACTCCTTTAAAAGAGCGCGTTTCTATAATAGAGAGGCTATGTTCGAACAAACCAAAAAGAAAGAAGATGAGATGACCAAAATTGTCTTTGTGAGTCAGTTTTATGGAATCAGCAATAAGATCAAAAATGTCATCAATAGACATTGGACCATTTTGAATAATGAGGAGACCGTGATACTAGAGAGACCAATCTTTGCTTACAAACGTAATACTAACTTACGCAATCAATTGGTCCATACGTATAGAGAGGCCAGTAACCAAAAACAGAGAACGATTGACAACTCCAAACCCACAGGCAATGTAAGATGTGGCAATTGCTCTGTGTGTGCAGAATGCATCGTGGCCAAAGAGATTAAGCACAATGGCAGAACGATTGTGACACATACTCTCAACAACTGCCGGAGCAAAAATATCATCTATTTTCTTAAATGTCCGTGTGGCCACGCATACATCGGTGAGACAAGCCGAGAATTACGTGTTCGCCTCCTAGAGCATAGATCTGCAATTAGGACTAAGAAAATGAATGCCCCACTAGTCTCACATTTTCAAGAAACGGGACATCGTGAAAATGACCTGTCCTGGTTTATCTTAGAAAAAATCACACTGAACAAAAGAGGAGGCAACATGGATGACAAAAGAAAGGCCAGAGAACAGTGGTACATCTGTATATTTAACACGGTAAGGCAGGGCCTCAACTCACGTGAGGAATGGGAAAAACTCATAAGATAAAGATGCTCTATAAACTAAATAGGGCCCACCTAATTCATGTGTCTCTCACCAGGTTCAGTTCGATGGATTAGCCACCATAGCATTATCTTGTACAATAGTAATCTGTCCTGCTAGTATTCATATTTGCATGCAGGATATCAAGGGTTCTCATACCATAAACATAGGTTGACAGGTTGCTTTGTTATACCTCACAGGAGCTCCTAACTCCATATGAGATATGGTTTAGGCTCTTTTTTGACAGCACCAGGCTATAATAACTCAATTCTAGGACATTGGTTTTCATTATTGTCTTTCCTTTTTTATGCTAACCACTTGGTGGCAATCCCAGGCAACACACTCATAGATGAGCCTATTTGAATCCTAAATATTGAGTGTTGAATAACCTTTTTCCTTGCTAGACCATTTAGGACCACAAGTGATCAAAGAGATGTCGCCTGGATCAACACGGCACTCTTATGTTAATACAAACCTCCAGGCTATATAGATTATCGATATTATTTCTAGTGGAATTATAGTCATAATTCTACTTATTTACATGTACCGGTCAGTGGATACATGATTTATCCATGTGCAGTATGAGGTTCGCTACTAGCGCTGATCGCTCTATGATGGCGTCGCCATACGCCAACATGGGGAGATCCTTGGCATCGTTACATATATTTAACCTGGACCCATTCCAAGATGGCGGCCAGTTTTCAATGGATTAACTCGATCCTTTCACGAGCAGTCCTATGTTTGTTGCCACGATACAAATCTTAATTGGAACTAATTACGGCTTTAAATAACGGTTCCGCAGTGAATCCGGCACCACGGAACAATCGCATGGACAACAGAGGCAAGTCGTGAGACTTTTTCAGTCCCGGTAAGTTTGTTTCGTTACTCTGCCCGCTAAATACTGCAGGCGTAGGACATGGTCGCACACGGATGCCTTCGAGCGGGACGGATCGTTTAGTCAATTTCATTTCGTCCCCACCTCTCGCCTGTTTTTCGCGTTAGTCTCATTAGCAAACTGGCCTTGGTTTGTGAGTATTGGGCTTCGCCAAGTTTGTAATGATGTTAGAGCATTTAATATCCCCGTAGTATCTTATGTATAGCTGAGCCAGCATGGGCAGACTCGGTCAGCTCTAGCGGTACCCCGCATTTTCTAATGCATTAAATTAACATTGATCGCGATAGCGCGAATGAATTCAGACTTAGGTGTGCATCTAAATTCCAAACAGGAACGGAGGGGAACGTGTTCACTAATGAATTGGTCGTTACATTATAAAAACACTCAAAGCAGGTTTAAATCATATATCTAGCACGATAACCGATTGGGTACGTCCCGTTTCCCTGTAGATAAACAGCACTGCTAGAAGAAAAACAATTGGATGCGGTGTTCCTCCAGACGACAGCTGGGCATTTAAGGAGCCCCATAGCCTCTGTGGGCCTCACATCCTGAAAACAACATACAAGGTACTTCCCTCATTTATATTAGAGGGGGGGTTCTATTTCTATTCTATTCTATTTTATCTTAACGTAATCAAATACAGACAATTAATTAGGGCTCTTGGCCTTTTTTCTCTTGGTCTGCCACAAAATTCACGGCGGACGGCACGCCTTTACAATTTTATCCCGAACATAATACGGTTGCCATTTCGAAAGAATATACAAGGTATTGAATTAAATTAGGACCAGTTGGGTCCCGATAGATAAAATTACATGAATAAATTTCTCTAATGCACATTTATTATATATTTCCTTAGGGAGGAGATCACTCACCCCCCCTTTTTTTATTGAGAACTGAATGCCACAATAGACTCGGCTGCTGATAGATGTCACTAATGAAGTAGTGACAATCTTAATTCACTAGTACATCCCTTATTAGGTGGGTACTTCTCTCTTAAACTTGTGATGTATGAGATTTGTATGAATTAATTTAGTGGAACTATGGAATTGGATGAATGTTGTAGAGTGCTAGGTATGACACCACAATGGAGGACGAGAGTTGGGTATTGACAATCATTGGTTTCAATGACGAGGTCTCTACATTCAAGTTAGGTTGTATGTTGCCCTGACACATAAACATGTAAATCCAATCTTGAATTGTCATTACCATGTTAAACAATCTACTTGATAAATGTGTATGTATATATAGATATAAAGTACATGTTTTTTTTATATATATCTTTTTAATCTTCCAGAATTTATCTGTTGAGGGAGTTGTGTTACAAGCATTTGTGCTAGCCTGAAGAAGGTGGGGAATTACTAGACACCACCGAAACGCGTCGCTTTGTTGTACAGACTGTATGGGAAGGATCCACACAACGCTTTTGGACACCGATAAAGAACTAGGTCCACTAAGGCACAAAGATTAATACCTTGGGATATAATCATACAAGAAAAACGTGACACATTGATGAAATATGTACCCTTGATCTTGTCAGTTTTTGATTGTTGTTTCCCTAAGTGCCTGATAGGTTTACATTACAAGATTTGGCTGCTTGTGTACTTCCCTTTCAGTTTTTTTGCCTCCCTTATTGATTTTTTGTGATCAAGTGTTTTTAATGTTTTTTAACGATTTTAATGATTATAAATAAATATACTGATTATTCTACATACACTACCTATTTTTGGACTCCTATTGGTGCTAATACCTGACTCTTGTGAATGAATGTGGATGAGTGGATGTATGCTATCTAAGATACCCAAGGGGGTCTTCTTTATTTGACATAGTGTCTTAAACCTTTTGACCCAAGTTTACATTCTTGTATAACAGTCGATGCAAGTCAAGTAGGGCTGGGGCGGTTCTTACACAAAATGAACACAGTGTTGAACGTACAGTCACTTTTGCCTCCAGAGTCCTGAGAAGCAGTGAACTTCAATACTCAGTCATTGAGAAGGAATTGTTATCATGTTTATGGGCGATTGAGAAATTTCGCCCTTACAATTGGGGAAGGCGTTTCTTGTTGAGGACCGATCACAAACCCTTGGTGCATATTCTCAGTTCGAGCACAGGGAAATCCTGCTCACCAAGAATTTCACGCATGGTGTCACGGCTCATGCAAAATCAATTCGATGTTGTACATGTCTCTGGTGGGATGAATGTCAGGGCCGACTTCTTATCTCGTTTTCCGATTGAGGAGGGAACGATTGATTCTAGTTCAAGGGATTGTAGTGAGAAAGACTTCGACGATTGTCTGATTGCTGCAATCGATCTAATGGAGCATGGTATTGGTTCCGAAGACGAGTGGTTGAAAGCTCTTTCTGACGACGTTACTTTACAGCAGGTCTGCGAATTTGTGAAATCAGGGTGGCCGAGGGAGCGTGTTCTCCTTCCTAGCCTACAGCCTTACTGGAAAGTTCAGTCTGAAATTTCTTTGGAAGATGGTATTTTGCTCAGTTCTGACAAACTTATTCCTCCGCAGCATATTAGAATGGGGATTATTACTCGTGCTCACGAGGGTCATTTAGAATCGACACTCACTAAAAGACGTATTCGTGAGTTCTTCTGCTGGCCCTCAATGGATAACCAAATCAATGAGTTTGTTGATACGTGCTCTATTTGTCGATCTGCCGATAAAGGACAAAAAGTTGTTACCCCTCCGCTAATTCTCATTGAGTGTCCTTCTGGTCCCTGGTCAAAAGTGGGTTTAGATATCATGGGGCCTCTTGAAGTATTACCTGGTGGTGGTCGGTTCATTATTGTCCTTATTGATTATGCTTCAAAATGGTCAGAGATAAAACTGGTCAGGGAGGTTACCACCAATATCGTCTTTTCCTTTCTCAAGGACGTTTTCATGCGGGAGGGGTTTCCAGAGTCATTGGTGATGGATAGCGGTACTCAATTCACCAGTTTGAGTTTTGAGAATTTCCTTTCATCATGTAACATCAAACATGTAAAGAGTTCACTTTACCATCCCCAATCAAATGGGCTGGTAGAGAGTATGAATAGAGTAGTGGGGGATTGTATTAGGTGGGCCAAGTGTGGGAATATGGACATTGTTAATTCTCTCGAGAGCATGTTATGGTTTTACAGGACCACTCCCCACTCTACTACTAAAGTCTCTCCTTTGAACTTCTGAGGGGAAGAAAGGCGAACACTAATTTTAAACCTGCCTGGATGAATAAGTGGATCAAGAATGTTCCTGATATTGATTCACTTATGGAGTTAGTGAGAGAAAATATTTCTTGCTCACAGTGCAAACAAAAGTCATGGTTTGACATTCAAAAAAGTGTCAAATTAGTTTCAGTGGGTGTCGGAGACATGGTGCGAATCAAGTCTCCTTTCCATGTCAAGAAGGGAGAGAGTAAGTTTGGCCCACCTGTTCTTGTTACCAAGGTGGGAAAGAATTCCATTCAAGTTGAAGGAGGGAAATGGTGGAATGTATGTAAAATTGTTAAAGTTAAGAATGTTATTCCATGCTCTTCTTCAGCGTCTCCTGATATTGTGGTCAGTGGACATCTCGAGGTCCCGGCTAGGAGAAGTGGGAGAAAGAAAACGATTCCTTTGAGGTACCGTATTTGAAATGTCTTGTTTTAGCGTTCTCATTTTGTATTTCTGTTCATGGATTTTTTTGTTTTATTGCCAGTTCATATGTATACTTTTTTCTTTTTTTTTTTTAAGTGAGAAAGGAGGATATGTTATGGCCTCTCCTTCTACTTTTGGTCGGAATGGAGTCTATATGTAGAGGTTTTCTTTGTATCTTGTCATTGGTGACATCAGAGAGAATGTTGGGATGTTGCCAGGTTACAAAGTCGTTTGGTATCTTTTGAAGTGGAGCTTGGGGAGTTGGAGGCTGCTGTGTATCGGCCGGATTTCCCCCTGCTGTGTAGCTGTTTGTACAAATAAACTTCACCATAAGTTCAACTGATTGGTCTCCTGGTTCATCACTACAGACTGTTCCTCCATTCCTCCCCACTTTACACAGCTCCAGCATTCGAGATCCAGGATCCTGGCTGTGCTGGAGGTGTTGGAGTGGGCTGGTTGCAGTCCAACCACCGCACAGCGGTCGAAGCGCCGTGGTTGGACAGCCACCGTGAGTATGGCGGTCCCAGGATCGCTGTACTTGTAATAAGCCCCTTAATCTTCTACACTGGTTACTTTCTGTACCTAAGTCACATAAATTAGGACCCTGTACTAGAAATAACTTTCCCCGCAGGATACATTGTATTTTATCATGTTTTGCAATGATTATTGCTCACTGCAACAACATTATATAGTGTCATTATTAAAAGAAAACATATTTGCAAGTGAGACCAGCCCTAATTTATCTTCAGATGTTACCTAGTCCCATGGAATGTTTTATTGTTGTTAGCTTTTTAGTAGCTACAGTTAGAAATAGGAAGAGAAGTGATGTGTAATTGTGGGCTAATGGTTTTTACGTATGCTCTGTTCCGAGGTGAACACATTTATTACTCACATGAATGGACTTTTTTTTCAACATGTTCTCGCAATGATTTTTGAAGAATTTCATGTGTATTTTGATTTTAGCGTAAGTGCTTTTATGGTTTTTAATTAACCGAATAACGTGTATTCTGACTGACTGGCTGAGTCATAAAGTCAAAAGAATAAACAATAAAAATTCAAATTCCAAATCAAATTAGAAAAATGAATAAATTTTAATAAACAGAATTACACCAAAACAACAGGAAACCAGTGATCTACGTTTCTAAATTTTTAAGTGAAAACAGTGCCAAGAAAGCATATAGCGACAATATTAGTCTATGATCACAGTAACTCGGACTGAGGCGCACTTTGAGGCCAACCACAATGGATACTGAGGTTGGATACACCAAGCCTGAAGACCCAGTCAAGGTTTTTGTTTTCGGACTTAAGGCCTGATTCAACTTGTGCTGGTTGGCCCATCCTCCACTAGGTTGATGTGTATTTGACTCATTCATTACCCTGGTTGAGGTGCTGACGGACAAATTTAGATTTGCCAGCCCAGTGGACATTTCTAGCATTGACAGGAATGGCCAGCATGTCAGTTCCTTTCAATGCATCGTAATTTTGCTATTACATCAACGTGACCAATCTATAGGGTAAATTCCAATTTTTTTTTATTTTCAAAATGAAAATCCGAAAGCATGGTTTTCTTTTCGGAAATAAAAAATACAAAAAACCAATGCCCCCACGCCATGGGAATTTCCTCTTATGTTGAGGGGCTCATTGGGCACTTTTATTTTGTAATTCTTTTTTGAATCATTTATTTATTCATTTTAACTAGTAGATAAAATCAGTAACTATTACAAACAGGGAGGCAGTTAAGGCAGAATACATGTAAGAGATGTCCTAAAAAAGTCTACATAGGAGGCGCAGCAATATAAGTACAAGATTAATGTTCCAAAAATACTGTTACCTCCAAAACACAAGAATAACAGTGGAAAGGATAGAGAGAGGAGAAGGTAGGGATGGAGGAGGGGAGAGTAAGAGTACACAGCAATAGAAAAAGGGCAGATCGTCTACCAACCAACATTTCACCACAAGACAGAAGAAACCATTAATCTGGAACCAGGCAACATGCCGCTCCCATCAGAAGATGCCGCCCCCCAACAAGAAGCTGTTGAAAGTAGCACTGAACCTAGCAGAACGAAGTCTAGACAGCACATGTGAACCATACAGTGGTGTCCGCGATGGCCACTTTGCATACAAGTGGTAGAGGGGTTTGTCTGGATGAGAGTGAAGCAACTGAAAGGAGCCAGAGGGTTGCATGGAGCAACAGTGCATAGGAGTATGACACTCTCACCACCCGTGCAAACTCCCCACTACTGGCTCAGACAGTGATAGAAGTTAGTAAATGCACCCCACCTGCATTCCAAGACAATGTCATCAAATCTATACTCCATCGCAATCCAAACAGCTCTGTTGAACCAGAGATCGAAGTATATCTTCAGTAGACCATGTGTAGAGACTAGGGCACAGCATGCCAATAGCCAAACTCGATCCTTCACCAGGCCGGGCTCTTAGGGAAGAGTATAGAAAAGTAGGGCGAAGAGTCCTAAGCAATAGGAGGAAGGCCTAGTCAAAGAACAAAACAAATGCACCCCAAACCTTCTCACAAGCATCCAACTTGTCATTAAGTGTATATGTGGTACCGTCATGGAGCGATATCCTATGCAGTTATATCAGTCTTTCCTGACCCGTTGGGGTTGTTGATTAGCGCAAGTGATGGATATTGGTCTAACCTGGCCACTGCCAGCCAGCATTGTGTGTGAGAGTCAATGACAGGAATATCTGCCATATTATGAAGAGGCAACAGATGGGAATAGCGTCAGAGATTTGTACAGGTGGAGGTTGGTCCATACGAAAGTCTAGTTGGACTGTAGAGCTCCAAAGGACAATGAAATATGGTAAATGTCACAGTGAAGGTCTCCACAGGTCCGCACCTGTCATGTGGCTATAGATGTGCCGCATACAGTTCATACAGGGACCAATACCAATCATGTAGAACCTTGAAATAAAGGAACTCTAGCCAAGAGTCTTTCAGCACCCTGCAGTAGTCTAGCAGCAAAGCTGCTCAATTATCTGGTGAACAATAGTGAATAATGTCTGCCACCACAGCCTGGTCACCGTGAAGAGAGATTATAATATAAGGCTTTGATCAAGACCCCATGGGAACCTAACATTACCTCTTTTTAAATGGATCCAGACCCTCGGGCATTGGCAGATGGAAGACACAGGAAAAACAATTCTTAAAAGGCCTAAGGGACTCCTAAGGCAATGTGCCAGCTGTCTGTACTTCAAGCAGTCAGTGGCCAAGACTCCAAACTCACCCCTCAGTGCATCAAATGATTTCACAGCACCCTCATTTAACAGTTGATCAACCATCCTCACCCCTTTTGAATGCCAAGAGAAACAACTTGGCCACAGAACAAACGTAATCATTATACCACAGCGGGCCCCAGAGTGGAGGGAAGGCGATACTTCCAAGAGTTTGTGTGCCAAGCCATGAGAGTTTCATGTAGTATTGAATTCTTGGCCATGCGACAGTTCACAGAACACAGGTGCACCAGCCTGAGTGCGGTGGGGCATCCCAGGATGTGAGGTTCACATAGGACGCACGTGGAGACATCTTTGGACTCAATCAGGTGGCAAGAGAGCTGTGACAAATTGAATGCCATGACTTACAAAGTCACGTGTGGAAGGCGCAGACCCCCAGCTATTTTATCCACACACACCCAGGAGGCGCAGAGTGAAGGCGGTGCCTGCTCCAAATGTAGGAACGAATATCTGCCTTAATGTCCAAAAGCAGAGCAGGAGGTATATGGAGAGGGAGAACCTAAGCACAACCATCTGTGACTTCCCTCAGAGAAACAGGTTAAGGTGTTTCCACTTGAGAAAGTTACATTTTGATTTTTCCACCAAGGGCAAGAGATTCTCATCGACCATTCTGCCAGTCCCCTATTAATATGAATGTGCAGGTATTTGAAGTCCTTAGGAAACCAGTGCATGTCTTATTATTATTATTATTATTATTATATTTGAGTTTGTAAAGCGCACAGATACCCGGGGGTTTCCCGGCGCTAACAGAGGAAGAGAAGCAGGGAGACAAGATGAAAGTAGACATTAAGCAGAGAAAAGCCAGGTTTTTAGGCCCTTCCTGAATTTCAAGTGCCTGTTGACAAGCTGGGGTAGACCCCTTCGACATTGGAAGAGCTTTGCACTTTGTCCAACAGAAGGAGGATGTCTTCAGTGTATTGTAGCGCCTTGATTTCACAATCTCCCAACCGGACACCCTCCACTTCCAGAACATGTCAGATGGCAATGAAAAATGATTCGAGGCTAGCAAGAAGAGGAGAGAGTGCCTAGGTAAACCAGAAAAGAGCCACAACAAGAAGATGCCACTATTGACCTCTGCCTTGGGGAAATCATAGAGAAGATGAACCTTGCCTATAAAATCCAAACCCATCCCTATCCTGGACAATTCCTGGATAAGATATGGCCACTCTACTTGGTTAAACACCTTCTCAGCTTCCAATGAAAGTGCCAGCTGATTATCAACATCATCCCTTATGGGCTGGAGCAGAGGTGCTAGCATTCTAAGGTTATTGTGTGAACACTTACCAGGGACAAAGCCCACCTGGGATTCGTGGATGAGCTACAGAATTACGGGGCATATTATTAAGGACGGCGTTAAAATCATCGCCGGTTTAGCGGCAAAAAACTGCTGCTAAAGCTGCGATAATGGGCTTGATAATATGCCCTGGAGATTTCCAATAGAAGCCCATGTTCACACCAGAACATGGACTTCTATTGGAATTCTCAAGAGCATATTATCAAGCCCATTATCGCCACTTTAGCGGCAGTTTTCTGCCGCTAAACCGGCGATAATTTTTAGCGCCGTCCTTGATAATATGCCCCGAACTTCCTTAGTCTGATAGACAGTATTTTAGGCACAATTTTCAGGTCAAATTTATTCAGTGAGATAGGTTGGTCGCTGGCACAAACCAAAGGGTCCTTATTCTCCTTGAGGAGGGAAATGGTGGCCTTTTATAGAGATCGTCCGCAAGGAACAAACACATCCAGACCCAACAGCACAGGATTGTTATCAGAGAGGCCAGTTTCTAGGATATAATACCTCAGCTTTGACGACCAGAACGGTGCAAGACAGGGGCTGGGGGCAGATTCCAAACCCCACCCCAACCCCAAAATCACAGACTTGCACCCAAAGGCTCTAATAACTCTGGACAGTCGGGCCAGAAAGTGAGTCCAGTCCGAGTTGAGGGCAGAGATGGATACAAGAATTACTGAATGACCATCACATGCAATTTTGCTCAGATCTATCTCCCCTCCTCATCGGACAAGGTCTTGAGAACGCTGCTCTATGAGGATGGCCATATTGCATATCGTGTAGGAGGTGTGGCTCAAGGTTGGGGCTCTATTCTGATTTACCCTCCTACTACTGCTCACCAATGTGCCCACCAACCCCACTTTAAAAAAATATATTTTTATTAAACAACAAAAGGACGACATTTCCATTCGCAATCAGATGAGATAAGTCATGTTACAAGGTGATAATCAGATTTAGCACCATTATACAATATATATTATGAAATAGTGATGCAGCAATCGCTATGGCGTCACAGGATCTTCCAGAGAGAGAACAACTGGGGACTCACATATATTACCACGGTAGCTGTTCTATTTGCTCCATATGTCAATCCACGTTTTGGGGCAACCTCTAGAAACATACACAGTTTTTTCCCGTATCATATACCAATCCATGTTTGCTTTCCACTCTTCAACTTTGGGCGATGTCCCAGCTCCCCACAGGCTTGCCATGTTCCTTTTAGTGACCATCAATCCCAGCGTGACCCATATACGGTCCTTCCTGCCTAAATCTGTGGGCTCCCACACATTTAAAAGGCATCTCTTAGCCTCAATCCCCACCACAAGCCCGAGAACCTCACCTAGATAGGCGTGTAGCCCTTTCCAATACATCTGTACATACACACATTCCCACAGGATATGCATAAATGTGCCCCCCTGACCACATTGCCTCCTGCACAGGCCCTCATCAGCTCTACCCATTCTGACGAGCTGAGTCCCCGTGACGTAGACCCTATGGAGGATTTTCACTTGGACCATACGTAGCCTGGAGGAGATTGCAACCTCCCGCAGGGAGGCCACTGCCTCCTGCCACTCCTCGTCATCAAGTTCCAGCCCATCGTTCCCCCAGTGCTCCCGGATCACCCTGAGAGGGTCCGGTGCATTATTGATCAGCTTCTTATACGTCAATGACACTGCTTTCGTTTGTAGATACCCATCGAGCAACCTGTCTTCCAGCGGCGAGGCATCAGGGGGGGATATTCCCTTCTGCAAATGCGACGTTAGTGCATGTCTCACCTGTAAATACCTGAAGTAATCTGGACTGGCCAGTTCGTATTCTTGTTGCAAAGTGGCGAAGGAGATAATTTCTCCCTTTCTCCATAAGTCCACTATTTTCGTGATCCCTATCAGATCCCACTTAGCAAACCCCTTTGAACCTCTCAGGGTGCCCAATTGTTCCGAGTCCCACAAAGGAAAAGCCATCATGATCTTTTGCTCCCACCCTAGGCTCCTATTTACTGTGTACCATTTGTGTACTGAATGCCTGGTTGGTCCTGTTAATGAAAATCTCTTGGGCCTAGAGTAGAGGGCCATATTATAGTTACCCCCCAGCAATACCCATTTATCCATCCTGTAACATGGGTTATCCCACTGACGGTATGTGTATTGATTTATAGCTGCTAAGTGGGCTGCCCAGTAATACTTCCTAATATCTGGTAACCCAATACCCCCGTCATACCAACTTAGAACCAGCTTGGGAAGGGCTATGTGGGGACAACCATCCCACAGGAGCTCCCTCTGGAGACTTTCCACCTCTTTAAAATACTTCGGTGGGACCGGACCGGGGAAGTTCTGGAGCGCATATAAAAAATGCAGCAGAGACATCATTTTGAATAGCGCCGCCCTCCCCAATAATGAGAGCAGTAGGGTCTTCCAATTGGCCACATCTTGCTTTAATCTCCGCAGCGGGGGGGGACAGGTTTCGATCATGGCTAGCTTTAGGATCTGCGGTGATAAAGATTCCTAAATACTGGAAGCCCTTTCTCACTTCTTGCATAGGACACCCTCTAGGCAGTGGAGATGGCTCGCCACAAAGGACATACATCAAGGATTTGCTCCAGTTGATGGTGTATCCAGAGTACCTCCCAAAGGTGGTGAATATATCCAGTACTCTGTAGAGTGATGGCTTGGGGGATGCGAGATAAAGTAGGATGTCGTCCGCATATAGCGAAATGCGATCCTCTCACGTGTCAGCCCACTTTAGTCCCCAGATCACTGGGTCCCCACTAATCCACGCTGCCAGTGGCTCTAGGGTAAGAGCAAAGAGGAGGGGAGATAGCAGACACCCCTGTCGCGTCCCCCGGCTTAGTTCAAAGACCCCCGATATCTTATTATTAACAACCACTTCTGCCAAGGGTTCCGCATACAAAAGGCGTACCCACCCGATAAAAATGGGCACAAATCCCATCTTAGCCAAGACCACAAACAAATATGGCCACTCTATCGTTTCAAAGGCCATCGCGGCATCAAGCGATACCACGATCGCAGCTTCCTAAATTTGTGTCTCCGCGCCCCAACACACCCTGTAGTCTCCTTAGGTTCAGGGCTGTATTACTGTGGGGCATGAAGCCCGACTGGTCGGGATGTATTAGTTCGCCTATTATCTGGACCAGACGTTTGGCTGATATTTTTGAAAAGTATTTGAGGGTCTGCATTTAATAGGGAGATGGGTCTGTAGGAGGAGCATGTGCTCTGGGTTTGCCAGTCTTATATATGGTGACCAGTGTGGCAACCCATTGATCCAGAGGGAGCAGCCCCAAGTCTCGGCTTTCCTCAAACATAGCTCGTATGTAGGAGGCGAGTAAATCCGGCTTCAACTTGTAGAGCTCAATCGGCAGGCCGTTAGGGCCCAGAGCCTTAGCGGATTGAAGGCTTCTAATCGCTTGGGCAACCTCGTCGTTTGTGAAATCGCTGTCTAGCTGGTCTCTGTCATCTATATCTAGGGAGGGCAGTTTTATGTCTCTGATCAGAGCTCGCGAGTCCTCTTCTGTAAAGGAAGTGCTTGCGCTATATATGGAACGATAGTGATCCGCAAGCTCAGTAGCAATCTCTTGATGGTCTGTTATAACTTCCCCTGATCCCTTCAGCAGTTCCTGAACCAGTCTGCTCGCCTGTTCTATTTTATCCAGCCATGCCAGTAGCTTCCCAGCTTTGTCTCCCAGGTCACAGAGCCGACCCTCTCTACCCTCTCTACCCATTGACTTGGCCATGTCAGTGGCTATGGATTTATATTCTGCCTGTTTAAGTTTCAGGGCATGGAGTCTTTCATGCGTCATTGGTTCCCCACCATCCTCTTCCACGAGGAGGATTTCATCTTCCAAGCGAGTTACTTCCTTCGACTTTTCTTTCCGCACCCCTGCTATAAGCGAGAGTGCCTGACCATGCACTACGGTTTTGAAGGCTTCCCATAGTGTTTGGGATGAGCTCCCTGATTCCTTATTCTTTAGAAAGTAGTTTTATATAGCCGTTACTACTTTGGTTTTAACCACTGGATTTCTGAAGTACCACAGGTTAATAGGTGCCACCTGTCCCACTCTCTTCTCATCAATGATCACTACTACCCACAATGGGGAGTGGTCAGATATGCCTCAGGCGAGGTGTCTGATTTCCCTAATGTTCCCTGCTTGGGGTGCCGGAGTGAGAAGATAGTCTATACGGGATAAGCTATTGTGAGCCCCGGAATGGAAAGTGTGTTGGACGTACTCCGGGTGGAACATTCCGCACGCGTCCACCAGTGAGGGGAGCGAACTCTGCGGGGGGCTGGTGGTACAGGGGGACAGCGGTTCAGAGAGCCCGACACCACTGAATTAAAATCTCCTCCTACATCCAGATTGCTGTCTGGGAATGACAACACTGAAGGATTGGCACTGTAGCCCCGGCGGGATGTACACTGATACTAGCGTCAGTGTCTTACCCTCCCATTGCCCAGAAACTGCTGCATATCTACCCATCCCATCAGTCCATGTGTGTTGCACTGACATCGGAAAGGAATTTCTGATCATGATACCCACTCCCCTGGAACCTGTGGTAAAGCCAGCATGGGCCACCAGCCGGTAGCTCCATCTGCTCATGGCCTTGCAGGAATTACCCACTAGGTGCGTCTCTTGGACAAGCACCACCTCCGGAGCATGACGTTTGATATACTGCAGTACGATACTACGTTTAACTTTGTCCATAAGCCCGTTTACATTCCTGTTTAGGAGCTTAAAAGTCTGATCCCAGTGCGTCCCCATGTGTAGGTTCAGAGATTGTGTGTCCCATCTCTCTTTTAGTAGTGTGCAATGTTGCTTTCTCTAACAGAACATATTACAACCCCCTTCCACCCCAGCAAGCCCCCTCCCTGCTCCCCTGCACTCTATGCCTAGAACTGCCCATGTTTTAACTATGCAGAGTGCCTGTCGCCCAAACTTGGAACTAAAAGTAGAATATAATAGGGGGTGTAAGCTCCGCCACCCCAACCACCTCCTTAAGTTCAAAAAAGCAATGTGCCCAGCTAGAGGGGTCCACCCAACACCAAAAAGGATATATAGGACTATCAATCAATGCTGTCAAAACACTGTCCAGCACATAAGGTCAGCTACTGCTTCAGTTCAAGGGCACCATCGGGCGAGGCGCTGAAATCAGCCCCCAGCATCACAGTCTCATCAGACTGTCCAGTACACTGACCGGTCCGCCACTCAGCGGGGCGTATGGTCTCTTGCGGCTCTCCAATGTTAAAGCCAGTCCGCAGCTGCCTATGGAGCATCAAAGAACCAGACTCTGCCATCTGCTTCGACGCGGATTCGGGCCTGTAATAACATGGCATACGTAAGTACTTTGTCTCTAAGTCTCTTCTTCACTTCCAAAAAGGATCGTCATTGTCTCTGCACGTTCAAGGTGAAATCAGGAAAAAAGGAGATTTCCAAATTCTTAAATTTCAAGGGGGGACCCATACGCGAGGTCTGCAATATGGCGTCTTGGTTCCTGAAGATTAAAAGACTCGCCAACATAGGGCGGGGAGGCGCACCTGGTTTGAGGCGACCTCCCGGAACTCTATGCGCCCTTTCTACCACAAAGAATTTGGACAACCGCTTAGACTGGAGATGCTGAAGTATGAGTTCCTCCACGAATAAGTCCGCAGTAGGGCCCTCCGCCTTCTCCGTCAAACCTATAATCCTCACGTTATTTCTTCTGGTGCATTCTTCATAGTCATCCAGTTTATCTTCTGCAAATTTACGAAAGGCCTGCAGGTCTTTGATATCTTTCTGCATTTGTGATGCATCTCCCATGAGGCTAACAGTGACGAGTTCCATCTGCTTTACTTTCTCTCCTGTTTTATTTAGGTCAACTCGGATCAGCATCACTTCAGACGTGATGGTGTCCATCCTCTGTTCAAGGGAGGAGCGTACACCTGAGATGGCGTCCATAATATCTTTTAACGTCGGGTCCGAGAGCTCCCTTTCAGTTCAGGTCCAGTCATCCATTTCCCTGTTGTCGCTGAGCTCGGGGTCTGTCTGCTTTGGCAGCGCATATTTATCTAAATTAGTCTGTTGCATCACATTTGCACCCCTGGCAGTCGACATTTTCGCACTGGCGCTGCTAGGATCAGCCCTCGCGTAGACTCCAGGTCTCCGCTACTCAGCAGTAACCCCCTCCGCTCCCAACTTCCAGCGTTGTCTTGCTGTTCACTTGTGCCATTCCCCTATCACCAGTACCGGCGGGGGTGGGGCTGCGGGGCTCTCACCACACACCAGGTCTCTGTTGGTACCCGCTGTTGGTCAGTGGGGACCAATGCGTCCTCTCTTCTTTCTCCACAGCAATAACAGCAGGCACAGTATCGAGGCCCTGTGGTTGCCGATTCCACTGGGCCACTCAGCCAGTCTTGGGCCTCCTCAGCATTTGGGAAGGTATGGTAGCTTTTCTTCCTCAGGCAGTGCCTCAATTCGCCAGGGCCGGATGAAGCACTCCGCAGCACCGACAGCCTCACCGCCGTCTCTATGCCGCTCAACGCCTAGCAACAGGGCGTCTCTCACCTTCCCAGCAGCTGGGCGGCCGGAGCAGTTGCGCACAGGATATCACAGGACTGGGAACGCCAGCCGGGGCTCCAATCGACACTCCTCATTAAGGCCCCCTCCACGGGCTTTGAGCACACGATCACGGCGGGGGCACCCCTATGGTCAATCGCGGGTGATCGGGCCACAGGATTTTGGGACCTGCATTCCTCTTCATCTGCCATGGGTCTGACAGCTGGTACACCCGCAGCCCCGCGCTCACAAGGGGTAGGACCAAACAGAGCACCACGCCCAGCTCTACGATGCCGCAGCTCCCGGCCTCCAATCTCGAGAAGGCCACAGCTTAGGACGCCGATTTCTCCACTTTCCCGTGGCTGTACGAGGCTGTTTTTCAGTGCTCCAGCCTCGGGGATGATTCCGGTTGCCCCATCCACTGCACGGTCGCCGGATTATTAAGCAAATTGATAGGAGGCGGTCGGGTGAGTTACGGAGCTAGCTTAGTCGGCGGTCATTGTGTTCCGTAGCCAAGCCACACACCCCCACCCACCCCCTTTTAATTATAAGAAACTCCTGTGGGGAGAGGTGTATTTCCTGAAGCAGCGCAATATATGCATGCTATGTGTAAAGATAGTGGACAACCTCTTTCTATTTCACATAATGTGACATACCATTAACATTTCATGATACAATCGACAGGGGCTTGGAACTACTGAGAATGGAGCTAAATGCAGCAGAAAACCTGGATGGGAAACCCATATGAACTGGGAGGATGAAAGGAAATGGAGGAAGGTATGAGTACAAAGGAAAGACAATACCTAGGACAGAGAGCTGCCCTCTAGCACCCTAGGTACTCGGCAAATGTGGTCCCCTCTACTACAAGTAATCCAAGGTGAAAAGGGAAGGGCATAAAAGTGATAGGGGAATCAGTAAAAAAGAAAAAAAACCTACAGAACTTTAGCTAGTAAGCTAACTACTATGCCACCCAACAGCACCAACCGCACTCAAACCCGAGCTCGGCTGATTGTTTCATACCCTCACTCTCTTAATCAAACACCCACAAATAGGGCTGTATCACAGGCCCCGGGATGAGGGGCTGTCTTGCATCCATGACCCAACTACCCATAGAATGAACAGGGTCACCAAGTACAGGCGAGGTCCCAGGCACAGCGAAGGTCACTTACATTTTCAAAATAGATGGAGTACTCAAAAGAATCCCCAATGTGCCTATTACGCAGAGGCTCCCACCCCACAGCTGCATCCCCCTCCATACAGACAAGGCACCCACAGTGGAGGTGAAGCCAAACATAGAAGGAAAGGGAAGCTTGAACATAGATAAGTACTACCTGGAGAAGCGGACAAGAGGAAAGAAATGTACCACATTCCCTAGCTACCCACCATTATTGGCTCTAGCGTTCATGGCCCTTTAAGATGCCCTCCAATCAGCCCCCACAGTACTATGACCCTGTCAAGGGTGTCACTTGTTTCCATTGTCCTCCAATCCGACATCAGTCATTGCAGGTTTGAGTGGTGAGCTGCCCTTTTCTCTGTTTCTATCCTTATGCAAAGTATTCACCACCTGCTAGAGGCCCGCACAGGCGAACTCCCTAAGAAAACCAAGTGACTGCCTCTAGCATTGTGTAAGCGGATGCTGTGGCACTCAGGGTGCCATCCTCACAGCATTGATGGCAGAATCAGACATCAGGGGCCATTAATGTCAATACCAGAGTCCTCCAAATGATCTTGAAAAGACTCCAGGTATCCAGCCCGAAAAAGGCTTTGGTTTTGCTGTCCACCATCACCAGAATGCATGCCAGATCCAGCAGGCCATCCTGAAAATCCAGTTTCTGAATTCTAGATTGTAGTGCCAGGAACTTCCCTCATTTGACGCTGGTAGCCAAGGAGTAATATGCTCATTTCAAATAACAATGGGGATTTAGAGCTCCAAGCTACATGAAATATTGTTCATACATACTAATGATGCATGGCACAAACAATGATAAGGCATGGCAAAGAGCCAGGGTAAGAGGAATGAGCACGAATGCGATGGGCCCTTGGAAACTTCAGGGGAGCTGTGAGGTGAAGAAGTCTTGAGAGCAAATTCTACAAAAAGGACTCTACATCCTATCTCTCCACCTCCTCCGGTATGCCATTGAATCAAACGTTGTTAAGCCACACTCTGTCATCCAGATTAGTGATCTTGTGCTGTAGAATGTCACACCTCTACACAGGTCGGGCATAGCAGCACAGTGTGCTTGTATGACATTCAGCAGCCAGTCAACTATATCCAAACAGGTGTGAATGCAAGAGACATTCTGTCTCATTGATTTTACTTCCGAGGCAAGATCCAAAAGATCCAACAATTTAGAGTTCATAACTGTGATAGTTGTACCAATGGCTGAACTTTCTTTCAAGAAGGCATCCATGTTGGTGGACTTTGGTCCGTTTACTTGAGCGGTCAGCCGGTCGCCTGGGAAAGATCAGTCATCCAGTAGAAAAGGCGAGGGCCCACAATGAGCTCTAAAGCCCCCGAGGATCCCAGTCGCTCCTAAATGTGTCTGCAGGTGAGCCGATGTGGGGATTCGCAGCGCTCCCTCTCCCGGGCAGTGCTTAAACAAAATGGCAGGCGGGTGCCTGTGCGTAGATGCCAGCAGGCATCCCTCCACCAAATCCATCATCTCAACAAAGCTGCCATCGTCCCACCAGTTTCAGGGAATTTCAAGCCACCTCTGCTGCCAGGATACCGACAGTGAACGCATCATCAGCTGCAGCCCGACAGAGGCTGATGGCGCTGCAGTGGATCTTTATCGGAGAGCAGCCATAGTGGTTGGCTCCAAACTCTGCTCTCAGAGTGAGCAATTTTCAATGCCCTTTATTGCCATGTATTTCCTGGAGGTGGCGGGCATTGAAAAACAGCTATATATCTGCCCTTCTGAATTATGTGGGTGGACATATATCTAAACTTCTGACAGTCCTTACTCTGCAGGGCCGTCGGAGGAATTTGACCATGCCGGAGGTGGAGTAGTCACTGTCATTGTCAAACTACAGTCCAACCACTTTTAAAATGGTAGGCAGACCATAGTCTTGGGGGAAGAATACGTTGCAGTTGCGACGGAATTCCCTCTCAGCTGAGAATTAAATTTAAGTCTGCAAAATAGAAGTCAGTGTCTCAGCAGGGCATGGCCGCAGGCTACATTCTGGGGAGTCTCATTATAGTTGATTTGGCATTGAGTGAGATCCTGCTGAAGCAGTTGATTTTTGCGGGGTAAGCTCATAGCTGGAAATGTAAAATTTAGTGCCCCGGCCCTTCATCACATCAGTTGTATACTTCCAGACCAGTCATGATTTCAACCCTAGAACCAGGTTTCTGAAATGGACATCAGATTACTCCAGCAAAAACAGAAAGCAGACTGCATCTGAAAATTACTACTACTAAATCCCTTTTGTGAATACCGAATGTTGTAAAGTTAGGATTTTGTCTCAGTTTAGTAGTAGTAAAGTTAGGAATCCTAACTTTACGACTACTAAATGCCTTTTGTGAATATCAAAAGTCGTTAAGTTAGGATTTTGTCTCAGATTACTTTTGTGAATCGGGCCTAATGTGTGCAGAACTTGCAGGTAACCTCACACTTGCCCTACATTGACTTTGTTAGAAATGGGGTTCGGTTGGCTAGAGAACGTACCTAAGCCAGGCAGAACCCACCACTCTAGTCAGGATAACTAAGTTACACACCAAAGATAGCCCATGCTCACCCCCTTGGTAACTTGGCCAGAGTAGTCAGGCTTTTCCTAGAGGCAATGTGTAAAGTATTTGTACACCCACACACACACATAGTAACAGAGTGAAAATATTGTAAAAAGACGTCACACCAGTTTTGAAATATAGCCAGTATTTATCTGAATCAAACAAGACCAAAATGACAAAACTATAACATACACAAATCAAGATATCACTTTTTAAAGATTAAATCAAGTATAGCTCTTAGAAATCAAAAATAACTCCAACTGGGGCTATTTGGTTGCAGTTGGCAACTCCACAAAGTCAGTCTGACCTCGATGGAGCGAGGGCCGGTTACAAAGTTGGACAGACACCAGTACAGTACCTTGGAGGCATCGTGAAAAACAAAGACGATGCAAAACACAGGGGAGGTGAGGTGTCATGGAGGATAGCGCGGTGTTGGTTCCTTACAATTGGAGGGGAGGAGATGCGTCGGTTCCTTACTCTCAGGCAGGGGAGGTCATGCATTGGAACCTTTCTGCTGCAGGGGAGGTGATGCTGTAGTTGCATGTGCGGTACCTTGGTTCCTTACTGTGGAGGGGCGTCAATGCGGTGTTGAAAATCAAGTGGTGAGGCTTCCGTTTCCGGGTTGTCGATGTCAGACCAGGCCACAGGACTCGGAGTTGGAGCAGGACGCCACGGAATTCGGTGGTGCTGATCTTGAGACTCATCGGCGTAGTTTCAGAGGCACTACGTCAGCGTCGGGGCCTGCGGTACAAGTCACGGCCAGTGCATTGAGTGGGACCACAGCTCTGGTGCAGCCAGCGGCATGGAGTCAGAGTTGCAGACAGGCACTGGTTCCAAAGTCGATCGGCATCAATACCTTAGTTCCTTCATAGTAGAACCCCAAACTCACTTCCAAAGGCCCAGGAACTAGGATTAGCACCACATGCAAGTAGGACTTCTCAGCAGAGGGGCAGGGGTTGCAGGGGAGTCTTTGATGGCCCTTTGATTTCTTAACAGGAGGCAAGCTCAACTCAAGCCCTTGGAGAACTTTGGAAGCAGGGTGTAGACAGAAAAGTCCAGCCCTTTCCCTCATAGGACAGAAGCGGCAAGCAGCAGGACAACACAGCAAAGCAAACAGCAAAGTGACATTCCCTACTGCCAGCTATCCAGCACTTCTTCCTGGCAGAATGTCCTCAACCCAGAAGTGTTTTGAGTATATGGTGTCACAGGTCCAGTACTAATAGACATGTCAGTCTTTGAAGTAGGCAGACTTCAAAAAGTCTTTGTAGTGCACAAGACCCTGCTTTTCTCTGTCCTGGCTCCATACACACTACAGGGGGTGAAGACTTCTTTGTATGAGGACAGGCACAGTGCTATTCAGATGTCAGTGTCAACTCCTCCCACCAATCTAGCTCAGGAAGACCCATCAGCCAGGTGATGGGCCATCAGGATATGTAGGGCACTCCCCAGCTCCCTCTGTGTGACTGTCTAGAGTGAACAAACAGCCCAACTGTCATCCAAACCCAGATGTGTATTCAGAGACAGGCAGAGGCACAGAATGGCTAAAGTAATAAAATGGCCACTTTCTTAAAGTGGCATTTTCTGGCCTGCAATTTAAAAATGAACTTTTCTAAAAATGTATTTTTAAATTATGAGTCCAGAGACACCAAACTCCAATTTTCTATCAGCTCCCCCTAGGCAGATACACTTGTAGGATGTTACAAGGCAGCTCCAATACGAACCTATGGCAGAGATAGGCCTTTCTGTAGTGAAAAACAAATTTAGCAGTATTTCCCTACCAGGATATGTAAAACACAACAGTACATGTCGTACATTTTAACTATACTACACCCTGTCCATGGGCTGGCTACCTTGGGTCTACCTTAGTCGTGCCTTACATGTAATAAAAGGCAAAGTATGGACCTGGCAAGTGGGTGCACTTGCCAGGTCAAAATAGCAGTTTAAAACTGTACACACAGATACTGCAGTGGCAGGCCTGGAACATGTTTGCACGGCTACTCCTGTGGGTGGTGCAATCAGTGCTGCAGGCCAACTAGTAGCATTTGATTCACAAGCCCTTGGCACACATGCTGCACTGTACTAGGGACTTACTCGTATATACCTAATATGCAAAAGGGTTCCTTATGGGATCACGGGCCCATTAGGTGGGGGGAGGGTACCACCTCAGTGGTGGGCCATCGTCCAGGCTCTATAGCCCTGAACCGGGCAGTTTATCAAAGGAATGATTCAACTGCCTGAGTGTTCAGCTATGAGGGGGGTCATGTTGGACATGGCCTTCTTAGGGGAAATTACCCCAAAACCTTTAGCTTTTTCCTCCTACTCTTTGCCGACTCTCTCTGTATACTCTTGATGGGTTTAGGTGTTTTACCTACGTGTGCCCTGTAAACAAGTACACCAAATACCTAGGGAGGGTATTACACTGGCTAGTAGTGGGATGTAGCAGTAAGTGTGCCACCCACGGATAGCCGTCAACCCTGTATCGGGTTTGCCATGACAGGCCTGTGGGGTGCCATTGCACCCCTGCCTAGTTTGGCATCATTCCGCCTCAGCCAATTCTGAGTGGTTAGTCCCATGTTATGATGCACCCCCCAGGGAAGCCCTGACTGGCACCTTGGGAGGTGGTAGGCTGAAGGCCGGGTAGGTACACATGGATGTAACCTGCCTCTGTAGTGAGGAACCCCCCAAATGGGATTTGTCCTGCCTTGGAGTTCGGCTCTTCTCATGGATACTTCTGGGGGTTGGTGATTCTTTGGAATAGCCTCAGGGCTTTGCACACATCCGCACTGTCAAGGTCGTGTGGAAGTGCGTGCGTCTTCCTACCCAGATTAGGAAGAGGTGCTGACACACAGATCCAGAACATGGAAAGGTGTGCGCCTTGGGTCTGAGGCTGTTTCGAAAATGTGTCCTGCCTGCTGTTGGCAGGCTGGAGGTTACGCCCTGGCACCTACGCTACTTTTGTTAGGTGCCCAGTGTTCCATCACGGGGTATACCTGCATACCCGGTGATCTAACCTCTGAATGTGGCCTGACGGTGCAGGCCTGTGTCTGCATGCTTGTTTCCTGCCTGGTCCACCTCAGCTGGCCAGGAATGCGCAATAGCACCCATAATGGGGTCCACTCAGGTTCGACTGGTCTGAGCAGGGTTGGGTGTGTGCACTTGCGCCAAAGGTGCTAGGGCCTAGATAAAACATCTGCTCAGCCAGTACTTGCCTCGCTAAAATGCGTGCTCCCTTCCTGTCCATGTTGGAAAGTGGCACTGATTCAATGTTCTGAAGCATGGGCACATCTGTCATTGCAGACTGATGGGTGTGCACTGCTATCGATCGTGAGTCTACTCAAGAGCAGCTTGCCATTGTAGGCCGCTGTGAGTTTGTACCCGGACCCATGGTGCCTGTGATAGCGTGTGCCGCCTGCCAACATAGGCCTGTGTGAGTGCACAGACACATTTATTAGTTAAACCCATGTCCAGTCTACTGTGCAGACTTGGGCAGATGCACGTGCACCCCTGGTGCTGGGAGCTATGTTTCCCACCTGACATTGCAGTGTGCACACTAGAGCACGTGTGCCTAGGTAGTGAGAAATACATATGTATGTTTTCACTACCTTTGAGGCCAGCTCTTCCCATAGGTTAACACGGGAAAGCTATTGACATTACTTGGAACTGTAATCGAGGTTTGCATTGGAGCAGCCTCATGAAGTTTCATATCAATAGATTTGCAGTGCCAAACCATTTTTTTACATAACTCGCTTAGAAATGCCTATTATAGAATATGGACATTTCTATACTCCAAGAGTCTCGGTGACCATGGATCCTGACTCCAGTGGACACCGGGGTTCTGGGGAGCACATATGTGCATTACCCAAGTGTCAGCCATAAATCATGTGCAGCCCACGGAAAAGACAGACCTCTGCCTCTTGTGAAATATTGAAGATAGAGGTTTTGACACTTAGTCTCTAGGGGCCTGAACATGGCCCTACTAAAGATTAAGATCTGCATTCCACGGCCCCATGACAGACAGGCCTATAAATTAGGGGAGACATCTGTTTTTCAGAAATGCACAACAGAATAACTACGGGTACCATCCTTCAGCAAGGGGTGAGATACGCTTGTGTGGATGTGGGACCGGAGAACCCGGACTGTGTGGTGCACATTGTCAGAGGACTCTGTTGTGCACATGGAGGATAACTGTCTGAAAAGTGACTAGCCTGTTCTGAGGACCTGCTGAAGTGTGGCACACTGAAGTGAGTTCTCCAAGGGGCGGATCTCAGGGACAAAAAAAGATCTACTGCGAGGGACCTACACCATCAACCTGTGACAACTGAAGAGCGATGTCCTCTCAAGTGCCCACCTCAGCTACTGAATCCCAACTGGTAGTGTGGTGTGAGCGTGGAACTAAGACTTGTGTCTGGAGACCAGATTGTCTAGTGCGTCATCAGAGTTTGAAGATAGAGACACCACTATTTGTGTATTATCCGCATAACAGATAGCAATGAACCCATGGGAGCGGATGAGTTTAGCCAGTGGGGCAACATAGACATTGAACAGGGTTGGGGATAACAAAGATCCCTGGGGCACTCCACATGGCAGGGCATAAGGATGTGATGTGTTCCCTCTCATCGCAACAGTTTATTCTCTGTTAGTTAAACTGTAATCCCCATTTCAAATAGGCGCCGAATGAGCACTTGATGGTTTACCGTATCAAATGCGGCGGAGAGGTCTAGCAAGATAAGTATTGCCTTCCCTCATCCAATTGGATACGGATCTCCTCGGTGGCTGTAATGAGGGCTGACTCTGTGCTGTGTAGAGGTTGAAAGCCATGTTTTTCCGGGTCCATTTTGGAATTTGAATCCAGGAAGTCCTGTTGATCTTCATTGAGCGTTTTTTTCAGAATTTTGGAAGGAAACGGTAAACAGGAAATTGGCTGGTAATTTTTAATCTCTGTAGGGTCTTGGGAGGGCTTTTTCAGGATGGGACATACTAGGGATTTTTTCTAGATGTCTGGAAATGATCCGGCGGTTAATATGTTATTTAAAAGAGGTGCTAAATGGCCTGCTATGGTACTAGGTACCAAGTGGAGAACCATAGCCGGACAGGTGTCCAATGGGGAGCCAGACTTGGTGGACAGAATAAGTTTCTCCACTCGCTCCGGCGTAAGGAGATTAAACTTATCAAGCTGAGCCTGTGTAATTGCTTCGCCATTTTCTGGGCCATTGATTCCTTCTGGGCTGTCTGCAACTTGATGGCTAGAAAACACATTAAAAACACTTTTTACTTTACTGAGAAAGAAGTCTGCTAATTTATCGCATAACTCTGCATTGGGAGTGTGCTGTTTGCTCTCATTTAGTTTGGATAGGGTCGTGATTGTTTTGAAGAGCTCTCTAGCTAAATATTTTGCTATTGACATCATAACCATACGGGCGGTCTAATACTGCTAATAATATTTCTGAATGTGATTTATGCCCAAAAGTATATGATGGTCATGTTATAATGATTAAATATGTGTGTTGAATATAAACGTTTTTAAATACATCTTGTGTGAAGTCTTTGTGATGCTCAGTGTATTTATCGCGAGTGACTACTGTGCCTTTGATTTACACATTTCCTCTTTAGTAAGCCTGACGGTTCAGTGCCAAGGGTGAGCACGAGTTATACAGAGAATGTAATCACCTGCCCTTGATGGGAGTGTTAGTTCTGCCTGGCTGGGGGTATCCCTTCAGCCAACCAGACACTGCTGGTTCCAACATAGAGAAACTAAAAGCCATTTCTTACCTTTTAGACAGGAAGCACTTGAACTTTAGCACTGATCAGCAGTGGTAAAGTGCCTAGAGGCCTAACACCAGCAAAAATAAAATATGTTGTCTGTCTGGACCCAGAAGAGAGTCCCAAGCTTGTATGGTCTTGGCTTCTCCAGCACCCAGACCACTGCAAAAGCTTCCTTTTCTACTGTGCTCCACCTCTGTTCCCTTGGAAGTAACATCCTACTAATGAAGTCTACAGGTTGATCTAGGCACTCTTCGTTTACCTTTGAACACAGGGTTTCCACACCATGCTCTGAAGCACCAGTATTCACCACAAATTCCTTGGAGAAATCAAGAGCCTGGAGCATGGGCGTTTTGCACATGGCCTCCTTCAGGGTGTCAAAAGCAGTCTGGCACGCCTCTGTCCAGATCACCTGATGTGGCTGCTTCTTGGAAGTCAGCTAAGTCAAGAGGGCAATAATGGTGCCAATCCCTCTGATGAATCTCCTGTAGTACCCGGTAAGACCAAAAAAGGCTCTCACCTCTGTCTGGGTCTTGGGGGTGCCCAAGCCAGAATGGTATCAATCTTTGGTTGTAGGAGCTGCACCTTGCCGCTCCTTTTGTGATGTCCCAAGTACACCAAAGTCCCCTGCCCTACCTGGCACTTACTGGCCTTGATAGTTAGGCCTGTGCTCTGTGGGGCCTTCAATACCTCCCAAAGGCGGTACACATAGTCCTCCCAACTAGAGCCGAATACTGCAATGTCGTCAAGGTAGGCAGCACTGATGTTCTCTAACCCACCCAGCACCTGGTTGACCAACCTCTGGAATGTGGCTGGAGTGTTATTTAACCCAAAAGGCATAACCCAGAGCTGGTCGTCCCTTATGGTGTTGAGAACGCTAACCTCTCTTGTGACCCTCGGCCATGGCAATCAGCCAGTACCCAGATGTTGGATCAAACATGCTGAGGAACTTAGCAGCTCCAAGCCGGTCAATGAGCTCATCAGCTCGGGGAATGGGGTGTGCATCAGTCCTAGTGATGGCATTAAGCCCACATTAGTCAACACAGACCCACAGTTCAGGTGTGACACCCGGTGGGACTGTCTTGGATACCAAGACTACTGGGCTGGACCAAGAACTGTTGGAGGGCTTAATCACCCCTAACTCCTTAGAGACCTCCTCCTTGAAGCTGTTCCTCACTCTATCAGACAACCTGTAAGACTTGTGCTTGCAAGGTAGGCTTTCCCCAGTGTCAATGTTATGGGTGACTCCAGGGATGAGTGAGAACTGCAAGGCAAACTGTCAAAGCAACTGGCTCTGCTGTTCTAGGGTCAGAGTAGGGGGGACGAGCACACCCTCTACTGACCCATCCTGCTCTTTGGGGGATAGGAGGTCGGGGAGAGGTTCACTCTCCTCTTCTAACCCATCATTCATGACAAATAGCATGGTCAACTCTGACCTTTCAAAATGTGGCTTGAGGCGGTTCATGTGTAGGACCCTCAAAGGGTTCCTTGAAAATTGCAGACCCGATCCTAAGTTTACGACTTTTGGTATTTACAAAGGTAAACTTAGACCAAAAGTCTAAGTTTATGACTTTTGATACTCACAAAAGTAAGTTATGAGTAGTATCTTTACGTCTGCACCCAGGGTGGACTCTCCACCCTGAGTGCGGAGATTCAACTCTGCACCCTGAAAGTACTTTCCGAGTGCAGAGAGTGCACTCCGAGTGTGGAGAGTACACTTTGGGTGCGGAGTGGAATCTGCGCACTTGGGGCAGAGATTTCACCCCAAGTGTAGATGTAAAGATACTACTCATAACTTACCTTTGTGAATACCAAAAGTCATAAACGTAGACTTTTGGCCTTAGATTACCTTTGACTGAAAGTCTTAAACTTAAACTTTTGGTCTAAGTTTATCTTTATGAATCAGGCCCTGTATGTCCACCAGGTAGGTGACATCACTTTTGCACTCCTTCACCTCAAATAGCTCAGACCAGCTGTCTTGGAGAGCACGTACCATCACCCACACTTTCTGGCCAGGCTGAAACTCAACAAGAGTGGTTTTCTGGTCATACCAGTATTTCAAGTCCTCCTGCATAGCTTTTAGGTTCTCTTGTCGTGATTCCTGAAGCGTGCTGTCTCGTTCTGGAAGGCTTGCATGTAACTGAATACATCCTGGGGTGGCATCCTGGGGGCTTTCTCCCAGCTCTCCTTTACCAAACTGAGAGGTCCTCTCACAGGGTGCCATACAGAAGTTCAAAAGGACTGAAGCCAACCCCTTTCTGTGGTACCTCCCTGTAGGTGAACAGCAAGCATGGTAAGAGGACGTCCCACTTATGCCTCGTGGGTCCTGAGTGACCAATAATCATGCACTTCAGGGAATGGTTGAACCTTTCAACCAACCCGTTGCACTGGGGGTGGTGAACTTGTAGGTAACACCACATGCCTTCCAGATGGCCTTCATGTACAAAGACATGAAGTAGGTACCCCGGTCAGATACCATCTCCTTGGGAAACCCCATGCAAGTAAAGATCCCCATCAGTGCCCTAGCCGCAGTGGGCACAGTCACCGTCCTCTGTGGATAGCTTCCGGGTACCAGGTGGCATGGTCCACCAAGAGCAGAACAAAACTGTTGCCCATGGCTGTCTTGGGATCCAGAGGCCCCACAATGTCAAAGCTCACCCGCTCATAAGGTGTGCTCAGGCCAGGAAACAGTTGGAGGGGATCCTTGCACCTCTCCCTGAGATTTTTCACTCACTTGGCAGGTTTGACAGGACCTGCAGAATGTATCTGAGGCCTTCCTCATTTGAGGCCAATGAAAGTGGGTGACAAGCCTATCAAAGGTCCTGTCCTGCCCCAGATGACCTGCCAGAGGCACATCATGAGTGAAAACCAGTAGGAAAGATCCGAAGCGCTGGTTTACCACCAGCACAAGGGCTGCCCAAGGCTCAGCAACATTAGGCTTGCTACACAGGAGATCATTCTCCCAATAGAGTAGGTGAGATCCTGATGTGTTACCAACTGCCTGGTCCTCAGCCTGTCTCTAAAGACCCACAAGAGTAGGGCCCTCTTTCTGCACTGTCCAGAATTCATCCCTGGTGGAGCCTGCTTCCTGCTGCCAATGGGTCAGCTCAGACAGGTCCCCCAGTTCTGCTACATATTCCCTTGCAGGTTCTGGGGAGTTACCCTCAGGCTCAGCCTCCTCTCAGACCGTCGGGAATTTCAGGAATCGGTGTCCCTTGCCCCTTTTCTTCCTGGCAGGCACCTCAGCCACTGTTTCAGGCTCCTGGTCCTTCTGATCACCCACTTTGGCTACCATGGAACGTGTGGTCTGGCAATCTCAAAATCTCAAAGTGCAACCCGAGCTCCATTTTCTTCCTGGTGGTATGATCCAGGTTGTTACCCAGCAGAAAATCAACCGGCATGGATGAATTCACAGCTACCCTCAAGGAACCTGAGACTCCCCCACTCAAAGGGAACCTTAGCCACCATGCACTGGCGCTCACTGTTGTCTACAGCAACAAGTTGGTGGACCACATTAGGGACTATGCTCTTCAGACACCAAATGACAGCGGACAGTTGTTATTCTGGCTTATGTGTCTCTCAGAGCCTCCACCAACCTCCCACTGATAGTCACCGTATTGCTCCTATATGAATTTACCTTGAAAAAACAAAGGACAAAAGGTGTTTGGCAAAGCAGGAATAGTTGGTTTAATTAAACACTTTGGCAAGAAGCACAGTTACAGAAGCGGATCTGAGGACTGTCTCAAGTACAATCAATCTGAGCCCGGTTTTATACAATTTTTGGGTATCATAAAAATACTTCAAGCAAACCTTATTTGGTAAAGGAATGCAAGCCTTGTCTGTAGAGTCACAAATAAGGCCCGTAATAACAAATGCAGGTGGGCCTCGACCTCGCGTGCACACAATGTGGGCCAGTGGGTAACTTGTCTGGATGTCCGGCATGAGGGGCACATGATCACTGCTTGTTCTGTTTGTGCTGTGTCCTGACTAGCTATGTGTTTCTAACTTCATGTGGCATCTAACTTTATGATGTTTTGGGAATGTGCGCACCCTTCCGGCCATACGTGCTTTATTGTGGTCAATCTCCTTGAACCATTGTGGTGTCGCTGCGCTTCTCTGAGGGATGGACCCAAGCTTCCTGTCCCAACATTTGTGGCCAGCTACTTGCCACCCCATCTGTGGCCTGCCAATCAGTTAACTCAGGTTTAGGCTGCAGAGCCTGCCTGACCACATATTTCTGAGTCGGGGTTGATGGAGAGTTCATTATGAGTGAATTTGTTAATAGTGATGCAATTTTGCTTGTATATGCGAGTGCATTATTATATACATTGGCCTCGCAGTTATCAATGTTACCAACCTACAGCCTGTACTTCTTGGTATTATTAGGCATGAGGTTTCTCTGGACCACCTCGTCCTCACCTAGGGAGACTAGGATCATCTCAGCTGGCTCCCCACTACTAACTGGGACCAACTCCTCACCAAGCGCTACAGTCACCATCCCCTGTGAATGCCCACCAGTGGGGGACTGTGCCCACTTGGGACACTTAGTACTCCCTCTAAAGTGTCCTTCCTGTCTACAGTCAAACTCTTATTCTCAACACTGGGTTGGGGACCCTTACCCTGGGAATTAGTTTGGGGCCCTTGTGAGAACCCCCTCACTTTTTTTATCCTCCCCTCCTTCGTCTGTTGGAGTCCCTGCCCACCCTTGGTTGAGTCTCCCACATACAACCTCTTGTGGACCCTGGGACTCATCTAGCAGTCTGCCTCCTGATCAAGCTTCCTGGGGTCAATAGCTTACTGTCAATCAAGTGCTGGTGCAGCTCTGAGAAACAAAGACTAGACAAGTGCTCCCATACAAACAAATTGTACAGCCCCTGGTAATCTCTTACCTTAATGCCCTTCACCCAACCATCTAGTGCTCTGCAAAAAGAATGTGCACACTCAAGCCAGGTCTGAGGTTCAAGTATGGTCCTCTTACTAAACATTTCCCTATAACTGTCTGAAGTAAGACCAAACCTAGTGATTATGGCATCCTTTATGACAGGGTAGATAAGCTCATTTGCTTTCCCTAGTGCCAACAATGTGTCCCTCCCCTCTGCTGTGAAGTAGTTCCACAAACCTGTCTCTCAATCTCTCTCACGGACCCTTTTCAAGTAGAGAGCTATCTAATAGCCCTGAAACCACCTATATATGTCATCTTCCCTGGTATAATCTTTCTCTCGGTTGTTGGGTATGTGCACTCTTCCTTCAGACTGCACTTTAGAATTGTTGCCACCATCTGTGCTCAACTTGGCCTTCAAATCCAGCTCCTTTAAGCTCAGCTCTTGAGCTAACATCATTTTTCTCTCCTCCATGGCCAACTTATCCTTCTCCATAGCCAAGATATATTTGTCTGCCTCCCTTTTGAGTTTAGCTAGTTCCAGCTGGAGCTACCTTTCTTGCTCCATTTTGAGATTTTCCAGCTCTAGCTTGTGCTTTCTAGCTTCCCACCTGCCCTCCAGCTCCTGTGGGGACAGACCTTTAGAGGAAACACTACTGCTGGCCCTGGAGGGTGCTCTCCCCCAGGAAGATCCTGATTCACAAAATCACCATGTAGGCTTCGGTCCTCCATATACATATTATCATTCCCATTCTGTGTGCTCACCAGCCTCCTTGGCTGCCAACCAGTTCCTCAGCACCTTTTGCCGCTCCTCCTTCCTAGTGAGGCCTTTAAAAGGACATTTGAGTGCCTTGCAGAACTTTTTGAGTTGAAGCTCTGTATATGTCTCTAACCTCTCCTGCTCAAACACCAAATCTACAGCTGATGGCTCACCAGACCGAGACATGATTGTTAAAACTCAAAAGTTGCACAAATAGAGAAAAAAAACTGTATAATGGAGTGTAATGATCTGCAATATAGAAGTAGTGTACATCAATCACTGTATACAATGCACAAATCCAAGTCTTATCCTCACCAATGTTAGAAATAGGGTTTCTGGTTGGCTAGGGTATGCACCTAAGTCAGGCAGAACCCGACATTCTAGTCAGGGCAAGTGGGTTACACACCAAAGATAACCCATGCTCACCCCTTTGGCCAGAGCAGTCAGGCTTATCCAAGAGGCACTGTGTAAAGTATTTGTATGCACATACACACACACAGTAACGCAGTTAAAACACAAAAAACTAACTCCAAACCAGTTTAGAAAAATAGCCGATATTTATCTGAATCAAACGAGACAAAAATCCAACATACACAAATCACGATATCACTTTTTAAAGATTAAATCAAGTATATTTATTTATTTATAAAGATTTATAAAGCGCACAGCTACCAAACAGGGTTTCATGGCTCTAAGTAGGACCAGACGGAAGCCACAAGTTGCAGAGGGAACAAAGGGAAGTTAAACTTGATTATAAAGGAAGGTCATACATTTTTTGTGAAAGGCTAGGAGCGAGTGACACAACCTAAGTTCCAAAGGAAGAGAATTCCACAGTCTGGGACCAAGATAGGCGAAAGAGCGACCTCTCATACAGGTAAGACAGACTCTGGAAACAGAGAACAGAGAGAGGCTCGCTGATCTCAGCTGTCTAATGGGCACTTTGTATGTAGGGGGGCAACTAGTCATGTTTGGCCCTAAACATCTAACATAAGGCCTTAATCTCAACACATTTGTTCACCCTAAGCCAATGGAGTTGATGGAGCAAGGGTGAGGTTGAGCCCTGACGAGCCAGCAGAAAAAGAAGGCGGGCCGCTGCATTTTGTATAAGCTGTAAGCGATGGACGGAAGATTTATCAGCACCCAGGTGCAAAACGTTGCCATAATCAAGTCTGGATATTACCAGCGCCTGCATTACTGTTCTTTGAGCAGCTAGAGGAATTAACCAGAGGATTTCTTTTAGCCACTTAAGGAAAAGCAAAACAGGTTGCGGTGACCACAGACACCTGGGCTTTAAGGGAAAGATTGTTATCGATAGAAAAGCCCATGTTTTTTCCTTTTGGGACTGGAGCAAGTAGAGGTTTTAGAGAGTCAGGCCATTGGGTAATTCCCCAGAGTTCTGGATTGTTTTCCAAAATGAGAACCTCAGTTTTCGGGCCACTCAGCTTCAAGGTGTTGCTGGACATCCACAGAGAAATCTTACTCAGTCCAAGCTGGAGCAGAAGGTGTCCTGATGCTGTGCTGCTGAAAGAGAAAATATGATCTGAGTATCATCTGCGTAGGAAAAAATAGTCAGTCATGACTTCTCCACAATATCTGCCAAAGGACGGACATAAAGATTGAAGAGCAAAGGGCTCATAGTATAGCTCTTAGAAATCAAAATTAGCTCCAACCGGGGCTATTTGATTGCTGTCGAGTTCGACGACTCCACAAAGTCCGTCCAACCACGATTGAGCGAGGGTCAGTAACAGAGTCGGACAGACCCCAGTACAGTACCTTGGAGGCATTGTGAAAAACAAAGATGATGCAAAACACAGTGTAGGTGAGGCTTTGTGGAGGCCGGCATTGTGTCAGTTCCTTACCATCGCATGGGAGTTGATGTGTTGATTCCTTACTTCTGGGCAGCGGAGGTGATGAGTTGGTTCCTTACTGCTGCAGTGCAGTTGATGCTGTGGTTGCAGGTGCAGTTCCTCAGTCCCTTACTATGGAGCAGCGTAGATGCAGTGTCGAAAGTCAAGACTCAAGGCTTCAGTTTCTGTAGCATCGATGTTAGATGATGCCACAGGCGTCAGAGAGGTGCGCGTTGGACTTTAGTGCCGCGGTGCTCAAGACTTATGTAGTGGCAAAGCTTCAATGTCATTGCAGCAGCGTCAGACCAGCGGTGCAAGTCGTGGTCGGTGCGTTGAGCGGGACCACAGCACCAGTGCAGACAGCAGCATGGCATCAGAGCAATAGATAGATGCTGGTTCCGAAGTCAATCGGCGTTGATACCTTTGTTTCTTCATAGTAGCACCCCAATCTCATTTCCAAGGGCCCTGGAACAAGAATTGGCACCACTTGGCAAGTAGGCCTCCCCAGCAGAGTTGGCTAGGGGTTGCAGGTGAAGGTTTTGATACCGCTGAGACTTCTTAATAAGAGGCAATCTAAACTCAAGCCCTTCGAGTACCTTGGAAGCAGGATGTAGAAAGCAAAGTTCATTCCGTTCACTCCCAGGACAGAAACAGCAAGCAGCAGGCAAACCCAGCAAAGCAAACAGAATAGTAGCAGTCTCACCTGACAGCTACCCAGGTCTTCTTCCTTGCAGAATGTCCTCAACCTAGAAGTGTTCTGAGTGTTTGGTGTCACAGGTCCAGTATGCATACACATTTCAGTCTTTGAAGCAGGTAAACTACAAAGAAAAATCTGTGTAGTGCACAAGACCCTGCCTTTTAGTGCCCTGGCACCAGACATACTACAGGGGGTGGAGACTTCTTTGTGTGAGGGCAGGCACAGCCCTATTCAGGTATCAGTGTCAACTCCTTCCACCACTTTAGCTCAAAAGACCCATCAACCTGTGTTGGGCCACCGGTATATGCAGGCAGACCTTAGCTCCCTTTTTGTGACTGTCTAAAGTGAATGCACAAACAGCCCAACTGTCATCCTAACCCAGACGTGTATACAGATACGTACAGAGGCACAGAATGGTTAAAGTAATAAAATGCTAACTTTCTAAAAGTAACATATAAAGGGGTTGGGCCTTTTAATCAGCTGGGCTGGGCCACTAATATATTGCATGTATACAGCTTACCCAGACCATAAGTATTTAGTCTGGAAATTATTAACTTTCACAAAATAAGACTAGTAATTAAAACCCCATTACTATGTAAATCACAAGACTAGTTCATATTTAAGGTTTTTTGTTGTTGTATTTATTATATGTATGAAGTATTGAATGCAATTGGTTCACCTTGTTTGGAATTATTGTGTTTCTATATGATTTTGTGTAAGTTAATGTTTTTCAGATAGGGCTGTAAATATTATGCCTTTGACTTTAATGTTGTCTGATAGATATTTCTAAGTGTGTGTGAAACGTATACAAATATTTCAAAGTCTTAAATCATAAAAAAGGCAAGTTAGTAAAATTACTTGATCTTGCGGTAAAGAAGTGTTACCTAAATAATTACAGTCTGGGTAACCTCTACGCATATAACTTTCTAAAATTGGCCTTTTCAGACCTGCAAATTAAAAACCAACTTTACTAAAATATGTATTTTTAAATTGAGAGTCCGGAGACATGAAACTCCAATTTTTAATCAGCTCCCAATTGGCAGATACACTGGTAAGATGTCACAAGGCAGCTCCAATACTAACCTATGGAGATATAGGCCTTGCTGTAGTGAAAATCGAATTGAACAGTATTTCACTACTAGGACATGTAAAACACAACAGTACATGTGCTACCTTTTAAATGCACTGCACCCTGCCTATGAGGCTATGTTGGGCCTGCCTTAGGGGTGCCTTACACGCAATAAAAGAGAAGGTCTGGGCCTGGCAAATGGGTGCACTTGCAAGGTCAAAATAGCAGCTTAAAACTGTGCACACAGACACTGCAGTGGCAGCCCTGGGGCATGTCTACAGGGCTACTCCTTCAGGTGACATAATCAGAGCTGCAGGCCACTAGTAAAGTTTGATTCACAGGTCCTTGGCCCACCTGGTGCACTGTACTAGGAACTTACTAGTTAATCAAATATGCCAATCATGGAGAAACCAAATACCATTACATTTTAGACAGGAATTACTTGAACTTTAGCACTAGTCAGCAGTGGTAAAGTGCCCAGAGTCCTAACACCAAAATGCATCACACAAACCACGCAAACCGATGCCAGGTCTAACAGACTTCAAGCACACTCACATGACAGTCCCCCTGTCGGACATTACCACCGTGGGAGACTCCACTTGAATAAAGATTCTCTTCTGAGTGCTACAGCCTCAGGGTACTGGGTGGCATGGTCCACCAACATCAGGATAAACCTGTTCCTTAAGGCAGTCAAGGCGCCTGACAGTGTCCACCACTACCCTTGGGAGTATTCTGGAAGGGAGCCCTAAGCTGCCCACCTGATTTGCCACTGGCCTGACAAGTCATACAGGACTGGACTCTGTCGTCAACAGCACCCACTCAGTCAATCATAGGCCTTGAGCTGGCATGCTCCATGTTGTTTCCAAGCAAACTGTTTACCGGTGTGAGAGGGCTGAGATCTACTTTCATAGGCTTAGAGATCCCTCCCCACTCTAGGGAAACCATTGGCCTGGTGACTGCCTGGTCTTCAGAATTCACCACATGGTGAAGTATATTGGAAATTATTTGCTCTGCATATACTGGCAGACACTAACAGTAGGCATGTTTTCACCTTTGTCTCACAGAGCCTCTACTTTCTTCCCATTGATGGATGGCCACTTCCTGCACTTTACTTTTTAGAGTTATCAGGCTTGTGGACTGTGGGATCCATCTCCCGTTGACTCTGAGAAAATAGGATAACCTCTATCCACCCAACTAATCCCACTGGGCCGCGTTCCTCCCCCAACCACACACTGGCATTCCCTGTGGTATGCCCACACGTGGGGTGCTACCTAAGACATACAAGGAATCTCTTCCTACTTCCTGTCTGTAGACAGTCATATTATTATTATTATTATTATTATTTTTTGCATTTGTACTGCGCATCGGCTACCCAAAAGGGTTTCCCGGCGCATTTAGCTGTTGCAGGTGGAGAGAGAAGGTTTTATTTTTATTTATCGAATAACCAGGTTTTTAACAACTTTCGAAAACTGAAATAGTTAGGCTCATTTCTCAATGAAATAGGGAGAGAATTCCAGTGAGACGGGCCTAAGTAAGCAAAGGATTTGCCTCCTATGCGAGTGCGTTTAAATTTTGGAATTCTGAAACGGCCATGGGTGGCTGATCTGAGGTTCCTGGATGGAATATATGTGTTTACCAGTGAGCAAAGGTACCTCGGGCTGTGTTGGCTTTTATTTTATACATATAGGTGAGGGCTTTAAATTTCACTCGATTTTCAATGTTAAGCCAATGCAGTTTGCGCCGGAATGCAGAGACTGATTCCCTTTTATGTACATTGCATAGTAATCTGACTGCCGCATTTTGGGCCATTTGTAGACGATGGAGATTAGCTTTATTTGATCCTAAATAAAGGACATTTCCATAATCTAAACGGGATGTTACTAAGGCGTTCACCACCGTTTTCCTGGTTGACTCAGGGAGCATCCAGCAGATTTTTCTCAGCCATCGTAGGATGGAAAAACAGGTAGCTGCCACTCTGACTGATTGAGCATGCATGCTCAGAGAATCATCCAGGAGTACACCCAGATTACGCACTTGTGAAACAGGGTTTGGGAGATTGCCCATTTTCTCTGGCCAATGTTGATGGCTCCATAGATGTTTCTGTTTCCCCAGAATGATCACCTCTGTTTTTTCACCGTTTAGTTTTAGGAAATTTTCCTTCATCCAAGTTGCGATGTTGTTCAGTCCAGTTTTAAGCGTAGAGATGTCATTTACTTTTTGGGCCGTCAATGAAAAAATAATTTGTGAATCATCTGCATATGAATAGATCGTGAGTCCCGACTCCTCAACTAACTCAGCCAAAGGCTTAACATAAATGTTGAAGAGAAGTGGACTCAGGATAGATCCCTGTGGTACACCATGATTGAAAGAATGGATCTTGGAGCATGTGTTTTGAGAGAAGACTTGAAATGTCCTATTTGAGAGGAAGTCCTGAATCCATTTCAAAGCATCCCCACTGATTCCTACGTTACTCAGAGTGTTTAAGAGCACCTTGTGAGAAATGGTATCGAAAGCAGCGCTCAAATCCAAAAGGATGACCGCTACTGTTTCTTCATTATCCAATTTCTGGCGAATTGTCTCAGTGACACCCAGCAGCGCAGTTTCCGTTGAAAAACCTGCCCTAAATCCAGACTGTGACTGGTGAAGAAGTTGGTAAGTGTTCGCATATTGTGTCAACTGAAGGTGGATGTGTTTTTCTAAAATTTTAGATAGAATTGGGAGTAAGGAGATGGGACGGTAGTTTTTCGTATCCATTACATCAGCATTAGGTTTTTTCAGCAGAGGGTGGATCATAGCATGCTTCCATATGGGAGGAACTTTAGCCTCTTTAATTGACATGTTGAGTACCTGCGTTATAATAGGTATCACCGATAGATTTAACTGCTTAAGGATGTTAGCTGGAATAGGATCCTTTGGAGACCCCGATTTGATAGAATTTAATAGGTCTTGAACAGTATTTGTAGTTAATGGAGGCCAGTCTTTTAGTTCATGCTCGATCTTTCTTCGATTGGAAACCTGTGTACCCTCTGATGCAGTAACCTTTGGCCCTGGAACTTCCGTATCCTGTAAGATGATATCTTGATAGATACCTTCCACTTTATTTATGAAGAAGTTCGCTAGTTCTTCACATTTGGATAGTGATAAAGTGGGTGGTTTGGCAGTTGTATCTGAGCCAGCCAATGTTTTCACTGTGTTAAAGAGTGTTTTAGCACAGTTTGAGGCCTTATTGATGGTTTGATTTACGAAGGTGGCACGTGCAAACTTACATTCCTTATGATATTCGCTTAGAGCGGCTTTATAAGCTGCTTTATCTATGGGGTTATAGTTTTTCCTCCAGTGTCTTTCGAGAGTTTTACAGCTAGATTTTAATATTTTCAGAGAATCAGTATACCATGGTGCTGGGGGATGATGAGTAATTTTATTTTGTTTGCAATTAGGAAGGCATAGGTCCACAGCTTTAGTAAGCCAGCATTGGATATCATTTGCTAGTGGGTCTATTTGTTGCTTCATCGATGGTATATGTGCCTCTAGACATCTGTTCATTTTCTCTACGTCTAACCTCTTCCAGTTTCTTGACGACTTCTCTATGCGAGTTATGTCATTTCTTCTGTTGGTATTGTAAGGTGATATCAAGGAGAATTTTATTAGATAGTGGTCAGACCAGATTGTAGGTAATGCTGGGGAGCAGGTAATTGTATCTAAATTGGTGAAAACAGGATCTAAAAAATGTCCTGCTCTGTGAGTAGGCCCTTCATTTACCAATTTGAGATTTTGAGAGGCCATGTCCGCGATAAGTCTTATACTATTTCTACAAGTAAGATCTTCTAGATGGAGATTTAAATCTCCTAGCACGGTAAAATTGGCCTTATTTGTTATCTGGAAAGAGATTTGTTCCATCAATGCAGAAATCCAGTTAGTCATCAAATCTGGTGGTCTGTATATAAGTATCCCAGAAAAAGTAAAGTAGGCAGACAGGGTAAGTTTAAAAAGGGCAGCTTCACCTGTTGTAATGGGAAGTTCTTCAAGAGTGCAACTAAAGTTTTTTTTTAAAATTACTGCAATTCCCCCCCTATCTTATTAGTACGATCTACTCTTAATATAGCATAGTTCGAGGGTAGGGCTATTGCTAAGTTTGGTCCTGAACTTTCCTGGAGCCACGTTTCAGTAATGAACACTGCATCCGGTTTTTCATTAAAAAGGATGTCAAACATATTAGCACTATGTTTGGAGAGAGACCGGCAATTTATCCTTATCATGTTATATGTTATGGGATCAATACATTTTTTCATCTGATAGGGATTTTCAGTACCCTTGGAATTGAATGAAAAGCCGCAACAGTTACAGAGAAACGGTTCCAGTATATTGTGGGCTCTAGCACACTTGATCATTCTGGGCTCTCCGATGGTTTTTAAAGTATCAGTGTCATATGTATAAGTCCCTGTCTTACCTAGTTGTTTCTGTGGGGAAGGGTCGGATGGTAATTCTCCTGATTCTCTAGCAGGGTTTTTGGCCCTCGGCCCGGGCCAGGCGCGGACGGGCGCAGACGGGCTTGCCTTTGGCGCGCCATTCGGCACGCCACCGGCACGCCTGCTGCGCGCGTCCGCTGCGCGGACATACAGAGGAGTCCATTTTATTTCAGCAGCGCCACAACAACTAGCCCGCTGCCGGGTCCGATTACCTCCCAAGATGGCGGCAGAAATCGATCGGCAGATTCCGGGGGTGTTTTCGGCGTCCCCTGTCCAGAGCCTAATCGTCTGGATCAGGTAGGTTTAAACAAAGCAGCAAATCAGGCTTGACATCGCTATTAGGGTGTAATTATTTAATAAGCGGCTCGAGTGTCAGCGCGAGTTTAATTTCCAAATTCAATTCGGTTTTCAGGTAAAAGTTATAATAACCACGATTATTACAGAACACAACTAAAAGCTCCCGGCTTTTCGCCTCAGGAGTTGCACACACACAAGCTAATAGCTAGGGAATTGCAAGCGCAAAAGGGCATCTTTTATTTCAGCAGCGCCACAACAACTAGCCCGCTGCCAGGTCCGATTACCACTCAAGATGGCGGCAGAAATCGATCGGCAGATTCCGGGGGTGTTTTCGGCGTCCCCTGTCCAGAGCCTAATCGTCTGGATCAGGTAGGTTTAAACAAAGCAGCAAATCAGGCTTGACATCGCTATTAGGGTGTAATTATTTAATAAGAGGCTCGAGTGTCAGCGCGAGTTTTATTTCCAAATTCAATTCGGTTTTCAGGTAAAAGTTATAATAACCACGATTATTACAGAACACAACTAAAAGCTCCCGACTTTTCGCCTCAGGAGTTGCACACACACAAGCTTGGTGATATGGCACCATGGGCTTTTTCTCACCACAACAATCCTTCCTCTGCTCAGAAGTGGTATGGGAATCCTCCCCTTTAAACTCTTTTTGGGCCCTTCAGAGAACTCCTTTGTGTTACGATATCCCCCTCCCTCCTTCGGCAGGTTGGGACCAGAACCACCTTTTTTGTGCCTTCCATCGCCAAGTACATTCCTGGACACTCTGATTCTGAGCGAGAGATCTGCTGCCTTTCCAAGGTCCCTTGGAATAGTGAGTTTACTGAAGATATGCTCCCACATAAACAAATTATACAGCCCATGATAATCCTTTACTTTAATGCCCTTCACCCAACCATCCAGTGCCTTACTAGACAAATGTACAAAACGCTCCCAATATTGGTGTGGCTGTTTCTATAAATACCTAAACTTCAGGCAATACTTTTCTGTCATTAAACTAAAAGTATTTGTGAGGGTCTCTGTCATGGGGCATATTTAACCTGGTCAGGTGCATCTGGGCCCAATAGTATATCCCTCCCAACAATGTGCAGGTGCTTTCACAGACTATCACCCAGCCCCCAACTGGTGCTGCAATCAAGGGCACCTCACAAGCTACAAACCACTTTTTAAATGTTATCGTACCCCAACTAACCAGGCTTGAGGTCTTTTGGAATATTAGCCCTATGTTACCTCTCCTCTCTACTTCTGAATTGCTGCCATCGTAATTGGACTCTGATGCCCCTCTGGACCATAAGCCAATCTTCTGCTGACACCTCTCATGGGCCAGCAGGGCCTTTTTCTCTTCTAAGTTCAAGATAAACGTAACCGTTTTCTACTCCAAGGCAAAGGCAGCCAGCTGCAATTTTGAGTCCCTCTCTTGAGGCCTTCTTGTCCTTCTCTGTTGAGAAAAAACTGCTAGAGGACACACTCCTCCCTTCCCTGGACAACAAAGGGGATGATGGTCCTTGGGGAAAATCCTCCTCTGCCACTGGACTCTCCTCAAATTAATCCTACTTATCTTCCTCAACTGCAGCCTCATTTTTCTCCTAGCATATCTGTAGGAGATGGACCTCTTCTTTGGCTCTGAGGTAAATGTGGACATCCTCCTTTTAAGATTCTCTGATCAACTACCATCCTCTCTGTTTACACAATCTTCTTAGCTCTGCTGTACTAAGGGACTCCACCTTAGCCAGATACACCTCCATGTTCCCCAAAGACTTGAGGTTCAAATATTGAGTGCAAGAAATAATTTTATGTAAAAATAAAAATAACTCAACTAACCAAAAGCCAATTTAAAATAAAAAAGTAAAGTTTTGCTACCAATTCAGAAATTGATTTTTAATTTCAACCTAAATCAATGTGTGATACTGCAAAACTCAAGTCCTGGATCTCACCGCTGAACGCCAATGTAACAAATTAGATTATTAATTTAAGTAGGTGGACTACCACAATGTATGGTAACCAGTGTTTAGAAGTGGTTTGTATTCACCATCAGTGACTAGACCCCTCAAGCTATTTTCACTGAGAAGAGCTGTAGCTGTCCTATGAGAAAAACTAAAGTTCAGGATAAAATCATACGTTTGCGAACTTTGGAATGGAATATGTTACAGAGACGGCTAAACCACTATTTTTAATATTTATTGAAAATCCACTTTATTGGCAAAGTTGAAAATGTAGTAATTAGTTAGGAAAAGTAACTTTTAAAAAGTTAGACTTTACCTGCCTGGGACTCCAGTATGCTAATTTGCATTAGCCTGCTGGTTAATGGTCCCGCCAGTGCTTCCCTTAATGAGGTGTGAAAACTGCTCCTAGAACTGAAACAATGGCTCAAAAGGGTCAAGGGGTAGGCCTGCAAATGCATAGTTAAGTATAAAGGTAGTCCTTGGGAAAATATGCCTTTATTCCATAAGCCATATATAGCTAGTTTGGCACCACCCAGTGGGAGGGGGAGTTGTTCCCATACCCAGTTTGGTATAACTGAGGAGGGGGCTACTCATTTCCCTAAACACAGCCCGGAACACCTGGCACACAAGCTCATCTCAGGGGCAAAATTATTCTGCCATGTTGTATTTGTCTCAGAATAGTGCAGCATGGGAAAATTGGCAGTAATGCATACAGAATGTGTTGCAAAAGTGAGAACGTTGGCCTTTGAAAACTTTTCCGTCGTTGTTTAGGGAGTGTTCACCACCCACTGGCTAGTGAATTCTACATAAGTGGCACCTCACCTAAAACTCATCAGAACACTCTCTGGACCTGCCGGAGAACAGAAGAGGACTGAATCTACTGTTTGAGATGTACTTGGACACCTGATGAGTTGGCCCTGTTCCCACTTGTACCTAGGACTATGAAGTGTATTACAAGTGTCAGTTCACTGTCATCCTATGTGGCTACAGGAACAAACTGCAAAAGGCCTTTTCCCTGAAGCTGTAAGATACTTTTTTCCTGAAGTGCTCAGATATACAGATGTAACCGGAAGTGGACTTTTCCTTCGGGGGTGACTATGCTGGAGTGTGTCCTGGCCCCTACATGGCTGTCCCTGAGGTGTTTGGAGCAATCGAAGTGACCAAGAATAGCTGCACCAGAAACTCCAAAAAGTTGGAATGTACAAAAATGTTCAATTTTTCCAAGGCTTCCAAGACCTGCAGAGAGTCAGCTAGACCCTGCGGCAAAATATCTCCTTGATCGAAGGGACGTTGTTGGATACAGCTTGAGGCTTGCCCCTTTTGAGGATTTTAAGCTGCATAAACAACATCGAAGGTAGACATCTTGCCAAGTGAAAGCATGAAATGTACCCGACCAACAATGATGGGTGATGCTCCGAAACCGGCCCCAGGATGCTTTTTCCTGTCCAGGGGGGACCTGGCCTGGCATTTTGGACTGAACTGTTCCCATAAGCAGCAGGGTCAAGACAGATTTGCACATAGCTAAGTCCAAACTTGGGTGGCGTGGTGAGCAAAGGAATGATAGATGAAAACCAGATCGTTGTGACTGGGGGTGAATGTTTGCATTGTTCAGCATTCCGTCTATAATTTGTTCCTTTTGCTTTTGATCAGATCTTAAGATCTCTCACATTAGTTTGTCAGGTCTATCATGAGTACATTTGAGAGTATTACATATTTAACAAATGATATTTTGCATCAGGGTTGTGCCAAAAAAGTGATGCAACCTGAGGCAAAAACTTGGCCTCAACGTATACATTTAATTTTAAAACGTGATGTGTTAGAAAATCTGTTCTGCCTAATTGGTTGCAAAGTCTGCACTTTAAAATATGTTACAGGGTTAAGGCACCTGCTGCAGAGATCTTTGTGTGCCCAGTGAATCTCAGGGAATAATAATAATGGTAAGATAACTATTTGCTGGAGAGGTCTATGTTTGTCTAATTCCAGTTTTGAATCAAAGTAGCATAGAAGATTAATATCCCTCCTACAAAGTACCTTATGCAACACACAGATGACAGATTTTTATAATATGTAAATGGTTAATTGGGTTACTGCTTTTAACACTGTTAGACATGGGATTTTTGGTCGACTAGGGCATGTGCCAAAGTCAGGCAGAATCCACCCCTCTAGTCAGGATAAGGGAGTTAAACTCCTAAAATAACCCCCGCTCACCCACTTGGTAGCTTGGCACGAGCAGTCAGGCTTATCTTAGAGGCAGTGTGTAAAGCATTTGCACATAACCAACAGTAATACAGTGTAAGCACTACAAAAGGACACCACACCAGTTTAGAGAAATATCCAATATATTTATATACTTAAGACAAGACCAAAAACAATAAAAATCCACAATACAGTACTTAAAAATCTTTAGTTATCCAAATATGCTTGAAAAACAGTTCTTTGATGTCGATATCTCCCTCCCGGGCTATCACGGCGTTGTGAGCAAATAAATCAAAACAGTTCTGGCTGACGCGGCGTCGCGGGCCAGCTACGGTGTCGGGAAGACCCGCAAACAGTACCTTTTAGAAATGCAGGGCGTCGACAACCTCTCGATGAGCTTCTGAAAGCACGGCGTCTGCAGGCGTCGGTTCTGGAGGTCGGTGCAGGAGTCATCGGGGCCCTCAAAGTCACACGCGTTGCAGATCGATCTCCTCTCTGTTGGAGTCAGGAGCGCTGGCGTCGGCAGGCGTCGGGTGCTGCGGTGCGAAGTGCAGCAGTGCGGCGTGCGGTGCCCTCAGGTCGCGGTGCGAGCAGCAGCTCGTTGGCGGCATCAGATGGCGTTGTCGGTGAGACCAGGGTTGTGGTGCGAAGTGAATGCGGTGCTTGTCGCAGTGCTGGCAGGTCGCGGTGCAAGCAGCATTGTCATCGTGGCAGAAGCGCTGTCGTCGGTTGACAATTGGAGTCGATGGCACTGGCGTAGGTAGGTCAAGGCTGCGGTGTGGGATGAGGTCGGTGTGTCATGTAACTATACGAGTTGTGCCCTCGAACCACAGTGCAAGCAGCGGTTTCGATTTCGGAGTGGAGCGTCGTCGTCGAGGAGGCCAAGTCATTGTCGTGAAGTGAGGTAGTGCGGAGTGCGGTGCTCACAGGTCATGGTGCGAGCAGCGGCTCGCTGGCGGCATCAGCATGCATCATCGGTGAGACCAGGGTCACGGTGCCTTCAGAACACGGAGCCAGCAGCGGCAGCGTAGACAGCGTCGGGTTGCTTTTGCTTCTGTTGCAGCACAAAACACACAGTCGCCAGTGCTGTGGGCAGAATAGCTTGAAGTCTTTGCTGTTCCTGAGACTTCTTGAACAGGGTTCAAGCTCTACCTCAAGCCCTTGGAGAAACTCACAAAGTAGATTACAGAAAGTTCAGTCCAGTTCTTTCACTGCCCAAAACAGAAGCAGCCACTACAGGCCAACACATCAAAGCACACAGCAATGTGATAGTTCCTCCTCACAGCTTCTCCAGCTCTTCTTCTTGGCAGTCTTCTTGGTCCAAAAGAGTTCTAAAGTTCAGGGGTCTGGGCCCCGATATTTATATCCCAAAATCCTTTGATCTCTTAGTCAGAGAGTGTCTGTGCCCGACCAGAACCAGTTCTGCCTTCCCTGATGTGACTTCCTGGCAGGTGGTGGAGACGGCATTGTCAGAGGCAGACCAGGCCCTTTCAGGTGAAAGGAAATCTCCTCCCCCTTCCTCCATTGCAGACCAGGTCCATTCAGCCCTTTCCTGACCCACCTAGACTTTCTGGAGCCACTCCTGCTCCCCAGCCTTCTGTCATCCAAAACCCAGACAGGCAATCCACATTCCAGCAAAGGCACACGGGATGATTGAGCAAGAAAATACCTACTTTCTAAAAGTGGTATTTTCAAACACAGAATGTAAAAATCACCTTCACTAAAAGATGCATCTTTAGATTCTGAGTTCAGGCATACTAAACTTTATTTTCCTACCTAATTCCCCGGGCCAGTTATGTTTATAAGATGTTATAAGCAAACTTCCCATTCTGTCCTATGGGGACCAGAAAGCCTTGCAATAGCGAAAAACAAAATGGGCCGTAATTCGCTACCAGGACTTGCCACACACACCAGGGCATGTCCTACCTTTCACATACACTGCACCCTGCCCACAGGGGTAGCGTGGGCCTACCTTAGGGGTGCCTGACATGTAAGAAAAGGGAAGGTTAGGGACTGGCAAGTGTGTGCACTGGCCAAGTCGACATGGCAGTTACAAACTGCGCGCAGACTCTGCAATGGCAGGTCTGAGTTACATTTTCAGGGCTACTCATGTGGGTGGCACAATCAGTGCTGCAGGCCCACTAGTAGCATTTGATTTACAGGCCCTGGCACACTCAGTGCACTTTACTAGGGACTAACAAGTAAATCAAATACCCAATCATGGAAACACCAATCCATAACACAATTTATGCAGAGAGCATATGCACTTTAGCACTGATCAGCAGTGGCAAAGTACCCAGAGTCATAAAACCAACAAAAACATGTCAGAAACAGGAGGCTAAAAAGCAAAACGTCTAGGGATAAACCTGCTGTAAAAGCCAGGTCTAACAAACACAGAGATCCTTTTGTTACTTGCAGTTCATAAATTGTAAACCTTCTAATATTGCACAGTAAGTTATCAAGGACATGTGGTTCCTCCACCTGGTGACCCTCACTGTCTTATGTAACACTCCCTGTATATTGGTATAAGCATATATGATTTATTGTTAATGTATAATATGTACGTGTGATGTAAATCACCCTGACACCCTGCAATGGGATGAGTACCACTATAGTGCTATTAAGAAATAAAACTAAATAATGGTATTAAAATTATATTTATGTAAATTCTAGAACAGGCCAACACCTGACATTCTAACAGTGCATGCATATCTCACACACAGGGACGGAGCAAAGTCAAAAGCCTGCCTCTCTTAAGTACCTGTGAAGTGATGAGATGTGTGCCTTTGTTCCCCTCCATTGAATTTAGGTGTGAGGCTTCCGATAGCTCCCAGCCAGGATACTCCCACAAAATGAGGCCTGAAGGCCTCTTAACTTTGGCCTTTGCTATGGGCCCAGCTAGAATCTAATAGGCCCCCATGGCTGCCTGCATGTTGTTGCTGAGAACGAAATTCTGAAAATTACACCAGGAAACATTTAGCATATTTCTGTGGGGCTCAACCTCTTGGCAAAGGAAGACAGCGTCCACCCTATGAAAAGAGTGAGTAGATGCCTCCTACCCGCACAAACCCTTGACTCGTGCCCTCGTCTACTTTGTGATAAATAGAGCAAACATACATTACCACAGTATTCAATAGTTTCACCTGAATATCTAATGTGTACAGCTTCCATGAGCTTTGCAGCTGAGCTATTCAGAGTTACCATCAGAGTTTAGTTTGGGAATATATCATCTGAAATTGTCTCTACTATTGTTTGAAGGCATAGTAGGATGGGATCCTCTTTGTTCAGTGCACCCTCCGAACTCATCTACTCAAACGTTGAAGAGACAGGCTCAATCTCAAGCTCTCTATTTGTCGGTGGCTGCAACATGTGACTGGGTTAAGTGGGCTAGAAGGTCCAATCACAGCGCAGCCACTCCCGCAAGCTCCTCCCACTTACTCCATCCACTTCATGGCCTGCAGACAGCCTGTAGCTGGCATGGGTTTCCCAAACATGGAGAGGTGGGATAAGTTCAGGGTTTATTAAATACACTTATGCATCTTTTAGTATAACAAGAGCAAACAATCTCGAGCCCCGTAACTTATTGGTCGATGCAGGCCTCCGTGAGATGGTTTAGTGTAGTGTATGGAAAGGTGATGATTTATGTGTGTATGGGCTTTTATAGGTTTGCTCCTTTGCAAGAACTCATGTACTTGTGATGCATGCCAAGTAGTGCATGCATATTGTGTCTCTGTGTGCATGAATCATACTAAAGTCAAACAAATTGGCTTTGGTGATGCTTTTTCTTAAATTCGCCCACGCCTGGCCCCTGAAACCTCTAGGTCAAACCAAAAATTTAGGACAAATATAACAAATAACTTTCTTACATGCAAGTCATGCGAGATCGTCTTTACCCATAGGATTCATACAAATAAGCAGATTCATGATGGCCATCTTCAAATGTGCATTGGTATATTTTAACAAATCCCATTCAAAGATGGTGTTTGTGAAATATAAGAAATGTCTTTGTAAGAACTCTGCCACACATGTATGCATGTGTGCATACATGGATGCCATTTTTAAATGGTAAAAAAACATGTTATTATGCCTACCCACAAATGATGTGGCAGGTGGGGTATAAACAGTGGTTGAAGACGGGGAAACAAAGAAGGGGAACTGTGGGCGGCGAATCAGAGGGCAGGAATAACCTGAAGATTGGGTCAATGGGCGGAGTCAGAGGTGTGGCCAGAAAGAGCAAAACATCCCATATCTTTAGTATTTGTTTGGCATTTCACTGACCAGTTACAGCTTATTACGTTATTTAATTCAACCAATGGATGCACATGTTTATTTATTGTTTAATATGAGTTATTGACATAAAATACATTCACAAAGCGGGGCATTTTTTCATTCACAGAACATCCCAAATACTCCAAAAGGTGGAATCACAAGCCATTTGTCTCTGAGCCATGCAGTTTCTGTCATCATCACTTCTCCTTTTTTCCATAAGAGCAGTTCAAACATGAATGTCAAAATGTCCTAGTTTGCACATAATTATGGCTCTGCCATATTTGCCACATAATACATCATCTGCTGCATAATGTGACGATTTTAACTAAACAATTTTTTGCAGCTCAAACAGATCAAAAGTTACTAAATATGTAACTTGTGTTGATGCAAAGAGGAAAGCCCTCTGCAAAGGTTGATTGGTCACTTTTCTCACTGCTGCATTTGCATATTACACTGCTACTAATAAGGCAAAATCTTTGCAGAGATGGCTAGTATGTGTAAAAATGTCAAAATAATAAAGTACCAGAAAACGTACCGCATTATGTTGCAGCCTTTTCTTTGCTGCATAATTTAGTCAACACCGCAACATAATTTTGTTCTCCATTGCTGCATCATTCCAGTGGCTCCAAAGCAGGCAGCACATGTTAAAAGTGCTTGTGCATGTAGCAGACAGACCATGAAGTTTGCAAACTTAGTATGGTGTGCGTGCAAATGCTGCATTGGCGATCCCTGATGAGTTGCACTACTACTGCTGCAACAAGGCCAGTGGAGGTACCAATGGGTGAGAAGGAGTGGCCCAAGGTTCCTGTGACCTCAGAGACAGAGTCACTGTCGCTCTAGGGTGTGCTGCTTCGTAGGCCTGCCAGCAAGACTGGAGGTGAACTTTAGTCTGGATTGTGCTGGACAGGCCTCCAAGGTTAACCCACACTGGCCACTTCTAGGCTCCACCTGCTGGTGCTAGGACACCAGGTCTTCTAAGGTCTAGTGGGGCCATCTAAGGTCTAGCATGGGAATGTGCTCCCTCAGTAGAGTGGTCTGTTGGGCTGGTCCTGAAGGCTGAACCTGGTTCCCCAGTTCCAAATTCGGCAGCTGTAGCCATAGTGCCACATCCTCTTCCCCACTGAACACCATACTGCCTCACTGAAAGAAACTCGCACTTCCTTCAGCTGCAACCCAATTATACCCTGCTATGCTCCTGTCCCTTGGGCTGAGTGGTCGCTCCCCAGTGTCTTCCTGCATCAGTCGGTATCGTTGCTTGGCTGCCTATCTGCTCATTTGCCTCATTATTGCTGCCTGCTGTGTGCCTGGTTGCCGCGCTGAACATTTTGCATTTCTGTACTTTAAAAGCGCCGCTTTTTCAGCATTTGCGCATTTCCGCTGGGCTCCCCCCTCCGCCTCCATTTTGCCTGTGTTGTTGTTGTTGTGCTGATCTCTAGCCCGCCCCGCCACCCAGCTGAGACGCCCTCCCACTGACCAGAACAGCGCTCCAACACCGGAAAGCGCCGTGACTCGCTCCTGTCCCTTGGGCTGAGTGGTCGCTCCCCAGTGTCTTCCTGCATCAGTCGGTATCGTTGCTTGGCTGCCTATCTGCTCATTTGCCTCATTATTGCTGCCTGCTGTGTGCCTGGTTGCCGCGCTGAACATTTTGCATTTCTGTACTTTAAAAGCGCCGCTTTTTCAGCATTTGCGCATTTCCGCTGGGCTCCCCCCTCCGCCTCCATTTTGCCTGTGTTGTTGTTGTTGTGCTGATCTCTAGCCCGCCCCGCCTCCCAGCTGAGACGCCCTCCCACTGACCAGAACAGCGCTCCAACACCGGAAAGCGCCGTGACTCGCTCCTGTCCCTTGGGCTGAGTGGTCGCTCCCCAGTGTCTTCCTGCATCAGTCGGTATCGTTGCTTGGCTGCCTATCTGCTCATTTGCCTCATTATTGCTGCCTGCTGTGTGCCTGGTTGCCGCGCTGAACATTTTGCATTTCTGTACTTTAAAAGCGCCGCTTTTTCAGCATTTGCGCATTTCCGCTGGGCTCCCCCCTCCGCCTCCATTTTGCCTGTGTTGTTGTTGTTGTGCTGATCTCTAGCCCGCCCCGCCTCCCAGCTGAGACGCCCTCGCCCCTCCCCCTCCACTACCCATATATGACAACAGTTCCCGCGTGCAGCGTTCACGCGCAGCGATCGCGCCCAACCCGCGCCGAAGGTGCGCCAAAGGTAAGCCCGTCTACGCCCGTCCGCGCCTGGACCGCGCCCAGCGCCAGACCCCCTGCCCCTCGCGCTGCCCAGCCCTCCCGCATTACCTACGATGCCGCCACCCTCCTAGCCCTTAATCCCGGTCGCGCCCCCAACTGCGTCCAAGCCGCTCCTGGACACACCCATGGACCTTTCTCTTGCTACTCCTGCAAATTCATCGGCACCGACAACATCTCCGCTACAACCACACCACAGATTCCCGACCCCAACCACCTACAATGCATCCTTCTCAACACCCGATCTGTCCACAGACACGCCATTGACCTATGGAATCTACTAGACACCACCTCCCCGGACGTCGCCTTCCTAACGGAAACATGGATGAACGCTTCCTCCGCCCCAGACATCACCATTGCCATCCCTGAAGACTATAAGATCACTCGCAAAGACCGTACCAGCCACACAGGAGGAGGAATCGCTATCGTCCATAAGAAATCAATCCGCATCTCAACCAGCTCTGACGCCAACCTCGCCAACTCCGAACACCTTCACTTCCAGATCCACATCGACCCCAAGACCACACTCAGAGGCACCCTCCTCTACAGACCACCAGGACCCCGCGCAAAATTCAGTGAAGACATCACGGACTTCATCACTCCACACGCGATCCCCTCCAAAGAATACATCCTTCTGGGAGACCTCAACTTTCACCTTGAAAAGATCAACGACCGCAACACCACCATCCTCCTGGACAACCTCGCCAACCTCGGACTTAAACAACTGGTCACTTCCCCCACCCACATCGCAGGTCACACACTCGACCCCATCTTCTCCTCCAGCAATCATGTCTCCTTCAGCCACACTACGGATCTCCTCTGGACTGACCACAGCTGCGTTCACTTCACCTACAACAAGCCCAAACCCACCAACCACCTCCAACCGACTCTGCAAAGAAACTGGAACAAAATCACCACCGACCAGATCTCCTCATCGCTCCTTCTAAACACCCCAGCCCACTCCTCGGACCCAAACCTAGCCGCCGCCAACTTCACCCTATGGCTATCCAACACCGCCGACACCTTAGCACCACTGAAAAAACGTCAAAGCAAACCTGGCAACAAGAAGGCCTCATGGTTCAACGATGATCTTAAGAAGTCCAAGAAACTCTGCCGCACCCTTGAAAAAGCGTGGAAAAAAGACCCAACCACCAGCACCAAGGACGCCTTCAAAAACGCCACCCGCACTCACCACCAACTAATCCGAAAGGCCAAGAAAACAGCATTCAAGGATCGACTTGACAACAACGCCCACAACAGCAAGGAACTTTTCAACATCGTCAAGGAGTTTTCCAATCCCTCGGCCAACTCCAACGACATCACCCCCTCTCAAGCCCTCTGCGACTCCCTAGCCTCATTCTTCCATAACAAGATTGCAGACATCCACAACAGCTTCGACAACCAACCCGGAGCCCAACCCACCCAACCACATGCTGAACACTCTCCCCCCGCGAACACCCTTAACGACTGGAACCCAATCTCCACTGAGGACACCATCCGCCTAATGAACTCCATCCACTCAGGATCCCCCACAGACCCATGCCCTCACCACATCTTCAACAAAGCAGACTCCGTCATAGCACCGCACCTCCGAGACGTCATCAACTGCTCCTTCAACTCCGCCACCTTTCCGGAAACCTGGAAACACGCTGAACTCACCGCCCTTCTGAAAAAACCCACAGCGGACCCCACCGAACTCAAAAATTACCGCCCCATCTCGCTCCTTCCATTCCCGGCCAAAGTAATCGAGAAAGCTGTCAACAACCAGCTCGCCGCTTTCCTCGAAGCCAACAAATCCCTCGACTCCTCACAATCTGGCTTCCGAGCAAAACACAGCACTGAGACCGCCCTCATCGCAGCAACAGACGACATTCGAACTCTACTGGACAATGGAGACACAGTCGCCCTCATCCTCCTCGACCTCTCTGCTGCATTCGACACAGTCTGCCACAGCACCCTTTTACAACGCCTCACCAACATCGGAATACATGGAAAAACACTTGAATGGATCACTTCGTTCCTCACCGGAAGAACCCAGAGAGTCCGCCTTCCACCATTCAAGTCCGAGGCCACCGAAGTCATCTGTGGCGTACCACAAGGATCCTCTCTCAGCCCCACCCTCTTCAACGTATACATGAGCCTCCTCGCGACCATCGCCCGCCAACACAACCTCAACATCATCTCTTACGCGGACGACACTCAACTGATCCTTTCTCTCACCAAGGACCCCAGCACCGCCAAAACTAACCTACACGAAGGAATGAAAGAAGTTGCTGAATGGATGAAACACAGCCGTCTGAAACTGAACTCAGATAAAACAGAAGTCCTCATCCTAGGTACATCCCCCTCTGCATGGGACGACTCTTGGTGGCCGGAAGCCCTTGGAAAAGCACCCATCCCGACAGACCACGCACGGAACCTAGGCGTTATCCTGGATTCTTCACTTTCAATGAACAGACAAGTCAGCGCCGTATCCTCATCTTGCTTCAACATTCTTCGCATGCTCAAAAAAACATTTCGATGGATCCCCACCGAAACCAGGAAAACAGTCACCCATGCTCTAGTCACGAGCCGACTGGACTACGGAAACACCCTCTACGCAGGCACTACCGCTAAACTCCAAAAGAAACTCCAACGAATCCAAAACGCCTCAGCCAGAATCATATTAGACATCCCACGCAATGAACACATCTCTGGTCACCTGAAAGACCTCCACTGGCTACCCGTCAATAAGAGAATCACTTTCCGACTGCTAACCCACGCACACAAATCACTCTACGACATCGGACCAGAATGCCTCAACTCAAGACTGTCCTTCTACACCCCCTCCCGCCAACTACGTTCCTCCAGCCAAGCCCTCGCCACCGTACCTCGCATCAACAAGACCACCATGGGAGGCAGATCCTTCTCTTACCTGGCTGCTAAAACATGGAACTCACTCCCCACTCACCTTCGCCTTACCCAGAACCACCTAGCTTTCAGAAAGCAACTTAAAACGTGGATATTTGACAAGTAATCCTCCCCCCCCTCCTTAGCGCCTTGAGACCCTCTGGGTATGTAGTGCGCTATATAAATTCTCTGACTTGACTTGACTTGACATAAACACCTGGATGCGACTCAATTCAAATTATACACTAGACAAGAGTAATATGCTGCCTGAAAGGAAAAAAGGTAATAACATCCTGGAAAAAGCAAACCCTCTTAGGGAATGCGAGATTAAGTAAACCATGTAAAATGTAAGCTGGAACAATATGGTTACCTTAATGCTTGTGCACTCATTCAAAAATAAATGAGTGTTTTTGCCTGATAAGTTAAGAACATGACTCCAGGGCCTGGAAGGGACCCGTTTCAATGTCCTTTGCTTTTATCCTTACAAAACATAAGCAGTATGGTTTAAAAAGACCACATCCCTGCACACAGAGCCACGGTACACATTTTATAAACTAAAATAAGGGAAACAGCTGGTATGGATCACATTAAACCTTAACGTTTTCCACCCCAGCATCAACCAGGTATGCAGTACCTCCAGAAATAGTGCACTTCCCCATCCAGGGAAAACAATGCTGTTCAAAGAAAGATGGGAAAACGAAAGTATCCTTCACTGGCAAAATCTGTAAAGTGGCGCTAATGTGCTTGGGTGTGAATAAAACCAATTTCGCCACTTTGCGACCACTCTGTCTTGCTTTATTTAGTAATTTTTTCGTATTTTGAACATTTTTTCTCTTCATCCCGAGGCTGCACTTTGGAATAGAAAAATATCAAAAAAAGAAGGCATTTCCAGCAAATGTGTTTCTTAGTCTTTTTGGATCCATTTCACAGGGGAACGAATGTAGGAGAGGAAAGAGAGGGTAAAAGCCGTTTCTTGAAGTGATAGTTTTCATGTAGCAAGTGAGGAGGAGCGAGACAGAGAGGGGATAAGAGAAGAGGAAGAAAGGAGGTGGGGCAGCTGACCGGCAGAGCAGGAGTAGTGGACACTGCCCTTGGCTTCTCCGGCCAAGAAGGAAAAGATAGATAGTGACCACACCGTCATCCGCTTCAGTCAACACGCATACACAGACATCACCCAAAGATTACACTGACACTTTATTTGTGGGTGAAGAACTGCTGCAGGTTTATTTCATACAACACAGTATGATAATAAAATTGGGTTATCTTACGGGCGATCCAGGGCAGGCAGCCCCTTGCTGCCCGCCCGCCTGGTGAGCCAGCACACACGGTGGGTCGATGCCCGGCAGTGTGGCACATAAATATTTGCAGATCATCCACTGGGTCACGTGATCTGCCTCCTACTCCCGCCCCTTCTGACAGGGGCGGAGCGTGTTGTGGCCACCCCCGGTTGGTCAGGCCCCCCAACCGCCCGAAGGACTAACGGGGCGCCGTCGCGGTCTTCCCAGAACCCCCTTCGGCTCCTGGACCTTGGCTTGGGCACCCTTACTGTGCCGGACGGGGGTACCCTTACTGTACCGCCTGTCGCAGAGGTACCCTTACTGTACCAGTCTGCATCCAGATCGCCCTGTAACTCCGCCTGCAACGCAAAAAAGAAAAAATTAAACATTCCAATAACGCGCTGAGCCTGACACGCGGGGTAAGAGGAAAGGGTGGGTGAACGCGTGTCCAGGCTGGTGCGGCGCGCAGGAGACAGAGGAGGAACTGGGCGAGAGAGCCCACTAAGAAGGGTGGTAAGCCGCGCCCCCCGCCCCCCCCCGGCCCGCCTCCAGCTCCACGCGATAGGGGGTTTATCCCAAGTGGGCGTAGGCCTCGCGCGCGAGGCAGCAAGGGGGGGGGGAAGGCTCCGACGGGCGGCCACTAGAATGCTGCCCTGCTGATGTCCCATTGCTTGGGACGCGGGCAGCGGCATAGTGACCACACCGTCATCCGCTTCAGTCAACACGCATACACAGACATCACCCAAAGATTACACTGACACTTTATTTGTGGGTGAAGAACTGCTGCAGGTTTATTTCATACAACACAGTATGATAATAAAATTGGGTTATCTTACGGGCGATCCAGGGCAGGCAGCCCCTTGCTGCCCGCCCGCCTGGTGAGCCAGCACACACGGTGGGTCGATGCCCGGCAGTGTGGCACATAAATATTTGCAGATCATCCACTGGGTCACGTGATCTGCCTCCTACTCCCGCCCCTTCTGACAGGGGCGGAGCGTGTTGTGGCCACCCCCGGTTGGTCAGGCCCCCCAACCGCCCGAAGGACTAACGGGGCGCCGTCGCGGTCTTCCCAGAACCCCCTTCGGCTCCTGGACCTTGGCTCGGGCACCCTTACTGTGCCGGACAGGGGTACCCTTACTGTACCGCCTGTCGCAGAGGTACCCTTACTGTACCAGTCTGCATCCAGATCGCCCTGTAACTCCGCCACAGCTCTGGGGAGGCTACCGTCGCTGCCAGAGCCCCCCTTCCTCCCTTTGCTGTTATCTGTGCCCTGCCCCTACGAGCCAGCTCATAATGGGCTAAATTAGGGGACCTGTTCTGTAACCCGTAACAGACTGCAGTAATTTGCAACATTACTCAGAAGCCCAGGGCAGACGAACAAAGGATGTCTTTTGGCCCCACTGCCGTAAACTTAGACGTGCCTGGTTTTCCTAACCTTCTAAGCGAAGCCACAGCAGATCATCCTAACGTATTTCTGAAGATCTAGCACCTGCCTATGGAGCCAGAACTGCACCATAGCTGAAATCCTCAATCCATCGCTTCCCTTCATATCCTGGCATGAAGGTTTAATTTCCACTCTATCTACAAAGGTGATGTATGGATAGCGTCATGGTTCCTGAGTTGCTGCTGTTACTGCGGGAGTTGCATGAGTTCTTGGCTGGGCAAAACACTGATAACGCCCCTGCTAATCGGACGCCGTTTGTCATGACTCCCGATAAAGCCAATATGACTGACTGAGCTGCCGAAGAATACATCTCTCAGCTCGGGGACCCAAATATGTGCATGATTCCCAGCTCCCTGGCTCCAAGAAAGGCAGGAGCGGGAAGAGCAACACCTAAATCTGTTTCTCAGGCTCGGATATACGGCATTGGTGACAAGGCATGGGTGAATTCGGCCCTATAGACCTGCAATCCTATTGAGATTCTTCCATTGGCCAAATTAAGTGCCTTCCCGGCTTGTAACTGTGTTCCCAACATCTACATCCCAACCAGCAAGGTGAAGGTAGCGTGTGAGTCAGCCACTTTACCTACGTATATAAACACAAGCTGACATCACGGGTATATAAATTTGCTTCCTCTCACATGGTATTATCCTATTGTTTACTGCAAACTGACCCATATCCTAGCAACATCCCCTCGTTTTTGCCTTTCTACTTTGCCAATTAAGTTACATTAACTTGGACGATAGAGTCTTATACTAGTCCCGCTGTCCGTCCCAATCCTTTCTTGCTCTACACTGGGCACCGTATCAATTGCCTCGCTTGATAAATAGAAGCTAGCTACGGACTATACTGCTGCTGGAGGGTCAATAGGTGTGCCTACAGTCCTTGTTATACCGGTGTCGCTGTGCCATAGGTAATTAGTGGTGCCGCCATAGTGGCTTAAAAATGAAACGTCTTATTTAATCAAATGATTTGTTGTGAGCCCCAGTTCTGATTTCGTTCATATCTTCATAGTTGACAGTGTCTCTATCTTGCCAATACCTGGGGCACGTCCGCCTTAAATGATGACATTACATCTGGCGTTTCCGCTAGCCTTGCCCATTAACCTGTCAAATGCCTGTGGAGAGCAGCACGTCTCTGGTCATGCTCATGATCGCTCTCTGCTCTCTCAATTATTACTATGTAGCTGAGGGCACCGTACACGGGTGTCTGGTTGAAGTATGCACAGGCCATTGACACTCTCCCACGTGCAGTGCTGTGAACCGTTTGAAGTAGTTCATCAGAATCAGCCAGCCACCCCCTAGGTGGAGGCTTGCACTCCCAAACTTCTGCTCATGTAACACCAAGCCCACCTCCAGTTCAGTGAAATTTCGTAATTCCAGACACTGACAACCCCAGGGGCCAAGTACTGGGCTGCGAAAATGCGGCCGAATACCACCATGTCCAATTAGCTTGGAGTAGATGGGTGTTACCCTAGGTTGATTAAAGGCAAAAACTTTTGACAATCACTCCCGGCAAGATGTGCCAACGCAAGTGGAATAAAGAGTTATCCAGCCCTCCTTACTTCCTGTCCCAGGTCGCCCCTGCTCGAAGAAGAATGCCCCTTCCAGAAAGGTCATGAAGCCCATCCATACCATATTCAATTATTTAATGTAGGTGATTGAGTCCTATTCCAGCCTTGGCGTTCAACCGTTCATATAAACTCAAACTAAGGTATTGTCATGCCTGCTGGACGAACGGGTGCGCAGGTCCAGTATATAAGGACTCGAGACTGGAACGAACGCGCTTAGCGTTCTAGCTCCGAGCCCTGTTTCCGTCCTTGACTTCGTCTGCCTGACTTCCGTCTCGTGACTTCCTGTTCCTGTTCCCGTTCCGTAGTTGTGGTCGCCTTGGATTGTTTCCCTAACGAGGGAAGAGCACAAGTTTGTTCGGCGTTATAGTGTTGTTGGTGACGCCGTTTTCTGGTCGTTGCTCTGGAGCAGTGAGCGGCAGAGTTTCTCCGGTGTCTCCAGTCTGTCCTCTCTGGGTTTCGCCGAGGTCACGATTTACCTGTAGCATCGTGAAGCCACTCACGTCTTCATCTCCTGAGTGAGTGTATCTGCGCCTTTACACCAAGGCAGATTTCCCCCTTCCTCGTTTGGTTCCCTGCTTGTTGTGTTTCGCTTACCTGATTGTAGGCAGTACCCCTATTTCTCCCTCAGTCTGGTTGTGTCAAAATTTGTCTTTAGTTGTTTCCTACGCTCAATTGTCCGGTTGGTTGGAGGTTGAAGACCCCTTTGTTATCCTCGCTGTCCTCAGGGATAGCTAGCGTGAACCACCGTGCCTCAGTCTTGACATCACCTTCAGAACAAAGAACGGTAACAGCGCGGGGCGCTGCTTTCATTTGCTCTCAGGGGGTTAATGCAGAAGAGAGTGGGAAGTGAATTGTTATGTTCTTTTCTTAGGATTACTGCAACGTTCACCACACACCAACTCCATTCTTCCTAGGAGACACTTTACGTAGAACATGTAAGTTTCTCAAGATGGGAAGAGGGACATACAGGCTTTGGGGTAGAAGTAGTATTAACTGTCTACTGTGTGTGCAATAGACTGTTCCAGAGTGAAGTCATCTTTTAATCCTGGTCAACCTTCGATGTACCTAAGCCTTACAGAGTGATGCCCCATCTTGATTCACATCAGAAGTAGCAGTGTTTGGTAGGCAAATATACAGACAAATTTACCTAAAGAGATAAGAGGGGCTGTATGTTGTTAACCTATTCTTTCTGTTACAGCAGAGCGTTGCCAAGTATCGCAGAACTCTTCAAGAGTGTTGCCAAACCTCGAAGACCTCTTCACCCATTCATAAAACCGGACCCCCCTCCTTCCCTTGTTTTGTTTCCCTGTTTTCCCCTGTTGAGTCATCCGCTACTCTAGTGTTTGATAGAGTCGGAGAACCACAGGGGAGGATTGTGGCATACTCTACTGATTCCTGACGCTCCTGCAGAAAGACCTTAGATTCCTTACAGAACGCTAAGCCTGAACGGTGTATTCTGCCCGAGTGTCATGGAATTAGGTACAGTCACTTTAGCGGATCTCGCTGGTATGTTAGGCAACATACAAGCTGAAACTCAAGCCTTAGCAGCTCGAGTAGACGCCCTGCAAATTAGACAGGGGGCGTCAGCCGTGGGAGGCAGTGGTGAAAGTCAGCCAGCAGTGATACAGGTCACGACACCTCCTTCCATCCCCCTTGCTCCACCTGAGCGATTTACCGGTGACGCAGCTAGATGCGCTGCATTCCTAAGCCAATGCCAGTTACACTTTTCATGCAAACCACAGTGTTTCCCGTCTGAGCAGTCCCGGGTGGCCTTTGTTATTTCCTATCTGGGTGGTTCTGCGGCGGATTGGGCCATACCCTTGGTGGATAGGGATGACCCCTTGTTACACAGGTATGAGGCCTTTAAAACAGAATTCCGTAAACTTTTTGACAGGCATGTTTACACGACTGCAGCTGATACCGAGTTATTGTCATTAAAACAAGGCAACCATGATTTGGTGCAGTATATTACCTCTTTTAGGAGGTTAGTAGTAGAAGCCAATTGGGCAGAAGAAAAGCGTAGCACGCTTTTCTATAGGGGATTGAGGGACGATTTGAAAGATGAGCTCTCCCATATTGTAGATTTACCTACCTCCTGCTCAGATCTCATAGACTTGGTAGTACAGATCGAACACCGTATCCGAGAGAGAAAACATGAAAGAGGAAGAGCGGAACCCAGATATGTGTTTCCCAAGGAAAAGAAAAGCGAACCTCCAAAGACATTAGATGAAGGTGAGCCTATGCAGATAGGAGTAGTGAGAGGCCCACTAACCCCGGAAGAAAGACAGCGAAGAAGGACAGAGAGACTATGTATGTATTGTGGTAAGGCAGGCCACTTCCTGAGATCATGTCCTGTCAAACCTGTTCAAGGCTCTAAGCAGGGAAACTAGAAAGCTCGAGGTCTTCCGAGACCGGACTTTCGGGCTGTTCAGGATGCACGGTCTCTGCTGTGACACCAGAAACTATTCCCACCTCACATCTCTATGTCCCTGCCTATATTACTTTATCTCACCATGGACTTCATGTTAACATCATGATTGATTCCGGGGCGTCTGGGAATTTTATGGATTCCGAATGGGCCAAAAACAATCTAATCCCTGTGAAAGAAAAGGAGTCAAGTAATAGGGTAACCAACATTGACGGCCGTCCTCTTATTTCAGGGCCCGTCACGCATCACACCTCACCCCTCCAGTTGAAGATTGAACCCCAGCATCAGGAAGAAATATCTTTCGATCTAATTCACTCTCCTCAAATACCAGTCCTGTTAGGGATCCCATGGTTGAAACTGCATAACCCTTTAATTGACTGGGAGAAGGCCACCTTGGAATTCCGGTCAGCAAAGACACAAGAAACCACGATAGCAAGTGTACAGGAGAGCCCTATCTCCAACTCACAAAAGACCGAACCCGAGCTGCCCGATTGTTACATGGATCTAAAGGCGGTTTTTGATCCCAGAGAAGCGGAATCTTTGCCACCGCATAGAGTATACGACTGCCGTATAGACCTAGAGGCAGGTGCTAAGATTCCGTGTAGTAGAGTATACTCTCTTACCGAAAAGGAAAACATCTACTTGAGGGAATATCTTGATGACATGCTGGACAAAGGCTTTATTAGACCTTCACGTTCCCCTGCCTCCTCTTCGTTATTTTTTATACCGAAGCGCGAAGGAGGGCTACGCTGTTGTATTGATTACAGGAAACTAAACCAAGTGACTATCAAGAACAGGTACCCGTTACCTCTCATCACCTCCCTCCTTGACAGAGTGCGTGGAGCGCAGTATTTCACTAAGTTAGACCTTCGGGGCGCCTACCATTTAGTACGAGTCAAGGAGGGAGACGAGTGGAAGACGGCTTTTTGCACCAAATACGGGCTCTATGAATATCTCGTGATGCCCTTCGGCCTTTGTAATGCTCCTGCAGCATTTCAGTTTTTTATTAACGAAATACTGCGGGACATGCTTGACGACTACGTCATAGCATATATTGACGATCTGTTGATATTTTCTCCTTCTATGACGGAACATACCGTCCATGTACGCAGTGTGTTAGAACGCCTTCACGCTAATAGATTATACTGTAAGTTGGACAAATGCACCTTCCACACACAGGAAGTACCCTTTCTGGGCTTTGTTGTGTCACCATGGGGATTGGCGATGGATCCCGGTAAGGTGGCAGCAGTTCTTTCCTGGCCCGCACCCAGCACAGTTAAGGAATTACAAAGTTTTTTGGGTTTCGCCAATTTTTATCGGCGGTTTATCATGAATTTTTCAGATTTGGTTTCACCCCTCACTGCCCTGCTGAAGAAGGGAATCATGTATATCTGGTCTCGAGAGGCTGAAGATGCATTTCAGAAACTGCGACTTGCCTTCACCCGAGCCCCTGTCCTTAGCCATCCTGATCCTGCTTTACCCTTTGTCGTGGAGGTGGATGCCTCTCAAGTGGCAGTGGGAGGTGTTCTTAGTCAAACAGATCCTGTTAGCGGGTTAAGTCATCCGGTAGCTTACTTCTCCCACAAATTCACTCCGGCGGAATATAATTACGCTGTAGGAGAAAAGGAACTTCTTGCCATAAAAAAGGCATTTGAGGAATGGCGACAGTATCTATTGGGTGCACGACATCAAACAACGGTCTATACCGACCACCGTAACCTGCAATATTTGAAATCTGCCAAAGCCTTATCCATGCGACAATTGCGATGGTCACAATTCTTCTGTGAATATGATTTTACTATCCAATACCGTCCTGGAAGAAGGAATGGTAAGGCAGATACTCTTTCTCGTTTCGGTTTTTACCTACCCGAGGGTCCCCGGGAATCCCCTAACATAGTTTCGGGAGATGCCTTCATAGGTGGGGTGCTTACGGAAGCAGAATTCCTTACTCAGGTCAGACAGAGTCAGGCTTCAGTTGAGATGCATCAGATAGTGGGTTCCCAAGTGACCACGGTACAGGAAGGGTTGGTTTGTGTGCAGGGAGGTGTGGTAGTACCCAACAAGGACTTGCAGACTCGAGTATTAGAGTGGTACCATTCCCATGCTGTAGCGGGACACCCTGGGATTAAGAAAACCATACAAACCATACGAGCCAGGTTCTGGTGGCCTAATATGATTCGCGACATCACAACCTATGTCAAAACTTGTCACGTTTGTGCGCAGACCAAAGTCCCTCGTCACAATCCCGTAGGCCTCCTTTTACCGCTTCCCTCGCCACCAGGTCCTTGGCATACCGTGTCCCTTGATTTTGTTGTGGACTTACCGGTGACTGTGAATGAGAACGACACCTTGCTGGTGGTGGTGGATTTATTCACAAAAACCGCCCACTTCATCCCTTTGAGGGGTTTACCTACTGCAGTGGTACTAGCTTCAGTGTTCTTGCGGGAGGTGGTACGTCTCCATGGGTTCCCTTCTGTCCTAATTTCGGATAGGGGTACTCAGTTCGTGTCTCGCTTTTGGAGGTGCTTATGTTCCCTGATTGGGATAGATGTTAGACTATCCTCCAGTCATCACCCTCAATCCGATGGCCAGACTGAGAGAGTTAATCAATGCTTCGAACAGTACATCCGAACACAAGTATTACACTCTCCAGGGGATTGGGATAAATGGGTGTGGTTAGCGGAGATTGCATATAACAACAGTCCACACACATCCACTGGCCATTCACCATTCTATTGTTCTAGTGGAGTTCAGCCCAAGTTGTTACCAGCAGGGGTTTCCCAAGAAAGCCCTATCCCTGCAGCTAATGACCTGGTAATAAAGTTGTTGGAGATACACAAGAGTACCATTGACGCATTGGAGGCAGCTAAGGTGCGGTACAAAGAAGGGGCAGATCTCCATCGACAACTAGAACCCATTTATGAACCGGGGGATAAGGTGTGGCTTTCCACTAAATATCTGGCATTGAGTGGTTCACGCAAGTTTCATCCCAAATTCATTGGCCCGTATAGGGTACTGAAAGTGATCAACCCCGTGGCACTACGACTTGACCTGCCTGCTTCCTTTAAAATTCACCCAGTGTTCCATATCTCCCTGGTTAAACCGGTAGAACCTGGTACTCGACTCCCGAAGCGACCGGCTCCGATTCAGGTACGAGATACAGAAGAGTATGAGGTTGAGGCGATAGTGGACTCTCGTGTGGTGCGGAACGTACTCCAATATTTACTGCATTGGAAGGGATATGGGGTGGAGGAACGTACATGGGAACCTGCCAGTGATGTGCATGCACCTAAATTGATTCGGCTCTTCCACTTGCAACATCCGGACAAACCCAAACGGGGAGGAGGCCGTTGTGGGGGGAGTGTGCTGTCATGCCTGCTGGACGAACGGGTGCGCAGGTCCAGTATATAAGGACTCGAGACTGGAACGAACGCGCTTAGCGTTCTAGCTCCGAGCCCTGTTTCCGTCCTTGACTTCGTCTGCCTGACTTCCGTCTCGTGACTTCCTGTTCCTGTTCCCGTTCCGTAGTTGTGGTCGCCTTGGATTGTTTCCCTAACGAGGGAAGAGCACAAGTTTGTTCGGCGTTATAGTGTTGTTGGTGACGCCGTTTTCTGGTCGTTGCTCTGGAGCAGTGAGCGGCAGAGTTTCTCCGGTGTCTCCAGTCTGTCCTCTCTGGGTTTCGCCGAGGTCACGATTTACCTGTAGCATCGTGAAGCCACTCACGTCTTCATCTCCTGAGTGAGTGTATCTGCGCCTTTACACCAAGGCAGATTTCCCCCTTCCTCGTTTGGTTCCCTGCTTGTTGTGTTTCGCTTACCTGATTGTAGGCAGTACCCCTATTTCTCCCTCAGTCTGGTTGTGTCAAAATTTGTCTTTAGTTGTTTCCTACGCTCAATTGTCCGGTTGGTTGGAGGTTGAAGACCCCTTTGTTATCCTCGCTGTCCTCAGGGATAGCTAGCGTGAACCACCGTGCCTCAGTCTTGACATCACCTTCAGAACAAAGAACGGTAACAGCGCGGGGCGCTGCTTTCATTTGCTCTCAGGGGGTTAATGCAGAAGAGAGTGGGAAGTGAATTGTTATGTTCTTTTCTTAGGATTACTGCAACGTTCACCACACACCAACTCCATTCTTCCTAGGAGACACTTTACGTAGAACATGTAAGTTTCTCAAGATGGGAAGAGGGACATACAGGCTTTGGGGTAGAAGTAGTATTAACTGTCTACTGTGTGTGCAATAGACTGTTCCAGAGTGAAGTCATCTTTTAATCCTGGTCAACCTTCGATGTACCTAAGCCTTACAGAGTGATGCCCCATCTTGATTCACATCAGAAGTAGCAGTGTTTGGTAGGCAAATATACAGACAAATTTACCTAAAGAGATAAGAGGGGCTGTATGTTGTTAACCTATTCTTTCTGTTACAGCAGAGCGTTGCCAAGTATCGCAGAACTCTTCAAGAGTGTTGCCAAACCTCGAAGACCTCTTCACCCATTCATAAAACCGGACCCCCCTCCTTCCCTTGTTTTGTTTCCCTGTTTTCCCCTGTTGAGTCATCCGCTACTCTAGTGTTTGATAGAGTCGGAGAACCACAGGGGAGGATTGTGGCATACTCTACTGATTCCTGACGCTCCTGCAGAAAGACCTTAGATTCCTTACAGGTATATATTATTGAAACATCGAGTGACTCCCATTTTATAATTTACTTACAATTAACGTCTTATCTCCTGAATATGACCTGGACGCGGAACTGACGCGTATAGCATCAAATCAGTCCCAATAATTAAAATTCGCTCAGCCCCTCCTTCCCTGATTAAAACATAATGCTAACCACAGCAATGATGAACCTATGTGCACATGTACAGGCACTGAAATTGTCCACCGTTTGTTTATTGTTTGTTATACCGTGTTGTTAGTGAACGTTATTAACTGATACAACCGGAACTACAATTACTCAAAATTGATTTTGTAAAACGAGGTTACCTCATCTCACCTTTAACCATGACTATTAGTCCAAACTATCGTTAAACTTGTATGCTTTTATTTAAATAATTCCACAATAGTGTAATTTCTTATTATTCATTGTTTATTCCTACAAATATGGCTTGCTGTCACCTTGTGACACGTCCTGTGTGGTTCCACAAGCTCCGTTATTGAGTCTCTCAGTTTGTGCATAAGCACATTCTGTTCTGCTCCTAAAAGATTATGCAATCCAATCCAACATCTGTTCTGTTATACAAATTTTTTGTAGGGCATGCGTACCAGGATGGTTTATTGACGCTGCTCTGAAACCTGCGGGGGTGGTATGTTACACCTATACCTGTCTAACTAACCATGTTTTGCGGGAAGTCATGAGATCTGTGCAGGACCAAATCTCTAGGAGCAGGGAGCTCCAATATCTGGGACCTAGTTTGATAAACCTTGTTACACTACAGTGTTTCCATTTAAAGGATCCCTGGGGAACACTACATGCAGCTTTATTCTTGGGGGGTCGTGCCGTGGCCAAGGCGAACATGTCCCGTCAACACCTTTATATAGTATAATGTATAAAAGAGAGCAGTATACTTTTTTTATTTTTTTATTTTCGATTTCAAAACAATTACGTTCGAGATATTTCGCCATAACCACCTGCTGTGCCATTGACTTGATTATTTGGCAATGTCCTTTTCGAAGGAGTACCGCTCTCGGATATCATTCCCCAATACAGTGCATCTATGCGCAGCACCAAATATTTACAGCTCCTTGTGCTTGCCAAAATGGACCCGCTCCTTAGTTTCCAGCACACAATGCACTTTAATGTCATCTGGCCCTGGTGCTCCTCAAAAACTCAGGCCCTCTGCGTGTCTCAAAACAGCACAGGCTGCTGACTTTCCTGTCTAGCCTAAGCTGCAACTATGGCTGTGAGTTGCAGAAAACATTGCACCAGCTGTTTTGGTGAAAGACAGCCGCATCCCTAGGCCCAAGCGTGTAACTCGCGCTAATAGATACCCTCAAGATGTTAAGTACGACACACAAGCCCAGGCCCTCAGTTTGTCTAAAACAGCTCAGGCTGCTGATTTTTCTGTATAGACTAAGCTGCCACTATGACTGTGATTTGAAAGAAACATTACACCAGCGGTCTTCGAATACCACAGCAAAGATGAAAGACAGCAGTATCTCTAGGCTCAGCGTGGAACTCACACTAATAACCTCGGTAGATCAATTTCCGTGTTACACCTGTCTACAAGCTGACCCTTGCCTTAGGTGGAGACTGGGTTTCAGGCTGAACCTGTGACATATTTGTACTCCCGCTACCAAGAGATATAGATATAGATATACCCTCCCTTATCCCGTTGCACCACTCGGGACACCTAACTTCGTCACTTCGTACCTACAGGCACGGAACTACTGCCAAAGACATTCCCCCCTGGTTCCGGATAACCCTAATAAATGCTGGATTTTGGGACAAAGATACCAAACAAACTATGAAAGGGGCCTTCCAGTGCGTGTGAACCCATGTCCTTGCGCTGAGTACTGTTGCTCTGTTTGACTAAAAACATGCTACTATCTTCATTTAAACCGCAAAGCATGCTGGAGATGAAGGAATATGTGGCCGGCCCAAGGATATTGTTATAATCTGCTCCTGTTCCCTTCCCTCCTCCTTTTTCCCCCCCCCCCTCCTTCCCCTCGCATATTGGTACTGCCCAGCCTTAGAATGTTGGGGCTGAAGCTCATGTTGGAATGTTGGCGATCTCCCTATGAGAGGCTGAAGGATCTGTACAATAAACTTCCATCTCCTGACAAACCCATCTTTGTGGAAGTTATTACAACATTTATTTGGCGACGAGCTGACTTACCGTGCTGGGGACGGTCTGGATCCTTCCCCCAGTGCCCTACCGCCTCTCGTTGGACTTCTCAGGCAGTGTTGGTTCCTTTCCTGCCATCGCCCCCTGAGGTGGCGTTAAGGGGAGCTCTCCTCGTTTACTCCATCGCTGCGAGTCTCCGGCTGCTAGGCTCCTTCACGCCTTCCCTGGACTCCGTCGATGAGAGCTCCCGGTTGCTGAACTCTTTCACGCCCTCCACGGAGCTCGCTGCCTGCGTGGTGTCCCTTCACGCTCTTCTATTGAGCTGATCATCCCTCCGGTGAGTCCCTGTCGTCTGCTGCTCGACGCTGCTCTCCGGACTTGCTGTCCATCCTGGCTGATAGGAAGACGCCTGTCGTTCCCCCAGTGAGGTCGCATGCTGGCTTCTGAGTGCCGTCGCTAAGTATTTAGCGCTGTGAAGGGTGTTGTGTCGCAGATGGCCGAGGACAATAGTGCTGCTCTTCGTGTGTGGCTGAGGCAACGTCGAAATCTCCTCACAAACATCCTGTTCCTGGTGTTTCCGCCTCTTCTCAGATTGATTTTCTCAGAGGACGCTCCGCTGTGAGACACTGCTCTCTGGTTGCTCCTTCGTCTGCTCCTCCTGCTGGTGGAATATATTATTGCACGTTTCTTCCCTCATCCAGCCTGCTTCGTATTTTCGCTGACAGGCTCAGCTCATGGAAATGTAGTGTCTTTAAATTGGGTTTTCCAACGGTAGAGTGTTTCCATTATACTGTGGGGGTGCACTGGTGGTTTCTTGTCATTTCTACTTCTACTGCAACTTTCTGTGAATTTTCACAGCCAGCTTTTCCTTATCGCTATACTCCCTATCCTCTCCTCTACCTACCCCTTTCCTTCTTTTGCTTTGTTCTTCCCTCATCTCAGCATTTTCTTCTTCTACTCTCTCCACCATGTCGGCATTCGCTATGTCTCAACCCCCCCCATTCCTGGATGAGAGTGGAGATCCGGTGATCCCATGGAAAAAATGGGTAAACCTGTTTGAATCTTACCTTATCGCCATTGGTGGGGACAGATTTTCGGCGGTGCGTAAACAACATGTTCTATGCATAATCTAGGAAAGCAAGGGAGGGATATTTTTGATGACCTACCAGATTATAATGTTGAAAATGCTAATGAGGGGGCTGGGGGTGAGGGTGATATCCAGTATGATGTGTATCAGTTAACATTATTGAAACTGGAAGCTCAATTTGGTGACAAAATTAATATTGTGTTAGAACGCCACAAATTTTTTTTGCGCATTCAAGGAAAAAATGAAAAAGTGATAAATTATATTGCTGTTCTGAGAGGTTTAGCCTCTACTTGTGAGTTTGGGATATTAACTGAATCACTAATCAGAGACCAACTAGTTAGATGTACCTCCAACAAGAAGATACAAGAAAGACTTCTAGCAGAAGCCCCTGATTTAAAACATGCCATCGATATAGCTAAAAGCATAGAGCATACAGCGTACTGTATGAATGAAATGAAGGAAGCGGGGGAAGTAAAACAAGTGGCGGAGAACAGTGTACACAAGATCACCAGTAAAGTCCACAAACACAAACCTTTACCTTCCAATCCGGAAGCACCTACAGCATCAGGGAATAAGCCAAAATGTTATAGGTGCGGAAATCCTAATCACCTGGCCAACAGCGTTAACTGTCCTGCAAGGGGCGTTGTTTGCAGCAAGTGTAAGAAAAGAGGCCATTTCTCAAAAGTATGCCACAACGCAACGAACAGTGTCACCCACATGATAGGCGGTGATCTGGATCCTCAACTACCTAGCGAAGATATTGTGTTTCAAGTATCTAATTTTTCAGAAGGCAACAGCACTCCTTACCCCAAGTGTGAAATATTTCTGGACAATGTAAAGTATGAGGTCTACGCAGATTCCTGTTCCCCATATACACTTGTGAATGAAGCTACTTTTCAGGCTAATTCGGGGACAAGGGAGTATACCCTCGTACCTCCTGATGTCAAACCAGGGGGCTATAACCAAGATCCTATACCACTAGTAGGAATGTTACTCATGAACATTAATTTTAAGGATAGGTCAACCGTGGGAAAAGTCTACATCACAAAGAATGGTTCCAACTTACTAGGGTGGAAACACCAAAAAGAGTTAGGAATCAGACTAGACCCCAACGCGTCGGAACCAGTGTATCTTATCGACAGGACCAACATTGGGATGGAAATCTGCAATCGTTTCCCAGAGGTGTTCACAGACAAACTCGGACTCCTAAAAGGCTTCCTCCACAAAATCAAACTTAAAGCCGATGCCAGACCTATCATCCACAAACCAAGGTCTATCCCGCTGTTGACCAGAGAACCGCTTAAGAAGGAGCTGGACAGGTTGGAGGAGTGCAAAATCATAGAGAGGATTGAGAGCTCTGAATGGTTGGCGCCCATCGTCGTAGCAGCCAAAGGTGGAAACAAGGGGATCCGCCTATGTGTTGACCTTAGGGATTTGAACTCTAACATTTGGGTGGATCGACACCCTCTCCCCAACATTAATGAAATGCTGTCAGCCATCCATGGAGCTAAAGTCTTTACTGTCCTAGACCTATCCTCGGCTTACCACCAAGTCGCTCTCCACCCAGATTCCAAGCCCCTCACTTCTTTTATAACCCCGCATGGAGCTTATCAATTTTCCAGATTACCATTTGGCCTGGCTTCTGCTGCGGCAGTATTTCAACGCGTCATGCAGCATATCCTGCAAGGTCTGGAAAAAGTTCTTTGTTTCCAGGACGACATCCTGATTCATGGCTCATCTGAGGAAGAACACAATAAGACTCTGGAAGCAGTGTTGACCAGACTTAGTAAGGCAGGTTTCACCACTCAGCAAGACAAATGCAGAATCGGGGTGGAATCTGTAGTATACCTTGGTCACACCGTCTCAAGTGAGGGAATCAAACCCAGATCCAGTCTGGTGGACTCCGTTAAATTAGCCCCGGCACCCACCAACAAAGATGAACTCAAATCATTCCTGGGGCTGGTGGAATACATGTCAAAGTTCGTCAAAAACTTTGCGGATCAGGTGTGTCCCCTCAGAGAGTTGCTGAAGAAGGGGTCTGAATTTGTTTGGAAGCAAGTTCACCAATCAGCCTTCCAACTCATCAAGGAGGCCATCGTGGATGCACCTATCTTGAGTGCTTTCGATCCTAATGCTAAAACCACCCTCACCACAGACGCTAGCGCTAAGGGATTGGGTGCTTCACTCACGCAGAGGACGAAAGGTCAAGAGACGGTGATTGCTTTCGCTTCCAGAACTTTGAGAGATGCCGAGCTGAACTACTCGACGATAGAGAAAGAAGCATTGGCGTGCTATTGGGCCATAAACCACTTCAAATATTTCTTGTGGGGCATCCCGTTCGTGCTGAGAACGGACCACAAACCCTTAATTCCGTTATTCTCCACTAAGCGCCTGGAAAATACCACCCCACGAATATCTAAATGGGTGCTGAGTCTGCAAGGGTTCAACTACACCATGATATACGTCCCAGGAAGTGAGAATAGGGTTGCGGACTGTCTCTCCAGACTACCAATCACCAATGGGAACCCGATGCAAAACCCTCCGGAGGAGACTATTCTTTTGGTGGAGATCCCGGCCATCAATCGGGAGGAGTGGGAAAAATCCATGAGTGAGGACAGTGACTTAGCCACATTAAGGAATATGATTCACAGTGGTTGGCCTGTTAACAAGCAGGAGGTGCCGGAGTCTGTTCGGCATTTTTGGCCGATGCAAGATGAATTATCCATCGTTGAGAACCATATTTGTAGAGGAAGCAAGATCATTCCTCCGAAAAACATGTACGAAAGAATAATACAGATTGCCCATGAGGGCCACCCAGGGAGGAGCATGACGAAAAGCAAAATCAGGCAACACTATTGGTTCCCCGGGATGGATTCGCGAGTGGAGGAACAAGTAAAGAATTGTTCAGCCTGCGGTTCCTGCGACAAAACCAAAGTTGTCCGGAAATCTCCACTATTCCCGGTGGAGGTCCCCACTGTACCTTGGGAGAAGCTGGGATTGGACATAATTGGTCCCTTAAACCTACTAAACCAATCCAATAGATTCATGTTTGTCCTTATAGACTACCACTCCCATTGGATTGTAACAAGAATGGTATCTTCCATCACCACCGCGTCGCTGTTGGACTTCCTGAGAGACACCTTTTCAAAGGAAGGTATTCCTGGGGTCATAATAACGGACAATGGTGTTCAATTCGCTTCAGAGGACATGAAGCAGTTTATGTCCACGCTGGCCATCACACATCTCAAATCCCCACTGTATTGTCCCAAAGCCAATGGTCTGGTGGAAAGGGCGAACAGGATGATAAAGGACACCATCCAGCTCGCATTGAATTCCCAGGTTCCAGTGGAAGACGCCATAAGGAAAATGCTGTGGTCGTATCATACATCACCCAATGCTGTCACGGGGGTGTCACCTTTTGTCTCTCTTAAAGGCAGGAACCCGAGTTCCAAACTTACTCCTAACTGGCTAAATGGAGGATCCCCGGTGTGGGTGGACAGAGACGTTGGGCAGGAAAAAACTCTGAAACACCAACAAGAGTATAAGGTCAGGTACGACAGTCGTTGGGGAGCATCGAACAAAAGGTGGAGAGAAGGCCAGTGGGTGGTTGTTAAGAGGCCGTCTTTGTCCAAATCCAAGATCTCCTCATTTTCCAAACCACTGAGGATAACGCGGGTCAACAACAATTCAGTTGTCCTGGAAGACGGTGGCATGTGGAGTATGGACAACATAGCAAGTTGTCCAAGCACTACTGGTTTCAAACCCACTTATGAAATGGACCTAAGTCTTGAAACGCCCAGTGGTAGTGAACTCAGGGTGACTAGAGTACGTAAACCTCCAAGTTGGCAATCCGACTACAGAATGGGATCTTAATTTTTCTACCTTGTCCCATCTCCTTACCCTTGGGGTCATATAGGCTCCTTCCCGTAGGGTATTTGGGGGGATTGCTATTTATGTACTTCCCTATCGCTGCATATTGTGGAAAACGGTTATTCCTTACATTCATGTACTTGGAACATTTTATTGTTGAGTTCTCTCCTCTGTGCTTTGTTAGGCAATGTTATCTGAGTAATTCTTGTGCTGTGTATATTTTTCTCTGCTCCGCAGGGAGATGTGTTATAATCTGCTCCTGTTCCCTTCCCTCCTCCTTTCCCCCCCCCCCTCCTTCCCCTCGCATATTGGTACTGCCCAGCCTTAGAATGTTGGGGCTGAAGCTCATGTTGGAATGTTGGCGATCTCCCTATGAGAGGCTGAAGGATCTGTACAATAAACTTCCATCTCCTGACAAACCCATCTTTGTGGAAGTTATTACAACAGATATACCAAATGAGCCACGGCATTGCATGGTTCCAGAGACATGGCTGGGTGAAGCGGCCTCACGACTTTCGTGACCGTGCAGTGCAGGTACGACTGCCCCTCAATTTAATCTAAGTGACAACACAAATATGAAGCCCTACATGTGTACATACGAAAAGCTGCGTATTGCCAGCGGCCAAACTAATACTAGTAAATGGACCAATTGTGGTTCCCATTGCTTGTCGTGCCTAAATTGTAACAGCGGAGGTTAGAAATCGGCCGCCAAGCACTGTATAATTATGCGAGAGCCCCACCCCATTGTCTGAATATTCACGGTCGCCCCACCAGAAAGAATTGCACAGGAGATGTACATTGGAAATGCTCTGGGACAAAGGAATGCTGTCTGCCTGCAGCCTTAGCTAGCCATATGTTTCTCCAAACGCTCAAACGCTTACCATAAACCATAATGAGTACAGACTCATCAGAGGTCACACTGGCCCCCCAAACCTTCACAGGGAACTGGGGAGAAATGAACTCATTTGCGCAGGGCAAGAAATACCAAAAGTTAATACTGACCAAGTTGAACTTTGCATCTCACACAAAGTCGCCGAGCCAATCATATGCATGTGACTCAGTGTATAGGAAATGTTACCTGAGCCAAAGGACTCACAGTGAAGGAGACACCTGCCCTCCCTACTGGCAGGCAGTATAGTGTAAGGTTGCTTGGTGTGGAGAAGCACAAGCTCGGTCGCTTTCTAGCCAAATTAACCCTCTTTGCCACATTAATCTATGTTCTAAAATGTATGTTTCGCGGGTGAATGCAGCTCTGGGATGAGCGTTCGTGGCTCACTGTTAACTCTTAGGGCTTTAAGATATACATTTGCAAGTAACAAAAGGATGCCTCTTTGAACATGGTGACCTGCTGACCTATTTACCTCACACACTCAGCACTCTAATTGGCACACGGTCTTTGCGGCGGGCATATTAACCCTCTGCATTAACTAACCGAATTTCAAAAGAAAATCCCACTATACACAATGCTGATCTCCCTCCATGAAGATAACTAATCAGACGAGTTGTTTTGACATTTATGGGAGGCCTGGAATTGCCGTGGACAGAAACGCCGCATCCGGTGCTTCCAAGCATGATAAACTTCAAAAACCCGGCAGGTGGAGACGGCAGGGAACCGTGACAGAAGACAAGACATTGGAACGCAGCGTCCGGGGCTTCAAAGCATGATAAACTTCTGCAGCGGCTGACAGCGTGTGGCCAGAGACTGCCGCCACCTGAGGCCTGACGAATGCGCCTCCTGCTTCGTAAATTCCCAGACCCCACCATGGCGAGGTGACCCGCACCCGCCCACCGTCCCCAGAGCTGCTCCTGGTCCGGCCCAAATTCACGAGTCGTGCGTGTGCACACCCCGGGGCATCCCAAGGACTGCTGCTCTACTAGAAATGACCCGACCGAGAAGTGAGTGCTTCCTGGCGGTGGGGCCCGTTCCGCCCCCAGTATACGGGCCTTTGAGACTCCCGCCACATAGTCAGGGTGCCCCCTCCCGCTCTGACCCCGGGGGGACCACAAGGTTCTCGACTTAGCACCACTCTGTAGTTGCTAGAATTATCGGGGGACGCCCGCAATCGCGCACACCGTAAGGCAAAGCCAAACAACCCCGCTGTGCTCCCGCTTCCAATCCCCAAAGAAAATCAAGCGCAGCCACGTCACTCACCCGTATGCCTAGTAGCGAATCAATACCATAATTTTTCATCCAGGCAAATCGCCGCCGCCCTCGCATACAGCAAGTAAAGCGAGCCGCACCTCTCCTATGCATTGTCCCGTGCGGTAGCGCTCTAACAGGCGTGGGCCTCCCGCAGAGGACTCAGTAACAGCACACAGCGACGAACACAAAGTCAATTCCAGAAACCACTGATCACTGTAATCGTATATCAGCAAGAATATGCACGTAGCAGTAAGAAACTGTTCCCGAAGCACCAGCGCAGTCCAATCTCCCCTAGTGCCGCCCCCATTGTGTACACTGCCAGGAATAGGGGACCACGTGACCTCCCACGGAAGAAGGTGTTGCGAACACCATGACGGGGGACTCCTGCTCATCAGCCCTCAAGGTCACAACTCAAGGATCCACATGACAATTGCCCAAAACGCGAATGTGGAACAGTACGTTCTCGCGTGCCAGTCACTTCTACAAACGAAAGTGTGGCGTTCAAGCCAATTAGCGGACTGAAAACACCCCTTCTTCCGGCACAGGGACACTTCCTGAACCGAGGAAAGCATACAGACGCTTTCAGAACGCGGCGCGAATGCTGGCTGCAAGTAACGAGCCTGATCCACCGCCAGTCTTTACGACCTGCGCCTCTTTGTCCCCCGCCCCGCCGGATTTGCCGTGCCTCTAAAACGGCCCGGGTAGGACCAACATACTCGATGGCCGCGGTAAACAAACGTGCACTCAAACCGCCTGAAAGGTTCACGGACACACCATAACCTCGGGGGTCACCACAGGGGACTCTCACACCACGCCACCAATGGCTAATACCCGGTAGAGCCTAAAACCACAACCGCCGGAGGTACTCCGGGCAAGAGACAGGGACGACACACTAACACCCTGGCTCACCTTAATAACCCCGACGGACAAAGACAGCGTGGCGACGACCCCCGGCATGACTGGACATCGTGTCCCGATCGCGATGCGGCGCAGGAAAATCGCGTATCCAGGCTGGTGCGGCGCGCAGGAGACAGAGGAGGAACTGGGCGAGAGAGCCCACTAAGAAGGGTGGTAAGCCGCGCCCCCCGCCCCCCTCGGCCCGCCTCCAGCTCCACGCGATAGGGGGTTTATCCCAAGTGGGCGTAGGCCTCGCGCGCGAGGCAGCAAGGGGGGGGAAGGCTCCGACGGGCGGCCACTAGAATGCTGCCCTGCTGATGTCCCATTGCTTGGGACGCGGGCAGCGGCAGTCCCACTCCTTCTTTGCCGACCCCACCTAGCTGTCCCCGAAGGGCTGAGCCTTATGTTTAGGCCTTCGCAATTTCTGCCGTCCTGGGAAGCAATATGAAAATAAAATATGAGGGGAACGGGTTATATTGAATTGGAAAAGTGGGGGCACACCTGCCCTGCCCATCCTGCCCTCTTCTACCACTGGGTATAAAGCACCAGAGGCCTGCAGAGCAGGGGGACACAAAAACGCCCATTCAAGAAGAGGATGGGGGAGCAGGAAGTGCGAGAGTGGAAAAAAAACAGTTCTACTTGTGCACTGCACTGGGATGTATGACGTCAACAGTCGAACAATACATCATGGGCCGAAAGGCTCCTGGGTAGGACAAACACAAGAACAGGGAGGAAAGCCACGAATCAGGAGCAGGCTTCTGAGATGGACAGCAAAGTCATCCGACCATAAATAAGAGGCCACGGGTCTAAAAAAAGCCCCGCAGCCCCCGCAGTGCCTCGGGCTCCAGAGGGCCCCCAGCACAGTACATGGCCTGAGTGCTCCGGAGTGAGTCCAGAAGGGGGCCCCTCTATGCACTTTGCAGGGGGGTGGGGGGCTGAAGATTCGTTAGGCCACTTCAAGAGGCCATGTAAGTATATGTCATTTAAGGAAACAATAGGTCTCCTGTAACCAAGACCTAAAGTGGATGATGATCGCAAAACAAAATAAAATCTGCATTCTGGTGTGTATGCTGCGGCACCTCTTCAGCAGCTTTGGCTACTGTAGTGTCTGCCGTATCCGACCTGACTCGGCTATTATCAATAAACCCACGGTAATTGAAGTGTTGGAGCCCACATCTGATCTGAAAACAAGGCCCCTGTTCAACAATGTCCTAGCGCGTCTTTCATCACTTCGCCTCTGCCCCTCGCCTGCTGCACCGGTTCCCGAGAGACCTGCTGCGAGAAAACAAGGAGCACAACACAGTGTAGTTCACAATGTAAACAATCTTTAGGTGCCAGCAAAATCTTTAGCATCGGATGCAACGCTCAAGAGTTAAAACATGCAGTGTTAACGAGCCCCGCCTGACGGTGGATTTTAGTTCCATTATTCGCAGATACCACACTGGCCTGATTTCTGTTTCCAAAGAAAGCGATTATTCCCCTTCCTCCGCTGTATTGTCCCCCGGCTCCTCTGCTGGGTTGTCCCCCGGCTCCTCCGCTGGATTGTCCCCCGGCTCCTCCCCTGGATTGTCCCCGGCTCCTCCGCTGGATTGTCCCCCGGCTCCTCCGCTGTATTGTCCCCCGGCTCCTCCGCTGGATTGCTCCCTAGCTCCTCCGCCGTATTGTCTCCCGGCTCCTCCGCTGTATTGTCCCCCGGCTCCTCCGCTGGATTGTCCCCTGGCTCCTCCGCTGTATTGTCCCCCGATTTCCCGGCTCCTCCGCTATATTGTCCCACCGCTCCTCTGCTGTATTGTCCCCCGGCTCCTCCGCTGGATTGTCCCCCGGCTCCTCCGCTGGATTGCTTCCTGGCTCCTCCGCCGTATTGTCCCCCGGCTCCTCTGCCGTATTGTCCCCCGGCTCCTCCGCCGTATTGTCCCCCGGCTCCTCCACCGTATTTCCCCCCGGCTCCTCCACTGGATTGTCCCCCGGCTCCTCTGCTGTATTGTCCCCCGGCTCCCTGGCTCCTCCGCTATATTGTCCTCCCGCTCCTCCGCTGTATTGTTCCCCGGCTCCTCTGCTGGATTGTCCCCCGGCTCCACCGCTATATTGTCCCACAGCTCCTCTGCTGTATTGTCCCTCGGCTCCTTCGCTGGATTGTCCCCCGGCTCCTCTGCTGGATTGCTTCCTGGCTCCTCCGCCGTATTGTCCCCCGGCTCCTCTGCCGTATTGTCCCCCGGCTCCTCCGCCGTATTGTCCCCCGGCTCCTCCACCGTATTGTCCCCGGCTCCTCCACTGGATTGTCCCCCGGCTCCTCCGCTGTATTGTCCCCCGGTTCTCTGGCTCCTCCGCTATATTGTCCCCCCGCTCCTCCGCTGTATTGTCCCCCGGCTCCTCCGCTGGATTGTCCCTTGGCTCCTCCGCTGTATTGTCCCCCGGTTTCCCGGCTCCTCCGCTATATTGTCCTACCGCTCCGCTGCTGTATTGTCCCCCGGCTCCTCCGCTGGATTGTCCCCCGGCTTCTCCGCTGGATTGTCCCCCGGCTCCTCCGCTGGATTGTCCCCCGGTTTCCCGGCTCCTCCGCTGTATTGTCCCACCGCTCCTCTGCTGTATTGTCCCCCGGCTCTTCCAATGGATTGTCCCCTGGCTCCTCCGCTGGATTGTCCCCTGGCTCCTCCACTGTATTGTCCCCCGGCTCCTCTGCTGGATTGCTTTTGGCTCCTCCGCCGTATTGTCCCCGGCTCCTCTGCCGTATTTCCACCTGGCTCCTCCGCCGTATTGTCCCCCGGCTCCTCCGCTGGATTGTCCCTCGGCTCCTCCAATGTATTGTCCCCCGGTTCCCCGGCTCCTCCGCTATATTGTCCCGCGGCTCCTCCGCTGTATTGTCCCCGGCTCATTTGCTCCAAGGTAGAAGAACAAACTCATTCAGCCCTTATCAGCCAGGCAGGTAAAACGGCTTTGCAATGAGAAGAGCATGTTTCATTTAACACTTTATCCTAAACCCCCATCATAGGCTAAAGATTTGATTACTTTGTAGAATAGAAAAGTAATAATTCTGTAGATTTGCCGGGTGAAAACCATCACCTTTGACACAATCAGGATTTATAGATTGTATTTTAAAGCTGTGTGCCCTTCGGAATTTTCGAATTTACTTAATCCAAAAATATTCTTTTAATTTCGGAGTGGTCTCCCTCCCCATCTTCTCTGCAACCGAGTATGCTCCTCTTAAAACCCTGCAGGGATCTGTTTTCAAGAGCGCGGCTACCACTAATCTCATGACATAAGTATTTGTAAATCGCATGTTCACCCAAGGGCTGAATAACAAATGTTTGTTACCCAACTAATTGGTACTCATTTCATCGACCTGAGAAGGATGAAAGACTGAGTGGACTTGCTGGAATTTGAACCTGTGACCATGAGGTCGAACACAGGCCCCTACAGTAGATGCATTAGTCCACTGAGCCACCAGACCCAGCTAATATAGCAGGTGCAGTGGCATCAGCGCCCAGCGGTATGCTGTGTCCCTTACCCAACCTAGATTACTTTTTTTTACTATCTCACACCAGTGCAGGGGCCATTTACCTAACCTGAATTAGGGCCCACGGCATTAGAACCTTGCCTGGGACCCAGAATAGCCTCACATTTGTTGCTGATGGACTGAGGCAATAGAAAAGATTAGGAATTACTGTAAGTGAATATGGAGGATGATTTTCCATGCAGGGATTAGATACTGTACATAAAACCTACAATGAGAAAGTTATGTTAAGTTATGTTATGTTAATTACATTTAATATAGCACATGACTCACCATAGGACATCTCGGTGCTGTTACAGTAGCAAGCAAACATCCACATGAAAAGAAATCAAATGAAAATAAGGAGGCTTTCATCAGTTTCTTAAATTGACAATAGTTTGTGCAGGTACAAATATGCAGAGGAAGTCTTTTCCAATAAAAAGGAGCTAGATAGGAAAAGGCTATATCACCACGTCTAGCCAAGGGGATGTTGGGGACAGCCTGCAGGGCTTTGTCCTTAAATCTTAAAGTTCTGGTGGGTATATACCGCTTGATTTTCCGTTGAAGATAGCCGGGGCCTTTGCCCCTTAAGGCATTAAAGGTGAGGCAGCAGGTCTTAAAAATCCTTCTCTTCCTTACCAGTAGCCAATGTAGAGATTTCAGCGAAGGGGCCGAAGGAGTTCCGGACGGAAGTTTGAGAACAAGCCTGGCTGCCATGTTTTGAACTACTCGTAATTTGGCCGCAAGCGGCTCGTTTACTGCAGAATCATCAGTAAAGGTTGGGTATCAGGAGCTACTGGTGATCCCTGAGGTGTAGTGTGATGTGAGTTCAGTGTGGGGGCTTCGGATGAATCTGAACGCCAAGTTCTGGATGGTATGTAGCCTTTAAGTGAGTTGCTTGGTGATCCTGGTGTTGAGAGTTTTCCAGTAGTCCAACTTGTTGGTGACTAGAGCGTGAGTAACAGTTTTTCTAATATTGCTTGGGAGCCATTTGAAGATCTTTCTCAATATCTTCAGGGTGTCAAATCAGTATGCAGTAACGACGTTGACTTGTGTCAAACAAATATTGGGGTCCATACCCACTCCTCTGACCTTGCTTTCTGCTTCCCCTGCATTGGTTATCTTTCTGTTTTCTCCTGGGTCTCACCTCGCTCTCCCTTTTCACATATCACCCTGTTTACTCTGACCCTACCCTCTTTTTTCCCCACCCCCTCACCTAACATTACCCCTATCGCTACCTTTTCTTTCTTTCTCTGTTGATACTCTCTTCTCTGCCCTAAACTGTCACGACCTATTTCTAAAATTTAGTTGTTTATTACCCGCTAATCTGCCCAGAATTGCTGCCCCCTTAACTTAATTGTGAGCTGTAACTGCGTGTTTTTGTTACCCTGTAAAATTGCTCTCCTTGATTGCCTCTACTCATGTAACATGCTTATTGCCCCTTTTTAACTTAATGTGAGATGTACTTGCTTGTTTCTGTTTACCCTGAACAACTGTTTTTCTTTGACTACTTCTGCTCATGTAAAGTGCTTTGATACCCCCAGGTTCTTTTAGTTGCTACTGCTGCTTTTTAATGATATTATAATCTTAAATGATAGTATTCTGTAGCTACCCAGGAAAACACGTTTCGTGTATGAGGCAGATAAGGTTAAATCAATGTTCTACATAGGTTGCAAAGGTATGTTAAATTAGTTGCCATAAGTGTGTTGAATCCAGGAATGCACATTAAGGAATTAGTTGAAAAAATCACTAGTTTTACACCATGTTTGAAATATCTAGCTCTCAAAGATGACAGATGAAAGATACCACGGCCCTTGTTAAGGCTAAATTGATGAAAATTACAATAAATTATCCCACTCGACCTGTACTACTTATTGCCGGGCTCTGAATAGCTCCCTAGGCTGGAGGAAAGCAATCTTTTTCCATTTATGTAAATACGCCCTTTGTTCCTTGTGTCAATTTCATTTTATTATATTTTTTCATAAATGTCATACATTTTTCTTATCTTAACTTTCAGTTTCTTAGTCTATAATGCATAGCTTAACTGAGAATTGTTTTTTTAGCCCAAAAAATATAATAAATACAAACAATAGATGCAGTGCTGTTCACAAATATGTAAAGTGCTATAAAATATAAATAGGTAATACCATATCAATTTTATCAATACATTACATTTCATTTGTATAGATCATATTTACAATCTTTTTAAAAACAAAAAGACACTTTTCCATATGTGTGCATATTTTCATGGATAGTAGTCACTCAAGACACTGGTCTGCCCTCACACCAGCTATCCCATTCATACCTCAAACTCTCATACATTCATTCCCTCACTTCTACTATACTAGTATATTCCAACCAATATTGATTGTCACCATCAGAAAGCAGCAGGAAGTAGCAATGATCTCAGCCGTTGCTGTGTTGTAGGCCCGAGTCTTAAATAGTCTGGTCTGCGTACATTTTGGTGGAAGATATATAAATACTCCACCTTCTTCAGGACCACCTCTAATGGATTCTCATTAAAATAGTGGATCAACGAGGGGGGATATCTGTAGATAATATAAAACCTCTTTACTAGACCAGCCTAAACAATATTTCTATTTTAATTTAAAGGCTCTTCTCCTGTGTTTTTCTGCACAGAATGAATGAAGAGAAAAGCAAAAAGAAAAAACTTACATTTGCGTGTCAAAAAAACAAAACAAAGATGAGTATATATTGACATGAGTGAATACCAAGGAAATTTTAGCTTATATCCCATAAAAGTCAAGATATTACGGTTTACACACCGCTGTGTTCACACACATTGGCGTCTGTGTACATGAAAGTTTGAATTACCCGTGAAAAAGGTAGTGCCCCTCCACTTGATTGAAGAAGGTGTTACCTGACGGAGCCTCCATAATTTGCTGGTAGCCGAAGTTCCATGAAATCGACAAGCAGTGTGATTCACCGGTTCATGGATTACAATTGATAAAACAAATGTGGCAAAATATTATTATCACCTACGTATGTATATTCACAATTGATAGCTGCTAGTACTTCTTTAAACATTGCATAATATAGGTATGTTACCTAATGTATATATTCACTTTTCTCCTCATCTTTTGGTGTCCCTCATGCACTTGCTTTAATCTTGTGCAGGACTTGTTCTTTAATTAGGGGTAAACAGCTGGCTGTAACTTGGTAACTGTTCCTCTGCATATTTTCCCCTGGTTGGCATTCATTCCAAAAAGAGATGCATGAATAATGTCAGGAGAGACCAAGAAACACTCCTATCTATTACTCAATGGTCAGATATCTAGCGGAGAATTGTATTGATGAAATTGACATAGTATTACCAATTATATTGTATAGCACTTTACATATTTGTGTAGAGCACTGCATATACTGTTTGTATTTATTATATATTGTTTTGGATTAAAAAAAATAAAACAATTCTCAATTAAGCTATGTATTATAGACTAAGAAACTTAAAGTTAAGATAAGAGATGGTTATGAAAAATAAAATAAAATGAATTTGGCACAAGGAACAAATGCTGTATTTACATAAATGGAAAAAGAATGCTTTCCTCCAGCCTAGGTAGCTATTCAGAACCCCGCAATAAGAAGTACAGGTCGAATGGGATGATTTATTGTATTTTTTTGTACTTTCCCCCTTGTCCCAGACCTATTAGTACACATTCATAGGGGGGTACCTTGTTTTAATTTATTAATGCTTAATTGATGAACATTGACTGAAGCGTTCTCTAAGGAGATAATGTCAATATAGTTCCGATCCTGCATCTGCATTATTTGTTTTCTATTTCCTCTCTAATATTGTCTAACTAGAAGGAAATTGTTGAAATCATTCATTTGGCTGGTTGATGAGCTTAGACAGAATATGGCTATAGTACCTACCCCACTGACAACGCAAGACCTTAGATTATGCTTTGTGTGATTACCTCATGCCACCCGCCAATTATGACAAATGGCATTTATGCTTAGCAAAAACCCTTTGAAGCCACAGTGCTAAAAACTAAAGAGAGGGAGGGGCATATCAGCAACAACCGGCGATAATTATCGCTAAGCGCGCTTAGTGCTATGATAATTATCGCCGGCTATCGCTGGATTTTATCGCGGAGATAGCGCTCTATCAGCGACGCTTATCTCCAAAGCGATAAAAATTCCAGAGTAAGCTGCCAAATGTGCGATTATCACTGGAAATCCTGCGATAATCGCACAACGATTGGCGATACTTTGTTGATAGGGCAGGGCAGACTTAGCCATTATATCCATCTTCCATTGGATAAAATGGCTAAGTCAGATTGAAAGCAGGCGTAAGTGCGATAAGCGCGGTTAGCGCTACTTTTCTTATCACCATGCAAGTTAGCGGGAGGTTTGTTGATAGGAGAAATGTCAGTTAGCGACATTTCTCACGTTATTTTTGTGCGGAACGCCTACTTTGCATCTCATTAGAGATGCAAAGCTGGGCGTTGAGGGAAAGGGCACGAAGGCAAGGATTCACGCGACAGCGTGACCTTGCTGATAATGCGATAAAATTATCGCCGCTTTTCACCCGAAAACGGACGCTAAAGCGGCGATAATTTTTTGGGGATAATCAAATTTTTAAAGCGGCGATAATTTTATCGCGGCGCCTTGATGATATGCCCCGTATTTTCGTTCAATGTCAAAATACCTGCCATTCAAAGAAATGTGTATGTGTGATTGTGTGAGACTTGTGAGTCCAAGTAGGTTTTGCTTTAGTTTACTTTCATGTTGATCTTAAAAGGTTTGTTCTTAATATTATTACTAATATTATCATTATTATTATCGCCATCATTACTATTAATAATAATAACACCAATAACAATATCAATAGTAAATATTTGTATTATTGTTATTATTATTACCAATAATAATGATGATGCTAATAATAAAAACAATATTTATTATAATAGTAATAATAATCATCATAACTTAAATAATATCATTAGGTTCTTTCAAAAGAGTGCGACTAATAAAAGGCCTCATGGCACTAAAAAGAAATTGAATAACAACGCCCAGCTGATATCACTTCCACCTGTCTGTCCACCAGCAGCACAGACCCTACATTGACAGGATATACATTGGTGACTTGTACCATTCAGAAAGATATACATAATGCTGTTTTCATAAGCATCTAAGTCACACATGTACTAGCTAATATGTCTAAAAGCAGCTGCACTTTCAAATGGAATTAAGATGGTAGCATGTGAATAACTGTCAAATCTGGCCAATAAAGATATTGTAACACTCAGAATTGTGTTTGGGGTTTTTCAGGATTATAACCTAAAGGCAAGTTGTAGTGTATAAAAGTCTTAACAATTTTAGCTAATTCAACAAGTTTTGTTTAATGTGTTTAAAGGGGCAGAGCATTCAGAATGTATGTGCTGTCAAATGTCCAGAACAGCTACTGTTTCTTCAAACCGTTGACAAAAAATTCCATGTATCTATGTTTGAGACTCCTTTAAGCTTGAGGGCAAAACCAAATATATGGAATAATTCGACCACATGTTCTTATGTCTTCACACCACCCTTCAACAGACAAAGATCCATCCTCTCAACAGACATTTGTAAAGTGCAACACTGTCACCCCGAGGTGTATCTGAGCGCTGTGTCTCAGTCGAAGAGTCAGGTCTTCAGGCTCTGACGTCTGCCAGCAAGGGGGCTGTATCGAGCTGGAGGGTGTTACACACACACTCTGCTCCTCATCACCCCTCCTTACTCATTGTGGCAGGGCCTGGTCCTGACTGGTGGAGTGGTGGATGGAGAAGGGTGTTCCCGGTTCTGCACAACACTCGGCGGGCCGTTCTGGCCCGTAGCTCGGTTTACGGGCTACGGAAGGTTAAGAAACTACAAGTCCCATGAGGCAAAGCGGAAGTATCCGCGTTTGCCTGGGACAATCTGCACGGAGGACAGGTCAAAAGAAGCCTCCCGTGAGCACGAAGCTGCTGATAATTCCTTCGCCGAGTAACGCTCACATGCTGCTCTTTTTCTGCTCAATTCTGTGTACGGTAAGGGTGCACTTGCACCATCCTTGATTGGGGCCTTCCTCGATACTTTGGAAATCAGCTGCTTTTGACTTTTGGCATTATTATTGATTCACGAGACGACCTGTCAGTGCCATTGTTGCTAACAAGGTCTTTACTCTTAGCCAAGAAACTCAGTTCAAGCTCAGTTTATGTTTTGGATATACACCCACCTAAAGATTATAGCAATATCATTTAGGTGTTTAGGAACTACGGATAAAGATGTGGAGATAAGTGGATGCGCATATATATATATTTTGTCATGTGATAAACGAATACAGCGTGAAGAATCAAAAATTGTTTGTTTAACTCTAACAGGGGGTTCAAGAGGCGGCCTTCTGCTATTCCCCTGTGACGTGGAGCCTTTTATATGTGGTGTGTGTATGGTCTACGTTACATATTAATGAGAAATGTACTAGTGAGTGACACCATAGATTATGGGATACAGACTTCAAGATTGCCTTGTGCTTCTACTAAGCCTGGGCAAAGCACAACGCTACGCTCGCGTAATTTGCGAAGTTTGCGCTACTTCGCACTACGCGAATTGCACGTAGCACAGTGCAAACACGCGTAGCGTTGCGTAGTGCAGAGGTCATTTTTTGCTTGCTTGCGGTCCTCAGCGTCATGTTGGCGACCGCGAGCAAGCAAAATGACATCCCAGCAAGACTTTTTCCTCGTTCGCGATCAGCAACATCAAATTGGCGATCGCGAGCGTGGAAAATAAACCTCCCGGCGAGATTCTCAACGCGGGGAGGTCAGGTTTCTCATTGCGAGTGGTCGCGTATGCTCGCGACCGCTCACGATGAGAAACTACCAGTTCGCGTTGAGAAAGCTGCCGCTCGAGCGGCAGGAAACTACAGCTCGCACTGTGCAAGAAGCCGTTTTCAATGATTGCACAGTGCGAGATGCTTGTCCACACTGTGCAATCATTGAAAACGGCATCTTGCACAGTGCGAACAGGGTACTACACAGTTCGCGAAGTGCTACGCGTAGCTCACGTAGTGCGAAGTGCACTTTGCCTAGCTACGCGTAGCGCTACTTCGCGAAATACGCCCAGGGTTAGCTTCTACCCTTTTCTTAGCCCAATTCCTATCCTTGCTGATCTAGTTACATGAACGTTGACTCTTTCCTCTCCAAAACAGATGGGCAATTTATGTTTGTTTTACAGGTACGGGCAGCTCAAAAAGTTAGCTGTAGGAGGGACATTCACCATCATTGTTTTGCCTTTCAGATCTCCCTCCCTAATGACCCTTTCCATTTCCTTCCCAGCTTGATCATCCCTTCACCTGTGCTATTGTGGCACTCAAGGTTGGGACCGTCGAGAGGTGGACCCCTTTTTTGGCATTGAACTGTTCCTGAGGAATCATCAAGCTGACAGAGGGGAAGGTTGTTCCAGGTCTTGGCAGCAATGTAGGAGAAGGAACGGCAACCAATGCAGATGTGATGGATTCAGGGGGTTTCTGCAAGGGTAAGTGAGAAGGAGCACAGGTGTCTAGAGGGTTGGTGGAAGTTCAGTCGATGGTTGATGTAGGCTGGTCCTAGACCATAGAGGGCTTTGAAGGCATGTGTGAGGATCTTGAACTGGCATCACTTCTAAATGTGGAGCCAGTGGAGGTGTCTTAGTTGGGGAGCGATGTGGGTTTGTTTGGGGAGGTGCAGGATGAGTCTGGCTGCGGCGTTCTTTATGGTCTGGTGTCTTGTGAGGAGCAGGGTGGAGATATCATTGTAAAGGGCGTTGCCGTAGTCGAGTCCACTGGCGACGAGGGCCTGAGTGAGTCTTTATGATGTTGGTTGAGATCCATCTGAAGATCCTGTTGAGCATGCAAAGTGTGTGGAAGCAGGAGGAGGTAACTGCGTTGACCTGTCATTTCATTGTGAGTTAGCTGTTGCGGATGATGCTGAGGTGGGGCGCATGGTAGGTCAGTGAGGTTGTAGGTCCTAATCCTGCAGGCCACGAGCCATGGTCCCATCTGGAGGTGTTCGAACTGAAAATCAGTACTTCGGTTTCGTCAGAGTTGAGTTGAAGGCAGTTGTCTCTCATCTATTTGGCTACTCTGGTCATGCTGGTATCAAGTCAGATGGCCTTTAATTGACTAGATTATGATCGTGCACTAATTCTTATTTCCTCGCTTATAACAAATCTCACTTGAACTGTGATATAGTCCCTTTCACTCCACCATTCACTTTGATCTCTCACCACTTAAATCTGAGGCACTTTTCAGTGTGGTTTAGTTTTCAACTTTTCATCGCATGCAGATGTTAATCTTCCAAATCATCCATCCTCCTATTTTATTTGAATGAGAAGTAAGACTTCCCACACTAGTGCCATGTCTGTGCAGCATATATTGCAAACAAACCTGTCTTTTTGTTCCTCCCAAAAATATGCATCAGACCTGTTGAACAGTGTATAAAGATTAGTTTTTAAAATCAACTTCTACAGTTTGTCTTTGTTCACCGAGTAGCCCCACTCAATGTCCTATGACGAGTTGCCCAGATTTAGGTGCAGGTTACTGTGGCCAGAAATACCAATTCTGCATCTAAATTGTGTTATTTGAATTGTTAGGATCACTGACACAATATAGTGTAACAGAAAATATCGACGTGTACAAAAATGTCAATTTCCTATCCTTAAAATTGTAAGTAAAACAAATATCGAAAAAATATTTTTTCATATTAACATCATTAAAAAACATACAAAAATATGGTTTCTTTATATATATATATATATATATATATATATATATATATATATATATATATATATATTCACTGAAAAAACCATAGGTTTCACACATGTTATAGTTAGCGGAAATTTTACTGATAAAAAACCAATGAAATTCCCCCGTTATAGTTAGTGCAGGCAACTATAACTCACGCGACCGCAATCCTCTGCTGATGCTAATACTGTATTTAGACACTTATTTGCCCATGTCTTCTTCCATAAATTTTTAGCTATACATATATTACAAATATTTTTTTTTCATAAAGACACATATGTCATCAGCAGAAGATTGCGGTCGCGTGAGTTATAGTTGCCTGCACTAACTATAACGGGGGAATTTCATTGTTTTTTTATCAGTAAAATTTCCGCTAACTATAACATGTGTGAAACCTATGGTTTTTTCTGTGAATTTGCAAGGTTTTTTAAATGCTAATTCCTAACTATAACGTGTGTGAAACCTATGGTTTTTTCAGTGAATTTGTACGTTTTTTTAAATGCTAAGTTACTTTACGCCATTCGTGGCGTGCGCGCCCACTTAACGCAGTTTGTTCCATGCGCGCACGGTGCGCTTCGCGCACCGTGCGCGCACAGTGAGCACGCGGTGCGCTTCGCGCACCGCGCGCCCACTTTACGCAGTTAGTGCCGTGCACGCACGGTGGGCACGCGGTGCGCTATGCGCACCGCGTGCCCACGTTACACTAGATGGGCCATGTACGCACGATGCGCTTCGCGCACCGTGCACACATGGAGGACATAAGATGCACTTCGTTTTGAAAGGTAATATTTTACTTTTTCACAAGTTTTATAAGCCATGCAGAAAAGGTGCCCTACGGGCACCATTTGCACACGGGGTGGGGAGAGTGTGGATATTTTTTTTATTTTAATAATTTTTTACCGTACGCGTACGGTAAGCGTAATCGGCAAAATTACCGAAAAAATAAAAATTCCGTTTTTGGCCTTGGGGGATCTTTGGGGACTCCCTCAACATGGCTAGGTGTTTTGGAGCTGTCCAAACAGCCCCTTTACATGTTTTTGTGCTTTGTGTTTTAATCCAAACTCTCAGTGCGAGAGAGAAAATGGCGGCCGCCGCTTCCTGGTTTCGGCCGATTCGAATGTTTACTAAGATCTAAGAGCCAATCAGAATCGCGCTCGCGCACGCCACCGTACGCGTACGGTAAGCGTACCGTAAGCGCACCGTAAGCTGGCTCAGATATATATATTGATTTAAAGGCTATTTTCTCAGAATCTACTGAACATATTTACACCAAACCTACAAAATGCACTTCCTTGACCTGGGGACTACCTCTCTGCCAAATTTCATTAAATTCTCTTCAGCCGTTCGGGCTGTAGCCCTGTCTAAAGGTCCTATGGAAAAATGCATGGGAAAAACGCGTTTTGGGACCCCCCTTTTATCTCAGCCCCCGCTTGACGAATCCCCCCGAGACTTTCAGGGTAGGAGCGGAGCGTAGCGCCCCATCTATTTTGAAAAATTCACGAGGATTCGTCGACCGGCGCCAAAGTTATTCAAAATAAAATGTTGTGGATTTCCTATGGAAACGTGGTCCTAACTATAACTACCTACTGGCGACCGCCAGTAGGTAATATATATATATATATATATATATATATATATATATATATATATATTGTGTAACGATCCCGGTTAGATGCGGAGGCTGTCACGGGCGGTCCTGTAATTACATTCACTCCTTCTCCGCTTGCGCAAGAATTCCATGGACACTCCTGTATGCTTAATAAAGATTTTAATGGCTCAAGCGGCGCTTTTCAGTTTCCTCCTTGATCACGCTCATGTATATATATATATATTTATATATATATATGTAAACGTAGTCAATCTTTTAAAAATATTTTAATATATACCATTAATATAATGTTAATTAAATAAATCTCTCCAATATTTCATATATGTAAATATACACTTATATAAACATATATATTTATATTTATTTGCTCGTGTATATATAAAATACAATTATTATCTTTTGATTATATCACTTTTTTGTAAAATTCCAATTCTTTAGATTTGCCAATGAAATTACATTATGGGGCCGATTCCGATCCGGGTCGGAAAACACTCCGACCGAGTCGGATCCGGAGTGTTTTCCGACTACGAGTTGAGATATAACTTCTGCTCAAATAGCAAAACACACATATTAATTGTTAATCAAATGAGACATGATGCAAACATTGTTCATAATTAGGGCGATTATAAAATGCACTTATTTTTTCACTTAATTTTCACACATACAGCACTCTTCTGTCAACCTTGACATTAATTGAAGGTGTATTATGTAATAGGAAACTACATCTCCCAGAATGCTTTGCAATGTGAAAACAGGAAGTTATCTAAATGTAATTACAATGTATATAATTGGATAGAGTGTATCAGGAGTGTTATCGTGAATAAGGTCTCAGTGGAGACCGAAACGCGTTGATACTGCTTTCACCTTGAATTATATATATATATATTCATATAAATATATTCATATATATAGATATTCACTGAAAAAACCATAGGTTTCAGGCACGTTATAGTTAGAAATTAGCATTTAAAAAACCTTTGAAATTCCCCGAAAAAACCATAGGTTTCAGGGATGTTATAGTTAGTTGGACATTTCAGTCATAGAAAACCATAGAAATTGCCCTGTTATAGTTAGTTGAGCTAACTATAACTCGCGCCCCCGTGATGCACTGCTGATGACGTCACATATTACATCATTCATGACATGGTCAGTGATATCACTGATGACATCACTGATCACATCTCAAATGACATCACTGATGACATCATCCAGCGAATGTGTGTTTCTATAAAATGTAAATATGTTTTATATATATATGCCAAGGTGTATTGAAGAATGAATAGGTGTATAAGAGTCAAGATGGATGATTAAGTAGGTGTGTGACTGACTGTATAAGTGAGTGATTAATTGTGTCTTGCTTAATGCATGTGTTAGCAACTGATACAGACATTCACACAGGTTAGGTTGTCAGTTGATGTGTAAGCAGTTCCATGGTTTCGTTAGCAACTAAATGAGGATCTATATGAGCTATTGATTGCTTGTTTGAGTACCTGAATGGGTGCCTGAGTGTCTGTGTGGGTGGGTAGGGGGTATAACTCTGTGCATAGATGTGTGAGTGGATAATTCACTGGGTATGTGTTCAAGTCTGTATCTGTGAAGGTCTGTATGGCTGGGTGAGTGTGTGTATGAGTGTCTTGGTGAGTGAATGGATGCCTCAGTGATACATGTGTGAGTAACTCCATATGTCAAAGGCAGTATATATGAGTGTTGGACTGTATACATGACTATATGTGAGAGTGAGTGATTGTGAGAGTGCCTGTATGGATCAGTGTGTGCTTGTATTAGTTATTGTATTAGAGTGTAAGTATGTATTAGTATATGTTTAAATAAGTGACGTGGTATGTGTATAAATGTACAGGTGAGTAAATGAAAGTGTGATTGATTATTTCCATTACTGACTAGGTGTGTGACTAACTCTATGAATGAGAGGCGGTGTGTGAGGGTCTGTATAGATATGTGACTGGATATGATAATGCTGTATTGTTGGCTGACTGTATGTATGAGTGAGTGTATGGGTGAATGAATGGATGTGTGTAGACCTACAAATTAGTGAGTGGATATGTACTAACTGCTATTGGTGTGTTCATGGTTTCGAAAATTATAGTCTGTATTTTAGAGTGGGTGAATCAAGTGTTATATTAGGGTCTGATAAGGTGCATCAGATTTTGATGTGGATGATGTCATCAGTGATGTCATCAGTGATGTCATTTGAGATGTCATCAGTGATGTCACTGACCATGTCATGAATGATGTAATTATCATCCCATTCTCAACTTGGTGAAAACTGCAAATCTCACCACTCTTCCATCGATACCTTACGCCAACAAAATCGCCACAAACGAGAGCCACAACTAACGCTAATGAAATGCAAAGTAGGCGTTCCCGTGCAAAAAAAACACGACAACACCACTTCCCCATATTTTCAACGACCAGCCAAATCTGCAATGCGATCCAAAAAGCAGGTGATAAGCAGAGTTAGCAGTAACAAATTAACATCAACCTTTAACTGGTGTAAGGAGGTCGACTATCTACTCCGTGAATTGGCCCAACTCACAGCCACATCTAAAGACCAACACATGATAGACCTACTGATCATGCAGCTTCGACATCCAACAAGGCCACAACCCCCAGCGACACCACCACCAGAACCTCCCCCCTCACCACCCCCTTACTACCACAGAGGCAGCGCAAAACAGGACAACGGACCTTCCCAAAACGCAATGCCCCTCAGCCACACAATAGCTGAATGTTGGGAGATGTGGCAACCAACTATATATGAAGGAGGCAAGTCACCCATCAACAATAAAGAACACAATGCCAAGTGTAACGCTGATGTGCTGCACAGACCTCACTATGCAAAGCACAAACCTCTCCATGTGGAGATATACTATTGATACTTGTAGTGTAGTGCACAGTGGACGTAACCATGTTACCTTAGGCAGTGGGGAAGATCTCGGTCATGTAGCTGTGTTGTCCCCCCCCCTGGAAGCGGAAACAGAGTGGGCTGCTCCAACGTACGCCACTCCAGCATAGGAGTATGGATACATAGGCCAGGCCCTAGGCGTGGTTCACTTGTGGGAAGACCAACGAGTCTGTCACAGCGGCAGCCCTCACCCTGGCACGTGGCTGCCGCCATAACCGTGGGCCTCCTCAATACAGGCCCCCTGTGAACCCAGCGGCACAGCACTGCAGACTTATGTCTGTACCGACTACTGCCTTCGATCTACACTGCAGACAGCAGCGCTCACAATTCAGATGCAGTGGCGATTGCAGATGTTGCAGTCCAGTGCGCAAGACACGTTGCTCGCAGTGCGGCCCGCCCAGACCACGCATCATCCCAGGGTGCGCACACGCCATGTGCTTCAGGTACTACAAACTCACTGCACCATAAGTCATTGTCACGTGGCCTCATCAAGGCAGAATTAATTAGACAAAACACATTGCTCCCAGTGCGGCCCGCCGGAACCATGTATCATCGCAGGGTGCGCACACGCTGAGTACTCCAGGTGACACTAACTGTGCAGCTCAACTCAATGTCACGTGGCTGTGCGCCCATCCTGACCACTGCCTCCGCCCTACACTGGGGTTACACGGTTCACAATTCAAGGTTAGTAGCAACGCAAATTGTGTAAGAGACTATAATGGGTTAAGAAGACCAAATGCTCCCAATCTGTGCAGCTCAAGTCAACGTCACCTGCCTGTGGGTCTTTGCTGACCGCTGCCTCCGACCTACACTGTGGAAGACCGGCGACACGTGGTGCCAACTAACCCTGTTCAACACAAGCCAATCCCACATGTGTAACTGTGTCCTGAGTCCTGAATGGCAGCGACCACAGCACCAGACTCCCTTTGATCAGTGAGGGGTATTTCCATATGGAAGGCTGGCGACACGTGGTGCCACTGAACCTGCACTATGCAAGCCGGTGGGGCCACCAACGTATATGTACGTGGCTGTGGGCCCTTGCTCACCGATACCTCTGGCCTACACTGTAGAAGACCGGCGACAAATGGTGCCACTAACCGTCTTCAACACAAGCCGATCCCACATGTGGAACTGTGTCCCGAGTCCTGAATGGCAGTGACCCTAACTCCGTGAGACAACCACAGCACCAGACTCCCTTCGATCAGTGAGGCATATTTCCATATGCAACGGCGGCGACACGTGGTGCCAATAACTCAGTTCAAGACAAGCCTAACAATTCCACATGTGGAACTGTGTCCTGAGTCCTGAATAGCAGTCACCCCAAGTCCGTGGCAGCGACCACAGCACCAGACTCCCTCTGATCAGTGAGGCATATTTCCATATGCAAGGCCGGCGACATGTGGTGCCACCAACCCTTTTTAACGCAAGCCGATCCCACATGTCTAACTGTGTCCTGAGTCCTGAATGGCAGTCACCCCAAGTCCGTGGCAGCGACCACAGCACCAGACTCCCTCTGATCAGTGAGGCATATTTCCATATGCAAGGGCAACCGCATGTGGTGCCACTAACCCTGTTCAACACAAGTCGATCCCACATGTGTAACTGTGTCCTAAGTCCTGAACGTCAGTGACCTGAACTTCATGACACCGACCACAGCACCACACTCCCTTCGATTAGTGAGGGGTATTTGCATATGGAAGGCCGGCGACACGTGGTGCCACTGAACCTGCACTACGCAGGCCAGTGGGGCCACCAACGTATGCATGTGACTGTGGGCCCTTGCTCACCGCTACCTCTGGCCTACACTACGGTCAGCAGGCCTCACAATTCAGATAGAGTCCTGATTCCACATGACGCAGTCCAGTAGCCAAGACACATTGCTCCCAGTGTGGCCCGTCCACACCAAGCATCATCACAGGCTGGCATCCTATGCCGATGACACACAACTGGTGTTAGCAATTAACAATGATGGAGGAGCAATTGCGGCCGGTTTTCAAGCAGGCATGCTTGCCATCAGCTCTTGGATGGCCAAAAATTGTCTAAAACTAAACTCTGAAAAAACGGAGGTTATGATTTTCGGCAATCTACATCCAACATGGTCCCCTCTCTGGTGGCCCACCGCCATGGGTCCTCCCCCACCCCAGTACAGAAAGTAAGAAACCTGGGCGTCATGTTTGACAATAAACTTACTTTCGCAGCCCATGCCAATGCCATCATCTCTTCCTCTGTCTACACGTTAAGAATGATTAAAAAACTACTACTATTCCTTCCCTCCAGCGCAGGAAAAACTCTGATAAGCACCCTTGTTATGTCAAAAGTTGACTATTGCAACAGCCTGCTCCTGAACGCACAGAAAAAGGTCATTAACAAATTACAGTTGATACAAAACGCTGCTGCCAGGATAATTACAGGTACCCCCAAACACAAATCCATCTCCTTGGTGGTGCGTAAGCTACACTGGCTTCCAATCACCAATCGCATCAAATTCAAGGCTCTATGCATAGCCTACAAGGCCATTCACAACACTGGTCCAAACTTTCTAAAAAAAGCCCTACGCGCCCCCGTACCTAGCAGAAACCTACGATCCTCATCTGCTAATCTCCTCACTATCCCTCGCACAAACAAGGTCTCCAGGGGAGACAAAAGATTCACTGTCGCCGCGGCGAGATTGTGGAATACTCTCCCTCTGCAAATTAAATCATGTCCATCGCTGCTGACTTTCAGGAAACGACTAAAGACCTGGTTTTTCACCCAATGAGCAGCACTCCACCTCACTACCACCTGTCCCGTCCTCAGCGCCGAGACACCCAAGGGTATTTGCGCGCTCTACAAATTGCTTAAATAAATAAATACAGTCTCAATGCTTCTGGTGCCACTAACCCTCTTTAACACAAGCCAATCCCACATGTGTAACTGTGTCCTGAGTCCTGAATGGCAGTGACCCCAAGTCCGTGGCACCAACCACAGCACCACACTCTCTTTGATCAGTAAGGCATATTTTGATATGCAAGGCCGGCGCCACGTAGTCCCACTAAACCTCTTTAACACAAGCAGATCCCACAAGTGTAACTGTGTCCTGAGTCCTGAATGGCAGTGACCCCAACTTCGTGGCAGCGACCACAGCACCAGACTCCCTTCAGTCTTATTTGTTGTTCTTTTCTTTAAATAAATGTGTTTATATGTAAATCTATAAATGACTAAGATTCTTCTTTGTCCAACCACACAGGGACACTTCCAGGCCCAAGAAGGTTGTTGGGGGTATGATGGTAATGTGGGAAGAGGGTGCGTTACCTGCTGATGTGGGGAGAGGCAGCGTCAAAGGGGTATCTATCACAGAAAGAAGTCTGATATGTTTTCACAAATACCTCGGACAAATGCCAGCTGACGGACTGAATCACAAAATGGTTTTTCAATGCTTATGTAGTTGGAGTTATGAACAGTTCGCACCCAGGCTCGCAGAGGGACAGTTGCGGCCCATCCGCTCGACTCACAGACGCAGTACTACGAGCCGTCCACGTAATTGTAGCTATCCCTGCCCTGTTCCGTCGTACGTCACACCACGCCACTCCGATTACGTTCCGACATTGGCCCCACATTGCTACCTGACGCAGGCATACTCACTGTAGGTGTGCAGGTCAGTGGTCTAGTTTTCAACATCTCACGGCCACTCCCTGAGGGCAGGTTTGCACACACGTCACACCCATCCGGCACATGCGTCACTGGCCATGTGACCACACAAATATCGACAACATCACATCCTTTATTGCCGGTGCTGACTAGATGGCGGACGCTCCACGTGTCTCAACCATAAAGAGTCTTTGAAAAGTTGCGCAGAAGGTTAGTCGCACCCTGATCTGTATAGCCATCAGGGGCCTACCACCCCCTTGGCGCGAACTTCAGATGCACAGGGTTAGTGCCACCCGAAGCTCATATGGCCATCAGGGGCCTACCACCACGTGGCACGGACTTGAGTTCCACAGGCTTAGTGGCCCCAAAAGCTGATGTGGTCTCCGCCATTGATGACTCAGGAATCAGCGACATGTGTGAGATCTGCCGGGCCGCGGAGAAGCTGATGTGGTCTCCGTCATTGATGACTCAGGACTCAGCGACATGTGTGAGATCTGCCAGGCCGTGGAGAAGATGATGTGGTCTCCGCCATTCGAGACTTAGGACTGAGCAACATCTGTGAGATCCGCGGAGAAGCTGATGTGGTCGCCGCCATTCATGACTCAGGACTCAGCGACATATCTGTGATATGCAGAGTTTTGACAGGCACGTGGAGTGCCCACTGCTGCACACTCCGGTGGCACCAGGTAATTATTTGCTCATGGATGCGCAGGGACGGCAGTGTCTGTTTGTCTTTCTCTCTCTCTCTCTCTCTCTCTCTCTCTCTCTCTCTTTCTCTCTCTTCCTTCTTTTCCTTCTTTTCCTTCTATCTCTCTAACTCTCTCTCTTCATTCTCCCTTTCTCACTCCCCCTCCCTTTCTCTCCTTCCCCTTATTTTGTGCTTTATTTTCCAGGCTCTGTCGTCGACATCCATCGTCCCCACAGGAGTGTTCTGCCTTGTTGTTTTGTATTATTTTTGATAAATTTTGTTTATTCGTTTATCGTTCATATATATGTTAATAAAAAATTAAGTTTGAAAATAGTTTATCTTTTACATATGTATGTTTATAAAAAAATAAAGTTTGAAAATAAAAATTAATAACGTTTTTGGTTGTTATTTGATGGAGTCCACCATGGTGTTAAATTTTGGGGCACTTATCGCGGGAATACTGGTGATATCGGCAGTTTGCACCAACTTCTGAATAGTGTGTTAGATTTATCTCAACTTTACTTCCATTAAAGTGCTGATAATGAAATGCAGACTAGCCGTTCCCGTGCAAAAAGACACAAGGTGCACCTTTCTGATTTATTCTAAATACTAAAATCCTGTATTGAATTGCACTGAGGTAGTGGCTGTACTTACAGAGTACACACAAAATCAATTAAGAAATCTCATTGTATTCATATTGATTGGGAATAGTGCATCAGGTGCTGGATCTTGACGAGATACACTGCTCAGTTAGTATATTGTCCTGCACACGAAAAAAATCACATCCCGACTTTCACATCAACTGCAATGCAAAACAAATTCCAGCGATAAGCCACGTTAGCACCAGGGATTTTACACCTGCTTTCTGCTGGTGTTAAGCAGGACGACTACCTGCACCATGAAAGGGAACACAGCCAAGAGCCACACCAGAACACCCACAGGTGTCATAGATTCAATGAGCATGATACAGGGATACCCATGAGGGCCACAAAAGTCATCGCAACAACTCCAGGACCGCCAACGCTGCCCAAACCCACATCTGAGCAAGTGTGTCCCTGTGGTCATTGTCTTAGCATGATGGGCACGAGCCCTGCAACATTACAGTGTGCTGTCATCTCAGTGTTGGAAGTGAGCCTGGACATGTAGCTACGCACGCATCCTCCTGCATGCACAACCGGCGTGTGCTGGTCCGGGGTACACAGGTCAGCGCAGGGGTGTGCCTATCCGGCAAGGGGAACGGGGTGTCTCGGACATGTCCGTGTACAGGAAGTGCGGTAAGTGTGTCTCTGTGTTCTGGTGTGGCTTGCCACAAGGGCCGCAGCAGTCGATGTTGTAAAGTGGCATGCACCACCTTCAAGCGGCACTGTGATGGTGTAGTTGGAATGTAGCAGGACATGTGCAAATAGGCATTACAATGGTTTGCCGTACGAGTGCCCGAGATACAACAGCGCACCGTACAAAAGTGTAGGGGCTCGTGGGAGGGAGGAGCAGCTGTTTGGCAACGTAACACACAGTGAACTCGCCATGTGCCACGTGCTGGGCATCTCATCCATGATGACCATGGTCGCAGACATCCCACAACACCAACGACCGGCATTTGTACACATCCTGTACGAATGCAGCGTGATTTTCACTTATATGCTTGTTCAGTGGTGTGATGTTGGCGGGTTGTGTGACTTGTGCTCCTTGTTGGTGTGTTTCATTTTGGCCATTGTTTGTCTATACTTGTGCTGTACTTAATTGTGCATGTGTGCCATTCTGCCCATCTCCCCCCGTCCCCCCACTCCCTGCTTCTTCCTCTTCCTAGTGCTGTTGTGTCTATAATTTTGTTGCTCCACACATAAATATATGTAAAGAACAAATTAGAATAGTTCCTTGATTCTTTTAGGTTTCAAAACTTCTCTCTATTGGTTTCTTTTTAATTTTCCATATAAACCGTATTTTTAATATTCAACAACACATAGAAGTCGGAAGTGCAACGTATTCTATCAACACACTTTCTAGAACATTCTACAACACGTGCAGGTTAAAAGTTCATCAATTATTTTAAACTTACCGATTTTTTTTGCAACATTTTCTCGAACATTTAACGGCATGTGCAGGTTAAAAGTTCACGATTGTTTTAAGTTCGAACAGTGCCTTCCAAATGCAAGTAGCAGGTGTGGTTGAGTTGAGCACATTTTATCCTATGATATGTACTCCACGTTGAAACTGCTTTTTCTTAACCAATCACAAAGATGCTTTTCCACAAAACTAATGTGCACCCTACTTTTAAAAAGAATGCTTTTCATCTCCCAATCACGTATCGTTTTGTATGGCAAAAAAAGTAGTTCCCCATCTTTAAACATATCTCTTATTCTACCAAGGGACTGCATGAGCTACAGACATCTTTCCATACCTTCCAGCCATACTTTCAAAATGCTAGTATGGGTCGTAGGACATAGCTATATTTTCTGGTGCAAGAGGTATGCAGAACACAGACGTATTGACTTAGACCTAGGTTAACAAAATGTGGACATTAAATGGTTTGCACAGAGAAGATTGAAGTGGCAACAATTGCTACCTTTGGTTAAAACCTCTTTGCATCTTCCACACCCTGACCTCATGATTGTGCATTGTGGTGAAAATTACCTAGGCACATTGATTGGGGTAGGTTCGGAAATGCTTATGAAGGACACCTTTAGACACCTCAGCTCAGCACCATGTGACTCTGGGCAATAGCTCACTTAATAGCTCACATAATTTCCACGCCGGCCTCGAGGGCCTTCAGACCCATAGGGGTGAGTAGTTTGCGCTTTACAAATGCCATATTGATTTGATACGTGCAAATTTACCTTCGCACTCCCTGTATAACACCCCCTTAGCACCATACACAAGTTACAATGTTCGAAACAAAAGTTCCTCCGAGTAGGTATAACTTCATGCTGACACTACTTGACAGATGTGGCACAGCGGCCAGAGCACATGACTTCACAGCATCTGACACACATTTTGGGCTCACGCTTTCATCCCTGACTACGGCAGCACCTCAGCTTAGCACCATGAGATTCTAGACAATACCTCACATATTTTCCGTACCCCAGGACTTTCAAACCAGTAGGAGTCAGTAGATCATCCTAGTAGGTATAAACACATGCTGACACTACTTCCACAGGTGTGCTGCAGCAGCCAGGGCACATGACTTCACACCATAAGACACACAGTTTAGGCTCACGCTTTCATCCCCGACTCCCGCAGCAGCTCACCTTAGCAGCATCAGACTCTACGCAATACCTCACTTAATTTCCGTACCCAGCACTTTCAGACCGGTAGGTATGAGTAGTTCGCTTCGCACCTCCTCTATAGCACACCCTAAACACCCCACAGAGGTTACAGAGGGTTTAAATTTGCTATTCACACTCCAGTTTGTGCAACAGTAGGGAAAGTGCTGGTCTTTGGAGGAGTCAAATGTACTATTCCCACTCCAGTCTGAGCAACAATAGGAAAAGCGTTGGACTTCGGAGGGGATAAGATTTGCTATTGCAACTCCACTCTGTGCAACACCTGGGAAAGCATTAGACTTCGGAAGGGTAAGACTTACTATTCCAACTCCAGTTTATGCAACAGTAGGGAAAGCAGTGGACTTCGGAAGGGTTACATTTACTATTCCCACTCTAATCTGTGCAACAGTAAGGAAAGCATTGGACTTTGGAGGATTTAATTTACTATTTCCACTCCAGTCTGTGCAACAGTAGGGTAAGCGCTGGACTTCAGAAGGGTTACATTTACTATTCTAACTCCAGTCTGAGCAACAGTAGGTAAACTACTTCACTTCAAACACATTACATATTTGAATAACCCTATTAATTTGGAAAACATAAACAACTCTAAATATAAACATTATTACTTAACATAAATATATCTAAAAATTTAAAAATAAACAAAATTATCCAATTTACAAAATTCATAAACAATTTAATATTTAATTTTCAATTAAAAATAATGGTTATTTCATTTTTACTTAATTACCTTTTCACCTTATACCCCTACAATCCTAGTAACCCATGCCTAACATACCATGAAAATAAATAAACATAGCTCAATTTAAATAACTGATAATCAGTTACATAATTAATTAACAATTAATAGTTAATTGTTAATGAATTATTACTTAGTTAATTTCTCACCTCACAACCCTACAAAGCCAGCAGCCCACATCCAAAATATAACTACAATACATACTTGCTAATCAATAATTATACATTAATATTTATTTTTTAATTATTACTTAATTAACTTCCCACTACAATATAACTAAAATAAATCAGTATTACATAATATACATAATTAATCATCAATTCAATAAGTAATAACGTTTTATTAATGAATTGTTAACAAATTATTACTTCATCAGCTTTCCACCCTATACCTCTACAGACCCAGCTGCCTGAACCCCAAATATAATTACAATATATGACTATTACACAATTTACATAATTAATAATCAGTTAAATAATTTATAATAAATGAGTTGGTAATTAGTTATTACCTATTTACCTTTCCATCCTGTACCCCTACAAACATACTAACCCACACCTACAATATTAGTATAATAAATTATTACTACCTAATATACATAATAAATATCAATCACATACTTAAAAAAGTATTAATTAATTAAATATTGCTTAATTACCTTTCCATCCTACTACTACAAACCCAACAACTCACTGGGACACTATAAATTACTATTAACAATTAAATTAAAAAAATCTAAATCACTCAAAATACAAACTATATTTAAAAAAATGTAATAACAATCAGACAAACAATACTAACACATAAAACCAATATATAAAGTAAAACACATTAAATTAATTAAAAAACAATATTCTTTATAACTATATTGAAATTGTTGATATTTACACCAATAGTCCTAACAAAGATATTACATAACTAAAAAAAACGATATTCTTGACAACGATATTTCTACATCACAATATTTTTGTATCACAACATTTTTTTCTGATATTTCTTTCTCCCGATATTTATAACTCAATATTTTGTTCAAATACCAATGTTTGTACTCAACAAGGGAAATACCATGCAGATCTTTAAAAACAGGATCCACATGAGTATGCAGTAGCATTCTAACGACAAATCTGCTTCCATTCTCACCTGTTCTGAGCCAATGGTAAATGAAGCAGTCTAGCCAGTGTGGAGTGAGGGAAGGAGGCTGGGTTGTAGAGGACAGTTAGGGCAAGATAGACTGTGGTCTGTCAGTGGGGAGCATTCTATGCTTCCCTATGCCAGGGAGGAAGGATGACAAGCTGGGAGCAGGCTGGGCTTTACTCGGAGCACGAGCCTCACTTAATTTTACCTGACAGATTTTGCGGCTAGTAACATCAGGTCTGCAATCCCTCACCCAAACGATCTGGGTGCAGGAACATCGGACATCTTTTGATTGGATGGAGCACGATCCCACTCGGGAACCTGCTCCACCAGACCCCTAATTGGACTCTCTGTGTATATAACTTTGGGAAAGACTCACCAGATCTAAGTTTTTGGTTCAAACTAATCCATTGGTTTTTCATCCAGCAATGAGTCTATGTGTGACTTTCATCACTCCCCTGTTCACGCCATTCAGGAAAGGCCATGACAACCACAGTACGGTATTTACTACGGCTGAACGGTGAGTACATTTTGTAACATGTTATTACCTTTTACAAATTAAACAATCTCACTAAAGAAATAACCTTAATGCAATTTCTGCTGGCCAGCAGTAGAAGCGCTCACAGCTGAGGGAGGGGGGGCAGTGTGTGTGATTTGCGTTCTAAACCTGATGCAAGTGTTCTAAAAGGAAGTTGTCATACGTGGTGACATTAGAAAGGAAGTGAGGTATAACCTGCTTTTTTGGCATGAGTGTATCGATCATGTAAATTAACTGGTATCTGAATTGTCAGTTTTAAGAAAGTGGGGCCATATTATCAAGGAACGGCGTTAAAATTATCACAGCTTTAGCGGCATTAAACTGCCGCTAAGACGGCGATAATGGGCTTGATAATATGCCGTAGAGAATTTCTAATAGAAGCCCATGTTCTCGTGTTAACGTGGGCTTCTATTGGAATTCTCTACGGCATATTATCAAGCCCATTATCGCCGTTTTAGCGGCAGTTTCCTGCCGCTAAAGCGGCGATACTTTTAACGCCGTTCCTTGATAATATGCCCCGTGGAGCGTTAAAGTACAGTCAAGAAGGCCTGCTGTCTTGAGGTGAGTTGAGACTGGTTGCTATTACGTAAACATGTTTCTGAGGGGAAACTGGAGCTTAGCCCCTAACCAGCGGAGGCTCAACTGGGGAGAAGAATGTATTCACATGTTCAGACTTGTAACCCTTTAGGCAAGTTATATGAAACTTTCTGAAAATCAATCTAACGTGTATGTTGATTTTATTTTGTTTATTTACCTTTACTATGTGAAAATGAGGTTTCTTGCTATTTTCTGGGATGTTACTCAAATTATATTTTTTAGCTAAAAATGTCAATTCACAACTATTGCTAGGACAAGCATGTCTTCTAAGTCAATGTTTGCGTTTAGGTTGAAAGTTTGGCAAACAATTGTTTTTTTCTTATTTACATTATACACAGTTGAGCATAACTATTGAATACACATTTACAGCTGGCGTGCTCTGGTAACAAATCTGGCACCTGCAATGCAAACATGACATTACCTTTACTTCTGAAAAACAGAAGAATAGACTGTGCCGAAACCGGGCTGTGTATAGACCCATGTTGCTACTTTTCCTCATGATGTAAACGAAGAAAGGTTTCTCTGCAGATCTACATCAGGAATTTGACTTTTGTGCAGCAAAATTTACAACATTTGAGTATATAACACAGCTGATTTACAAAACTGCCAAATACTGGTATCCACTTTAATTACAAAATGGTTTCAGTTTTAGGAAAGAGCTGTTCATCAGTGTTCCAAATGCCCAAAGGTCAAAATACCAATTTGCACAATTCAAACACCAAAACAGGTGAATAGACATACTGTAAAAACATGGATTTCCTACACCGATGCACATATTCTTTTCACCTTTTGCTTCGCCACTCTGCTTTGTTTTTAGATATCTAACTAGATTCCTGAATGGGTTTGTAGAAACGTAACTTCGTTAAAAAGTAGTGACACAAAAACACAAAGAAAGCTCGCAATTTGCACTTTATCACATTATTGTTAATGTTTTTATGCAAATCTCATTCTGCCACATCTCCTGATAATCCATGGGACAGATTGTTCAAATCTAGCATTTGAACATTAGTACAACTTTGAAAAAATATTTTGCAAATGCAGATTTTTTACCACTGCAGTTTAAGCTCAGCTGATTTAATTCTGTGGAATGCTTTAATAATACATGTGGACCAGAAAGAATATATGAAAAGCGAGTAACCAAATAAATATTTGATTAAAACGGTTCACCTCAAACTTGCAAATGTCTTAAATTGCTTGACTTCCTCCAAAGAATCATAAAAGAATTTCCCAGTTTCCCATTTTTACACAGTAACACACAAATAGATAACTACATATTTCCCTGTCTGGGTTTATTATTAGGACAAAAAAGGAACAATAACTATAATTTAATGATTCTCAGGGCTGTGATCCAAGAGTGCCAAACCAGTAACTATGCAGACTGACAGCTAGGGAAGGTAAAAAGGGAGAACTTTTCCAGTAAAGCTTACAGATTGCAGACATAAATTTATGTGAGCTACAATGAGCTACAGTCCTCAAGGTTTCATATGATTTTATTGATGTTTTATATATGGGTTCAGTTACCATCATGAATTCAAGTTGAAAGTATGAATGCACAGCAATCAGTTTAAAACATGCAGAAATATTCTAGTTGCAGCTTCTTTTTTGATAAACCCAAAATAAAGATGGATAAACGCAGATATAGCAAGCATTGGCAAAGCCGATGAGACTGACATTGGCTGATGGCTTTTTGCTTTGTCTATGGTTCTTTTGTCAAGATTGTTACAGAACTTTACTGTTGGACAAGCTGGTGAGCCCTCATTAATCTAAAAACACAAACTGCCTAAAAGCAGAAATATTCTTGGGTGTCAAAAAGCATTCATTTTCATAGTATTCCCCGGCAATGAAGGGCTCTACCCTGTTTGCGGATGTTTTCCCATTAAAGGGTAGAATGCCATCACTCACAGTGAAGTTAACCAATGCTGAAGTGGCATAACCCATGGCCCCATGCTGTATGGGCAGAAGTAAATTGTGAATGGCACACAAACCGACTAATGGATGAAGAGGTCTGACTGAAAGCCCTTATAAGTAGCTATTACTTTAGTAAAGTCAAATGGTCTTTCCCAATGCCAGATAGTGGTGGCTGGCAGGGAAGGAGAGTGGAAGGGTGGGGAGGAGGGAGGGTTTGAATGAAAAACACACCAAAAAAAAACACTCATCTTTTTCCGTGGCCATCGTTTCTTCATAGTGCCTTCCCTTCCTGGTAGGTCCGGAACCAGGAAGCACCCGGGCTCTCCTAATCTAATCACAATGCTGCAATGCAGCATTGTGATTGGTTTCCCTAAGCCAAACACAATGCTGCAATGCAGCATTGTGTTTCGTCTGAGCACCGTGGTTCGACGCTCAGATGGGGCCTGGGCATGTTTCTCACCAGGCTGTATAATGCAGCCTGGTGGGGAATATGCTAAATGTTCAGCCCCACCCAGCCCTAACCCAGCCCCATACCAGAGAAACATAAAATGATAATAACAAAGTTATTATCATTTTCTTTTTCTTTTCTTTCTGCTCTCAGAGCAGTGAGGCAACTCTCCTCCGCCTTTGGGGAGGAGCCGCCCCTGATGCCAGACTCAAAAGCAAAACATAGATATGGATAAATACAGACAGAAAGGTAAAAAAATAAGTACCACAAAACCGGAAACCTTGATCATAAACCCGTACGTATCAATTTTGATATTTTCACTTATCATGACAGAAGATGGCTCTTGCCTGGAAATATACAGTACTTTTTTAAGTAACACAATGCTGTGCAGATATGGTAATGCACCATATTTGCGCATTCGTCAGATAATGAAGAATACCCATGTGCATTTTCACTGCCTGCAAAGTTTTCTTTTCCCATAGGTTAACAAGGGGGAATGGTTGAAATGACTTTAGGCTGAAACAGTGGATTGCAGTGGAGCAGACCCTATAATTGGATTCACAATGTCAAACCCTCTCCTGTGGTAAAGGTGGATTTGTCATTAATAGCTTAGAAATGCCACTTATAGAAAGTGGGCATTTCTCTGCTCTAAAACTCTTTGTGTGCCTTTTAGCTTGACTCCAGTCCACCCTGGAGGCTGGGAGGGCATATCTTTACACTTCCCTGTGACAGCTATAAAACATTGGGCATGCAACTGGAATGACAGACCTCTGCCATTTGAGGGCCTGTATAGACAAATTGGAGGGAGAGTTGCTGACACCTGGCCTCTGGGAAGCCAGATCATGATCCCACTAAAGATTAAGCTCTAAGGCTTAGAAACCACCTTAACCACCCCCAACTTCAAAGGCACATCAGTATAATTATTGGTGCCATACTTCAGCAGGGTAGAGTTACACTTGCTGGGACGTGGGATCAGACATCCTGGAACTGCGTCGTGCACTCTGCCAGAGGAATCTGTTGTGCACAAGGAGGATTTCTGACTGTGGAAGGGACCTTGCACCCTTCCTGAATAGTGACTGGCCTGGGCTGGCTACCTGCTGGTGTGTGATACCCTGAAGTGTGCTCTCTCAGGGCTTTTCTCTTGTGAAGGTCTCAGGGACATCAAAGACCTCCCACGAGGGACCCGCACCATCTACTTGTAACACCTGGCGAGCGATGCACTATTAAGTGCCCACATAGTCTGCTGGATCCCAACTGCCAGCGCGGCATGAGTGTGAAACTAAGTATTAAGCCTGAAGACCGTTTCGCATTGTTCCGTGCCCCAAAAGTACTGCCCGCATCTAAAGAGTGTGCCCCCTGCATGGGGGGACCTAAACAATCATAAGCGTCTTGTTGGTGGTGAGCGGATTCACATGTTGAGGGATCCAGTGTGGGCTGCTTCATTGATCATGCCGTATCTCACTTGTGCGACACACCATCTGCATGCTCATTGCGTCCAATTTACAGGTTATGACCCTTGGAGGGAGGGTGTACCCATAGTAACGCCACATTCTACCTCATGCAGCACTGCTAAACTTGCGCCTGTGTGTGTGATCCGAATTTGTCTGTTGCGACCCGTATCAATGCACACAAAGCTTTGTGCCTTATTTTGTGGGGGGTACGGAATTTGCAACTCTCCATTTCATGTGACCGGTAGTGTCTGGTGCAACCTGAATCAACACACACCAGACGTTGTGCCTCATTTCCAGGGAGGTACTGAGTTTGCGACTCTTCATTGTGTGTGACTCTTCATTGTGTGTGCCCGGAAGTGTCTGGTGTCGACATGCACCAGACGTTGTGCCCCATTTCCAGGGAGGTGCGGAGGAGCGGATTCGTGTTCCATTGGGCCTAGATTGCCTGGGTGCTACTCTGATTGGCGTGTGTATTTCTTTCGAGAGACTCCCCTGCTTCACCACCCATTTATCAATTGTTTCTTATGTGTCCTCAGTGCGGCAGATCAACTGCCTCTCCTCACCCAGCCCTGATCACTTCATGTTGCCTGGTAGTATTGCCAGGATCAGGCCTGTGTGGTGAGAGTAATTGACAGGGATGAGGATCTCTTCCGAGAGTGATAAGGAGCGGATAAAGAGACTGCATGACCCTCCCTGTGCTTTGCAAAACTGGGCTCGTGCTGCAAGGCCATTTGCGTATCCCTTTGATTGAACAACTATTGCCCTCAGCCTGCTTCTGCTCTGCATTCCTTGGGTGAACTTCCACAGTGGTTGCCAAATCCCCATGTATCAACTGCTGCCTAATTGACCCTGCTACCTTCCCCCACCATCTTCTGTAGGACCCTGACTAAGTGTGACTCAGGCCACAATCACAATTGGCCAAGTAATCAGTGGGGAGGGTTTTATATCTTCAACTTATGAGCATAGGGTAGTCGGGGCTAGCAGATGGGTGGGGGAGGGCTTAGGACACAGGGTCCTCATGTGTATTATGAACTGACCTGTTAGATATCAGTTGCACTGCATTATGGAGCTGTGTGCATGTGTCTGCGACTAGGCTTCATACGGAGTTGCCTGATATCCGTGGCACCATGTGTTGATGCATAGTGAGTGTGCGGGAGTGACTACATGAAGACTGCCTGTTATTAATTACACCGCTCGGCGGTGTTGCTTTGCACGTTGATGCCTTGTCAAGAGAATACTACGTTTGACATTGGTTTTTACCCGTGCAGCCTAGGCCCACAGTGCTGATTAAAAGTGATGTAATTATCTGTGTTCACGCATTTTTGATAATTATGTGATCTGGGGTGCACCCTATAACTGTGTCGTATTGAATTGTAATAATTGCCAGAGTGGGTCTAGTTATGACAACATTTTGGACCACTTAAGGAGGCTGGGAGTTAAAGTTGGATCTTTCCCAAATGTGAATACTACTGATTCCATTTTAATACAGTTGGGCCTAGTACTGCTTGTGATATTTCCAAATGTGATTTGTGTCCAGAAATACATGATGCCCATGTTGTGTTAATTAATGTGTGTGTTGAATACAAACTTGATTTACAAGACCCATGTGAAGTCTCTTTTGTGACACTTAGTGTACTTATTGTGTGAGAGTGCTGTACCAATGCTTTTACACATTGCCTCTGTGAAATGCCTGACTGCTCAGTGCCAAGCTTCCCAAGGGTGAGTTCAGAGTACACAGTGAGTGTGATTACTGACCCCTGACAGGAGTGGTAGGTTCTGCCTGGCTAGTGCACCACTTCAGCCAACCAGAAAGTGCCAGTTCCAACAATTACCACCTACTTTTACTACAGCCTTTCTCAGATGGCCTTCACAGGTGGAACACTATTCATGCTGTAAATAAATGTGCCTAAGTACACATCCTGTTAGCTGCTACACAGGTACCTCAAAGAAACCCTCCAAGTAAAAAATTAAAGTCTCAAGGTCCAGTTCAGGTCCATCCCATACATGGGCTAACACCTTTTTCTTCAATGTATTAGGTGTCAAAGAATTTTCTGGAAAGTATGCTGCCTTCAGCGTGGTTTCTCCCCATAAGTGCAAACACTAAATGAGTAGATCTAATGAGGAGATACATTGTCAGCACCCACATTCCCTTACCCCAAATTGTGCTTTTGGGATTCTACTGCCCGATAGACTTCCAATACCTACCTTTGTAATTTCAAAGGTCCAACTTTTGATATCATGATAGGACTTTCTTTAGAGTTATACCAGATAGACCCCATCTTCATACTCCAATGGTAGCAGCCCTGGGGAATTTAGAAACCAGCATTGTTGATGTTTTCTGCAGTATTACTGCATGTGCAACTTTATACCAAACTAGCCTTCTCTAATTTGTTTGCTCGCATAAATTTCAATATCATGTATGTATCCAAGACCTTCTTTCCTTCCTAAATGTGTTCCAATGTTTAATGGTGTTCAATGGAAAACATCACATGAAGGTAGCACTAAAAGATTACTTTTCTTGCATTGAGTAGTAGATGTGTGAGCACAATGAGCACTGATCTGAGCACAGACTAGACCAGGCCGGCAGAACAGGATACTTACTCAGAACATAGAGAAGTAGTGCAGTTGTCCACAGTGCTCAATAAAGTACGAGAAAGAATGGAATGATGTCTCAAAAAGTCAGTTGTGTTTAACCGTTCTTGAGCTCAATTTATGACTAATCCGTTGTAGGTGATCAGATGTCCTAGTCTGCCCAGTCTTGTGTGCGCTCTGCTTTTAGTAGATAAGCACAGTGTAGGTTGCTTTGCAGTTATTTGGGTAGGCTTTTCTTAGGTAATGGGTTATTTCCTCCAGGTGAAATCCTTTAACACCAGCCCTTGCTTTTTTTCATGTTTATCCTGTTTCAGACCTCCCTGACCAAGCTTTCTTCAGTTTCAACCCTGACTATTTTCTGCACTGTAAGCTTTGTTGCTGCCCTTGTAGGCTTGCCTCCAGATTCTGCATCATTCAACCGCTTACGCCTTGCATTTCGAGGTCTGCGCATATTGCCAGGCTATGCCTCTCTAATGGCCTAATAAGATTTGTTCCCAATCCTTGATTTATTTTTATGTTGAATAGCAGGTGGGAAATGTTCGCATTTCAACATTTGCCATTCTTCTTGCAAGCATAGAGGTATTGCCTTGGAGATACATCAGTGGTATTTTTGTCTCATCTCGTGGTACCCCGGGAAAATTATATTACTCCCGAATACTTTCGGGAATGTGTGTTATGCTTGATACACAAAAGTCCTCAAATTATACATTACGTAATTATACCAGGTTTGGGGCAAACTTATATCGGGAAAAACAAGAATTGTCAGAATGCGATTGGCTGTTGTTCCCACCATTTGTGTTTTTAGTGCTATTGTTTAGTCTAAAATTTGCCCTTCGGGCTAAAATAGATGCAAGGACACATTTGTTGCGAAAATATAGTGTTAAGTGTCAGATTTGCATTTCGCGTAATTACATACAATGTTTCAGAAAGTTTGCATATTTGGTGAAAGAAAATTACACAAATTTCACACACCTCTACTACATGTTGCAGGAGGGTATTTATATGCATAATGATAAGGGTTATAGTCTGCTTGTCTGTGGGAAATGAGGTATTTTCTGTCTCTAACTCTTTGGCATTTGAGTGTGCACTGTCTCAATGTTCTATGTTTTTTAATTTGGACCTCACCTTTAATCCGAACCAAGACACACAGTTGAAACAAACCGAAATCTACTATTTGTGGTTGAAGTGTGAGCTCCTGGAATAACCCTTTCACTGTTGGTTAATACTATAGAAATCTAGTGATCTAACCATTTGGGATCCCTCTATGCCCGTTTCTCCTGAAAGTAGTCGCATTTCAATAATTGCCCTCAAAAATGGAGCAGAGTCATGGACATATGCCCATGTGGCTGATGACGAGATAATTTACTATTCTAACTCCAGCCTTTGAATATTTAGGGCAAGAGTACTTTTGGGAGCCCTTGACCAAAGTGTCAGGAAAGCGTGGAAACTGGAAATACAGGGATATTACCAACACATGTGCAATTCCTCCACATGGTAAGTAAGGGTGGCGGGGTACTAAAAGAAAGATGGCTTCAGCATACGGAACCCAAGTTGAGCAAAACTTAGTAACATTACAAACAAAGGCCCATATTTATCAACATTTCATGCAGTTCAATACAGCACTCTACCTTGCTGCGCTGAGTGAAAGGAAAAGGGCAGGAATGCGCTGTATTTAACATTATATGACGGATTCCTGCACTCTGCCTGCACTGGCGAGCCTACTGCTGCTTAGCATCAATGCAGGCACCCTGGTAGGTACAATTCGTTTTGTGCAGGATGGACCTCCTCCCTGCTCAAAAACAATCCTCAAAGGCAGTTTCCACCATGTACGTCTGCTTCACAATGCAACACACTTAGAAAGAGGAAACCATGAGGAGAAATGAAGATATTTCTCCTCATTGCCTCTTGAGTGGGGAGACACACAATTCTGACACATTCCCAAGTCTACCAGTGTTGGTAAATCTGGGAATGTGTCAGAATGCATGGGTGGGTGTGTGGAACACCCACGCTCTACCCATGGCATGGCTACCTGCCGCAGGGTGACACAAATGCATAAACAAGAAGGTAATGAATGGAATGCTTGAATTAATCTCAACCACTGGCAATCAGTCAGGCGCATCCCAATCCATAGTTTTTTGCCCACCACGCCACCTCAGCTTGGACCCAGCCATATGCAAATCGGTCTTGACCCTGTTCCTCATGGAACCAGTCCAGCCCAAACTGCCAGGCTAAGTCCTCCTGGAACCAGAACACAAACAACCTAGGACCAGTTTCACCCTATTAAGGACTCTTCAGCCACATTTAGCTTAGCTCCAGTGGCACCGTGAGGCCGGTCCCCACGTCTGGGCATAGACAGTGCATTTAGGGCAATAAATGCAAAAACAACAAGGTGATGGAGGGAATGCTTGAATTAATCTCAACCACTGGCAGTCGCTCGGGCTGCATCCCAATCCATCGTTTTTTGCTCATCATGCCACCTCAGTTTGGGCCCAGCCATATGCAACTCAGTCTCTGCCCAGCATCTCACGGGGGCAGTACAGGCCGAACTGCGGGGCAAAGTCCTCCCTGAACCGAAACACAGGCAACCTAGGACTAGATTTTCCCTAGTTGCAGCCAGGTATAGCTTGGTTCCAGTGGCACAGTGACCCCAAGACCCACATCTGGGCATACCCTGCGCAATTAGGGCAGTAAATGCAAAACAACAAGGTGATGGGTGGAATACTTGAATTAATCTCAGCCACTGTGAGTCGCTCGGGCCGTATCCGAATACGTTTTTTTATCCTGTAACGCAAGTCAACAATTTGGGCTGCCCTGTGTTACTCTAAATATATCAATCCATCAGTAGCGGTCCATGGAGGGAGTTCGGTAGGGCAGTGAGGCGGGGCAGGGTGGGGAAATGTAAACACTGGAATATGGATGAACGGAGGTAAGTACACATTTAAATAAATAGAACAAATTCCTTTGCGCGTGCTGCATCGCAAAATGCGATGCAGCGCGCGCAACGAAATTCGTTTTAATTATTTAAATGTGTACTTACCTCCGTTCATCCATATTCCGGTGTTTACATTTCCCCGCCCCGCCTCACCGTCCCACCGAACTCCCTCCACGGACCGCTACTTCAATCCATGCAGAACCACGAAAGGTGGTCTTGTGTGGCTTGGTAAATCTCATTTAAGTTTTTCATCACCCTTGCTTCCCCTTGTGAGGTCCATGAGTGAGGCAAAACCTTGATAAATATGGGCTAAAATGTATTTATTAATTCAAAATGACACGGGGTCACATGTTCATAATTGATTTTTGATACACTCCTCATATAATGTTTCTGTGGAGTTGGGCTATGAAAGTTAAAGAAAATTCACTTCATGGCAAACATACTCGAAAATTGTCCGTACATACCAACGTGGAAAATACTTATCTTGAACACAGTTATCATCTTGCAATATGTGCTATGTGCGATATGGTGCACATTAACTTTTTCACAACTCTTAGTACACCAGAGTATATGAAACACCATCACTTTCCAAACATGGTCTTTTAAATGTGTCAACAGAAAATGCGATAGGCATAAAAAACAGGACCACTGGGACACATTTAATGTGTAAATGCTCGAATGTTCATGAAAAGTAGTTGTTTACAGCATATGCTGAGATATTCAGTTCCTATGTGGCTTCAGTTACAAGTTCTAATCATGCAGAAAATTGTGTTGCTTTGGCCTGGGCCTTGTTGCTAGGAGACCGTGGGACCCAAATTTGTATTCTTGCTCAGACTCCTGTGCTGGGAAATGGACTGGGTGCTGTACCAGGGCCAGCCATATGGCTGCATTAAAAAGTCGCCTGCTTTTTCCTCTAGTTTTCAGATTCGAAACGTATTTTCTATAAAGTCTTCACAACGTGCAGCTGTAAATCGTACGTGGTTATTTGTCTGTATTTGAAAAAAGAAGTTCTCTGGATATTTTCCTTTAAATAAAGATTAAATAAAGTTAGACGGCAATCTTCTAAGCCAACTTTGAAGTTTATTAAAATGAATGTTTGCACAGTGAATCTGTGCAAACTCAAGTCACATTTTATGAGATGGAGGATGATGGGGTGTCACGCACACACCGTGTGCCTCCAAAGGAGCCATATCACATTTGTAGTGTTGAGGACGGAAGACTGATTGCTGCTCTGGTACATTCTTTTATTTGGAACCTATCTGTGTTCGTATTCTGTGCAGGGGTGACTTTCTTGCCCTCTTATTCGCTTCATAGCTTTCTTTTTATGCCTGGTGTATGCCAAGACCTTTTGATTGTTCTAAAAATTATATATAAAATATTTATTGGTGCTTCCACACAATACTCTTCACACACTGGTCTACTGTTGTGTTATTTACATTTTCCCCTCCCACTAAAGTATACGATATGGTGCAATGGGTCAGACCTCTTCAGCCATTGGCAAACTTCACTGTGATTAGCAACATTCTGTTTTTTCATAAAGAATTCATTCACACAAAGTAGTTCCCTTCATTACCTTGGACTGCTATGACAAATATGATTGCTTTTTGACCAATGTTTATTATTTATATCGGCGAGGGCCTGCACAAATTGTTTTATTAATATTCTTTATGCTTGTATTTTCTAGATGAATAAATATATATTGAATTTGATTTTGATTTGAATCTAAGGAACCTCAAAGTCTTTTGGCCAGTGAGTTCGTAATCAAAGGTAAAGCCCAGGATAGGACCTGACATTGTATGTTATCCTATTTTAAGTTGTTCTTAGATAGTAGACCCAGATAGTAGTTTCAGTGTTTTCCTTCCAACATCCCCTCCACACAGTCAACAGCAAAGTCACCAAAAATTCTAAATCTGTTATTGGTTACCATTTCTACTGTCATTGATCTATTTTATCAGAACCTTTGGTTTAAAATTTTATAATTATGACAAGCAAATCATACCTAACCTCATTGACTCCACTGTTAACTTCTTTTTGCATTCCAGACCATTAATATCCAATTTACACTAACAATCCAAAATTGATCCCAAGTCGTTTTATATTTAATGTACCAAAATGGTTAAAGTGAGTTTTAAATAGAGAAGGAAGCCAAAAAGAACGCGTAATAAGGAGCTTCAGAAAGCATTATAATGAAGTAGAGTGTGGAACAACTAATACAATTTCAGCCAAAATACTCATTTGTGTGGTGTTAGAAATGGGGGCCTCTAGTTGGCAATGGTTTGCACTGTTGTCCAAGTAGGGACCCTTCTTCCTAGTCAGGGTAAGGGGGATACACTTCTAAAATAACCCCTGCTCACCCATTTGGTAGCTTGGCAGGCTTATCTCAGAGGCAGTGTGTAAAGCATTTGTGCACAAATACAGTAATGCAGTGATGACACTACAAATGGACACCAGGGAAGGTGATGCGTCGGTTCCTTACGCCAGGGAAGGTGATGCGTCAGTTTCTTACTGCCACACAGGGGAGGTGATGCATCGGTTCCTTACGCCCAGGAAAGATGATGCATCGGTTCCTTACTCCAGGGCCGGTGATGCGTCGGTTACTTACTGAAGGGGAGGTGATGCATTGGTTTCTTACTTGGTTCTTGCAGCCGCACAACTGGGCCTGCGTCGGAATTGGTGCGGTGATCTGAGACCTCAGACTTCAGCGATTTCTCCAGCCGTGGGCAGGCGCTGCACCGGTTTCTTCGGCGCTGCATTGGAAACAGGTGCGGATGCGTCACTCTTCTTGTAGTTGCGTGTCTTTTCTAGTTCCCACCAGCAGGAACAACCTCCAGAGGCCCAACTCAGCAACAGGCACCACTTGGCAGATCAGAACTCCCAGCAAGGATGTTCAGGGGAGCTGGTGGTGAAGTCTTTGTATCCCTGAGAATTCAAAATACGGGGCAAGCTCCACTTCAATCCCTTGGAGATCTTCCTCAAGTAAGGGACACAGCACAGGGGCAAAGTCTTTATCATTTCCTTGGCAGCAACAGCTACTGCAGGCCAACCCCAAATAGCACACAGCAAAAGGCAGTACTTTTTCTTCAGTTTTCCCAGCTCTTCTCCTTGGCAGAAGCTCCTCTTGAATTCCAGTAGCAATCTAAAGTACATGGGTCTGGGGCCCAATATTTATAGTCCATTTTCTTTGTTCTCTGGTGTCAGAGAGGCTCTGTGCTCAGTCAAAACCAGTTCTGTCCTCTCTGGAGCAGCTTACTGGCAGGAGGTAGAGACAGTATTCTTTAAGGCAGAGCAGGCCCAATCAGATGAAAGGGAATCTCCTCCCCCTGCTCTAAATGCAGTAGAGGTCTATTCAGCCCAGCCCTGACTCTCCCAGGAAAGGCAGGGCACACCTCACCCTCCAAGTGGCTCTCTGAACAGAATGCAAATCCTCAGCCCCTGTCATTCCAAAGCCAGGCCATCAGTACACAAACCTAGCAGAGGCACCCTGGATGGCTAAGCAAGAAAAAACCCACTTTCTAAAAGTGGTATTTTCAAACGCAGAATATAAAAATCTTATGTTTTGTTATAAGTAAACTCACCTGTGAGAAGTTGGCCTGGTATATGCTGTCCACTAATTAAAATGGGCACCTTACACAAGTCCAAACAACCCTTATGGTGATTTAAGAGGTCAAAGATAACCTTAGAAAGCTATCCAACTGGTGGCTGTGGAGAGCGGCCTTCAGGCTTAGTCTTGAAGGAATGTTAAGCAGCTTGTTTTACCAGAATGCAACCTTATAGTATTGGTTAAATGAAAGGAGAACCACACAGTCATTATAAAAATATGTATTTTTTAATATAACATTCTCTAGTATGACACAGTATTCTACACAAAGATCCTCACAAAGCACACAATACAGTAGCATAGAAACAATAGTAAATAGCACTAAAACACAGTGGGCTCCAGGGGGAGACCAAACCATATACTAAAATAGTGGTATAAGAACCACAACTCGAGTCAGTATCTAGAGCACGTAGAATGGCTGGGACCCCAAGTAACCACCGAAGGTGAGTAAGTAGGGACCCCACGGACGATGGGTGCAGTGTGGGAACATGACCGCGTGCTCTGTACAATTTTATGGGAAAGTCGCGGTTGAAGTTTTAAAGTTTAAGGACGCTTCCCAGTGGACTTCGAAGAAACCCTGTGGAAGTTGGGAGGTTGTAGAGCCACCCCACCCATGGATACCATATGGCCAGAGTTACTAATCCCAGGGAAGCCGGGTGCATAGGTCTGAAGTGGTGTCGGAAACCACCGTCAATCTCAATGGAAGACTTCAAAGAAGAGCTGCTACTGGAGGGAAGAAAAGTTTCTGTTGGAATCCAAAGGTGTATTCTTGTCGAAGAGTACCTGAGAGCAGAGAGGACAGAGCCTGAGTCGCTCAGGAGTGACTAGGGGCTCGGTAGACGAATGCCCACCAATGTCGGGTGCTTCAGGTGTGTTGGTGGAGTTCTTGACTCTGCAGCCACGGGGACCAGGAGATGTCAAGGACAACCAGGAGCCACATAAGAGCTGCCCCATGAAGGATGTTGAGTGCTGAGGGGTCAGAGTCTGGTGGGAGCACCAACAAGCCTTGGCAACCGCAACTCATGGAGAAGATCAAAGAAGATTACGGTTCAGACAAGCAAGGTCCAGGAGACTCAACAAACACAGGGGAGTCAGGGCAAGCCTGGAGCAATCAGGGGAGCCCAAGAAAAGCAAAGTTGACCCTCAAGTGGACTCACAGGCCAGAGGCACAGGAGTTGCGAGAGGACCTTGAGCGATTTCACAAAGAGGCAGCCCAATGAACACTCGGTGTACGAAATGGTGCCAGAGGCTGGGGCTACTCGGAGCCTAGTGCCCTTTTTCAGAAAACGCCAACAAGCATATGCACTTGCAAATTAATGCGGTGCACAGGGGTACGGGTGTTGCAGCCCCACAAGGGTTTCTGGCCTCAAACTTGGTAATAAGGCAGCTCGGACCTCGAGGGATGAAGAAACCCACCTCCTGTGTTGCTGGATCCTTCAGAGTCCGTAGGAGCTCAGGAGCAGCGGACCGGTCAGTCGTGATGTGGTGCCTGCAGATACAGGCGAGTGACTCCTTCACTCCAAGGGAGATATCTTCAGTTGTCCTTGATGCTCCACAGGTCCTGCACGGAACCTGTATGGTGTATAGGCACAGACGATGCTTCAGACTTAGAGGGAGACGGAGTTGGGTCTAAACGAAGTCCAGAGTGTCCAGACAGTCGAAGTTCAGTGGTTTCTGTTCAGAATCTTGTCCACGTCGAATCTAGGGTCCTACAGCCAAGTAAGCCTTTTTGTACCCACGGGAGAGGGTTGGACAGATTTAGGGGTCAATCCCTGGGGAGGGTCTGGACAGTGAGGAGGTTACTCCCATGTCCTTTGTCCAGTTTCGCACCAGAGCAGGAGCCAATGGCTCCCAGGACTGTTGTGAACAGGGACACCAAATGTGCCTCTAATGCAGACCTTCGGTCACTGGCAAGCACACCTACCCAGCCCTAATACACTAAATCCTGTCTGGGAGGTGGTCACACCTCCCTGTGACAGGATGCCTATTGTTCCACCTTCCTCTGCTTGAACTTGGCTCAGCAGTAGGAGGGCAGAAATGTGGCTCTGGTCAGCAGCAACCATTTTGTGCTGTCTGGGACTAGAAGGCTGGTACCGGGAACACTAGGGGCCCAACAAAGCTCGCTTCTGAGGGATGGAATCATACCCCCACAGCGCTTACCGATGTGGGGGTATGATTCCACAATGTTTGAGACCAAATACGATAGGGGTGCTTTCAGCCGTTTTAGAGCTGGTCATCACGTAGTCTTATAATCCCACTCTATATGTCGTAAATGACTGCTGCACTAACAACCCAGGAGAATGGACTCCGTAGGCTGCAGGGGTGTTCTGCTCATGCGGTGGCACCTTCTCACTTAGAACCAAGAACCGTGCCTTCAGGATTGTTAAGTATAATTGCAACAATATCTCAGCAGGAGTTATTGTAATTACTTAAACTTGTATGTGCAAGACATTACAATATGCGAACAAAAGAGAGGAGGCTTCAAATAATTCAATCCATGCGCCCATAGGCGTCATATATTATAAGAAGATCAATATACAAAACAGTTGTAAAGGTACTATTGGGTATAAATACCAAGGCAACCCTAGTGGAACGTGTACAAAGTGCTCGTGACAGTGAAGTAACGGCGCAGGTGACAACGTGAAAAACACCACAGCATACGGCGCAAGACAATTTGCAAAATATATAGGGCCCGATTCACAGAACAAACTTAAGACAAAATCCTAAACTTAGTACCATTTTGGTATTCACAGAATGCACTTACTACTTCTGGTATTCACAGAATGAACTTACTACTTTTGCGATTCACAGAATAAACTTACTACTTTTGCTATTCACAGAATGGATTTACGACTCCCGACTTTACGTCCGCACTCGGGCCGGAAATTCCGGCCCGGAGGCGGAGCTTCCGGCCCGGAGGTGGGGCTTCCGGGCCGGAGGCGGGGCTTCCGGGCCGGAGGCGGAGCTTCCGGCCCAGAGGTGGAGATTTTGGCCATGGCTAAATCTCCGCCACTGGCCGGAGGCTCCGCCTCTGGCCCGGAAGCTCCGCCTCCGGTCCGGAAGCCCCGCCTCCAGACCGGAAGCTCCGCCTCCGGGCCGGCAGCTCCGCCTCCGGGCCGGAATTTCCGGCCCGAGTGCGGACGTAAAGTTAGGAGTCGTAAATCCATTCTGTGAATAGCAAAAGTAGTAAGTTTATTCTGTGAATCGCAAAAGTAGTAAGTTCATTCTGTGAATACCAGAAGTAGTAAGTGCATTCTGTGAATACCAAAATGGTACTAAGTTTAGGATTTTGTCTTAAGTTTGTTCTGTGAATCGAGCCCATACAGATTAAAAGGTTCAAACATCAACTTGTTCAATTATACAATTAGTAATTTCCGTTATGTTAATGAACCAAGGGTCAAAGTGCGCCTAAGGCGTTTGAGCTGGTGGGCAAAGGTCGATTGCGTTTCGATCCTATTTGATTAGGATCATCTTCAGGATCTGGGTCGCCTATTCGTGGAGTGCTCTGAAGCGCATTGAATCAAGCGCTGGCGTAGGGAAAGAAGCAATGACGATGTGAAGACTGGCCACGGAGTGGTCGGAGTGCAATTAATATGTATGTCGGGATTAAATCCACCGCAAAGTCGCTTTGAGAAATGAATCGAGTTAGTAGCAGGGAAGTACACCCTGATCGCAAGTTGGAGCTGCAGGACAATGCTTGATGGCGATTCAAAAGGATCAGAATAATTCTGGAAACTGGAATGAATCCACGATTCAGGGAGAGCAGGGATGCCACGGTCGTGTGCTATCCACGGTCAATGCCTGGATAGCACACGACCGTCAATACTGATCCTTATGACTCGCCATCAAGCACTGTCCTGCAGCTCCAACTTACTGGAAGCCAAAGCATCCGTCATCATCCCTTCTATCACGGAGCTTATAAATAGTTCACTTGCTCAGGGATCTGTTCCTGCTAGCTGGAAGAGTGCAGTGGTGAAGGCACTCCTCAAAAAACCCCAGCTAGACCCAGCGGATATGGCAAACTACCGGCCAATCTCACTCCTCCCAGGCATTAGTAAGATAGCCGAGAAACTGATCAACGGACAATTGTCTCAGTTTCTGGAGGATAACAACATCCTTCGACAATACCAAACTGGGTTCCGCCCGGGCCACGGCACAGACACTGCCCTTCTTGCCGTCATCGAGGAGGCAAGGCGCATTCTAGATTCAGGAGGGTCAGTGGCAGTGATCCTCCTGGATCTTAGTGCTGCCTTTGACACAGTCAACCATCGTGTCCTTCTCCATCGGTTGGCGGCAGCAGGGCTCACCGGAACGGCACTCAGATGGATAGAGTCCTTCCTTGCCGGGCGTACGTTCCAGGTGTGGGACGGCAATCATCGCTCATCTACCCTTCCCCTCACGAGCGGAGTCCCTCAGGGTTCGTCCCTGAGCCCGACTCTCTTTAATGCCTACATGGCCCCCCTTGAAGACGTGGTAATACCATACGGTATAAAAATTGTAAGCTACGCCGATGACACACAGCTGGTCGTCTCCCTATCACAACTAGACGACCACCCAGACAACCTGGCTAACTGCCTCACAGAGATCCACGGTTGGATGTGTGAGTCATCCCTAAAACTTAACGCGTCAAAGACCGAAGTGATGCTCATGGGGAAACAGTGGGCGACCATTCCCTCAACGGTCTGGCCAGAAGTGTTTGGAGAAATTCCCACCCCGAAACGTGAAATTAAGACCTTAGGAGTATGGATAGAACCCGAGCTCTCAATGAAAACACAAGCGGCCAAAACTGCAGGTACTTGCTTTGGGCTCATGCGCACCACACGCAGGATCCTCCCCCTACTCCCCCCTGCATCCAGGAAACTATTAGTCCAAGGGCTTATACTATCACGCCTGGACTATAGCAACATGGTCTACTTGGGGGCCCCCGAGTACACCCTGGCGAAACTGCAACGTACTCAGAATGCAGCAGCCCGTCTAATCATGAATCTCCCCGCCAGAGCATCAGCGAAACCTGCCATCAAGGCCCAGCACTGGCTCCCCGTTCGCCAAAGAGTGGAATTCAAAGCCATGTGCACGGCTTACAAACTGATTAACGGAAGCGGCCCCTCGATCCTCAGCGACCTGGTTACGCCCTATAAAGCTCCCAGATCCCTGCGGTCCGAGAATGAACATCTAGCCAACATCCCCAAATTTAAAAAGACTCGCACTGGAGGTCGACGATTCTCCGTGAAAGCCTCCACGGGTTGGAATTCTCTCCCACGTACCCTCAGACTGGAACCCAACTACTTAGGGTTCAGAAAAAAACTGAAAACACTCCTATTCCCTAAGTAATGCCACCCCCCTCTTTCCCTCATTTGGATATACAAACCCTCATAGCGCGGGGATGCCTTCGGGTCACCAGGCGCTTTATAAATCGCCAAATAAATAAATAAAGTGTCAATGAGCTCATCTGCCCTTGGAATTGGGTGAGTATCAGTCCTAGTGAATGCATTGAGTCCCCTGAAGTCAACACACAACCTCATCTCTCTTTTACCACCCTGGGTGTGAGGTTTGGGTACCAAGACCACTGGACTAGCCCAAGGGCTTTCTGAGGGCTCAATAACTCCCAACTCTAGCATCGTTTGGACCTCAGTCCTGATGCAATCTCTGACGTGGTCAGGCTGCCTGTAAATCTTATTTTTAACAGGTAGACTCTCACCTATGTCCACTTCATGGGTACACAAGGTGGTCTGACTAGGAGTCAGGAGGAACATGTGTCTATATTGATTGAGGACCTTCCTACAATCAATCTGCTGTTGGTCAGTGAAGCTGCCTGCCAAAGCTACACCATCAACTGACCCATCATCAGGGTTCGAGATAGGAGATCAGGGGGAGGGTCACTTTCTTCTTCCTGTCCCTCATCAGTTGCCATGAGAAAGCCCGTGTCAGCCAGCCTTGTCTATGTATGGCTTGAGCCTGTTCACATGGAGCACCCTGTGGGGGCTCCTGGGAGCACCAAGGACCACCAAGTAGGTGACCTCTCCCTTTTGCTCAAGAGTGGTATGGGGTCCACTCCACTTGTCCTGGAGAGCTGCTGGGGCCACAGGCTCCAACACCCAAATCTTCTGCCCTGGCTAATAAACAGTCAGAACAGCCTTTTGGTCATGCCAAGCTTTTTGCAATTCTTGACTTGCCTTAAGGTTTTTACTAGCCTTCTTGATGGACTGGAGCGAAGATGAAGTACATAGTCCCCTATGTCTTGTTTAGGAAGTTTGAGAGGTAACTCCCATCTCTCCTTCACCAAACACAAGGGACCCTTAACTGGATGCCCAAACAGAAGTTCAAAAGGGCGTTAGCCAACCCCCTTCTGTGGGACCTCTCTGTAGGCAAAGAGAAGGCAGGGCAACAGGACATCCCATTTTCGCCTAAGCTTTTCTGGGAGGCCCATGATCATGCCCTTGAGGGTTTTGTTGAACCTTTCAACTAACCCGATGCATTGTGGGTGATAGGGTGTGGTAAACTTGTAGTTTACTCCACACTCCTTCCACATTACAGTGATGTACCTTGATATGAAGTTTGACATCTATCAGTTAAGGCCTCCTTAAGGAACCCACTCTGGAAAAAATTCACAGGAGGGCCCTGGCCACCACAGGTTCTAAGGAGTATTACTATGGATACCTAGTGGCATGGTCCACCACCACTAGAATATATCTGTTCCCAGATGCAGTAGGAGGGTTCATGGGGCCAATTATGTCAATCTCAACCCTCTCAAAGGGAACCCCTACCACAGGTAGTGGTATGAGGGGGGCCTTTGTGGTACCACCTGGCTTACCACTGGCTTGACCGTTGGTAGAGGAATGACAAAACTCCTTTGTGTCTTCTGACATGTAAGGCCAGTAAAAGTGAGGGACAAGCCTGTCCCAAGTTTTGCTTCGGCCTAGGTGTCCTGCTAAGGGAATGTCATGTGCCAAGCTGAGTAGGAAGCCCCTAAACTTCAGAAGTATGACTAACCTCATAGTGGCACCAGGCTTGGGGTCTCTACCCTCTGAGTACAGGAGTTCCTCATCCTAATAGATCCTGTGGGACCCACTGACACTCCCAGCAGCCTCAGCGGCAGCTTGCTGTCTGAGGGGTTCAAGAAAGGGGCAGGTTTGCTGCTCCAAACTCAAGTCTGCCCTGGAAGGGACCCCTGTCCCTAAGAACTCAACCTGATCAGGCTCAAGTTCATCTGGGACAGTTCCTTAACAGGGACTAAGATCATCAAACTCAATAGACTGATCTTCACTCTAAGTCTGGGGGGGAGACACAACCTTACCCCTCCTGTTCCTTCTCTTGGAAGGCCCTTGGTCCATTGTTCAAGGATCCAGGGCCTATTCAGTGTTAGCCAGTTTGGACTGTGACCCGGTCACAGCAAACACATCTGCAGTGATGCCCAGCATTGCTACATGAGTTCTTAGTTCCACCTCAGCCCAAGCTGAAGTTTCCAAATCATTGCCCAAAAAAACACTCCACTGGAAGGTCTGAGCTAACCACAACTTTCTTAGGGCCAGTTACCCCTCCCCAGCTGAAATTAACAACTGCCAAGGAATGATAAGCCCTGACCTTGTTAGCATTGGTGTCTTCGCACGTTTCTCTAAGTATGATTTGGTCAGGGGCCACAAGATTCTCTGTCACCATAGTGACACTTGCACCTGTGTCCCTGTATGCCATGGCCTCCTTACCATTAATTAAAGGCTTTTGCCTGTATTTGCCCTGGTTACTGGGACTGGAAATTAAGGCTGGCAAGATCCAAGCCACCATCACAGACAAGCACAGCCTGAGCTGGAGTTCTGACTAGGCCAGAACCCATCTCAGAGCCCAAGGTTAACCCTACTAATCCCTTGTTCCCTGTACCACCACCTGCACTAGTGCTAGTGGGTGCAGTTGCCTTAGGGGCAGTGGTGGTAGGAAGATTGTCCTTGGCTTTTGGACAGTCAGCATCTCGTGTCCAATATGTCTTCTGTTTACAGAGATAACACCGAGATTTATTTTTGCCTTTACTTTTATTAGATTGTGACTCCCCCCAGATGCAGGGTTTTGGGGCCCTGACACAGGTAGCATGCACCAAATGATTAGGACAAGAAAATTACAACGTTCTATAGAGGATTTTAAATTACAATTCATATGAGCACAATCATCATTTTTTCTATCTGCTCTAAAAGTTATGTTATCACTTATTAAGTGTTATAAGTTAACTTAATGTTATCCAATGGGAGAGAGATGCCTTGCAACAGTGAAAAACGACTTTAGGTAAAACGTAAACCACATGTTCCACTTTTTAAATACAATGCACTCTGCCCTTTGAGCTTTTAGGGCCTAGCTTAAGGGGCGACTTATGTGTATTAAAAAGGAAGGTTTAGGCCTACTTGGTTGAAATGGCAGTTTAAAAATGAACTACAGACTACAATGACAGACCTGAGACATGTTTTCAAAGGCTACTTTAGTGGGTTGCAGAGAAATGAGTGCTGCAAGCCCACTAGTATCATTTAATTTACAGGCCCTGGGTACATGTAGTGCCATTTACTAGGAACCTACATATAAACCAAAGGTGTCAAATAGGTGTAGGCCAATTGTACTATGTTATAGGGAGAGAGCACACACAACTGGTTAGCAGGGGTAAAGTGCACACAATCCTAAAGCCAACAAAAACAATTCAGCAAAACATGAGTAGTAGAGGCAAAAGGTTTGAGGGGCTGCCACGCATGGGTGTCAAGTCTAACAATAACCCAGTTGTCACAATTCAGCTCCACGATTTCTTAATAAAAAACTTGTTGGTAGATGTAATACCTGCCTTTGGTTTTCTGACCTAGTCAAGTCTAGAGAGGCTACAGCAGCAACTAGATCATATTAGAGATTGTTGAGCCTTGCACTTGGGTTGTGTGGTGCAGATTGATTCAACATGGCCACATTGTAGCATGATTCAAACATATTAGTGTTTATATCAACATTATTGTTGCACAAATAGAGGGGAACTTATCATAGTTGTGCATTTTTAGCAAGGCTGATTTCAGTAAGGCTCTATAGAATTATTGTAAATTCAGTAATTTCCTTTTAGTTTCTGTTTTTAATACTTTAATACTCATATTACATTTGAAGCATTAAATAAATTCAAGAGGATAATCACCCTTCATTTAATCAGCTAATACTGTTCCATTTTTACTGGGGTAATCGCCTAGGATCATGTGTTTTCTCTTTCAATAACATTCTACAAAGGAGTTAAACGGTATTTAGATGCTACTGTCATTGAATGCTGAAGTACAGTTTATTTTGTAAACTACCTAAGTACCTGAGTTTCAGGGACATTAGATGTGTTAGCATTCAGATAAACTCGATCAGGACCTATAACAGGTGTGAGCGTTCAGTAAATCTACCTTCAGGTGCGATCTTTCTGTTGCATGTTGTCAATTGGGTGTGGTAAAATCTTTATAAAGGTAAACATACTGGTTGAATTTCTTGGTAATGTAAGGATAGAGCTCTACAGTTTATGAGTGAAAGGGAAGTGATGTATTAATATAGACCTTATTCTCTATGGGACCTTTCTTTGATAGAAGTCTCTTTTTCAGATTAGTTAGTTAATTCGTTTTTTCTTGTTCCTTTGCAATGAAACATGGTGTGCTCTTAAATGAACCTTCAAGGATAGCATGATCCTATTATGAAATCATGGATAGGGACTATAACATTACAATTAACCAATTCTCATTTGACCTCTCCTCCCATCCCCTTTATAGGTAACAATAGCTTCAAAAAATGGGTTAGAAGCAGCTGTTTTAGCAAGCAGGTTTTGTTTCAGCCTTATTCCTCTAGAACAGTGGTTCTTAAGATTTTGACTTCTGTGAACTGCCACTCAATCATTACTAGAATCCGGAGACCCCCTCTGAGTCATTACTGGAAGCTAGAGACCTCTGGCCTAAGCAGTTTCTATGATTTGAACATCAAAACAAAATACAAAAACAGGTATACACCAAGCAAATACTCAAATACTGAAATATTTAGTTAATTCACAATCAAATATAGAAAGAGTTTTCACATTTTCAATGTTGCTTCATTATTTGTATACACTTTATACATTTTATTGTATTGATTTTAAAAATATTTAGTTTTGTAATAGAGTCGCAAACCCAATGAGTAGGCCTCGCAGACCCCCAGGGTCCTTGGACCACAGGTTAAGAACTGCTCTAGAAGGTCATGGAACTCCTCTGTGACTTGCAATATCCTTGTAATCAATGATAGGAGGTACTTTATCACATACAAAGCACTTCTGTCTCCGGTTACATCTCTCATTATAACTGAAGAAGAGGTTCTAGGCAGTGGGTTATAATAATACATTATAGTTATGGCTCCCAAATTGATGGTACATATTGGTTGTACATTTACTTTTGTATTTATCCATATTTAATTTTTGCCCATCTTATTTCTTTTATTAAAATTAATGTAACTACATTTGGCTGCGCATCAACCAACTAAAATATAATCCAGACAAATCGGGGATTGTATTTTTTCGCAAAACACCATCACAAGCCTAGAGATCATGGTGGCCCCAGGATGTCCCTCTCCCTGCCACTCTTCAGAGCTCAGTAAATAATCTGGATATTACAATTGAGAGTGCTCTGTCCGTGCAACACCAAATTGCGACTCCGGTGGGCACCTGCTTTGGGCTACAACGTACCCTGAAAACATTTCTACCACTTCTTTCAGTTGATACTAGGAAAACAGTGGTCCAGCCCTTGATTACATCCAGATTTGAGTACGGAATGTCCTGTATCCGGGTCTGCCTGAATCCCTCTTGAGTTGGTTGTTCAGAATGCGGCAGCCAGACTAGGTCTCAATCTTGCCCCAAGAACACCTTCTGTCCACACATCTATAAGCACTTCACTGTCTTCCCATGAAAAATAGGATTTAATTTAAAACACTGGTCCTGGTGCATAAAGCACTGCATGGAAATGGTGCATTATACTTTAGGAGGATGCTTTCGACTTATGCCCCTCCTAGGACACTAGGGTCGACTTTTGGTCACCTAGTAACCATCCCAAAAATCCACCAGACCAGAATCTGTGGATGATCATTTTCATATCTGGTTGCTAAAGCCTGGAATCAACTTCCGCTGGCACTTCTGGCCACCCCGGAACTCTCAGTTGTCAGGAAGAGACTAAAAACCTGGCTGTTCAGCAAATGAGGTAATCCATCCAGCCTCCTTTGTGCAGATAACTTTCTCCAGCTCCGGGACACACTTCGGAGTAGGCATGCGCTTTATAAATGCTGTTTCATTCATTCATTCAGAAAGATATTTCATTTATTTAACCAATAAAGGTGTAATTGTACTTTTATGACATTTGTGTTTTAGCACTGTTGTGAGAAATGTGATTATTGATTTAGGAGGATGTTACTCTTCTCAAGCAACAGCCACTATCCTTCTCAGGGGTAAACCACAAAAGTGACAAAATTAACAAGTGCTTAACTCTCTGATAGCTTGGGACAAAACTGTGTGATTCTTTCTCTCACTCTTTGCATTTACTTGGTGCCTCCTACTGTTGTGCCTCCATTTTTCCCCCAGACCACTCTACCCCTCTCTTGTACTTTTCTTCCTCCTGCCTCCCCGCCGTTACGTGCTCTCCTGCATCTTCTTCCTGCATCTCCTTAGCCCTGCCCCCGTTCCCCTGCGCTCCTCCCCCTCCCAGGACCTACTTAATTGCAGCTGCCGAGTGAGTACACATTGGGTTTGCCGTTTGCGCACCAAAGACAAGCCCATCTAAACCCATCCTTTCCTGCACTGAGCGCAGAGCCATGATTGCTGGTCATATCACCCACCGGCACTACTCCACAGTGACCTTCCACTGCATCTTACATCACGGTAGGGCCTTTCTCTTTCTCTCACTGTCATTTTACCTGCAGCAATTCTGCACCACACACTCCCCTCACTCCAGCTCCCACATCACCCTCTCAAAACCTTATTTTAACCCAATACCACACCTCCCTTTCAGTACACCCTCACATGCTTGCTCCTGTATATCTACTCACTCAAAAACACACACAATAGAAATGTGGGACCTCCTCAGCAACAGAACACCAGACCTCCTCTTCCTAATTGAAACGTGGATGAACCTCACCTCAGCTACTGACATAGCTTTGGCACCCCAGCAGGACCACTTCCACAAATCCAGCAGAGGACTCTCCATCCTCTACAAGGACACCCTCAAATGCACAACCATCACAAGCCCGAACACCTCTTTCATGGAAAACATGCACTTCAACCTTCACGAAAACAACAGCCACAGCCTGCAAGGCACTCTAGTTTACGGACCACTCGGTCCACAAGGCAACTTCAGCAACCTTTCTCAGACGTTATCAACCCCCACACCATCAACTCCAAGAACCTCTGACTTCTTTAACCTGCTCAACAGTCTAGATAACAAAGGAGTTTCCAAGCTCCTCACTGCCCTACATATACAACGCAGGAAAATTTCTAGATGCAATCTTCACCTCTGGCAACAGCATCAGCTACTGCTCCACCTCACAACCCATAAGGACCGACCACTACATTATACAATTCAATATCTCCATGCCACAAGCCATACCTCCCATCAACACCAAGCAACGCAGCTGGAACTGGCGCAGGATGATGGAAACAGACTTGGGCAACACTCTCAAAACAAACCAAGCCAACACCACCACCAATGCATCTTTAACTGTGCTGATGTTATTTCACCCATCAAAACTCATAAGCACCAAAAAACCAACAAGCAGGTCACCTGGTACACGTAAGGACTCTGGGGCTCCAAAAAATACTACAGACAGCTGTAAAGCACAACGCCAGATTAACCTACTTGGCCACCCTCAGGCACTATGACTACCCCTTGTGAGTTACCAAGAGAAGATCCGTCACAGATTGTATTGAAAATAGTTCCAACCACAGCTGAGAGATATTTGAAATGATCAAGGAATTCACCACCCCAGAGTCTTCAACCAACTCCATCACACCCTCCCTGGTACTCAGCGACAACCTTTAAAACTACTTCAAGAGCGAAACTGAGACGATCTACCATAAGTTTGAAAAACAACTGAACTCTAAGGACATCATTAGAAAACTGCACACTTACCACTCGGACAAATACCTAAACAACTTGATAACACTCACAGAGGAAGACACCACCTCAACATGAAGACCATCCACTTGGGGCCCCCCACAGCGCCATGTCCACACCATATCCAGAACCTAGGAGGAGCCATGATCAGCAAATTCCTCACATCATCAACTCTTCCATAAAGTTTGCAACTTTCCTCAAGAAGTGGAAGCATGCTGCAGTCCCACCACTCCGTGAAAAAACATCTGCGGACCCCAACAAACTAAGTAATTTCCAACCCAACTTCCTAATACCATACCCCCCTAAAGGTGATAGAGAAAGCAATCAACCAGCAACTCACCAACCACCTGGAACTCCAAAATCTTCAGGACCACTCCCGATCTGACTTTCATAGTAATCACAGTATGGAGACAGCACTGATCAGCGCCACAGATGACATCCACACCCTTCTAGACCTAGGAAAGAATGCCGCTCTCATACTGCTGGACCTCTCAACAGCATTTGACACCACGTCACACTCCAGCCTCGTCAAAAGATTAAATGATACAGGCATCCAAAGTCCAGACCTCAAATGGATATGTTCCTTCCTCACAAGGAGAACACAGCAAGTCAGACTCTTCCCCTACACATCAAAATCCAAGGACCTGATCTGCAAATTCCCTCAAAGATTATCCCAAGCCCCACCCTGTTCAACATTTACATGACACCACTTGCTGATGTCATCCGATCTTAGAGCAACTCCATCATCTCCTACGCCCATAACACCCAGCTCATCCTCTCAGTGTAGGTGAAGTGCCCCACCAGGTCTTACTTCACCAAATGTGTGATCCATGTAGCAGAAAGGATGAGAACTAAGTGCCTGGAACTCAACACATACAAGACAGAAGTGCTGATCTCCGACTGGCTATCAGATTTGGGTCTCTGGTGGCCATCAGAGCTCAGTACAACACCATCACTCTCTAACCATACACATAACCTTGGAATCATCTTAGATGAGAAACTCAGCATGGCTGCACAGATGTACACAGTGAGTTCCTTCTTATTTCACACACTAGGCACCCTTAAAAAATCTTTTTCAGATGGATTGTATTTCCATGAGTACTGTCACTCAAGCCCTAGCCACCAGCAGACTTGACTACGGCAACACACTAAAATTCAGACACCAAAAGCACCTCCTCCACTCATCCTATATCACCCATGGTGCACCCACGTGTTGCTTACCTTCCACTGGTGGCTGATACACAAAAGCTGCCAAGTCAAACTCCTCATACACGCATACAGGGTACTGCACAACATTAGACCAGCCCACCTCAACAGCTGCCTCCACTTCCATCAGCCCACCAGACACCTACGCTCTGTCTCACTCACTCTCCAACACACCTCTCATATCCACAAAAGCAGAACAGGAGGCCTAGCCTTCTCTTACCTGACACCCAAAACCTGGAAAGATATCCCTCTACACATAAGAGCCTCCTCCTCACTTCTGGAATTCCGCAAGAAGCTGAAGACCTGGCTGTTCAACTAACACCCAGTAGATGACCTTCACACCTGCTCCAGTGCCTGGATACCCCTCAGTGATAAGCTGCACCTTTCAAATCCAGATAACGTATACCATAACAGGCCTAACGTACAGGCAATGTGTTAAGTATTTGTGTAGTACACGAACAGTAACAAAGTGATAACAAAATAAAAGAAAAATCTAGAAGCAATTTAGAAATATAAAGTAAATGTTAATAAATAAAATGATATCAGAATAACAAAAAAAACAATCAGTAGAACTGGAGATATGCAGCATCAATTGGTTGGGACAAGAAAATGCCAACTTACTAAAAGTGACATTTTCAGAATTGTGACTAAAATCCAAATTTACTATTAAAGAGGGTTTTAATTACAATTCATTTGAGATCAAACTCGCCATTTCTACCTGCTCCCAACCAAAAGTTATAATTTATTAAATGTAATAAGGTAATCCAATGTTATCCTATTGAGGAAGTAGGCCTAGTAAAAAACAAGGAGATGGCACAAGTACTCTAGCACTAGTTAGTGGTAAAGTGTACAGAGTCCCAAAGCCAGCAAAAACAAAGTCAGCAAACCTCACAGATGAAGGCAAAGATTTAGGGGGAAAACAATGTCAAGGATGACAGGTGCAACACATGTCCTCTCCCAGCTAAAAGCAGGTAGAACTACCCAACCCCCTGGGAGCACTCACCACTAAGGCAGAACAAACCAGGAGAGACCATCAGAATTGGCCTGGTCTGCTTCACTGTAAAGTCTATTCCCTGTAGGGAGATGGATCACCTCAAATGTTTTGGATTCTCACTCCTAATCTGTGGGGCATGTGGTCTGTCTGAACCCTGAAGTGAGCACCAAACAGCAATGGCCTCTCAGACCACTTCAAAGGCTTACCTCTCTATTGCACCACAGGTTGGTCCAGGCCCTCTTCTTTTAGCAGTAAGAGCATGGCCTCTATACCATGCTTTGAGGCATTGATTTGTACAATGATTCTCTGGAACAATCGGGGGCCTTGAGAATGGGTGTTGTGCACATTTCCTTCTTCAGTGTGTCAAAAACATTCATGCACATCACCATCCAATCAGAGTTTTGGATGGATATCCTCATGCCAGAATGGTTTCGATAATTGGCCTGGAGGGGCTGCACCTTGCGTCTTCCCACTTGGTGTCCCAAGTAGACCACTGAACTCTGCCCTGCTCACTTACTGAGGTTGATAGTCTGGCTGACCTTTCCTGACCCTGAATAATTATTAGAAGAAATGGTCCACGGCAATAGTATTACATCAGGGATAGAAGAAAACATCTCAGTCAATGAGTTTCAGTTAGGCGTGTATTTATTTATAGATATTCCATTATTAAATATACACAATGAATTTTGTTATGTTATGTTATGTTAGAGGAACTTCCATAGCGCACGACTCACCCGGGGGCATCTCGGCGCTTGCTAAAGTTATCTCACAAAAGACTGGTAGGGAACATGTGAGGATTTTTAAAAAAAGAAAGGCTTTCAATTGTTTCCTAAAGGTGGGATACACTGTAATTCTACGAAGAAAATATGGAAGCTCATTCCAGTATCTATGTGCCAAGTATGAAAAGACCTTTACTCCAGAGCGGCATAGCCTGATGCGTGGCACTTGTAAAAGAGCCTGCATACCAGACCGCAGATTTCTAATAGGGGCATGCTGTACAAGTCTCTTTTGAAGATAACTAGGGCCTCTACCATTAAGTGCTGAATACGTAAGGCAGCAGATCTTAAAAAACGATCTTTTCCTCACTAATAGCCAGTGGAGCTCTCGAAGCAAAGGGTCCGATGCGGAGCCTGCTGGGCGGTTCATAACCATCCTAGCTGCCGTATTTTGAATGACCTGGAGTTTACTCAACAAGGTCTCACCAACCCCTGCCAGTAGGGCATTGCCATAGTACAGGCGACTGATAACCATCACCTGGACCAAGGTTTTACGATGGATAGTGGGCAGAAAAGGAAGAATTTTGCGCAACAAACGCAGGCTATAATAGCAAGAGCTCGTAGTCGCGGCTATGTGATCCCTCATAGATAGAGCCTGATCTAATTTTAGACCCAGATTTTTTACACATAGAGTTGGAATAGGAACAGTTCCCAATTCGGCCGGCCACCGGTCATCTGACCAGCTGACAGTTGCTTTACCTATCAGCATTAGCTCGGTCTTGCCAGGGTTCAGCTGGAGACAGTTGCGAGTCATCCAGTTCGAAATTTCGAGCATTCCTCTGGCAAATCGAGCTTTCTCTGCAACTAAGTCCAATCCAACCGGAAGATGAGCTGAGTATCATCAGCATAAGAGATGATTTCAAAGCCCAGTTTTTCCACTATCCCAGCTAACGGAGACATATAGATATTAAATAGGGTCGGACTTAGGCACGATCCCTGGGGTACGCCTTTGTCTAAGGAGATTGAATCTGACAAGTGTGGCCCGAGCATGATGGTCTGAGATCTACCAGTCATAAAATTACGTAGCCAGTTTAAGGCTCTACCCTGAATACCACAGGATTCCAGTCTCTCCGCTAGCACTTCGTAGGAGATAGTATCAAAGGCTGCGGAGAAATCCAGCAGAATCAGTATAGCCGAGCCCCCTACATCCATTTGTAACCTAAGCGAAACCGTAACTGCCACAATTGCAGTCTCGGTGCTGTAGCCCAGTCGAAAACCCGATTGTGAAGGGTCCAATATTTCATTTGATTCGAGATATTGGCTTAGTTGTTTATTTATCATGCCTTCCAATATTTTTCCCAATAGGGGCAGGAGAGAGATCGGACGGTAATTGCCAAGTTCCTGTGGATCAGCCGTAGGTTTCTTCAAGATGGGACGCACAAAAGCCTCCTTCCATTTTTTAGGGATATTTCCCTATTGGACGGATAGGTTGTATAGTTGGAGAATAACAGGCGCACAACTGGCTGCTAACATAGCCATCGTTTTGGGAGGGCAAAGATCAGTTGGTGAGCCAGATTTGGCTGAAGCGAGTGCATTGGAGACTTCCTCAAGAGTAATTGGGGCAAAACACTCCAAAGTGCAGCCTCTCCTTCTTTCCAGCTCCCTACAACCAGAAGCACCAGAAGATGGCGTATTTTGAGATGGAAATTTTGCATAGATTCTGGCAGTCTTGTCTTGAAAGTGACTAGCTAACTGGTTACAGAAGTCCTGTGTTTCCAGAGGGGATTGGCTGCTGGCTCGAGGAGATAGAAAATCTTTAACTATACCAAAGAGCGCCTTAGGAGTATTTGCCGCCCCTTCAATTTGATTGAGAATAAATTGGCGTCTTGCCCGTTTTAGGTTAAGATGATAGGAGGTCAAAGAAAGTTTATATAGCCTTCTATCTTGTATTTCTTTGCTGACACGCCAGACTCTTTCTAACCTTTTACATTTAGATTTTTCAGACCTAAGCAGTATAATGCAATATTTATATTTTCCTTAGAAACAAGGTGCTCCCAAAAGGTGATGGTGTAGTGAGAGTGATATATGGTGAAAAAAAACTGCATACGTGCTATGTATAAAAATATATACATGTGGCTGATAGGGATAATAGAATGTTTGAAGTCAACACCCGTACAACAAGTGTTGATAGCCACCATAAATTTTCTAAAAACACAGGCCACATATGTTATTTGTCGATGTTTCGAACCCTGAACATTGATATTTATAGCAGGGCCATAATCAGGACGCAAAATATGTACAGGAGACAGCAAAAGATTGGGGCAGGAAGCCCCACAATCAAGAGAATGTCAAACGCTATTTCTGGAAGTACCTTCAAAATGGATAATAACACGTAAGGGATTGTAGCAAAAAGGTCCCACAATTGCAACGGTGTCCAATCTTACTTCAAAGGACAACCTCAAAACAGAATTTTTACGAAACCAGTCAAGGCTGGATGCGGTGTTGGATGCATTAGTCATCCACAATTTTGACAGAAACCTTCAGCCCAATGTGCACTCTCCTGACCCTGAAGTACCTCTCTTCTGTGGTATAGGTGGTCTTCTCAGCTAGACAGCAATTTCGTCTAGATAGGTGGCAGTAAAGTTTTCCAATCCAGCCACGACATGGTTGACCAACCTTTGGAAGATAGTAGGACGTTCTTTAACCAGAAGGGCATTACTTGGAACTGGAAATGTCCTTCTGGGGTAGAGAACCTAAACCTCTCTTTGGCCCCTCAGTCATGGAAATCTGCCAGTGCCCAGATGTTAAGTCAAGTGTGCTGAGGAACTTAGCAGCTCTCAACCGATTTATGAGCTCTTCAGCTTGAAAGATGCCTAGACAGCAGCATTGTGCACCAATACCACTGGGCTGGACCTAGCACTGCTTGCATGCTCAATGACCCCTCCAGCATTTTGGAGACTTCCTCCTTTACACTAGCTCCCACCTTGACAGATAGCCTGTGGATTTTACTCTTCACAGGCATAGTGTCCTCAGTATCAATATTGTGGGTGCACCAAGTAAAGAATCATGGGGTAAGGAAGAAGAGAGAGTCCCCAGCAACTGGCGGCAGTCTCTTTGTTGGTTTAGGGTCAGGGTAGGGGAGAGGCTGACACCCTCCATTGACCCATCCTGCACCGTGGGAGAAAGGTGGTCAGGGAGAGGTAGAGTATCCTCCACTCCATCATCCATGACCAGGAGCATCGTTACCTTAGATCTCTTAAAGTCGGGTTTAAGGCGACTGATGTGCAACACACTCAAAGTGTTCCTGGGAGTCTTGAGGTACACTAGGTAGGCAACCTCACTCTTGCGCTCTTTCACCTCATTTGGCCAAGACCAGTGGTTTTGAAGGGCCCTGGGCTACACAGGCTTCATCACCTACACCATTTGACCAGGCTGAAACTCTTTAAGAGTGGCCTTCTGGTCATACCACTGTTTCACGACTTCCTGGTTGGCTTATAGATTACATTTTGTCTTCTTTCAGAAGTGCTTCATCTGGGCATGGAGTGGCAGCATGTAGCTGACAACAGCCTGGGGGGCTTACGTGGGAGTTTACTGACACAACCCCCTTCACCAAACTGAGAGTGCCTCTCATAGGATGCCCATACAGAAGTTCAAAAGGGCTGAATCTAATCCCCTTTTGCGGCACCTCCCTGTTTGCAAACAACAGGCACGGGAGGAGGACATCGCCCTTCTGTCTCAAAGTCTATTATCATGCCTTTTAGGGTCTACCTGACACTTTCATGTGCTCATTAGTTTAGGGATGGTAGGGTGTGGAGAACCTATAGGTTACCCTACACTCCTTCTACATGGACTTTATGTACGTAGACATGAATTTGGGACCTCTGTCAGACATGAGCTCCTTGGAGAACCAACACAGATAACGATCCCCATCAGTGCTTGGCCATTTTGGGCACAGTCACTATCCTCAGATGCATTATAGCCTCTGGGTACCAGATGGCATGGTCCACCAGGAGGAACCTGTTGCCAAGGGCTATCTTGGGGTCCAGAGACCCAGCAATGTCAATACCCACCTATTCAAAGGGAGTGCCAATGGCAGGGAGTGGCTGTAGGGGATCCTTGCGCTTCCCTCCTCACTTGCCATTGGCCTAGCAGGTATGGCATGACCTGCGGAATGCATATGAAGCCATCCTCAACCTGGAGCCAATAAAAGGGAGTGGCAAATCTTTCAGAGGTCTTGTCCTGCTGTTGGTGACATGCCAAGGGAACATCATGAGCCAGATCCAGTAGGAATGACCTGTAGCACTGGGGGACTGCCACAACACGGGTCAAACCTTAGGCTTGCTATGTAGGAGACAATTCACCCAATAGATCAAGTGATCGTCATAGGTGGCGCCAGCTGCCTGGGGCTGTAGCTGTAGGCCCACTAGAGTAAGACATTCCAACTGTGCCTTGCAAAATTCATCCCTGATGGAACCCCCTTCCTTCTGCCAGTTGGCTGGTTCAGGTAGGTTCCCCTGATCGCTAATGTCCTCCCCTGTAGGTTCCGGGGCTTCGACTTCAGGCAAAACCTCCTCTTTTCAAAAGGCACCTGGAATTTAAAATTCGAATTAATTTCAGAATATTTAACTTGGATTTTTAGTGTAATACAAAATTATTGTATGGCACTACTCCCACTGCTGCCACTAATGTAAGAAACTGGGATACTGGCTGAGGGGGTGAAACCCTACTTAAACAGCAACCGCAATTCTTGTCAGGGTGAGGCACAAGCAAACCACAATTTAACCTGTGCTCAACCTTCTGGTAGGCACAGAGCAGTCAGGCCTCACTTAGAGGCAATATGTAAAGTATTTAAACACAACACAAGAAAATTCCCTACATCACTTTAGAAAAATAGATTACCTTTTTAATAAATAAATCAAGACCAAAACGACAAAAATCCAATCATTAGAACCGGAGACATACAATTAGAGGGTTTCAGTGAAAATAGTGCCAACAAGCACAAAGTGCCTGTTGTGGAAATCGGGTTGTACCAAACTGGGACAAAGTCAAAAGTTCAGGTTGGCATCGATGGAGTGCAGGCCAGCTCCAACGACCCAGTTAGGCCTGCTGAACAAGAGTTGTTTAAATCCTGGTTGCGGAACGTTGTGAGGTCCTGTGTTGAGGATGAGTCACGCAACTGAGGAGATGCGTTTGTCCGGAGGAACTGCAGAGCTGTGGTGAGATGTCCTGCATTGTCGTCACGAAGGGATTGAGATGTGAAGACTGGCATCGAGGATGTGTTGCACAGTCAATGTGATGCATTGTTCTGAAGAGCTGCAAGGCTGTGATGTGAGAACCTACGTTGTCATCAAGGCTGCCACTGAGATTTACGATCCGAGGGCCTGCATCAGGGAAGCGTCTCACAGTAGCAGTTCCAAAGCGGGCAGAGAGGTCCATTAGGAGTCTGTACATTGAGAGTGCTTGCAGTAGAGGCGATGTGTTGGTTTGCTCGAGATTCTACTGTGAGCAGAGGTAAAGCATCGGTTCTGCCTAATCCTCAGGTAGGCTAGCAGAGCACCTTCCGGCCCACTTCCAAGGGTCTAGGGTGGCATCACTTCACAGTGTACGGCTCACAGATGGCAGACTCCAGGTACTGGATTCAAGGTTGTTGGAGCCTTCTGTCCCTGACGTTCTAGTCAGGAGGCCGGCCATCTAGCCCTTGGAGTCACCCTGGGGTCCTGGGTTCAACAGTTTCAGGTTCAGACCTTCTCACCCACCCAAGATGGAAGCAGACTGCAATTCAGCACAGCAGGGCAGCAGGGCAGAAGTTCTTTAGAGCAACAGTCCAGCAGAGTGGAAGTCCTTTCTGCTCAGCAGCACAGCAGTCCTTCTTCCTGGCAGAGTATCTAGAGGTCCAGAAGTGTACTGAAGAGTTGGAATCTTTGAAGTGGGAGAAGCTTCTAGAGGTTTCCTTTAGAAGTCCACGCCTTCCCTGGCTCCAGACTATCTACAGGGGGTATGCATCCCTTTGTGTGGAGCCAGGACACCGCCTATTTAAGTGAATGTAGGGCTGTGCCCAGCTCCACCCTCCTGGCACACCTGAGCTTGCAATTGTGTGTGACTATATAGTAGAAATTCACAAAGCCCAACTGTCAGCTACGCCCAGTCATGTGACCCAGAGACAGACTGCAGGTACTACATAGCTAAGGCAGGATATTGCTAACTTTTTATAACTGGCATGTTCGGAATTGTAATTTAAAAATCCAACAGGATTTTTCATTACAATTCAAAAGACAACAAACATGAACTGTTTACCTGCTCCAATTTAGAAATGAGCACTCATTAAATGCAATAAAGTAACTCCAATGTTATACAATCAGAGAGGCAGGTCTTGCAATAGTGAAGAACATATTTAGCAGTTTTTCACTACAGGAGCATGTAAAACTAAAAAGTACATGTTCAACCTTTTGAATACACTGCACCCTGACCTCCGGGCTGTCCAGTGCCTACATTAGGGCTGACTTATATGTATTAAAAAGGAAGCGTTGGGCATGGAAAAGGGTGTATTTTGGCAGTTCAATAGGGTATTTTGAAAACTGCACACAGAGGCCGCTCTGGCAGACCGGAGACATGTTTAAAATGCTACTTAAGTGGTTGGCACAATCAGTGCTGCAGGCCTACTGTTAGCATTTAATTAACAGGCCCTGGGCACAGGTAGTGCCACTTTACTAGGGACTTACAAGTAAATTAAATATGCCAAATCTACTATGTTTTAAAGAGAGAGCACAAGCACGTTATCACTCATCAGCTGTGGTAAAGTGTGCAGAGTCCCTAAAGCCTGCAAAAATGAAGTCAGCATACACGAGGGTTGAAGGCAAAAGGTTAGGGGGAAACCACGCCAAGAATGACAGGTCTAACACTGGACCTGCTTATCTTCATCTCAGGCTAACATTAGTGACTCGAAGGGCCAGTTGGCTGACCTCCTGTTTGAGCTATGGGACTATAACAAGCTCCAGAGGCCTCCCTGCAATGGCCCAGCTGACCTGCTGCAATTTGACCTACCTCGACCTGTAGCTGGACCTGTATGAGCCCTGTTGGACTCTGCTGGAGTGCGTTCTTGATCCCCAGAGATGCCCTCCTTGTCCTGGACCAATGGTTGGCATCAGTCTGAGCCCTTCCCAAGACGAAAAGCGAAATTCTAAAGTTTGGGCTGTTCGCGACCACGAACGGCCACTTCATGCCCAGACTCTGCTGAATGTGATGGCCACCAATTCAGAGCTCCAGTGAGTGCGCTACAGTGACTGCCAGTGACAACCGACAGAGCAACTTCTACACTTTGCGCTACAGCATCAGCAGCCCGTGATGACTGCTAATGCAATACACTAGCAGCAACCATCTGTGATGCTCAAACAGCTCTTCGTATTACAGCAGTGACATCCTGCTCCACCCAACCTGCTTGTCGCGCTACAGTCCAATTCTTGCTACTTGCATGAACATTTAAGGATTATAGCACAATCACTTTGCACCTTTAAATTAGTTTCAAATTATTTCATCACTTTTTATAAGGTTCTTGCTGTCCCGTGGACGTCTTAAATGAAAGCATGGTGAGCCATGGAAAAACAGACCAATTACCAGTATTCTTCTCTTGTTTTTTTTATGAATACATACAGAAACAAAACATGGTTTTCGGTCGGTATTTGTCTGTAAACATTGGCAAACTGGGAAACTCATTTTTTTAATCAAACATTTTCCCACAATGTTTGCCCCTGATTTTAAGACATTTGTGAGCATGTCTCTCAAACATGAAGTTCTGAGACATCTGAATTATGCATTCGTCACCATGCTCCAGGATGAACCCACCACCAGCTGCTGGCCTACCTGAAACCTCCCGGGCATGAGAAAAATGATGGAGAGGGAAGTGTTCAGACAACTGGCCGGATATGTTAGAAACTGCAGTCTACACCATGACAACCAGTAGGGATCCATATTCATGGGACGGAAAGAAACTGCACACCTAAATTTCAGAACATCTCCCTTCTGCCTGAGATGAGAGCCACGACACGGCATGTATACTTCTGAACATGTCTGTCTGCATCCTCTGATATTAAAGACGAGATATCTTGCTTCCGGTCTGTGATGGAAGCCTCTAGACCATTTGGAAGTCATCCCGGGGCCAAAAGCGATCCAATTGCCAGTTGTGCACTACAATCACACTATAGCTGCAAAAACAATAAGAAAAGGCTGAAAGGGTGATTACAATTATTAATGCATTCAAATCTGAAATGTCATTTGGCACCTGATAGCTAATGGGCTTATGCAGCATGCACGAGGGCTCTTGTTTGTTACTTTGAGACTTAGACACTTAGATTTTCTCACTGGCACCTCACTGCCTTCTATTGCAGATACATGCATTTTACACCCGGATTGATCTTTACATTTGAAAGGAAAGCCAACAACACTAATTGCCTCGAGGATGCTACTTGTTTTACAAGGTCAGATGACTTCTCCCTTTTTGCCATTACTACTGTCATGTGTTTTTGCAGTTTATGAGAATGTATATAGCATTGAGCAGTGCGTGTGTCACATCTGGTAATTGGTACTCAGATATAAAATCTTTTCATATGCATAACTTAGAAGACAGAGCTATTTGTTAAACCTCCATGAATTTTGCAAATGCTTGCGTGTCTGAGTTACACAGTTTATTGATTTAGAACTGCATAATTCATTAGGTGTTTTAACTTCTGCTTATATGAATAAGATGCTCTAATAAGTCAAAGAATGTGTACAGCTCTGTGTGCAGTGTGCCTTGGTGCAATATCTTGTATTCCTCACCAGTATGTAGAATAAGGCACTCCCTATATTAGCCACATCACAGCTGCTCCCTCCAAAATATAAATCCCCACATTACGACAGCTTTCTAAAGAACTTAATCTCCGAAATACATAGTCAGTGTTTACTAGTTAACCAATTATTTCAGTAGATAAAACTATTCAATTTCACATTTATATGATTCGGAAATGCATTCAGTAAATCTTGTGAACCTCTAAACATAGCACCCTGCTATACTAAAAGCTACCATTCATTCACTTCTGCTAACTCGTATCTGCATGGTGAACCTGCATAATGCACCCAGAGGTATTTCGTGTTTCGTCGTTTGGGACTACCACAGATTTAAAAATAATCAGGGCCCGATTCACAGCACTTACTTAAGACAAAATCCTAAACTTACTACCATTTTGGTATTCACAGAAGGCACTTACTCATTTCGGTATTCACAGAAGACACTTACTCATTTCGGTATTCACAGAAGGTAGGAGTCCTAACTTTAGGACTCCTAAATGCCTTCTGTGAATACCGAAAGTCTTAAAGTTAGGATTTTTCTCAGTTTAGGAGTAGTAAAGTTAGGACTCCTAACTATACTACTCCTAAACTGAGAAAAATCCTACCTTTAAGACTTTCAGTATTCACAGAAGGCATTTAGGAGTCCTAAAGTTAGGAGTCCTAACTTTACTACTCCTAAACTGAGAAGAATCCTAACTTTAAGACTTTCGGTATTCACAGAAGGCATTTAGGATGCCTAAAGTTAGGAGTCCTAACTTTACTCCTCCTAAACTGAGAAAAATCCTAACTGTAAGACTTTCGGTATTCACAGAAGGCATTTAGTAGTCCTAAAGTTAGGACTCCTAACTTCTGTGAATACCGAAATGAGTAAGTGCCTTCTGTGAATACCAAAATGAGTAAGTGCCTTCTGTGAATACCAAAATGGTAGTAAGTTTAGGATTATGTCTTAAGTTAGTTCTGTGAATCAGGCCCTCAGGGCCTCATTTACAATATTTTGACGAACAGCAGCGCAGCAAGCCTTCCTGCTGCACTGTTGTGTGTCGAAATAAAAGGGCAGGAATGCGCCGTAACAAAAAGATATAGCGCATTCCTGTCCTTCTCCACTGCGCTAGCGCCCAAACAGCAGCGGTGTGCCAGCTCAGACACCCTTGCATCATTTTTCAAGGGAGCCTGCTCTGAGAGGATGATTGTTTTTGTAAAGGAAGGCATTTACCTCTTTCTATGTGTGCTGAAGACCTCTTCAAGCAACACAACAACCCTGCTACCAACACAGATGTGGCACAAACTGAATGGAGCCAGCTCGCCCCACAGGACTCGGCCTCCATCAGAAACTCAGTTCACTCAGCAACCCCTACAGACCCATGCCCTCACCACATCTTCAACCTAGGTGCATTAAGAATCAGCCTTGTGCTCACCACCTTGTTCAACAACTACATTTCCATGACACCTTCCCTGAGGGCTGGAAACATGCAGAACTCAATGCCCTGCAAAAGAAACCTTTGGAGACCCCAGCAAACTCAACAACTTCAGACTGGTCTTCCTTCTCCCGACCAAAGTATTAGAAAATGCCATCAACCAACAACACTCATCACCTCTGGAATGGAACTTCCTACTAGACTCCTCCGCAGTAACCACAGCACCGAGACAGCTCACATTGTGGCTATTGAAGAAATCCGAATCCTACTCGACCGAGGAAATGCTGCGCCTCTGATCCTCCTAGACCTCTCAGCCGCCTTCAATTGAGTCTCCCACTACACACTTATCACAAGACTGCACAACAAAAGCATCAAAGGAGCTCTTTCAGATGGATCGCCACTTTCATCACCGGAAGGCCGTCTTCACCTCATAACCCAAAGAAATCATCTGTGAAGTGTCCCAAGGATTCTCGCTCAGCCCCACCCTCTTCAACACTTATATGACACTCTTGCCAGCATCGCCAAAATCCACAAACTCAACATCATATCCTACGCTGACGACACACAACTCATCCTCTCCCTCTCCAAAGACACCACCAGCGTTAAGACCAATTTCCATAATTGCATGACAGACATTGTCAACTAGATGAAGGACAACTGGCTGAAGCTCAGCACTGACAAGACAGAGGTACTGATTTTTGTAAACAAACACTTCCCCATGGGATGCAACCTGGTGGCCCTAGGAACTCAGACCTACACCTACTCCTACCCCCATGGACCATGCTAGGAATATAGGCATCATTCTAGACCACAAGCTAAACATGATGACTCAGGTCAACTCCATCGCCTCCTCCTACTTCTGCATCATCCTCGTGCCTCACAAGATATTCAAATGGCTGCCTCAAGGCTCAAAACGCACCATCACCCAGGCCCTCATCTTCAGCCGACTAGACGGCAATACTCTCTACACAGGGATCGCAGCTCACCTCTCTGATGACAACAGACCATACAGAACGCATCAGCTAGACTCATCCTGGATACCCGTAGACTAACACAGGTCACCCCGCTACCTGAAGGAACTCTACCGGCTCCCTGTGTAGAAAAGATGCAAGTTCAATCAACCATGCATACAAGGCCGTGTACAACTGCCTACTTGAACCACCATCTGAACTTCCATCAGCCCACCAGACACCTCCGTTCCACATCCCTTTCTCTAACACTAAACCCCCTGCATACGACCTAGCAGATGCGGAGTTCACTCTTTCTACCTAGCAGCAAGAACATGGAAGAAGCTAACCTCCCCATCTCTTCCGTATTTCTGAAAGTCCTGACAATTCGGCTAATCCACTGAACCCTGCCAGTACCTGGATACTCTCACGGGTGACAACTAGTGCTCTATAAATCTACTGATTGATTGAGCTTATAGCAAAAGAATAAAATATGTTTGTTTAAACATATGGTGCCAAATCTTCAAAATTTAACAAAAAACAAGTGAGGCAAAAGGGACTAGGACACGCCTCAAGTTAGCAGCCGCCAAATGCCTGTTGGTTAGTAGATCCATCTGGCAAGGCTTCTCATTGCGCTGTACCCTGGCATGGTAAAACAACCCAAATTGCATTTACACAGAATCTGTAATGATATTCTGGGTCTTAGACTGCAGTATTTCACTTATGTGTAAGCTAGCAGTGTAGGGTAATTAGGGTGTGTGATGTGGTAGGGATGTGGAAAAGATTAGGGGGGCATTCATAAATATTTACAGAAAGTGCTGACATAAAGCCCCGAAGGCCCAACTCCATCATATTTAGGCCTGACTCCATCTTCACTAATAGTGGTCACCATCTTCTCCCTCTCAAACAATGGAAGTCATCATCTTTCCCGATTTATGTAGAATCATTGTCATGTCTGCTATAAGATGGAGATATCACCTGATCTGATCTTTCTAAGAACTGTGAATGTGTCAAGCCATTTGATAAATGACACAGATGCAACCATTAATGATATATTTCACTGGGTCAAATATCTACTTTCCACTATGTCAAGGTTAATTAAGAACACATCCAGATATAACCAAAAGAGTGTAGCCTGAATTGACGTCCTTTTACCTTATAAGCTCAGAAGGGAACGTTTGAGACGCATCCCTTGATGCACATAATTTATGTCAGACATTTTGAACATAAGTCAGAAATTCCAATTTCTGATAAGATTTAATACATGAGGACAACCATTTGTCGGAAGAGGTCCTTTTCCCAGATTATTATCCGAGATTCTGCCATAGACAGTTGCACCATCTGCCGGAATGCTTCACACTTCATAGATGCTGCATACATCTCGCCTAAAGCTGATAACACTGAGTTCAGGAGGAAGACTGACTGACTGCTACCGTAGCTTGTGTTTGCGATACGTGGGGAACACTATCGTATCGCCTCCACTGATAAAGATAGTTTGTGCTGTCAACAAGATATGTAGTGCGTCTTTTTCCCCTAAGAAACTCTGGACTCCAAGTTGCTCTGCCTTCAAAGCTATCCAAGTATAGCGCATAGAAGTAGATGTTAGGGTGTTAGGTTCTGGATGACATTTGAAATGACATTTTAAAACATGCTAGAAATGTTCATGTTATTCGCGTTATTCATAACGTGCCTTCTTGATGTTTTTATAATATTCTGTGTAGTTGTTTTAGATGTACTGAGAAACAGATTATTCCTGTAGCAATAAATGCTTTTAATTTAAATGTCTTCATTCTTTTTAGTACAATGTGTAATACAGTGAATAATGAAAAATATGTTTTGTTGCTGTTTCCATGGTGCCCCTGATCCCTTTATCGAATTATTAGTAAGACTTCTATGTCAATTATACATTGAATAGTGTTTTGCAGGGCGATATTAATCTGTCTTTCACATGCATCGCTGCTGTATTGAACTGAGCTCACCTGTGGGTGGGTAAGCGCACCTTGTAGAGTTATGGCAAAGTCGTAACTTAAGCAACGGTGCATCTGCTAAGTAATTTGCAAGACAGAATTATTACAAAATAGTAATTGGGGTAGTATTTTAATGATGCTCCTGATCGGCGTCCAGACATCTTACTCATTCCTGCTCACATTGTAAATTGGTGGCTCCATCCAATTGCCGACTAAATCCAGCTTACTAGCAAGAGACCATAGCTGCAATTTTGTCAAGATGTATGCTATTTTGCATAACAGAGACAACCCAGAATGGCATAGTGTTTCACAATACCGAAAGTATCTGAAACCGACTGCATCTCTACTGGGCCTGGAGAACAGAGGGGAGCGCCATCTTCCCCTTCTTCCTAGTGGGCTGGCACTTGCACATTTCAGAAGCCAGAATGCAATGCAACAAAGGGTATGGTGGTGAAGAAAGGCACTCCTTTACTATCAAAACAAGCATTTGCAATGCAATAGGTCTCGCATTTGCAAGAGTTAGAGCTCTTTTGCATTGTAAATGACAATGTCTTTTACCTATGTGTTTTGGTTTGAAGTGGAGCGGATGTATGTGGTGTGGAGTGGAATTATGTGGGTTAGATTGAAATTGTATGGGGTGGAATTGAGTGGCGTAGTCTATTTGTGTAGTGGAATTATGTGGTATGGTAAATAGATAGCGGTAAGAGCTGCACGGACTAGATGGAAAGGAAGATAGTGAGGGATAGATAGTTTGTGCATGAAGTGGTAAACACAAACTATATAGAGGAATAGAAAGAGTTATGAGAGAGAGAAATAAAGGGAGAGCAGGCCACAGGTGCTTTTGAGGGAGCAGCTGTGTAAGCAGAGAACACCCTACAAGAGAAGGAAAGCATGGTTTTGAGGGACAGAAATCTTGAAAAGGCACGGTAAGAAAATGTGCTCGAACACCTGAAGTCAACCATATGCGAGATGAGGGAAGAGTGACAGAGAGGGGTGAGAGAGTATGAGAAGGAGGGATGAGTGGGAGTGGTACCTAGAGGTATGGGGGCGAGATGTAGACCAGTGCACCACATGAGGAGGTACAGTAAGGTAGCATGTGTGAGCAGGCAGTATAGAGAGGAGAGAGGGAGTGTGAAGGAGGGATGAGAGGGGGCAGTGGGATTGCGAGATGAGATTGGGTAGTGGTAGTGTGAAGAGGTAGATGAGAGGGGCAGTGGTTGTGTGGGGGAGAGATGAGAGGGGTTTGTGGAAGTGCGATGGAAAGATGGGTTGTACTCAGGGCCAGACTGGCCGTAGGGGGCACCGGGCAATCCCCCGGTGGGCTGCATGGGTGGGGGCTGGATTTGGGCCCCTGGGGGCCGTTTTTGTTACAGGGCCGTTGTTGCAGCATAGCTGCAAAATCGGCCCTGTAACAAAATCGTCTGAATACCGGCCCTGGCAAAGAGCTCGGCGGCACCCCCAAATCCCCGGGGGGGGCAGCCGAGCACTTTGCCAGGGCCGGTTTTGGTTTCCAAGCCGGCCCTGGTTGTACTGTAATTGTTTGTGAAATTGTGTGGCATGGAATTGTGTGGAGTTATATTGTGGAAATATGTGGCATGGTGTGCTATGGAAATATGTGGATAGTAATTAAATGGTGTTGAGTGTACTGGAATTATGTAGAGTTTGATTGTGTCTTATGGAGTTTATTATGCGGAATGGTATTGGTGTTGTAGAGTTGCATGTTGTGGAGTTGCATTATGTGGGTGCTGTTAAATTTTGTGGCAATGATGTAGACCTCTGTGGTTTGTATTGGAGGTATGTGGTGTGTTGCATCTTGCCTTGCAGGTCACAACAGGAAAGCCAGAGGAGGCAAAAATCAGGTAACAGGGAGAGGAGTTGGCCTAACGACTAGGATGGTCGACCTCAAATCTGGGGAACTGAGTTCGAGTCTCTGCAATGACGCTGAACATCCTGTGATTCTTGGCAAATCGCTTAATATCCTCGTGCCTAACAAAAATGAATGTGTGTCCTCATGTAACGTAACTGGTGCTATGTAAAGCGCTCTGATACCCAATTCGGGTCAAGTTTGTGCTATATAAAACTCTGCAAAAAAAAACACTGAGTTTGGATAAATGGAAATGTAAATCTACTTTGACCGTATACAGAGACATTAGGAACATTTAAAAATGTCTGCAGGGAAACCCTAACTAACGAGACAGGTCATTATACTGCCCCAGGAGGCAGAAACAATAGAAACGTACAGCAGTGCATTAAGTGAAATAAGAAGCTAACACTTGGGGAAGCACAGGAAACAGTTTGGAATCTGCAAAGACCAGTAGTAGAGTGATATATTTAAGGACTTATATGTACCATCATAATCTAATACTGCCACTTACAATAGTTTGATACAGCACACCTAGACCCAGTAATAGGAGCATCAGTGCTCTCAACGAGCATCTGAATTATAGAGAGTGTAAAAAATTATGAAAAATTGTGGCAGCAGTTGCCATGATATGCATAAACAAAACAGCGCAGGCATGCTCATCTAAAGACTGACATATTTAAGGATAGTTTAAAAAACAAAAAATGTATGTTACTAGCACTGCAGAGCAAAGAGAACAATACACAACGCACAGGAAGACATATGATCATGCTACATAACAAAAGCTTAAGTTAGCATGCCTAAGGATTAACAGTCTAGTTTGGTTAGATAATGGCATGCTCAGGCAGGTGTATACAGTAGAATCACCGAAGAGGAGATGCAGAACAGCCAATAAGATCTGGTGAGAGAAATGTTCCTCTGGCCCGAATGCAAGCCCCTTACTGCTATTTTAAAGAATTATTAACGAGTAATCAACATACCCGTCTCCTCAAGCCAGACCTGAGAAGGCGAACTGTCTCATTTATCTCAAGACTAACATTTAGGCTTAAACTGAAAACTTAATTTATATCAACCGATATTATGCTGCAATTAAACTCAGAATTGTACATATGAGGCCACAAGGATGCAATAAGGCTCTGAAGGGTGCCCCCAGACCACACCAACCAATTACTGACGTGGCAGGTTACTGCCCAGTATAAGTATACCATGTGTGTTTTTAAAATGGTTGATGTGCAGAGGCATGGAAACTAAAGAACTGATGGGGACTGGGATGGAAAAGCAAGGTCGGAGGTCAAACATGCCATCTCAAATTCTTTCGCAGTTGAGTGGCAAGGAATGCATGGCAGGGAGCGTTGGCCTGTGTTAAAACAGCAGACTTCTGGGAGATGTGCACGTGTGTTGAGGGGGTGGGGCGTTCCAGAGAGTGCCCATATGGCCTTCCTCAACACAAACAATGTGCATTCAAACCCTTCGCGGGGCGTAGTGTGGTGGAGAGAGATGGAGAAAAATAAACCTAGACCCAAACGTGCTCCAAAGCATTTATTGGATTTAAGGATGTGGATCAAGACATTGACTTCACATGGACACTATCACTGAGAGGAAGTTCAAAACTCGGGTAGACAATGCAGCGAAAGGAAGTGAAATGCTAATTAGGGAAATGGCTGCAGAAGAGCACTCCCTTCCTTCCCAGTAAGCCCCTCTTTAGAAGGTGACGGTGATTGTGCTGGCGGGTTGGTAACTGTAAACACTGGTACAATGCCATAATACTTAGCAAATAAATGCAGTTACAAGGTAATTCCCGCAGAATGGGGAATAACCGAGGGTCCATTTTTTTACAGAGCGGAAGTCTGCACAGTATTTTATTTTTTGGGTGGTTTAATGGTAGGAGAAATATGTAACTAACAGCATGGGGACGAGTCGGGCATCTCGCAGGACTAGATAACAAAGGAAAGAAAGCTGGTTGGTGGGTAAGCATTACATTCTCCCCTGTGCTGTTATGGGGTGGGGCAGGGTCCAGGGAACGGAGCAGGGCTGCATTGTTTAAAAATACATAAACCGACACTAACACGCAGTGAGGACACATGAAGGAGGAGCTAAGATGGAGGAGCGGACGTGACTCGTCTCGACTCCCGGACCACGCCAGCGTCCCAAAGCGCATAAGGTAAAAATTGCCAGAATTTGCCTCTAAGGCTACTACAATGCGGCTGAACTCCTAGCGACCACACAGAGGGCATACGGTTTGGCCGTGATCCCTTTTCCAAGTCGCATCGGAGCTTGACAGACCCAGATGCCGAACATCACAAAATGGCGACCACCATGTCCGGAGGGGGAAGAATCCGCTGCTGAGCCCATGCGGTGCGATCTGAGCAGCTGAGAGTCACTACCAACCCTGCAAAAAAACCCGAGGGAGCAGTACTTACATTGCGGTGAGCTGAGACCAGTTGCGCGGCATATCGTAAGAACAAGGCGGGAAGCGCCCCTGATGACCCCGGAGCAGCATACGGATGTTCCCTTACATCGGGTAAGATAGAGCTGCTTTGCGGCAGCCTGGCGGGACCTCAGGGCGGAGCATGTAATAGGGGCCCCAACAAGCCAAGCAACATTATGAAAATAGCACCGTTGCGAACCCAAGACTGACTGTGCCTGACTTAAAAATGGCGGCCGGCACTCCACTGAAACAACAAGAATCATAGCAGTGCAGGCCTCCTGGTGAAATTAGAATCTCGGAATAGCAGGAGAGGTGCTTGGAAAGAGGGACTCTGCTCTCTCCCTTTGAGTTGAAGAACTCTTTTAACACACCACAGTGGATTCCCTGGTTTTAGGTGCTCGACCTCTGGGGTCTAATACCACCCATAGCATACATGCTATACTCAGCTTAGTTTCTCTATTCCTGGCAAAGGAATACTCAGTGGAGGACTTGGGGGGTCATTGTTCATCCTCCTGCAGTCCCTCCGTAATTTGACCTCATCTTCCAGAGAAAGAGGAAGCACCGCCGCTTTTACCACTCATGTCTCGGCTTCTAAATAGCGTCTGGGGTCTGAGCTGTCGGCTGCCTCCCACGAGCAGGGCTTCAGCATGGCCGAGACCAACTACTGCATCAACGCCTACACAAGGAACTACAGAGGCCTGGACGTTACGTGCCTGACCTTAAAATGGCGGCCGCCTCTGCCTTCATTTCCTGAGCAACCTAAATGGCAGCCCCAGCTCCTTCTCTGGTTTGTTTTTTACTCCCCCCCTTCTTTTACCTCTAGCCTCTAGTGGGGACATGCTCTTCCACTACTTGACTATGCTACTGTAGCCTATGTATCTATTCAAAACTGTTTCTCCTGAACGCTGAGACCTGAGCAACATGACTGATGCCCAGTGGAGCTGCTAGTCTGCTATGGTGGAGATTGGCCCTGGTTTCCCCCTCGACCGTCACCTACCCAGCCGGACATTGGGCACAGTTTCTTCCTCGTCTCCCTGCTATGGCTCCTCCCTCCCCTCCTTTCCCACAAATTCTCTCAAGTTCATTTTGTTTATTGTACCTTACTATACGGTTGTAACTGATGTAACTTGTAACGCAACGATCCTCTGGTGAAGCGCTCTGATACCTCCGGGTCTAACCAGCGCTATATAAACGTTTTAGATGTACATTGTAATGCAACGATCCTCTGGTAAAGCGCTCTGATCTCTAGGTCTAGCCAGCGCTATATAAAACTTTTCAAATAAATCAACTCATAACTGGTTTTCCTGAACACAGAGACCTGATCAATATGGCTGATGCCCGGTGGAGCAGCTAGACAGCTATTGAGGAGATTGGCCCTGGTTTCCCCCTTGACCGTCACCTACCCAGCCGGACATTGGGCACAGTTCATCCTCGTCTATCTGCTATGACTCCTTCCGCCCCACCCTCATATGAATTCTCGCTACATTCTTTTTATGTGCTGTACCGTACTATGCTCTTGTAACTGATGTAACTTTTAACGCAACAATCCTAAATGTAAAGCGCTATGATACCCTCTAGGGTCAAATTACCGCTATATAAAACCTTATAAATAAAATAAAATAAATAAGACAGTGACGGGTGGGTGGGGAAGGTACATGAAAGTGGGCACATGTAGAAAATAAGAAAGGCACCCAGCCCCTTCCCCTTGCCCCGAGGCCTCTGAAACCCCCGCTATGCCTATGAAGGGAAATAATGCAACTCGTAGGTGGGGTAATAAAATAAAGCGCAGTGGCGTAAATGAAGGTTCGAGTCCTGGCGTGGGCTCAACATCCCATGAATCTGTGCAAATCACTCCATCTCCCTGTGCCTAAAAATAGCACTACCTTGTTTAAATGGCCTGCAGTTTAAATAATATACTGTGGTCCAATACCTCGAACAGCATGCTGGCTTTATGGAAGGTGGTCCCTCTGCACGGTGACCCATTGCCCCCACCCATCTGCATGCACAGCCAATGGTAGATAAAGAAAATGAAAAGCGGTTCACCTAATAAAACAAGCATTTGCAATGCAATAATGCTTGATATTTCCTTGGCCAGCAACTCTGTTTCTTTAGACACGGCTCATCTAAAGAAAGGAACACAGCTGCCATTAAAGGTAGAGCGAGGAATGGGGTACTTTAAAAAAATAAAAAGTCCCTAAACAAAAAGAAAAAAGCCTGCAGTGTAAGGAAACTGTAATTGGCCGGTGCTCCTCGCTTACAAACGGAAGTGATGTATCGGGAACACAGGCCAATAAAGAGCCAGGAAAAAACACCAGTAGCGTTTCTAACCAATAGCAAGCAGTAGCTGTAAATACACTCTATAGAATGATCACAGCAGGTCTTGCAGACAGCGCATGCGCTGATGCTCGACCTAAAAACTGAGGGCTGCATGGACTCAGCTGCAGGAAAGTGCCTCTCCAAAGGAAGATCCAAGTTACTGAGGAGACATGTCTGCAGAGGAAGTGGCTGCATGGGGCTAAATACAAGATAACATAATGAGAGGGACAACCTGAAGATGATAGAGGCACAGGGATTGGCTGCTCATGCTTTTCCCCTGCAATAAACATCAGTCAATGATCAAGCTGCATGGATTAGATTTTGCAGGTCAGTCCTGTGAGTCAAACAATGGTTCCCTGGGGGGTAGCCTGGCTTCCTGGGTAAGCAATTACAAAGTGGTCAAGCCTAACATCAAAGTTTTGAAAAAGACCCATCACGTAGTCATGAAACACGTTTGTACATGTACATATATGTGCAAACATATATATATTCACTGAAAAAACCATAGGTTTCACACATGTTATAGTTAGCGGAAATTTTACTGATAAAAAATCAATGAAATTCCCCCGTTATAGTTAGTGCAGGCAACTATAACTCACGCGACCGCAATCCTCTGCTGATGCTAATACTGTATTTAGACACTTATGTGCCCATGTCTTCTTCCATACATTTTTAGCTATACATATATTACAAATATTTTTTTTTCATAAAGACACATATGTCATCAGCAGAAGATTGCGGTCGCGTGAGTTATAGTTGCCTGCACTAACTATAACGGGGGAATTTCATTAGTTTTTTATCAGTAAAATTTCCGCTAACTATAACATGTGTGAAACCTATGGTTTTTTCAGTGAATTTGCAAGGTTTTTTAAATGCTAATTCCTAACTATAACGTGTGTGAAACCTATGGTTTTTTCAGTGAATTTGTACGGTTTTTTAAATGCTAAGTTACTTTACGCCATTCGTGGCGTGCGCGCCCACTTAACGCAGTTCGTTCCGTGCGCGCACGGTGCGCTTCGCGCACCGTGCGCGCACAGTGAGCACGCGGTGCGCTTCGCGCACCGCGCGCCCACTTTACGCAGTTAGTGCCGTGCACGCACGGTGGGCACGCGGTGCGATGACAAAGCAAGAAAGCACGTCAACAAATCTGTTTCTGCTTTCCTCCGTGACTATGGTATGGGTGCCATTTACCACAACAACTTGCGTTATGACATGCAAGACATTTATAGAGGAGATGGTGTGCACTTCAATGATGAAGGGAACAGAGTCTTCCTCTTGTACTTGTAGGTACCACTAAAAAATCATTTCATAAACACAACGGCTCTTTTTAGAGCCCCCTAATATCTAAACACTTAAATCTGATTTTCATTTTTTTTTTTTTTTTTTTTTTTCTACCGTACGCTTACCGTAAGCTTACCGTACGCGTACCCCGTGATTTTTTTTAAAATCAATAAATGTTTTTTTTGTACTTTTCTGTCCTTCTTTGACCCCCTTACAAATGTTAGGGGGTCTGTCACTCTCCTCATTGCCCCCTTTCCTTGTTTTCACTCTTTTTTTTCAGAGTGAAATACACAAAATGGCGGCCGCCGCTTCCTGGTTTCGGCCGATTCGAATGTTTACTAAGATCTAAGAGCCAATCAGAATCGCGCTCGCGCACGCCACCGTACGCTTACCGTAAGCGTACGGTAAGCGTACCGTAAGCGGGCTCAGATATATATATTGATTTAAAGGCTATTTTCTCAGAATCTACAGAACAGATTTACACCAAACCTACAAAAGGCACTTCCTTGACCTAGGGACTACCTCTCTGCCAAATTTTGAGTAATTCTGTTCAGCCGTTCGGGCTGTAGCTCGTTCTAAAGGTCCTATGGAAAAATGCATGGGAAAAACGCGTTTTGGGACCCCCCTTTTATCTCAGCCCCCGCTTGACGGATCCCCCCGAGACTTTCAGGGTAGGAGCGGAGCGTAGCGCCCCACCTATTTTGAGAAATTCGCGAGGATTCGTCGACCGGCGCCAAAGTTATTCAAAATAGAATGTTGAGGTTTTCCTATGGAAACGTGGTCCTAACTATAACTACCTACTGGCGACCGCCAGTAGGTAATATATATATATATATATATATATATATATATATTCACTGAAAAAACCATAGGTTTCAGGGGCGTTATAGTTAGCTGGACTTTTCACTCGTACAAAACCATAGAAATTCCCCCGTTATAGTTAGTTCAGCTAACTATAACTCGCGCGCCCGCAATGCACTGCTGATGACGTCACATATTACATCACTCATGACATGGTCAGTGACATCACTCATGACATCACTGATGACATCACTGATGACATCATCCTTGTGATAGAGTGGCATACTGGAGATACCTGTTGGGATAGTTGGCCCTCAGGGACCCTCAGTATTGAAGGGGAATTAATTCCTCAACTTACAACTGGCCAGGGGGCGCGTTTGCAGAGTGCTGCAAGGAGGGGGCGAGGCCTCCGGCGCAATGCCGGTCTTTTATTTATTTATTTTTAAGAAGGAGGGATGTGTGGCCTCCTTTCTTTTTCTAATTTATTAGCCCTGGGGACCCCATCCCCCAGGGCCTGCACCCTAATTTTTTTTGTTGAAAAAAATTAATTTGGCCCTCCCAAGGCCTTAATCGGCCCCGGGGACCCCAACCCCCAGGTCATGGCCTTTTTTAAATTTGTTTATTCTTTAGGAGGGGGGCTGTGTTGCCCCCCTCCTCAGGCAACTTATGGCCCCGGGGACCCCATCCCCCAGTGCCAGCCTTTGTTTTGTTTTTTTTGTTTTTTTCAAAATATATTTATAGAAACACCTAGGACATGCTGGACAAACCGTATGTACCTATCACCATGACGATTTGCGTGATATTCATTAAAAGGCGACTATGCATACAATGAATCCACGTAGAATGTATTCACACCGCTAGTGAAGCTCTGACATGTCTGACACCCTACCGTGCCTAATCCCGGCGCTCCCGCTGGTGGGTACTCTCCAAGTAGACACCCTTGTCGTTTATTTATAAAAACATGGGTAGCTATTGACGAGCACATTTAATACACATGCACACCAAGCCATTCAAAGGGGATTCGACAAAAATTCGACCAAACTATGCAAGAAACCCCCTCACGGTTAATAAAACACACATCCACCGCCGGATGTGTAATACTTTTTATTTTACTCTCTGGAAAGGAGACAAACCTCACTTGAGAGTCACAGCGTGCTCCTGGCTGAGCCCAATGCTGTGTTACACCCACCAGTGCCCGCTGAGTGCCACACACCTCTGTGTTGTATTCCACCAGCTAGTGCGTATGCTATGACACTCTCTAGCCCATGTGCACTGTAACACCACCCCGTGAATATGTCATGCCACACTTGCCTTCGCACGGGTTATATTGCCCCATCTAACGTGCCTTCCTCGATGCCTATGTTATAAAGCACAGCGCTATGCCATACATATTACAATCTGGGATCCATATCTTTGTCACAGTGCATATGCAATGTTACACTACCCAGCACATATTTTATATTACAACTTTAAAAACTACTTAGGTTACACAACACTGCCCTGTGCATATTACACTCCAAGGCGCATATCACATAGCAAACGCTAGTGCCTGTGCTATCTCGCGCTCTCCAATGAATCTGTCATTGCGCACAATGTATTGCATATTATATTTCACGCTCCGGTTCATCTTATATCACACTTTTTGGTGCATAGTTTATACCATATACTATACCTAGTTTTCATTTTCAATCGTGCTCTCAGGACTATGTTCTATATAACACTGCGTCCACCTACCCTTTTCACGGGCATTACATTTTGCGATGGGGGGTGGAGGGTCAGGGGATGTTTCTGCCAAGTGAGCCCAGAGTCACAGTCCCAAACGTCCTCTTCTTCCTGAATAAAAGTGAGATTATGCTGCATACTTGTTCATATTTTAAGTAGTTCGCACAGACACACATTTTAAAAACAATAAAGTTCCTAATACCCACCTTCTATGAACAGTTAGCTTGCTGCCCCATCCACCTCTTCCCTATCCTCTGTTGTCTGAATCTATGGACTAGCCTCCTCCCTCCTGCCATGCATGGTCTGATGTGGTGCCACTGCCCTGCATTTAGCATGATGTACCAGTCCACTCATCCTGCCCTCCATTGCCCAATTCTATGGCCCATCATTGACCTCCTGCTTAGCCTCTGTGCTTTGCTTGCTGCCCCTATTCTCCTTCCCCCTGCCCTCCGATGTCTTTGTGCATGCCCCTGCTCCATCCTTTTTGACAACCATGTTCCATGGACCTGCCACTCCTATCTACTCTGAGTGTTCTGTTGAGCTGCCACTCCCCTACCACCTGCCTAGCATTGTCAGATGACTGTAACCTGTCCCTGCCACCTCCACCCTGCCTGTCCACATGCCATGCCCCTATCCCCTTCCTCCTGTCCTCCATGGTCCATTTTACTGCCACACCCTTCTGCCCTTCCTGGTCTGTTGTGCTGCAACTGCTCCTCCTGCCTGCCCCGCGCAGTCTGTTGTAAGGCCCCGTCCCCTGAACTCTCTTGTCTGTGCCCAGGTCCTGACCCTCCCTTCTATCCTCCATGGTCCTTTGTGCATGCCCCTGCACACTCCTTCTTGCCCATCATAGCCATTGTGCTGCCACTAACCCTCCCGCTTGCCATGCATGGTCTTCTGTGCTGTCATGGCCCCTCCCACCTTCCCTGTGTGGTCAGCTAGCTGCTCCTGACCCCCTCCCACCTTCCCTCCATGGTCTGTGTGTATGCCATCATAGTCTCACTGTTGCTCTCCATGGTGTGTCTTGTTTCTAGTGCCCATCCTGCCTGACCTCCATGGTCATCTTGCTGCTCCTGCCCTGCCCTCTTGCCCCCAGCCCTCTGTTTCCATGTGAAGACCCCTATTCCCTCCCTCCTGGTTTGTTGGTTCCATTGTAATGCCCCTGATCCGTCCCTCCTGCCCTTTATGGTCTGTTATGCTGCAGCTTTCTCTCCTGTCTGTCCATTATGGTCAGCTAGCTACCATTGCCTCTTTCCCCTCTGTTGTCTGTTGTCCATGTGCATGGTCCTGTCCCCTCCCTATTGCTTTCTATGGATTGTTGTGCTGCACTCCCGTCCCGCATGCCCTGTGTGTTGTATTGTGCTGCTGCAAACCCTGATGCCTGCCCTGTAGGGTCCGTGTGGTGCACCTCTCAATGTCCCTCCTGTCCTCTGTTATCCGAGTCCATGTCCCTACCCCAATTCCTCCTGCCTACCATGATCCAATGTACCATACTTGCGAACATTTTGAACTTGGTAAGAGGAAGATTTTGAAATAAAACTGGGGTATTGATTTTCTCCTTTGAGTTACATTGAAAAAGAGAAGATTGTAGACAGGAAACAGATCAAGTAAAGCCCATTTGAGCTTAAAAACATTGGACGTTTCCTGGCTGAAACGGGTCTGTTGGCATGTATGGTTGTATGACCACTGCCTCTTCCTTCTGCCCACAATGGTCTATTATATTGCCACAGCCTCTCTTGCCAGTCCTGTATTGTTAGTTTGTTGCCCCTGCCCCCCTTTCCACTGCCCTCCATAGTCTGTTGTGCTGCCACTGCCCTTCCTGCCTGCCTAGTGTGGTCAAATTGTTGCCTCTGCACTCTCCTACCTGCCTTCAATTTTCAGAGTCCGCGCCCCTGGCCTCTGCCTCTCAACAGTATCCCAATGAACAACTAGATTACTAACATTCTATATTTATTACAAAAGTGTGGAATGCCTGACGTCATCTTGATGTAATCAAAACTGTAATGTCAGTGTTTCCCAAACTGGGGTCCGAGGACCCCCAGGGGTCCGTGGCACATTCCCAGGGGGTCCGCAGGCAGCAGTTTTAAAAGCACTGCAAAGTTCCTTGTAAAATCAGCAGTTTTCGAGCAACTATAAACGTGTCAAGAAAATGCCAGTGATTAATGTACCTGCTGGAGAGAGATGAGAGATTTGTCTAGTGGCAGCTTTGACTTATCTAATGTAGCACAGGGGGTTAATATGCCTACTGCAAAGAACATTTTAAAAAACAGTATTTTATGTGCATAGGTCAGTTAGCTACTGATTTTGTCACAGAGATTCTTTTGTCACTGTGCAATTGATAAGGGACAATCGTAATCTAGCACAGTGCCCTATAAACTGTCAAAGAGCTGCCTGAAAACTGCACAGTAAAAGTTAGAAACATATGTTTAATCCCAGTCTATCATTATACTGATGCTGCTATGTTCCCACTTCCTGCACATGAACAATTTTGTAATGCCTTTTTGTCACTTCTATGTGTGCTGCCTAATGCAGCACACATGGAAGTTACAAAATGTCATTTTTATTAAAGATTGTTTATGTGCAGGAAGGGTCACCATCCTGAACTTAAACAATCAAAGGTGTTTTGCTTTTTCCGTTGGAAAAAGCAAAAACGAGGAGAAATAAGGCATTTCTCTTCATTTCGCCAAGTTAAGACCAGGTTTTTCATGGTCTTAATTCTGGTTCTCCTATTTAAGCTGACCTTTTAAATAGAGGGCAGTGTCAAAATCAATGGGTGTTGGAGTGAAACGCCCATTGCAACTCCCGCCGCCCACCTTTTTCACGCTAAGCATTGCGTAAAAGGGGTCCTTATTTACAAGGTAGCGTTAAGCCACAATAAGTGGCTTAACACTGCCTTGTAAATAAGGCAAAGCCCCTATTGCCACAGGAACATTGCAAAAAGTGACGTTCCCATGGCGATAGGGACTTGTAAATATGCCCCTAAAATCGTTAGTAATTTGAGTATTTGTTTTGTGTGCACACGTTTGTTTATTTTTTTCGAATTACTGTTTTAATGTTTGAAATTTAAATCCTACATATTGCTTGGGGGTCCCCGGCTTCCAGTGGTGACTCAATGGGGGTCCTCAGGAGTCAAACGTTTGGGAACCACTGGCCTAGAGCATTTCGTTTAGTAAGTACATATATGAGAGGGTCTTATTTGCATCAAAATTATGGTTAGTGCTCTAAAAAACTAAAATGAGGACATATTTTCTGAGTTTTCAAATAGCGACAAAGAACTTTTAAATTATTTGTAATCTTAGTTTTTTTATCCAGTTGACCACTTGATTGAATGTTGCATCCAAGGGGAGAGGGTGTGGGTTACTTCCAGAGCTGCAGACTTTGCAACTGGGGAACCAGGTTGGAGTTTCTACTTCAGCTCAACATTCTGTGATTCTGGTCAAATCACTTAATCTCCCCATGTCTACAACCAAAATGAATTTGATCTTGTGTGATGTAACCAATGTTCATGTAAAGCACTCCAATACCTGACAAGTCTGCACTATATAAAACTGCAAATACACAAAAAATAAGTGTTTTGCACACTTCTGTCATTGGGCTACATTTGGGCTACATCTGGGTGATATTTGGGCTACATTTGGGCTCTTTTGTCTCTGGTGGCCATTTTAGGAGATTTATTTGTTATGAAGTTTCCTAATTTCCTCATTTACTGCAGTCTCCTCAGTAGGAAATGCTTTCAGTTTTTTACTTTGATTCCATCAAGAAGGTATTCAGATATGTCACACATTTGCCATAAATTCTGAATGTTAGCACTATAGTTGCTCACTAGATCACTGTAGTAAAGCTACTGCTCACCACAAAAGTCTGCTGCTGGTATTAAAAGTGCATGTTTCAGTCTGCATGTCAGAATGTTTTTATGAAATAAAAGAGGATTTCAGAAGTCAAAATGTGCCCTAGTTTTTCTTTCTGCAGCACTAATCATAATTTATATGGCAAAATGAACCCCCTCATTTTGTTCCTTTGTAAATTAAATGTTTTAAGTGTTACCACTTTATTCCAATCAAGATGGCTTCAGGTGTGCCATACTTTTGTCATAAGTAAGACTGTTAGTGCTCTAGTTGTTCTTAAGAACACTCTGGGACATTCTGTCATTGGGCTATACTTGGGCTACATCTGGGTGATATTTGGGCTACATTTGGGCTCTTTTGTCTCTGGTGGCCATCTTGGGAGATTTATTTGTTATGAAGTTTCCTAATTTCCTCATTTACTGCAGTCTCCTCAGTAGGAAATACTTTCAGTTTTTTACTTTGATTCCATCAAGAAGGCATTCAGATGTGTCACACATTTGCCATAAATTCTGAATGTTAGCACTCTAGTTGCTCATTAGATCACTGTAGTAAAGCTACTGCTCACCAGGCAAGTCTGCTGCTGGTATTCAAAGTGCATGTTTCAGTCTGCATGTCAGAATGTTTTTATGAAATAAAAGAGGGTTTCAGAAGTCAAAATGTGCCCTAGTTTTTCTTTCTACAGCACTAATCATAATTTATATGGCAAAATGAACCCCCTCATTTTGTTCCTTTGTAAATTAAATGTTTTAAGTGTTACCACTTTATTCCAATCAAGATGGCTTCAGGTGTGGCATACTTTTGTCATAAGTAAGACTGTTAGCGCTCTAGTTGTTCTTTAGAGCACTCTGGGAAGCTGCAGTAGAACACAAAGGAATCAACTGACAGTCTCTGCCCTTGTTGGATGTACATGTTTTACTGAGAATGTCAGAATTCATTCTTACATGACTGAGAAAGATAATGTGAATTTACAGAAAATATGCTCTCAGTTTAGCTTATAGATCACCTTCCAAACCTCTGTGGGAAAAGTATGAGAAAATAGTTTTCTCTCAAACATGGTTCGTGATATCATAGCAGAAGGCTTTTTCACTTGGTAAAATCACCTTAGAACACACCACAATTCCTAAAATGAGTATGGTACCATCAACAAATGATTTATAATGTAACTAAAGTCTTAAAACCTTCTATTAACTGCAATGCTTTTTAATGAGGTGCTATCATGTATATTGGTCCCAAGATGGCTGCCAACACTTCTTGGATGAAGTACTGACAGCCAATCAGATCTCACGATGAGATGTGTGGTTAGGCTCCGCCCAGATATGTATGTGGTTTTACTTTTGATTTTCTACTGAACAGATTTACACCATATATGCAAAAGGCACATGCCTGACCTGAGGACTACCTCTTTGCCAAATTTCAAGTAATTCTGTTCAGCCGTTCGGGCTGTACCTTGGACTAAAGGTCCCTATGGAAAATTGCATGGGGAAAACGCATTTTGGGACCCCCCTTTTTTATCAGCCCCCGCTTGACGAATCCCCCCGAGACTTTCAGGGTAGGAGCGGAGCGGAGCGCCCCACCTATTTTGAAAATTTCGCCAGGATTCGTCAACCGGCGCCAAAGTTATTTCAAATAGAATGTTGCGGATTTCCTATGGAAACACGGTCCTAACTATAACTATCTACTGACGACCGCCAGTAGATAATATATATATATACACATTGAAGGTATCTCAACATGAATATGTACATCTGTACTGAAAACTCATACAGTAGGTGCTCGAAGTGAACGGCGCAGTGAGAGCGATGATTGGAAATTGGTGAACAAAGGTGCGCAACATTACAATATACAACAGAATGTTGACTGAAAAATCATGGGACTTTGTCCGAAAATGGGCTCAAAATTACTAACTATGTTACCTCGTTTGTAAAACATCCTATTAGAGTCAACATATATACACATCGAAGTTTCGACCCCTGTCTGTGTGATTTGATTTATATAGGACACACCACTCACAAGGTCAAGAACCATGTTCCTCAGCACAGGAGTCACATCAAATGAATTGTTGCAGGAGCATCCTTGGTGGAAACATTTCAGCTGTTACTCCACACAACAGAGGACACCCTCTTGCAGGTGACTGAACAGGTTACACCAGATCCCAGAGGAGGCAACACAACAAATACATAGTACAGGCTATCAGCTTCCCCAAGGGAGCCATTGTTTAGTTTACTGTATACTTACTCTAGGGATACCCCTGGCATGTGCCGGTGTAGGGTGCTTGAGCCTTCGAGGGGGAAGACTAGCTGGCAACCTTCATGCCCTTTGCCGCAGGTGCTACTCTTTCTCCCAATCACCTGCGTAGGGACACTTCTAAGGACAGATGACCACCCAGGGGCTTCCATGTACCGGCCTAGAAGAGTGGGCCACAGGGCCGGCTTTAGGGCAGTGCAACTGGTGCGGCCACACTGGGCGCTGACCAGTGGAGGGGGCGCCAACCACAGGGTTGGGCGCTGTGTTTAGCAAAAATGTATGATTGGAGAGATGAGGGGCTCTTATGCCCGGTCGTAGTGAGAGATTCCAAGGAGCCGTGGAGCTGTGGTGTGGGGGCGCCAAAAATGATGCTCGCACCAGGCGCCACCAGCACTAAAGCCGGCCCTGGTGAGCCACCATCCACGTCAACAACGAACCCTGTTCCAAAAGGCCAAAGGAAATCATTTCAGCAATCTGGTGGTTCGAAGATGGTGTGATTGAGTGGGGACCAAGGTTCATATTCTGGCTGTTTATTTTTGGCATCCTGCAATGGTTTTTGTATTCTATTATATTACATTGAGGGCAAAGACTGAGGGGCTGGGGACCATGCTCACCACCTATAAACGTGGATATAAGTTTTCCCTCTTGGGCCATTGATAATTTCCGAAAGTTTTATTAGTTTTATGAAACTGGACAAATCTGAATTAGATACAGCCTTAAAGCCTATCAGACAACTCAATATAGGTGAAATAAACAGAAATAGATAGGATAACAGTCAATATGACAAATCATCAATAACCAATTAGAGAAAATATCCTACTTAAGACAGAGAAAGGGTAATAGAAGAGACTGAAGGCGAAATGGAAGCACTAAGAACCAATATAGAGGCCTTACACTATTAACATTGGACCAAAGTAAGCAACCTCCACAAATCTGAAACAATGCAGCATCATGGGGATTTATACGCTTGAAATAGGAGTCGTGTTTTTCCTATTTATGGCGAGGAGTGCATCTCCATGGAGACTGATGAAGTGGGATATTGTCTGCCCCTCTTGTAAATATGAACAGTTATTTTTAAGCTTCAAACGAAATTTTGGTTCAATTCTTCCAATTTCTCAGGATTATTTTTCAGCCCGAGGTAATTATGAGGTCCAACTGGTGTCTGGCTTTGAAATTTAGCACCGACAAACTAAGTAAGAGAAGCAACATTTTGTTTTGATTTGTAAAACATCTTCGACGAATAAGCCAAAGGACCTTCACTGAAAGATAATAAATCCGCATATGTGGTGAGTCACCAGTCGCATTGTTGCAGTTCCAGCACAAAGGATTATCTTTTAGATACATTTTGTACATGCGAAGAGGTGTCCAATGTGTTCTTTGCAAAAGTTAATATTTAGTCTGTGCTAAGGAGGGAGTTATTTTGTACTTAAAACTGGTCATTTATATATCTTGCCAGTTTCATATGGGAGTGGCCACATTTGAATCGGATTCCCATTTGGATTGCATATTTAACTTCAATTTAGAGGATTTCGGTAACAGAAGGAAGTAAACTTTAGAAACAAAATGTCCACTACTGCTGTATAGAGTAACACGATCCAGGATAGTGGGTTGAGGAAAGGTTGCTGCAGATTTAGCTATGCATAAAGGGCAAGGTAATGGATGGAATGCTTGAATGCACTGTGTCACTGGAACCATACTGTACCCGCTGATGAGCCCATAACTAGGGCGATCGACTTGCTTACAGCTAGGTCCAACTTGAGGTAACGTGATGTGCAAAATAACAATGGATTGGGATGCGGCCTGAGTAATTACCAGTGTCTGAAATTAATTCAAGCATTCCATCCATCACATTTTTGCGTACTTTATGTGTTGCCTTAAGTTGGAGGGCTATGCCCAGATATGGGGCCCCTGCACACTGTGACACTGGAACCAAGCTGTACCATGACTGAGCCCATAACTAGGGCAGAACCGGTCCTGGATTGCTTGTGCTCTAATTCAGGGAGGACCTGTCTTCGCAGTTTGGGCTGACTGTTCCCATTGGAGCAGGGTCAACACTGATTTGCATATAGCTAGGTACAAACTGAGGTGATCTGATGTGCAAAATAACGATAAACCGGGATACAGACCAGAGTAATTACCAGTGGCTGAAATTATTTCAAGCATTCCATCCCTCACTTATTTGTGTACTTTATTTGTTGCCCCAAGTAAGACGGGTATACCCAGACGTGGCTCCAGTGGGGCAGCCAAAAACGACAACACAGCCCGTCAAAAAAAAATTCAAACTCGCTTAGCCCAAGTGAAGGAAGCAAGGCAAACTGCCAGCCTGCCCCAAAGGGGCGACAAACCTGCACGTACCCTATCCCAAGACAGCACTTTCGAGAGCTCTGAAGAGGAGCTCACTCCGGAGACATTGTTAAGAACTAAGGAACCCCAGGAGCTTCAAAGGGTAGACGAACTTCAGCAGTCCAGTGTGCCCGGTAGCGCAGATATAGTCGCAGATGTTCCTAATGATAAAAACAGCCTTTCTAAGCAATTTCCGCTATTTTTCAAAAAAGCAACTTTGCCATCACCGGTCTCTAACCCTAGTCCACCAATAAGGACTACAACTAAAGGTAATTCATCCGACTGGGGCCAGACAACAGAACCATTAGGCATCCTACCCGCAAGACAGGAGCTATCTCCAGAGTATTGTGCAATAGCAGGGGGGGACTCGGCTCCTGCTCAAACGCAAAGAAGAGAACAAAAGCCGAATCGTGCACAAGTAAAAGATCAAAACCTAAATCAGATTAATAACATGCATACGGGCCACGAGATGTCGACTCCAACAGCTGTTGAAAAATCAAATGGAGGCTTACTAACAGCAACTGCCCCACACTACGACTCCTTTGGGCCAGAAAAATCCATTCGTAGCTCCTGTCCCCGCCTTAATATCAGTACCAATACCGGTCTCAGCTCAAGGGGAGACCTCATCTCCGACTACATCCCCCAAAGCTACCGAGTCCACAGCTGCTCAGCTTAACTCCATCTTAAGCTTTGAGAAATGTGAGAACAGCGATGTAAGACAATTAGACATCAAAGACCTTCTTAACCTGATTCTAGATGAAATTCGCGACATGAAGAGGGCCCAGAAAATTGAGACTGCCTCATTACACCAACGCTTGGGGAAAATCGAAGAGGCGATGCAGGGCTTCCCCATCAGACTCCAGGAAGCAGAAGCCAGAGTCTCTCTTCTTGAGGATCAGATTATCTCGGTGTCCAAAGAGATGAAAGCAGCTACGATCAAAGAGAGACATCTCGAAAACAAGCTTGAGGAGCTTGAAAATCACTCACGGAGGTCAAACCTCCGGATAGTTGGAGTTCCAGAGGGAATTGAACAGTCTCAGCCTATGCAATGGGTGGAATCTTTCATTAAATAAACTGTTCTCCCGGAATTTGAAGGAGACCTCACTATCGCAAGGGCTCACCGAGTACCGGCACAACCTTTCCCGAACTCTCCAATTCCACGAACAATTCTGGTGAACTTTATGGACTTCCGAGTAAAAGAGAGAATTTTAACAAGAGCAATAAAGCAGAGGCAGTTTTCCTTAAATGCTACAACCAAGTGTCGAATTTTCTCTGACATGAGTGCCTCTGCTGCTCGTAAAAGAAAATAATTTGTCAAGCTCTTACAGCTCTTTAAAACATATGGTGCCCAAGCCTCTATCGCACAACAATCCAAACTAAAAGTCCTTGTCAAGGGCAAGTTCTTTTTGTTTTCAGATCTGGACGAGGCCCAGGCTTTACTAAAGGAAATCTCAAGGGGAGTTTAAAAATTTTATTTGGAAAAAAAAAAAACCTGTTATGATCCATAATCTACAGGTAGGGTTCGGATGGGCGTGGGGATGTAGGACACCATGGGTGTAGCGTCAAGACACCCCAGGGTTTTGTAGGGTGGGAGAAATGTGGTTAGCGGGGTCTGTAGGGATCATCCACATTGTGGGGTGGGGGGTTCTTTTCTCCTTTGGGGTGGGTGGGACACTGGGCGTTCTGTATTCATTTTTGGCAAAGAGGGAAAAAACAGAGCAAGAGGTTTTATGGAGTAAGGGTACAATTAGGATTTTTATAGCTAGACAAGGTAGAGATTTGGTCATAATTAGACGCATAGATGGTTAGGGAGTCCAACAATTGTAAGATCCTATCGGCCAATGTCAACGGTATATTGAATTAAAAAAAATACGGTGCCTTAATCAGATGGCTATCTTCACTGCGACCCCAAATTTTGTTTCTTCAAGAGACCCACTTAAAATCCAACTCCCCTAAATTGTTTATACCCAGAACCTTCTCGAAAGTTTTTTTTGCATCCTCAGGCTTTGCAGCTAGGGGTGTCGCAATCTATCTTTCTAATACATTTCCCTGGGAGGTTATAGAAGTTCAGAGAGATTCGAAGGGGAGATGGATCTGGGTCGCAGTAAAGCTCTTTGGGAAGAGGCTCAATCTGGTTAACTACTATGGCCCTACGGTCGATGATGAGGGACCACTGATTCAAGTCTACAATTTATTATCTGGTGCTCCGGGACAGATAATACTCGGAGGAGATTTTAATTTTATATTAGATCCAAGTAAAGACACGACAAACAAACAGAGGGGTCAATTGAAACCGAACACTAAAAAAGCCCTGGAGACTATTATTGAGAGCTTCCAATTGGTGGATAGCTGGAGGGATAGGAATCCAGAGAAAGAATTTTTTACATTCTATTCTCATCGCTTCCATACGGCATCTAGAATAGACTTTTTCCTTAGCTCCAGGTCTCTTCAGATTTTTGAAACAGGCATAGGTTGCAATCCTTTTTCTGACCATGCCTATATCAATCTGGAAATTAAAATCCATGAAGCAAATAGGGAGAGACCCAGGTGGCAGCTGGATCGCTCGCTTTTGCAGAATGAGGAATGGGTAAGAGGTTTCAGGATTTGGATTGGGGAATACTTCCGGATAAGCGAAAACACTGCTTCTCCCTTCTCTGTTTGGGGCGGATTTAAATCGACAGCCCGGGGTATGATAATTGCATATACAACCGCCCAATCTAAAGACCGAAGGAACAAGATAGCTCAATTACAGCTAGATATTGAACAGGAGTACGCCCTTCAACTGCAGTCTCTTCCTAACGAATATCTTCAAGCTAAAACAGCATTGAAAGATTTTTTTACCCTCGAAGAGGTTTGTAACTCCCAACTCTTCCAACAGAGGGTTTACGAGGAGAGTCAGTTGATTGGCAGACTCCTGGCAAACTCCACAAGAAAAAAACAGGAATCAGCCTTAATAACAAAAATATTAGATCCCTCTACTGGTCTGGAAATAGTCGATAGCTCTAGAATTGCCCGGCTTTTTCAGGATCATTATACCCGACTTTATTCCACTGAGTACATAATACAGAATAATTCAATCGAAGAATACTTTTCAACGTTAGTTCTCCCTCAGATATCCTCAGAACGGGCTCTCAAGCTAGAAAGTCAAGTGGAGGGAGCCGAAATCTTGGCAGCCATTAAATCAACCCCAGGATCAAAAGCTTGTGGGCAAGATGGCTTTCCGATCGAGTTCTTCAAAGTGTTTGCAGAGGAGCTACTTCTTCCCCTGAGAAACCTGTTTAATTTTATAAAAGAAGGAGGTCAGGTCCCGTGCGAATTCAAAGAATCGATCATAATTTCATTCGTTAAAAAAGATAAAAATCCTGATGACATGAATTCATATCGGCCTATAAGTCTTTTAAATTCCGATTATAAACTTTTTATGAAGGTCTGGGCTGATCGCTTACTACCAGCTGCTCAGGAGGTCATCCATAGAGATCAAACGGGTTTTATTGCGGGTAGATCAATGGCTGCCAATACCCAATTCTTAATACAGGCATTAGAGTATATTAATATAAACCATATCCCCGCTAGTATCATAATGGTCGACGCGGAAAAGGCTTTCGATCTTGTAAATTGGAAGACTTTATTTTTTACTCTAGGTCAATTTGGGTTCCCCCCTAAAGTGGTAGGCATGCTAAACAATATCTATCTGGATGCTACAGCTAAAATTGTAATAAATGCTACCTGTGCAGGAATGATTCGAATTAAGCGGGGAACGAGACAAGGTTGCCCACTTTCCCCTCTACTTTTTACCTTTTTTATAGAACCCTTGGTTTTAAGTATCCGTAATAATGCTGCTATTCATCCCCCTATCCCAGATATGTCTAAACTTAAGTTGTTTGCCGATGATATTATTTTATATCTGGCCCCTAGTAGGTCTAACTTCGAGGAGGTCCTGGGTGAATTCTCTCAATTTAAAAAGATAGGTGGCTACAGAATCAATCCAAATAAAACTGAGGTTCTTGCCTTGAACACGGATACCGATCCCTTCCCTAACTCTTTAAAATCACAGGCAGCCAGGACCAACCCCATAAGATATCTCGGGATCTATGTCTCCTCACAGTTTTCCCAACTTTATGATTTAAATTATTTAAGAATGAAGACAAAAATAACGAAATTACTGGATCAATGGTCACTTCTTCCATTATCGATAGTAGGGCGTGTATCTTTGATTAAAATGTCGATACTTCCCCTTTTGATCTTTTTATTCACGAACGTCCCTATTAAAATTAACCAGGCATTTTTTAGGGAAATAGATATGCTTTTCAGGCAATTCATATGGGAGAAGAAAGCCCCCCGAGTTAAATTGAATATCTTTCAACTACCAATAGATCAGGGGGGACTTGCACTCCCACACATTAAATCTTACTATGAAGCTGCCCTCCTTGACCTTGTATCAAGACTGCTAGGATCAAGTTCGTGCAGAGATACTTTTTTTATCGATAGGATGCTGTTGGAAATCGGTTCATCCACTCCAGTGTTTTTAAAGACTGCCAAACTTCCAAAGAAAAGTCGATACAAAATTTTAAAGGACGTCCTTTTTAGACTACAGGCAATTTTTAGGGACATGAATTTGACGGGCTTTCTATATCTTAAATTAAAAGAATGTGCCGGCCTCGGTCTCCAGTTACAAGCTGGTCATAATATTCTATGGGAAAAGTCCGGCTTAACCCAATTGAGACATTTTATAATACAGAATAGACCAATTTCCTGGCAGAAAATATTGGCCAGGGTAGGGGCTCGTCGGAAACCGGCCTATTTTGAATATCTCCGTTTAGTCTCTTGGTTTAGAAGTTTTGGAGGTATAAATGGACCTCCCAACCAGCTGTCAACTGCACTCTATGGAGCTAAACTTCGAGGGATCGGTAACTGGTACAAGTTGATCCATAAACAACTGCATCCTCCTATAATCCAGAAACATCAGGAAAAAATACTCCGTGAAACTGACTGCAGCTTGTCTGAAAGGGAGTGGGAGTGGGTCAGCCACTCTGGTGGCAGAGCAATTCGTGCTGCAAACTATAAGAGGATGGCCTTTCTCTCTAGGTGGCTGGCCTATTTGACACCCTCTACTTTAAGTAAAAGGTTTCCCGATGTAGAAAACAGGTGTTTTCGATGCGCCAAACTTGGGGAAGGCGGATGGCACCATATCTTTTTTGTATGCCCCGGGCTGAGGTCTTTTTGGGAAGCAATCTTTTCCGACATCGAGCGCGCAATCGGGAACACCATTCCGATTGCAGCCGAGACTGCTCTATTCGGTTGTTGCAAGGGAGATTTACAATTGTCAAATCCAGAAAGAATTTTTATTTTCATTGCCTGTGCGGTTGCTCGCTCTTTAATTTTGCAAAATTGGAGATCAAATGCAGCCCCCTCCCATTTGAAATGGATTAATAAAATGAAAAGGGTTAAAAAATTTGAGGAGGCTTATGCTAGGAGGGTTGGAGCTGTAAAAAAATATGAGCGAAATTGGAAGTTTTTTGAAAAACTGGAGAAGACTTAATTTTTTTTTTTTTTCTCTTTCTCCCCCTCCCAGGAATGCACTTGCACTTTGTTCGGCAATTGTTTTTAAAAAACATTGGAAGTGGTGATTCGCTTTTTATTCTGATTATTAGGAGTATTATGATGTCGAATTCTTTTGACTAGAATTTTTTGTAGTCTACCTTGTCTCGCACTTGCACTTTAAATGGCTTAAAGTATTGTATTTTTGCTATTTTTGCACTTGGTATATCGCACTTTTGTCTAAAGTGATCTACTATTTAGATGGCTTTCCTTCAGGAATGTATTCAGCACTCTATAGAAATTTCTAAATGTATGCTTATATATTGATCATTAGTTGTCAATATTAGTGTTATTATTAATGCTCAGCACTTGCACTTTAGTGGTGTTTTACATATATGTACTCTTGCTGCTATACAGTATTATTGAGTTATTATTAATGCTCAGCACTTGCACTTTAGTGGTGTTTTACATATATGTACTCTTGTTGCTATATACTAAGCATATTGTATTAAATGTTTTTCTCTTATTGTACTTTACACTTCCAAGCCATACTATTTATGCAACGAACGTTAATTGTACTCTGTAATGTCTTGTTTTATTTACCTCTTGCTCCGTTCAATAAAAAAAAAAAGAAAAAAAAAAAAAATTACTATCTAACATAAAAAAAAAAAAAAACACTGATTTGCATATAGCTAGGTACAAACTGAGGTGATCTGATGTGTAAAATAACGATAAACCGGGATACAGACCAGAGTAATTACCAGTGGCTGAAATTATTTCAAGCATTCCATCCCTCACTTATTTGTGTACTTTATTTGTTGCCCCAAGTAAGACGGGTATACCCAGACGTGGCTCCAGTGTACACTGTGTCACTGGAACCAAGCTATACCTGGATGATGAGCCCATAGCTATGGTGAAACAGTTCCAGGGTTGCTTATGTTCCAGTTCAGGGAGTGCTTGGTTTGGCAGTTCGGGCTGGACTGTTCCCATTGGAGCAGGGTCAAGACTGATTTGCATATAGCTGGGCCCAAACTGAGGTGATATGATGTGCTAAATAATGATGGATTAGTATGCGGTCTGAGGAATTACTAGTGGCTGAGATTAATTCAAGCATTCCATCCATCATATTTTTGCGTACTTTATGTGTTGCCTTAAGTTGGAGGGCTATGACCAGGTATGGGGCCCCTACACACTGTGACACTGGAACCAAGCTGTACCCAGACTGAGGCCATAACTAGGGCAGAAACGGTCCTGGATTGCTTGTGCTCTGATTCAGGGTGGACCTGTCTTGGCAGTTTGGGCTGACTGTTCCGATTGGAGCAGGGTCAACACTGATTTGCATATAGCTAGGTACAAACTGAGGTGATCTGATGTGCAAATTAACGATAAACTGGGATGCAGACCAGAGTAATTACCAGTGGCTGAAATAAATTCAAGCATTCCATTCCTCACTTATTTGTGTACTTTATTTGTTGCCCTAAGTAAGACGGGTATACCCAGACGTGGGTCCAGTGTACACTGTGTCACTGGAACCAAACTATACCTGGTTGATGAGCCCATAACTATGGTGAAACAGTTCCAGGGTTGCTTATGTTCCAGTTCAGGGAGTGCTTGGCTGGGCAGTTCGTGCTGGACTGTTCCCATTGGAGCAGGGTCAAGACTGATTTGCAAATAGCTGGGCCCAAACTGAGGTGATATGATGTGCTAAATAATGATGGATTAGTATGCGGTCTGAGGAATTACTAGTGGCTGAGATTAATTCAAGTGTTCCATCCATCACTTTTATGTGTACTTAATGTGTTGCCCTAAGTGGGACAGGTATGCCCAGACGTGGTGTCCCATGCACACTATGTCACTGGAAACAAGCTGTACCCGGCTGATGAGCCCAAAATTAGAACAAAACTTTTCCTGGGTTGCTTGTGTTCCAGTTCAGGGAGGACTTGGCTTGGCAGTTCGAGCTGGACTGTTCCCTTTGGAGCAGAGTCAAGAATGATCTTCAAGTAGCTAGGTTCAAACTGAGATGACATGATGTGGAAAATAACAATGGATTGGGATGCGGCTCGAGTAATGACCAGTGGAATTCAAACATTCCATCCATCACTTTTATGTGTACTTCATGTGTTGCCCTAAGTGGTACGAGTATGCCCAGACATGATTACGGTGCCCACTGTGTCAGTGGAACCAAGTTGTATCCAGCTGATGAGCCCATAACTAGGGCGAAAATATCCTGCGTTGCTTGTGTTCGGGTGTGGGAGGACCTGGCTTGGCAGTTCAGGCTGGACTGTTCCCATTGAGTCAAGATTTAAAAAATATTTAGAATTTTATGTACCGCAAACTATATCAGGTATCAGAATGCTTTAAATAAGCATCAGTTTCGGTGCACAAGGACACATTCATATTTTTAGGCACAGGAAGATTAAGTGTTTTGCCCAGAATCACAGGATGTTGAGCGTCGTTGCCGAGACTCGAACCCGGTTCCCCAGCTTCAAGGCCGACCGCTCTAGCCGTAAGGCTACATACTCTCCTCAAGATTGATTTGCTTATAGCTAGATCTAAACTGAGGTGGCATGATGTGCAAAATAATGATGGATTGGGATGCAGCCCTAGAAATTACCAGTGGCTGAGATTAATTTAAGCATTCCATCCATCAATTTATGTGCATTTTATGTAGATTTAGCTACGGACGAATTTATCTTAAGGAAATAGTAAAATTCCAAATTAGGGAGATGGTAAGCTCTTTGTAGGTTAGCAAATGTCACTGATGTTTGCAAGGAACCAGGGGCATATTATCAAGACAAGCGATAAAATTATCGCCGCTTTAGCGGCAGAGAACTGCCGCTAAAACGGCGATAATGGGCTTGATAATATGCCCTATGGAATTCCAATTGAAGCTCAGGTTAGATGTCCTTCACATCTAACATGGGCTTCAATTGGAATTCCATAGAGCATATTATCAAGCCCATTATCGCCGTTTTAGCGGCAGTTTTCTGCCGCTAAAGCGGCGATAATTTTATCGCCTGTCTTGATGATATGCCCCCTAATTTGCTTAAAGTGTATATCCCTGCATCCATCTGGCAGGTCCAGTTAACTGGGGGGTCCTCTAATTTAATTAATCTGCTATTCCAAATTAACGCTGAATAGGAATTTTTGAGTTTCGTAGTTGAGAAAGAGACAATAAAGGTGTCATTTTTTTGGTTCATTGAAAACATCTACGTGGAATGTTTTGAGTATACAATGTCTAAAAGGAGATTAAATTAGCCTGTTGTAGGATCTTTTTCTCAAACATCAACTATATAGGATGATATTCTTTTAACTAGGAAAGCCAAAGAGAACATTGTTTGAAGAGAAAGGCCTTGTTGTAAAGAGAAAAATCTGCCAGTATTACTCCTCCCTTGGTTTGGCAAATTCTTATTTTTTTATTGTACTAAAATAATTTATTTAAGACACCATCTAGTCTATAAAAGAATTCAGGGAACAATGTAATAGGTATCATGGGAATCAAATATTTGATCAGGGGGTGATTATCATCATTGTCTCAATTTTGCCCAACCATATTAAGTTTTTTGGAGACCAGCCTTCTAAGAAGCTGAATATTTGCCGCAGGAAAATTTAATCATTAAGCCTAAGGGATTCTTGAAGGTTGCCATTGAATTCGATACCAAGATATTTTATCAATTTTGTCTGCCACGAAAAACTTCTCTACCGTCCCAATTTATTTAAGGCCATCACTTCAGTTTTATCTTTATTTAGGGAGCAACCAGAGGCTCAGGAGGAGGCTCTAATACTGTTTGTCAGTGTCTGGATAGAAGACTTCACATCTTCAGTAAATACCAAGATGTCATTCGCAAATGCTACAGCTTTAACTGTAAGATTACGAAAGGTAAACAAAAATCCGATTGGCCGCACTCTGCTAGTCCTACCAGCGTGTTACCCCAAAGAATTGTGGCCCATGAAGTAGTGTCGGCGGATACGCCTACGCCAAAAGTTTAAAATGAAAATAAGTGTTGCGTTAGCCATCCCTGGACACGTGTTTCGAGGTAGTTGCCTCTCGTCAGCAGGGAGTAGGTGTGTGTGTAGGGTTGCTGCGTAGGCTGCCAAAAAATATTCTCAGGTAAAGTACCACTCAAGGCGCGCAGGTGCGTAGCCATGGGCTCGCAGCCCCACCGGCTCAAGGGAGCCTGAATGTAAACAAAAATCCGATTGGCCGCGCTCTGCTAGTCCTACCAGCGTGTTACCCCAAAGAATTGTGGTCCATGAAGTAGCGTCGGCGGGCACGCCTATACCAAAAGTTTAAAATGAAAATAAGTGTCGCGTTAGCCATCCCTGGACACGTGTTTCGAGGTAGTTGCCTCTCGTCAGCAGGTAGTAGGTGGGTGTGTAGGGTTGCTGCGTAGGCTGCCAAAAAATATTCTCAGGTAAAGTACCACTCAAGGCGCGCAGGTGTGTAGCCAGGGGCTCCTCAGCCCCACCGGCTCAAGGGAGCCTGAATGTAAACAAAAATCCGATTGGCCGCACTCTGCTAGTCCTACCAGCGTGTTACCCCAAAGAATTGTGGTCCATGAAGTAGCGTCGGCGGGCCAACGGGCTGACGAGCCTTGGACCTGCACCTGCGCGCCATGAGAGGTACTTCACCTGTTTTAATTACATTTTGGCAGACCACGCGGCACCCCCTTACACTGACCTGCTTCCTGCTGACGAGAGGCAACTACCTCGAAACACGTGTCCAGGGATGGCTAATGCATACACATACTTTTCTACATACATCGTGGCATAGGCGTACTCGCCGTCGCCACTACATCTACCACAGTTCCTTGGGGCAACTTGCTGGTGTGACGAGCAGAGTGCGACCAACTTTTGAATCATTTATTACGGCTCCCTTGAGCCAACGGGCTGACGAGCCTTGGACCTGCACCTGCACCTGCGCGCCATGAGGGGTACTTCACCTGTTTTAATTACATTTTGGCAGTCCACGCGGCACCCCTTTACACTGACCTGCTCCCTGCTGACGAGAGGCAACTACCTCGAAACACGTGTCCAGGGATGGGTAATGCATACACATACTTTTCTACATACATCGTGGCATAGGCGTACTCGCCGTCGCCACTACATCTACCACAGTTCCTTGGGGCAACTTGCTGGTGTGACTAGCAGAGTGCGACCAACTTTTGAATCATTTATTACGGCTCCGTTGAGCCAACGGGCTGACGAGCCTTGGACCTGCACCTGCGCGCCATGAGAGGTACTTCACCTGTTTTAATTACATTTTGGCAGTCCACGCGGCACCCCTTTACACAGACCTGCTCCCTGCTGACGAGAGGCAACTACCTCGAAACACGTGTCCAGGGATGGCTAATGCATACACATACTTTTCTACATACATCGTGGCATAGGCGTACTCACCGTTGCCACTACATCTACCACAGTTCCTTGGGGCAACTTGCTGGTGTGACGAGCAGAGTGCGACCAACTTTTGAATCATTTATTACGGCTCCCTTAAGCCAGCGGGCTGACGAGCCTTGGACCTGCACCTGCGCGCCATGAGAGGTACTTCACCTGTTTTAATTACATTTTGGCAGTCCACGCGGCACTCCTTTACACTGACCTGCTCCCTGCTGACGAGAGGCAAGTACCTCGAAACACGTGTCCGGGGATGGCTAATGCATACACATACTTTTCTACATACATCGTGGCATAGGCGTACTCGCCGTCGCCACTACATCTACCACAGTTCCTTGGGGCAACTTGCTGGTGTGACGAGCAGAGTGCGACCAACTTTTGAATCATTTATTACGGCTCCCTTGAGCCAACGGGCTGACGAGCCTTGGACCTGCACCTGCGCGTCATGAGAGGTACTTCACCTGTTTTAATTACATTTTGGCAGTCCACGCGGCACCCCTTTACACTGACCTGCTCCCTGCTGACGAGAGGCAACTACCTCGAAACATGTGTCCAGGGATGGCTAATGCATACACATACTTTTCTACATACATCGTGGCATAGGCGTACTCGCCGTCGCCACTACATCTACCACAGTTCCTTGGGGCAACTTGCTGGTGTGACGAGCAGAGTGCGACCAACTTTTGAATAATTTATTACGGCTCCCTTGAGCCAACGGGCTGACGAGCCTTGGACCTGCACCTGCGCGCCATGAGAGGTACTTCACCTGTTTTAATTACATTTTGGCAGTCCATGCGGCACCCCTTTACACTGACCTGCTCCCTGCTGACGAGAGGCAACTACCTCGAAACACGTGTCCAGGGATGGCTAATGCATACACATACTTTTCTACATACATCGTGGCATAGGCGTACTCGCCGTTGCCACTACATCTACCACAGTTCCTTGGGGCAACTTGCTGGTGTGACGAGCAGAGTGCGACCAACTTTTGAATAATTTATTACGGCTCCCTTAAGCCAACGGGCTGACGAGCCTTGGACCTGCACCTGCGCGCCATGAGAGGTACTTCACCTGTTTTAATTAAATTTTGGCAGTCCACGCGGCACCCCTTTACACTGACCTGCTCCCTGCTGATGAGAGGCAACTACCTCGAAACACGTGTCCAGGGATGGCTAATGCATACACATACTTTTCTACATACATCGTGGCATAGGCGTACTCGCCGTCGCCACTACATCTACCACAGTTCCTTGGGGCAACTTGCTGGTGTGACGAGCAGAGTGCGACCAACTTTTGAATAATTTATTACGGCTCCCTTGAGCCAACGGGCTGACGAGCCTTGGACCTGCACCTGCGCGCCATGAGAGGTACTTCACCTGTTTTAATTACATTTTGGCAGTCCACGCGGCACCCCTTTACACTGACCTGCTCCCTGCTGACGAGAGGCAACTACCTCGAAACACGTGTCCAGGGATGGCTAATGCATACACATACTTTTCTACATACATCGTGGCATAGGCGTACTCGCCGTCGCCACTACATCTACCACAGTTCCTTGGGGCAACTTGCTGGTGTGACGAGCAGAGTGCGACCAACTTTTGAATCAAAGATTACGAAAGGTGTTGACCACGATTTCTTTATTTTCTCCTATAGATTGCACCAAAGGCTCAATAACTAGTAGAAAAAGTGGGGTGACAGAGGACTTTCCCTGCCTAGTACCCTGTTTAAGGTCAACATAATCCAATATGGTACCGTTTAAATAAATAATGTGCTTATGAGGCCATTACCATCGTAATAAACACCCAGACCAAATGTGTGCATTACTACTTTTAAGAATGAGTCACGGTCGTGGAGAATACACATTATTTGTTTAAATACCCCTCACACACCAAAAGGGCCCTTGGTGTCATGCTTCATCATAGGGGTCTTCCTGCCCCTCTACGGGACAGGGCGTGCTACGACCTACGAATACGCGGGAGCACTGTTGTTAATGAGACAGCTATGTGTGATGCGGGGGTGTGAGAGGAAGGGTCAGGAGTGAATAAAGAGTGAGTTAAAAAATACCTGGCTCTCAGGTCTAGGAAAATTTATTCTGCCGGTCGAGCTGGTATTATTAAAAGGTGGGGTGAGGAGGGTATAGGCCTCAATGAGCTATAACTCCCAGTGGTGTCGACATGTTTCGAAGCTTCCCCAAGCTTCTTCGTCAGTCCTATTAACTTGCTAGCAGAAGATAAGTAACCTCATGAGCTCGTAAACCGAGTGGTGGGCGTGCCAAATAGGCCACGACTCCAGGGATCAGTGTCCCGCCAGATCAACCACCTGGTCGGTAGCAAGTTAATAGGACTATGTAAGACCTATTAAGGCATTTATTCCGTGGAGGTTATTTACTTCCTTTTACATATCATTTAATTTTTCATCTTTTTTATAAACACAACACAGTTAGTGACAGGAAGGGATCCTTAAGGTCCTGACGAAGAAGCTTGGGGAAGCTTCGAAACATGTCGACACCACTGGGAGTTATAGCTCATTGAGGCCTATACCCTCCTCACCCCACCTTTTAATAATACCAGCTCGACCGGCAGAATAAATTTTCCTAGACCTGAGAGCCAGGTATTTTTTAACTCACTCTTTATTCACTCCTGACCCTTCCTCTCACACCCCCGCATCACACATAGCTGTCTCATTAACAACAGTGCTCCCGCGTATTCGTAGGTCGTAGCACGCCCTGTCCCGTAGAGGGGCAGGAAGACCCCTATGATGAAGCATGACACCAAGGGCCCTTTTGGTGTGTGAGGGGTATTTAAACAAATAATGTGTATTCTCCACGACCGTGGGATACACATTGAGTAATCGAGTGATCTCTTGTACTCGTGGGTGGATCCCTTTGTTTATGTACTATTGACCGGGAGGAAGTATCCACCTCCACCACTCGCTGAGTGGTACCTCTCTACTCCCCTCTTTGTTTTCCTTTACTTTTAAGAATGGCCATGCAACCTTGTCAAAGGCCTTCTCAGCAATTAAAACTATTGCTACTGTAGGAGAAGAGGGGAAGAAGGTTTTCTCGATGAATAGTTTAGTATTGTCACTAGATGTTTTTAACAAATTCTACTTGTGTGGGGTGAATCAGTTTAAGTATAACCTTATTTAGGTGGGTGGAAACACGTGTGCATCAATTTTACAATCAAGGTTTATCAATGAGATTGTCCAGTAATTTTTCAGGAGAGACACATCTTGCCCATCGTTTGGTATCACTTTGATGACAGCTTCTGCTGGTGTGCCTGATATCACTCCTGAAGACAAGAAAAAAGGGGTACTCTAACTCTGGCCAAAAGTATTTATCAAAAGAAGCTCTATATCTATCTGGTCTGGGTGCTTTAGCAGTCTTTAGCTGCATTACGGCTGTCCAGTCCTCTTCTTTGGTGAAGGAGGAAACCAGTGACTGATGTTCTCCATCACTTACCCTTGGAAGATCGAACATCACACAACTCTTTAGGTCAATGTGTGTACTGCTATCATATAATTCTTACAGAATTGTTAAAATATTTCTGCAATTTTCTCAGAGCTGGTTTTCGTAATACCATTTGTATCTTTATTTTGAGTTCAAATAGTCTTTATTAGTTATTTACATAAACGAACATAAAGATGATCTGATAAAACAAGTATATAAGAAACCAATTGTGCCATGCAATAAATCCATATTATCAGCAGTATTATAATACATTAACAAGCACAAGTGGAGAAGGTATACAAAGGAAACAGATAGGGGAAGGAGGGTATACTGTGCAGTAGGTACATCTTGTTAGTGCCATTTGTACACACAAACTTGAAAATACAGTGAACAGTTGGTTGTCTGAGTTAGTTAGCGTGTACGAGTGAGCTGATTGTTTTCTATTAGTTGCATTATTGGTGGTTTTGAACAAATAGTTAAGGTGGAGTATGCAACGCATCTTGCAGCTTCAGTTGATAGTGGGAGAACTGTCTGTTTAAGGTGATTTAAATGATAAGGTAGCAGCATCGAGTGAACCCCACATAGGCCAATTGAGAGTGCACCAGGAAGTAAGTTGCAACAAGGTAGAGTCATCTCCTCTAAGAAATGTGAGCCACTCTTGCTACATGTGAAATGACACAATACTGGAGTTGTTCCAATTGGAGAGAATCAGTTTCCAGGTTAGAGTCAGCATTAAGTCTGAAAGAAACTTATCTGCTTCCTCTTTTATTTATAGATAAAGTTACCATAGGATTACAGTGTAGGAAAATTCATGAGAGGTGGTAATGCCCAAGGTATATTTAAAAAACTTAAAAATGCTAACCCAGTATTTTTATAGTGTGGAACAGTAAAAGAGTATATGAGCGAGGTCACCTTTGTGAGCTCCGCAACTCTAGCAGGAAGGGTCTTGTCGTAGATTAAGTTTATGTTATTTTTTATGGGTCCAGAAGGATCTGTGAAAGAGCATACATTTAGTCTGGAACATCACTGTTGAATCCTCATTTATGAAATGGGGTTTGCAAATATTCTTCCAAACTAATTTTTTGTTGTTTTTGCGTGGGTCTGTTTACTAGTTTTGTTCATTTCGTGAGTGAAGTTTAGTTGATTTTGTATAGCTTGGTACTGTGAGTGTTTAGATGGCTGAATCTTAAGTTTTAGACATTTGCGGAAGTCAAGCTTTCCCAACAGGTAGCGCTTTTGTAATGTTAGGTAGTGATGAGTCTTTATTTAGAACTGAGCGTTTAGATAGCTGAACCTTACGTTTTAGAAATTTTTAGAAGTCGAGGTTTCCCAACAGGTAGCACTCTTATAATTTGGAGAAGGGGAGTGGAGAGGTCCCCGCAAATAAGTGTTTGACCAGATTGACTCCTTTATTTAACCAGTCAGTCCACATATCTAATTGTCCATCAATTTTCAGTTTGGGGTTGATCCAAATGAATGCCAGACTGGAGTTGTGAATCCTAATTTTAGAATGGTAGTATAGTGTTTTTAGTGCTATTGATGATGTATTTAGAATGGGATGGGTGAAAGTTTTTCATCAGTAGATATGAGCAAACACGTTTATCATCTAGTACCGATTTTTCCAAATTTACCCATGCAGGCCAGTAATTGGACTCATCAATGACCCTTGACCCTACCATCAGGTAGGTCGCCCCCCAGCCACCACACGGTCCCCCTGTGTCGCTGCGCCCAATGTTAGCTGTCGCCTGCTCCTGCCTGCTGTAACGTGAGTCCTTCGCCATCTCCTTTTGCCTCCTCTGGTCTTTGTCCCCCGTTTCTCCTGTTGCCTTTACATTTTGTTGCCTGTTGCCATCTGTTTTGTACCACCTTTCTTTCCACTGTAGTGCCCCTTGTGCCCCCTTTACCCCGATTTGCCTTCTGTATCCTCTTCCCTGTTTTCCGCTCTGTGCCACGTTTCCCGCCGCTGCGCCCCTGCGACCCCGCCCCCCGCTGTTCCCAGTCGCCGCCCCGCTCCTGCCTCCCAGCTGCTCCTCCCTCCCACAGCCCCTCATATGGAGGCCGCGCAGCAGTGAGGGGAGCGACCCTTGACCCTGCCATCAGGTAGGTCGCCCCTCCAGCCGCCACACGGTCCCCCTGTGTCGCTGCCCCCGCTGTTAGCTGTTGCCTGCTCCTGCCTGCTGTAACGTGAGTCCTTCACTGTCCCCCTTTGCCTCCTCTGGTCTTTGTCCCCCGTTTCTCCTGTTGCCTTGTGCCCTTACATTTTGTTGCCTGTTGCCATCTGTTTTGTACCACCTTTCTTTCCACTGTAGTGCCCCTTGTGCCCCTTGTGCCCCCTTTACCCCGATTTGCCTTCTGTATCCTCTTCCCCATTTTCCGCTCTGTGCCACCTTTCCCGCCGCTGCGCCCCTGTGGCCCCGCCCCCGCTGTTCCCATTCGCCGCTCCGCTCCCGCCTCCCAGCTGCTCCTCCCTCCCACAGCCCCTCATATGGAGGCCGCGCAGCAGTGAGGGGAGCGACCCTTGACCCTGCCATCAGGTAGGTCACCCCCCCAGCCGCCACACGGTCCCCCTGTGTCGCTGCCCCCGCTGTTAGCTGTCGCCTTCTCCTGCCTCCTGTAACGTGAGTCCTTTGCCGTCCCCTTTTGCCTCCTCTGGTCTTTGTCCCCCGTTTCTCCTGTTGCCCTGTGCCTTTACATTTTGTTGCCTGTTTCCATCTGTTTTGTACCACCTTTCTTTCCACTGTAGTGCCCCTTGTGCCCCTTGTGCCCCTTGTGCCCTCTTTACCCTGATTTGCCTTCTGTATCCTCTTCCCCGTTTTCCGCTCTGTGCCACCTTTCCCGCCGCTATGCCCCTGCGGCCCCGCCCCCCGCTGTTCCCATTCACCGCCCCGCTCCCGCCTCCCAGCTGCTCCTCCCTCCCACAGCTCCTCATATGGAGGCCGCGCAGCAGTGAGGGGAGCGACCCTTGACACTGCCATCAGGTATGTCGCCCCCCCAGCCGCCACAAGGTCCCCCTGTGTCGCTGCCCCCGCTGTTAGCTGTCGCCTTCTCCTGCCTCCTGTAACGTGAGTCCTTCGCCGTCCCCTTTTGCCTCCTCTGATCTTTGTCCCCCATTTCTCCTGTTGCCTTGTGCCTTTACATTTTGTTGCCCGTTGCCATCTGTTTTGTACCACCTTTCTTTCCACTGTAGTGCCCCTTGTGCCCCTTGTGCCCCCTTTACCCCGATTTGCCTTCTGTATCCTCTTCTCCGTTTTCCGCTCTGTGCCACCGTTCCCGCCGCTGCGCTCCTGCGGCCCCGCCCCCCGCTGTTCCCATTCGCCGCCCCGCTCCCGGCTCCTAGCTGCTCCTTCCTCCCACAGCCCCTCATATGGAGGCCGCGTGCACCGGCCGTGCCGCTGGCATGCCTAAGGCAAGACCGTCTGCGCCCATCCGCGCCTGGACCGCGCCCAGCGCCAGAACCCCTGGCCCCCGCCGAAGCCAAGCTACCCGACTGAGATACGACTCCGCCGCCCTCAACGCACTCAACACCGGACGACCAACCGCCTGCTACCGAGCCACCCCGAAGCGAACCCACGGACCCTTCACCTGTCAAGCCTGCAAATTCACCTGCCTGCGAACCTACAGACCTCCCACCGGACCGAACATCGACAACAACCACCTCAAGTGCATCCTCCTCAACACCCGCTCCGTCCACAAGCACGCCGTCAAACTCTGGGACGTCCTCAACACAACAGCACCAGACGTCGCCTTCCTCACGGAAACCTGGATGAACGCCTCCTCGGCCCCCGACATCGCCATAGCCATCCAGGACGGCTACAAGATCACCCGGAAGGACCGCGTCAACCAAACCGGAGGAGGAATCGCCATCATCTACAGGAACACCATCAACATCACGACCAACGACGAAGACACACTCTCCGCCGCCGAACACCTACACTTCCAGATTCACACCGACCCCAAGACCACCCTTAGAGGAACGCTCATCTACAGACCCCCGGGTCCGCGCACACAATTCAGCGAAACCATCGCCGACTTCATCAGCCCGCACGCCCTAGCCTCACCAGAATACATCCTCCTAGGGGACCTGAACTTCCACCTGGAGAAAAACAATGACAACAACACCACCACCCTGCTCGACAACCTCGCCAACCTCGGACTCAAGCAACTGGTGAACACCCCCACCCACCTAGTTGGCCACACGCTCGACCCCATCTTCTCCGCCAGCAACCACGTCTCCTTCAGCCACTCCACCGGGCTACACTGGACCGACCACAGATGCATCCACTTCACCTTCAAAAAGACTACATCCCACCTCCGCACGCAACAAATCCCCCTCAGATGCTGTAGCAAGATCACCACAGACCAGCTCCTCTCACCACTGAGCCAGAACCCGCCAGCCGACACCGCGGACCCCAACAACACAGCCCACAACCTCGCACAGTGGATCACCAATTGCGCCGACGACCTCGCTCCACTCAAGAACCTCCCAGGCGAGTCTCGCAACAGGAAATCCTCATGGTTCAGTGACGCCCTCAAAAACTCAAAGAAATCCTGCCGAACCCTCGAAAAAACCTGGCGCCACGATCGGACTACCGAAAACATGACTGCCCTCGCGAACACCACCAGCTGATCCGCACCACCAAAAGGGCATCGTTCAAAGAGTGGCTAGACAGCAACACCCACAACAGCAAGGAACTCTTCAGCATCGTCAAAGAGCTCTCCAACCCCAGCGCCAGCAACAACGACATCACACCATCACAAGACCTCTGCAACTCCCTCGCCACATTCTTCCGCCGCAAAATCACAGACATACATGACAGCTTCGGACCCCAGACTCCGCCTCCAATTACCGAACCAACGACCCCCACCACCATCCTCAGCACCTGGACCCCCATCAGCACTGAAGACAACACCCACGTCATGAACACCATCCACTCTGGCTCCCCCTCATACCCTTTCCCCCATCACATCTTCAACAAAGCCGACATCATCATCGCACCCCACCTCCGGAACATCATAAACAACTCCTTCACGTCAGCCACCTTGCCTGAGAGCTGGAAGCACGCAGAAATCAACGCCCTTCTGAAGAAACCCGCAGCGGACCCCAAGGACCTCAAGAACTTCCGCCCCATCTCTCTTCCTCCCTTCCCGGCTAAAGTCATCGAGAAGACCGTCAATAAACAGCTGACTGCTTTCCTCGAGGCAAACAACTTGCTCGACCCGTCCCAGTCGGATTTCGAGCCAACCACAGCACCGAGACCGCCCTCATCGCAGCCACCGACGACATCAGGACCCTGATGGACAACGGAGAAACAACCGCTCTCATCCTCCTAGACCTCTCGGCTGCCTTCGACACCGTATGCCACCGCACCCTGATAACCCGCCTCTTCAACACTGGGATCCAAGGAAAGGCCCTGGACTGGATCACCTCGTTCCTCTCCGACAGAACCCAGAGAGTCCGCCTACCTCCTTTCCGCTCAGCCGCTACCGAGATCATCTGCGGTGTACCTCAAGGCTCCTCGCTCAGCCCAACCCTCTTCAATATCTACATGAGCCCCCTCACCGCCATCGCACGCAAACACAACATCAACATCATCTCCTACGCCGACGACACCCAACTGATACTCTCCCTCACCAAAGACCCAGCCACCGCCAAAACCAACCTCCAGGAAGGAATGAAAGACATCGCAGAATGGATGAAACTTAGTCGCCTGAAGTTGAACTCAGACAAGACGGAGGTCCTCATCCTCGGACAATCCCCTTCCGCCTGGGACGACTCCTGGTGGCCCACAGCGCTGGGCTCCACACCAAAACCCACGGACCACGCACGCACGCAACCTGGGATTCATCCTGGACTCCTCCCTCACAATGACCAAGCAAGTCAACGCCATCTCGTCATCTTGCTTCAACACCCTGCGCATGCTCCGTAAGATCTTTTGGTGGATCCCCACCAAAATCAGAAAGACCGTCACCCAGGCCCTCGTCACCAGCCGACTGGACTACGGAAACGCCCTATACGCAGGAACCACAGCCAAACTTCAGAAACGACTCCAGCACATACAGAACGCATCTGCACGACTCATCCTCGACATCCCCCGCCACAGCCACATATCCGCCCACCTGAGAAACCTGCACTGGCTCCCCGTCAGCAAGAGGATCACATTCAGGCTCCTCACCCACGCGCAAAAAGCACTCCACGACAATGGCCCTGAATACCTCAACAACCGCCTCTCTTTCTACACCCCCACCCGCCAGCTACGCTCTGCCAGCCTCGCCCTCGCCACCGTCCTACGGATCCGCAGAACCACCACCGGAGGAAGATCGTTCTCTTACCTGGCAGCCAAAACATGGAACTCCCTCCCTGCACACCTACAACTGACTGAGGACCATCTCACCTTCAGGAAACACCTCAAGACCTGGCTTTTCGAGCAGTAGCGACTCCCCCCCCCCCCCTCCAGCGCCTTGAGACCCTCACGGGTGAGTAGCGCGCTCTATAAATGTACTGATTGATTGATTGATTGATTTAATGCCTTGATGCTATTAATACCTTTATTCCAAGAGTGCAGTTTGATAGTTCCTAAAGTTAGGGCGGCCAACACCCCCATATCCTTAGGAAGCCTATGTTTTTTGAGTGAAATTCTTGTTTTTTTGTTTTGCCATATGAATTTGTTAAATGCAGTGTCAATGTTGTATTAAAAGTCATTAGAGATTGTCAGTGGGAGCATACTGATTAGAAAATTGACTATAGGAGTAGTCATCATTTTAGGGGACTCGGCTCTTCCCCACCACAAAAGAAATCTGGGTGACAAATCATCAAGTAATTTGATCTTTTTGAGTGTAGTATTTTCATTAGGCTTGATGATGCTAATCAGGTAATTGGAGAATTCTATCCCTAAGTATTTGGTGCAACCAGACTGCAAGGCAAGGCCAGAATTTCCAAATATTTCATTATTTCTGTGATTTTTAGCCTCAGATGTGTCTTTATTAAGCTAATAACATGAAACCTTAGAGAAATCCCTGATTGATGTCATTAAGGCAGTAATGGAAGATGGGGCATCTTCTGTGATAATTAAAATATCATCTGCATAAGCAGCTATTTTTATGGTGGCACTTCCAAGATATGCAGGTTATGGAGAAATGGTTCTAGTGCCAAGATGAAGAGGGGAGGGTAAAAGAGGGCAACCATGCATAGTTCCTTGCTTTAGAGAAAAGAGGTTGGAAATTGTGCCCCCAGCTTTAAACCTAGCAACCGAGTTGTGATATAGTGCCATTATCATTTTAATCAATTGCTCACCCAGATTAAATTTCATAAGGACAGATTCTAAATAGTACCAATGTACTTTGTCAAACACGTTACCCGTGTCTAGTGTGGTCACTACTGTATGGGTGTTTAAGATTTTGACAATTTTCTCAATGACATGACAAAGTATTCTTGTATTGTTGCTGGATACTCTGTTTTTTAGAAATCTGACTTATGATGGGTGGATGAGTTTAGACATGTTGTTTTGTAGTCTGATGGAAAGTATCATAGTATCATCATAATAAGTTTATTTTGCTCTCCAGTATCATAAAAGTACAACAAACATATAAAAGACATAAAAGCATCCTTAAAAAACTCATTATGAGGATGACTAGAGATTAGAAACATTCAAAAGGATTTAGGGCCTGATTACGAGTGTGGCGGCCTTCTGACTGCCGCACTTGCAGTGGCACAGCAGTGGCAGCCGGCTGTCTACCGGATTATGACTCTCACTGTCGTATCGGAGGTGGACCACCGACTGCGCCAGGGAACAGCCATTTCCTGGCAGTGGCAGAACTGTGCCACAATGTGAAATGCTCAGCGGGACTGCACCAGTCCCACTGAGCATTTTATGAGATCCTGCACCGGCAGCCATTTCATGGTGGGAGCTCCACCATGAAAAAGCTGGTGGTTCAGAAACCCCTTAGCTCCCGCCATGGTAATACATTCAGGGAGGCACAACATGTGCCCCCCTGACAATATTCCCCAAAGTTGTAGCACTGCATGGACATCACCGTTCATGCCGTGTGTTAGAATCTGGGTTCTCTGGTTGGCACAGGTAGGTGCTTGTGTCAAGCAGGGATCCTTTCCTCCAGTCAGGGTAGGGGGGTACACTCCAACAATAATCCCTGCTCACCCTCTAGGTAGCTTGGCGCGAGCAGACAAGGCCTATCTCAGAGCGTTCAGGTTAAGCATTTGTGAACACACACACAGTAACTCAGTGACAACCCCACAAATGGACTCCACATTGGGATATATAAAAAATAGTATTTTATATATATATAGTTTCGGCTTAGCACAAGACCAGATAACGTTTAAACGGCCCACAATACTTATTAAACAAAGAGTTCTTGGTTTTAGCGTAGTTTTAAAGTTCTGTGCGCTTCGTTCCTTTCCGTACGCTTCGTACGCGGTAAAAACTGCTTGGGAACGGGTCTCACACGTACTGTAGGCGCTTTGAGATGAAGCGTACACCCTACGGTGCGAACAGGCACAGTACCTTTATCTTTTGGTTAGTTCGTCACGGATGCTGCGCTGACATCAAGCGCGGTGTACGGTGCGTTGTCCTCCTGGTGCGATGCGCACTACGGTACGTTAAACCTTGGGCATGCAGGGCTTCAGGGGACGGTGCGTAGGTACGGTGCTTTCAATGTTCATCGCGGCGTTCGCGCCGTACCATGAGATCGGCAATCTTGACTCGAAGCGCTGGATACAAGCGAACAGTACGCTCCGCACAGGGGAGACGTACGCAACTACCGTACGCACCACAGCCTTTTCAAAGCATGGGAAAGTAGCGTATTCCGGCAGTACGGTTCGTAGGGGATAGAAGCAAGTACGGTTCGCAGCCCTTCCGTTACGGTGCGAGCTACGGCTCGTTGGGTCCTGTTAGTCGCATTGCTCAGGCCGGTCGATACCTTCCTTTGCGGTGCGAGCTACGGCTCGTAGAGGGGCCTTAGTCACTTTGTTCGGGCCGGACAGCGGGATACCAGCTTGCAGGGGGTACGCTGCGATCAGCGAGACGTACGCAGCAGTTCGAGTCGAAGATGTGGGGAAAACGGTCCGTTTTCCAAGGCGATCTCACGGCGGTGAAGCCCACTGGTCCTGGGACTTCATTCAGGGGGCAAGCTCACTCACAAGCCCTTGGAGATCTCTCAGCACAAGTCAAATAAAAGTTTCTTGAGTCTTTTCTTCCTCTTCTTCAGCAGCAAGGCAACCACTGCAGGCCAATCCCCCAGGTCAGGGACAGTACTCCTCCATGCAGCTTTTCCAGTTCCTTCAGGTCGGACAGAGGTTTCTTCTTGGCAGGACAGGATCTAGTTTCTTAGGAGCAGGGCTCCTACATTTATACCACAAATCCTTTGTTCTCTCAGGCCAGGGGGGGCCTTGCCTAGTTCAGTCCAGTTCTGGAGCACTTTTTTGATGCGATGCAGGCTTCTTCTTTCAGGGTGCAGGGCAGAGCTATCAGACGCTCCACAGGGGGCGGAGCCAGCATTGTGGTGGCAGAACACAGCCCTATTCAGAGTCCAGGTGTACTCCTCCCACCCATCTATATGTCAATCTTCCTATTCCCCACCAGGCTACCTAGCCCTGCCCATCTGGGTTTCCCCAGCCCTGTCACTCGCACAAGCGGGCTGAAATGGTTAGGCAAGCAAAGGCCAACTTTCTAACAGTGGCATGTGCAAATGCAAAATATTAAAATAAACCTTACTAAAAGATGTACCTTATTATTCTGAGTTCAGGCATACTAAACTCGATTTTCTACCATGTTCCCTGGGTCTGTTAGGATCATAGGATGTAACAATCTTAAGAGCCCATTCTGGCCTATGAGAACAGGGTAGCCTTACAATAGTGAAAAACGAAAATGGATGTAATTCACTATTAGGACATGCCACACACATCAGGGCTTGAACTACCTTATGCTACAAAGCACCCTGCCCTTGGGCCTACCATAGGGGCGACTAACATGAAGTTAAGGGAAGGTTTAGGGACTGGCAAGTGGGTGCACTTGCCAGTCAGCATGTCAGTACCAGACTGCACGCAGGTTCTGCAATGGCAAACCTAGACACATTTTACCAGGCCGCTTCTGTGGGTGGCACAACCAGTGCTGCGAGCCCACCAGCGGCATTTGTATTTACACGCCCTGGCACTCATGGTGCACTTTACTGGGGTCTGATAGTAAACCAAATAAGCCAATCATGGAATCCAACCAACATATACATTTTACATAGGGAGCACTTGCACTGTGGCACTGGTTGGCAGTGGCACAGTGCTCTGAGCGGCCAACACCATAAAAACACATGAGGCACAGCGACAAAAAGTGTAAGGGAGACTCACGCCAAGGTGCCAGGTCTAACACGAGGTCTAACACCGTGGTGGAACTTCTTTTGCCGTTTCCAAATTGCGGTGCCTGTTTTCCAGGCACTGCCATGGGAAAGGCAAAGTACTGTCTGCCTTGCACGAGTTCAACTTGTATAAACAGCAGGCGGTCCTTGCGCAGCTTTGGCTGTGCTCTGTCGGCAGAGAGCAGGTGCAGCATCACCAAAGTCGTATTCAGCCCCTAAGATATAAGAATGCACAGGACTATACAACTAAAAAACATGGTGGAATCATACATAATACAGATTAAAGTGCAAATATAAACCACGAAAAGTGCAAGTTCTCATGAAATACCTAATAATATAAAAGAATAGTCAGAATAAAGGAGCAGGGACTTGATGCAGAGCAAAAATTAACATAGGGTTACACAGCATCTATTTTAAAATACCAAGTGCCACAGTATAACAATCCTAGTGCTACCTTACTGACGTTCTGGCACAAGCTTTACCTTACAGCTAGGAATTGGTTCACCCTATTAATGCTATATCAGATATCAAAAATAGAACAAAGGGGCTCACAATTTATTAATCACAAAGTGATCAGCCGATAAAAGACACGTTAAAATCATGTGTAAATTGACTCCAAACAACATAACATCTCTTTTTTTGTTGTACCAGCACCTAGCCAGTTCATAGACTAATACTGCTGATGTACACTTCACAAGATCCAAGCAGACATTAGTAATCTAGTAATTGCGAAAACTGTCACTATACTTGTGTCATTGCAGAGAATTCTATAAACCTGCATATATCGGCCAGTGCCCAACCTTCTGCAAAAGGAGGCTGCTCACTTTCCTCTCTGGAACCTATATGCTTGGCAAAAAAATAGAATGTGTGTTAGTGATTTTGTGGACCCTCCACAGACAGGACATATGTCAACCCCGGGTACAGCTCTGGACCATTTGCTACAAAGTTTCTTTGTTTCGAGGGTCCTATACCTAAACTGAACATGAAGTTTTTTATCAAGGTGAAGTCATTTCATCTATGGTAGGCTCATAACATGGAAGAGGTTTTACTTCAAGAACTTCCCCTGTCAAAGAACTGGTTGCAATTGTTTGCGTGACAGCAAATTCCCAATATATTTCTTTTAGCCTAGTTTTTGCAATAAGACACATCGCTCTGGGTGAAACCCAGAGATTCACAATGCGCAGTTTCCACATTGGTAAGCATAAAGAGTTCAGCCAAGGGATTTTTTATACACATTCGGAGAACATAAGATCTCCAAGACCCACGTAATGTGAATTTAACTCTACTGTCGACCACAGTCAATGCCAGTATAGTAGCATTTTGTGGGCAATACGCCTTTGCGTACAATTCAGATATAGGGGAATCATCGGAGTACTTACAGGTAGTCCTAAGAGAGATCTAATAAACTTAGTTTCTACTTTAGTTAATATTTGAGTACTCACAGATCCCCACATTTCACAGCCATACAGAGTTGCACTTAAGGTCTTTCTGTTATAGATTTCTAGGGCTGGTGCAACACTCCTGGAAATTGTCCGTCTATGTATTTTGGCTATACATGCTGGGTAAGACTGACTGTGATTTCTGGAGTTGCGAACCCAAATTTAGGTTAGGCATGAGCCTCACTCCCAGATAATCAAAATAGGGAACCTGATCAATTGTATTGTTACCCACTTTCATTTTCCTCTTAAAACACTTTTGTCTGGATGAACTAAAAACCATAAATTTCCTTTTTGAAATAATTTCATTTTTGGACTAGTATCATAGCATAAAGTTTGCAATCAAGGTTTAGCAGTGAGATTGGTCTGTAATGTTTTGGGAGCATTGCATCTTTCACTTCTTTAGGGATCCCAGTTATGATAGCCTCTGATGGAGTGCCAGTGACTTTACAAGTACTTGCAAAGTGGATAAAACGTTTTAAAATTGGTGGAATAACATTGGTGGAAAATGTTTTAAATAATTGTGCTGTATACCCGTTAGGGTCTGGGGCTTTACCTTCTTTACCTATTTTGATCTTTTTAATTGCATTAGCCATTTCCTCTATCACTTTCGGGCCGTTAACCAATTTCATCTCTTCTTTTGTTAGGATGGGTAAACTGGCCTTATGGAGGTACGCGTCAGACTTCCTGTGGTCTATTAATCTATTATTAGAATATAGTTCTTGATAGAACTCTCTGAAAATATCTACAATTTTATTTCGGTTAGTGTGAACGAATCCTTTATTGCCCTTCATTACATTTATAGAGTATCTTTGTAATCTGTGTTTTAAGTATGCTTCTAGGTTTTGCCGGCTTTTTTCGCTTTACATAGCCTAATGTTTTTTTGTTTATGGACCCAAATGCTTGCTCTAGAGCTTAGGATTTTGTTGTACTTGTATATTTTCTTGACAATCTCATATAAGGGCCCATTAGGATGGTGGGCGGCTCGCCCCCACTGGGGGTGAACCGCCCGCCATCCACACCAAAAAGACCCCCCTGCCATATTAGGATAGCTGGGGGGTCCACGGCGAACGGAAAGACCATCCGCCGCTTTTCCGCCGGTCAACTAGACCGGGCGGAACAAGGTCGTGACATGTGGGCGGTGTCTGCAAGAAACCGCCATTCATATCATGATGACTGGAAGAGATGAGTCTTTGCATGACGGCAATGCTGCCTTGGAAAGGCATGCGGTTTCTGCCTATGGGTTCTTGCGGACCCCTAAGTGTTGGGGGGTGGGAGGTGCACTTGGGGGGTACTTGTGGTACCCTCAACATTGGTAAGGTGGCAGGCACTGCGCTGTGCCTGTCACCTTGTGAATGCCAATGCACAATATGCATTCCCGGCATTGTGGCTGGCGGTGCTGTGAGCTCTGCCTGCCACAATGTTGGGAATGGGGGACTTTGGCCGCACGCCATCGTAATAGACCCCCTTAGTGTGTGGGTAGCTTTAGAGGAGGGGTGTGTTGTTTTTCTAACTCTATAATTTGTTTCTTAGTCTGTTACTAGTTTCTTTGTTCATTCTGTATCTAAGTTTAATAATTACATTTCTTACAGTAGCCTTAAGTGCATCACACCTAATGAGATCAGAGGAGTTGTTTTCATAATTTTCAAGTAAGAACTTCTGTATAGTTTCCTCAATTAGTTGGATACTATGTCAGTGTTTGATTATTTCATCATTGAGTCGCCAATGAGTTAGGTTTGAATATTGGGATGTATATGTTTTTGAGAAAGTGATACAAGATCACTCTTGGTTCAGTCGTCGTTTGGTCAACCTTGCTAATTGAGTGTCATGATATTAGAAATTAATTACTGCTAATTGTGTTGGCAGTATGAATTGTGTGGGGTCGAATTGAAGGTATAATCCCTTTCATCTGGGTTTTGTGTCCTCCAAGTGTCAAAAAGGTATGTCTGAAACACAGATTCTGTAAGGCCTTATGGTTTTATTTGGTTGGTATACACATTGGGAATTTTGGTCAAGTGCAGGGTCTAGCGAGAGATTGAAATCACCTGCAGATATGATCCTACCTGTGTCTGGGAATAAAGTAAATTGGTTAGACAGATCTCTCCAGAAGAATGGGTCGTCAGCCGTGGGCACATAGACATTAACCACAAAATCACTCACATTGTTTTTGTTACGTTTTGAAATGATCTATCTCCATTGTTTATCAGTTACATTAGAAACCATATCTATGTTTGACTTTTTAAAATTAGAGTTACAACTCTGTTTTTTTCCCAATGGCCAAAGAGCAAGCTACAACATTAAATTAGTTATTTCTGAGTGATGAGATATGTGTGGTATGAGCAAGCTACAGCATTAAATTAGTTATTTCTGAGTAATGAGATATGTGTGGTATCAGTCTTAGATTCCTGGAGCAGGATAATATGCCCCCTGAGTAGAACATACCTTTAACATTTAGAGATATTAGATATTCTGGCTTAGCAGGCCATCATGGCAGACATGTGCTAGCCAGCTCCGTCCAGCCCGATAATAATCCTACTTATATCTGATTGCCTCGGACCCTTGTGCAGTCTTGGAGGGGGCATCTCAGCACTATTTACTGCAGTGGTCCAACGAGAAGTAGAGGCGCCTGGAGCAGTTGGGGGCCGGAGCTTGTGTGTCCACGAGGAGTGGCCTGGAAGCGGACGGCAGAGCCGGGGCGTCGAGTTTGGCGTGCCCGGGGAGCTGTGAACACTACGTGGGCCATCCGCCCGAGCTTGCGGGCGCTGCGCACTGCCCTGTGCGCCCAGCGACCAAGGCGGTATTCGCGGGGCTGATCGGCCCCCAGGGACTCAGCCGTACCACTGGTGAGGAGTCGGGAGGAGGGGATGTACCGGCCCGCGGAGCCGGGCTGGTGAGGAACGAGGCACCAGGGCAGAGGCCCGCGACGGAGAGCCCTGAGTACGGGAGTGCCCGCCACAAGTGAATCCGGCTGCCGCAGAGTGGTTGGTGGCGTCGGCGGCCGGGTGGACTGAATCTGCGAGGAGCCCGTTGAAGGTAGCCATGACGAGAGACAAGGGCGGCGGCGGATCCACGAAACATGGGCCTATAGATAAGTTCACCGGCCCAGTGCTTGACTTACCTGGATGGAGGGGGTCTTTATGTGGGCTGTATCCCCACCTGTCTGGTACTTGTGGGGGGTGGGCCCGGAAGAAATGGGCTGTAAGTTGGGGATCCATTGGCTGGGGCAGCCCTCGTCCCCCCGTTGGGGGCTAGGAGCCAATCCTGCCGCGACAGGTACTTTAGCGTTCTTGAGGTATGGGGTGGGGGGTTTGTTATGGGGGGGTTTGTTTTGGGCTATGAGTTGGGCCTCCACACTGGGTCTACCACGATACACACACACACCGCCGGGGCCCCTCATCCGCATTATGGCATTGCCTGTTGCCTGATGGCTAGTCGGTCTGTAGGTGGTCAGGTGTCCTCGGGTACTCTTCGCATCATCAGTTGGAATGTACGCGGGGTCTTGGACAAATTTAAACGGGGGACTGTACTTCGTCAGGCAAAGAGGGCCAGAGCTGATATCCTCTTCTTGCAGGAAACTCATCTGATGGGTTCCAAGGTCCTGTGCCTGCAACGCTATGGCTTTCAGCAGGTTTTCCACGTTGGGTTTACGCAGGGTTCCAGGGTTTGTAGCGATTCTAATACACCGCAGGCTCCCATACGTACATGCTTAACAATGGGTTGATACACAGGGGAGATAATTATTTATCCGGGGCACGATTGGGGAGGACCCCATAGTGTTGGCTTGTGTGTATGCCCCCCCCACAGTGGTCTTTGGTGGAGCGGTTGCTTACTTTATGGGCTGACATCCCGGATGTGGCCTCTGTGGTGGGTGGAGATTGGAATGATGTGATGGACATGGGCAAAGACAGGAGCAGGGTTGGTGGGGGCCTAGGTGGCAGTCAGCCCACGAAAATGCACTCTTTGGTGACACGCCTTGACTGGGTTGACACATGGCGGCGCATACATGGGGACAGGAGGGAGTTTACATACCTCTCGGCAGTTCACAAGTCATTCTCTAGGATTGACTATGTATTTGTCCCCCGGGCGATGGTTACCAAGGTGGTGTCAGCTGAGGGCTTTCGGATCACTCTCCGGTATCCGTTGAGCTGCAGATGGGCAGGGGGCGGCAACCCTTCCGCTGGCGCCTCTCGGTGTGGAATTTGCAGAATGATCTTGTCATCAACGAGGGGTCGGTTTCCAGTGCCGTGACACTTTAGGAGGCAATGAAGCCTACTCTACATGGGGTGGACATAGCCTGGTGTGTGGCGGCCCGTAAAGAGCGCCGGGATGCGTTAGTTCGGGCTGAAGCGGAAGTGGAAGCCCTCGAGTGTCGGAACCGGAAGGCAGGGGAGGAGCCGGCGTTGTGAGAATTGCTCCTGGCGCAGCAGTCCTATGCCTCTCTCCTGATGGATGAGGCCCAGCAAGTCTGGCTGGCAACGCGTAGCAGGATATGTCAGTGGGGTGACAAGTTGGGTAACATGCTACATCGGCTCTGCCAGGGCACTCTGCATCCCCAGGCCCTTCCGGGTGTGCTGGATGAGGGTGGGGCGCTGATGATGGACCCTATGGCCATAGCGGAGAGCTTCGCCACATATTATGTGCAGCTTTACGCCCCTCAGGAGTGCCTGCCGGAGGTTACGGTTGACAAATTCATAGTGGATCTCCCGCCCAAAGCGGTGTCAGATGAGACGCGTCAACAACTGGAGCTCCCCCTGTCAGACAAGGAGTTGGGCAAGGCCCTGGGAGAGCTCAATTCAGGGAAGGCGCCTGGACCCAACGGGTTCCCAAACGAGTTTTTTTGATGGTATAACTTACAGCTAGCCCCTTATTATCGGGCGGCATTGGAAGAAGCCAGGGAGGCGGGCCGGCTCCCCCCATACTGGAGGCATGCGGAGGTGGTGGTGTTCCATAAGCATGGTCGGCCCCCGGAGCAATACGCCTCCTACCATCCCATTTCCCTCCTCAATGTGGAGGCCAAAGTTTTGGCCAAAGCACTGGCTAACCGCCTTTTACCTCACATTTCGGCACTGGTACACCCGGACCAGGCCGGGTTTATGCCCCAGAGGGCGACAAGATACAACATAAGGCAGGCACACGTGGTGTTGGCGACTGTCCGACAGACTGGGGAGTCGGCTGCACTCCTGCTGGCGGACATGGACAGGGCATTCGATTCCCTGAGTTGGGTCTACCTGTTCGCCCTGCTACATAGACTCAATTTTGGCCCTCGCTTTTTGTCGTACATGATGCTCCCTTATACCGATTTGACGGCGTTGGTACGGGTGGCAGGAGAGGTTTCATCCAGCTACCCTATCAGACGAGGCACCAGACAGGGGTGCCCCCTGTCGCCATATTTATTCGCCCTAGCCATGGAGCCATTGGCGGCCTGGGTGCGCATTGACGCACAGATTAGGGGTTTTGAGTGGGCCCCGGGTTTGTCCGACAGGATCGCATTATATGCGGATGATGTCTTTTTTTCATTATGGCCTTGGATAGATCGGGGCCACAACTTCTGCGGATCATGCAAATATTCGGGAAAACGTCCGGGCTATACATGAACTCCTTTAAATCCACACTGTGGGTTCCAGGAGCTTGGGTGAGAGTGGGCACGTGGGCGTCCGCGATTCAGGTGGCGGAGGGGGGCTTCAAGTACCTGGGGGTATTCCTGTCGGATGTGCCGGCAATCTCGTGGTAGCGAAACTTGCCACCGGTTTGGGAGCGTGTTCGTGTGGACATAAAGAACTGGTCACGCATGCCCTTGACAATATACGGCAGATCGTCGATATTTAAGATGGTTGCGCTCCCTCGCTTGCTATACCAGCTACAGAATCACCCATACCCGATTACATCTAGATGGTTCCGGCTGGTGAATTCTGTGCTGGGGCAGTTCCTGTGGGGTGGGGGAGCTGTGCGTGTAGAAATGCACACGTGCTTTCTCTCCACCTACTGTGGAGGACTCGCAACCTCGGATATCCTTTCATACTAGCAGGCCTCGCACCTATTGGTTCTTAATGAGTGGTGGTATGGGAATGAGGGACCGGGCTTATGCATTGGAGCAACGCCTCATGGGGCCTCACACTTACACACTATTCTCTATTCAGCGCCGCGGCGGGGGGCGCTGCCACCCGTGACGCAGGTAGTATGTCAAATCTGGCGGCAGTCACTGAGACGAATGGGGTGGTGGAATACCCTGACCCGAGAAACTCCTCTGTGGCATAATGGGCGCCTGCCTGACCTGGCGGCCCTAGAGGGCTTTCGGGGATGGGATACTATAGGCATCTCAACCCTGGGGATGTCGTGCGGGATGGGTCCCTCAAATCCTTCCGGGATTTGCAGGGGGAATTTTGCATGCGCCGGTCCCAGTTCTTTCGGTACCTCCAACTCCGCCATGCACTCTCCCCCAGTCTGGAGGGCCTTGAATCTCTCCCAGAATTTAGCATGTTGGAGGCGAAGGTCTTCATGGGGGATCTGGAGACCAAGAAGATCGCCCGAATCTATCAGTCCCTAGTCACCCACTGCTCTCCTATGCTTCAGAAGCTTCGGGGGGTGTGTGAAGAGGATGTGGGTATGCTGGAGGAGGAAGACTGGAGGGAGGCCCTAGCCGTCCCCCGGGGAGCGGCCATAGCGATGCGTCTCCGCCTCATTCAATTTAAATACCTACACCGGGTCTACTTTACTCGGGTTCGACTGTGGCGGGCGGGATTGATTGCCTCCCCGGAATGTCTTCGGTGTGGTCGGGTGGAGGGCACATTTTTGCACACAGTTTGGCAATGTCCATCACTTGATCGATTCTGGAGGGGGTATTTTCCTGTCTGTCTGAGGTTTTGGGGTGGACACTCCCACGTACACCACAGTTCGCCCTGCTTCATGTTATGGAGGGGATTGGGGGCAATGTATATAAAAGGCATCTGATGTAATTGGGCCTTACATTGGCGAAACAAGATATAGCCAAGATGTGGAAGGATGCACGGGCCCCCTCGGTGGCCGCCTGGAAAAATGGCCTGGACTTTTGCATGGGGCTGGAACAGCAAATCTTTGTTGCCAGGGGATGTCCACCTAAGCACTATAAAATATGGAAGCGGTGGGTGTATTATAGGGGTTTGTGGCTGGAGCCTCCCATTGCTGCAGACGATCTCTCAGTGGAATGAGAGCAGGGCCTGGTCGGTTGGATCTGGCACAGGGAGGAGTAGGGGGGTAGCTTGGGATGTGTGTGTACTAATGTTGATTTTGTTTTTTCTTCTTTCCGTTATTTTTTTTTCTTCTAGTCCTATATTGCCTGCTTATGGACTGGTCTCAGTGGACTCTGTGCAACTCAGGGGTGGGTGTGGGGGGGAGAAGTTGGGGGGGTTTAATATCCTAATCGTCATACTATGTCAGGTGTTTTTGGTTGTTCCTTTGAAAAGGTCAGTTGCTTTCTTGCTTATGTACAATCTGATACTGCAGCTGTCTCTGGGGTACAGGGCCCTGCGACATATGTGCAATTTGACAATAAAATCTGTTTAAAAAAAAGAACATTTAGAGATATTATCTTTATGCTCTGCCTAGTGTTTGTCATTGGTATTGTTAAGAGGGTTCTTAGTTCCTTTGTGGAGCTAAATGGATTTAGCTGGGTCATTGTGATGTCTCTCATAAAGGTAAGGGCCAAAGATAAGTGTGCTATGAGACTTAACTATCAGGTATTGTTGAGGAGTGGTCGTAGAAGTGTGATTGTATATGAAAACACTCTGTGTATAACAAATAATGCATGATAGTGTTAAAAGTGGAACTGCCTCATAACCATTTAGGTGTAGTGTGCTCACTCATATAAGGCAGAAAGATTTTCTTGAATTATATTGAAATTAAATTGGTAAGAGTAAACAATAGCAAAGCAAGAATAAACAAAACAAAAGTATCCAAAATTCCTGCCCATTTTTCTACCCCACGCCCCCCAGTGCATGTAACAGGAATGGCGAAAGGAGGGAAAGGCCCTTCCTAGGGAAACAGTTAGTCAGAGAGATAGTTACAGCCATTAATAACTAACAACATTGTAATGCAAGGTGTAGAACCTTACATGTCATTCAACTGTTAACACTTACAGCAGTTATGATTCAGCCATGTTTCAGAATATTGATATTGCCCATCAATTTAGTGAGTTGAATGGGTGACAGATTAAAAGTGCCCTTACTACAATATTGAGCACAGTAAAAAACCAATGCAAAAACTCATCATTGAAATTACATTGTAATTGTAGTGAATGCAATGCCAGTGTAATGTAAATTAGCAATAAACCCCATAGCCTTGCTATGTGGGGGAGCAGGAAACACATTTTGGATGAATGAGTTTGCATCAATACTGTTTAAACTAGAGTGAGAATTTACATATTGTTCAGTGTTTTAAATATACCATGGCTAGGTATTCCGTAAAAGTGAGTATATAATAAACACATAGTGATCATATATTGTAGTACTGGTTAGTATCTGAACTAAACCAATGAGAGCATCAGAACAGATTGTTGGTGCGGATAAGAACATAAATCAGAGGTGCCGGTATAGAATATAGTGGTTATAAGTTGTCCACTTAGGAACTTCAGTGTTTGCATTAGTAAGTAAATAAACACTTAAAATTGTTGAGCATAGCAATATTCTAACTTTTTTTGGCTTTGAATGTGGCCTACTGTGAGGAGGTGTCATATTCACGCTCCGCTTTATCATCCAGAAACTTTGAGAGAGCATTGTGGTCACTGAAAACATGCGAGCTGCCCTGAAATGTTACTCAATATTTGCCCGCCCTGCAAAGGAAAATTAGCAGTTCATTGCCTTCAGCCGTGGTCGCAAGGCTAGGGAACCTCTCCTGGTCTCTGCTGTGGATTTGGAGTAGTCCTGCAACATGTAATTATTTGCATTTAATTTAGTTGTGTTCTCTCATGTATGTTCAAACATTTTCCACATGTTGGTAGCGTAGTGGTTTACATACAATTGGTCACAGATGAGGTTACTGTGAGGAAGATTGTGATCCAATATGGTGAAAGACAAAACGGGACACATTCTCAAACTAGATGAACTAAACAAATACATGTAAAACAAATCTCTATCAACTGCTTCCAGTGGTACTGAGCCAGTCTTCGCAAGACAGTCCCCTACATGCGGAGACGCGTTCCGCTGCACTGAAATCATTCTACATGGAATGGAGTCCTCAAAAACAGCTTTAGAAGCAAAGGACTCTGAGCGGTACTAAATTGCAAATGCTAACTCCTCAAAATAGGTCCTTAGTAAAGTGGTATTGCACATGTCCAGGGCCTGTAAATCAAATGCTACTAGTGGACTGAAGCACCTAATGTGCCTCCCACTTAAGTAGCCCTTTAAACAGGCTTAAGCCTGCAATTGCAGCCGATGTGTGCAGTTTAAACTGCCATTTCCACCGTACAAAAAAAAAATCCAGGCACATGCCTTCCTTTTTAAGACACATACATCACACCCAGGGTAGGCCCTGGACAGCCCAGGGCAGGGTGCAGTGTTTGTAAAAAGCTGGACATGTACTTTTAAGTTTTACTTGTCCTGGTAGTGAAAAACTCTGAAAGCTGTTTGTCACTCCTGCAAGATCTAACTCTCCTATTTCCAAAAGGTAGTAGGTAACCAGTTCATGTTTGGTGTCTTTGGAATTGCAATGAAAAATACTTTCTCATGGTAGAGTCAGATTTTAAATTACAATTTTGAACATTTCACTTTTAGAAAGCCTTCCCCTGGGTCACATGACTGGGTGTGGCGGACTCTTGAGCTTTGTGTAATCCTCCTAGACAGTCACACACAATAAAACGCTTTGGTGTGCCTGCATGGGCCATAACTGAAGGATGGGAGGCCGGAGCTGGGCCCAGCCCTACTTACACTTGCATAGGCTGTGCCCTGCCTCCACACAAAGGGTTTTATACACCCTGTAGTTAGTCTGGAGTCAGGGCAGGGAAGGCAAAATGCATGTGCACTTAAAAGGAAAACTTCTAAAAGCTTCTCCCACCTTCTAGAGGAAGGGCACCAAGAATAAGTATTGGACTACAGACACAAACTCTTCAGTACACTTGGAGCTGTGTATACTCTGCCAGGAAGAAGGACTGCTATCCTGCTGAAATGACTGTCACTCTGCTGGACTGCTGCCCTGAAGGAATTGTTGCCCTGCTGTGCTGACCTGCTGCCATCTAGCCTGATTGAGGAGGACTGGCCCTGCATCTGTTGAAACCAGGACTCAAAAGTGACTCCAATGGCTTGTTGGGACTGCAATTGATGACCTGTGTGTGATGGGTATGCCCTGGTGTGGGTCCCGTGCTCACTTTGCCACTGGAATCAAACTATACCTGGCTGAAAAGCCCTAACTACAGGTAAACCTGTCCTAGGTAGCTTGTGTTCCTGTTCAGAGAAGACCTGGCTTGGTAGTTAGGGCTGGACTGTTCACATGAGGAGCAGAATAAAGGCTGATTTCATGTGGCTGGGTCCAAACTGAGGTGGCATGGTAAGCGAAAAATAATGGATTGGGATGCGGCCACAAGCGATGCCAGTGACTGAGATTGATTCTAACATTCCATCATCACCTTGTTTTTGTTGCACCTAAAGCTGTATGGCAGATACTTCATTAAGAAAAGATAGGGTAGGTGGGTGAGTAAAGTTTTACTGAAGGTTGTCTGATAGTTTTTTTACTTTCAATTATTTACAAAATGATAATCAATAAGGACCAATGATGAAAGCATCCACACAGTGTGGCTCAGAGGATCTACTGTTCCAGGATACACACTTGCTCTGGAATAAGTATAAACTGTGTCATTATGAATTTAGCCCAAATTATCACGCTGGCTCTAATGAAGGCACAGCTGTTTAGATGCTACATCCCTAAGAAAATATGCCCACCGATAATCAGGGTCATTTAAAGCGATAATGGAGAAAATGACAGATAAAGATGGTCCCTGTCAGAAAGTGGATTATTAATTGGGGTGAATGGTAGTTCACCACAAGTAATAATGGCACTATTGTTGCTAGATCTAGCAAAGGTTTCAGCAATTTAACCCTGAGGCATGAATGTTCAACTACTGATTGCTTTAGCACAGAGCAAACAGGCTTTGCTTAAGAAAGAAAATCGGTATAGCATTTAGAAGTACCAAAATCGTTAGAAAGTCAAAAACACAACACAATAAAAAGCCCACTTCAATTAATAAAAGAATATTTTGATGAACAAAATGACATAAAAATGACAAAAAATAATAAAGTTTTAAATAAAATTAGCGATAAAAAAACAGAAGACGCCAACCATGGGCAACTGGTCAAGCATGACCGAGATAAGTGTAAAGTTTGAGGCTGAGCACGATGGATCGTGTGCTGTATATGAAGCCCAGGTAGGTCCCAGTTAAAGAGCTACCTTCTGACTGTCTTATCTTCAAATGATACCTACCCAGATTTTTCTGGACAAAAGGTGGTCGTCAGTGAGTCACTGGCTGGGCAAGCTGCATGCTGGATCAGAGTCAAGGTTCACCTTTTCTTGAAGTCAAATCTCCTTCAGTGTTGCAGACCAGCAAATTGGATCCAACTGGCGATTTGACGTTAGCAGCAGTCTCAGTCTCCTAACTGTTCTTCAGGGGAAAACTGTGCAAAAGGTTTCTCAGGTTTTGCACTTTGGCAGGAGTAGCAAACTCCAACAGCAAACGTTTATGGACATCGGGATCAGCTCTTGGGGTCAGGACTCACTCCAACAGAAGCCATCAACAGGGTCCAGTGTAGGTCCAGTGTTGAAACTGGCCAACTGGGCTCTTCAAAAAAGTGGGCTTCTTGCACCTTTTGTGTCCCTTAACAAATTAGCTTCACAGGTGGTCAGCCAACTGACCCTTGGAGTCCACTTCTTTGTTCTGGATACAAGTGAGAGCAGCTCTTAGGGTTCTCCTTACAGTTCACAACAGATGATGCTGTCCTTCTATCTTCCACAGGTCCAGCAGTGATCTGAAAAGGGTGCCCAGGGATGCCTCATGTATGTCTGTCCCCTGCCTACCCCATATGGAAAGAATTTCCAGGGGTCACTGTACCCACTTTTGCAGCAGTTATTGTATGCCCTATTGTAAACATTCCCACAGTGCTTCTCTTTACCTAAATCCACCATGGCAGAAACTTTCTTCCCTTGTTTAGAGGATCTGTTTCCACTTTAGGGGTGTGTCCAGGCAAATGAGCAAACCCCCTTGTGTGGTCATTCAAAACCAGTTCTAAGGGAAGCTCCTCTGGGATGGTGCCCCCTGGCTAGGAGGACAATAGAGGGGGAAGGTACAGGTGTAAGCTACATCTGTCAGTGAGAGGATAGGCATCCTTTAAAGATCTGCAAGAGTCTGGTGGACATCCTTGAGGGGAAGGTCAGCTACTCCCTACACCCAAGATCTTGGTCGCAGCTTTGAGAGCCAATTCACACCTAATCAAGGAGATGTTTGACTGGAACCACAGGCAAATGGGCTTCTGGAGGCTTTAGACTGGCTAACGGCAACTTTTTAAATGTGCTTTTTCTAAAATGTGTGTTACAAATCTGAATTACCAATGATTTGGATTCGTAATAAATATTTCAAAAAGTCTAAGAATTAACTTTTTATCTGGTTTCTAGGCAGAGATAACTTTATTAACTTTAATATGGTATCCCAATGCTTTTATTATGAAACAGCTAACCCAGCTCCAGTGAAAATTGCTTATAGGGTAGTGTCACTGTAAGGTCATGTTTAACATGAAACCTTTAAATATTAAGTAGGCTGCCTTATGACTCATGGATATTTAAAAGGAGGTTTTACACCTGTCAAAAAGGGATATTGTGACAGGTTGAGTTTGCAGTATAAATCTGCCTAGCCAGGTCCGTGGTGACAGGCCTGTAGTTATGTTTTACGTTGTCAATATGTGCTGTCCACTAATGAGATTTAACTTACTGGCCTTAGGTACATTTTGTACCACATACTTGGGTCTTATAGATACGTTCAATATACCAATTAGAAATAAACCATTTTGCCCTGTTTTTAGGGATCAGGGGACATACAGAGGATACTGGGCAGTGGTGTCCAAGAGTGCAGAGTCCAAAAACTAGCAATAAAATGTAGCAAACAGTGGGGATAGCAATGCAAAAAGGGGCATTTTCCAACAGTCCCTGTGTGGCAGCTCGAGAGAGTTTATCACCCCTAACATCCTTCACCACCTCCTATGGTCTATGTTATATATAGTGACACCAACATCCAGTACTGTGTTACTGTTCCGTTTTTCAGGGGCACGTGCGTGTTTTATCACATCGATTGCTTCTTTGTCACAAAAACAGACATAGGGGTGATCAGTCCATTCACATTTATGCACGCAGTCTATCAGACCATGCACAATGCCATTGTTGAAAACACATTATGTCAGTAATCTGTTAGACAACAGTGTATGAGCAGTCTGATGGCTATTGAAAGAGGATGTTCGAGACACCCTGAGAGAGGAGATAAAGCAGTATCTTCTAGCTTAACGCAGGATCTGTTGACTCCAGATAACACTGTGGGAAGCTTTCAACCTGGTGGTTAGGGCATGGACATTGAGTTACATCTGAAATTTCAAGCGATAAACTGCAAAGATCAGTCATTTGGAAAACGCAGTCTTAGATTTAGATGGGTGATATGGGGAGAAAGACTATGAGGCTACCATTCATGAATTGAACCTTACAAAACCCCAGTATCAACAAAATCTCTTGAATGTTCAAGGCCAAACATGGCCTCGCGCTCTCATACATTCAGAGCCTGGTGACTCCTTACATGCCTATGCGTCTGCTGAGATCCTCTAGCCTCTCGCTGTTCGCCACGCCTAGGCTCTGACTAACCCGTATAAAAGGACGCTCTTTTGCCTTCCCTAGGTTCTAAATTGTGGAATTCTCTCCCAGCCACCCTTAAGAACTGCAACTCCTTACTTGCGTTTAGTAGGAATCTAAAGACTTGGCTTTTCTAGCTGCCTGGAGGGGTCACCGTTATCTATCTCTATCCTGTACCGAGAAACCCTTTGTTGGACAAATAAATGGAGCTACAGAAATTCATCATCTCCCAAGGTGGGTTATACAAATATGGCAATAATAGAGGAAAATTCCTACATTGGCTGAGCCGAAGGGAGGAAGAGTGCAGATATGTGGAGGCCACAACGAATGCAGGATGGACTATGCTGACGGAGCAAGTAGTGATAGCTAAGGAATTTGCTTTGTACTGCAAAGCATTCTTTAGATCCACCATATTGAGTTCACTGGTTGAATTATTTGTTTTTCCAGATTCTGTAGCTATCCACAAATGTATGGAGACTGAACAGACCTCCTAGACAAAGACCTCACAGTTGAAAAGGCATTGTCAGCTACTGTTCAACTGGTCACATGAAAAACAGTTTACCCCAATGTATTCCCAGGGCTAATCTTTAAATGCTACTTAGGAATGCTCATCCACCTCTATATACAATGTTTATAACCTTGGTGAAAAAGGAGACCTACGGAGAATCAGTCATTACAGTACTTTTGAAGCCAGATCACCTGGTGTCCTGCTATGCTTCATATATGCCTGTCTAATTACTTAAGTCAAAGGCCACTTGCCAACTGCTTCTTTGCAGCAATACAAAATCTGGTTCACTAATGCCAAAGAGACTTGATGCCACACCAATCCACTATATCCCTTGCTTTCCAATATGAACTTTGGTCCAACATTTATCGCCTACATGTGCTTATTCTCCGGAAAAAAAAGGTGCAGGTAAATAGGTTCCTATGAGTCCTATTTCCATCATGCTTGGTACTCAGTAAGTCTGCTCACTAGCTCCGCTTCTTTTCACGTTGGTGTTTGAGCTGTTAGATGTTAGGGAGCAGCTCTCCTCCACATTTTTTAGATGACAGACTTCTGAGAGGGAGCCCTCTTTGAGACCAGATGAGTGTTCAGGTTATGGAGAGCCACATTGACTCAGTTGAAGTGATGTGGGAACTAACTTAAGGGTCTATGTTGTGGGTGATATAAGACTCTCCCAAAAGGCCATCCATTCAGGGATTGAGGGCTGGGATACACTGGGAATGTCTACCCATGGGTTAGTGACTACCCAATGCAATTTACATTTTTGTAACAAACTCCACAGTGAGTATGGTCTTCTATAACCAGTTCTATAAATATCTACAGTTCAAACATGTCTTCTCACCTACTTAGCCAGCTTAGAAACACTACCAGATCTCAACCCTTTAAGGGTGACCATTTCAGTATTAGTAGGAGGAAAATCTCTAGGATGTACAGGTTCCCAATCATCCACACTACTGACACTTTCCTCACACTCAGACAGGCTTTGGAATCAGACCTGTGCCTGCTCGAGGACACAAACTGGCACGTACTAAGGGAGATAGCCACATTGGTGAGATTCTGCCTTATGCAGTTCAAAAACCTGCATGAAGACTTTTTTAACAGGCATAGATTATGGAGACCAATTAGATTCTTTCACTACCTGCCATCGGTGTTGAATTAAAGAAGAGTATTTTTGCCACACAGTCTGAAGCTGTAGCATCATTATACCTTCTGCAAAGAAATAGTGCTCATCTCTGCTGAGGTGCTTGGTAGGGATTTTATCCTTACCCCACACTCTGGGGCCTAGCCACAAACTGCATTTTGTAGTACATTTAGCAGTACTACAATAGTACTATTAAAGTACGACAAAGTACGACAAATTGCTATTCACAAACCTATGTGTGTAAATCTCCTCCTTCACCTCTCCTGTCTTTTCTATGGGGCAATCCGCACACATAACTTTACTGCTCAGTAGTAAATGTGGGAAGTACAGAGGCAGCGGTTGGAAAAGGGGCAGACTTACTACTAAAAGAGAGGTGTTAAGGTAAACGTTAGGAAAGGGTTTAGGGAGGGACATGCACAAGGATGTCATTTAGGGGTTACCAGGGATCACAACTGCACTGCTTTTGATACACCTGGCCTCTGACAGGACCAAATCAGTGCCATGAACACATCCTTGGTTGACAGGTCTCCACTCTCTTTGCTGTCTTCTCATTTTTATGACACTATTAGTGAATAATAGCCTATAATTCACCATAGCTATCGTAAGCAATGGAGTAGCAGGAGCTACAACAAGACCTTCACTGGCAGGTAATTAAAATGCTTTTAAATGTGTGTTGTGTGCATGCTTGCATGTGTGAGTGTGTTTGTGTGAGTGAGACAACATTTATAAGTGTGATCAAGTGTCTGTATGTGTAAGAGCGAGACAGTGACAGGTAGTGAAAGACAATTAGTGTCAGTAAGTGAGCATGTGTGAGTCAAAATGAGTGAGAGCATGAGTGACTGCAAGAGAAGGAGAGTGGGTGAGTGAGAGTAAATAAGAATGAGTGTGCAGGAGTGATAGAGAGTAAGTGAGAATGAGTGACAGTGAGCGATTGTAATCGTGAGTGAGAATGAGTGAGTCAGAGTGAGTGAGAACAAGTGAGAGTGGGTGCAAGTGAGTGTTAGATCTGGGGGTCTCTAGTTGGCAGGGTAGGTACCGCTGTCCAAGTAGGGACCCTTGCTTCTAGTCAGGGAAAGGGGGATACACTGTTAAGATCACCCCTGCTCACCCTCTAGGTAGCTTGGCCTGAGCAGTCTAGGCTATCAAAGGCAATGTGTAAAGTATTTGTACCAACACTCACAGTAACACAGTGAAAACACCACAGATTTACTCCACACCAGTTTTAGAAAAATAATGTATCTTTACTAAAAACTTCACAAGACCAACTGTTACAGACAAACCAACATATAATTCAAAAAGGTTACTTTAAGGATAGTTCAAGAGTTTGCAGAAAGTACTCCAGGATGTCAAAGTCAGTGTCCTGCACAATGCGACTCTCAATGCACAAAATGCGACACTTTCGTGCTCAACAGTACCTGTAGTTGCGATAAGGTTCCCAAAAGCTATAACAAGGAAGATGGCAAAGGCGATGCGATGCTCCTGAGATCCTGGGGAGGCTTTGCAGCAGCCCTGCTTCACGCAGCAGAGGTGGATGCGCCGGCTCCGATCTGTAGGGGGAGGATGCGATACCTTTGGCTTTCGTTGCGTAGGTTTCTTAGGGGGAAGCTTCACGCACAGGTTCGATGCGACACTCTTCGATGTGGTGTGATGCGTGGCGCAGCGTTGCCTTCCGGCGCCGCAACTCTCGATGCGCCACGGAACGGGACTCTGCGTCGACGCACGCAGCGATTGGAGACTTTTCACGCACCGGCAGTGGTGCGGCCCGCAAACTGGTTCTGCGACAACCCTCGCAATGGCAGGAAGCTTCACGCTTCGGGACGATGCTCGACGCACTCGGCGATGCGGAGACCCTGCGTGTTGCGATGGTGCCGCGATGAAATTTTCCACGCACTCTCGTCTTGCGACACGCAATCGGATGATGCGCTGGGTACCAGTCACTCTTGTTCGCGCTTCTGCTTCCCAGCTCCCTCAACACAGCAAAACGACCTCCTGAAGCCCCAAGACTGGGCAAGCACTCCAAGGCAGGTCAGAACTCTCTCAGCAGAGTTCCAGGGGAGCTGGTGGTGAAGTCCTTTTGTTCCTGGGACTTCTTAACAGGGAGCCAGCTCTTCTCAGGCCCTTGGAGATCAGAATCAAAAGAAGGGGACACAGCAAAGTCCTTCCCCTCTCCTTGGCAGCAAAGCAAAACAGTAAGCAGGCAGTCTTCTCCTCTTCAGTTTCTTCCAGCTTTCTCCTTGGCAGAGGTTTCTTCTTAGTTCCAAAGTGATCTAAAGTTTTAGGTGTCTGGGGTCCTCTTCTTATACCCCTCCAAGTCTTTGTCTCTCTTTGTTCCAGTGGGGGGATTCCCCTGCTCAAACCGGTTCCTGGGTGTGCTCTGCTCTGGAGCACCTGGTTCCTTTCAGAGTGAGGGGCAGGGTCGTTAGACGCTCAGCAGGAGGTGGAGCCTTCTTTGTGCCAGCAGAGGCAGAGTCCTCAGCCTGGCCAGCAGGGGGTGGAGCCAGCTTTGTGTTTGACAGGGGCAGCCCTATTCAGACCCAGGGACTACTCCTCCCACCCATCTAAAGCAGATCTCCCTATTCACCCTGCTGCTGACTCATCCAGGCTCCTGGAGCCACCTAGCACATCACCTGACACCAGTCAGCCAACCAGCACACAGGCACACAGGAAGGTTAAACAGGAGAATAGCTACTTTCTAAAAAGTGCTATTCTCACACAGTGAATTTAAAAACCATCTTGCTAAAAAGATGTATGATTAAATTCTGAACACAGAGATACCAAACTTGGATTTTCTATCTTGCCCTTATGGGAAGATAGGCATGTAAACAGCCTTCCCCATTCTATCCTATGGGCAAGATAGCCTCTCAGCAGTGAAAAACGAAAATGGCTGTGATTCACTACCAGGGCATGGTACACACCTCAGTACATGCCCTACCTTTCAGATACACTGCACCCAGCCCAGGGGGGTACCTAGGGCCACCATAGGGATGCCTGACATGTACAGAAAGGGAAGGATAAGGCCTGGTCAGTGGGTGCACTGGCCAGGTCGACATGGCAGTCCTGGACTGCACATAGGCACTGCAAGCAGGCCTAAGACATCATTTTAGCGCTACTCCTGTGGGTGGCACAATCAGTGCTGCAGCCCACTAGTAGCATTTGAATCACCAGCCCTGGCACACGCAGTGCACTTTACTAGGGGCTAACAGGTGAAACAAATATACCAATCATGGATAACCAATCAATACAACAATTTACCAAGGGAGCACTTGCACTTTGACACTGATCAGCAGTGGCAAAGTGCCCAAAGCATCTAAACCAGCAAAATCGAAATCCAGCATAGCATCAAAAATACAGGAGGTAGAGGCAAAAAGTCAGGGGTAACCACGCCAAAGATGCCAGGTCTAACACGTGTCCCCTCCAGCTGAAAGTGGGGAGAACTACCCACCCTCTTGGGAGTTCTCATCGCTAAGGCGGAAAAACCTGGACAGACCATCAGCGTTGGCGTGTTCTGTACCGGGGCGGTGTTCCACCGTAAAGTCCATCCCCTGTAGGGAAATGGACCACCTCAACAGCTTAGGATTCTCACCCCTCATCTGCATCAACCATCTGAGGGGCCTGTGGTCCGTCTGAACCCGGAAGTGAGTCCCAAACAAGTAGGGCCTCAGCTTCTTCAGCGCCCAGACCACAGCAAAAGCTTCCCTTTCAATCGCACTCCACCTCTGTTCCCTGGGAAGTAGCCTCCTACTAATGAAAGCTACAGGTTGGTCCAAGTCCTCATCATTTAGTTGTGAGAGCACCGCTCCCACTCCATGCTCAGAAGCGTCTGTCTGCACTATGAACTCCTTGGAGAAGTCAGGCGCCTTGAGTACAGGTGCTGTACACATGGCCTCCTTCAGGGCATCAAAAGCTTCTTGGCAGGCACTGGTCCAAATCACTTTCTTCGGTAACTTCTTGGAAGTTAGTTCTGTCAAGGGAGCCACAATGGTGCCATACCCCTTGACAAAACGGCGATAGTACCCGGTGAGTCCTAAGAAGGCTCTCACCGCTGTCTGGGTTTTGGGGGGTTCCCAAGCCCGGATGGTATCTATCTTGGCTTGTAGGGGCGCCACCTGGCCGCTTCCTACCTGGTGTCCCAAATACACCACCGAACCCTGCCCTATCTGGCACTTACTGGCCTTGATAGTGAGGCCTGCACTATGCAGAGCCTTCAACACTGCGCAGAGGTGTTGCAAGTGTTCTTCCCAAGTGGAGCTGAACACAGCGATGTCATCCAGATATGCGGCGCTGAATTGCTCCAGCCCGGACAGTACCTGGTTGACCAGTCTCTGGAATGTGGCAGGGGCGTTCTTCAACCCAAAGGGCATGACACGGAACTGGAAGTGCCCCTCTGGCGTTGAAAACGCAGACCTCTCCTTGGCCCCATCAGTTAAGGCAATCTGCCAGTACCCAGAAGTTAAGTCAAACGTACTGAGGTAGTTGGCAGCTCCCAACCGATCCACGAGCTCATCAGCTCTGGGGATGGGGTGTGCATCAGTCTTCGTGACAGCATTGAGCCCACGGTAGTCCACACAAAACCTAAGTTCTGGAGTGGCACCTGGCGCAGCAGCTTTCGGTACAAGTACCACTGGGCTAGCCCAGGGGCTGCTGGAGGGCTCAATCACCCCTAGCTCCAACATCTTAGAAACCTCCTTCTTGATGCTGGCCCTGACCTTGTCAGCCACCCGGTAAAACTTCTGTTTCACAGGCATGCTATCTCCCGTGTCCACGTCATGGACACACCAGTTGGTGATACCGGGGGTCAGGGAGAACAGAGATGCAAACTGACCCAACACATGGCGACAGTCCCTCTGCTGTTCTGGGGTCAGGGTGGGCGAGAGGACCACTCCATCCACTGACCCATCTTGCTCCTTAGCTGCCAGGAGGTCAGGAAGAGGATCGCTATCCTCCTCCATCCCTGCATCTGTAGCCAGTAGCATTGTTATTTCAGACCTCTCAAAATGGGGTTTGAGGCGGTTCACGTATAGGACCCTCATGGGGTTCCTGGGAGATCGCAAGTTGACCAGGTAGGTCACCTCACTCTTGCGCTCCACCACCTCATATGGCCCAGTCCACTTGTCCTGGAGCGCGCAAGGCTCCACTGGCGCCATCACCCACACCATCTGCCCAGGTTGAAATTCCATCAGAGTGGTATGCTGGTCATACCACCTCTTCATCTCATCCTGGCTGGCTTCCAGGTTCGCCTGAGCGAGGGCCCGGAAGCGCTGTGTCTGGTTGCGGATGGCCAGCACATAGCTGAGCACATCCTGAGGGGTTTTCCCCGGGGATTTCTCCCAACCCTCCTTCACCAGACTGAGAGGTCCTCTAACAGGGTGCCCGTACAAAAGCTCAAAGGGACTGAACCCTAGAGACTTTTGTGGTACCTCCCTGTAGGCAAATAATAGGCATGGCAAAAAGACGTCCCACTTCCGTCTCATGGGCTCTGTCAGCCCCATGATCATGCCTTTCAGGGTCCGGTTGAACCTTTCAACCAACCCATTTCCTTGAGGGTGGTAAGGAGTGGTGAACTTATAAGTTACCCCACACTCCTCCCACAGAGACTTCATATACCTGGAGATGAAGTTGGTACCCCGGTCAGATACCACCTCTTTGGGGAAACCCACACGGGAAAAGATCCCCATCAACGCACGGCCCACCACTGGGGCTGTGGTTGTCCTGAGAGGGATAGCCTCCGGGTACCGGGTGGCATGATCCACCAGGACCAGGATGAACCTGTTGCCTAAGGCGGTCCTGGGGTCCAGTGGCCCCACAATATCTATTCCCACCCGCTCGAAAGGGGTGCTCACTACCGGAAAAGGCTGGAGAGGGCCTTTGCATTTTCCTCCAGCCTTGCCACTTGCCTGGCAAGTCTGGCATGATTTACAAAAGGAAGCGGCGTCCGTCTTCATCCCGGGCCAGTAAAAGTGGGTGGCAAGCCTTTGTCGGGTCTTGTCCTGCCCGAGATGTCCTGCAAGCGGCACGTCGTGAGCCAGACCCAGTAGGAAGTCTCTGAACCCTGCGGGTACCACCAGGGTACGTGATCCACTGGGCTCAGCAAACCTAGGCTCACTGTACAACAAGTCATTCTCCCAGTAGAGAAAAAAGTTCTTCGGATCAGCACCTGCTGCCTGGTCTGCAGCCTGGTGCCGCAGACCTTCAAGAGTAGGGCATGTCTTCTGCGCACGGCAGAACTCCTCTCTGGATGGACCACCCTCTTGCTGCCAATGGGTCAGCTCAGGTATGTCTCCCAGCTCAGCGACCTGTTCCCCTGTAGGCTCCAGGGCATCCCCCGTAGGTTCTGCTCCTTCCTGGACCGTGGGAACAGCGGGGGTGGACGCACCACGCCCCTTGCCCTTCCTCTTTCTGGCAGGGACCTGGGCCACTGTTTCAGGCTCCAGGTCTGCTTCACAGCCCTGTCTGGCTGCCATGGACCGGGTGGTCACACAGACCCACTCAGGCAAACCCGACATCTCCAAATGAGCCTGGCGTTCCACCTCCTTCCACGGGGAACTCTCCAGGTCATTACCTAGCAGACAGTCTACTGGCATGGATGGACTCACAACAACTTTGAGAGGACCTGAGACCCCCCCCCACTCAAAGGGAACATGTGCTACCTTGCAAAGGCGCACAGAGTTGTCAGCTGACACTACTGGGTGAAGTACGTCTGGAATGATCAGCTCCTCAGGGACCCACTGACACCTGACCGTAGTCACACTGGCTCCAGTGTCCCTGAGAGCCTCCACCCTCCTCCCATTGATGGTCACCCACTGCCTGTACTTCTTAGTGTTATCAGGGACAGGGGTTTCCTGGACCATCTCTGTGTCTCCTAAAGAGACAAGGGACATAACTGCTAAACCCTCCAAATCACTAGAAATTAAATCCCCCCCAAAAGCTACACTAGCTATACCCGGTGTTGGAGCACCAGTGGGTGCCTGGGATTTCTGGGGACACACAGGAGACTTGTGACCCAATTCCTGACAGTGATAACACTTAATGGGACCCTTGTTATCCGACCTGCCCTTAGGGGGCCAGGTTGGTTTGGGTTTGGACTTGGGGGGCTGGGACTGGTTACCCTGGGAACTATTTTGGGGCCCTTGTGAGAACTCCTTTTGGTTACCCTTGTCCCCCCCACTCTTCTGCTGGGGACCCTGCCCACCTTTGGCAACGGTACCCACAATTCCTCTGTGGACCCTGGTACTGGTCCAGCGGTCCGCCTCCTTAGCAAGCTCAATGGGGTCCGTCAACTTGCTATCTAAAAGATGCTGGCGCAGCTCTGGAACACATAGACTACTCAAGTGCTCCCAACTAATTAAATGTAACAACCCCTTATAATCAGTTACCTTGCTGCCCTTCATCCAACCTTCCAGTGCCCGCGAGTACAGATTCACACACTCCATCCAAGTCTCAGACTCTTTCTTCTTGGAATTTCTAAACTGCAGTCTATACTGCTCTGGAGTAAGTCCATACCTGAGACATAGGGCCTCCTTCATATTGGGATAGGTCATGGCACCTGCTAATTCTAAGGGCTCTAGAGCACTCCTCCCAGAAGCCTCAAAATGTTTCCACAGGCCCGCCCCCCAATGCTGTTCAGGCACACCATTCATTCTTAATGCTATCTCATACGATGTAAACCAGGCATAGATATCTTCACTCCTATTGTAATTCTGTACTAAATCTTTGGGGATATATACTTTACCCCCCTGCACTGGCTGTGCGCTGCCACCATTTGAACCGGACTCCACCTGCTTGGCCTTGATGTCCAGTTCTCTCATGCTCACTTCATGAGCCAGAAGCAATTTCTTCTCCTCCAAGGCACGGGCATTCTTGCTCTCCTCCGCCGCCTTGTCTACTTCTGATTGCTTCATCTTCATTTTCATAATTTCCAATTCATGGTTTCTCACCCTTTGATTCTCCTCCAACTCCTCTGGAGTGAGCCCCCTACTGGAATGGGAGCTGCCAGCCCTTGAGACTGGTCTGCCCACAGGCAGATCTTGGGGAACAAAACCATCCTCTTCATTTGCATCACTTTCCTCTTGGGCCTCCCACCAGGCCTTCAAGACTCTTTGTAGCACATCCTTTCTGGCTCCGCTTTTCACAGGGCAACCAAGGTCTTTGCAGATTTGCCTGAGCTCCTCAGCCTTGTACGAATACAGATCTGCAATGGAAAACTCCAATTCTGCCCTCTCACTTGTTGCCACTTGAGACATGATGCTCTTGAAGAGTTACTCAAAAATAGAATCAAAAATATAGTATGTGGTTGTCTATTGGTCTGCACTCCTAGTGATGTACACCAATTACTGTGGGTCAAGTACAAATACAAGTTCAATCCTCACCGCTGACCACCAATGTTAGATCTGGGGGTCTCTAGTTGGCAGGGTAGGTACCGCTGTCCAAGTAGGGACCCTTGCTTCTAGTCAGGGAAAGGGGGATACACTGTTAAGATCACCCCTGCTCACCCTCTAGGTAGCTTGGCCTGAGCAGTCTAGGCTATCAAAGGCAATGTGTAAAGTATTTGTACCAACACTCACAGTAACACAGTGAAAACACCACAGATTTACTCCACACCAGTTTTAGAAAAATAATGTATCTTTACTAAAAACTTCACAAGACCAACTGTTACAGACAAACCAACATATAATTCAAAAAGGTTACTTTAAGGATAGTTCAAGAGTTTGCAGAAAGTACTCCAGGATGTCAAAGTCAGTGTCCTGCACAATGCGACTCTCAATGCACAAAATGCGACACTTTCGTGCTCAACAGTACCTGTAGTTGCGATAAGGTTCCCAAAAGCTATAACAAGGAAGATGGCAAAGGCGATGCGATGCTCCTGAGATCCTGGGGAGGCTTTGCAGCAGCCCTGCTTCACGCAGCGGAGGTGGATGCGCCGGCTCCGATCTGTAGGGGGAGGATGCGATACCTTTGGCTTTCGTTGCGTAGGTTTCTTAGGGGGAAGCTTCACGCACAGGTTCGATGCGACACTCTTCGATGTGGTGTGATGCGTGGCGCAGCGTTGCCTTCCGGCGCCGCAACTCTCGATGCGCCACGGAACGGGACTCTGCGTCGACGCACGCAGCGATTGGAGACTTTTCACGCACCGGCAGTGGTGCGGCCCGCAAACTGGTTCTGCGACAACCCTCGCAATGGCAGGAAGCTTCACGCTTCGGGACGATGCTCGACGCACTCGGCGATGCGGAGACCCTGCGTGTTGCGATGGTGCCGCGATGAAATTTTCCACGCACTCTCGTCTTGCGACACGCAATCGGATGATGCGCTGGGTACCAGTCACTCTTGTTCGCGCTTCTGCTTCCCAGCTCCCTCAACACAGCAAAACGACCTCCTGAAGCCCCAAGACTGGGCAAGCACTCCAAGGCAGGTCAGAACTCTCTCAGCAGAGTTCCAGGGGAGCTGGTGGTGAAGTCCTTTTGTTCCTGGGACTTCTTAACAGGGAGCCAGCTCTTCTCAGGCCCTTGGAGATCAGAATCAAAAGAAGGGGACACAGCAAAGTCCTTCCCCTCTCCTTGGCAGCAAAGCAAAACAGCAAGCAGGCAGTCTTCTCCTCTTCAGTTTCTTCCAGCTTTCTCCTTGGCAGAGGTTTCTTCTTAGTTCCAAAGTGATCTAAAGTTTTAGGTGTCTGGGGTCCTCTTCTTATACCCCTCCAAGTCTTTGTCTCTCTTTGTTCCAGTGGGGGGATTCCCCTGCTCAAACCGGTTCCTGGGTGTGCTCTGCTCTGGAGCACCTGGTTCCTTTCAGAGTGAGGGGCAGGGTCGTTAGACGCTCAGCAGGAGGTGGAGCCTTCTTTGTGCCAGCAGAGGCAGAGTCCTCAGCCTGGCCAGCAGGGGGTGGAGCCAGCTTTGTGTTTGTCAGGGGCAGCCCTATTCAGACCCAGGGACTACTCCTCCCACCCATCTAAAGCAGATCTCCCTATTCACCCTGCTGCTGACTCATCCAGGCTCCTGGAGCCACCTAGCACATCACCTGACACCAGTCAGCCAACCAGCACACAGGCACACAGGAAGGTTAAACAGGAGAATAGCTACTTTCTAAAAAGTGCTATTCTCACACAGTGAATTTAAAAACCATCTTGCTAAAAAGATGTATGATTAAATTCTGAACACAGAGATACCAAACTTGGATTTTCTATCTTGCCCTTATGGGAAGATAGGCATGTAAACAGCCTTCCCCATTCTATCCTATGGGCAAGATAGCCTCTCAGCAGTGAAAAACGAAAATGGCTGTGATTCACTACCAGGGCATGGTACACACCTCAGTACATGCCCTACCTTTCAGATACACTGCACCCAGCCCAGGGGGGTACCTAGGGCCACCATAGGGATGCCTGACATGTACAGAAAGGGAAGGATAAGGCCTGGTCAGTGGGTGCACTGGCCAGGTCGACATGGCAGTCCTGGACTGCACATAGGCACTGCAAGCAGGCCTAAGACATCATTTTAGCGCTACTCCTGTGGGTGGCACTGCGAAAAGTCAGTATCATAGGCCAGATAATGTCACTTTCAGTGATTTCAATACAGTAATAGAGTGTGTGATGTCACTTCCACTATCCCTGACATTTTGGTGAATTGATGTCCATGGACATGCACTCACCCATAAAAGAGTAAGTCCATTGCTATACACAAACCGCAATTCTAAAGTTACTGCAGCCAAAGAGGGACCCATATGAGTAATAAATTACTCCAGTCAGAGCTGGAGCAAGTTTAGCACCACACATGGCCAACCACTGGTACTGCAACACCGTCTGATAGAAAATATTGGTAGTAAGTACTTGAAACGAAATTCCTTAGGAAATAATGTTAAATTAATTTAAAGTATTTCAAATAGGTAAAAATAGAAATAAATTAAATCTAAAAATAAAAAAAGTCTTGATTATATAACATTTAAGCAACCTTGTTATAGGATCAAATCTGTTTTATTAAGATTCTTCAGGAAAAAAGGATGCAGTGAACATACACAACAAGCCGCCTACAACCCTCATTCGGGCCGGCCGGGTGAGGTAATCAACATTAAAAGAAGCAGGTTAAGAAATTACAACTAGTAGCAGAGTTACACAACAAGTCGCCTACAACCCAGGATGGGCCGGCCGTGTATATGGGATAGTGAATGTGGGGGCAACCTTGTGCTTCTTGTGTTTTACATTGAACAAATTGTGTCTGAAAGGCTGAGTATGAGGTGCGACCACCACACGTGATAAAGGGCTTGCTTCACGTAAAGACCAAAGAAAACATAAATGAGACTTATCAAAATATAAAAAGGAAAAGGATACACAAACTCCCTATCTCCCGCCCCCCACCCTCAACCCCTCTGATTGAGTCTCAAGTATTGTGTAGTATCTTAGAAAGAAAATCGGTGTAAGAGGACAACACCATTTTAATAAAGCCATCACTTCCCCTGCTCAGGCGGCAATAACTTTAAGATACGTAGGTATGAGGGACATGTTAACTCCCTAAACTCTTTGGACAGGATGGTGATGAGCGGTGACCATAGTCTCGCATAAAGTGTGAGGTCAGCATTAGGAGCCATCGAGAGCCGCTCCATTCCTAACAGTGACCAGAGTTGGTGAAGCCATTGCCTATGGTCTGGGATGTTATCAGACCCCCAGTTCGCAAGCAGCCATCTATGCGCAGCGTTAAGTGCTATAGCAATCTGGCGCCCCCTTATGGATCAAAGTGGATAAGTGAGAGCGTTCGGAAGTCCCAAATGTACGTAGGCCAGGAACCGTGGCAGCTCCGTTTTAAACGCATTATCTTTATTATTAAGGATCGACTCACAGTAAGCAATCTTGTTTTAATGTATGATTTAATATAACATGAACTTTTAATAAAATATTTTTTAATTAGTTTTAATTAATTCTATAAATCACTTAGTTATTGATGCATAATAAAAAATTACTTTAGGTGGGATATTTTAAAAATGTTAACTTATTAGTTTTTTTATGTAATATACCATATTAACTTAATTAAAGATGTAATTCAACATTAGGTTAATAGTGCTTTAGCATCTTTTATTGTATTATACATTTAAAATAAATACAAAAAATTAGTTTACATTAATAATTAACAAACAAATATTTTTCTCCATTCATTTGTGAGTTAAAAAGCTTTTTTTTACTTTCCCTAGTCCTTACCATAGGGATACTCCACATTCTGGTTAGTTAACTACCTATGGTAAAGTATGGGGAACATTTTAAAAACGTTATCAAACTGTATAACAAATTGGGTTTTAGTTTAAGTCCCTTACTCCATTATTTTCTATGAGAAAGTATTGCAGTATCAGTGGCTGGTCTGGTGTTGGACTTAATACAGTGCCTTAACTTACACTTGTGAATGTGGGTCCACCCTTTTGCAAGGGGTGGAGATGGTTAAGTGTACACTTTTAAGTAACTTTATACTCTGATTTTAAGAATAGCCAAAAGTAGTACTCAAAAGTGTAGGAGCAAATTAAATATGTAAATTACTTTCAAGTGTAAGTTACGTTTGTGAATAGCCCTGATATTAAATATCCTACTAGTGTTAGGAAAGAGAAAGTGTACTTGGGACTGGGGATTGTACAAAACCGGAGGAAGCCTTAAGCCCCCAACATATCATAAAAAGGGAATTGAAGAGTCTTGCGCATCCCACTAGAAACATGTATACTAAAATTAATAGTATCTCTCTGTGGACTCCATATATATTAAATTGTGAATAAGAAACACAGAGGCACCCTAAATAATGCATTTGTTTTATTATTGGTTATTCCAATGAAAAGTTTCTATATTTAAAAACAAATGGTACTAAAAAGGGGCTTTGTGCAAAAGCAGATGATTTCTCACTGTCTTACAGAGCTGGGAATGGCAACTGCTTAATTTGTTATCTGCAGTGCAATTTTAGACCATCAATAGCAAGGGCATGGTGTTTGGAGAACTATTTATCACACTCAATAAAATACGGCTCTGCAGATGTCAACATTTATTGGCTGCGACAAATAGGTAGCATGAGATTTTTCTCAATTGTAGGTAATACGGTGCATTTCGGTGCTTACTGCTCCAAAAACATGCTTGTCATGGAATGTTACGATGTTAGATTCCAGCAGGTTTGTCCTGCTGAAGTTTGACACCAGTGGTTGGACTACCAGGAAAGATAAAGTCTCATAATTTATCATTCTGAACCCTTCACAATTACGGGTTAGGGCTGGAGCTGGAATTTTACGACCCACCTATAATGAGGGCCTCAGTCTCCTTTCCCTTTCGCCAGAAGTCCAGCTGAGGGATTCATCAAGTGTGGAAAGAAGCTGATGCCTCAGGCCAGAGCCCAGAGTGTTTCTCCACCACAACTCAAGTGAAAGCTGAAAAGAGCAGATCTCTGGAACATGATATCCCATCTGTATTTGGCACTACACCTGGCTGCATAAACAGGTGAAGTTTACCTACCTTGAAGCAAATCCTGTCAACTTCATTCTTCTTTATAAAGTGTGAGATTCCCCAAATGCATCCGACTACGTGGGCATAATTAAATGTAACCCACCAAAAAATGTTTAAAAAACACAGGGGGATCTTTAGTTAGAGCACAGAGTCCAATGTTAGTCCCCACTTATGTATGCCCATTCTTGGGTAAGGAAGTTACATTTGGTCTCTACGAAATGTACTTAAGATTTCATTCGAACATTGGAATGTTGAGAGCTCCATTGAAGACACTGGAGCAGCTCCGAGCTTATAATGGCTGGTATAAGCCCAGAGCTCCAGCATTTCAATTTTTGTCTTCATGTTTCTCTCTTTAATCAAAAAAAATCCTCCCATAGTGGGTGGAGTGTTCTAATAGCCTTACAGTGCTTCTGCCTCGGGCTATACCGGTTATTAAAGGCCCTCTCCCTCGTTATGTGTCCCGCCGCAGGGCTTTTAACAACCGGTACAGCCCTCGGCAGCGGGCTATAAGGCTGTAGTGGGCAAGGACCCTTACTATCAATGTGACAGCTTGAGACTCCTTAAGGGCAATCAGAGGTTCAGGCAGCAGCCATTTGCTTACTTTTCTATACTAGCTGTCATACAATCTCATTATTAAACTCAGTTTCCACTTTCGTGTCAGGGCACAGTCACTACTGCTATGGAGAGCCTGCTTGAAATTGCAGCTCACTCAAGCAGCTTTATTTTTTAAATAATATTTCCTGTGTTTTTCTGCAAGACTTTCAGGAGTGAAATTTTCATTAATTTTGAACGTCACAATGTAGAACAGGTTCTTTGTGGGGAAGGAGAAAAGCACATTTCGCAAAAAAAAAAATCAGAATGTAAACATTTTAAGTCTGCAATGTTTTTAAACAAAATTTGTGCCAAAAATAAAAGGAACATTCGCTACACCTGCAAAAAGAAGCGGCAATGGCGGAGGTTTACCATCAAAATAAAACATCTGTGCGCCGCTGGGACGGGTTGATAGTCCCTCACTGGGAAAACGATTACACCTTCTGGTCGATTTCATATTTTTTAACAGCTTACACATATTAGAACACATTTTACAAGCTGCCTCTGTCAATTGCTGTCCAATCATCGAAATATGACTCACATTTTAATTCCCATCAGGTGTTTCAGAAGTTCAAAGCATTCAGGAAAGGAAATTGCAAGATCAGTACAAGATATCTTCAGCGCCTGCTTCATTGTTCTCCTGGCTGAGATTTATGGCTCAAACCCTAAAAAATGTCAGAAAATAGGTCCCCCGAGAAGAGCAACTAAACTCGCTACAAAATCTAAGCGAAAGTCAGTTCTGTGTCACATTCACAAGCCAAAGTATTACATTTTGCATTGTTATAACCATCTAAATATCAAAGTCACTAAGCATCTTACACTAAATGTGCAATGTCTTTCAAGAATGAACGGCTCGACGTACAAAAACCCAATAAGCTGCCCCGGCTGGAAGCTGGAACGGGCATGCCGTCTGGTGGGCTTTATTTATGTTTGCAGTTGCAGTACAGAATGCCTTAAATGTTGTTCTACCATTTGCTTCCAAATTGTGTTTCTCGCATGTTTTCCAAGCCGCCGCCTGAGATGCATCAGCGGGATCTTGATTGCAGTTGGCGATGGCCCTGCAGGTGTGAGTGACAGCCACGCGCCGGCCGCATTACCGTGATGAAGAGCCCTCCGCAGCCTTCCGCAGAGCGGGCTCTGTGAGCAGAAAGCTCTTGTCTCTGCTCCGGGAAGCGGCGGTGCGCCGAGCGGGGCCACACAAGGTCCCTCTCAAACACACAGATTTCCATGAGAAATGAGCAGATGTCATTCTCGCTGCCTAATGGTCCATTTGCTAATGTGACTTGTCCGTGATAGTCTGCACAAGCAGAGGCAGTTACTATTTTTCATTGTCATGTATTACCACCATTATAAGTAAACTATGTTTTTCATTTGACATTGGAAGGAAAGTCTTGGCTTGCTGTCCGGCTGGTAAGCAGGAGGCCTGTGATGCGTAAACACTTGATACAGCGGACACGATTCGCAAGGTCCTCCATACAAAACACATTTAGGTTCTTGTAGACTGGATATACAATTCTCCGGCAGATGGTGTGGGGTCATTTCGCGACACCCGTGACTCTGTGTGGGCACGGCCCTTGATTGCATTCCTCTTCCAGGCTCGTCTGATCATCCTTTTGAAGAAATGCTTCACACATTCAGCAGCTGATTAAATATGGGTGGGTTCTCTATACCTTTTTCAAACTGTTCTTGGCTCACAGCGGGCGTGTCCGCAACGGTCTCTCTTCTGGACTATGGGACTTAGACCACGGGACCAGTAAGTTGAGTGTGGGACTGTGGGAGTCTGGGTCCTGACTCACTCGGGACACTGCTCTGTGTGTGCACTGCCCTTAGGCTGCTGCGCAGCTACATAACCGATTAGGCCGCGGCGCCTGCCAGGCCCTGCCTCACCTGGTGCAGCTTAGGCTGCTGAGTGCGTTGCTTTATTTTAACTAATGATTAGGCCTAGGGGACGGTACCAGCAGTACCAGGCCCTGCCTTACCTGGTGTCTTCTCCTTAAGGCTCGCCTCAAGCCCTCAACGCGGCCAACGTTGTCCAGGTTGCCTTCGCACTGTCAGAGACTTTGAACGGCGGCGGCTGTTGAACCATGATGACTCGGTGCCGGTACTGCTGGGTGAGGTGCGGCCGTGCGGGTATGCTGGGAAGTGGCGAATGCGCGCGCAATCTGAAAAAAAATCTGTGCACGCTGCCGCGCACAGCCCCAACCCCCGCAGAAGAACAAAATCCAGCCCTGCCCTGCCCAACTCAGGAGTTCCGCCCACTGGGCCGGCAACACTGAGCAGCGGCCGCTAGGCCGCGACCGCTACTGCATTGAACAGGATTTGAGTCAGTGAGAAAGAACTTAACAGAATGGAAGTCAGAAACAACTAACATCAGCCATCAACAACACAACAGTACATAACACAAGTCTGTAACAGTAACAGCAGCACTTCCGGTAGAGCAGCACTCACGCTGTGCCGCTAATTACTAGCAAATCAATTACGTTCACTAAATGCGTGTAGACCCGGCCCTGATAATTAAGTGCCGGTGCTAAGCACCGGCAAGCACCGGCACAAATTAAGCACTGAATACCACTACTAATTCTCTTTGTCAATAAGGAACGGTCCACTGTGGAATAACATTTGAAAATATATTTAGCCTCTGCAGGAGTTTTTCAGGGAAATTGGTAACAGCCTTTTATTCAACTTCAATAGTTTTAGGGAAATATCATCTGTAGAGGGCAGAGGTCATTGATCTGCTGAAGAACTGGATGTCCTCTCTGTACGAAACTTCTGTGGTGCAAACCTAACCAAAAGGCAGCGGGATGCTGTACAAGGTTAAAGACAAGCATAAAGTGAACCAGTGTTGGGAGAGAATGCAGGGTTGTGGATGGTTAATGCATTGCGATGTAGTGTTTTGTAAAGGGAGAGTCTTCAACTGTTTCCCAAATTGGAGCAGCTTTGGAAAGTGGTACTCTAGGATGAGAGGTTGTTCCAGATCCTGGGTGCATAGATGGAAAAGGCCTGCTGCCTTGTTTTTTCCTTTTAACACTTCTTATTCTGCATCCTGATGGTGTCCTGGCTGCGGGAGTGTTGATAGCTACCAGAGATGGTGAGCTTGTCTGCAAGATAAGCAGGGGTTTTGGTCATGATGGCTTTGTAAATGATGCAGCTAGTTTTGAAGATGGCTAGGGGAGTAAATGGAGTTCTGCCATGATAGGGGTTATGTGGGCATATTTCTTCAGGGCCAGGATGAGATGTGCTGCAGTATGTAGGATGCCCTTAACAGATGTAAGTGTGCAGCCTGGGATGTCATGAACCAGGGCGTTACTCCTATCCATATGCAGGGAGTATGAGGGCTTGAACAGTAGTTCTGGAGTCGGCTTCTGAAAGAAACGGTTTCAATTTCTTTAGACGAGAGAGCTGGTACCAGGCCATCCAAGTACTCTTGCACTTGATTTCTTTACTGCCTGCAGCACGCACCCTAGCTCCACTGCCACAACCCTACAACTTGAAAGCAAGTATTACATAAATAATAGGAACTAAAATATATAAATTCCAACTCCAAAATTCAAAATTAAAATCTATCACAAATTAACTATTTCAAAACAGCCGTCTAAGGTCAAGTATAACACTGTCTATACAGTTCCTATACAACCTCACAAATGTGCATCTCCAAACAAGCCTGCAACACTAATGTCAAATTAGCTCCTACGGAATTCCACAATGGAAACTCTCAAACTCCAAATTCACAACTTCAAACCCTTACCTCAACACTTCCATCTACAAAACAATCTCCGCTCCACATTTAAACTGTGGTGTTATGGATTTGAAGTTTTAAATTTGGTGTTTTGGAATTAAGTTGTGGATTTGTTTTGGAGCTAATTTGATATTAGTCAAGTCCAGACTCTCAAATCCATATACACAACATTAACTCCAATACATTAACCAAAGCCAACTTCATGACTTTGACACAACGATACTTTAGCATTAGACAATAAATACAGCACATTTCCAACACAACCACAAATCATCAGGGACAGCACTTATGCCCAAATGACAAACAAATTTATCTCCACCAAAAGGCCATTCAACTCCACAATCAACTTCACAGCCAACTCCAATGTAACACCACAATGACATATCTTAACCACAGCTCCACAACTCAAACTCAAGAACTCCAACGTATCTCTAGTTCTGCAGTGGCAATATATTAGAAATTGAGCTGTAGGACCGCTGCTACAAGAGAAATCATCATCACAGTTAGGAGGTGAGCGCCTCTCCCCTCCATTCGAGCTATTGATAGGTGACGGGGTGTGGGGGAACCTTTGGAGGCAAATCGATCGTAACTACTTCATGGGAGTTCGCTTCAAGGTATTACTGAATACTTTTAGGGTTTGGTCTTCGGTTCGAAAATTAATGGGCTTGGGGCGACTACATTTTTACATCCCATTAAACAACAATAAGCACATCCCAGAAATCTTCGGGGATCAATACGTCCTCAGATTGGGTGTATGGCGGCCTAAACAAGCTGGGCTACTTTATTTCCCCTATGGGTCTAAGGTCATTTCAAGAGATCAAGAACAAATTTGATATCACCCATTAAGATTTTTTTAAATACCTCCAGGTCAGGGACTTCTTATATCGCAAGGGTGGGGGCCCATTGGTTTTCAAAGGTGTGATCTGGCTGACGCATTGACAGCTGGGCATAAACCCTCCGTTGGTTTTATTTACTCTCTTCTCAATAAACAAACGAAGGATGATATGGACAAACACTCCCTGAACTGGCAAGAGCGACTGGATATCCCAGAATCAAGTTTTGGGAAATCCTTCTCACTGGCTCATCCGACGTTTTGATCTTCAAAGCTGTTTGTACAGTATTATAAAATGTGTTTTAATCTGTATTATACACTCAGGCGCTGATTCTGATCCGGGTCGGAAGGGCACCGAACGCGATCCGGCCGGAAAAACAACGAGCCATACGCGTGTTTTCCGCCCGACTCGTACAGCTGTGCGAGCGAGCCAGTACGATGCGAGCTACATGAAATTCACCGACCGAGTCGTTTCTGGGTCCGAACCGCTCCGTACGTCTCGGTCGTAAGCTAACCGTGGCATGCAATGGATGGGATTCACGACCGAGCCAGTTCGATGCACGCGTCGGACAGCCTGTGCGAGCCGGAGTGTCCGGCTCGCAAAAGCTCCCAGAGTCGGACTTCGGGGGTCCGCGTCGGACCCCCCGACACCCGCAGCTGTACGACTCGCACACAGGGTCTCCCCCACACAGGCATGTACGGCGTGGATGGCACAGACGCGTACCCACTGTAGGGGGCGCACTTGTTCGAGACGTACCCATTGAGTCAATGGGAGCGCATGTACGCGTCGTACAACTGGCTCCCATTGACTTCAATGGGAGTCCGACCGAACCGAGTCTGACAGCATACGTGCTCGCTCGGTCGGACTGTAGGGGTCCGGCTCGGTCGGAAAACACTCCGGATCCGACTCAGTCGGAGTGCTTTCCGACCCGGATTGGAATCAGCCCCCTAGTAGGATTATTTTTTTTTATTTTTTTTTTTTAAAAACCTTTATTTTCAAAAGTCTGGACACAGCTATTCAGCCGACAACCCGGAGGTTCGGCAGCTTCGATAAAGAAGAACAGAGATGCGTCCACAGTACAGTGAAGGAGGAGTGCAAAGATTCCATTTTTTAAATAAACACAAAACACACAACAACCCCCAGCAAGGCAAGAACACTGAATGCCCATGGTGATAGCCCCCCAGGGGAGGCAGGACCCCAATCATCTACCATTTACAGTACCGTGAAAAGAGGAAGAAGGGGGACAGCAGAGGCCAAAGAAGTCCATTGACCATACTGAGCTGGAAAGAAGGTTAGGAGGAAAGCTGTTCCTCGGGGGATCCAGATCAGGGGCAAGACAAATTCCCCCCCTGTATTGGTTCCACCGCCCCCAGATGGCGTGCCACTTCCGAGGGCGGCCTCTAGCGCAGTATACCGTCTTCTCCCTTAGCATACTCCAGTCCATATTTTCTTTCCACGCGGTCAATGTGGGGGGGCCCACGGATCCCCACAATCGCGCTATATCTCTCTTAGCGACCATGTTGCCCAGAGTCACCCATTGGGTCTGCGCCGCATTGTGATCCGTGGGCCCCCAGACATTCAGGAGGCAACACCGCGCTTCCGGCTGCATAGCAATGCCCGTCACCTCCCCCATCACTGCATGGACTCTCCGCCAGAATTCCGTGATGACACCACATTCCCAAATGATATGCAGGAAAGTACCCACCATACCACATCCCCTCCTGCATAGGCCGTCCTCCGAGAATCCCATGTGAACCAGCCTTGGCCCCGTCACGTACACTCGATGCAGTATTTTAAGCTGCACCAGCCTCAGACGCGACGGGATCGCAACCTCCTTAGGAGATGAAACAGCAGACTGCCAATCCTCGTCATCCAACTCGAGGCCATCCCTAGACCACTGGTCCCTCAACCCCAGAAGCATATCCGCCCGGACGTTTATCAGTTTCTTATAGATGAGCGAGATCGTGCTCTCGGGCATATGACCATCAAGGACCCGGTCCTCCAAAGGAGAGGACTCAGGCACCTTCTCACCCTCTATGAGGACTGATCGGAGGGCGTGACGCACCTTAATATAGTGGAAAAACTCAGATGGTCCCAGCTCATACTCCTTCTGCAACTCTTCAAAGGACTTCACCCTCCCCTTAATCAGGACATCTCCGACCCTGGAGATGCCGATCAAGTCCCATTTGTCAAAGCCTTTTGTGTGCCAAAGCCTACCCAATCTCTCAGATTCAAACAGCGGGGTAGCGAGGGTGAGCCTATCCTTCCAGCCCAGCGAGTCAGTTGCCATCTTCCACACACGCACCACCACACCAGTGGGCCCCGTGAGGGACGAGTCCAGGGACCGCGAATACAACGCCCTGTAATAGTTACCACCACGCAGCAACCACCTGTCCATGGCATACCCAGGGCTGAGGGCCGGGCCATAAAACCCATGATTAATCGCACTCAGCTGGGTGGCCCAATAGTACCGTCGGATGTCTGGAAGCGCAATACCCCCGTCGTACCATGGGAGCGTCAACTTTGCAATAGCTATTCGCGGCCGCCCGTCCCACAGCAACGCTCGTTGGAGGCCTTCGACCTCCCGAAAGTAGTTGGCCGGTACCCAATCCAAAGTATTCTGCAGCACGTAGAGGAACCGGGGAAGAGACATCATTTTGAACAGGGCCGCACGCCCAACGAGGGAGAGCGGCAGCCTCCGCCAGCCCTCCACATCCCGCCTCAGGCGCGCCAGGGGGGGGAGCAGGTTCCTCTCATATCGCACGGCAGAATCCATGGAGATAAAGATCCCCAGATACACGAAGCCCTGCTGAGCAACCTGGATCGAACAAGTTCGAGGGATCGGTGGAACCTCGCCACTAAGAACATATAAATACGATTTACTCCAGTTGATAACGAGACCCGAGTTCCTACCAAAAGATGTGAGTACGTCACAGACCACTATAAGTGATTTCTTGGGTGAGGCAAGATACAACAGGATGTCATCAGCATAGAGCGATATACGGTCCTCGTGCTCAGGTGACCATCTAAGTCCCCGTATATCCGGGTGCCAGCATATCCACGCAGCCAGCGGCTCAAGGGCGAGGGCGAACAGCAATGGCGACAGGGGACAACCTTGCCGAGTACCCCTCCCAAGCTGAAACGGAGTCGATGCCCGGCCATTTACCACCACACTCGCAAGAGGGCCCTCATACAGCAACCTCACCCAGCTCACAAAACCGTGGCCAAAGCCGAACTTGGTCAACACGGCCCACAAATATGCCCATTCCACCGTGTCAAAGGCCATCGTGGCATCGAGAGACGCCACAATAGCTGATTCACGCAGCGTGCCCGCCCTGGCGATTACACCATGAAGGCGCCGAAGATTTAACGCTGTGTTACGGTGCGGGATGAATCCGGATTGATCCGGATGGACCAAGTCACCGATTACCCTGATCAACCGGGCCGCCAGGATTTTAGCCAGAATTTTCGGCTCTGCGTTAAGGAGTGAGATAGGCCTATATGAAGCGCACTTATCTCGGGGTTTGCCCTCTTTGTGTATAACCACAATCGTCGCCAGTCGCTGATCCAACGGGAGGGCCCCCCTCCCCCGCGCCTCCACGAACATGGCGCGCAGGTGAGGGGCAACCCTATCCGGAAATAGCTTGTACAGGTCGACCGGCAAGCCGTTCAGGCCCGAGGCCTTGCCCGAGTTCAACGCGCGGATAGCCCCCGCCACCTCATCGACCGTTATGTCACCATCTAGATCGTCCCTATCTATATCAGAGAGACAGGGCAATGCAATATCACGCAGGAGGTCATGCGAGTCCTCGGGCGGCCTGTCCGACACTGAAGCATAAACCATACGGAAATAGTCCGAGAAACACTGCACAATCCTCTCAGGTTCCACAATCACCTCTCCCCCCTCTCCCGTCAACTCCGGCACTACTCTATTGACCCGTTCTTTTTTGTCCAGCCAAGCCAGGAGTTTCCCGGCCTTGTCACCAACATCATACAGACGGCCCTGCTGTTCCCTACCGAGGGTCTTAGCGGCATTCGTCACCAGGTCCTTATACTCGGATTGCTTCAAGCACAGCTCATACAGTGAGGCCTCTGTAACCTCCTCCTCCAGCGCTCCCTCCAAAGCCGCGATCTCCTCCTCAACCTGCAAAACCTCGCCATCTCTCCGCCGCTTGGCAGCCACTACAAGGGAGAGGGCTTCCCCTCGCAGCACGGTCTTAAATGCTTCCCACAGCGACACTGCCGAGTCCACGGATCCCTGATTGTCCTTGAAAAAGTTATCTACTGTCTTTACCAGCGCGCTGCGCGTCTTGGGGTCTCGGAAATACCAAGGGTTGATAGGGGCCACCCTTCCCCCTCCCTCTCGACCCAGATCCAGCCTGACCCACACCGGCGAATGGTCAGATATGCCACGCGCCATGTGCCTGGCCTCAGACACCAATGAGGCATGCGCAGCCAGAGTGAGTAAGTAGTCAATCCTAGAAAGGCTACCATGCGCCCCGGAGTGGAAAGTGTATTGGCTCTGTGTGGGGTGCCGGAGCCTCCAGTAGTCTATCAGGCCAAGCGTATCTAGAAAGTCTGGAAGCCACTTCTGAGCCCCCCCCGTGTCTCTGGGCGGGTATCTATCCAGCAGGCCGGAGCCAACAGCGTTGAAATCCCCTCCCACTACAAGCATACCCCCCGGGAGATCCAGCAGGGCCCTACCCAGATCTGTGAAAGTGGAGGCCTGCAGGGCCGGCGGGACATAAACCGAAACTAAAACCAAAGTTCTTCCTTCCCACCGCCCCGCCACCGCCACAAACCTCCCCCTATCATCAACAATGGTGGAGTCCACCTCAAATGGTAGCGAGGCTCTGACTAGGATGCCCACACCCCTGGACCCAGAGGAGAATCCCGAATGAGCTATGAATTTATAACCCTTCCTATTCAGGGCATAGCACGTATTACCTATAAGATGCGTCTCCTGCAGCAGGGCGACATCCGGCAATGACCGTTTCAAGAATTGCAAAACAATCCCACGCTTAATGCGATCCCCCAAACCGTTCACATTCCAGCTTATAACACTTAAACCCCTACCCCCCATCCCCAAACGTAAAGAGGCCCACCCCACACCCGAAGAGCCCCCATGGAACAGTCCTGGAAATAATCACTATGCCTTGCTGAGACAAACCCCCCAACAACAACCCCAAAATCCCGAAAACCCCCCCCACCCTGCACCCCTGCTGCAGCTTACAAAGCCCCCCCAACTTGCAGTGTGCCTGTCGCCCTACCAAACCCAAAATCTACAAAAAGTACCCTAAGGGAGGAAAGAGCTCCCCTCGTCCTCCCACAACCTCCGTGTTTACTGCAAGTAATTATCTAAAGTCAGTCCGAGTCAGTCCGGTTCCGAATACATCAACCTTGTTCATCCCGGCCACTGTCCCCGTCTACGGCAGTGTCCTCTTCCGTGCGTCGTCGAGGCAGAGCGTCCAGCCATTCATCCGCCATGGCAGGTGACTCAAAGAAGAATGTTCGGTCTTCAAACACCACACGTAGTCTGGCAGGGAAGAGCATGGCGTATTTCAGGTCCCTCTCCCGAAGCCTCCTCTTCACCCCCAGGAAGCCCTGCCGCTGCCTCTGTACCTGCTGGGTGAAGTCAGGATAGAAATTCACTGACGCGTTCTGGAAGGGGACCGGGCCCGTTACCCTCGAGGCCTGCAGGATGGCGTCCCGGTCTCGAAAATGAAAGAGCCGGGCGACGATCGGCCTCGGTGTGGCTCCCACCTTGGGCCGCCCACCAGGCACTCTATGGGCCCGCTCAACTGCGAAGAACTTCCCTAGACCCTTAGGCTGCAGATGATTGAGCACCAAGTCCTCCACGAGCAGGTCCACTGAGATCTCGTCCGAGGACTCCGGGACCCCGATAATGCGCACGTTGTTGCGCCTGGCCCGGCTCTCGAAATCCTCCAGCCGACGGGCTGCGAGATCATGCTCGGTCCGCAACTTACGGACCTCGGTCTGCAGGTCCGAGACATCATCGGCGAGGCCCGTGGTCTTGATGTCCAGGGATTTGACCCGTTCATTTGTTTTGCCCAAGTCCGCGCGGATCAGATTAACATCCACCAAGATGGTATCCACTTTGTGCGCCAGGGCATCAAACTGTCTCCCAATCGAGGTCTGCAGCCCATCAAGTGCACCCATGACATCCTGCAGTGAGAGCTCCGGGGCCAAGGGTGAAGCAGTCTTCTGTGTATCCGGGGACTGGCTCGGTGCACCCGGTGACCCCTTCTGCTGGGCATAGCGGTCCATGTTATTGGCTTGAGTGTAGGCTCCCCGCCTGGTGGCCTTGGGCTTCGAACGATCCACCTCTGCTTTGCCCGACATGGTGGGCTCGAGCAGGTCGGGTCAAACAGGACTGCCCTCTCTCAGCGAGAGAAAGCAAGAGTGCTCCGTCTTACGATGGGTCGCCAGTGTGGCATGCAGAGCGTCCAAATGATAATAAAGCAGACGCGAGCACTCCCTGGGCTGGGCAGACAAAGGGCGAGAAAGTGAAAGTGAAAGGATAGGGACCTCCGTCCGGCAGTTCACACCTCGCCTGGCCGCTGTTGTTCAATTAGAGGTCGGGCATCCTGCCAACTCGAGCCCCTGGCATCCCTCGGAGATGGGCCTCAATCTTCCGCCATGCATAACTCCGGTTCCCGGTGGGCGATTCGACCTCGGGTGGCATCGATCGCCTCCCTGACAAGTCATCTACACGATGCCATGCATACAAACAGGATTATATACAGGATAGATGACGGAGGGCACGAGGGTCTCGGGAGCTCAAAGCTCACGCGGCCATCTTGGTCAAGCGCTAGGCTCCTCCCCCCCTAGTAGGATTATTAAATGGGGGGACAGCAAAGGCTCTCGATGTCCAAGGTGTCAACTAAAGGGGGCCGACATTGTACACATTTTCACTACCTACATGTCATTAACACCTATAAAGAGCCAGATCACAGAATTTGTTAATGGCAAATTACATATTCAAGTATCCCTGACCCCTGTTGTAATTCTTCTGGGAGTCGCAGCTGGTGAAAGATTGTCAAGAGGAGGGTATTGGTTTTTCTCACCATGGCTATTTTCTGATTATGCATTGCTTTGGCATGGCTAGATAAAAGCCCACAAGTTTTTCAACATTGGTTTTCCTGAATGTTAGTAACCTGTAATCTGGAAAAAGCAATTGTTTCAAAAAAGGGGATTCATAATAAAATGAAGGGTTTCAGGCGGTGGAGGCCGCTTACAGATTGGATAGACTCCAGGAGCCTTGACAGTCATGCACGGGGCACTTTGTAGTATCTGTTTTTCTTTTTTTTTACTTTTCCCTTTGGTCCTAAGGTCCAATGTTCCTCCTATGGTTAGGCTGTTACTAAGTTATAAAATATGATCTGAACCACAGTTATGACATGACTAGTCGTAATACTGTAGCATTGGGGGGTAAGGGATGAGAGAGCAAACTGGGGGTAAAACAATGTTTATATTTTTCTTTTGCTTGATTGACATTTGTAACATGAATTATTGCAATGAAATCATGTATTCAAAATATTTTTTTTTAAAGAAAGTGAGTTGTGGGTTGACTGGGGTGTGAGCTACAGTCAAGCAGCAACCCCAATCCTAGTCAGGGCAAGAAGCAAGGAAACCCTAAATTAGCCTGTGCTCACCCTCTGGTAGCTTGGCACAGAGCAGTCAGGCTTAACTTAGAGGGAATGTGCAATACTTCAAACAGCAAAACAATGAAAACACCACACAAAAAGATTCCACACCAGGTTTGAAAAATGGAACCTAATTTATTAAATATAACAAGACCAAAACAACAAAAATCCAATAGGGAGAACTTGTGATATGAAATTTTAAAGAATAACAGCATAGCACTTAGAAGTAATAAGCACATACTTGGGATATCTGGTCACGCCGAACCAGGATAAAGTCAAAAGTTCAGGCTGACTGCAATGGATCGCGGGTCGGATAAGATACCCAGTGAGGCCAACTGAACAAAAGTACCTTAATCCTGGCTATGATGACGTCGAAGATGCAGGGCGCGGCCGAAGTGGTGTGTCAGTGTCAATCCACACACTGGCGGCAATGCGTCGGTCCTGATCTGTGCAGTAGCAGACGATGCGTCAGCTCCTATAATTGATGAGCTTCAAAGCGGTAAGTTGGTAAGTTGGAAGTCTTTTATGTCCCTAAGATTTCAGATCAAGAGGCTAGCCAGCTAGCAGTTGGAGTCAATTTGCGTTCAAGTGATGCAGGTCCAGGCACTCACCTAGGCAGGGGAACAGCAGGCACCACAGCAAGGCAGGAGTCCAGAAAAGCACCAGTCCAGCAGAGTGGCAGTCCTTCAGCAGCACAGCAGTCCATCCTGGCAGGGTCTTCACAGGTCCAGAAGTGTACTGAAGTCATGGTGTCAGAGGTCCATTACTTATACCCAGTTGGGCCTTTGAAGTGGAGGAGATTTCAAAGACACATGTTTGAAGTGCACAGAGGTCATCCTTTCCTGCCCTGGCTCCAGACTCACTAGAGGGAGGAATGCAGCCTACAGGGGGCAGGACACAGCTTGTTCAGGTGTAAGTGAGGCTGGGTCCACCTCCTCCCTCCCACCTTCCCAGGATGCCCCATCAAGTCACACCTAAGCTCCCATTGTGTGGTGCTTTATAGGGGGAGTACACCAAGCCCAGCTGTCACCCTCCCAAGACTGATCAGAGACCGGCAGTAGTCACCACATAGCTAAAGTAAGAAAATGTAAACTTTCTAAAAGTGGCATTTCCCAAATTGTAAATTAAGATCCGACTTCATCATAAATCAGGATTTTAAATTAGGATCCTACAGACACCAGACTTGAGGGTTCTATCTCTTCCCAATTTGGAAATTACACTTATAAAATGTAATAAGGTAATCCCAATGTTATCCTATGGGAGAGATAGGCCTTGCAATAGTGAAAACTAATTTGGTAGTTTTTCACTACTAGGATATGTAAACCTTAAAAGTACATGTCCTGCCGTCTAAATACATTTCACCCTGCCTTCTGGGTTGTTTATGGCCTACTTTAGGGGTGTCTTATATGTAAAAAAAGCAAGATTTTGGCCTGGCGAAAGGTTTATGTTGCCAGGTCGACATGGTAGTGTAAAACTGCACACACAGGCTCTGCAGTGGCAGGCCTGATAGATGGTTAAATGGTTACTTCAGTGGGTGGCACAATCAGTGCTGCAGGCCCACTAGTAGCATTTAATTTACAGGCCTGCGGTATAGGGGGTACTGCTTTACGAGGGACTTATAAGTAAATTGAATGTGCCATTTGGGGATGAACCAACGTTACAATTTTTAGGGGAGTGCACATAAGCACTTTAGCACTGGTTAGCAGTGCAAAAGTGAACAGAGTCCTAAAGCCAGCAAAAATGAGGTCAGAAGAGTGGAGGAGGTAGGCTAAAGTTGGAGGAAAGACCACCCTAAGGCTGTCAGGTCTAACACAATACAAGTCCATGGACAAACCTATAAACATCTGTACAACTCCAGTTCTCACCTCCAACACAACAAAACAACTCCACCCCGGTATTCAGACAAAATATGGAAATTAAAATAACTTCAGGCATAAATATTGAGTTTGAAATATCGTCTTTCAGAAATATTGTGTGCAAGAATATGGATTTTAAGTTAAGCAATATCGATTTTAACAATATTGAAATCATTAATTTCATTTACAAAAATATAGTTGTTAATAATATTGTTTAAAAAATATTTTTATGTATTTTAGTATATATTTTAATGTGATATACTATGAATTATTTATATTATTATTGTTAATGTTTTTTATTATAGTTTTTGCAATTTTTAGTAATTTTGAAATTTCATTTAATAATGCTTTGTAATTTTTAGTACTGCAGTGGGTTGTGGGGCTTATAGAGGTACAGGGTAGGAAGTAAATTAAATATAATTAATTAATAATTATTTTTAAATTAATATTAATTATTTAATTTCTAATTATTTATGCCAATTGAATAATTGTTTTTTTTTTTAGTTAAGCGTCAGGTGCGGGTTGTGGGTTTTGTTAGGGTATAGGTTAGGAAGTAAATTAATTATGATTCATTAATAATGTTTTTAAAATTAATATTACTTATTTAATGAATATATTCATTTATGTTAATTGTATAATAAAAACATTTTTTAAGTTAAGTTTCAAGTGTGGGTTGTAGATTTTGTAGGGGTGTGCGGTGGGAAGTAAATTCATTATAATTAATTTATAATCCATTTTTATTTAATATTAATTATTTAATTGGTAATTATGTTTATTAATTGTATAATTCATTTTTGTAAGGGTAAGTTTCAGGTGCAGGTTGTGGGTTTAATGGGAAGTAAATTAATTATAATTAATTATTAATTCATTTTTAATTCATATTAATAACTTAAATGGTAATTACTTGTGTATATTTGTTAATACTTTTTTGGGGTGTGTGTTGAATTTGTATGGGTAAAGGGTGTGTAGGATTTTATTTTCAAGTATTAATAAATAATGTACATTTATAATAATTATTTTAAATATTATTAATTATGCAAAATGTGTTAATAAGATATTGTTTAAGTTATATATTTGGCGTGAGTTATTGCATTTGTAGGTGTAAAGGGTGAGAAGTTAATTTGATACAATAAAATATTATTAGTTAATTATTAATAATAAAAGCCTAATGACAATGTCAGGTGGACTTACGTCCATCTGACACCGTTGCGGTGTCAGGACCGACCGACTTCTGCCGGTCATCGGTCCCGACACCGCGATTACAATGCGACCGCATATGATGCGGTCGCACACTCCCTTTTGTCTATGGGAGGTTGTGCTGCAACCTTAGACCAGCCGTAGCACAACCTCCCATAGACAAATGGGAGAATCTGTTCATCCCTGTACCGCGTGGCAAGAACCTCAAGGTGCCTGCCACACGGTGCAGGGATCAACAGGGGTGCACCATAGGTGCCCCCTCGGCCCCTACCTGGAGGTCGCAGGGTGAAGGGGGCCCTGCTAGGGGCCCCTAATGTCACTTTTCGACAGGCTTTCCATGTCGTTCTTTCCGACATGGAAAGCCTGTCGGAAACTGACATTGTAATCCCTACGGCAGAAATGCCATCCATAAGGTTTACGTGCTTGTCTCCAACTGGCTGACGTGCTCCTTGAGCCCATTTGAATCCAGCTGGAATGACCTGCCAGTTTCACTTTCGACTGCTTGCATCGTAATGCGACGGTTGAAACTGAAACCGTGATGAAGGCACGGAAAGCCTCCGACCTTTGGTCACAGGATTTTCGACTCTAATTGTAATGAGGGCCTTAATGTTTAATTGTAATTATGTAAATCATGCTATCAAGATTTTTTAAATGTATATATCAGGTGTGGCTTGTTGGTTTTGTATGGTTAAAAGGTGGGAAGGTAATTAAATATATTTATTTTATTATTAGTTAATTATGTGAAATGTGTAAATATTATAATTTTAAGAATACATTTTAGATGTGTTTTATACTTTCCAGAGGTATAGGGTAGACAGTTATTTAAAAATAGTTAATTTTCTTTTTGTATTATTCTTGTTTATTGTATGTGCTAATTGTGTTGTGCTTTTTAATTGTAAATAACATTGTATTTATTGGTGACTCTAGTAGGCGAGATAATGACAGAGTGGTCTTTGATAGTAGTTTTTTCTGGAGTGAGTAATACAATGAAAAATAAATAGAAATTGGAACGTTTTAAACAATGAACAATCTGATAAACTACAGAAACCTTTGTCTGCTTATCGTAAAAATATGAATTTGAGGAATAAACTGGTGCACATGCATAGGGAAGGAAGAATGAAAATACAAACAGAATTCAAGAGAAGGGCTATTTTAGGGTTGTAATTTTTGTAATCAGTGTATTAGGGATATCAATTTCACGTGTCATAGAGTTACCTTAAAAACACTCCACTTTGCAAAATGTTAAAGTAAGAATGTATTAAAGTTTTATATAGCGCGGGCTCGACCCGAAGGTATCAGAGCGCTTTACATGAGCACCAGGTACGTTACAGATGGGCACATTCATCTATCTATCTATCTATCTATCTATCTATCTATCTATCTATCTATCTATCTATCTATCTATCTATCTATCTATCTATCTATCTATCTATCTATCTATCTATCTATCTATCTATCTATCTATCTATCTATCTATCTATCTATCTATCTATCTATCTATCTATCTATCTATATCTATATTCACTTAAAAAACCATAGGTTTCACACATGTTATAGTTAGGTGGATATTTCACTCGTAAAAAACCAATGAAATTCCCCCGTTATAGTTAGTTGAGATAACTATAATTCGCGAGCCCGCAATCCTCTGCTCATGACGTCACATATTACATCACTCATGACATGGTCAGTGGCATCACTCATGACATCACTGATGACATCATCCTTGTGATAGAGTGGCGGTCGCGCGAGTTATAGTTATCTCAACTAACTATAACGGGGGAATTTCATTGGTTTTTTATGAGTGAAATATCCACCTAACTATAACATGTGTGAAACCTAGGGTTTTTTAAGTGAATTTGCAAGGTTTTTTAAATGCTAATTCCTAACTATAACGTGTGTGAAACCTATGGTTTTTTCAGTGAATTTGTACGTTTTTTTAAATGCTAAGTTATGTATGTATGATAATTTTTTTTATATATTTATTTTTCAATAAACTATGTATTAAAAATGTTGGTTATTTTTTTTATGGTTTTTCACCGTGCGTGCACCGTGCGCGCACTGCCGCGTTTAAAAAAAAAAAAAATTGAATGTTTTTTTCTGCCTTCGGGGTCATTCAGGGACCCCCTGACCAAGGCTAGGGGGTCAGGAACTCTCTACCCTGCCCCCTTTTCACGTTCGCCAACTTCCTTTTCCACTCTCGCACTGAAAACAAACAAAATGGCGGCCGACACTTCCTGATTTCGACCGATTCGAACGTTGACTGACATGTAACAACCAATCAGAATTACGCTCGCGCACGTTAGGGTGCGCGCACGGTGCACGGCTATAGATATGTATGTGCGTTTAACTGCAATTTTCTCAGGAACTACTGAACAGATTGACTCCATATATGCAAAAGGCACATCCCTAACCTGAGGACTACCTCTCTGCCAAATTTCAAGTAATTCTGTTCAACCGTTCGGGCTGTACCTTCGACTAAAGTTTCTATGGGAAAATGCATGGGGAAAACGCGTTTTGGGACCCCCCTTTTTTCTCGGCCCCCGCTTGACGAATCCCCCTGAGACTTTCAGGGTAGGAGCTGAGCGGAGCGCCCCATTAGTTTTGAAAATTTCGCGAAGATTCGTCAACCGGCGCCAAAGTTATTCTAAATAGAATTTTGAGATTTCCTATGGAAACACGGTCCTAACTATAACTATCTACTGGCGACCGCCAGTAGATAATATATGGATATATATATATATATATACATATATATATATATGTATATATATATATTCGTGAGAAAGGTGCGTGTGAGCACCAAAACACTTTGGCGCTAAACATGCTTTACTTGCACCAGAGTGCCGTGAAGTCTGTTCATTTGGGTCGAAACGTCTACAGATATTCCAACATATAGTGCTCGGCGAAGCGCTGTAAGCGCGCACCACCGGCGATAAGGCTGCTTGAGAATAACTCGCAGAACGCAGAGGAAAATATATACACACACATATGCATATATACAGATGTATGTATATATATATATATATATTATATATATCTATCTATATATATATAGATATATATAATATATACAGACAGACAGACAGATAGACAGACAGATGGGTAGATAGATAGATAGATAGATAGATAGATAGATAGATAGATAGATAGATAGATAGATAGATAGATAGATAGATAGATAGATAGATAGATAGATAGATAGATAGATAGATAGATAGATAGATAGATAGATAGATAGATAGATAGATAGATAGATACAGATATAAATAAATCTACTCAACTACATTTCTCGCTTTTTAAATGACTAAATGCAATTTTTGTGAATTGGGCCCAGTGTGAGGAGGGTACATATTATGCATATATTTTATAACACATTTGACTGAAAAGAATACCAATTACATGACATTTTTTAGCACAATGTAAGAAATATGTAGCTGCATTCTGAACTACAAATAAAGCATTATAATTATTTACCATTTACTACATAAACTGTCCTCAGAATGCAGCCATATTGAATTACCACCACATTTTCTGCTCCTGAAATCGAAATCACTTAAGTACTTGCTACAATGTACTGCACTGATTTTGTTAGTGAAAGATGCGCACCTTTGGGCCTCTTCACAAAGAGAATGCTAGTAATAAGAGCGCTGACATTACCCTGAAGAAGAGATTGACATAATCAATATATACGTTTTGCAGCAAAATGAGCAGGTACATAAATGGCTCCCAATAAACCGATTGAGGTCACCAAAGTGGTAAGTGTGTTGGAGTGTAGATAATTCGCCATAAGAGACAGCAGAAAAACATTTCAGGGCAAGTAGAGGCATGTCAAATACAATCTGTCAGGATGCAGATTCTCATGACCTAGACCCTGGCAGATGTATACACCACTCAAGCAGCGTGTTGAATCATCCACACCCAGACACTGCTTGAACTGGATATTCCGGGTGGTGCCCCGTAGCAACTGCTACCAGACCCGGGTGGTGGGTGGTAGCAGAGGTTGGGGGGACGGAAAAAAAACACAAAAAAACACCGGTGATGGCCAGACGGCCGCCACCTCTCCTTCATCTTTTTATTCCTGACTCTGATCCTGCAGCAGGATGCAGGAAGCAGCTGGAAGCACTCGTATCCCAGCCTTCCGATAGCCAATCACAATGCTGCACTGAAGCATTGTGATTGGTCTGAGCGCCGTAGATCGGCGCTCAGCTAGGGAATGGGGGCCTGGGCATGTTCTCCCCGCAGGCTGTAATACAGCATGCATGGAGAAGATGCAAAGTGCTCATGACTGTTTGACTGGAGCGAGAGTGGGCAAATCACTCCTGCCCTGCTCCTCTGTTGTCGAAGCAGCCCGCCCCAAACACAAAGCTGCAGCAGAAGGAAACATAAAATGATAATAACATAAGTTATTATCATTTTATGTTTCCTTTACTTCACTGCTGCGATGCAGTGGAGCTACGCACCTCTGCCTTAGTGGAGGAGCCGCCAGTTGTGGTGCCACATTTATGTGAAGGACGGTCGGCAATGAGTTTGAATGTGCCTGTGGTGACACGATTGACCCTGACTCTTGGTCATCTTTCAGTCATTTTCCTTAGCTATACTTTACTCAATATGTTTTGTCTGTACTCATCTTTTAAGGGTGTGAGATTCAATATATATTGCTTGGCTAACACTAGAACAAAATAGTCTTTACCTAGACTACAGTCAGAAATGTGGAGACACAATCAACAATCTGTAAAGGCACCTCGATTGGCTTCTTTAAATGAAGTAACATTAATAAACCAAAGTTTAAAAGCCTCTGTAGTGCATATAGTAATTTGCCACCGTATTAAAACCACAAGAGGGACCAAAAAGAACCTTGAAGTACCTGGTTCAGTCCTCAAGCTAGGTAGACTTCACTGATTTCTCCGGCTCATTCTTATTGGTAGATTCTCGTATAGCGGTGAAGTCTCACAAGTGCCAATCTCCGCCACCTCCACTTAACCGCCATTGGTACTGTGATCCCCAGTCTCAGTCTATATGCTTCTACTTGGATGCAGCCAGCTACTTGTCCTGTACGGGAGAGATCCGTTACATCGTGGTCTTCACACAGCAATACGTTTACAACGCAGGCATTACAACGCAAGTCGTTACAATGACTTGCGCTGGATGGCGCTATACACTAAGGAATAGTATGATTTCTATTCAAACACCTTCCCTACTGCTACGTAGGCTGGAGTTGGAATAGTAAATCATACTATTCCTAAGTCCAGTGCCCTCCAGCGCAAGTCGTTGTAACGACTTGCTTTGTAATGCCTGTGTTGTAAACGTATCACGGTGTGAAGACCGCAGTGTAATGTAATATATTCGTGCTGTACTCCCTTGTCGAAGGTGCCATGTCAGAGTCTGCCCTGGCCACCTATGGTTGAGGAACTACTATAGATTTATGAAGTTACAGAGCAGTAACAGGCTAACCAGGGCAATACGATGTCTGCTTTCAGGGAACATAAACGTGTCGCATGTTAGACATGGCAGTCCTGGGCTGAAAAAGAGGTAAATCCTCTATTATCAACACTGATTCCTTTGGGTTTAGCACCAAAGCTCTGCTTTGAAGGTTTGATGCTGGTAGAGAAAAAAAAATTCAGAGTAGGCCGCGTCAAAATGGAGGAAGGTTCAGCATTGGACTGTGTGAAAGGGTTTTTGCCCCACGGCAGTTGCACTTTCAGCACAGAGGTACACTCCAGGCAGACAGGGATCACTAGAAATAGTGGGGGGCTGTACTCTCCCAGGATGCCAAGGCACGGATTTTGCTGACTTGACACGTTGGAGGACCTCTTGTCACCCTCTAAATAAGGACATCAAAACATTTAGACTTTTTAGAGGGACCTTGAAAGGATTAGATTTTGATTTGAATAAAAGATGAAAAAACCACAGAGGGAACACTGATGTATGAGAAAACATGCAGTCAGATAGAGAATAAGAGAATTCCATCAGGCTAGTCAGCAAGAGAGTTAAGGAATCCTGATCATGTACGTGTTCCATGAGAATGGTCTGTTCTGGAACACTCATGCCAGGATTCTATGAGTGGAAGTTGCACTTGCGTCCCTGCAGTGCACAATGCTGTCATCAATGATGGCAGTTCAGTTGTCATAAATAATATTATCAATGATGTCCCAAAACATGTTGTGAGTATTGTAATATGTGAGGTCATACGCAGTGCATGGTGAGCGAATGAGCTATAGTTACTTGAAATATTTAATAACTGTTGAATTTCAGTTTAATTTTTTTTTTAAAGTTACGTTTAAACTGACATTTTCACCTAACTATAACGTTACTCCAACCTTTGTTGTTGTAGTCAATTTCTGAAGGTTTTTTGTAATGCAAAGTAAGACATTATTATCAGACTTAACGATGACATCACTTTAACACTTGTTTTTTCAGTGCATTTCTAGTTTTTTTAACATAAAATAATATTGCCAACTCCCCGCACCATTGACATCCTTTTCCCATTGGTGGCAGCCTCCCTTTAAAAAAAATGTAACAAAGAAATTCTGTTGCAGGAGGCAGCACATTTCCTGTACTCTCCAGGGACAGCCAAACACATTTTATCTAAATGTGGCCCCTGGGGTCCCTCTGCCACCACCCCCAACAAGGTCCAGGTGGTCATGGTACCCTATACCTACCCTGCTCCTTTATATCTTATTTTCATTTAATGTACATAAATGTCGGGTACAACATTTCTCTTGATGTCGCAGCCAGCCAATTAGTGTGTGAGCTCGCGCAGGAGTTCATAAGAGCTTTTTGCTCCTGTGCGTGTGATGCAGCCAATGTAAAAAAAAAATAGTCCAGCCAATTAGATCACTCTATTATTTGAAGATGAGTGATAGTGGGACTCTCCTGAGCATCCAGAAAACCCAATCGTACAGATATACAAAGTTGTTTACCCTTAATTTCTTAAAAACTAGTGAACGAATTAACACCAAATCACAAAAAGCACCCTTTCTGGACCAAGATCTAGCGTTCTGCCAAATTTGGTTTAACTGAGTTTTGACTGTAGCTGTGTTTAATTTTCCCATGGAAAAAGGAATGGGAAACGGGCATTTTGAGATCAGCACCCGCTTGCCTGGTCACCCAAACTTGCCAGGAATGGCTGAGGTGGATGAGACCTTATTCCGGAACTTTTTGTGAAGAGTCATCAAACGGCACCGAAGTTAAAAACAAACAAAAAATGTGTTTCCTATGTAAATGTGGTCGACCCATGAAACCTTGCAGACCTATTCTTACTTCTACATTGCAAAGTTTTATTGTGATTTGACCAAGGGGGTGCAAAGATAAGTTTTTCCCCAATGCATTTTCCATAGTTTTTTGCATTGGGCATAGCACGAAACCGGCTGATCGGATCAACATAAAATTTGGCAGGATTAGACGTTATGGCTAGCAAATGATCCTCTCCAACACACAACCCTATGCCACTAAACTGTATGCCAATCCATTATGCTATTCCATTTTCTGCAACTCCACTTTTAGCCACTATACTGTAGACTACTGCAATATATGGTATTCCACTATACGCCACTCCACTGTCACCACTGCACTCTATGCCACTCCACTCTACGCCACTTTATTCTAAGCCACTCCAGTCTACGCCACTGCACTTTACGCTAGTCCCCTTCACACTACTTCACTCTTTGCTATTCCACTGTACGCAGCTCGACTCTCCCCACTACACTACACTATTCACTCTATGCTACTCCACTCTAAAGCCATTCCACTCTATGCCACTCCACTCTAAACTATTCCATGCTACGACACTACACTCGACAACATTCCACTCTTCGACGCTCCACTCTATGGCACTCCACTCTATGCTATTTTACTGTCTGCCATTACACTGTATCTCACTTCACTGTACTGTGGTCCACTCTACGCCACTGCACTCTACACTACTCTGCTGTACCCAGTTACACTCTACCACACTGCATTCTAAGCAACTCCAGTCTTTGATATTCCACTGTACGCCATTCTATTGAATGCCACTCCATTTTACACCACTCTACTCTAACACTCCACTGTATGCTAGTCCACTCTATACCACTCCGCTGTGCACCAATCCACTGTGCCGCACTCCCCTGTACAACACTCCACTCTACATTACTCTACTCTACACCACTCCACTGTACACTGTTCCACCATACACCACTCTACTGTACCACATTCCACTCTATGACGCACCACATTACAACACTCTTCGATAGGATACTGTACCACACTCCACTTAATGACACTCCACTCTACGTCAGTAAACTGTACAATTGTTAGGAAATGTTTATTCTATCTAAACAAACCAAACGTAAACTATAGAAACATTAGAAATTATAAAGTGATGGTTCTAACTTACATATAAATTCATGCACCACCTTCAAATTATTATAAGACGTGCACATCCATACACAGTCTTACAGTCTCACTCACCACACTACATTAACTATTATACTCTTTTCAGAAGCAGTGGTGGATACACGCACTAGATCAGGATCTGGTGCAGGCAATTTACACTAAAACAGAAATGTGAGAATTTGGAAGAGCTATATAAGAAAGAGCTCAATATGTGGTAGTCTCCCTTCAGAAATATATTGATGTGCCAGGGTGCCACATAGATTGAGAGGTTTTACTGTTACATCGTATGAGGACCCAGACTCTGAACTATTAGAGGAGTGGGCTGCCAACTCAGAAATCTGTTTAATGCCATGCTGAAACTTCTAGTAAAATATTTTTGGTGGGATAAAGACAAGATATTACAAGAGATATCATCCCTAACAGGGGAATTGTAAAAACATGACACAAGGGAGAACTTTAATTAGTTTCGTGACACAATGAACAGGAGACTCAAATGTGTGCAAGCTTTATTGTGACATTAGGGAATGAACCACACCCTCAAGAGAGAGTAAACACATCCTTAAACACTTCTGTGGCACATTAGATTATATTTTCTACATACTGGTATGCCCATGTGCAAACGCTATGTATGCAGTACTATTCATCCTATCAAAAATTAGTATTAGAGCACATGAGAGCAATACAGAAAAAAGATGGTCATTATTGGTTGGTGAGTCATTTCATGATTCAAGACAAAAATGATTGCAGTAAGCTTGTATTTTTCGCCATTGCAATGGTGGGGATCAGAAATTTTTGTCGAGGAGATTAGAATCCAAACTTTTGATAGAAGTAGAGACCAAGGCACCACAAGGCCTTGATATTGAAGAAGAAATCAACATACACTTTAGCAAGTCATGAAATTTTACTGAACTTTTTAGAACATTCTCTGCTAATTGTGTAGTGTAATGTGTTTGTGCATATTGTACATGTGTATTTTTTAACAGTTTTTTTTTACATAGGTAGCTGATGGAGAACCGTTATGGATTTCTAGAGTCTCCGAAAGCAATGGAATTGCTTATTTTATTGTTATATTGAATCCACTTGGGCGATATATAAGCTTTGTGTTAAGATGAATTATTTTACAGTAGAGTGCACTGTATGATATTTGAGGGCATAAGAATGTATCATTGATGGTTGGGTGCACTATTGAATTTGGGGTTCTCCCTGATGACCCTCCTGTGCGCTGTTCACTACTCCCTGTCTGTGCAATGGCTCCTGTGTCTGATATTTGTTTTCTCATCCTAAATGTCGGAAAAATGCACACTGCCAGTAAACACTGAGGGACAGATTTATATCAGACTTGCGCCACTGTTACGCCGCCGTTGCGTCACTTTTGTGACGCAGCGGCGGCGTCAACCCTGCGCCACGTTGCGCCCTATTTACATCGTGACACATCTATGGAGATGCGTCACGGTGTAAGGCCCTGCGCCACATTAAACCTGCGTCAGGTTTAATGTATGCAGGGTGGGCGTTCCATCGGAAAAAGCCACGGAAAAGTGACTCAGTGAAATCTATAAGATTTCACTGAGTCACTTTTCCGACGCTGCTTCGTCAAAACCCTGCACCTGCTTGAAGCAGGCGTAAGGCATGACGCAGCATGATAGGTATGGGCAGCCCCTAAACATTGCTGGAGTTGCGTCGTGCTTGCGACACGACTCCAGCAATGCGCTGCCTTACGCCATCAGATGCGTCACGCATCTGTTTATCCTTGCGCCACGATGCGCTGCATTGTTAATACGGCGCATCTGTGGTGGTGCAAGGGTAAACTTGCGTGACGCATATTTCCTGGTGCATCCATGCTGATTAGCAGGGATGCGCCATGAAACATAAATCTGCCCCTATGTGTTCTCCTCCTATGTCAAATGCCACAATAGTCACTTAGAAAGCGACACACGAGAGTGGAGCTGGAACGCTTACACAAGCATTGGAGGGGCCTGATTCATGCCTTCACTTACTTTGCTAATGCACAGGGTATCATGACTTTGATTCGACCCAGAGTTCCATTTCAGGAAGTAGGCATGACTATAGTTAAAGAGGGGTGGTACGTACTCCTTGAGGGCCGCCTGAACGATCGACCAATGCTAACCTGGAGCATCTGTGCCCCCAATACAGATCAGAATGTCTTCCACTGTTGTAGCTCTAAGACAGCACCACCATGGGTGTTGGGAGGTGACTAAAACTGCATGCTCGACCTTGCTTTGGACAGATCCCACCCTTCCTTATTTCACTCCCCCGTACACAGAGGCAGACAGTTTCCAGATCTGGGTGCATACCTGGTTGCTTATGAATGCATGGCAGCCTCAGCACCCTAGGGCCCGGCTCTACTTCTTTCACTCAATACCTGATTAACCTCAGCATGCACCTCGACCGATTCTGTTGCTCTGTCTCCCTGATACCTCTTGTCCAAAACTGAGATTATCTGGGACGCATTGAATCAGATCATGACGCCCATGTGATGGACCTCTATTGGGCACCCCTATTTCCAATGACACCCACATGGAAGTTCCAGGGGGACTGCGTGGAGGACCCTGTCTTCTGAGACGAACAGGGCGACCATATTCGGCGACCATATTCGGCGGCACTTTGTCAAGAACCCTGACACAGCTTCTATCAGGGTGCTGGATTTGGCCACTTTTGAAGTGGTGACAAGAGGCATCTGCATTCAAAGATAGTGGGAATACACTGGACTTTGACTAGGGACATAGTAGACACTGAGAAGCACCTCGCCAGACTGGGTAAAGTAGCAGACCGTGACCCCTCACTTACCTCACAACTCAAGATGCCAAAACCACCTACCCCACCCTCCTGTAGGGCCTGCAATGCTACAATTTTATAGCCCATGTAGCCAACGTCCACAGAGAGGGTTACAAATCAGGCAGACTCCTCACCTTGCTGATCAGACAAGTCCTCAACCCACTCTTTTATGGAAGTGGCTACTCTTTCGGGTGCCACCGTCCACACTCAAAGTAACATTCTGCAGGCCTTTTATGTTTATTACTCCTCCATCTACCAGAAATCACCGGACACCTCTGAGGCGCACTCAAATGCGTTATTATCAGACATTACATCCCCAGGCATCGCCGCTTCCACTAGGCTTTCCTTAGCTGCTTCAATCACGTCTGCTGACATGGCGCAAGCCAGGATCAAAACACCAGGGTGGACGGCTGGTCCTTGTAGTACCTTTTCCTCATCCCTGGCTTTCCATCTTGATGAAATGTAGGAGGAGACCTTGTGCTCCGGTGAGCTCCCATACGCACTCTGGGAGTCCCTCCTAGTCTCCTTCACTAAACGAGACAGAGATCCCACACAACTTACATCCTATAGACTCATTGCTGACTATCCAATTTTGGACGAGATCCTAGCAAATAGATTTCCCCAGGTTCTCCTGGAGCTCGTCCATTCTAACCAGAATGGGTTTGTCCTTGGACGCAGCACCTCCCAGAACATCCGTCACTATTTCCATGTGCAGGATCGAGTCAGGGGATGGTTCCCACAGGCAGTAGGTCTCATATTAGATCAGGAAAAGGCGATTGACAAGCTTACATGGCATTATCATTTTCCAGTCCTGGCCCACATGGGAATTGGGCCAGGCTCCTTGCTTACAACCATCTGGTGACTGACTAGTCTCTGCCTCCTTTCAGGTGGGCTGTGGGACCAGACAGGTGTGCCTCCTTTCACCATTGCTCTTTGCACTTGGGATGGAGCCTCTAGCCATATGAATGCATGCAGCAAGGTCTTCCACCGGGGCAGTTCCCCATACACATACAACTTAGCCACAAATGTTGTACCCTTAGGGACATCTTGAAGGAGAGAGCACCACACATCCAGTACTACAAGCTATCCTTACCCTAGGCAAGGGCTGTCACCTCTTCCCCTGGCTGTATAAAGCCCTTTGCGGAATGGCAGTTTCCACTCTCACCAACCTGGGGCAAAAGTGGGGGGATACTTGTGAAAGAGTGCTACATGAAAAGTAATGGAAACAGGCTGGTCTCCCATAATTCCCATTTTTCAACAATAGCAAATTCTTTCTATTTCACAAAACACATCTTATTCCTTCCCAATTCAATTGCTATTTCCCCGGGGCACAAATGAGCTGTCCACACACTCCCAAGCCCCAGACGTTGATCTCATGCACATGTTGTGGTCCTGCCCAGCCCTGCAGAGTTCTTGGCAATCTGTGCATACCACCCTGTGTATGGTCACAGAATTGGCAGATATTCACATGTGGGAGGTGTGCTCCTTGTACATTTTTAAGCGTAGAAAATAACAAAAGGTACGCACTTGCTTCGCAGCTCTGAAATTCCTTCTTGCCATACGTATGCTCACTCTCCATAGTAGCGGCATGCGCAGTGCGCAGATGAGGCACAGCTGAAGAAGATGCCCTTCAGTATGAGGAGGTTTGGCATTTCTGCAAGCGACCTATCTCTGCCCAATGTACGCACTTCCTATAGGAGGTGGGGAATGATAACCTTTCTCTATGATCAGAGTTCGCACTATACAGGCGCTCCACATACCCCCCCCCCCGCATGCTGGCGGTCCTCACACTTGTGCTCACTATTGTTCTCTCCTCCAAACTTAGTGTACACAACTTGATACACCTGTCTGCCTGTGCACACACATTTCTTATTTGATTGCTGTGGCCTGTCGCCACCATCTCCCTCGCCCATCTCCCCTCTGTCCAAATTCTTAGTTCTGTTCCCAGTTTGCGACATTGCGGCAGAGTGCATGACACCTGGGTCTTATAACCTTTGTTGCCTTATATGCACTATTCCTTTGCTGATTTTTCCATGTGAGCAGTTTATATTTCATTATTAACGTATTCACCATATTGATGGACACTGTCTATTGCAACTGTTAACTGTACTGTAAAACCCAAAAAAACATTGAAAAATAAATGAGAATGTAATATTGATGGACAGGTTTTTCACTTACTCATATCCACATACTCTGAGGTTCTCATTGATTACATAAGGATTACATAAGGATCTGTCTGATATGGTTTACAGTACAGCAATTTTTCTCTTTGAATAGTCATATTTTGTGGTCTCAGGTATCCTACGTGGCTATTTTTTGCTCAAAATCCATATAATTGTATATTTGGTATGATCACTCGTGTCCTACTATGTTTGGTATATATTTGACGCTCTTTCGAGTATACTTAGCAGGATATATTACGTTATGGGCACGGACACTGGAATTATCTGGAAGGGGAGGGCTAAATTATGCAACGGGGTTGAATAAATAATGCGCCTAACTGTGCAGCATGATGTGGCACATTTTGCAATAGTATTACTTCATTATTTCATCATTTTTGAACTTGGTGACAATCTCTGGGCATTGGTTGCACCTCTTAGTCTCAGTTTAACACCTAAATATAGCAATAAGCAACAGAAAGGTGACCAGTCAAGCTTTGCAAAGGGGCTTCCAGTATGCGGCAACATGTGTCATCCCATGTAGTGTAACTTCTGAAACGTTTTAGCTAGAAACACAGTTTTTAGTTAACATCTTTAGATAATGCGGCAGATGATGGATTATTTGGCACATGCAGCAAATCTATAATTATACTAAAATCGCAGCACCCACACCGTTGCATACTTCCAATGCCCTGGTTATGGGTACACATCCACAGTTTGAGAACATTATTTGACCCATTTCATCTTGTTTCTTAGTTCCTGAGAATTACTGTCTGTTGAACCTGACCCTTTTGCAGATTTTGCCTTCTGTGCTGACCCCGTTTTTTGTTGGCATCAGGACTCTGTGTACTTTTTCCCAGCTAACCAATGGTAAAGTGCTTGTGCTCTCACCCTAAAACACGGAACAATTGCCATATACCTGATTGGTGAATTTAATTTACAGTAAGTCCTTAGTAAATGGTATTACATGTACTCAGGCCCTCTGGATTAAATTCTGCTAGTGGACGGCACCACTCATTGTGCCATCCACTAAAGCATCCCACTCCATTGTACAGAGTTGCCGAACCTCACGCCTCCCATCGCATGAGCACTGTCTCCCAATTGGAAAGATCGATTCCCGATCTACCCGTTTCCCATTCATAAGGTACATGACCGATATCCTTCGGCAACCCCCAATCCATGGTGCCACGCACCATCCTGATTTTAATTGTCACCGCAAGGTTCCTTGTTCGTTTTGCGAACAACACGTTATCTGAGGCAATTTTATTCGGGCAATATAATTGTTTGTCCTGACGATGATCCGATATCCTCTTGATAAGGATCGAAACGCCGTCGACACAGTTGTCAGCCTTACACAAATTATTTATTGTATATAATTTTCTGTGAAGGTGACCCCTTGTATACCAGTTGTTTCGCTATCAAAGTATCTACTAATAGAAACAACCGTTAAACTGCCTGAGCCTTTTTGTACTTCACTGTTTATTTGATATGTAAGTCCTTGGATACAGGCTTGTATCCCACTGTTATTTGATTTACATCCGATGTATTATTGCTGAAATATAATTTATTTAAGATGCCCTGTCCAGCTGGACAGTGGCACAAATATAGCACTGATTGAGGCTATATTCATTGTATTTAAATATTCTTTATTTCTCAGTGACCACTGTCTCCTGTAGCGATCCACTAAAGCATGTCTCAGGCCTGCCACTGCAGGCTGTAGTGCAGCTTTAAACTGCAATTTAGACCTGGCAAAATAAACCTTTTGAACACAAAGGAACCTCACTAGGTTCCAATCAAACTGAAAAGCCACGGCCATTATAGAATGAATCCAATCAATCAAATTTTCATTTATTCAACTTTGTTTTCCTCTTCAGTTACTCCAATGCTTATATATTCTTTTTCCAGGTTTATTTCAATTCATTTTATTCATCCGAATGCCATAGGTAGTTTTGAATCAGAACACAGAAGACGAAAAATCAGTCCGCATGTCACGATTTTATTTAAAAATGTCCCAATGCATTTCGGGAAACTGCCCTTCGTCTACAGACACCACCATCAACATGAATATTGCATCACTCACTTAACTATACAGGTTGTGTTAGTCCATTTTACACTCCATATGTTAAACCTGTATGTGCTACCCACAGAGTAACATTTCATGTTGACCAACTGAATTTCTCTCAATTGGTGATTTAAAATACTAACACTCTTAAAACCCACCAAACCATTTTGAACCAACGTATATTTGTGGTAGAAACCTCCCATGCTTCAAAATATACCTTCCCCTCGTGTACTCGAAACGCTGCCACTGTTACCCCCATTATCATATTTCTCAAACGTGAGCTTACAGTGACATATGCTCAATTGCTTCCATTCTCAAAAGACCCGACCTCACACAGTATCCCACTTGATTGCCGAAAACCAAGGTGCGTTTCACGACCTCTGTAACTCTCACAAACTTGGTAAGTTTATGGTTGTTCCTCCTCCTCCCCCACAGGTGCTCTACTTTAACATTTCTGCCTGAGCAACTATACTAAACAACAGACTTAAAGCGGATTATGCTGGCCCTCATGCTCAAATCAATTACTCACAACTACATATCCCATAACACCTCTCTCCTTCCATGTTAATCATAGATCGGCCCCCGATTGTCAAAAACAATTGCACTTGAACAACTTACGACAATCAGTCCTTCACATAATTTTTAGGCTAAAACTTGCAAATCCATGATTCGTCATGTGTAGTTTGAACAATTGGTATTGGCAAATATACTGTCACCATTACAGTCGATCCTGAAAATAAACCTTTTGCCAGGCCTAAACCGTCCTTCCTTATAAGTCACCCCTAAGCCCTAATGTTTCATAGGGCAGGGTGCATAGTATTTGAAAAGTAGGACATGCGTACTTAATTTTGATATGTCCTTGCAGTAAAAATACTAAATGTGTTTTAAATGTCGTAAAGTCTTCCATCTCTTCCTAACTGAGTTACCTTATTACATTTAATAAGTGATAACTCTGGATTGGGGGCAGATACAAATATACTGTTTACACTCAAATTAATTGCAATTAAAAATCCTCTTTAATGGATTTAAAATCCTCTTTCGTCTAATTTTAAGTCAGAATTCTAAAAAAGTTGGCTTTTTCCTGTCCTAACCCTTTGTGCTTTCTGCCAGTATCCTAGGTCACATGACTGTGAATGGCTCTGCTGTTGAGGTTGTGAACTGCTTTCAGATAGTAATACGAAGGGGGCGTAGATGTGGCCAGTATGTGGACTCCATTGTGCAAGGGTGCCTGTCTCAGTGTTAGGCAGCCAATTGTGCCCCAGTGCATAGGAAAACACTGGGAAGCGTTGTGTTGCTGTAAAAACGATGCATCATTCGACTTTCCTACTGGTGCAGCATGGCACAGCAAGATGGCTTGCAGCACCACGCACTATCATTTTGAGTAAAAATGCCCCTACATGTCAGTACAGCCAAGGGGATGAGTATTGTACATTATGGCCCTGTACATGAGCACTACAGATAATTGCACATCAACATTTTTACTTGCATGTTAAAATGTTTGTGGTGCAAATCAGAACCTCTCCGACTGGGAACGTTGTGGCATGTGAATGTGCTCCCATGCAACACACATGGAGGCTAGCCCACCCAGTTTGAAGTACGAAATGACCGGCCAGGACAGGTGACAACAGTCCATGCACATGGCTCCCAAGCCCCTTCGGGCCTCCCCTCATAGCATGTTCATTGTGGGCTACTGCTCGGCCACTGTAAACAATGCCCTGTCACATGTGTGAGACCAAACATATTTGTAAGTAGCCTGGCTTATTAAGAGCAAGACATATTTGCCACTCAGGTCATGACATCAATGACAGGGGACACTTCTACGAGTTCCAGGTACTTCTGTACTTACCAACAGTCCAGCTAACCTCCATGCTGAGATGATCAATGAGATCCTTCTCCCGGCTCACGAAATCTGCCCACCGGTGCTTAAGTTGATGCAAGCTGAGGCCCACACCAACTATACGATGAAGATTGAGCTTCACTTTGTACCAACGATCCTTACGTTGACAGGTAGGGTACCCCTGGAGGACTTTTCCACCTATGGCTAAAATACATGGGAGGTAATGTTCAATGAACCACAGAAGGCACCCAAACTCATCCTCTCAAAGGTGATGGGACCAGAGACTCCCTGACATCTCACTCCAAAAAAATGAGCAGCCTAAAATCTGTACAACCTTACTATAAAACTACCCCCTACTAGTTAAAACCCCTATAATGACAAACAACCAATATAACACTTTAAAAAACGATAGACAATGACAGGACAAAAGTTACACTTTATAGACACTACAGGGACATCACAGATAACAATATGACCAATGAACACCTCCAAAACCACATGCCGCCAAGAAACACCTCCAGCAATAAGCACAGACAAACACAGTGGAAAGGAAAGTGAAAGTAGATTCACACTACCTGGGTTGCAGCATGGCAGGGCCATGACATCATTCCCTGGGTGGATGCAGCACATTGTCAGTCGCTGTACTGTCTTTTGTTTTACACTATGATTGCCTAAAAGGCCTGGCAATGGACAATGCTATTTTTATCACTCGTTGACTGGGAAGCGTCAGATTTGGCTGAAGCGGCAGCGGAAAAATAATACAGCTCGATGGTGTTGGGTCTTTTTTTTCCTACACTAGAGGTCTAAATCTTTTTGTTTGGTGCTTTGGGATGTGCAATGCATGTAAATATATACAGGAAATGCAGTGTTTGATGTGAATAGTCGAGTTGACCTGCTTACAGTCTTTGCATTTGTTTCATATGTGTATTATAAAATGAACATATGTATGTGTTCATCCTGTTCAGGAATCTATCTATGTATAGTGCCCAAACACTGTAGTGGCATAATGGTGCACCTTACTAGAGGTGCTATGTACGCTAAGTTATTAATAGAAAATGTTGACATTTTATCAGCTTCCACCAGGGATGTAACAGCCTACCACTGCCATGGGGTCAGTGCACCCACATCTACAACTGCTCACCCTACTGCCAAACAGCGCTGTGTCCCAAAGTGGAAGCATCAGGCTGTGGTGAAATTTGGAAGTGTGCAGCAATTGGCTGCACCCGAATGGAAGGGGATGTATTGCCTGTGCCATTTGATTATTATTGTTTGCATTCCATATTAATGGGTCATACCCCACAGGAAAGTGACAATGTCATAATTTGTGTTAAACATGATCCACAATCATGATGATTGTGCTATGGTAGATCTCCATTCATGCCTTGGTGTGACCTCCTACATATGTTTGATAGTAAGGCTATGTAAATCACACCATGACTACACTCTGCATCAAGGCGGTGTTGCTTGTGCATAGGAGTGGATGTTCACATACAACACTGTTTGACTGGCAAAGTATAGTATGTAGCATTTGTCTCTGTAAGATGTGATCACCTAATTGATTGTACATGTGGATACAGTTGTTGTTGTAGCATATTTAGACTGTAGTTTTGGGACTGTGTTCCAGTGCACATACTATGTGGAACACTCCAAGTCATCATACTATGAGTGGCTTGTTCTATCGTTCACAAGTATGAGGCCGTACACATGGCTAGCATCAGGAGAGACCCCCACACAGTCTTTGCACACTATCTACATGACCACACCATGGTCAATGTGGCTAGCAATGGAGGACTATCTGCTACAGGTAGTGGGCATGCACACTAAGTCATTTGTGCCAGTTGTCGGTCAATGCTGTTTGTCACATATAGCTGCATACATTATCTGTGTTCTCAGACGTAACAGGTAAAATGTGAATGTTTAGGTGTTTACTTTGACTAAGGAATAAAAATGCATACACAGTGGTAGTGTTCAGAAATGTATTTACAGATTGAACTTTGTTTGATATTTCATCTTTGTTGGCTATGACTTTTTGCTGAGGCTCCTCATCTTTCATCTCCTCACTGTCCGGCATTTCCTGCTCATGGCTCATTTATCCAGATACCGATAAGCAAAATGCAGCAGACCAAAATAATTTTACACACCATGGGTGGCAAAGAGCAATCTGCCCTCAGATAGGTCCAGGCTTCGGAAGCGGGATTTTAATACTCCATATGTCAGCTCAATGATGGACCAGGTGCAGCATAGGGCATGGTTTTATGTCCAGTGGGCTAATGTTTGTGAGTTCTTGACTGGAGACATGACCCACAGCAGTAGACCATAACTTTGGTCTGCTGCAAAGAAAGGAGGTGTCATACTAGTTAAGAGTCATGACAAGGGATAGCCCTATATTCATTTCCAATTTGTTCTGTGCCCTGCTTGACTCATACACCTTGCTTACAGTTATAGATGCACTATGAAATTGTGTGACATACACGCAAGAAGGGATTGGAAATAGCTGACACTGAGCTACATATAGAGGAAGAGGTGTGGTGCCGCGGCCAGGGCGACTGACTCCGGAATCTGGGGATCACGGTTCGATCGCCGGCGGCAGATTAGCCCAGCACCATGTGACTCTGGGCAATAGCTTGCTTAATCTTCCCAATGGCCCCCAGTGCCTAGAGACCCTTACGGGTGATTGATCACGCTTTACAAATGTGGATTATTATTATTATACATATACAACTCTGCTGCCCTCTGTGATTCACTTACTATTTGCCATTCTGGTGAGAATTCTCAGCAGTAAGGAAAGTGAATTTGCCATTGAGTAGACACATGTCTCACATTCATCTATTGTGTCTATTAAATGGCTACTAATGCCATTCCTCAACTGATACCAGTCAGATTTGACAACATGGAACGGGAGCAGGTGATATGTGTTACTTCAGTCACACATATTTTGCATTGAGATTTGGAGTCAATATTGTTCAATTTACCCCACCATGGGAAGGAGAGTGAGTGGAAACAAATGTGGGACTTGGTAGTATTCACATGGCAGTCCACAAATTCCACTATCGTGACAATAAACAAGGAGTTATAGGTATGAGTCAATTTTTTTACTGTATAGTGCAACTAGTTGACTAAGTATACTATAGGGCCTCAACTCTTGTGGAAAATGTAGGCTATTGTCTTCCACATAATTCAGTGTCTAGGGTTGTGTGGCTGTGCAGGCAGAACAAGTCCTGGATTTCTTCAAGACAGTCACATTATTTCCCTGAGAACTGTATTGTTGGCTGTCATGGGAGATGTAGTTTCTACAAGAGGCTGCATCTTGCCGCACAGTTGGATGCATTGCAGGAATGCTGTTGTGGTTTCTGTACAAATCAAAATGTTGTGCACATAGTATGTGATGTGTGCATATGATGAGTGATATATTTCTCATGGTAGAGCTGATCCTATGACATTCATATATGATCATGTTGCTCAGTTTCACAGTTTCCTAGACCTGTGAAACATTTTCATGCATCTTCACCGTGGGATTTACATCTGAAACACAGGCTAGACACAGGGATTGGATTACTTCAACAGGGTATTTAGAAGCATAATTTTATTAGTTATTGCATTTGTGAGGGTGTTTGACACTATTGAATGCACAAACAGGGCCTCATGTAGCATTTGAAGCCACTAGGCAGCAGTGGATGTGAACTGGCTGACCTGATTTACATCCAAACTGAATTTGTGGATTGCGCCTTTCAGTTAAAATACAGCACATCCACGGTTTGTCCACATTTACAACATCAAATGATAGTTACTGCCACCAGCCCCCCTTGCACCATAGTGCTTGTGTGTCAGCTGAGTGTCCGCACATGACGTCATGCTTTAAGGGACACATTCCAGCACCAATGACATACCATGTATGCAACTTCCTACTTCTATGTGTCATTTGGAAGGATGGACACACAGTTATTGAAATGACAAAGAGACGTGATTCTGTATCATCATTTCATCCCCTTGGGAGGCACGCTATTTGCACACAGTCCCAGGGTCCCAGAACCTAAGTTATGTATAAATTGTGAGTTAATCATTGGTGTTGGATGGGACAGGCCATCGCAAGGCCCATGGTAGATATCCTTAAGGTAGGGTGAATGAATGCTGCATTTTGGTTTGGGTTGCTTTATTGCATACCAATGAAGCCATGCAATGTCATGCAGATAGGCTTTGCATTGCCACATTGATGTGATTTGAGAAGCTGCTCCACCAGAGCATCATGAATAGTGATTGTCCATCAGTACAGTTCTCTTATACTTGTGGCCCACAGTGGCGCAGGCGGTGTCGACATGTGTGAGTTATAGGACTGTGATGAACATAGGTCATGGTGTATGGTGCAAGTATGTACGCCCACACCAACTACGTAAGCACTGTCTCATTCAACCCAAGACTGATCTGTCAACGTATTCCTACATAATTGACTGCCATGTGGTTTGTAATGTGCTTGATGTGTGCTTCCCAAGCAGGTAGGCTATTCCCATAGGTCCTATTATATAAACGCTCATTGACGATGGAATGCCGGAAAATGAATGAGTCATGTGCACTTCCCGGGTACTTGGCAAGGACGTTGATGAAAAGGCCCAGATGGTCCATGATTGCCTACAAGTTATTGGAATAGGTGTGCTTCCTGTTGCAGTAGAAATGGGATGTTTTTGCTGGAGGCACAAGTTGAACGTGTGCAGTCCATTGCCCCCAGTCATGTGTGAAACTTGCAATGGCATAAAAGCCTTGCTTGTTCTCTTGTTGCTGCGCTGGTTTGGGGAAGTAGAGGTACTGGGGCGTGAGGCTTATGATGGCATCCAGAACATTGGGGAGAAACCTGGAGAAGGATGCCTGGGATACTCCTGTCACTCTGGCTGTGGTGGGTTGAAAAGTTGCAGACACCAACAAATGGAGCACAGCTAATACCTTGGCCTGCAGAGGGATGGTGGTGCAGTGCTGCGATGTTGGCTACTGCCTTGGCGCAATCTTGGGCAGGAGGCGGACAATGGACTCTCTCCTGAACCTGTTATGGGCAACGACCTCCTCCTCCCTGAGGACTATGAGAGTTATCCTCTGGTGGTATGTCCACTCCCTTCCCTTGTGCTGCCTCAGTGGTGATGGTGGCGGTAGTCTTCTTGGTGCTCCTAGCAGCAATAGCAGTAGATCCATGGTGTAGTTGAGCTTGCCAAATTGCTTTGGGTCTGTTCTGCTTTTCTACCCGTGTGCCTGCGTAATTTTTAATACTGGCTTTTCCTTAGCGGTAAAAAAATGCTAATAACGGGGCCTAGCAGCAGTTTTTGAAAAGTAGCAGTGTTTCCGAAAATCCTTGTACATATGGCGGCATCAGTTTTTCAAGGGTTTTTCTAAGGGAACGCCTACCTTGCATATCATTTTCAGAAAATGCTGCTGGCGCTGGCAGTGTAAAAGTGACGTTAAAGGGCTCTAGCGTCACCATGTAAATATGGCGCTAAAAAAATTGGCTCAGCCTCAGAAAAGTGATGATGTGGCAGTGTTAATTCCTTGTAAATATGACCCAATGTTTGTAAATCTAGGCCTCAGTCTTCTGGTCTGTTTCTCAAGCTAATGAAAACGTGGCTTTGTTGTTATCCTCTACCTGTCTCTGACAGCAGCTGTTGAAAGTGGCAGGTTGGCCCTAAGGCGCTATATAAAATTGCCAAATGAATAAATCAACATGCCTTATAAAGTAACATTCTACCGAAAACTATATTTTTCATAATTACACCGCCGCTCGCAATCCTTCGCAGATGATAAATATTGTGTTAAATACGATATTAATGCAAATCACAATATATGTACGTATAACAACGAACTTGCATCACTGTTGTGGAATTCACCTGATATGACCTCTCCCTTAAACCTGAGTCAGAAGTACATGGTCAGGCGGTCAGGCAGGCCCTGCGACAAAGGCCTGAAGCAGCTAATGGGCAGATCACAGACAGGGTGACACGTAACCCTTAGACAAACGAGTGAAAAGGAAAACACAGAGCGATCCCACAGATAGGCAGCAACACCACAATAGTTTTAGGAGATTGGCCCCAATAAAACTAATTTGGCTTTAGGGGCACACGTTAGCAAAACACCATAAAGTCAGGTGCCACACTAAGCTAGGAACACTCAACCAATCAAAACACAGCATGCACACTACACACAGTGATCATGCACTCCCATGACAGACATCTGGACACATTCCAACTGGCCCCACGTTGTGTCTACTCAATGTCAAAGCCCACTTGTGCTTCTATTCAAATGACCAGATTTATGGCCCCGTGCGTGACGAGACCCAGATTTCTGTCTCCAAAGGAATTTAGAAATTACTTTATGATGTTTCATTTAATTAATAAAATGGACAAGACCAATGTGCTTTGAGACAGTGTTCGGACCCCCGACTCTGTAGCCTGCTCTCCCGGCCAATGCCTTTAATTAAAACAACTGTTCCTATTTTGCCAAGCTCCTCTTGACTTAAATTTTTTCAAGGTAAATTCAAATTCCAGCAACATTTTGGCAGAAAAATTGATACTGGTTGGAAACTACTGCATACGAACAACATTTTTTTAATGAGAATTGTCAAAAGATATGTTGTAAACGCGTGCTAAATTACAGTTGGAAGCATCATAAACATTGTGCACTGCACTATATGCAGTACAGGAACATGGAAGACAGTTCAAAACTTAGTGCTGGGTTTGAATGTATCTCCTAAGCAAAGTAATATATAGCGTTTAAAATAGAATGAAAAAAAGCGTTTTGATCTTCGTTTCTCGGGCAATTGAGCACATGTAAAGGATGTGAGGGTCACCTCCCTCCCAGCCCGCCTTACAAATTGCAAGGCTTCTCGCCAAGCTGTCCTCGATACGACAGGGGACCCTTTGGAACAGGAAACCTCAGATGTTCATGAAAAGGACATCAAAGAGGGACATGCGCGAGATTTCCTTTTGATGATAAATCACACCGGCGCATCCCTGTCAGGCCACCTGTCTCATCTCTCCCAGCAAAGACCTGCCCTAATTGCTTTCGATTACATTTTGGACGAGAGTCGCTGTTGTTCTTCTTCCAGGGGCAGATTATGAATTAAAAAACACTTTTTACGCTCTCGAACTTTTACAGGTCATAATAAAGTAGAACAAATATCTAAGGACTGCGCATCCCTGGCAAACTTTTTTTTTAACACTGAGATATTGGTTTCCAAAATATAAGCGTTAGGCGTTGATGAAAGTTTACTGCTCGGCCACACTGGCCACGAATGAAATATAAACTATGTGTTGCATCAATGATTGCTTCACGCTGGCATTGCCTTCGTTCACCACTGATAATGGTGCCATTGTTCATCAGTAAGGCGAGATCTCATGGACTGCATTTTTTAACCAACCTAGGATCCACCTGACCTGTATTCCGTCTAATTTTTCCATGATCTTTAGGTGCAAATGCCATTTGGTAAATGTTGGTGCACAATCGAAGAACGGCGCGGTGATCCTGCTCGCTGTCACAGCCTTCTTCACAATATACCTTCATTTTGGCTATTCGTGTTAGCAAATCGAACACTCTTATCTGTCAATCAGTGGGATTTCTCAGTTGCTCCAGTCTAATCTGGGTCAGTGATGAAGGTATGCCCAGGCAAGGCCCTGAGCACACAGTGCAATTGGAACCCAGCTACACTAGACTGATGAGCCCCACCCAGAGCAAACACTGGCCTTGGATTGCTCCTGTTCGGGTTCCGGAAGACTAGGCCTGGCAGTTCAGGCTGGACTGTTCCTATTGGAAAAGGTTAAAGACTGATTTGCATATGGGAGGGTTCCAGTTGTGTTGCCATGGTAGGCAAACGAATGATGGGTTGGCATACTTCCCCAAGTGATTGCAATAGTCTGATTTATTACAATCATTCCACCCATCATCTTTTATAAGTTTGATAAGCTGGGTAATAGCCAGCAAAATATGTGAACAAATTAAAATTATTTATTTAAAACAGCTAGTTACACCAGTTAAAGTTTAGAATAATATTTTGATGATTGCTTTTCAATTTTTAAAGCTGAGATTTGGTTTACCAAAAACTCCCCACTTAAGTCCTCCCCTCCTTTTCGTACACCTCCCACCTCTTTTATATTTCTTCTGCATTCTGTGACTGCTGTTGTGCCTGCTTCTTTCCTCCTTTTTGTTTTCTCACATCTATCACTTACTTTTCACGACCAACAACTGTTTTTTTTTTAATTTCTCCTGTCCAACTGCACACTTTTTGGGCCTAAATATTATTTCTATTTTTCTATCATGTACTTTGTTTTTAGTACCTTTGTACTTTTCTTCCCTTTCCTTTCAGAATTTCACTGTGTAATAAATTGGGTTGATAAGTGTGCAGAATGTGAGGCCTGTTCAAGTAATAGGTATACAATTTCCCTGTAGTGGGAACCAAGCACCCAACTGTAGCACTTTACTCTCTCATGCTAGTGAAGCAGAGCAGTCTAAGTGCTACTCAGGGGAGGTAGTTTGGGTAAGTAATCAACATTCGCTGCCACGAAATAATAACACTCAATAAATGATGATACAGTCAGTGCTTTTTCTTTAGAAAAGCAAAGTACATTTATTACACACAATATCACACACACACTATTCAATACTACTCAGTAATTTACTAATCCAACCAATGGAAGTACCTTGTTGATACTCTGAAATCACATTTGACCCCCCAAATTGTCAGTGCCCCCCACCTACACCAGATAGAACATCAGAATATAAGTGGATATCAATTTAAAGAAAACAGGCCAATTGACATTCTCAGGGGGTCATCACATCATAAATAAAGCAAGGATATTGGCTTTGTCAAGAGATCACCTCATTAGAAAACTAGGAACCACATGTCAAAAATCAATACATCAGCATAATCTTTAACCACCGCTAAATGCAATCATTGTTACTAATAAAGCATTTATCATTTTCAGCCATATATTGTTAATAAAGCTTTCAACATGAACATAACGTGGTTTGTGTCTTTTTTATACTCCTTGAGGCCACATAAAATGCAGCCATAAAACCAACCACTTGAGTTCTGTGCATTCCCAGTCTGGAGAACAAAATGTTCCAGCCTTAGGATCGCTTGAAATAGGGAAGAAAAAGTCTTGGAGCCATAGATTTCATGACCTCAGAAACATAGAGTCAGTTTTACAAAGTTAATCACAGGGTCTTCTGTACCCCTGCAGCCACCAAGCACTATTTATGTTGATTGTGCTTCTGGCCATTTTGGGCCCAACCCAAGAACACATTTTAATGCTAAATAAGCCTCATGGAGCTTTGAATTTTAAATAAGCGGCTTCAGCCGTCTTCCTTACTGTTTTGTGGCCATTTTTTCTATCCTAAAATGAGGTGCCCAGTCCCACCGGTACACCCCTGTCCTTTATTTTGTTGGGGTCAACCGGAGAGCCCACTCTTGCATGACCCCCACTGGCTACTCCTGCTCCAGCACTGTCCTCGCTAGCGTGTGACCCCGGTGGTCTTGTTCCCCCTGCCCACTCAGTGCAGGCAGGTTGCTGCTTCTGGTGGTGGCTACCCCACTTCCCTCAGACATGGGCATGGGAAGAAGGGGCATGGCCGCCTTCATTTAAGACTTCTTTCCTTTTTCATTGCCAGGGGCTCATGGATGGAGTCCCAGGAACCTTCCCTCAATTGTGGGGGGTGCGACGGTGCACCCCCTTCCATATTTTTCCTTTGGGTGCGTGGGGATGGAGTCCCGAGCCCCTCAGTGTGTATGCCTGTCAGGAGGATGGGGACCCCAGGCTTCATGAGGCTCTGGCAATGGGGCCCCATGCCCCCCAATTCCCAGATCATTAACAATTAATAAGCTTTGCGTTCACCCCTCCGGGCGCCAACTCATCCCAGTGGTACATTTCAGAATTATAGCAGCGCACCACGTGCTCTGTTTTTGATGGGGGGCAAATGTCAAATTCTACCAGCAGCCATAGCCAGGGCCCCCTTGGGCCAATTGAGCTGATCCTGGAATCATTTTATTTCTGGTGGTTACTGTGATAAAAAGAAAGGGTTAGGTCCAACAAAAAGGTTTGACTTGCCAGGTCAAAACGACAGGTTAAACTGCACGCAGGCTGCAATGTCAGTACTGAGACATGTTAGACACATCAAAGTGAGTTTAATACCTGATTGGTTGTGCTTTAGTTTCAGGAAAATTAGTCTTCCCACTAACCAAAGACATTGTGGGACACAGAGATACTCTGAAGGTATATCACTGCAAAATCAAAAGTAAACGGTTCAATCTGTTGAACGGGTACTAAAGATATTACTCATGTTTTTAAAGATTCACTATATTGATGACAGTGCCCAACAGAGTGCTGAGTAAGAGTGATGATATCCATTGTCACTGTTTTCTCTCTCATCTCATTCCTATCACTGGGTCATCAACTGTTGGACTTCGTCCTCTTCTGCAGAGCCATCCTTAAACATTTTGCCTTCACCCACTGTTTTCTGAGTCCGTTTTTGTTGTCTTGTAGGACTCTGTGCACTTTATCAATGCTAACAAGTGTGCTCTCCCAGCTAACTCCCCTAAATAGGATAGAATTGGCTTGTACCCAATTGGCACATTTAATTTAATTGCAAGTCTCTAATAAGGAGTGTTACATTCTGCCTATGCCTTTTGCTTCATTGTTATCTCGTGCAGTTCCCTGTTGGAGCATGGAACACATGCCTGCGTGCTATGACTTGTGTTCTATGTTCCAGAGGGGACAGTTGATGGAAATACTTGACCTGTTAGGATGCACTGTGTCTCTACTCGAGGAATTTAAATAAATTCTGTTAAATCATCCACTTGCTTCAGCATCAGTACTTTACAAATTTGGCGACGATCTACAAGGAATCCACCAGCTGCTTCTACTTACAGAGACACAGGTGCGGTAGGATTTCTTCGAATTCACCTCTATGTCTCTCTCGGTCTACCGGCAACGTCCATGTTCCAAGGATCATAGATTCCCGCGATTCCGGAACTTCCACGACGAGTGGTGGCAAAGCTGCTGAATTTCAACTGGTTTCACAAAAAGTTTACGAACGGCTTCACCATCTTGTACGCATGCGCGTGCGCGTCTCCGAACGCGAAGAGCAAGTAAGCAACGTCATTGGCTACGCGTGACGACATCACGCTGGCGGCCATCTTGTGTAAGTAATTACTACACAAAGTCTACGGTACTTGTTTTGACTGATTTTTCCAGCTGTTCGAAGAGCGGAGGATGTGCGATAACGCGTTTATGCTGCGACTGACATTTCCAGTTGTTTGAAGAGCGGAGGTTGTGGATAACCCCCATTCTGGTATTTATACATTCTGGGCAAAATTATTTTGACTCCATTTTTTTTATTCAACACAGCATGCCTATTTAACTGATACTTCACTTCTCACTCGTGTGTGAGATAATACATTCTTTCTTCATCTGCTAATATTTCATGTGATGGTGTTGAGTTACAAACACTTCATCTAGTAAAATAACTACATTTACTGTGATTCTGTTGGCTTTGATGCTGTGTTTGGGTCAGGTATTCAGTGTTTGATACCAGCACTCATTTTATTAAATTAAAAAATGCAGTTTGACCCACCTTCCAAGTTCTTACAAGACAAAGGAGAGCCGCCTATTCCCTGGTCAAGGTGGAAAGAAGAGTTCTTCACCTTTTTGAAGGCCATCGATGGGGAACGCATGTCAGCGGAGAGGAAAAAGAATATTTTTTTACACTCTCTTGGTTCTGAAGGACAATTGGTTTACAGAACACTTCCTCCTGTAAGGTCTGGTGGGGATTACAATGTTTATGACGAGGCTATTCTACGCATAGAGGGAAGGTTTAAGCCTACTACTAGTGTTGCACTCAATAGATTTAAGTTCTATACGAGAGCCCAAGATGAAAATGAGAGTTTCGACGAATTTCTTACTGCCTTACGTGCTTTATCGCTACATTGTAATTTTGGTCTTATGACTGATGAAATGATCAGAGATCAAATCATAGTCCATGTTAAAAGCAAAAAAGTTCAAGAACAACTATGGATTTTGGGAGATCCTAACTTGGAGGTAGCGATTAGTACAGCAAAAGCATTGGAACAATCAGATAAGTGGATCAAAGCTCTTGACAAGGACACTAAACCCACTAGTTCAGGAGAGGTAAATGTGGTCAACCCCAGCACGTCAAAGGGATACACTACTGCGAAAGGAGATGTCAAATCAAAACAATTTTATTGTTATAGATGTGGCTGTCCTGAACACATAGCTTCATTTCCACAATGTCCAGCTGTGGGCAAAGAGTGTAACAAATGTGGACGTTCTGGTCATTTTTCTAAAATGTGTAGGAATGTTGTCAAATTCAAACCTGATACTAGGAAAAATCTTTCTATTTCTTCTAATGGAGGAAAGGGAAAGATTTCTTATGTTGCAGGTGATGATTCTGCTAATGATCATTCCTTTGGTTGTACAGAGTCTGGTGTTGTAGTTTCCATTCAAGAATATTTTGATATTTCAGAGACTGACAAGATTGGTTCGCCCAAATGTGTGGTTAATGTGATGGGAAGAGAATTGGAACTTATGGCAGACTCTGGATCTCCTTGGACGATCATTACCAAGGAGTATTGTTCACAATGTTTGGGAGAACTTGTTAATTTCACTTCACTATGTAAGCCAGATATTGTTGCTTTTAATTTTGATGGTTCCAAAATTGATTTTATTGGTTTCAGAGAGGTAAGTATTGAGTTTAAAGGTAATTCGGCTACTATTAAATTGTATGTAGCGATTAAAGGAGTCAATGTTTTAGGCTGGCGTGACCAAGCTAAGCTTGGCATTATGTTGAATCCTAGGTCCAAAGAACCTGTTTCTGTACTTGCGTTGTCTTTGTCTGGTTTAGATGTCTCACATCAATTCCCTCATGTGTTTTCGGATAACTTGGGAAAACTTAAAGGGTTCAGCCACAGAATAAAGGTTAAGGTTGGTTCGGTACCTGTAAAACAAAAGTTAAGAGGGGTCCCTATTAGCATCAGATCAGAATTAAGGGACATGTTGGACACCATGGTTAAAGATGGTGTGATTGAAGAGATTGAGTCGTCAGAGTGGGTTTCTCCCATTGTTTTAGCTCTTAAGGCTGATAAGAGTATTAGGCTATGTGTGGATTTGAGGGCACTTAATTCAAATTTGGTTGTTGATTGTCATCCCCTCCCGAACATCAATGAGATGTTGTGTATGTTGGATGGTGCTTCTGTGTTTTCCACTCTTGATCTTCGATCGGCCTACCATCAAATTGAACTTACTGATGATTCAAAACATTACACAGCTTTTATAACACCTCATGGTCTCTTTCAGTTTAAGAGAATGCCTTTTGGCCTGGCTTCGGCTGCATCTGTGTTCCAAAGAGCCATGTATCATATTTTTAAAGATTTGGGCTCATTTGTCAAATGCTTCCAAGATGATATTCTTGTGTTTTCCAAAAATAAGGATGAACATTCTCATCATCTTAGGGAAGTGTGTGTTAAGTTAAGTGATTTTGGTCTAACACTGAAAGCTAGCAAATGCAAGTTTTTTTGTGATTCTGTGGAATACTTAGGACACACACTTTCCGGGGAGGGTGTGGTTCCTAAGAAGACCTTGGTGGATGCTATTGTCAATGCACCAGCTCCGGATAATAGGGAAAAACTCTTTTCTTTCAATGGGCTATGTGAGTATTACAGTAAGTTTATACAAAATTTTGCCACAAAAATGGAACCTCTGAGGGAGCTTATGAGAAAATCCTCTGAATTTGTCTGGACTGGTAAACAGGAAGCAGCTTTTAGGCAAATCAAGGAGGAAATTGTTAATGCTCCTACCTTGAAGTCGTTCTGTCTCAATAAAAAGTGTATTATCACTGTTGATGCTAGCCTGTACGGTTTGGGTGGTGTCCTTAGTCAAACTGCTGGCAAGGATGAGTGGTGTGTTGCGTTTGCATCACGGACACTCTCAGAAACGGAAAGAAGATATGCTGTCATTGAGAAGGAGCTATTAGCCTGTATTTGGGCGGTTGAGCATTTTCGTAATTATGTTTGGGGAAGTAGGTTTACACTTAGAACTGATCATAAACCTCTTGTTGGGATTTTATCTCCTGGGGGTGGTTGGAATTCTACAGCCCGTATTGCTCGCCTTACTTCTCGTCTCCAAGAGTATGATTTTGAAGTGATATATGTACCTGGTAAGAGCAATGTTACTGCTGATTTTCTGTCAAGGTTACCATGCAAGGATGTGAACGTATCTTGTGTTGAACAAGACATGGATGTTGTTGCTTCTATCAAAGATTTTGTTTCTGATGAGTTTTTGAAATTATCTGAGGATGATTGGATGGTGGAAATGAGTAATGATTCATTATGCCAAAAAATACTTGATTGTGTAAAAAATGGTTGGCCTAAAGAGAAATTTGCTTCTCCTGATCTTGCCCCGTTTTGTCGCATATCTTCTGATATAGAGGAAAGTGATGGCTTGCTTTTCAAAGGGGGCAAGATTATTCCTCCTGGGTCTATGCAGAAGAAAATTTTGCTTCTTACTCATCAGACTCATTTAGGTATGTCATCTATGAAGCGTCTTATCAGGGCAAATTTTTGGTGGCCTGGTCTTGATAAAATGGTGGATAAGTCTGTCAGGGAGTGTCAGGAATGCATCAACAGTGATCGAATGCTTCATACTTTGTCTGCTCCACTCAAACCTGTTTCATGGCCGGATTTTCCTTGGCAAAAAGTGGCGTTTGACATCTCTGGGCCCTTTAGAGATTTACCTTCAAATGCTCGTTTTGCATTGGTCATGATTGACTATCATTCTAAGTGGCCAGAAGTCAAGTTTGTGGCTAATGCTTCTTCCCAAGTAATTATCACTTTCTTTAAGGAAATTTTTGCACATGAAGGTTATCCTGAAGAAATTGTGACTGATAATGGAGTACAACTTACATCACATGAAATGGAATTGTTTTTTAAAATGTGTAATGTCAAACATCTAACTACTTCTTTATATGAGCCTAGAGAAAATGGTCAGGTAGAACGATTTAATCGTGTTCTTAAGGAAGCTGTTCATTTGGCTCTTAGTTCTACTGAGCCTTGGTTAGAGATTGTTAGGAAGAGTTTGTGGATGTATCGTATTACACCACATTCAGTTACCGGTGTGAGTCCTTTCAGATTGTTGAAAGGGAGAGAACCTTCATCTGACATTTGTCCATGGTGGATAAAGAAAATCAATAGAACCAATGACACCACTGATGTTAAGGTGGTTGCCAAACGGGTTGAGGTTAAACAACTAGCTATGAAAAAGAGGTTTGACTCTGGAATGAAGGTCAGAGTTCCTGATTTTGTGGTAGGGGAGTGGGTCAGAATCAGAAAACCTGGTTTCTTGGTTAAAGGCTATTCCAAATTTTATCATCCTATCAAGGTAGTGAAGGTTTGCAAGAATAGTGTCATTACCCAGGATGGTAGAGTCTGGAATGTTAGGAGAGTTGCTAAATGTAATAATGTACATAGTGATAAATCTATCGTTTCTCAGAGGTCTTGTGATGTTTTAAATGATGTTTCTTTTCCTTCACAATCTGTAGCATCCAGAGTTAAGAGCAATGTCAGGGAAAGGAAATTACCTTTGAAGTTGCTGTGTTAATTTTTCTTTTGTTTGTGTAGGAGGGGAAATGTGTTACATTCTGCCTATGCCTTTTGCTTCATTGTTATCTCGTGCAGTTCCCTGTTGGAGCATGGAACACATGCCTGCGTGCTATGACTTGTGTTCTATGTTCCAGAGGGGACAGTTGATGGAAATACTTGACCTGTTAGGATGCACTGTGTCTCTACTCGAGGAATTTAAATAAATTCTGTTAAATCATCCACTTGCTTCAGCATCAGTACTTTACAAGGAGGTCTGTACATTTAATGCTACTAGTGGGTCTGAAGCACTGATTGCGCCACCCACTTAAGTAGCCCTGTAAAACAAGTCTTAAGCCTGCCATTGCAGCCTGTGTGTGCAGTTTTAAACGGCCATTTCAACATGGAATAATAACCTTTTACCAGTCCCAAACCTTCTATTTTAACACATATAAGTCACCCCCAGAGAAGGCCATGAGAAGTCCAGAGAGTGGGCGGCAGTGTATTTAAAAAGATGGACATGTCTGGGTAGTGAAAATAACTCTCACATTTGTTTCACCGTAATGCAAGGCCTGCCTCTTTCATTGGATAACATTTAATAACTGACAACTTTCAATTAAGAGTAAGTAGGAAGCTTGCGTTTATTGTCTAAAGAATTGCCATTTAAAAACCTCTTAACTGGTAAAGACGGATTTTAAGTCACAATTCTGAAAATGAAGCATTAGGAAAGTTGACAGCTCAGTCAGCTGTGAGTCTTGTCTCCCAAGTGGTAGCATCCCAGTCCTGGACCTTTGGAGGTGGACCTGAATGTGCTCCGCCAGCTTAGCTGTGGTTCTATGGGCAGAATCAATGCAGTGTGGCTCATCTCCTCATAGTTTTGCTTTGGAACCGCTGTTGCGAGATACATCCCAATGCAAGAATTCTCCTTGCAGCCAGCAGACTCCTCAGAACTGGTGTTGCGCGACGCCTCCTCAATGCAGCCATTCCCACTGCAGACTCCTCATTTATGGCATTATCAATGAAGACGCATGACTAATGTATCACAAGCTCTGCAACTTCTTTAGGAACTGCCAGTGCATGACACATCCTCAATGATGACACAGGACCTTGCATCACAGCCTTGCAGCTCATCTGGACCACCGCTGCGCGATGCATCCTCAACGTGGGATCTCACAACGTTCCACAACCAGAATTTAAGGTACTCTTCTTCACTGGGCTTAACTTGATCTCTGTATCCGTCCACACAAAACTGGCCTGAACGTGTGACTTTGTGTCAGGAATCGATCCCGGTTGTGCACTGGCTGCACCGCTAGTGCGAACCCGGAAGTGTAGATCTCCGTAAACTACAAGTCCCGGCATGCAAAGCGGGTCACGCCCCACGTGACCACGAGGCGACGTCGGAAGCAGAGTAAATGGCGGCGGTCGAGGTAGAGACGCTGCCGATTATTCCTGATTGTCTGCGCTGATGCAGACTTCTCCTACGGACTTCTAAAGGCGGTAAGAGTGCTGTAAGCACATTTCAGGCACCGCATGCTCTCCTTAACTCTCCTCCTCTGTTGTATGAGTCCCGTACTTAGGGCTCTTGCAGAGGAGGTTACCGGTTCCCTTGGATTGCTTGTGGTGAATAGCGTTTCTCTCTGTTGGCTGGGACTGGTAACCATGGTCTCTTACAGAGAAACGCTTGCAGTCACTGGGCATTATTTTGGCTACAGTTATTTTGTCTCCTGGATGAAGCCAGTCCGGTTTCAACCAGGAAAGAAATCAAAGTATATTGGTATATGTACATTCTTTTGCTAATCGAAAAAGTGGCCTTGTGGGGTAGAACACCTGTTCAAGACCCTACTGTGACATTGATGCAACAATTGGTTATTCTTTACTAAAGGGTCATATTGGTACTTTGTATTCATTTTCGTTATTCCAAGGATATCATGGAGTATTAACGTGCCTGTATTTGAGAGAGAATCAGCTTTGAAGCACACCCTTAGTATGAAATAAGAATGCAAGTCTATCAAGTAAATCTAAGGACCAGTTCTTTGAGATAAGTGTACAAACTGATATAGTCTCTAGGGAATTCACAAATGGAAATGACCGAACAGGATACAGAAGTTGGCAAAGTTTTCCAAGGATTCTTCTTTATTGATTGTGAATCAGTTTTCAGAAAAACGTCCAATATCCAAAGCAGCCAACACGTGTTTTGTCCGTACTTATATTTGTACAGTGACTTTTTCAAGGCTGTTAACAAAAAATATATATCTATAAGCAATAAGAAATATAAATTCCAAAACCATTAGGAGAGATGGAAGGCTGAGTTAACCTCTGATAGTGGTTTATACCCAAATGTCAAAGTACAAAAGTTAAAGAGGGCTTCTCTGCATAGATGAAGCCTACACCCAAGGCAGAAGAACAAGAGCAAGACAAAGAGAAAGACCCGATCTAAAGAAACCACCACCGTGACCAAGTCAAAGTAGAGTTAAAGGGAAATAGGTGAAATAAAGATTGTCGCGTATATATCCAGAACAATTAAGGAAGGTGAAAAATATAGAGAGACGATATAGGTAAAATATAGAAGTGTATTATGGAAAAAGTAGTATACTAGTCTTCAAAGCTATGGAGAGATTGCTAAATTGAAATAAAGCTAACAGTCTTAAGATAACTGATAGGACACTTGTTATTGGATATCTAGAGAGCAGTACTTATATCATGAACTAATGTGTGTGACTAAACCCACCTCAAAAAAGTAGGATAGTCCACATATCCAGTTGATTGTTCCAGGATGAGCATCAAATCAAAAAGACCAAATTCGTGGTCAAGTAAATGGTAGTACAACTGGATGCTAGTGGAAGCGTGACGAAAATAGCTAAACAAAAGAAAGTGTGAAAGACATGTAACATACTATATCAGGTATGAGTGCAAAAATCCAAAAGGCGCCCCAAGACTGATAAAAATGAATATAGCACTTACCAAGATAATGCTTGAATCGGTCAAACAATTAAAAGGGAAAATACCGCAATAGATGTTGGTTGGTACAGAGACCTGAATGGGAATAATGAGTATCTAAATCCAAGAGTTTTGGAAAGTGGCAACATGATGCAGAAAAAGGGCTATAATATTACGCCCACACTAAGTAGCATATATTAATATATTGAAAAGATCGAGTATTCAACCGACTATAAACTAGACCTACTATAACGCTGAAGTAGCATATGTAATAGTAACGATAACCGGCATATCTGTGTTTATAGTACCACTCACCAACAGTAACTATGAGTCGTAGCAGTAATACGAAGAGTCCAATCCAAAAATTATATTTGGTATCCGATGCACAGCACACCGCAATCAGGTGTGAGATGGTTGTGAAACCTGAATACATAAAAGAATACATATATATGTAATGACCGTCTAAAAAAACAGACACTAGTCATAGACTAAGTCATACAAGGGCATGTAGTAGCCAAAAACAGAAATGTGAAGGTGGAATATGTCCCTGATTAAAAAGAACTACCAAACCCATAATGCATCATGGTCTTAAGCGTGCTGTAATAATGAAGAAAACTCATGAAATCCCTCGCGTATGATAACGCAAAAACACCATAGATAAATGTAAAACGTAAACTAAGGTTAATTGGGGGCACTGTCAAGCTAATCTAATGTCCCGATGCTATCAATTGGACAATAATACAAGACGGAAAACCCTAAGAGTCCTAAGGCATAGCGGCGTGCGTCAAATAATCTTACCGGATTGTAGTGATCCGTCTGTATGCCAAGCGTATGGTAACGCCGAAGAGAAGTCACAAGTTGTGAACGCGGTCACCATCTAAAATAAGATGTCAGGGGGAAAGTACCGCCCACATGCAACGTCACCCGAAGGTGGTGAAACATAGAGAAAGGACTATACTGATTGTTGCAGCAAGCGCCATCTTTAACTGACGTGTAATATAAAGTTAACACGTTAAACGTAAAGTTAATAGCGTCTGGTAATATTGGATGAGAACTACACACGAAATCTTATACGTAGGATAAATCGCCCAAAATCAATTATGTTACAGCGCAAATGTAAATATGGAGTGTATCCTACAGAATAAAGTACTGTGATTGCACAAGCATATTAAATGCATTAAAGTGAAAAGAAGAAAAGAGATGAAGGGCAAAAAAGAGAGAAATATGAAAAACCAACATATTAAACGAGATTGCCACATGTTATATGAGTAAATGCCCACTGTTATGTATAGTTCGTGGCTTGTAATTGTTTAAAATAGGGTAAACATGTCATATTGGTCAGTAGAAAGTACAAAGAACAAGCGTTTAAATGTTCTATTGTGAAGAAGCATATTAGGGTCACATTGGTACTTTGTATTCATTTTCGTTATTCCAAGGATATCGTGGAGTATTAACGTGCCTGGGCTTCTTTCTTTTGTTTGGACAAACATGCAAGACTGTGATTGAACTTTATCTCTTCTTGTAACCAGGAACTTGGTTGTTCCTTGTTTTCTCTTATTTCTTTTTTTCTCCAGAAGAGAGTGCTGCAAAAAGGGGTGCGGTTCTTAATGTTCTCCTATGGCCATACTGTCATATAACTCGTGGTACGTTATCAAAGGGTATCTTTAACATGCTTTAACATGCTTAACCAATGGTATCAATTTAGCCAGGAAGTGATTTCGTTGCTTGTTCTTCTATATTTCCTATAGTGCAGGTGGAGGAACATACATCACCCTACTCTCTTCAGGCATCCTTCGTTCACTTTCTTATTATTTCAGGTAGGGTGTAAGAACGGCTCCAGAATTAAATGTTTGAAATGTATTTGTTTAAACCTGAGTAGGCGCATTGCGGTATATATCCTGACAGTGTTTTTCCTGTGTCATCCCCAGGTCTCCCTCCCAGCTGTTCCTACCCTTTCCTTCCCCCGCTTGATAGCTCCAATAGTCTGTGAGTATTACATTCCAGACTTGGTGTTATCAGGAGATGGGCCCCCATAGAGCATCAATACCACCCTGAGGATTCAGGAAGGAGTAGCCTGACAGAATAATCGGCCCACGTATTCTGTATCCTCCTGGTGGTGTCGAAGCTAGAGATGGCCACACTAGAGGACGTGATGGCCGCTCTTGTGTTAGTCCAAACCGAGCTTGCCGCCTCACGCCAAGAAACAGCAGCATTACAGTGCAGAATAGACAGGATGCAAAGAAATCCATTTGACGCAGGAGGCCCCTCATACCCAGCGTCGGTAGTAGTGGAAGTACCAGCACAAATACCCTTAGCCCCCCCTGAGAGGTTCCACGGGGACATAAAAAAGGTCCAGGTGTTCATGACTCAGGTACTATTGCACTTCACTTGCAAGCCCAAAATGTTTGGGTCCAACCAGGCCCGGGTGGCTTTTCTAATTTCTTACCTGGGGGTGAAGCAGCACAATGGGCGGTTCCCATAGTACGGAGAGACGATCCCTTGCTCTACGACTGGGATGAATTCAGGGTTCAATTTGAGAAAACTTTTGATCGTTGGGCCGAGACTTTCTCCGCTGACAGGGATCTTCTTGAACTGCGGCAAGGCACCTCGGATCTGGTTAGCTACCTTAACAATTTTGCAGACTAGTAGCGGAAACTGATTGGCCAGAGGCTAAACAGTCGCTTATCTTTTACCAGGGTCTCACAGAAGAATTAAAAGATGCCCTTGCCCAAATAGACCCCCAACCTCGCACCTGTGCCGCTCGGATTGAACTCACCTTAAGTCTCGATCACAGACTGAGAGAGAGAAAAGGAGACCACAAACGGAGGGAGAGACACGTACCCCTGAATGATCGTGGGTTTACCCCAGAGAGGACCCCAATGAAGACAGAACCTATGGAGATCGGAGCGGTAAGAGGTACATTAACGCTCAGTGAGAGAGACCACCGGCACAAACAGGGGTTATGTTTATATTGTGGAAAAAAGGGACATTACCTTCGGGATTGCCCTGTAAAACCCAAATACAGTCGTCCTCGCGTTGGGCAAGTAGCGGCAATAACTGCTAAACAGGGGGCGGAAAACCACAACGCTTGAGGAAACAAGAAGGGAAACCCTCAAGCACATGTCCTATCCCTTCAGTAAATTTCTTCACCGTCTCTGACACTGACCACTTCTTTAATTCCTTGACTCTGTTAGTCAATCAAGAACAGAAACACATAAGGGCCATGGTGGATTCAGGAGCCACAGGATGTTTTATGGACAGGGATGAAGCAGAACGACTGGGGGTACAGCTGGTCAGCAAGCCAAACCCCGAGCCTGTATATGTGGCTGATGGCAAAGAGCCAGAAGCAGGACCCATTAGCCACAGCACGACGGAGTACGAGGTTACTTATGAGGGTTATCACCAGGAATGGCTCTCTTTCAACGTCATTCAGGCTCCGCAGTATGGGGTAATACTGGGCCTCCCGTGGCTGCCAAAACACGAACCTGCCATTAACTGGGCGGATAAGACTTTGCATCTGAATTCCCCATATTGCCAAGACCATTGTCATCACCCTTTCCAGAGACACTCTGAAACCTTAGCAGCTAGACATCACATCGCAACAGCCGTGGAAAAAAACGTAGAACTACCCACATGTTATGAGATGTATAGCGACGTGTTCAGTGACACCCAGGCGGAGGTGCTCCCGCCACATCGAGAATATGATTGTCGGATTGACCTCGTCCCAGGATCCGTGATTCCATGCGGCCACCTATATGCTCCTACCCGGCCCGAGAATGAATACCTCCGCAGTTATTTGGATAAACACTTGGCGATGGATTCATACGTCCTTCCAGATCTCCGGCAGCATCTCCTCTCTTTTTCATACCCAAGGCCAATGGGAAGTTGCAATGCTGCATAGACTATAGAGCGTTAAACACCATAACCATTAAGAACCAGTACCCGCTACCATTGATGGCTGTTCTTTTGGAGCAGGTGAGAGCTGCAGGCATTTACACGAAGCTGGACCTCAGAGGAGCGTACCACCTGGTGCGGATGCGCCAGGGTGATGAATGGAAGACCACTTTCAAAACAAGGTATGGCCTATTCGAATACCTCGTCATGCCCTTTGGGTTATGCAACGCACCGGCGGCGTTTCAGTTCTCCCTCAATGAAGTCCTTAGAGAATTCTTGGACCGCTTCGTCGTGGTTTATATCGACAACCTCTTGATATATTCGGCTAATGAGGAAGAACACATCATCCACATGGGTCAAGTACTACAGGCATTACGGAAACATCTGTTATTCTGCAAAATCACCAAATGCGAATTTCATGTAACCACTGTCGAGTTCCTTAGGGTCATGCTTACTTCCTCAGGACAGATCATGGCGGAAAGGAAGATCCGGGCAATCATGGAATGGCCACGTCCGACTACTGTAAAAGAAATACAAAGCCTGTTGGGTTTCGCTAACTTCTACAGGAGGTTTATTCAGCAATTTTCGAACCTAGTGGCACCATTGACCCGTTTAACCCAAAAGAAAACGCCCTTTCTTTGGACCACAGAAACACAAGATGCGTTTGATCGTTTGAAAAGGGCTTTCACGTCCGCTCCGGTTCTCATGCATGCCAATCCAGGGTTGCCTTTCATCGTAGAAGCAGACACGTCTGACCTGCCGGTGGGAGCGGTGCTGTCCCAAAGACATGAAACGACCGGTTACCTGCATCCCATTGCCTTCATGTCCCGGAAACTAAATTCGGCTGAACAAAACTACACAATTGCAGAAAAGGAACTCCTGGCGATCAAAAATGCATTTCTGGAATGGAGACACTGGTTGATGGGAGCAGTCCACCAAGTAAAGGTCTATTCTGACCACCGCAACCTCCAGTTCATGAGAGCCACTCGGCATCTCACTCCTCGCCAGCTCCGTTGGACATTGTTTTTTGCTGAATATCACTTCATCGTCACCTTCCGGCCGGGTGCAAACAATAAAAAAGCAGACGCTTTGACAAGGCAAGAAAACCCCGCTCAACAGTCACCCGTTCTTGAACAATCCATCATAGAACCTAGTAAGGTACTGTCTGCTGAACAGACGGACAGATTTCTGCAGAAGACCAGAAAAGGGATACAATCGTTTACCTGGAGAACCTGGCTCAAACATCATCCAGAATGGCAAATAAGACAAGGGATCCCCATGAAAGGCTCCCAGGTACTGGTTCCTACCCAAGAGTTACACAAGATGGTATTCACATGGTGTCATAGTCTCCCAAGTGCAGGACACGTTGGAGGAAACAAGACCCTAGAGAAGGTTTTTAGACAATGTTGGTGGCCCACAGTCCGTCCAGACGTTCTGCAATGGGTTAGAGAATGTTCTACGTGTGCTCAGATGAAGACCGATCACAGACAAACCCAAGGACTTTTGCAGCCCCTGCCCACACCCGAGATGCCATGGGAAAGATTCTCTGTGGATTTCATAGTAAGATTGCCCAAGGATCAAGGCAACACAGCAATCGCTGTGGTCGTGGACTACCTCACCAAAATGGGACACTTTGTTGCTTGCAAACAAACACCCTCTGCAGGCCAATTGGCGCACATCTTGTTAACACATATCGTCAGGTTGCATGGCCTTCCCAAAGTCATCGTCTCAGATAGAGAGGCACAGTTCACGGCTCTTTTCTGGAAGACCTGGTGCTCGGAGTTACGGATCGCTTCCTCCCTTTCCACAAGCTACCACCCTCAGACAGACGGGCAGACAGAGAGGCTAAATCAAACCCCAGCGGCGTCACTAGGGGGATGCGGGGGTGCGGACCGCACTGGGTGACACCATAACATGGGGTGACACCAATCATCTGGTTACGCTGTGTAACACAGCTCTGCAGCCTCGCCTCTGCTCTGCAAGCACACCTGCTTACAACAAATACCGCACTGCAGTGCAAAGGGCACATTCCTTTCAATAGAGCCCTGCAATAATTGTCGCCGCGCGTGAGACATTCCTGTCGTTAGGGCACTTCCTGCTCTCCAGTAGCCTGACTGCCTTGGCATGGGGGAGGAAGGGCGAAGAACAGGACACAAAAATTAACTTAAAAAAAAAACATGGGCACCTTTGTAGAGACATGCATGAGGGGGCTGCGGGAGGAAGCCGGAGGAGCGAAATAAGAGCGAGAGGGGGAGGTTGTTTTTTCAGGTGTCCTGTGACATTGCGCTCCCGAAAAACAGGAAAAACCCTTGATGGGATCAGCGCATCCTTCCTGTTGTTTAAAGGATTGCACTTTGCCTCTCTAACATTCCTTGGGATCACCTGCTCCTGAGAGAGGCATGGCCAGATAAAATGCTGGCCATGGGCTCAGGAATCCGCGTTTCACCATCTTCATTTCAATGATTGACGTCATTGCAAAACTCACTCATGTTAATATTGCTGCTGTCATTCGTATTACTGTCGCTTTCTTAACTCTATTAAAACTGCTACCGTCATTGCTATTATTTTCCTGTGTGGTGATATTAGTAATGTTATTATTGTAACTGTGGGTACGCTGTACCCCTAGCATGCCACGCACGCACCACCTACTACTATAGTGGTGATGATGGTGCGATGCACGGCGGCGGCGTACCCAGTTTGTGGGTCCCAGGGCCGTCAATCTTACAGTGCTACCAATGACGGCCCTGGGTCAGCCCCGCGCTGTGCTCCTCTGACGCGCGCGGCGCGCCACCACCACGCGCTTAGACTGAGTGGAGACAGTCTCGGCAGGGGAGTGCTTGCTGGGCGATTTGCAGAACCCTTAGGGGCCCAGCCACCACCACAGTGGAGTCTAAAGAACAGGTAAGGGCGGTTGTTCTCACCATTTCAAACTTCACTCTCCCGTTCCAAAATCGGCAGCTCTTAGCCTAGGGCCCCCTCGCTCCCCGCCCCCCCACCCCGCCATTGACTACTGTTGTCTTGAGTAACAACTTAGCAACACCACCTGATCGCCTGGCTAACAAGGAAACATTTTGCCCCCCGCCTGTAATGTGTTACTCTTGCTCGGCGTTCTGTGTGCGCCTGACTCGGAAACACCCTTAAAGCAGAGTTACCCCACTGCTGCTCCTCACAGTTAAGCCTGCCGCCATAACTTTCACCCTCGACCTCAAATCCCATGCAGTTCCTCACCTTGAAACCGCCTGTCAGCCCCTGACCAATCACGTCTCTCGAGCGGGTGTGGACTGTGCCAGATTCCCTGCTCTTTAAATACTCACTGCTCTTCAAATGCACTGCACTTGGGGTGGCGCCACCATTTCTTTTCGCGCTCGTTTTTTAGAGAAAAAAAATCTGTTGATACTTCTTGTGAAATGTTTTAAATGCGTGTAAAATTACAGTCTTCATAGAATTCCGGCCCCTTATTTTATGAAGTTGTGTTATAACGTGAAAAAATATAAATTATAAAACTAAATGATATTTTTGTATGTTGTGAGGTCGAGATTTGAACTCATGACCATCCCGTTGTTATATAATTCATTTAGCTCCTAGTGCTAGCGCAATTGATAGCCTACCCCCAGTGTATTGAATCTTCAGTCTGTTCCTCTGGTGTCTATCTACTATATCAGGGGTAGTCCAAAATTACGTTTATACTAATTAATATGCAGATATCAAACTGGACGGTCTTATTCTTGCTATTAAGATCTTCAGGTTCCTCATTATGTACATGTTTTGACTTGCGATTATCCTTTACAATTATTTGTTTTTCTAAACACGATCTATCATCGCTGTTATGTTATTTTCGCACTCCCAGGAGTACTCGCTATTCCGCTCATTCTCTATAACTGGGGCGCCACCAAAGTATATTTATGTACTCATTTCTTCATTGCTAACTCATAAAGAAAAACACTTGTCATACTTAGTATTTATTTCTATGCTTAAAAATATATAAACTTAAGTCTTGACACTCATTGTCTCAGGTTGTGGCCCATATCAAATTGTTACTTATCAACTTGCAAAACTACCAATGTATTACAACACCCTAAAGGAATGTTCCATGTGTTGGCAGGTCGGGAGTCGAACCTACAACCTTCCTTCTAATAAATGCCTCCTCCAGTTTTATATATATATGTTTCCATGTGTTGTCCTGAAGCGAAGCCACACTCCCCATCAGGTTTCGAATATAGTGGAAAGAACCATGAGCTTGATAATGTAGTTCAAGGTTATGGTTTGCATATGGCCCGTGCATGGAGCGGACACTGGCTGAGTGTTCAAACATCGTTCGACATCGCCCCCATCAGTTCACAAGCCAAGCACTGGAAGAAGGTGCCGCTCTCCTTCCCCCGAGCTGGTGAAGAGTTCTCTCCCATGGCTGCCAACCAGCAAATTGTCCAACAGTAAGTACTCTTCAGAGAGTCCGATGCGCAGGGGATATTGCCAAGGCCCCCCTTGCACTGTCAGGAACCCATGTTCCTTAGCTCTTGACCGAAGGCAGGGAAAAACGTCCCAGGTCTCTCCGAACCGCCATGAAAGCGCCTAGGGCTTGCACCACGCTCTCTTCACTCGCTTGATAAGGAGGCACCACGCACACAGCCCACGCCCCCCACTCGCGTAGACACTGCACTGAACCTTTGAAAGACTCCCAAGAAGGACTCCCGCCCCAAGTGGGATGCCAGTGTCCTGTGCAACCCGGCACCGACCTGATCCCCCCCCCCCAAGTCATGCACAGCCACAAGGAACTACCCTCACGCCTAGCTGACTATCCCTCCTAAAGCTTTACGGCTCCCCTAGCCCCCCTCCCGCTCACCTCACGCAGTGTGCTGCAGCAGCGCCTCTCTCCTCTGTAATAGTCCCAAGAGAAAGAGTGTCAATTGACACACGGATACCTACCACTCCCCAGCCAAATTCCTTTGTCTAATTTTTGGCTGGCTGAACCCTAGTGTCCTAATGATGTGCTGCCTAGTAACTTCCCTGGTACGCTCCCCTTTACCCAACCTGGCAGACTCGGAGCGGAGGAGGTCCATGCGGTAAGTCGTGAGGGGGTGACACCATGAGTTACCCGCACCGGGTGACACCAACCCTAGTGACGCCACTGTCAAATCCTCAAACAATATCTCCGTTGTTATGTGAACAACAACACAGAAGCTTGGGTGGAATGGTTGTGGATGGCAGAAATAGCTTACAACAGCGCCAAACACTCTTCCACACAACACTCCCCTTTCCTCAGCAACTACGGTTTTCACCCTAGGTTTCACCCTTTGGTTCTTCCCTGCAAGAACAACAAACTACCCGAAGTAGGTGTGAGACTATCGCACATTCGCAAGACATTGCTTGCAACACGTAGCAATCTGCTCAAGGCAAAAATGACATACAAGGCACAGGCAGACAAACATTGAAGACCAGGTCCTGTGTATAAAAAAGGAGATTGGGTGTGGCTGTCAACCAAATATATTCGATTCAGGAGGTACAGTGTATTTAATCCTAAGTTCATCGGTCCCTATCGGGTGGTCAAGCACGTCAATCCTGTGGCGGTAAAGCAACAGTTGCTAGACCACTTTCGAATCCACCCTGTTTTCCATGTTTCGCTATTGAAGCCTTCCCACTGCCCAGTACTAAGGAGACCTGATCCCATATGGGTGCATCAAGAGCAGGAGTATGAAGTAAGGGAGATCTTGGACGCCAAGAGGGTACGAGGGAAGATCTGGTATTTACTCGCATGGAAGAGATATGGGCCCGAGGAGAACACGTGGGAGCCTTCCGGGGCGGTACATGCACCTCGGCTGGTGGCCGGGTTCCATCGCTTACATCCGAACAAACCATCAGTCAGCCAGCGTTCTCCGGAAGGGGGATGTTCTGTCAGGAATCGATCCCGGTTGTGCGCTGGCTGCACCGCTAGTGTGAACCCGGAAGTGTAGATCTCCGTAAACTACAAGTCCCGGCATGCAAAGCGGGTCACACCCCACATGACCGTGAGGCGACGTCGGAAGCAGAATAAATGGCGGCGGTCGAGGAAGAGACGCTGCCGCTTATTCCTGATCGTCTGCGCTGATGCAGACTTCTCCTATGGACTTCTAAAGGCGGTAAGAATGCTGTAAGCACATTTCAGGCACCGCATCTCTCCGGAGCAAGAGGTGAAGGGTTCTTGCCTCGTTGCTCTCCTCAACTCTCCTCCTCTGTTGGACGAGTCCCATACTTAGGAGTCTTGCAGAGGAGGTTACCGGTTCCCTTGGATTGCTTGTGCTGAATAGCATTTCTCTCTGTTGGCTGGGACTGGTAACCACTGTCTCTTGAAGAGAAACGCTGGCAGTCACTGGGCATTCTTTTGGCTACTGTTATTTTGTCTCCTGGATGAAGCCAGTCCGGTTTCAACCAGGAAAGAAACCAAAGAATATTGGTATATGTGCATTCTTTTGCTAATTGAAAAAGTGGCCTCGTGGGGTAGAACACCTGTTCAAGGCAGTACTGTGACATTGGTGTAACAATTGGTTATTCTTTACTAAAGGGTCACATTGGTACTTTGTATTCATTTTCGTTATTCCAAGGATATCGTGGAGTATTTACGTGCCTGGGCTTCTTTCTTTTGCTTGGACAAACATGCAAGACTGTGATGGAACTTTATCTCTTCTTGTACCCAGCAACTTGGTTGTTCCTTGTTTTCTCTTATTTCTTTTTTCTCCAGAAGAGAGTGCTGCAAAAAGGGGTGCGGTTCTTAATGTTCTCCTATGGCCATACTGTCATATAACTTGTGGTACGTTATATAAGGGTGTCATTAACATTGTTAACCAATGCTATCAATTTAGCCAGGAAGTGATTGCGTTGCCTGTTCTTCTATATTCCCTATAGTGCAAGTGGAGGAACATACATCACCCTACTCTCTTCTGGCATCCTTCGTTCACTTCCTTATTATTTCAGGTAGGGTGTAAGAACGGCTCCAGACTTGAATGTTTAAAATGTATTTGTTTAAAACGGAGTAGGCGCATTGCGGTTTATATCCTGACAGTGTTTTTCCTGTGTCATCCCCAGGTCTCCCTCCCAGCTGTTCCTACCCTTTCCTTTCCCCGCTTGATAGCTCCAATAGTCTGTGAGTATTACATTCCAGACTTGGTGTTATCGGGAGGTGGGCCCCCATAGAGCATCAATACCACCCTGAGGATTCAGAAAGGAGGAGCCTGACACTTTGTACCAGTCCTGCATGACCAGATTACAGTTAGCACTTTATGCCTCTGAGCACTATTTTCACTTAAACCTTTAAAATTGAATATCTTTGGTTCTCCTGATTGGATCTTTGTTGTTTTGTATCAAATTCTGTTTATTGAGTTTTAGTTTGAGAGTGGTACAGCAGTGTAATACATACGCAACAGTTGTCAAAGGCAAGCCAAGAGTTACAGATCTCACATGTAGGTTACAGCTTGTTCACGAGGTCTATGGCATAAAAAGGTTATGAAGCAATACAATCAAATCTTGTTGCATGAAGTATTCCACATCTGCACGTCAATCCACCCCTCACAGAGAGTAACCAAAAAAGGAAACTTAACATACCTAACAAACCAACAAAACAGTGATTTCATGGTGCAAATAATAATGTAGCGGTCATGGATTAGATGACTGATGCGCTGCAAATTTTCATGAGTCTGCCGTCCCTTAATAAAACCGGACTGGTCCGGGTCAATAAGGCTGGGGAGCACAGATTCGAGGTGTGTGGCCAGGATCTTGGAGTAGATCTTGCCATCTAGGTTCAAGAGAGCTTTGGGCGATAAGAGGAACAAGCTGTGGGGTCCTTCCCGTGTTTGGGAATCACTGCAACGATCGCCTCACCCATGGTGGGCGTAACCTGTTGCGTGGAGGCAATGACATTAAATAAAATAGCTAAGAAGGGGACCAGCTCCGGCGCAAAGGTACGGTAGAAGTGTGCCGTAAAACCATCCAGCCCCAGGGCCTTTTGGGGTTTAAGTGCATCAATCGCTGCCTGAAACTTCCTCAGAGGCTATGGGTTTCGCCAAGTCCTCATTGGTGCTAGCTGAGACCTGCGGAAGATCAAAGGGGTCCAAGTACCCCGGTTGGTCCTGCTCCCTGGGGAGCTCCGAAGTGCAGAGAACCTGGTAAAATTTCTCGAAGTCCTGCGCCTTCTCCTCCTCTGCCTTATGTGTGACGTCTGCGTCATCTACGATATTATAGTTGTATATATTCCCTTTCCTGTTTGGCCCGTAACTGATGTGCTAGCAGAGACCCCACTTGGTTACCTCCCTCATAACCCCTGGACTGGAGGCGCAGTATGGTTTTTTCCGCCCTATTAGTATATATGGCCTGTGGATTCCCTTTGAGGGCTGTGACTCTCTGCAGTGCCTGGACCGAGGGGCTAGCCTTATGTGCCTGCTCTGCGGACAATAACTCCTGTTCTAACATGAGGCGCTTCTCGCGCTGCTGCGTACTTAGGGTCACAGCTAACTCGATGCACATACCTCGGACCACCGCTTTCAGGGCATCCCAGGTAATGGCATGGGAAGTAACCTCAGGGTCATTCTGCTCAAAGAAATCCTTAATAGTGTGCCTGAGGGTATCAAGGAGTAATCTATCCCTGCAGAGGAAGTTGGGAAAATACCAGTGCGCATGTTTTTGGGCGTGGGTTCGGCCAGGAAAGTGACATCTCGAGGGGGGTATGATCAGATAAGCATATCGGTTGGAAGTGTATTTACAGCACCGAGGGGATCAGAGATTGGCTCACAAAGATGTGATCAATGCGGGAATAAGTTCTGTGGGAGTGGGAGAAAAAGGAGTAATCTCGAAGGGTGGGATTAGCATCTCTCCGTACATCCACCAGACCCAGGAGTTGGAGTTGTGACTTACGTGCTTTGCCAAAAATCCCTCCCACCGTCCTATGTGAATGAGTTGTATCCACCCCCTGATCCCATATTAGGTTGAAGGCACCCAAAAGGAGTATGTCCTCCTGTGCAAAGTTCTCCAAAGCCATAAGGAAGGAGAGTATAAAGTCTTGTTGGCCCATATTTGGAGCATAGATAACGGCTAAGGTGCACTCAGGTGCACCTCAGATCCCCCTGAACCATAATGTACCTCCCTGCCTTGTCAGCCTTGGTGGCTTGTGCCTGAAATGGGACCCCCTATGAAAAAGTCGGGCCCGCCCATTCTGTTTTAAGGCGAGGGAAGATCTGAATCTAAGAGGATAAGCTTTATGAGTCAAACGATATTCCTCAGATTTGGACATTATGGTCAATCAAGTACTTCCAAAAGCGTGTGCGTTTATATGGGGAGTTTAGACCCCGGGCATTCCAAGTTAAAGTCCTGATAGCCATAGGTAACCGGATAGGACTAATTCCCCCACGTGAGGTTCCGTGTCTCCCTCCTCCCCCCGCACAAAAACAATAGAAGAAAGACATCATGATATCCAACTAATAAAACAAAACAGAACAAACAAGAAGAACGAGTGTGGAGAATCCCCCTCCCAGAGGGGAACCTCATTACCAGAACAAACTCGAGGAACGTACCTATTTACGTTCCTTCAGCCCCTACAACAACAACTGTTAAGGCATAAGCACAAGAAAAGCAGACCGCCCCTCCATGGTGGACACATATCTGGGCCCCCCTGTAATAGCTGCACAAGCCTGTCAGCGCCGCTGACTCCGTAAGTGTCTGGGTGAGTGCAAGTCCTCCGCTTCAGCCACCCTCCCTGAGTAGTCTCCTTACTGCCATAGTGATAGGCATCGAATCATGGCGTTCTCGCCCAACATAGCCCAACTGCCCGGCCCACAGGTTATGAGTACTTGACCCGGAGCTACAGAAAATTGGCGGGCCAAATTTCCTCCAAAGTCTTGTGGGATGCAAGTCTGCAGCGTCATCCATCTCACCACAACACCATTTGGTAAACCCCTCGTGGTGGTGGGGGGGGGGGGCAGAGTACCATGGTATCTGAAAACAGTCCGGACTTGAGACCCTCCCATCGTGAGCTTCTCAGAGTCAAGATAGATGCAAGTCTTCTGCTCAATCCAGCCTCACATTGACGACCTCATGCCCAGGGATACTGTGTTCCTCCTGGAACGCATGTCAGTCATCCTTAGGGCCCTTAAAAAACAGGTTTCAGTCTGAAGTTTCTTGCTCCCTTTTCCCACTGTTCGCTACGAGCCACCACCTTGTTGCTCTTGTTTCCGCTCCGCCTCAGTGTCCCTTGAAGATGCCACGCCGCTGGATGAGGAGATCTCTATTCCTAACAGGTTTGTCGCCTCCTTCAGCTCCGTGCAATGGAGATGTTTGTTGTCCCATTGGAAGGCAATCCCAAAGGGATACGTCCGGTGTCAATCTCTCATACGAAGCAGTGTCTCAGTGCTCCCACCCAGCAGCTCCTGATGTCTGAGCCCGCCTTGGTGCAGAATCCGAGCTTGCTTGTGGGTCCCCCGCTCTCTGCGCTCACCTGGTGGGTCTTGGGGGCTCGCGGGAGCTGCAGTGCCTTGTGCCAGGTTCCCGATCAGGTGCAGTTACTCGCTTGAAAGGAGCCCAGACCCGGGCAGCCACAGCCCCGTCCGCACATTGTCTCATAGAAGGTCCTGCAAGCGCTCCGGTCGAATTGTCATAGGCCGGGCACCAACGCTAGCACCTCTCCGCGCAGCTGACTGGCCGCACCGCCATTTTGGAGGGTCCGGGCAGCACTATGGGGGCATCCCACTGTTTCCTCCTCACGCCGCCAAACCCGTGCAATGTCCCAAAAGAATGCTTAGGAGGGCCTCGACTGGAGCCCCCATTGCTCCGCTCATCTTCTCGCCCAACAGGGAGCTTGTCTGCTTTACTAGCTGGCGCACCCGGCGGGGATAGTTGCCATGTTGTAAAACTCACCCTGGGGCGGCCGCGGTCCCCTATCGTCCAACCGCTTCCCCCGGAGGTTCCTCCGCTCACAATTCCGATGGGCAGCTGTTCCCCTGCCCCTAGCTGTCCCGTGGGGCGGTCGGGGTGGTCTCGAAATTGCCTCAGGTCATTAGAACTACGGGGCTCGGGACAGAGCCGGTCAGATTCACGTCCGATTGGCCATGATAGCTGACCACGCCCCCATCTTTGTTGTTTTGATGTCAAATAATTTATTACATTTTATTCTAGTTTTCTAAATTGGTGTGGGATTATTCTTGTTTCCACATTACTACTGTTTCAAGTGCTGCATAAATACTTTACAAATTGCCTATAAGTTAGGTCTGCCTGCTTTTGCGCCAACCTACCAGAGCGCTAAGCACAGGTTAACTTGAGGTTTGGTTGTGTTGAATCATGACAGAGACTGTGGTTGCTGCTTCAGTAGGGTTTAACACCCTCAACCAGTAACCCAATTTTCCAACAATGCCAGACCCACATTTCAGTGAGAGACTCATTCCCGAGTTAGCCTTTGTTAGACCCATCCCGCCAAGAAGACTTTGTAGAAAAGACCAACCTGGAGAGATTTACAGCACCTGTTTTCAAAAATAATTCCAAAATACTTATACATTTTGTGGGCATTTCTGAAAGGGAATTAATGAGCTTTACCAATAAAAGCCAATGTGCTAATAAAGCACAGCCTGCCACAGTACTGTGAAGTGCTATTTGTCAACAACAGCAAATCATGCAATTGTGAGAAAATTGTGTACCCCAGTGGCTCTCATGATATACCTTTATATCATGACTTTTGCTACCTGCTAAGGTAGGACGTCTATATAGTATTAGGCACCATCTGAATAGTACATAGCTACAGAAGTTCGACAGGCAGAAAATATTAACATGTGACCTCTCATAAATAGGTTTATTTCAATTTTTTCTGTCTACTTTTTTAATCCAAGCAGTGCAACTTACTACCCCAGACTTTTCCTATAAACCTCATGGCACTGATGGGTGCAAGCAGGGTTGAACTGGCCAATACCGCAATCTGTCAGTGCCAGAATAAATGGTAGGTCAGGTCAGCATGTGGGACAGTTTTATGGCTGCTTGTGGGCCTGTTTTATGGTCTGGTGTGCAGGTGTGTACAGTAGCTTTAACTGAACATTGCCTGCAGCAAGTGCAAATGCAAGCATTCTCCCATACCTTGCAACACACATGTGCACCGTATTCTTACAAGTCCAAAACTGCCTCAATTTAGACATGTGGGCCACATGTTTAGCTATCTGATTCACTGTAGCAGTCCACTTCTATTTTGATGTCCTGCCCAATTTTGTGTTCGCTAGAGAGCCTATTTTTTAACAAATCCCACTTGAGTGGGGTGAATTAACTTCGGAATTAATTTATCTAGGCAAGTGGCTAGGGCTTTAGCATGGATTTTACAATCTATAGTAATTAATATTATTGGTTTGTAATTTTTCGCAACAGATAGATCCTTTCCTTCCTGTCAGATGATGGCAATGACAGCTTTAGCTGGAATGCCAGTAATTTCACCTGAGGAAGAGACTGAATGGTACAAGTCTAACAGAGGAGCATCCAGATTAGACCAAAAAAGTTTGTAAATGGATGCAGTGGATCTGTCATAACCCAGGGTCTTGGAGGCTTTTAGTCATTTTATAACTGACCAAATTTCCTCCTAGGAAAGGGGCATGACTAGAGACTTCCTCTCCTCGACAGTGGTGGTTGGTAGTCCTTGTCTATTTAGGAATTTAGTATACAATGTTCAGAATCAAATTGTATATTATCATTGTAGAGGTCAATGTGCAAGTTTTTAAAAATGTCAGAAATACATTTAGACTTTGTGTGAATTGTACCATTCAAATCAGTTATACTCGTAATCAGGACTTACTTTCCTTACATTTTAAATTGACGGCCAACATGTTTGCTAGCTCTATTAGCTTCACACATGCAGATACTTTTTTTTGGGACCAAGACACCTGCTCTCTTACTCAATAGCATATTATATGAATGATTTTTAATAGTTAAATTGGTCAGCAACTGTGTATTCATCACATCTTTTCTTAACCAAAGTTCCTGTGATTTTATTTCCTTTCTCAATTTATTCTGTGATCTATTAGTTTGTTTATTCATGAAGGATCTAATGTTAATAAGAGTATCTCTGACAGTCGCTTTCAAAGCTTCCTACCCGGTAAGAGGGGAGGTATCAGTGGTTGAATTTGACTCTAGGAAATTTCCAAATTTATGGAAGATTTTTGCCTTCTGGTCTCTATGTGTAATGATCTCGTCATTCAGTCTCCAGAGATTACATTTAATTGAAGGAGCTCCCAGTGTACACAATAGGGTACTATAGGACTGATCCAAGACTAGCCTGGGCTCAATACTAATGAAGTCGATGTGTTGAGTGTGAGAACCAGAAATCAGTAAGTGGTAAATTCTGTAGTGGGAAGAGTGTGGCGGAAAGAAAAATTTAAAGTCTAGTATGTCTAGTTGTTGAAGTCTCCATGTATCTTTTGTTTTAAACCTTGAGCATACATTTTTCATGGCTCTGTGAGTCTTAGGAAACCTAAAGGTATATTTAGAGGATCTGTCAATCACACTATCCATATGGAGATTGAAATCCCCTCCGCAATGTATCAGAGAGTCATCGTAATAAAAAGCCACATTTGAGGAAAGCACTCCCCAAAAACCTTGTTGGTCCCCACTCGGAGCATAAATAATGATGACATGAAAGGATTTCCCCTCTTTAATCATTTCAAAGATAGTCCATCTACCTTCTTTGTTGAATTTGCTATCTATTATAAAGATATTGGATTTTATGGCGACTAATTTTAAGACCCCATTTCTTTTGCCTAAAGCAAATGACAAAGTCACATTGCTTACCAATTTAGTTTTAAAAAGAGCTTGCTTCCTTCTTTTGGACCTTAGTCTCTTGGGTCAGAATGATATCCCCTTTTAATTTATAGAGATAGTTAGATATTTTGCACCATTTAACCGGGTGGTTGAGGCTTTTGATGTTAAGTGAGAGTATTTTGAGACTGTTTTTAGTGAGTGCAATAAATTTGTATAATAAGGTTAGTGAGGCAGTTATTCATAATAAGGGCTCTAAAACGAGATGAACCAATGACTAGAACCTTATGGCTAGAGCGGCCGACCTCGGCGCTGGGGAACCGGGTTCCAGTCTCAGCAGGGACGCTCAACATTCTGTGATTTTGGGAAAATCACTTAATCTCCCTATGCCTAACAAAAATTAATGTGTCCATCTGCAATGAAACTGGTGCTCATGTTAAGCGCTCTGATATCTGATATTTTCAGGTCTAGTTCACGCAATACAAAACTCTAAAAAAAAAAAATCATGAGTATTCTTGTTTTTCATTGGTAGAAGACCTCTCGTCAATCACTCAGGAAAAAGTCATTGAGAGGCTAAATGGTATTTTTTCAACATGAGCTGTTCCTTCAATTCAGAAGTCTGACAGTGGTCCATCTTTCAAAAGTTGAGAATTCAAAGACTTTCTTACTCATCAGAACATTAAACATTACAACTCTTGGGCCAAAGGCAAATGGCATTGTTGAGTATTTAATGAGCACCCTAAAAAAAGACATTCAGCGTGCTGCACCAAAAAGGTTTCATTCAAATGAGCTATTCATTCTGCTCTTCATGCATACCAGTTGACTCCCCTTTCAACTACAGGTGAAAGTCTTGCAACCCTGATGTTTGGGAGAGCCATGAAGACCACATTGCCACTATGGACGAGTGGAGAAGTGTGGCTCAATGATTAGAGCGGCAGACCCTGAGGCAGAGGTCTAGCCTGGGACCAGGGTTCAATTCCCTGCCTCGGTAGGTCTTGGGCTAAAAAATTCCATGGACCTGATAATTCTCGCCTCGGTGCCTATTCCAATCATGGAGTCCCACTCTGCTACTCTGGGCAATAGCTTGCTTAATCTCCACAACAGCCCCCACAACGCTAAGGATGCCTGGCCTCCACCTTGGGGGTGCCCAGGAGTGGATGCCTCACAGGGAAAGCCAGGATGGGTTCCACAGCGGTATTCGTACAAGCGCCTTGAGACCCTTGCGGGTGAGTAGTGCGCTATACAAGTATCACATTTACAAAAGATTGATTGATGATGATGAACTTCATCAAACAGATTCATGTCACAAATACAAAATAAAGTTCTATGCAAACAAACGCCGAAGTGTGAGGAACATTGTCTTTACAGGAGACTGAGCCTTTGTCAGACAGAAACAAAAACGTAAGTCTAATTCTCCTTTTGATGTTGACCTGCAGAGGGTTGTGACTAGCAAAGGACACATGGTGACTGCCTACTGTCCTGGAAAGTCAACTACACAAGATTTTTCCATTTCAAGGGCCTGTCTCAACATTCACTAACTCAGGATGTCAGAAGTGAGACTTCTCCACCTGAAAATGGTGGGAGCCCAGCAACTGCCCCTGTGTCTCTGTTACCAGTGCCTGTCATGGACACTTCTCCTGTATCTCCGCAGCCTTACATGACAAGATCTGGGTGATTGATTGGAGTACCAAGACGACTTATTGAAGAGTTATGATGTACATATGTATTATTTGAACTTTTTATTTAACAAAGAGGGAGATGTAGTGTCTTGTGAGTTAGAGATGACGGGATCCTTTTGGATCCTGATGGACTCTGTAGAACAGTGATGTAAGTGCTTGAGTATGGTTGATAGAATTCATGATGTAAAAGGTTCTGTTAACGGTTACATGCTGATGGATACCAAAATCCGTGTTTGGCATAGTCATTTACATGCTCCGAGGCTGGGGAGGACACTACAATAAAGTGCACTACATGTGCCCAGGGCCTGTAAATATAATGCCACTAGTGAGCTTGTGGCACTTAATTTGCCAGTAGCTCTCTAACCATGGATGAGGCCTGCCATTGCAGAGCCTTTGTGTGCAGTTTACACTGCCATTTTGACCTGGTGAGATACACCTCTTGCCGCGAGGGTGGGGTGCAATGTATTTAAGTGGCAGGAAATGTACTATTAAGTTTTACATGTCCTGGTAAGGAAAAATCCTCCAACTTGTTTTTCAGTACTGAAAGTCGTATCTCTTGCACAGTATAATATTGGGATTACCTTATTACATTTTATAAGAGAAATTCCCAATTGGGAAGAGATACACTCTTCAAGTCTTGTATCTCTGGTAATTACAATTTAAAATCCAAACTTATGGTGAAGTCGGATTTTAATAAATTGCAATTCTGAAAAAAACACTTTTTGAAAGTTAGCTTTTTCTTACTTAAGCCATTTGGTGCATGCTGCCTGTCTACACATGCAATAGGAGTTAGGTGTGACGTGATGGCGATCCTTGCATGAAGGAAGAGAGGTGCTAGGCTCAGCCTCACTTACACTTGAATAAACTTTGTCCTGTCCCCACACAAAGGGCTGCATACTTCCCTGTAGTGACTCTGGAGCCTGTACAGGAAGGGAGGACCTCTGTGCGCTTCAAAGGCATGTCTTTTAAGTCTCCCCCACTACAAAGGCACAATTGGGTATAAGTACACCTTAGACACCACCACTTCAGTACACTTCTGGACCTGTGAAGAAGGACTGCTGAAAGGACTGCCACTCTGCTGGACTGCTGCCTACTGTCTGTGTGAGAAGGACTGGACCTGCATCACTTGAACCCAGAATGACTCTAAGGGCTAGCTGGCTGGTTTAGTGATCTGACGTCTCAGGGACATAAAAGACTTCCAACTTCCAACCAACCTGCTTCTGCACCTGGAATCTGCCATCTGTGAATTTGCCCTGCCAAGTGGTGCCACCACAGTCCTAGACTCTGGGAAGTGGGCCTAAGGTGTATCTCCAGGAGAACCTAAGCATCCTCTGCTAAAGCAACGCATCCCAAGCAGAAACGATGCATCTCCTCCACAGAGCAGTGCTTCTTCGAGCAGAACCAACGCATCGCCGCTGGTTAGTGGGTTGGCCTGTCGCATAAGACTTGCATCAACGCAGCCTCCTGCATCTGGGACCGACGCATTGACTGTGGAACTGCCACTGAGCAATGCTTCACCCAGTGCAAGCTCCTGGCATCCGGTGTTGATGGCAGCCTCGACAACGATGATGAATCTCTGCATCACAGCTTCAAAGCTCATCATCACTGACGCATTGCACTTGTTGTGCCTCGCATCCTCAACACCAGACTCCACATCGCAATTCCCATTTACAGGATCCTTGATGTCAATGCATCAGGACCTACACAGCAGCCTCGCCGTACTTTGGAACCAAAGATGCATCAACTGCTCGATGCATCTTCGACACGCATCCACGCAAGCGCTCCTCAACCCGGATTAAGGTACTTTAGTTTAGCGGGCCTAACTGGTTCCCTGTAGCCGGCCCATGCTCCGTCGTGGTCAGCCTGAACTTTTGACTGTGTCCTGGTACTGCTCGACCAGATTTCCCAAATAGCGCTTCTGCTTCTTGGCACTATTTTTACCTAAAAATATTGAAATTCACTATCTCAAGTTCTACTTGTTGGATTGTTGTTATTTTAGTCTGGTTTTATGTATTCAATTAGGCTCTATTTTTCTAAACCAGCATTGACTTTTTTTGTGTGTCGTGTTTATTGTTTTACTGTTTCAAATGTTGCACAAATACTTTTCACGCTGCCTCTAAAATTACACCTGACTGCTCTGTGCCAAGCTACAGATGGTGAGCACAGGTTAATTTAGGATTTGCCTGCTTCTTACCCTGACAAGGATTATGGCTACTGCTTGACTAGGGCATATGCCCAAGTCAACCAACAACCTAATTTCTAACAGACAATCACAGGTACAGTAGTGTCTCCTCCTCTGGGTCCACCTCGTGTTATAGCATAACAGTCTCTGTGTGTTTGTGTTGCCCATATGCCTCGAGCCACCCGCCCTTTGGAAGACATTCTACGCTGGAGATGTGCGGTGGTGGTATCTATAACCTGGTGGAAGTGCACTTCCATCAACATGATTAAAAGCTTGCACATGGCCAAGACCTCCAGCCTGCCACAAACCATATATCTTTTTTTTAAAGTATCATCATGGTGCTTATGATGTGCATGCCAGGTTTGCACTGCACACATAGCACTAGTAATGCAAAGTATTCTATATGCACCTGCTTTTGTTCAGTGTGTGCTGTCGAGCCATGTATAGTGACTGTAGCAGTGTATGCACAAATACTGTGATTGTTACAGCAAGAAACCCAGTTGCCCTTCACCCTACAATCAATCCCTGGCACCTTTGGAGCAACAAAAGCCTTCAAAACATGGTCCCCATGCTCTCCAGCCTCCTGGAGAATTGTCTGCTGCCACAAATGGCTACCCAGGACTAGCAAATGAGACTGTAAAAAGGTGCCCTCCCTTTCCTTTCTACTCACAAGGCAAAGTATTACTGGTTTGAGATGACTCCATAAACGTCTGAAAGATCAACAAATGGCAACCGCATTTGGTTCCTTTTTGCAAAGAGGAAGTTTTCATTGATGGATTGCTTCTACAGTGCAAATGTTAACTACAGTCATTGTAGGAAACAGACAGCAGCCATTGAAATCCCTAGCAGACTAGCAGACTGTGTCCCCCGCGTAGGAAGCAGCCAGTTGCCCATGGACCCCCATCAAGGAAGCAAACAGTGGTCCATGGGACCCTTCTGTAGGAAGCAGACTATGGTTCATGGAATTTCTCCGTAAGAAGCAGAAAGTGGTTTACGTGACACCTGCGTAGGGAGCAGACAGTGGTCCATGTGTCCATTTAGTAGGAAGCAAACAGTGGTTTTGAAACCCCTATGAAGAAGCAGCTAGTTCAATCAATCAATCAGGGAATTGTAAGCGCACTACTCACAAGTGAGGGTCTCAAGGCGATGAGCGGGGGTCCGCAGATCTGTTTAGCTGAAGACCCAGGTCTTGAGGGTCTTCCTGAAGGTGTTCAGGGAGGGGGCACGTCTGATGTCTGCCAGTAGCTCGTTCCAGGTCTTGGCTGCACTGGGAGAGAAGGATCTTCAGCCTGCTCTGGCTCTGTGGATGCTCGGGTTTTCGGCCAGTGCAAGGTTGGAAGATCAGAGGTTTCTTTTGGGTACGTGGAAATTGATTCTGTTGTTGAGGTATTTGGGTCTGCTGTTGTGTTGCTATTTGTAGGCGTGAGTGAGGATTCTGAAAGTGACTTTTTTCTCCATGGGGAGCCAGTGGAGACTTCGTGGGTGTTGGCTGATGTGTTCGTGTCGGGGGATGCCGAGGACGGGTCTGGCGGCGGTGTTCTGTATTGTATGGAGTTTGCGGAGTAGGGACTTGTTGATGCCGGCGAAGAGTGCATTTCCATGGTTTAGTCTGCTGGTGATGATTGCGTGGGTGACTGTCTTCCTTGACTCAGGGAGGATCCACTTGAAGGTCTTGCGGAGGATGCAGAGGGTGTTGAAGCAGCTGGAGGTGACGGCATTGACCTGTCGGTTCATGGTGAGTTGAGTATGATGCCGAGGTTCTTGTCATGGTCTGAGGGGATAGGTGGGCTCCGAAGGGCAGTCGGCCACCAGGTGCTGTCCCATGCAGAAGGGGTGGTACCGAGGACTTCTGTATTCTTGGTGTTGAGCTTCAGGCAGCTGTTGGTCATCCAGACTGCTACGTCTTGCATTACTTTCTGGAAGTAGAGTTTGGCAATAGTGGGGTCTTTGGTGAGGGAGAGGATGAGCAGGGTGTCGTCGGCGTAGGATACGATGTTGAGGCCATGTTGTCGGATGATAGCTGCGAGGGGGGCCATGTAGATGTTGAAGAGGGTGGGGCTCAGTAATCAACCCTGTGGGACTCCGCAGGTGTTTTTCGTGGGGTCGGAGAGGAAGGGTGGGAGTCTGATCCTTTGTCTTCTTCCAGTGAGGAATGATTGGATCCAGTCCATGGCTGTTCCTTGTATGCTTGCGTCGTGTAGTCTGGCGACTAGTGTGCGGTGGGAGATGGTGTCAAAGGCTGCTGATAGGTCAAGTAGGATGAGGGCTGCAAAGTGGCCTTGGTCCAGGAGGGTGCGGATGTTGTCTGTGGCGGCGAGTAGGGTGGTCGCTGTGCTGTAGTTGCTTTGGAATCTGAATTGGGATGGGTCGAGGACGGCGTTCTCTTCAATGAATCGTGTCAGTTTCCTGCGCTTTACATAGCACCAGTTGCGTCACAGGATGTTCAGCGTCATTGCCGAGACTCAAACCCGATTGCCCAGATTTGAGGTCGACCGCCCAAGCCGTTAGGCCAACTCCTTTCCTCTTCTTGAGCAGGGGTCTGACTTCTGCGCTCTTCCAGTCGTCTGGGAAGGTGCCTGTTTTAAAGGTGGTGTTGATGGTGCGTTGTAGTTCAGGTGCGATGGTGGCCGGGGCTCTGTGGTAGATGTGAGGGGGCAGGGGTCGGTGGGGGCCCCGGAGTAGATGCTTTTCATGGTTGAGGCGGTGTCTTCGGCCGTGATCAGTGTTCAGTTGGAGATGGTGGGCTGGCTGGTGTTTCTGGGAGGCAGGGGCCATCTCTGGCCCCTGGTGGATTGTTGATGAAGTGGTCGTAGAGGTTTTTGATCTTGAGGTGGAAATAGTTTCCAAGCTTGTTGCAGAGGTTTTGGGATAGGGTGATGTCTGTGGCTTTGCTGCGTGGGCTGGTGAAGTCTTGAATGACACTGAAAAGTTCCTTGGATTTGGCCAGGATTTTGTTGTGGATGAAGTTCCTCTTGGTGGCTCTGATCTGGTTGTGGTAGTCCGTCATGGCGTCCTTGTAGGTGGTGTGGTTTTTGGTTGTCTTGCTGTTTCTCCAGTTCTTCTCTAGGCGTCTGCAGGTGCGTTTAGCTTATTGGAGAGCGGTGGACATGGAACCACCACATATGAAGCATACACCAGTCCATGGGTCCCCAACATAGGAAGCAGACAGTGATCCATGGGACCCCAGTGTAGGAAGTAGACAGGAGGCCATGGAACCCTGCGTAGAAAGCAGACAGAAGTCTATGGGACCCTGCGTATTAAGCAAACAGAAGTCCATGGTACCCCAGTGTAGGAAGCAGACATCGATTCATGGTACCCCAGTTTAGGAAGCAAACAGAAGTCCATGGGACCCTGTGTAGGAAGAAGGCAGAAGTCTATGGGACCCTGTGTAGGAAGCATACAGCAGAACATGGGACCTCAGTGTTGGAAGCAGACAGATATCCATGGGACCCCAGTGTTGGAAGCAGACAGCGATTCATGGTACTCCAGTGTAGGAAGCAGACGGAACTCCATGGGACCCTGCGTAGGAAGAAGACAGAAGTCCATAGGACCCTGCATAGGAAGCAGACAGCAGAACATGAGACCTCAGTGTAGGAAGAAGTCAGAAGTCCATGCAACCCTGCGTAGGAAGCAGACAGCAGAACATGGGACCTTAGTGTTGGAAGCAGGCAGAAATCCATGGCACCCCAGTGTAGGAAGCAGACAGCGATTCATGGTACTCCAGTGTAGGAAGCAGACAGCAGTCTATGGGACCCTGCGTAGGAAGAAGACAGAAGTCCATGGGACCCTGCGTGAGAAGCAGACAGCAGAACATGGGACCTCAGTGTTGGAAGCAGACAGAAGTCCATGGGACCCTGGATAAGGAGAAGGAAGAAGTCCATAGGACCCCAGTGTAGGAAACAGACAGTGGTCCACCGGTGTTCTGCGTGTTCCCACAATGTCTCTTTGCAGTGTCCCACATTTAATTACCTTTGCAGCTTAGGGACGGCAATAACTGCACTTTCTGAATGCAAATATTGTAATGAAGGTTTGCTATCTATGCGCTTACAGCTGCAATAACTCACATCATGGGAATCATGCCTCGTGAATATTAATGAGGCAGAACTTCCACAAATCTTTATGCTGTATTTAATTAGTGTATCCTGAACAGTGCTAAAAAAAGTTGCATTACAGAGACTCTAAAAACTGTTGGGGACATTCGAAAAAAAACATGTACTACTACCCCTGTAAAATCTCTTTTACACTCTCTTCCATGTCTTAGTGAATGGGTCTACCCAAAAGGCTCAACTCCCTATCAGTAAAAGTTCACAGTGGGCAGAGTCTTTTCTAGAGGTATTCACTGTATATGAAGAATATTCCTTGAACAGTCTCCCATTTTAGAAACTCTGGGGCCAATTTAAAAAAAGATGTAAGATTACTCTAAAGAGTATTACAGAAGTACTATTTCCCGCAGTGGTTTCCAACCCGTGGTGCGGGACCCCTGGGGGTCCCCAAAGCCTTCTCAGTGGGTCTGCGACTACTTAGAAAATTTAATAATATTAACAGATTAATAAAGACACTGAATGTACAATTGAAAATTTTAAAGTGTACTGTAACTGTGAAGGAATTTGAAACTGAAGGCTGAAAATTAAATTAGTATCCTCTGATTGATTCGTGGGAGCCGTGCAGGTGCAACAAACAGAATATAGTATGGACGATGAGTGGGCTCAATTGAATTTTTGAAAAGCTCCAAACTTTCTTTTAAAATTAAATTAGATTTTTGAATAAAAGAATTGGCTATTCCGACATTAGAAATTGTCGTTGGTGGCTGATCCTTGTCACATATAGCACCAAGACGCCCCAAGGTATGCACTTTGCTCTACAAGTTTTATCATTCATTTATTTATGTGTGTTTGCGAATGAAATAAAATGTGTATTTGTTTGATGAGTGCTTTTTATTGCTTTTTTTGTGTATTGTTTTGTGGTTTAAATCATCACCAATGCTAATGCCGGGGTCCCCGGCTTCCAGTAATGACTCCTGGGGGGTCTTGCAATGATTAAGTGGGGGTTCCCAGAAGTCAAAATGTTGGGAACCACTGATTTCCGGTTCTTATAAATGGCTTTGTGAATGGGCTATGGCGTCTGTATGTCGACCATAGCCTTCCTACTGCTGGGTTTTCTTCTGGGTCAGATTTACAAGCTCCTTGCGCCACTTTTGCGTCATTTTTCCCATGTGAAAAATGGCGCAAAAGTGGCGCAAGGGGCTTGTAAATCTGCCGCTAAGGTTTGAAGGAGAAAAACACAAAATATTGACTTATAGAGGAAAGGCGATAAATAGCCTATTTTAGAAGGATCTAATAAAGTCAAAAAATGTGTCACAGTAATAGTGAACATATTCAAATCACGCAAGTGATATATGCAAATGAGGGCGAAATGAGTGTATGTGCACACACACACCTAAGGAAACACGTGAAAAAAATCAGTTTCAACTGTGAGTAGATTAAAAATATCTCAAATGACACCCGTCACTGTCCTCGTCACTCGAGTATGTAACACATCGTATTGTTGTAGCACCTTTTTAATGATTCATTCCCCCAGAGGGTTTACATTTACAAACACCTGGAAAGGGCTAAACAAAGCTGCTAGTATGCAGATGATGACAAGAACGCCTGTCTGCATTTAGAGGACACAGCGCGTCTTCAACAAACACAACATTCTTTAGCTCTGGGCTGTGTGAGTCGTTAGCAGATGCTGAGGCTAGTTTGCATATCTCAGACTGTCCTTTGTGTAGTTACAGTTTTAGAGAACACTGTGAGAATGCAACGTTTGGGTCAGATTTACTAGATTGTCGCGCAGCGCAGTGCAGTGCAGAAGCTGCTAATGCTGAGCTGCACTGAGTGAGAATGAGAGAGCCGGAGGGCGCCATATTTACAGAGATACGGTTCTCTCCTCCCCTCTCCCTAGCGCCGGTGCAGAAATATGCTGCAGTGCGCCAAGGACACACCTTTGCACCATAGTGCAAGGTTGTCTTCCTGAGCCTAGGATATGGTTTGTCCTGTAAGAGGGTTATACCTCCTGTGCAAAATACCATGCTTAGACTAACTTGAAACTTTTTCTCACTTTGTAGGTGTGCAGTTCAGTGCAGCACACCTTCAAAGTCGGAAAAGGAAGGAGAAATGGAAGCATTTCTCCTTCATAGTGCCTATTTGAAATGGGCACAATTTTCTCACTCTAAACCCTGTCTACTTTTCTAAGTAGATAGAACTTAGCATCAGAAACTTAGGGTGGTTGCATGGCAACGCCCATTCACCACCCATGGTACGCCCCATGGCGATGAGTAACGCGATGCACTGCTTTGCGCTACTTTCAAGTAAATAAAAAGATTTACCGTTGATTTGCGTCACTTTTATCAGGCCAAACCTGGCGATATTTATCGTTGGATAATTGCCTGCTAAGCTCCAAAATCGCACTGTACCCCATTTTCAGAAAAAAACTCGTAATTGGATGGTATTTACTGCACCCTACACATTCTGTTGGGGTGGAGTCGGATTTTGTCGAATGCTATAAATAATCTCACAAATCAATGGCCAGCTGGCAATGAGGGCCCTAGTCCACACCAGAAACTTGGCATTTTAAGCCCACCTGACTCTCTGTACGTGAAAGAGGGGCGGTGGTATAGGGCAGGTCTAGGTACAATAAAAAACTCAATATTTTATGACAAATTATGAATGCGAATATATAAAAAAAATCAAAGAATATCAATACATTTACAGTAAAAGTGGGAATTGACATCATATAAGGTACCCCACATCATATACTATGAACCATACCTATTGAAACCATGCTCTGCTGATGATCAATAAATGATGAACAAAAGCACAAACCTGAAAGGATAACAAAGCAGTTGCCAGATCATTGGGACGGTTAGGCAAAGAGCCCAAGGCTAACGCTGATATTATAGATCTTTTGTTAATAACATTGGAAAGCTCTGTTTTAAGGGATAGGAGGGCTGCCAGCCACATGTGTGTTCATTGGGATTGTATTGTGCTAGAGTGAGACACAGAGCAATATACAAACAAACTGCACAGCAGAGGGGGCAGATGTGGCAAGTGATTCTCATTTCTGACTCTAAAATGAGTATTCTGGCATAAATATACCCCTGTTTTAAAGGGCTTACCACGTTTTAAGAAGAAATCCGAAAGGCAGTGCACTCTTAAAGAAGGAATAACACAGTTAGGGCCTGGGAGGAAGCTGATGGTCAGTGCTAAAGCTAACATTCCAACGCAGAAGACAATATTCCATCAAAAAGGTCTGCGCAAGCTTTGCTATGTGCCCTCTCATTCATTATTCTTTAAAATGATACAATGTATGTATATATGTATCCGGTGTTCGTGTAGTGTAAACCTAGCATAGCAGAGCGCAATACAAGAGCAAAGATAAGATCAGCAAGTGGTTGGAGGGGAGCTTGGTTCTTAGAGTAGAAGTGAACTGTTACTGCATCATGATGTTTTGTTTGTAAAGAGGTGTGTCGCCATCTCTTTTTAGGTCTCGTCTGAGACAGCGCTTTAGCGCTGCTCTGGCGAGACTTATAGTAAGCGAGTTTTGGAAGTGCAAACAGTGGCTTTTTAGGCCTCCAAATACAGTGCATGTGCGCTGTCCGGGCGCGCGCACCATTTGGAGGCCTGAAAGCACTTGTTTGCTTTCACTTTCGCGGCCCCTTTGATGTCCTCAGTGAGCCTCGAGGCCACTGAGGACATCAAAGTGCACACCATTTGCCACCCCCTTCCTGCTTGTTTGTTTCCTTTGATCCCTATCTTTCCCTTTCTCAATCTCACCCTCTCCCTGCCTTTTACAACTGCGGCCGCACCACTGTGCCCGCCCCACTCCCCCCTCCCACTCCCTCCTCGTCAACTTCAGTGCGCGCTTGTTCAATTTAGTTTGTATATTAATCAGTGTGTAATGTTTTGTAACGTCGTAGGTATGCTTATTTATTGTCACGTCTTTTGTAATTCTACATGTGCAGTATGTTTTCTTCCATCCTACTGCGAGTGTTTTACAAGCTCCCTTTAAGCACAATCTGCGTTTTGCATCGGTTTAATGAAATAACGGATGTGCTGCATTTACAAAAAGTATATGATGTACACTATGCAAAGAAGTAACCTTCAAATACTGTTTTTTTTTTTGTGTGCACAGTTTAATGATACTTGGACACTGCAGTAAGGACTGTGGTTATGCTTTATGTAGCCATTCACACAATTTTTTGGGATTATGTTGGCGATCCGCAATGGGTATATGTACCTTTTCATAATGAACATGGCCAACAATTAAATGTGTACTTTAGAATGGTACGTACTCTGTGCATTAGCGCATAGTGACCATACACAGTATTGTTCCGTGTACAAGCTGGAATCGGCCCTCATTTTACACACTGTTTTACACACTTTCACCCACTATAACCCTAAAGTGCAGCTGCTGTTGTCGTGTCTGCTGCTCTGATGGGGTTTGTTGTGCTCTCGTCCCCCGTGGAACTGCGTGCAGTTTCCTACCACTGGCTGTGCCGAAGTGCGCCTAATTGTTAACCCGATCCGCTTCTGTAAACAATTAGTGGGGCCCGCAGCCGGGCTTTATGCTGCGTGTCATAGCTGTTGGCTAATATTTTATACAAATAAATAAATACCACGCCGGCCACAGGATCACTTCTCAGTTAGGCCACTCTGCCTCCCATCCTTGCAAGGTCAGCAGACTCCGCCCCATTACATTTGATGTGGTGTACACAGCCTTTGATGCTCTGACCCAGAAGTGAACCTGGTTAGAAGCCGCTCACTTTTATATTGTATAACGTCCGGTATCAGCTATCGTGTACGTCACACATGCCTAACATTGTAGGTATGCTAATTTATTGTGTACAGCCAGTAATTGGACTTTGATTTCTAATGGTCTCTCATAATCCGGGGTGCGGCGTGTACAGCCTTTGATGTTATTGGAACAGGGTAGAGTCTATTTTAAGAAAAACACCCCCTTACGTGTGATACACTTGGCGTTGTACACACGAACTGCTGTAGCCTAAAAGTGCAGCTGTGGTTTTCCTGGCTGCTGCTATAACGGGGTTTGTTATGCTATCGTCCCCTAGGGGACTGGCTGCAGAGTTTTTACCACGGGCTGTGCAGAAGTGCGCCTTATTGTTTTCCCGATCCGCTTTTAGAAATAATTATTAGGGTCCAGAGCCAGGCTTTATGCTGCATAACCTCGTCAGAGGCTGGCTCAAGACATACTGTCTTCCTTACAATAATTAACGGTCCTTTGTTTACATTTTTTTTTAGTTCGTACTTTAAACACTGCTCTACAACATACCTTAAAACATTGCTAATAGCTCTAGCTAAACTCTTATAAGGTCTATTTATAGGTCTATTTTACTATTGCATGCATCTTCTCACTGCTGCTACTCTGCGCTCTCAAAGCCAAAATTCTGTGGAGAGAGAAAAATGCAATTTTAGACGGTGCTGCAAGAAGGTGGCTTCGCAACACAATCTGGAGCAAAGTGCTATAAACATATAATGAGGAAAACAATGCCTCACTGGCTGTTTTGCATACAAGTTTTATTTAAGCAGCCATCTATGCTTTTAGAGTGCATGCTACAGTTTCCACCTTCCTCACTCTCTGACAACAGGAAATGTCTCGAGTAAACAATGCGTGAGCTTGCTACTTAACACCGTAAGGTCACGAGGCAGAGTTATCCAGTTAGCAATCCCTTGCTCTGTAAAATGAGGCAGTACAGCATTCTCGGCTCAGCGAGTTAAGCGCCCGCATTGACATCAGTGCTGTCTGCTACAGTTCACAAGCTCCGGATCTGGCATGGTGAACGCGAGGGTTTAGCCTTCTGCGGTCGATACATAGAGTGCTGCTAAAGTTGGTATTAGTAACGTCGGCTATTTACATTTACCATAAATGGCATATTAGGATAACTCTCATTCTGTCAGGTTAATGTACTATGGAAATACTGGTCCAACATAACTTTCCAGTGAAGTGTAGTAAACTAAATTACGATTTTGAACCTCTACTTCAGAGATCTGTGAGCATTCGCCATATTGCAACTTCAAAGGGCAGCATGATAGCTCAGTGGCTTAAAGCACCAGAGGCATCAAAGCAGCTTCCTGGGCTTCATTACCAGGAATATTACAGCGTATCAAACTGACTACTGCAAAAGTGCTAGCGCGTAACAACCAACGGAAAGCTAGCCATGTTGACGATAAAAACACCATTACTGTTTAACACCAAGGAGGCTCTAACAGCCACCCCTCTATTACACCTCTTTCTCACCCCTACTTAGAAGCTCACTATGGTCTTCCTCCATGCCTGGAGGGGAAGCTGACATCAGCTGCTCAATTTTTAGCATGGAGCAGTAACAGTCTCCTTCATGCATTGCAATGCAATAGGTCTCGCATTACGCAAGTTTAAACTATTAGCATTATAAATGACAATGCCTTTTATTTATGTTTTAAAAAGCAAAACACGAATAAAAGGCATTTTCATTTAAAGTGCCAATCGCTCAAACTCACGTAAATGCGAGACCTATTGCATTGCAAATGCTTGTTTTAAATTGGAACAGGATTGGGGTGCTCCTGATGGATACCGGGATATCATTTCTGGGTGCATAGATGGAGAAAGTCTGTTGTCTTGTATTTTCCTTCTGTTTTCCTTTTTTTACACTTCTTTCTCTCTACTCCCTCGTGGCACCTGTACTGGTGAGTGGTTGAATAAAAGTTATGTTTAGGGTTGGATCTGGAATGTGTGGCGTGTTCATGGACATCATAATGTAGAAACGAGGATGATACGGACAGAAAAGACCATAGATGATAATATTGTGGGCTGATTTGTGCTTATGATTAGCAACGTCTGTGGTCATGAGAATTCTACACATTTAATTCAGTTCTGGTAGCATGCTGATGCCTACTGGGTGACTTGCCTTGTGGACATATGAGTTAAAAGACCCCCTTCTGTACATTATAGGTATATTGCAAGTCCCCAAGGAGTTCAGGGATCATATAGAGTTACAAGGCCACAGGCCGGGTGCCTTTATTGGTCACATAAATGTAAGAGCACAGAAGAGAACAAGAGAGGTAAACTAGAGGAAGCAAGCAAGATGAGAAAGGGGGGTAAAGGCCACAAGCCAAACAGGAGTGGAAAAAACAGCATGCGAGCAGTTTGTCCTTGAATGAAAAAGTTAATTAAATATATTGGGCTACCCATTGACATATCAATGTTTGATATAAAAACAATACACTCTCCAGATGATAATGGAAAAAATTAAGAAAATAAACACTTTTTATCTGCAAATGAGACTGAATATAGGTTTTCTTCATATAATGCTTATTGTCTCTTCAGGTCAGGTAACAAATCTTCAGATCTAATTGTGATCTAAATTCCAAAATGTGTTATTCTTAAGTAAAAATATCTGGGTGCTGCTGCCACGAATGAGCCAGGTTGTATGCCAGGCATCAACATACTGGTGTACGAAATATCAGGGGAAACATATTAAAAGAATGAGCGCAAGAATAGATGCAGCCCTCTATGCTGGGAAGAGCGGCGTACAGCTGCACTGAAAAAAGGCGCACACTCAGGGCATTTCTTTCCAAATATCCATATGAAGAATCAACAGGTGTCTCAGGAAAGAATGCATACAGAGGGAGGAAGTAGAAAGATTTGACCAAGGGAGGGAGAGGAGTTCAAGCCCGTGCAGCGAGTGTTTTTGACAATGACAGGGTATTTTTCGTTGCAGTGCTAAATGAATTGCTTGTATGAAGCTGGTGTCTCCAGCGGCAGTAAGTCCATGCTATGCAGTGACCGCTGACATCCAGAGATGATCAGCTTCTAGGGAAAGGTAATGTAGGCATTTAAAGACCAGAGTGTTGTGGTGGACACATTGAGTTAAAAAAACTAAGCAGGTTTTGAAATGAACCTTGAATATCCCCTTGAGAAGAGCATTCCAATAGTCCAATCTGACCACTACCTTGTGTCAGCCTCTGAGGGAATTATTTCGGCTAGCCATCAGCAGTTTAGGCTGATTTTAAGCATATTTGACACATGTACTTAAAGGTGTTGTTTGTTATCCAAATTGAACATATCGTTTAAGTGTTGGACCTGGAACCATCGATAGAAGTTGGTAAATGTCCAAATGACGTGATGGCGTTTAATCAGGATTTGATAGGGAGACTGACTGGAGCACACTGAGAAGCTCAGCATGAGTCAATATTCTGTGTGAATGTGCTGAGCTGTCTGGCTTTTGCAAAGGCTTGTAAGTGTCTAGTAATGTCAGACTCAGAATATACCTTTGGATAGAGCTGTATATTCAGGTTTGATGGCTGCATTTGAGAATCTCACCAAGAGGATTCACAAGCAGCTTAAGTAGTGCCAGATACAGTAGTCTACAATATTTAAAGTGAGAAATAAGTCTGGTAAAATCAGAAGGCAGGGCTCCCCTCTTTCATGGGTTCACAAATCATCATCCATGATGACAATCAGCACTGTAGCCGTGCCCAAAGCTGGATCTAAAGTTTTATGTCACACGGTTATGTTGAAATCCATATGAAAGTGAAGCAGGAAGCTACCAAGATGAATCCAAGAAATGTATTATGCAGATAAAATAATCCAATTACAAAGCCTACAAAGTGTAGGCAGGAGCCTCAGACACAGATGCTGTTTAGCTGAGCAGACCAGAACTAAGGCTCAGTTGAACAAAGCTGCAACCATGGTAACAGAACCAACAGAAGGATGCTTAGAGGAAAACAAGAGTCACTCCTTTCATAAGTAAACAAGAGTACATGTAAATACATCAAAAGTAATACAAACTGAAAACTCACAATATAACATCTCCCCTTTTCAAAAACTAAAAGAAAGAGGAAACATTGCATTATTAATAATTAAAACAAATGATAATCCTAATACTTTGCAGGCAACACAATGTTCCTGTTCCCACAGTTGACAATGGAACAAGAGCTGTTTACATCGAAAACATTACTGGATGGGTCTAAGCAATTAGTGGGCACACAATTTACAGCTGTAGCTTGCATACAATTAAGACACAGGAACACTTTCAGAATTACAATTTTATCTTGAATCCCATGCTACACAACTGTCTTCTGACTCCCAAATGCAATATTTCTTCTTTTCAATCATTTCTTTTTGATCCGGTTTACTGCACACAAGAGCACTTTTGTTCCACCAACCCAAGTTCCGGAATACAATTGCTTATCATCTGACCCTAACAAATTGTGCTAGTTCAGCGAAAATGTTTCACCCTTAACAGCCTTCCTGGTTCTCTTTACCAGCAATAATTTCCCTATTTAATTGGAGGTTTTTTTGGGCCAGAGACTAGTCACACGCAGTGTCCATGGTTTTATACCTATGTGCAAAATTATCACTGACACATTCGTCGATTCTATAATGATCCATCTGAATAATTCCTGAAAAGAAGTATGAACAACAAATAAGACTGGTTTTGGCATCTCTTGCGTTTAGCAAAAAGAAAGGAGAAAACCCTGTATGCAATGTGGTATGTTTCAGTAGCTTCAAACTTTGTTACCCAGATTGGAGGCTAATGCAGTTTGTATACCTCCTTTGAAAAGTGCATCACACCTTTCAACCAAGCCATTAGCTGCTGGGAAATAAAGAAGTGTTCTCTCATGTTTGATACCATGTTTAAACAGATATTCTTTCATCTTTTTGAACAAAATGAGTGTGATTGTCAGAAGCCAAGGAGCTTATTTACAAGAATCTTACGCATCTGTATATATGATTCTGTTTCCCTGCGCCTCTGTGCTAAACCCTTGCGTCACTATGGATGCGCTGTATTTACAATACGGTGCACCATGGCACAAGGATTGACAGATACATCAGAAATGTTGACGTATTTGTCGGTGCAAAATTCATGCAGTGCTGTAGTCGTGACGCAAACACGACGCAACTCTAGCAATGCATAGGGTGTTCTATTTTTAATACACTGCATCACTCCTTACACCTGATCCAGACAGGCAATGGGCCCAATTCACAGAACTAACTTAAGACAAGATCCTAAACTTACTACTTTTGGGATTCACAGAAGGCATTTAGTAGTAGTAAAGTTAGGATTTTGTCTTAAGTTTGACTTAAGACAGACTTAAGACAGACTTAAGATAGTCTTAAGACAAACTTAAGACAAGCTTAGGACAGACTTAAGACAGACTTAAGACAGACTTCAGACAGATTTAAGACAAACCTAGGACAGACTTAAGACAGATTTAAGACAGATTTAAGACAAAATTCTAACTTTACTACTACTAAATGCCTTCTGTGAATACCAAAAGTAGTACATTTAGGATTTTGTCTTACGTTAGTTCTGTGAATCGGGCCCATAGTGTTTTGACACAGTGGCATCAAAGATTTCACTGCGTCACTTTGAAGAGGCTTTCCCACCTGGGAACGCCCACCCTGCATATATAATGTGGAGCAGGGCTTTGTAAGTGGATGCATCTCCCTAGATGCACCACATTGTAAATGGGCTGTAACGTGGCGCATTGTTCACGCTGCCGCTTCATCACAAAAAGTGACGCAACAGCTCGTAAAAGTGTAGCAAGGGGTTTGTAAATTTGCCCCCAAGATCTTCGAACTTCCTTCAGTGACAAACAAAGTCATGACAGCATCTGTAGTAGTCATAGGGACAAAATCATAAACAATCCATTCCAAATTAAAATCCATCATTCTAATAAAATACTTCATGTTTGTGGGTAACCTTTGAAAAGGTCCAGAAAAATCAATAGCCAACTTGAATCATTGCTTGTTAGGTAATGAATTTATACCAGATTTACATTTGCTAAATTATCATGGGACCCGAACAATTTTTGTTAAATTTCTATTTATTATCGGATACAAGACTTTCTGAACACTTGTTAACAAACTGCTCAACAGAGGTATCCATGCCTGGCCACCAGTTGTACTTTCTCAATAACTTCTTGGTGCCAGTCATGCCAGGGTAAATCTTATGAGCAATACTTATTTATCTTTACTTCTGATTTTTAGGAGGTTTGAACAACACATGCCTGGGTATTCAAACCATTTTCTAAAAGACAATTCTGCAGAAACCTGCTCGTATGGAACTACACTCTTGTCTATATTCCTAAATGTTGGACACCCTTGTAAAATATGTTTCTTGCCTTCCAACAATACAACATCACTGCTAAAGGATTGTATCTGCTTCTCTTCAGTGATACAACCTGAAGAATGGACAGATGCATCAATGGCAGAGACAACACATTCTTGGTTCACATCACACTCTAAATCATTCTTCACTGGCATGCAAGATAAACAGTAGTTTTTTCCACCCTAAATATATTTAATGCAAAATGTGTATTCCATTAATTTAGATAGTATCCTCACATGCCTCGCTGTAGATGTTCCCTTACCATTACCACTCATCAGATATATAAGGGGTTTGTAATCTGTCAGTAAGTCAAAAGTGTGACCCCTAATGTTAAGATTTCAATGTATCAACAGCCCATGAACAGACTAAGGTCTCCCTTTCAATAGTGCAGTAGTGGGACTCCCATTTATTTAAACTCCTTTAGCCAAAGGCTATTGTGCATTCTCTCCCATGATGGGACTGTATGAACCCAGCCCCTAACCCAATGGAACGAGCATCGACAATAACTGCACATCTATCAGCACTGTTGAAAGGTTGCAATGTGGATGCATGCATAATCATATCCTTGAATTCCCGAATAGCTTTATCCTGCTGTTCTGTCCACATACAGTTTTCATTTTTCTTGAGAACCTTAAAGGTACCTCTGAACAAATCTGGTGTAGTACTCACGCAGGCCTACAAATTAGCTAAGTGAGTCTTTGTCAGAGGGTGCGGGTGCTTTGTTAATGGTATCACTCAAACCCTGCTAAGGCTTAATAGCATGGTGTGAACAAAATAGTCAAGTTCTTTCACCAGAATTTTACACTTTTCTTCAGACGCCTTTATGTCAGTTTTGTTCAAAATGCTCAAAATGTTATCCAAAACATCTTGAGCTCACTGATATTGTTACCATTGATCCAGCGCGAGAAGCCGGGGAGAAAAGGAGCAAGAAAAAGGAAGGAGGCAACATTTTCAACTATCCCTTCCTGTGTCGCAGACCCAACGTCACACTACCTCATTCATACACGCATTCATTGGTGGGGCCCATAACACCAACACTCGCACGTCTCCACTCACGAATCTGCACACAGGAGGGATGATGATCTTGCGTTGAACTTGACGGGGGTTCCTTATTACCTATAGGGAAGAAAGTTATTTTACAAAATATACATTAGAATTCATCACCTATAGATTCCTAACCTTAAGCATCAAGGCACTCCACCACTTGGTCGACGGACCAATTAGTTGGATTGGTTGATGGTGATTTAGAACCAGCTAAAACACATTTAAGACTCAGAATCCTTTACTCGTAATTTCCGTTAATCATATTTGTTTATCTAAATATTATTTGCAATTAATATCAGCATTAATAATCAATCAAATTTTGTATTTTGTTCGCAAAACGCATGACATTTATATTTACGTATTCTTGCTATCTGGATTTTTCTCTAATTCATTTGGCTCTGCATAACCGAATTTAGCCGTTAATTGTCCAAATAAAGCAGGCCAAAGCTCAAAGTTCGAAAGTTCTTTGCTCAGCACGTTACAGTCCCAAAGATCTCCAAAAGGACCAGAAATCGTGCAAGCTTCTGTCATCGCCTGTGGGGTCAAAGAGGGTGTGCAGTCATCGAAACCGCAGAATGCCAGACGCTCGTCAAGAAAAATTCTACTACTCTTTTTATAATAAATTTCGGGACAACATGAAACATTTTTAGGCGATGGAAAGTTGTGATTGACTCATTGGAAAACTTCCGATTTTTATTCTATGAAGTTCCCATGGATTTTGCTGGTTCATTTCCGTAGCTGATGCAACAATGTTTAAGGTTTGCTTGCATGTCCCAATTGTTCATTTAGACCAGTTTTTACTGACTGAAGTTTGACTGTTCACCAAGATCCTATCCTTGAACTGGAACATGGTGAACCGAAGTCGTCAGGAAGTTCACGGAGCCATCAGAGTCTGCGCAGTAGGCATCGCGCTCACGAGACGGTGGCCACTTCTGAACTTGATTTCGGACGCCATTTTTAGGTAGGCCCAAATGTCAACTTAAGCGAAACAAACACAAAAGAATAATTAATACAAAGAAATAATGATTCTAATGTTAAACCCTCACTAATCCCTCTATGTATTAGTATTTTCATAGCATATAGCGACATTTAAAGCGATAATATTCACCTTTAGGATCCAAACTGGAACGCAAACATCACAAAAGCAACATAAATCATGCGATATCTATTATCACATGTACTACTATTAATATGCGTACATATTTTAGTTATTAGAGTTATTTTGCCATGCAAATAGCTATTTCCCACGTGTAATTGGTGTATGCAAATGGTTAGTTTAGTTTCACACTGCACTCCGTTAGTAAAATTATAATCAGTAGGTTATAAGGTTAGTGTTCTCATGCAAAATAGAGGAGGTATACAAAATTTTGCTCTACCTGCTCCATCACCATAAATAAGGATATCAACCAGAAAATGCTTATACATCCCTGATGCCTTTAAATAATGAGCTCATTCATTTATGAAAAACACTAGAAGCAAATGCTAGACCGAACGGTAATCTCAGAAATGTTAAGGCGCCAAAGGGTGTTACAAACGTAGTCAAGACTTGGGATCTTTCAGACATTGCCACTTGTTGGTATGCTGATCTAAGGTCAATGGTGGAAAAACAAGTTCCTCCATCCTTTGCCATAAGCATCTCCTGAATTTTAGGCAATGGGTGACAATCCACAAGAATGTTTTTATTTAGTAACCTTAAATCAACACACAAACACAAATTGCTATTTTTCCTCTAAGCCAAAACTATAACCGAAACCCATTCTGATAAACCAACAGACCGTATAATATCATCTTTACACAATTCATCCAATAAGGTTTTTGAATCTTCTGTTACACTGACTGGAACTGATCCGACTTTATGCCTCACAGGCACAGAATTGGACTTAGGTTTAATATAATGAATCACACCCTTGACACAACCCACTTTACAATAAAAATAGTTGGAATATTTTTCTAGAATTAAATTCATATCACTTGTAGGTTTGTCATCCACAACTTCAATCAATTCAACAGGTAATTCACCCAGTACAAGAGGTTGATCGCTTCCAGGTTTGAGTATGATACCCATTCTTGCCAACTCACGGCAACCTACTATATCACGTCCTTTGACTGCAACATACACTTTTGTAGTGATTTCAAGTCCTAACACATTCACAACATCAATAAAATACCCCAACATTTCAATATCTTGACCACCAAATATCTTTGGTTGAACAACAGTGGTGTAAGGACTTTTTAAAACTTTTTGCCATAAAAAGTTACATCAGAGAGATTTGAAATTGGCGAACCAGAGTCCGACATTACTTTTAGACTTAAATCGCCAATCTTTGCAGTACCCAAAGGAGCTCTGAAAGAAGAACTGGTTAAATTATCCTTTATTGTTAATACAAGGTTGTTAATCATGCCCTCATCAAATTCTTCACTATATATGTTGGATTTGGGCCTTTTTGCATGGTTATTCCCTAACGTTTTGCTTCTTCCTCCTATTTTTTACTGATCTGTTGTTGTTGGCTTTAGGCACTTTTCCCACTGCTGATCAGTGCTAAAGTGCATATGCTCTCTGCATAAATTGTGAACATAATTGGTTATCCATGATTGGCATATTTGATTTACTGGTAAGCCCCTAGTAAAGTGCACTGAGTGTCCACGGAATGTAAATCAAATACTACTACTGGTCCCGCAGCACTGATCGCATCGTGCACTTCCCACGGGTCATCCACCAGGATATAAATTAGGCCACTAGTCTCCTTTTCTACGCCCAACAATTTTATCTTTAATGTGCCTCCAACCACTACATTTATTTGATTTCTTACTGTTGAGAATCTCTCTTCCTCCATTTGTTATTTTAGTACATATTTTCAACTTCCCTTCCTTGTTTCCGCCATTCTGGATAGGCTAGTAAGGTAGATTTCTTCGTCTTATATAAATCAAATAGTATTCTTCCAGTGGTCTTATGGCAACAACATGTACACATGTACTCTCTAGCTAATCTCTTGAGTCTTTCTCTTGATACTTAGACATTTGTATTCTGTAAAATTCACAAAAGAAGCACAGATTCCATAATTCATGTAGGTAGCTTATTTATTAAGGCATGTTCTACTAGAAAGAAGATTTAGGTAAATTATGTCCCACCAGGAGCCAAGTCTGGCAACCTCCTGCCTCCCCAGACCATGGGTGACATACTTTACAGTTGTTTACTATCACACACCAAAACTCTACTCCCATTACACAGCAAGGCCAAGCAGCGATTCCTAAAAAATAAGGAATGGAGACTACATAGACCTGCTTCCATGACCCTATTTAGTTTCTCATTCATCCAATTTTCTTCTGGGTGATGTAATGCAATATTTGTATAGTTTGTTCCTCTCACTCAAAAAAATGTCAATTTGTCTAGAATGTAGTTGTAGCCCATTATCTGTCACAGTGCTTTTTGGTAAACCTTCTCTCATATATAGGTAATAAAAAAATGTTTCACAGTCATTGTGTCAATGTCTCAATGTCATTGGCTAGTGCAGATTCTGGCCACATTAATATGAGTCAATCGGGGGCGCTAGGTGGCGCCGGACCAAGATGGCCGAGCTTGCGTGAGGCTCTGGCTGCCCGACCCGCCGATCCTTTCATTATTTGCATAAAGACCCCTTGCCCACAGGCGAAACAACTATGCACGCGAACCTCATGGGGGGCTAAAGACTCGCTGCTAGTTTGGCGCTGCTACGCGCTGAGGCCCGGAAGATATTCGCTGCGTAAGCTGCCCGGGGGGGAAGACGCCCATCTCAGCCGGAGACGAGAGGCGGATACAGCTGCTACGTGAGTGCCGGTGCGGCCATGCGGCGGTGGGCCTGAGGTCGGAGAGGCCATCGCAGGCCTCTGCACGGGACGTGGGGTCGACGCCCACTGACTGCAACCCGCGATGAGATACTGGTGATCCCCCTGGGCACGGGTGCTGCCAGTCTCCCCCCCGTTGAAGGCGGCGGCCCAGAGCTAGAGCCAAGAGTCTGCAGCCCGGAGGGTGCGGCGATAGTAGCGCCGCTGCTGCGTGGATCTGGCTGCCATCCTGACAAAGGGAGGCGGCCTAGAAGCGAAGGAGGTGCCACCCTGGCCGCTAGTAAGGCGCAGCAGGCACTGAATAACGTGAGACTGTGCCTGGCCTTGCTGACTGCACGGCGAGTGCCCATCCTGCTGCCTGGCTGCGAGACTGGCGGAGACTGCGTGGCGACTGTGCCGCGCCTGGACGGCGGAGAGAGTGAACACACACCGGGCATAAGGCGGTGGCACGCCTTCATACATGCTGGGCACCGCATAGAAGGAGTCCTTGGATATCGAACTAAAGGCAGGGATCCTGCTGTATTGAGCACCAATAGTACACTGAGCTGAGACCGGAAAGCACCACAATAGGACAGAGTCCAGGCACAGACGACAATATTCGGTCAGGAAGAAGGGGAGTGCAGATTGCGTGCGGATTGGAGTGTCGCAGCGCCTGGAAGGGCGCGTTAATACGGAGCGGATTTCAGTGGTGCATTATCGTGCATACCCCGTGAGGGGCGAAACATGGGGAAAGCGGAGTCACGCCAATCTAAACTGCCTTTGGAGCAGAAGAAAACGTCCACGCGCTCCGCCGCTGATGACCCGAATGGTCCGGCTCCGACGCTGCAGAGTCCTCCGGAAGCCTCCCCTAACGAGGAATTGAAAAGCATGGTTACAGTGATGCAGCAAAGCTTGAAGGCCCTCTCGGGGAAGATGGACACCATGAACACTCGCCTCGACTTCTTGGTGTTGAAGGTGGACAAACATGAAGAGCAGATTAAAGAGGCTGAGAAGAGAATCTCCGACACTGAGGACAACGCTACCAACATGGCCAAGCAAATGTCGCAAATGGACAAGCTGCTTAAGGTAATTGCGGCCAAGAATGAGGATCTTGAGGCACGTAGCCGAAGGAACAATATCCGTCTGATAGGAATTCCAGAGACCACAGCTACGGGACGCATGGAGGACTATGTAGAATGGCTACTTATCTCCTCGCTTGGAGCGGAACACTTCTCAGCGCATTTGATAGTTGAGCGGGCGCACAGATCGCTGGGCCCGCGACCTCCAGCTGGAGCACCACCGAGGCCAATAGTGGCAAGGCTGCTTAACTATCGAGACCGCGATGTTGCCCTGCGGAGAGTGCGAGACATATCGGAGCTGCAGTTTGAAGGAAATATGTTCTCCATTTACCCGGATTTCACACTAGCCGTCCAGGAGGCGCGAAAGAAATATGTCCAGGTGAAGCAGAAATTGCGCAAGGCAAACGTGGAGTTATTATACCCTGCCAAGCTGAGGATACGCCACCGAGACCGCACGGTCATTTGCTCCAACCCGCACCAAGCGGAGGAATTTCTCAAGTGATTGAGGCGCTCCTCCCCGGCGCGCGATGCCACTGTCAGGCGCTCAGGATCCCAGTCACCAGTAGTGGACGACTGAAAGTGGCACATAGTAAGCACGGCTGCTAAAGTCAAGACTTCCTGAGTACGGACTGAGTGCCCATGGTATATGGTAGGAGGGTCTACCCTGGAAACCTTCTGCAACAAGGATGACGCATGGGGAATCTGCTGCTGGCGGTCTCATCTACTGCATCACGCTGGCATCACTGGCAGCGATGATGATCAGATGCTGCACACTTACTGTCAGATGAGTACCTGGGGTTGGGAATGATCTACGTTGGTAATATCCCACACAGGAAGGCTCGATACGATTCACTTTACATGGGTTCGTCGGAACTGTTAAAAGGGAGTGGGTTCGCAGGGGCACATCTAATGTGGGTCGGGCGCCCTCCACCCTGACCCTCCTTCACCCCAGCTCCATTGGGGAGGGTACGGGGAGTCCCTCTGATTGGAGGGACGCGAGGGTTTAAGAGGCACACCAGCGCCCCACTGAGGGAGGTCCCCAATACCTACGGATAGGTAGTTTCGAAACTCTCTATCCTTCCCTTGCTAGATGCCACTGTTTAGCGTTAGGCATGTGTTATTGTTTGGGGGAGGGGGGGAGGGCTCTGGGATTCCGGCACAATTGGGGCGCTGATGTGGGTGGGTAGATTGGGAGGGATGGGCGGGGTAGAGCCTCAGGGGAGAGTTGGGGGGATCACTGTATGATTGGTACTCGAGATGATGCTATAGCTTCACATCACTGCTCCGGGACAATGGTCACTGTATTACACTATAAGCCACAAAGGGAGAATGTAGCGCACATCGCGCTTGCATTAATAATCATGCCTCACACTAGGGTACACGCATGGAGGGGACAGGACGGGACACGGTGAAGCTCCTGTCATGGAATGTTCGGGGGCTGCGAGATCCCAGGAAGAAGAGACAAATTCTCTCTTACTTAGACCGACATGACATCAGTATAGCAGCACTACAGGAGACACACACTGACCCTAGATGCCCCCCGACCTTCGGCAGCAGATGGGCTTCCTATAGAGTATTCTCAGCTTACTCCACGTATGCCTGGGGTACAGCAATCCTGGTCAAGAGGGGTACCCCCTTTCGATTTGGAGGGTCGCGAGAGGATAGAGGGGGCAGATTTTGCATGATGTGGGGCTCACTAGGAGCACACTTGGTTGTCATTATCAGCTATTATGGCCCCAACATCGATAGCCCTGACACATTGACTGCACTGTGGGGACAGATACTGGACATTGGAGCCACTCATGTGCTATGGACTTGTATGGATATGTATGGATACTTGTATAGCGCACGACTACCCGGAGGCCTCTCGGCGCTTGTACGAATACCGCTGTGGAACCCATCCTGGCTTTTCCCTGTGAGGCGCCACTCCTGGGCACCCCCAAGGTGAAGGCCAGGCATCCTTAGCGTTGTGGGGGCCGTTGTGGAGATTAAGCAAGCTATTGCCCAGAGTTACAGAGTGGGACTCCATGATTAGAATGGCACCGAGGCGAGAATTATCAGGTCCGTGGAATTTTTGAGCCCAAGACCCGCCGAGGCGGGGAATTGAACCCTGGTCCCGGGCTAGACCTCTGCATCAGGGTCTGCCGCTCTAATCATTGAGCCACACTTCTCCACTTCAACACGGTCTGCGACCCTGCCAGGGACTGATCTTCACACTCGCCTCATCACTACACGCGCAGCCAGGGCACATTACAGGGACTTCTGGGAGACGGTGGCTTAGTTGACCTGTGGCGATATAGACACTAGGAGAAACGGGAGGGCACCTTTCACTCGTCGATACACGAGTCCTGGTCGAGGCTGGATTATTGGCTCGGCTCCCGGGGGGTTTGCCCGTGGGTGCGGGGAGCGGATCATCTGGCTTGTACACTGTCCGACCATGCCCCTGTATGCATTACGCTGACTGTCCCCAGCTTGGATGCAAGCCATAGGTGCTGGAGACTTGCCCCCGAGGCGCTGCTGGATGAGGTATTTAAAACGAAAGTGGGGGAGGCTATTGCTGACTTCTTCGAAAGGACTAAGGGATCGGTCGAAAGGGTGGGGACACTATAGGAGGCGTTTAAAGTGACCATGCGGGGGATTTGTATGGCCAAAAGTTTTGGGGTCTTGAGGGACATCCGCCGACGGCTTCATCGATTGGAGGGGGAACTCAAAACCCTCGAAGCGAAAGTCTTGCAGGGTGATTCTGGGGAAGAGAGGGTTAAGATGAGGGAGACACTGACCGAGTACACAGAGACGGCAGAAAGAGAGACAAAATTCAGAGGGAAATACGCGCAAGCATGGCGCTATGGGGAAAGCGGCAGACCTGGGAGGGCCCTTGCTCAGGATATCAGAATGCCCCAGTATGCTAGTTATATCCTTGAGGTGGAGAATAGGGAAGGCTACTGCCAAAAGGATAGTGCTCAGATACTGCAGACCTTTACTGATTTCTACGCTGAGCTATACGGATCTAGAGGGGCCAATACATCTGACTTCCCGTGGTTTTTTGAGGACATCATGCTGGGATACTTGGAGGACAATCAGAGGGAGTTTCTCTGTGCGCCATTCACTAATGACGAACTCAGGGAGGCGGTCCTCCAGCTACAGTCCGGGAAGGCGCCGGGGCCAGACTCCCGAGCGACTTTTATAAATTATACCTAGACCAGCTGGCCCCTGTTCTGCAGGACGTTTATGCTGAGGCTCTTGAGGCTCAGGAATTGCCGCCCACAATGAGAGAGGCCCTTATTATGTCCATCCTGAAGCCAGAGAAACCGGCCAATAAGTGTGACTCATACCTGCCCCTGTCCCTTATAAACGTAGATAGTAAAATCCTCACTAAGCTGTTAGCTAACCGACTTAACCTCCTGATGGATAAGCTAATTCTACCAGATCAGGCGGGTTTTATTCCCGGTCGATCCACTTTCCATAAACTTCGCACCCTCTTTTCGATTATTCAACAGGTGGCCCGCAACTGCCGCTTGAGGCTGTCTTCTTGGATGCCACTAAGGCATTCGACTCTGTAGAGTGGGATTATCTGCATGCAGTGGTCCGATGCATGGGGTTCCCGGTTGGGTTTTCCGCTTGGATCAAATCGATCTATATGGCCCCGGTGGCCCGAGTGCAGATTAATGGCCACGTGTCCGCGGCTATCCCGCTGTCCCGTGGCACTAGGCAGGGGTGCCCGCTGTCGCCGCTGTTGTTCGCCTTGGCGATGGAGCCACTGGCGGCCAAGGTTCGTCAATATCACCAGGAGAAGGCCCTGAGATGCCTGCTTCGCCCTGTCCTGATTTCGCTGTATGCGGACGATGTCACCCTCTATGTCAAGGACCCGGTGCACTACCTCAACCCGATCCTTCGGGAGTTCGTGCGATTTGGGGGACTCTCTGGAATACAAATTAATTGGTCGAAATCTCAAATTCTTCCTCTAACCCCGGCTGTCACCCCCTTTGCGGTTGAATACCCGCTGGAGTGGTGCGACACTACCGTTAGGTACTTGGGCGTAAATGTCACCCTAGACAGGGAGGAACTGATCCGTGACAATTATGGACGGGCTATTGACACACTTCGCAACACGATAACGAGGTGGATTGCCATGCCGCTATCCATCGCCGACAGGATATCCCTGGTCAAAATGATAGTGCTACTTTACTACTTTTTGAATATTCCATACCACCCTGGGTGACCCTTCTTTGATACTCTGAGGACAGAACTTCTGCGACTTGTATGGGGCGGTAAGCAGCCGCGCATAAAGTGGGAGACGCTGGCCAGTCCGTATGCGATGGGAGGGCTCGAGCTTCCTAACTTTGAACTATGCTATATGTGCGCACAGGCGCACTATGCGTACTACTGGTTTAATGGCCCGAAGTACACTGCTCATCTGGCCACGGAGCATTGGCTGGCGGACCCTGTCCCGATAGAGGGTGCAGTGCTGCAACAAACATCGCGGTGCGAGGGGTTCCCCACAACGGTACACTGCACGGTGCGTGCATGGCGATGGATCGTACACAAAATGCAGGCCCCAATGGTCTATTCCCCCCGCTTGCCGCTGGCGTTTCATCCCCAATTGACCCTCTTGCAGGAGGGTATTTTCAAAAAATTCAAAAGACAACGAGGAATCCACACTTGGGGTGATCTATATAAAAATGGGAAATTTGCCATGCTACAACAGCTGTGTGGCGATTCTCCACCAACTGGCATGGAAACATTCCTTTACGCCCATCTCCGGGAGGGCATACGGGTTTTTACCCCGGGATATCCGCAGGAGCCACAGGTGCTTCCCCAGATGCATATGCTCCTGGCGGCGAAAACTGCGTCTCACTTGGTTTCCATCCTCTATAGGTCCCTCTACGCGGAAATGAGCACACCGCAGTGCGCTGCCCGAGCTAAGTGGTGGCACGAGCTGGGGCAGGAGATCTTAGATCGGGAGTGGCTCTATTGCTGCGCGCAGATGGAGAAGGTGTCTGCTAGCTATAGGTTGCGTATTACGCACTACAAATATCTGCAACGCTACTCTTACACGCCCGTCCGCCTGCACCGATACGGACTGAGAGGGGACGCCAGATGCGATAGATGTCGTGCTGATGATGCGGATGTGCTCCACTTGGCTTGGAGCTGCCCGCCCCTTCAGGAATATTGGGAACGGATATTTGAAGCAGTCGGGAAAATGCTGAACACTTCGCTTCCACCTTCTCCGCTGATGGGCATACTGGGGTATACGCAAAAGGAGATTCACCTCTGTCTGTTTCCTCCTTACTAAGTGGAAGGTGGCTTGCAGATGGGGCAGAGGAAGGGCACCTAAGTTTAAGGACTGGCTCGAAACGATGATTTTCTGGCAGGAGCAGCTCACCCTGTACTCTGACCTCCTTCCGTCTGCTTCCCGCCCCGAGACATATGGGGTCCATTGAAGACGTACCTGCTGCTCACCCCGCTGGCATCTGACGTGGTGCCTCCGTCCTCATCGCCCAGCTAGAGAGCTGGGAAATTCCTGCGGCACGGACTGGGGTTGGGGCGGCAGGTAGCAGCTTTCGACGCACTGCGGCGCTTGGACACTTGTGAGGGCTGGCTGAGAACTGAGGGATCCAGGGGCGGCTACACAGCTTACTGGGTGGTGTGACTGGCTTGTCATTGGGGCATGAGAGATGGATCAGGTGGGGGAGACCCCCACTGCTGTAGCTACGCGCTTAAGACTGTGTCCTGCTGTGCAAAAGTGCTAAGATACCCTTAGAGACCACTCTCACCATGAGGCTAGTTGACTGTGGTTTTCGTTAACTGTTCTCTAACACTGTTAGGGTTTGTGATCCCTACTTCCACCCAAAGAAAAAAAAAAAAACCTGCTTCTGGTTCTTGACACGGCCTGCCCTTTTGGGTTGTTGGCGATCCGCTGTGTACACTTCTACCCTTTCCTTACCATAACACGCTGCCGGCCAAAGATGGTTGTAGGCATCATGCTTTGTACGAACATTATGTACTAACTAAAGGTTTTGGAAATTAAAAAAAAATAATAATAATTAATATGAGTCAATCAACACAAATAAACATCTACCCTGTTTAATGTTTTGTAGAGGTCACATTATATCTAAAGTAATATCATCCCATTGCTTCCGAGGTAACCTTCTCCAGAGCATTAGCAATACACTTGTTTTGTATATTTTTTCATTATGGTTCGACTTGATACCCGTCTATAGACTTCTAAAAAATCTCCTGTGGCAATTCAGGAATAACTCAACACGGACACGTGAATACTGTTGTAGTAGGTTATTTATCACAATGAAGAAAGATCTCACCCATCCATCAACAAGCTCAGCTGAGCAACTGTCACTTTTCAACAGCATTGCCAGAACCTCTCTATGACCTGGGCACATGACATATACAGAGTTCCATCACCACAAAGATGTTTAGCTACCACAACTCCTTTTGTCTTACTCGTCCCAAAGTGTCCTTCATGGGTCATTTCATGACGTTTGTTCCTTCCTGAGCCGTTTATAAATTTTTCACCTCTATATTACCACTGACATTTCAATGTTCACCCATAAATATATTTTACATTCCTCACCTACTCAGGTCTTCTCCCTCTACTCCTTTCTTATCCTTTGACATACTATTGTAATGTCTCCTGTTCTGTCACCTCATCCTCCCGCTCACCTTTTGGCATTATACCTGTTGTGACCATTAAGACATTGGTGTTTTCCTCATCTTCAACTGCTTGTTCTCTTTTATCTTCTTTGTTTATCTGTAGTAATTTTGAAAGGCAATATACTAAGTGGTCCCCTGTATTCAACCCTGAAGTAGTATTCTAGTGCTACAACTGATTTGCATAGACCATTAGATACTGCATCCAAGCATTTCTTATTGGATATTTCTTTCCAAAGGTTTGTGGGCTGTTTTTCTATAAAGCTAGTTCCATGTATAGATTTTTTAAACTTTAGCATGGTCCAATAAACTGCCAGTATGTCCTTCTCCATTACTGAGTATTTCAGCCCCACCCCTCTCAAAACTATTAATGCAAACATTTTCAATCTTTCTTCACTACCTTTGAATCAATACTCTCCCTTGACCTTTTTTTATCGACATAAATCATTATATCGTTTTCTTCTTTTGAATCACAACTTCCTAAACTCTGACCATTTCTCAAGTCATTTTTATCATTTCAAAATTGTCTTTGCATTCATTACTCCAAATGAACTCCATCTTCATTTTCACCCAATGTCTCATGTTATACATTTTATTTGCAATGTTTAGTATGAGGTGGGTGTTGTACTCAACTATTTCTAACAGGTTGATTGGTTTGTCCTTTTTCTGAGGTGATGGCATTTCACAGACCAAGTTCTCAGAACTGTCATTGTGTTTTTTATTCCTCCCCTTACTAATGTATGTCAAAGAAACTTTTCGTCCCTCTTACTGAATTGGCAATTGTTTCCTTCCAGCCTTTTTCCTTTAATTTGCCAAGTGTTGGCCTCACCCTTTGATCTTGTTCTTTCTCATGTCCACTACAAACATTATATTGTTGCAATATTGCTTTACTCCTTCTACACCAATCTAAATGTAATCCCATGTAGCCAATATCAGGTCAAAGGATATTCTACAATATCTGTAGGTTCTGCAAGGTGGTCAAGTCCTGAGATTCTTAGTGTAGCTTAACTGGTTTTTCTGAAATTAAGTCATTAAAAACTTTTCATCTCTATTACATTTGCAAGTTGAAACCTACCACTCCATTTTTTATAGCTCCTTTAAAACAATGGTAAACTTAATTTGTCTCATGGGTTTTCCAACCAATTTGTTGTCTACACTTCTTCAATTATTCGTGTACTCTTTAATATCTCTAGCTCTTTCTTCTCTGACTCTCTGATTGTAGTGAGTTTACTCCAACCTTGCCTAACTGTGCTCAGGTTATTGGGTGTGCCTCATCCTTGTGGTTTCTTTTCCATTCGTATTGTTCTAAGCACCGGAGTTTATAAGCAAATACTTCAGGAAACTCTTCCAGACATCTTTGTTCTTTCTTGCTTCAAGCCGAGTCCAAGAGGCGTAGATCCAGAAATGTTGTTAATAAGAAAAGAAGCATATTTGATCATGAAGTTTAATATGACAAGTGGATTAAATGAAATGACCGAAATTAAGAGATTATAAAATCAATCAGACTAAAATGTGCTCCTGCCGTGTGCAAGCTCGGCGTTCAATTAGAAGGATGAATAAGCCAAAGGCTTTTCGAAATAAGCGGGTTAGAATTTGGGAGCTTGCAACAAAGTTTCAGTGCGGTACAAAAGGGGGTGGTGATGGACGGAGCATCAGAACCAATCAAACACTCACACCCAGTCAACAGATCTGGGTTTGATCCATCACCGTTCTTTAGCCCACTCTGCCACCCCAGTTCAGATATGGCCATATGCAAATCAGTCTGACTCTGTGCCTCATGGGAACAGTCCAGCCCGAACTGCCAAGCCATGCCTTCCCTGGACCGGAAACAAGCTTCCTAGGACCGGTTTCTGGCATTTCAGCCGTCTTCAGCCAGGCTTGCTTGAATCCAGTGGCAAAGTGAGCAAGGGACTCACGTCTGAGCATACCCTGCCAACTTAGGGCGAACAAAGCGGTACAAAAGGGGGTGGTGATGGACGGAGCATCAGAACCAATCAAACACTCACACCCAGTCAACAGATCTGGGTTTGATCCATCACCGTTCTTTAGCCCACTCTGCCACCCCAGTTCAGATATGGCCATATGCAAATCAGTCTGACCCTGTGCCTCATGGGAACAGTCCAGCCCGAACTGCCAAGCCATGCCTTCCCTGGACCGGAAACAAGCTTCCTAGGACCGGTTTCTGGCATTTTCAGCCGTCTTCAGCCAGGCTTGCTTGAATCCAGTGGCAAAGTGAGCAAGGGACTCACGTCTGAGCATACCCTGCCAACTTTTTCCCAAATCGAATTCATCCACACTCAGTGTGGGAGGGTATGCTCAGACGTGAGTCCCTTGCTCATTGCACCATCAGGATTCAGGCAAGCCGGGCCGACGAAGGCTGTGATGCCGGAAACCGGTCCCCGGAAGCTTGTTTCCTTCCCAGTATAAGAATTGGCTTGATAGTTTGGTTTGCCCTGTTCCCATCATGTACAGGGACAGGTACAGACTAATTTGCATGTAGCCAGGTTCTGAGCTGGGATGGTGCAGTGAGCTAAAAAACGGTGATGGATTAAAACCATGATCTCTTGACTTGGTAAGAGTATTCTGCATCATTCAGAAACTCTGTCCATCACCACCCCCCTTTTTCCCAAATCGAATTCATCCACACTCAGTGTGGGAGGGTATGCTCAGACGTGAGTCCCGTGCTCATTGCACCATCAGGATTCAGGCAAGCCGGGCCGACGAAGGCTGTGATGCCAGAAACCGGTCCCCGGAAGCTTGTTTCCTTCCCAGTATAAGAATTGGCTTGGTAGTTTGGTTTGCCCTGTTCCCATCATGTACTGGGACAGGTACAGACTAATTTGCATGTAGCCAGGTTCTGAGCTGGGATGGTGCAGTGAGCTAAAAAACGGTGATGGATTAAAACCATGATCTCTTGACTTGGTAAGAGTATTCTGCATCATTCAGAAACTCTGTCCATCACCACCCCCCTTTTTCCCAAATCGAATTCATCCACACTCAGTGTGGGAGGGTATGCTCAGACGTGAGTCCCTTGCTCATTGCACCATCAGGATTCAGGCAAGCCGGGCCGACGAAGGCTGTGATGCCAGAAACCGGTCCCCGGAAGCTTGTTTCCTTCCCAGTATAAGAATTGGCTTGGTAGTTTGGTTTGCCCTGTTCCCATCATGTACTGGGACAGGTACAGACTAATTTGCATGTAGCCAGGTTCTGAGCTGGGATGGTGCAGTGAGCTAAAAAACGGTGATGGATTAAAACCATGATCTCTTGACTTGGTAAGAGTATTCTGCATCATTCAGAAACTCTGTCCATCACCACCCCCCTTTTTCCCAAATCGAATTCATCCACACTCAGTGTGGGAGGGTATGCTCAGATGTGAGTCCCTTGCTCATTGCACCATCAGGATTCAGGCAAGCCGGGCCGATGAAGGCTGTGATGCCAGAAACCGGTCCCCGGAAGCTTGTTTCCTTCCCAGTATAAGAATTGGCTTGGTAGTTTGGTTTGCCCTGTTCCCATCATGTACTGGGACAGGTACAGACTAATTTGCATGTAGCCAGGTTCTGAGCTGGGATGGTGCAGTGAGCTAAAAAACGGTGATGGATTAAAACCATGATCTCTTGACTTGGTAAGAGTATTCTGCATCATTCAGAAACTCTGTCCATCACCACCCCCCTTTTTCCCAAATCGAATTCATCCACACTCAGTGTGGGAGGGTATGCTCAGACGTGAGTCCCTTGCTCATTGCACCATCAGGATTCAGGCAAGCCGGGCCGACGAAGGCTGTGATGCCAGAAACCGGTCCCCGGAAGCTTGTTTCCTTCCCAGTATAAGAATTGGCTTGGTAGTTTGGTTTGCCCTGTTCCCATCATGTACTGGGACAGGTACAGACTAATTTGCATGTAGCCAGGTTCTGAGCTGGGATGGTGCAGTGAGCTAAAAAACGGTGATGGATTAAAACCATGATCTCTTGACTTGGTAAGAGTATTCTGCATCATTCAGAAACTCTGTCCATCACCACCCCCCTTTTTCCCAAATCGAATTCATCCACACTCAGTGTGGGAGGGTATGCTCAGACGTGAGTCCCTTGCTCATTGCACCATCAGGATTCAGGCAAGCCGGGCCGACGAAGGCTGTGATGCCAGAAACCGGTCCCCGGAAGCTGGTTTCCTTCCCAGTATAAGAATTGGCTTGGTAGTTTGGTTTGCCCTGTTCCCATCATGTACTGGGACAGGTACAGACTAATTTGCATGTAGCCAGGTTCTGAGCTGGGATGGTGCAGTGAGCTAAAAAACGGTGATGGATTAAAACCATGATCTCTTGACTTGGTAAGAGTATTCTGCATCATTCAGAAACTCTGTCCATCACCACCCCCCTTTTTCCCAAATCGAATTCATCCACACTCAGTGTGGGAGGGTATGCTCAGACGTGAGTCCCTTGCTCATTGCACCATCAGGATTCAGGCAAGCCGGGTCGACGAAGGCTGTGATGCCAGAAACCGGTCCACGGAAGCTTGTTTCCTTCCCAGTATAAAAATTGGCTTGGTAGTTTGGTTTGCCCTGTTCCCATCATGTACTGGGACAGGTACAGACTAATTTGCATGTAGCCAGGTTCTGAGCTGGGATGGTGCAGTGAGCTAAAAAACGGTGATGGATTAAAACCATGATCTCTTGACTTGGTAAGAGTATTCTGCATCATTCAGAAACTCTGTCCATCACCACCCCCCTTTTTCCCAAATCGAATTCATCCACACTCAGTGTGGGAGGGTATGCTCAGACGTGAGTCCCTTGCTCATTGCACCATCAGGATTCAGGCAAGCCGGGCCGACGAAGGCTGTGATGCCAGAAACCGGTCCCCGGAAGCTTGTTTCCTTCCCAGTATAAGAATTGGCTTGGTAGTTTGGTTTGCCCTGTTCCCATCATGTACTGGGACAGGTACAGACTAATTTGCATGTAGCCAGGTTCTGAGCTGGGATGGTGCAGTGAGCTAAAAAACGGTGATGGATTAAAACCATGATCTCTTGACTTGGTAAGAGTATTCTGCATCATTCAGAAACTCTGTCCATCACCACCCCCCTTTTTCCCAAATCGAACAAAGTTTCAGTGTACATCTGTTTTTACATTACAGGTGTGAAGAGAATCATGGCAGTTTCAAAAAGAGGAAGCACGACAAATTGAAATTCATAAGGCAGGTGAATTTATATCAATAAGAGATCATTGTTTGGAACAATCATGTCCGCGTGTATCACAGCGTGAACATGAGATACTTAGCACGATCCCCGTTCCCATTTTGACTAAATAGATAAGCTCACCACTTGAATCTTAAATCAGAATATCTAATGTCCTGTTGCATTCCTTTCACAGGAATACTTTCTTGAAGCATCATACTTGCTTGTTAAAGAAAATAAGAAAAATGCTACTGTTAACTGATTCAGTACAAGAAAAGTAGACATACGCTTCGGTAATGGAAGGTATTGTGGCCTGAATTAAGAGGGACAAATTAAAGTTACAATTGTTTTAATACACTACTCTTTATTACCTTTCACAGAACCGACCATGTTTCTGTCCTGAGAAGAACCCCCAAAATTGTCGTAGGTTTGAAACGCGTTGGCTTTTGCCTCTGGGGAAAGGATATTCACAATGAAATCAACAGTGTTTTGGGAGAGATTTATAATACATCAACTCTCTCAGTAAAAACATTCAGAGCAAGCGGCCCCAGGGCTGTTTATACTGGCAGAACACAGAATGTTAAGCAACAAAAATGGAATACTCCGCCAAGAACTGTTTTTTGTCATTATAAGGTTTTTTTTGTATTTTTGAAATGTTAAATGTGTCTTGATGTGTACATTTGAATTCCTTATTAAAAAAAAGCTGTGCCCTACCTAAATACATGTAATAATGTAAAACAACTTTGGAGTAAACAAAGAAGAAAAATTAAATAAATCAGAAGTGCTAATAAAATAGGGTTATTGGTCCCTTTTGTTTTGAGTATCATCATTGAATTCAGCCAAGGATATATTTTTCTAATAATGTGCCTTGATGTACACCGGCACTTGTTTTTAGGAGTTTTAGTGCACACAAAAGAACTGATTATATGTTACTGCTGCATTCCTGTAGATTGGTGTTCAGCCTTCATAGGGCCTTGTTTTCTCCTTATATATTTTCACCACACTCAAGTAACAGAGACACAAGTCACCACTTACCTGATTCATGGATGTTGCTATTTTGTGGCCAAACTTATCTATTGCCAGATTCCATTGAAGTGAAGTTTGTTCTGTGAACATGTGAAGCTGTGAAGGTAACCTAACTGACAGTACAGCCTCTGCCACACATTGTTTAAATTTCTTCTAAGCCACCTACACATTTTCAAACTATGTAAAAATCAGTTTTTAAGCAGTCTTTTGCTGGGAGTTTAATTTGAAGAGTTTGTGATCGAATTTAACCAGGACACTGTTTTTATATACAGTGGCACTAAAACTAATCTCATGCAGCTTCTAAAATCCTTCTAAATGCTAGCGCTCCAAAGAGTTGTCAAGCTGGTGTTGCAGCCTCGTAGAAAAAAAAAAATAAGCCCTGTCCAGTAAAAACGTTGTACTATAGTTAGATAAGTATTTTTCAAATCTTTCAACCACAAAATAAATTAATGGACCCCTATGCAGGCATTTTTTCAAGTATCATTATACTAAGAGTCTGTTGGCGGAAAGGGTACTTCATTGTGAGAGCAACTAATTTACAGACCCGCGGACCTTCAGTATTTCTAATCTGTCCCCGCTGCCTTTTATACCCCTCCTACGGCTCAACAGAGTATGAGCTGTTGAAGATTTTAGCAGTTTTTACTTTTACAAACTACCAACTGAAATGTGGCAGTATGTAAAAGTTAAACACTTTTTACTAAACTTCACACCATGGATGAACACTTTTAAAAATAAAAAATAAAGAAATTGAAGCAGCAAGGTGCACTTTTAGTGCATTTTCAGGAACCTCCATGCTGGCGGAACCAGTAAATGGAGGAGATGTTTATTGGGCTGGCGGACATCATTTAATATGGCAGGGGAAGTATCCTCACCATAGTGGGAGTAAAGAACTCTACCATGGCCACCTACTAACACCATCCGCCAACATATAAGTCAGGCCCTAAGTCCCTAATGAATATTTATTTCGGGTTCATCAATACTTACACCTGCATTTTTTTCACTAGGTCTAAGTGTTGAGTTTGGCCAAACTACTAAACATTGATCAAGAAGTACCTTAACGAGAACTTGTTTCATTCCTGTCTATCAATTGCTGAGGTTGGGTGTTGTATTTAAATATATTAAGATCATCCTGCTCATCTACACCAAAAGAAGAGATTTCTTTACATCTATGGTGTTACATTGACCTGGAAAATTCTCCCTCTAATGAGAAGAACAACTTTCAAGATGGTAAATTTACCATTTGTCAGAGGAAACAAATGCACAATGCTGTCACAAAACCTTTTTCCAATAGAAACAACAAAGGAAACATGATTCTGAATGGTTTATTACAAAACAAAATATGTTCAATACAAGAATGACAAGGAAATCAAAAATATGGATGTGGCAATAACCCCAAAAAACATTATTAGTACCCATTTATCCAGAAACAATTAAAAGATTTAACAGTGTCTTACCATTGATTATTTGCTTTGAGAAAATCCATTGAGCCAACCTTTTGACCCCTCACACAATGTAATTCCTCTGTAAGTAGCACATTGTTTTTTTCCCTTTATGGCTAAAAATGTCTTGTCGAATTCATTGGTTAAATCATCCAGTTATTTACATTAGGAAGACGTGTTTATACAACAAGAAATAATTTCCAAAAGTAAGATAATAGCATTCTATGTCTCCTGAGAGTTTCAGCAGGGGCGGCCCCTCCGCTAAGGCAGAGATGGTTTGCCCCACTGCTCTCAGAGCAGGATAAAGGAAAAATAAAATGATAATACTCCTGTTATTATCATTTTATTTTTTACAGCGGGGCTAAGGTAGGGCAGAGCGGGGCTGGGTCACAGGGGGAGGAGTGGTGGTACACTCTTAGCGCCCATGACTGTTTAGCCGTCCATCTTGGGCCAGCCAAACAGTCATATGCACTCTGCATGTTTCCCACCAGACTGCATTACACAGCCTGGTGAGGAACATGCCCAAGCTCCCATTCCCCATCTGGGTGCCGAACCACGGCGCTCAGACCAATCACAACTCGGGATTACTCCAATAAGTAAATGACTCAGTGAAATGATATCCGATAATTGATTAATAGAGAAGTGGACAGAGCTGTACCAGTCACTTACACGCAGTGCTCACTCTTGTTTAGGGTATGGATGTTGTTTATCTTTGATCATAAATGCTGTTACATCTGCTTCAATACGTGGTTTGGGGCCAGGCCTCAGTCTAAAAATAATTAAGAAGAGGAGATAGAGGAGGTGTGAACGATTTGAGTCGGGAAAAGGGCGGGGAATAATTATTCACAAAAAAAAACACTGCATATTCAAAACTATTATTGGAAAACTTTGCAAAGATATAATTTTCAGGCGTCCAGCAATAGCAAGTACTGGGTAACAACCATTGCGGTTTAGTCTATGTATTTGGTTAACACAAGAGCCTACAGAATCAATGCATTTATAGAGACGTTGACTTATCGTAAATACGAAATAGAAATCAGGGAACATGGTCAAAACAGGTTTCATTTTACCTAATAATCAGAGCTAATTTGAATGTTTAGCAACCTGGCGAATGCTATTTTGTGGTTTTAATTTGAAATAGGGAAAAATGCTGAGTCGCTATAATAAGAGTTGGCAACCATACTGTTTAGTTAACTGTACTCCTGAACAGCCAACAAGAAACTCCCCTGAATAGAAACACAAAACTCTAAGTGTCATACTTACTTTTAGCCTCAGCTTTTTAATCTGTTTAAATAAATACTATTCAAACCCTTTGCATGTGTATTTGTTGGTGTGCACAGTTTATACACTGTGGGCAATATATAAATGTCACTGTGTTCACCTGGGTAAAGAAGGCCTCCATAAAATTATGAACATATGTATTTGTCTATATTGTCAATGCCTTCAATGCAACCGTTCAAATCCAATTCCCAAACTTAAAATACAGTTCCGGGCAGAGTTTAGGGCTATATTTGCCGACTCACCAGATAGTACACTCCAGTCAGGTTTTAAGGTATGCAGCAAAGCTACGCATCACAGTGCTCAAAAAATGGAATCTACCCCTTGGGGTTTACACCTAGATTTCAAATAGATATAAATGCTTTGGAATACACATGTAATGTTTTACATCACACGCTAATGTGTTTCCCCAGTGAGAAAATTATTTTCCGTACCTTCCTCTTCCCACACACCCTCTCTAAATTGGGGCTGTATGGTTAGATACACCATATGGCTATTCATTTTAAATTATCGTTTAGGGAAAACAGCAGCTTGCAGCCAAATAAACAGCCTCCGGCCAATATAAGGTCATGGAAAAAAATCAAGAAAGAGTATCTTGTGGAGACGCTAGATAAAAGTCAACCTCTGATAGTGGCAGTTAATAACAAGGCAGCAGATAACTTTGATGGCTGGATTAGATCTGCAGTGGATCTGCTGGCCCCAGCTAGAACAACTAAAGTCCGGAACAATAGAACATCAGCTCCCTGGTACAACTTAGACCTTAAACATATTAAATCTGCAGAAGAGCAGAGAGGGCATGGAGGGTAGATTATAATGATCAAGGCAAACACACCTATAACCTAGCACTAGCAGAGTATAAGGCGGCTATTATAAGTTCTAAAACAAACTATTTTCCAAATAAAATTGTAGCGGCCAAATACTCTTCAAGAGAGATTTTCAAGACCGTCACCGCCCTGTCCAAACCGCAACAGATGAATCAATTTGCCCAGATCAAGCCCTTTGTGATGAAATAGCTAATTTCTTTCAGGAGAAGATCAGAATGATCTACGATGAACTCACTGGCGTGGTTCCGACATCGTTCGAACCGTCTTCATCACCAGTGGAAGAGCTCATCTCGGGCACCATGACGTGTCAGTTGATCAATTTCTCCTCTTTAACGAAGGATAAAGTGAATGAGATGTTACTATCCACAAAGTCTGGGTCCTGCTTGATCCATGTCCCCCCACAATAATGCACCTGGCCTCTGACAAGATCAGCACCAAACTAACGCCGCTGTTAAATAATGTTATTAGGTCAGGAATTTACCCAATTTCCTGGAAGAAAGCATGCATTAGACCTATTTTAAAGAAACTCTCTTTAGATCCACTAGATGTGAAAAACTATTGACATATATCTTGCCTCCCATTGGTGGCAAAAGTATTATCAATTAATCAAGATCTAATTGGTTTTTTAGATGACAATGATCTTTTGGATTCTAAACAGCATGGTTTTGAGAAGAAGGCACTCTACAGAGACAGCTTTAATCATGTCAATGGAGGAATTACGCAAACAGGTGGACGTAGGTGGCAGAGCCGTCATGAAACTTCTTGACCTATCAGCCACGTTTGATACAGTGAATTATCTGGTTCTGACGCAACGGTTGAAGGCAATAGTAATTGCAGGGGCGGCTCTAAAACTCCTTATTTATTAATTTATTTTATTTATTTAGAAGTTTGTTAAGCGCTCAGCTACCCTAAACGGGGGTGTCCCGGCGCTGAAGACAACATCTAGTGAGGTTCAGTGATGTCCAGGGGGAAAAAGAATGGGCTAGGTCAAGGAGAAGAGCCAGGTCTTAAGTTTATTTCGAAACATAGGCTCTGAAGTCAGAAATCTCAGTTCCAATGGCAGATGATTCCATAGTCTGGAGGTGGCTACTGCAAAGGCCCTTCCTCCCGTACGCGCAAGACGAAAACGGGGGCAGAGCATTAGGCGAAGATGGTTAGATCTGAGATTCCGAGATGCTTGAGAGATCTTCAGTCTGTGTCTCAGGTAAGCGGGGCCTCGGCCATTAAGAGCTCTAAAAGCAAGGGTCAGGGATTTGAACTGAATACGTAGTCTCACTGGGAGCCAATGCAGTTTGATCAGGTGAGGTGAAATGGAATGACGGTAGGGGACATTGCAAATCAACCTGGCCGCTGAATTCTGTACTGTCTGCAATCGATTAATGAGGTACGCCGGGGCTCCAACGTACAGACTATTAGCGTAGTCCAAACGGGATGTTATAAGGGCGTGGACTACTGTCTTGCGTGAATCTAATGGTAGGAAAGGGATGATTTTTATGATCATACGGAGCTTTCCAAAACAGGACGCTGTGACTTTATTAATTTGGGTTTTGCAGGAGAGGGCAGTGTCAAATTGGAAGCCCAGATTGCGGGCAGCTTGGACAGGTACAGGGGGAGGATCTAATTCAGCCGGCCACCAGAGGCTAGTGGAGATGGGGGATTTCTGATTAAAAAATAAGACTTCCGTCTTATCCGTATTCAGTTTTAAATTATTTTAGGACATCCAAGAGGCGATATTCACCATGCAGTGGCGAAAATTTAGCAAAGAGCTTTCAGAGTGATCTTTGAAAGAAAACATCAGCTGAGTATCGTCAGCATAAAAGATCACTATGACGCCCCATGATTCCACCACTTTTGCCAAAGGCTTCAGGTATACGTTGAACAGGAGCGGGCTGAGGGCAGATCCCTGTGGAACCCCCCATGTCAACGGTTTCTTGGTGGAAAAGAAAGAGCTCAGCATCACTTGTTGAAATCGATCCGTAAGGAATGATTTGACCCAGGCGAGTGGGATCCCACCAACTCCCACCTCCTGAAGGCGTATTAGTAGAGTTTCATGGGAGATGGTGTCGAATGCTGCGGATAGGTCGAGGAGGACCAGCATGGCCTCCTCTTCCCTATCCGTGCACTCACAAATCGATTCGGACACTTCTAGTAGAGCTGATTCGGTACTGATGTCCGGCCTGAATCCTGACTGAGAGTCATGGAGCAGCAAGTTTGATTCAAGATAGTCGGACAGTTGTTCTTGTACTGCCTTCTCGAGCACTTTGGCTGGCTTGGGGAGGAGTGAAATCGGTCGGTAGTTGCTCAGACAGATTGGGTCGACACCAGCTTTTTTCTGAATAGGGATTAGCAACGCGTGTTTCCATAAAGAAGGGACAACACCCGAATAAAGGGAGGAGTTCCAGATTTCAAGCAGGGGGTTAATTGCTAGCGGGGCAATCTCATTTAGGATCAGTGACAGGGCTGGATCAAGAGGTGAGCCTGATTTACATTTTAAAAATAGAGTCAGGGCATACTCTTTAGTAAGTGGTTTAAAAGAAGTGAATACTTTGGTACAGGTGGTGTCAAGATCTGAGGTTACTTCTGTGCGATTCTGAAGGATTGTTGCCGTGATAATGGCAATTTTTTCAGAAAAGAAATCAGATAGGCCTTCACTAAGTGCTTGGCTGGGGGTAACGGGAACGGACAGAGCAGTAGGATTAGTAAACTCTTTAACGATGTTGAAGAGGGCCTTAGTGGAGTTTTTTGCGCTAACTATAGTTTCTGCAAAGTATAGACTCATGGTATTACGTTTGAGTTTATGAAACTCTTTGAGGGCCTGTCTGTAAAGAGATTTGGTTGCCGGGTCATAGGTCCGGCGCCATAGGCGCTCCAGTTTTTTGCAACTGCTTCTGTTTTCCCTTAATTCCTGGGTAAACCAGGGAGCTGACGGTTTTGATCTACGGGAGGTGAGGGTCTGTAAGGGCGCGACTCTCTCAATGGCGGTCGTGAGATCTTTATTAAATGTAGATACCGCTGCATTGAGATTGTCAGGGTGTGAATCTGAGTTACTATTGTACGTTTGCTCCAGGGCAGTGCATGAGACCTTATGCCATTTTCTGCCTTGTTCTCTGATGGCAGATTCCTTCTTAAGAGGTTGGGATAAGGACACCTCGAACGGGATCAGAAAATGATCAGACCATGTCAGAGGTTTGGAGGGAAGAATCTTAAGCTCCATCCAATTAGAGAAGATCAGATCAAGGGTGTGGCCGGCAACATGTGTGGGGCCACTAACCCCTTGAGTCAGATTCAAACTTTGCATGGAATCTAGAAGATGGTTGGCACGACTACAGTCACTTACATCTACGTGATGGTTAAAGTCTCCCAATACCGTGAAATGAGGGTGTTTAAGAGACAGATCTGCAATAACTGCTAACAGTGCAGAAATGGCAGAATGGGAGGGCTGCATACCTTGTTCCTTTCCACTAGGGAACAGAGGGCCTGCTAGGATTATTTGACATCAGAGAGGTTTTCCCTTCCCTGTGGAGGTCCGTAGGGATCAGCCCTGTCACCAACTTTATTCAACATATATGTCACACCGTTGGCTAAGCTAATGAGGGCTCATGGGTTCTCGTTGGTAACCTACGCCGATGACACACAAATCGTCATCTCCATTTCCTCAAATACCAAAACTCTGGCAGGGAAATTCCATAGTTGCCTGAAGCAAATCATGGGGCGGATGTACCAAAGCTATCTCAAATTGAACACAACCAAAACGGAGGTTATGGAGTTTGGGACAGGGCCTCCAATCTGGGATTTATCTTGGTGGCCGCAATAAGCAGGTCTCTGTTCAAATCCAGCAGCAAAGGTTAGGAACTTAGGGGTTCTGTTTGACAGCCAACATTCCCTAATATCATATCTCAAGTAGCATTAGGGAGCTACATTGGCTACCGATTAAGTGGCTCATTGAGTTTAAGGCTTTATGCCTGGTACATAAAGCATTGTACAGAGGAGGGCCTGAGGTCCTACAGAAACTTTTTCAGTGGTATATACCTAATTGGAAGCTTAGATCGGCTAATAAAGGATTAATTCAGGTCCCCAGGATCTATAAACTCAGGGGAGGCAGAAGTCTCTCATACAGAGCATCAAAACTCCATAATATTTCAGAAATCAAGACCTCGGTTCAGAAAAACGCTAAAGACCTGGCTCTTCCCTGTATAGGAATTAAGCCACCTGTTCATGACCGCTAATTTCTGCTACCTGGCTGCACATAGCGCCAAGACACTTCGGCATTCATGCGCTCTATATGTGTCTTACTTACTTATTTACTAGATACAGATTTACGTAAATCCTTGACAGGAGTAAATCCCTGAGCTCTTCTGGATGTGCATGGGTCTTGTAAAAGCTTGTGAAAATTTGCAAACTCAAAAGGTTTGCTGATGTCCAGCTACTACAAAAGAAATTCCCACCTTGGAGCACTGACTTCCTACCCAGTTGAGCAGATTTACTCTCACTTAATAATATATGTGAAGAATATGATTTACGAGTGTAGAATCATATTTTCAGAACTGCAATAGTGAATTTGAATGAGGAAATCATGTCATTTGCACACCCTAGGTTGAATTGAAGTGCACTAACTACTTTGTGAATCGAGCCCAATGAATTTAAATTCAGATGACATGCATATTTGTGGTTATTCTGAAAATGAATCTTGATTTTACTGTTGAACTAGTCAGAGTCTGAGTCTAGCATAGCTGTTCCATAGGTGGTGCAACACATACTGAAGAAAACAATGCATTACCACACCATTTCATAATCCATGGCGCCAAGGTCTTTCGGCAGGAAATGACAGTGGTGTTTTCCATGCACGCGGCCGTTAGCGCTTCAGCATTCTTCTCTCGCCCCTCCCACTTTCGTGATTGGAACATGACCTGGAGGCGAATTGCGGAGGCCGATGCAGGATGGATTCCGATGGAAGGCTCATGGCGTAATTTTTGGATGCGCTCCGGCTTTTCCACATTGCGCAACCTTCTTCTGTGAGGCCAAATATACAAGAGTGGTGAAAGTGGTGAAAAGCCGGATTACTCCAGGTGGGTTGGGTGCCTGCAGGAAGGAGGCAGGCGTGACAGACTCCAGAAGTGGAATTGGTAGTCTAGAATCTTTGTGAAACGTATCACCCGAGAGCCAGCAGTTTTGCAGTGTAGCAGTGCCCACGACATAGGGTGGGAGGTTTGTGCGGCCTGCAGAATGGATGGAGTCCCTTTGTTGACCCAGGAGTAAATTGGGCCTAATTCCTGAAAAAAATGCCCTGAAGTCTAACTTTAAAGTCTAGCCTTCGGCTGCTGTAGCTGACATCTTCTCTCATCTGTTAAACACAATTGGAGTAGTGTAAAGAAACAAAAACGAAATGCTAAATCAGTCTACTCCCTCGCCGGCTCCCAGAACGAAGCGAAAGGCTCCGAGAAACGGGGAGTAGAGAATGGAGTTAAAAGCCAATGCTCTGATTGAGGCAGAAAGACAAGCTAAAACGGATAGAATCCTGGATACTGACAAGATATCAGAGTCAGAAAGTGTTGGGGATGCTTCTGAGCTACAGATGCTTGATGGAACTCCTATAGAGAACACGAAGCCAGTGGACACGAGTCTCAAAATATAAACATGGGTCTCATCCAAAGTAGCAGCTCTGTTCCCCTCAAACAATAGCCACTTTTTCAAAAGCAATGAAAACCCTCTCATGAGTCTTCAGCTCTGCTTCCATCACACTCTACAGCACTGGCTTTGGGTTAGACCTGTTCGCAGGCCTTAGTACCAATGCTATTAACTAGCTAGCCTGAACTGGCAATAAGTGCTTCTAATAGTCTACCCTCACCACAGGATATTGCCCTCTAAGGTCAATCATACAAGGAGAAAAGTGGTAGAAGCACAGAAAAGGATGCAACGGTGAATGGAGCTTGTACGAATGGAGACTTCTTGAAGCAGCTACCGAGGGCAGAGACAGAAGATGGAGGCAGGGGAGAGAGCTCAATCCAAGACATGCTAGTTGCCATACTAGGAGAGATCAGAGATTTAAAGGCATCGCAAGCACATGAGATTGCTACATTACATGAGAGGCTGTCTAAGCTGGAAGAGAATATGTCTAACACACCAAAAAAAGAATAAAAATGAAAATCACGTTTCAGATCTGGAAGACAAACTGACTACTATTCAGCAAGAACTATCTGCAATGGAAAAAAGTAAAAATCAGATGGACCTTAAACTGCAGGACTTGGAGAACTACAATAGACGCTCCAATCTTCGACTGGTGTGTATACCAGAAGGAAGTGAAGATGCCCAAGTCCCCAAATGGGCCGAAGCACTTGAAAATAAAGTTATGCCGGAATTGGAAGGGAACTTAACAATCACAAGGGCTCATAGAGTCCCGGTACAGAAACAGTTTAATGCCCGTACAATATTACTGAACTTTGCTGACTATCGAATTAGAAAACGTATATTAAATACTGCAATTGCCAGGAGAACTTTCTCCACTGCGGAAATTCCGCATTTCAAGATATTCTCGGACATGTCAGCAGCACCAGCGCACCGAGGAAAAGAGCTTGTCAAAATGATTGACTTATGGGGGCGTGGCTTCGGCGCCTTCGGGGATGGCCGCAACGTCCGAGGGCTCCGTGGTGGCGTGAGGCGAAGGACTCGCTTCAGGATACTTTCACTTCTTCTCGGCGCGCAGAAACCACCTCCGAGATCGTTGGAAGTGCAGCTCCATAGAAAATGATGTAGCTGCTGCTCTATGGTGAGCTTAAAACAGCGTTTTTTGGCTTTTTCTCGGCTGTATTGCTCTCGCGGCCGCCATTTTGTTTTGTCTTTTTGAAGTGTTTTTTCTGCCTGCTGCCCTTTTTCACCTCAGAAGATGTCAATTTTGGTAGTTTTAATTACCTAACCTGTTTTTTATTATGCTGCCTCTGAGCCTCTTTATTTTTCCAAGCCCTGGTTTGCTATTTTTGCTTTGGAGCATTGCAACTTTCGTCATTCAGTCAGCCTGACAGGATATGCTTGTTATCTTCTGGCTATGCTTTGCTATCATCGCACCTTGGTGGTCAATACTCTCTGAATTTGGAAATTTTGGACTTAATGCCATCATTTTTTCCTCACATAGTGTCGCTGTGTGTTACCTTACATCTGGCAACTGTTTACAAATGTAATTTTATTCTTTGAACTTTGCTAGTCGCTATCCCCTTTCAGTTTTGACCATGGCATCATCTCGCTCTAACCGTAAGGAGGCTCCGCAGCCTAGTGGTGCTTCACTGGCAGATTTTAATCCTTTCAATATTTTACAAGACACTGCTGACGATCTCCCCACGGGCTGTGTGGCTACACAAGGTCCCTCTTCTTCTGTGACTCGGCTAAGTTCCAAGCAGGGATACAAACTGCTGTCTTCAGTCCCTCTCGCACCTAGAAAACGCGGTAAAGCGAATCCTCCTTCTCCTACTAATTCTTCTGGGCCTTTGTCGATGGAACTTCTTCTTGAAGAGATTTGCGCTCTCAAACCTCATATGGAAGAAACCAACATTCGTCTGCAGAACCTGGAAGACAATTGGTCTCACACTGAGCAGCGAGTTGATGTTCTAGAAAAAAGAGTTGATTCTGTGCAAGATTTTGCTATGCAAGTTCCTCTTCTTCATAAGGAGGTGGATCATCTTAAACAACAAATTGAACAGTTGGAAAATCATAATAGGCGCAATAACTTATGCATTTATGGTCTGGTTGAGGAACTTGAAGGTACTAACGCAATATCCTACTTTCAATCCTTTCTTCCAACTCTCCTTGGTTTGCCAGAATCCCCACCATTAAATATCCAACGTGCACATCGCTTGGGCCAGAGTCCCCGTTCTTCTTCTTCCTCAACAAAACCCAGAGGAGTAATTCTGTATTTCTTGGAGTATACAGACTTGCTTAAGGTCTTGCAGGCAGCCAAACAGAGAGGAAAGATTTCCTGGCATGGCTTCAGTCTCTTTTTCGCTCAGGATTATGCCAAAATAACTGCTGACCGTCGGAAGACGTTTTTGGATATGAGGCCGGCTCTTCGCAGCTTGAACGCTCGTTATGGTTTATTCCATCCTTGTCTTTTTAAAGTGGCTTATAACAACAAAACAACCAACTATGAAGACCCTGCTGTACTTCAACAATTTTTGGACTCTTGTAAAGGAGTTTCTATGGACATATCTAAATCATAACTTGTTGTGAATGTTTTTATCTCCATGGTTTAATGGTTGTTATGTATTTGTCCTTAAATGTGAACTTCTTTTGTTTCAGTGGCTTTCGTAAGTTTTGGTGTCATTATAATTTTTCACTCTAAATTATTTCTTCTTTGTTCCCTTTTTATCAGGTTGTGGTTTTTGCGTTCCCTTATTCTCAGTGTTCTTCACTTCGCCTGGACGATGTTCTTTGTGTGCTTCGCGTCCTACGCCCTCTCGTCTGGCGTTTGGCTCTACCCATGTGGTTCCACCTGCCCCGTCATTCTATCAAAATTATGTTGGTCCCTATAATTTTATTTTTCTTATCTAATCTTCCTGTTCACATTCCTAAATTCTGGTACAAAAAAATGTATACTATTTTATCACGTTTTCTGTGGCAGAACAAAAAACCTAGAATGTCTTTTTCCAAACTTAAACAACCTAAACACTTAGGGGGTTTTAACTTCCCTGATTTTGCGTCCTATCATACTTCCTTCTTTCTTAAGAATTCTTCTTCTTTATTATCTCAGAATTCGACTGATTCGTTGTCTTTGCCTTTGTGGGTAGAAATTGAATCTTCTTTCATTTATCCTCTTTCATTTGATGAATTTTTATCCATATCTAATACCCCTCAAAAATGTTCTCTTCCCATTCTTAAACATACTCATAAAACCTTTCATCCTTTTATGTTCGATGGTTTAAATGACCGAGACCGTTTTTTGCAATCTCCGATTTGGTATAACAATCTTATTAAGATTAAAAATCGAACTCTCTTTTGGAAAGATTGGTTTAATCTTTGCCTTAAATGGACTTATCAGCTTTTTCCTGGTGATTCCTGCATATCCTTTTCTATCTTGCAAACTCGGTACTCCCTTCCCTCTTTATATTTTTCTAAATATATATTATTGGTCCTAGCTGTTCAAAGCTCTTCTGACACGCTCAAGACTTCTTCCATACAGATCAGTCCTTCTCCAGTTCCTCTTTCGTTCTTACAATTGAATACTTCAGCTTCTCAAATTCATAATAATAATAATAATACGGCATTTTCTAAAGCGCGAACAGCTACCTCACAAGGAGGTGTCCCGGCGCTAGGAGAGCAGGCATGGCCACAGGGACCAATTTTGAGCACTTCTTGGGTGAAGAGAAGAGAAGGTTCTTCCTCCCAGCCGAGCCCTTTTTGTTCGTGGAATTGCTAGCTGAACGCGGCAGTTGGAGCGGAGGGAGCGGGCCTGGGTGTATCTCGGCAGCCGAGCTCTCAGGTAGTTTGGGCGGGTGCCATACAGAGATCTAAAGGCCAGCGTGAGTGCCTTAAATTTGATCCTGCTGGCTACTGGTAACCAGTGAAGTGAAAGAAGGAGAGACTGAATGCGTGAATGGAATACGCATTAACAGTCTCGCAGCCGCATTCTGGACCATTTGCAACCGCTGAGTTAGATAATTTGGCAAGCCCAGATAGAGGCCGTTAGCGTAATCCAGCCTTGATGTCACTGTGGCATGGATTACTGTTTTTCGGCAACCCTCTGGTAGGAGTCGCAGAATCTTCCATAGATTCCTCAACTTGCACAGACAGCACCCAACTACCTGCTGGATATGCGAGGCAAATGACAGGCTGTCGTCCCATCGCACCCCCAGATTTTTTGCCGTTTGGCTAGGCGAAGGGGCCAGTCCCATCGCCGCCGGCCACCAAAGCTCCGAGGGTGGAGGGGAGCCCTTTCCAAAGAAAATCACTTCCGTCTTCACTGCATTAAGTTTTAATTTGTTGGTGTTCATCTAGCACGCAACGTCTTGGAGACAGCCCTTGAAGCTCGAAAAGGCCGCCTCCGACACCTACGAATTCGGAAACACCAGTTGGGTGTCATAGGCATATGAGATTGCCTTGACCCCCCAATTGGCAATCAGCGTAAAAAGCGGAGCCAGGTAGATATTAAATAATAATGGGCTAAGTGCCGATCCCTGAGGGACGCCACAGCTGAGAACCTTAGGTGTTGAAGAGACGGTCCCCAGTGCCACCTTCTGGGTTCTCTGGGTCAGATACGACTGTATCCATCCCAGCGCCTGGTCCTGGAGGCCTACCTCTGCCAGTCGCTTTAACAGCCTCGCGTGGTCAACCGTATCAAAAGCAGCCGATAGATCCAGTAGCACCAGCATGGCTGAGTCTCCCGAATCCATCGACCACCTCACTGACTCTACCACCTCAGTTAGTGCTGTCTCGGTACTAAAACCGGGTCTAAAGCCTGACTGCGTCTCGTGCAGTATCCTATTCTCCTCTGTAAATTTACTTAACTGCCGCTGGATTACTTTCTCAAGCATTTTGCCCGGCGCTGCCAGCAGAGAAATCGGACGAAGGTTACTAAGGTCCGTGGGATCCCCATTTGTTTTTTTTTTTAATGGGAGGAGGGTGGCGTGTTTCCATATCTCCGGGAACACCCCGGAGAAGACGGACATATTCCAGATGTGCTGTAAAGTGGGAGCCACAAAATCAGCTATTGTGCTCCAGAGCTTAGGTGGACAGGGGTCGTCAGGTGACCCTGACTTACAGCGTCTTAGTTCCTGCATGACCGAGGTCAGAACTACAGGCTGAAATTGAGCCAGAGTTTCACCAGCCACCTCTTTGACAACCAGGTCCGTCTTCACGGTCCTCCTCTCAGGGCTGAAGGACTCATAAACTCTCTTAATTTTGCAGTCAAAGAATTCTGAAATGCTATCGCACAATGTGGCCGATGGGGGTACCTCCCTCTCAATACACCTGGGTTTGAAAAAGGACTGTACCACCTTAAAGATTTCCTTGCTCGAGTGTTCTGCCTGCTGAATCGACGCCGCAAGGAACTGTTTTTTGGCCTTTCTAACAGCCTTCTGCAGTTTTTTGGAGGCTTCCTTGTATCGGGCTTTTTCCAGGGTCCCGTATTTTAACCTCCAGAGCCTCTCTAGCCTCTTACATGCTGCCTTCTCTACTCTAAGGTCCTGTGAAAACCAGTGAGCGGAAGGGGATTCCCTCTTGGACATTGCGCGTTTTGCCGGTGCAATGGACGACACCATGTTCCTAATCCAGTCATTAAACAGCTCTGCATCTGTATTGGCATTCGAGGTTAGAGTTGGTTTATTCTGAGCCAGAACTGGGCCCATATTGGCAGGGACTAGCTTCTTCCATTGTCTCCTCATAAAGGAGCACTTGCTTGTCGCAGGTCTCTCGGCTGCTAAATTTATTTTAAATGGAATAAGCGAATGGTCTGACCAAACTAACGGCAGTGCCGCCTCCACCGCCACATTTTTAATGTTGGAGAAAATTAAATCAAGCGTATGACCCGCTCTATGTGTGGGGCCATCGTTGATTAGTCTCAAGTTGGCTGCATTCAATGTGGCCCTTAGTGTCTCTGCAGGGACGCAGCCCTCCTTATCCACATGGATGTTAAAATCCCCTACTGTGAGGAAATGAGGATGAAGGAGGGAGCTCTGAACGATCACCTCCATCAGAGCTGTCAGGTTGGGGTCATCCCCACCAGGAGGGCGATATATAACTAGTCCCGCTAGGGATAGCTGAGGTCCCACCTGGAGGCAGAAGTGTAGTCCATCCAGTCCCGGAATCAGGGTTGGAGCGGAGGATGTTAGTGTAAACTGCTCCTTAAATATAAGCCCATCCCCGCTTAATGGTGGTCCCAGGAAGTGAGGTAGCGAGGGGGAGGAGTCGCATCCCTCCGTTCAAGTGGCACAGAATCGCAGTGATGGACCGGGGACCGACCAAGGGTAGGTAGAAAGTGCAGAATGTGCAAAAGTTCTTACATTAATTCACCCCCCATTAAAAATGAAAATAAAACGCACAGTTGTATCAGCAACACAGGAGCTTTTAAAAGATTAAAAGTGAGCAATATGTCGGTATTTAAATCACCGCCACAGTCGCCTGAGTAAATTGCTAATCACACAGTTTAAAAACAACACACCAGCGCCTGACTCGCGCTGCTCTCACCCACAATAACAAATTGAGGCACACTGATCAGATTCGCGACAAATCTGCTGTTGAATCTAGTTGGGAATCTGATTTAAACACTTCCTTTTCCGCTTCAGTGTGGGATAAAATTTGGATTAAATTAAGGAAATCTTCTAGGGCAGCAAATACTACCCAAACATTATTTTTCATATATAACAGACTTTTAATCACCCCTGCCAAATTACATCAGATTAATCCTCTCTCTCCTCCTACTTGTTGGTCATGTCCGGCCCATGTTGCAGATCTTAAACATATGTTATTTACCTGTCCATTTATTCATCATTTTTGGACTAGTGTTTGGCAACAAATTAACAAAATATTTCACACACATATCCCTTTTTCTTTTTCTCATATTTTTCTAGGTAGTGTTGCAGAAATTTGGTCTACTTCCACCTCCCTTAATATCCACATCATTGATTTACTTATAGCTGTTGCTTTTCAGCAGATCACTAAATCGTGGAAAAATGCTTCAAATGCTTCCTTCCAGGCCTGGTGGTATGGTGTTTGTTATAACCACAGACTGGATAGAGCTTATGTTTATCCGATTGCATTAGCCATTAAACGTGATTTATTATGGCTTCCTGTTACTAACTTTCTAGACATGTCTGCTCAATCATTACCGGCGCATACTCCAGCCATAGAGGAGGTTCCTAAACCTCCCTGAAGTAAGGTTAATTGCATATTAATATATTCTGTGCTTATTCTCAAATGTATAATTTTGTTTGTTAGTAGTGAGATACATATGATATACCAGTTATATTTTTGACCAATTTTTTCATTTGTATTATTATTGGATATTTATATCTTTTTGTCTCCCTTCCCCCTCCCCTCTTTTTCTTCTTCCCTTTTCTTTTTTTTTCCTTATTGTATACAGTATACTTTTCCATTTTTGTATTACTTCTTTACATGGAAATGTAGTATTGTTGTATTTATACTTATATTCAATAAATTTCCTTTTCAACTAAAAAAATGATTGACTTATTTAAGGGGAAGGGGGCCCAGGCTTCGATAGTAAAGCAATGCAAACAGCCGTCAAGGTCAAATAACAATGTAGACTGTTGAATTCAGGTTGATCGGCCCACGCTCTAGGCACAACACGCACACAGCTGCAAATATCTGAAACTCGGGTGCCTTTAATATTGCATTTGCATGCATGATTCAGACACTTGGAGAAAACCTTTCCAGACACAGAGAGCAGCGCTGATCCTGTGATGTGATTCACCTAAGCTGATCTTTGAGGTATGGGGTTCCCCATTCAAACCTGGAGACCCACCATTCCTGAGAGTACTCTAAGTCGCTTGTTCATGGTTGTCTAATCATTGGTAGCTTCGAGATGATACGGAGAACGAATGAAACACTGATGCTAGTCGGATAGGGGTTCTGGGTACTGAGGTGAGTTTTTTGGTACACCACAATTCACTGAGGTCCTGGTTTCCTGTGCATAGTTGTGTGCATGAGCAGAATCCCCGCAACATGGCGCACCTAACATTTTGGTTTTATGATTGAGACGCCTTAGTAGTGCAATAGTTTAGGGCTTAAGCCTTTTGCTAAAATAATAGCGCGACCGCAAACTCAGAGAGTTACGCCACCTAAATACGACCGTCCAACTTTTCCTAAACAAAATTGGAAAACTAAGAAACAGGGGAAGCAGCAACAGAAAGAGGGGTCCCGGGCCGCGTCACCAGTACAAGTGACTACTGAACGCACATATGAATTGCGCGATCGGACTAGAATTAGGTCTCCTGATAGATTTCAGGTTACTGAGCAACGTTCTGCTCGTTCTTCACAGGAAACATCGGCTAACAGTCCGGTGGAGGAGAACATGGCAAAGGTCGGGGTGCCCAACAAGGACGACGGTAAAGGCAAGCAGGAAGAGTTTGCACATTAGCGACCCCCGTTTCAGAAAAAGAAGGTTGCTGCACTAACAGCGAGGTATGCCACAGATAGTGAGAACGCAGCTTCAGAACCTGACATGGGCACTAACGCTGCTAGACAGCGGGGCGGAAGTTACAATAGTGCGGCAAGCACTGCGTCCATATCTGAAGGCGACAGCAACTGATACGTTCATTACTTTAGAAACTGCTGACACTAGAGTGGCTCCCCCTGACAGACTATATGACATAGTATTTTTAAAAGTAGGTGGCATACAACATACCATAAAAGGGATTTTTGGGGAAAATATGACGTCTACATATGACATTCTATTAGCAGAGGCAGACTGGCCCCCAGCTTTCGTTTTGGCAGCTCCCAGAGGGGAAGAGGTAATCTTCCCATCTTTCGCGCACACTGTGCTGAAAAAGCAAGCTCAAAACTTTGCAGAAGAGTGGGCACAGGTGCTTGCTCCGGCGTTGTACCATACTCAGGTTGAGTGGGATGAGTTGTCACCTAGCGATGAGATTCGATTACGGTCTATACCACAGCCACAACCCCAATATCTCATGCGCCGCGAAGCTAGATCTCACGTCGCAGAAATCCTTTATCAATTGGAATATCAAGGTGTAATTGAAACGTGTGTCACCCATGAATAATCCTCTTTTCACTGTAACCAAACCTGATGGGTCGTACCGCCTAGTTTTGGATTACCAACATTTGAACTCTCATTGTCGGACCTGTGCCGTACAGAATACCCACAGTTCAGCCCTCGTTGATAGTCTTGTGAGAAAAAGGTTTAAGACCACACTTGACATCTCCAATGGCTTTTATAGCCATAACCTGTCCTCTATTACTAGTCAATGGACAGTCTTTACTTTCAGCGGCAAATAGAAACAGTTTAAAAGATTAGCCATGGGCTATAAAAACAGTCCAGGTGTCTTTGCCGCTCGTGTAGTCTCTCTGTTAGAGAGCATTGACCCTGATGCGTACTCGTATGTTGATGATATCTATCTCACAGACGACAAATTATGGCCGCATCTGTGTCGCGTGGACCGCATCATTGTTATGTTTGTGGACTTCTGTTACAAATTCAACTTTGCAAAATCACACATTGCAGAGTATACAGTGTTGTTTTTGGGCTATGAACTCAACAACGAAGGTCGAGGTTTAGCACCTCACTTCTTGGAGAAATGCGCATGTTTGCGCGTTCCAACGACTCTGAAAAAACTACAATCTTTGCTGGGTTTTTTGAATTTTGGGCGTACTTACATTCCCGATTATGCCCAGCGTATCAAGCCGCTATATGCCTTGGTACAACCAACTTTTTCCAAATCGAGCTGGCTGCCAGAACATTCAGCTATCCTGCAATCTTTGCAGGCTGAACTTCTTGCTTCTAAATACTTACTGACGCGTGATAACAACACAAACCTGGTAATAAGAATTGTGCCTGGCGCAGTGGGTTTCACGTACTTAACGTTCAATGAGGGCGACACAGTCCCTATTGCTTACAAATCACACCTGTACACTTCGGCTGAAATGCGCTTTTCCACTGTCGAAAAAGTTTTGACTGCAGTGCAGATGGCGATTCTGAAAGAGAGAGCGCTGTCGCAAGGGAAACGCATGTTGGTTGTCACACCGTATCCTGCCCTAGAGGCAGTAACGAAAGCCAGTGTACCAAATTATAAAGCTTTGCATCCGTGTTGGATACAATGGGTCACTTCTTTGACGTCTCCGGATGTCACTTACATCTTTGATGCCACATTGCAGACACAGGAGTATTTGCAGTATGAATTTGTTCATCCGGCTCCTCTGTCCTTGCGCCCGCTTGAGGATGACCATTGTGTCATTTACAGTGACGGTTTGGCGCAACCCGTGACGGATTCTAAGCATGCTTATGCAGCAGCCTGCGCAAAAGTGGCCGGTACTTTCGTGAATGGTGAATTCAAATCTGATGTCGTGCACACGCAGACATTGGGTGATTGTACGGCTCAGTTGGCAGAGTTTCGTGCTCTGGTGCTTGCACTAGAGTTTGCTGATCCCCGTGTGACTACTCTTATAGGGGCATATTTACAAGCAGGCGATAAAAAATTATCGCCGCTTTTGCGGCTGTTTTCGGCCAAAAAGCGGCGATAATTTTATTGCTTAATTAGCAAGGCCACGCTAACGCGTGAAACCTTGCTTTAGCGTGGGGATTCTTTACGCCCAGCTTTGCATCTCTAATGAGATGCAAAGTGGGCGTTCCTGACCTAACATGACAGCGACATTTCTCCTATCATCAAGCCCCACGCTATGAAGCATAGCGTCAGGAAAAGTAGCGATAACCCCTGTTATCGCTACTTTCCTTACGCCTGCTTCAGGACTGACTTAGCCATGATATCCTATGGAGGGTGGATATCATGGCTAAGTTTGTGAGTCCCTATCAGCAAGCTAACGCCACATTGCGTGAGATTATCGCTGGGTTTCCAGCGATAATCTCACGTTAGGCAGTTAGCGTGAGGATTTTTATCGCTAATAGCATGCTATCTCAGCGATAAAAATCCTTGTTACCCGGCGATAATTATCCTCACGCTAAGAGCGCTGAGCGATAATTATCGCCGGGTGTTGCTGATATGCCCCATAGTGAGTGACTCTTTTTACTGTGTTCAGTCTTACAACAACAATTTATTCTTTTGGTCTCAAAATGAGTATCGTGATTCCAAAGGTAGCACAATCAAGCATAAAATGCTTTGGGTTCGAGTCGCAGACCTTAAACAACGTCTGTCGCTCGTGAATGTAATTCATACTCTTGGGCACCAGCGAATAGGTGTCCACGCTGTTGGAAACAGTTTAGCTGACGAAGCAGTGAAAACAGCAGTGGCAACATATCTAGTAGCAGCAGTTACAATATCCAAAAGTAAGATTGATGATGACATCTTGGCAGCAATTGCTGCGACAGAGAAGGGTGATAATTACCCTCGGGGTTTCCCTTCTAAATACTCTTATCATTTAAGTCCTGATAAAGTTCCCTATGTGAGAATTAACGACGTTGGTGACAGATTGATTACCAACGCAGACTGCAGACTTTCCTTGATAACAGCCGCTCACAAAGGTATGGCTTCTGCCCATGCCGGCGTTTCTGCGACTGTTACTATCTTACAACAACGTTACTGGTGGCGCGGATTGTATAAACAGACTCGTGCTTATGCCCTTAATTGAGACATTTGCAAGCAGATTAAACCTTCAACTACTGCGCGTCCACCACAAACACAGTTATACATATCTAATAAACCACTTGGGTGTGTTTATTTAGATCACTGCGGTCCTTTCTCCTCTGGTACTGCGTATAAGTACATCTTAGTTGCAGTGGATTCTTGAACATGTTTTCTATGGGTCTGGCCACAACGGAGTGCTGATGCTCGAACTGTCATCAGGGATTTGCGTGTCTTTGTGGGAATTTTTGCGTGTGGCACCCTCCATTCAGACCAGGGTCCAGCGTTCGCCTCTGAGGCGTACAAGGATGCCACGAGATCTTTGGGGGTCCAAGTCAAATTTTCGTCTCCATATCGGCCTGAGGGCAATAGCGTTGTGGAAAAAATGAACCGTGACTTAAAGCAATCTCTGACAGCTAGGGTTTTAGGTACAGGCAGGAACTGGTTGGCCCATTTGTATAGCGTTCAACGTGCACTTAATAATCTCCCTAGAAGGTCTTTGGCATTAAGATGTTTGTCCCGGACCTTCATGGTCTAGACATGGTGTTGTTGGCCGCACCCTTTGATGTAGATGATCACTCTGCTGTATTACAGAATCTACAAGAGACCAGAGACAGTCTTGCAAAGGAACACTTGCCCTTCACAACTGATGCTGCACCTCAGCTCCGGTAGTCGACTGGCTACCTCGAGTTGGTGACCTGGTCCATGAGAAGGTGGAGAACAAGAAGGAGTTCGGCCCCTCTTATCGTGCACCGGTTCCAGTGTTTGACGTGCAGGGTACAAGAACAGTCATTTTACCTCCACTTCCTGGTCGCAAGGATAACAAGTACATCTCCATTGACAATGTCAAACTACAACGAGTGGCTGATTCTTCTTAGTATGACTCCAGTGGTCTCTTGTCCAGCAATGCTGAAAAATTCTGTTTTGGCTCCGGCGACTACCAACGGGCCTGACATTGCCATCGAGATGCATACAGTTACTAATCCTTTATTGCCTGCACCGGCTGGTGGTCCAGTTGAAGATACCGAGTATACATATCCTACAGATGTGTTGTTGCCTGGTTTACAGTCAAGTGCTGTGGACCAGTCACGTTTTTCATTTGACACTAACTCTATGACTTCCAATGCCCCATCGAAAATTTATATTTTTGCTGTTTGGTTTAAAAGATATTTTTTAATTCCCCCTTGGACTTACATTTGGCTGATGCTCATATCTATTTTTTTGTTTATGTCGATTGGCTTTGTGGTTATATTTTTTCATCTAGTAAATGGACACTATCTGACCGAAAGACCTACAATTAGATTAATTGATAGAACTTTGGCTCCCCACTCCTTATCACACATCATGAAGAGGGACCATACTTTTGTTAATATTACTGCCTGGCCTTTGTTGGATGGGATTGTATGGGATGCTGTCAAATTTCAAATGCATGGTCCCACAGAGGTGATAAATGTCCCCAATGTACTTCGTGTTTCTATTGGGGATGTTGTGAAACAAAACATACGCTCTGATGATTGGGATGTCCAAGCCGTAGAGGCTCTTTTTTCTGATTTGAAATATTATGCTGCTTTTGATGCTGAAGATTTGTATTTAGACACAGCAAATTATGGAGAGTTGTTTTGCTACCAACACTTTGGCAATCATTTCCTGCATAAAGCAAATACATTTAGAAATTTCATCAATTATACACAATGGGAGCATTGTCCAGCACCACTTGAAGGCAGCTCCAAAACTCTAGTGAAAAAAATTACACATTTTACTGATTTCAGTGTATCTGAACCTGAAGCTTTTTATTTTAAAATGGCTGCTGAGTCAGCTTCCAAAGTTAGACTGACCCACACTAAATTATTGTATTCCAAGTCCTTTATGGATGAATTAGCTATAGGGGGCTATGAGCTGTGGAAAGATACCATTGATCTTAAATCAGTTTGGGGTTCTAAAGCTTGGCAGGTAGAGGGTACAGAAGCTCTGCATCGTGCGTGACTTATCCCAAACCACATGTTGTTTTTGAATTCCATCATTTTTCAGACCACCTGCTTTGGATTGGCTACTTCTAAAAAGATGAATTCCCCCTCTATTTCTGATCTGGGCGCTTATCCAAGATGGGATACTCACACGGATCTGTCCCTTGATGCATTGCAGTCATTCATTACTAATACATCCTTCAACCTTTCCAACTTAGACCTTGAAGGTTGGTTAATATGGCAGAAAAGTTCAGATTCTTGTCAACGTCATTTTCTGGGTCTGTACCCCGGCTATACACAGGTTAGGGTGGATCCCTGATTTGAATCTTCCTATTCTGTTACTACCTATTCTGTAGGGAAGCTATGTCAGACCTGGCTGCGACATTTCACCTTGGCATCTGTTAAACTTCATTAATACAAATTGAATGACAAGGTAGATTTAAATGATTTTGTTAAAGGCCCTGTGTGTGGCAGGTCCAAAAGATGGGTGTATGCTGTTTACAACGAAGTTTGGAAATTATCTCAAATTGAAGCTGCTTCTAGATTAAGGGCTATTGATCAAGTCAATTTAGAAAAATTGCTAGCTGTCATCGATAATAGCATCAACACCCTTTCGTCCAGAATATACACTTTAGATAATATTGTTTCATCTGTTGTGGATATTGTTCAGGATGATATGTCTGTTTTATACCATGGTCAAAATCAATTGCGTTCTATAATGCAATTTGCATGGACTTTACAAACATTGAAGGCTCGGAAAGTTCCCTGGGACTACATGAACACATCATCTTTAGTCCTGCCATTTAATCTGACTGCTAAACAACAGTTCATGTCCATGAAGGATGCGACATACTCATTATTGCATATTGAAAAGTTGGAACCTTTACCATTTTCTGTGCCGAATCAAACTCAGCTGTGTGGCTTATCCATGGATTGATCACTTTACCATTTCCATTGTTTAAGTTCAGTTCATGTATGAAACACTATGCCTTAGGCAGGTACGAACCATTGGGTACCGCTTTCCTGTATGAAGTTTGGTCACTCACATTTACATACAGATGCATGAGAGAGGGTAAAGAAGTTTATTTAAAAGGAGAGGAATGCACTTCCACACCTGATCACTCTGTAGGAACATCCAATTGCATGGTGCATGCAACGTTCAGGCACTGAATTTAGCTTGCATTCTGAAGGGAAATCCTGTGCCAGCAATTACACCCACTTTTACATTATTAGCTAATGGTAGTTAATTGCTTTTAAATAATGAGGCATCCTGCGGAATGCTAGTGGGGATTCCGTACATTGTAACTGTCTCACAACGCCTAGTCTGTTGTAAAAATGTCCTTTTCCCACCCCCGCATGGGAGACTAGATGTATCCATCTGGCCTTCCATATTAACCTTGAAAGCAGAGTTCAACAAAATGAGCAGAATAAGGGCTCTATTGTCTCAAAAAGAGGTCGCCCTGACTTCCGCCCGTGAAACATTTGTCCTTCACGTAGCAAACACCCACACCGAGGTGCATGCACTTTTAAATACTGATCTCCCCCTTCATTTCGCTGCTCTGATTCATACTATATTCAATGCCTCGTCAACAACTGACTTCGTGCATTTTTTCAAAATTGTGGGTTCCGGCCTCGTGACCTCCTTCCACACAATATTTGGTGTGATACCGGCATTTTTTCATTCTATTTTTTCCAGCGTCTTCGCGGGCTTCCGTTGATCCTTGCCTTGACTGCTGGTGTGCTCCTGTTGGTTTGCTTGCTCCGCAATGGCTGCATGATCTGTATCACACAACAGCCTGCCCCGGCTGCTTCAACTGCGCAACCGGATGCTTGAATACTATGGAACATTACCACTGGTCACCTTGAGCGTAGACTATGGATTATCCTTCCGGTTCTCATACTTTACTTGCGTACAACCTGTTTTACAATGCCTAGATTGTCCATTCAAATGGGCTCTGGATTTGTGTCTGTCGAACACGGCATCTCCTGCCCCGGATTATGATCGACTAATGAGTCCCTTAGTGCCTTATGAGTTGGACTGTTCTAGTATCTGGATTATGGCCTGTGGAGCGGCGCATCGAGTCCTAGGGAATTGGGATATATATGCGGCAGCATATGAATTCTTGGAGAGAAGTTATCTTGAAGAACACGCAAGTTGTCCTCTGATAGTGCTAGAGGCTCCGGTTATCGAAGAACATGTATATTCATTTACTTTACTTGACTGGTTGGCTTAGTCTTTTACTGAACATTATAATGACTTCCTCTTGGAGGCAGTTGCAACTTATTGTGCCTACACGTTTATGGATTAAATTGGTAGTTGTTCATCTTCCGCACGTCTTGATCCAGATTTTGTAATTTTTTACTCCACATTGGTTTGTATACCGCCCCTGAGAGATGTTTTAATTTCTTCTCTTTTCCCACCAAATTTTCAAACTTTTACTACCAATACTATGGCTTGGCAATACATGAACTTGGTTCTGTCTCGCTTGAACTTGAACTCTGCGTTCCTACATTGCTTCCCTATTCTGTTCGTGGTCCGATCAAGGGAGGGTGTAGTGGAGACGGGGTTTTATGTGCACACATTGCTATGTTAGCATAACCACTTTAGAAGTAAAACACCATCTTGCCACTTTGCTGCTTTTGCACACGACACTACAGGTAGCTGTTATTACAAGTAAAACTGCTTGCTTGCCTTTTCTTCACATGAGAACGGTCTGTTGTTCACATCCCTAGACGTGCACTGCGACCTTAGTCTGAACACTGTGTGCAGAAGCCGTCAAGGTCAAATAACAATGTAGGCTGTTGAATTCAGGTTGATCAGCTCACGCTCTAGACACAACACGCACACAGCTGCAAATATCTGAAACTCGGGTGCCTTTAAGATTGCATTTGCATGCATGATTCAGACACTTGGAGAAAACCTTTCCAGACATAGAGAGCAGAGCTGATCCTGTGATGTGATTCACCTAAGCTGATCTTTGAGGTATGGAGTTCCCCATTCAAACCTAGAGACCTTCTATTAGTTTTATAAAAACTAGTTTACAATCGAAGGGAGGGTGGTTCACAAAGTATTATAGGACTTGTTTTCCACTATCATTTGTAATATGATTTCTCCCTTCATTTTCTATGGTATTGTAACAATGCTGATGGTTTTATTTTTAATCATTTGCCTGCTTGTATTAGCCAAAGTACTGCACACCTTAGAGCACGTAGTTCAAAATAAACATTTTAAACTTTTCAGTGTCTCTGATTACTCTTGTTGTGGACTGATATGAGAATAATAACGAAAAGGTGTTTCTGATTCCCACCATTCCTGAGAGTACTCTAAGTCACTTGTTCTGGGTTGTCTAATCATTGGTAGCGTCGAGATGATACGGAGAACGAATGAGACACTGATGTTAGTCGGATAGGGGTACTGGGTACTGAGGTGAGTTTTTTGGAACACCACAATTCACTGAGGTCCTGGTTTACTGTGCATAGTTCTGTGCATGAGCAGAATCCCTGCAACACACCCACCATCCACAGACACCTGCTCCCACGAAGAAACTGGACCAGAATCACCGCCGACCAACTAACCTCATCACTCAGCAACTCCCAAGCATTGCGGAAAACAACAACCCCAACACCGCAACCCAAACCCTGCACAGATGGATCTCCGACAGCGCCAACACCATAGCCCCCCCCAAGATAAACAACAACACCCACGCCAAGAAAGCCGGATGGTTTACCACCGAACTTCGAGAGTCCAAACGCACTTGCCGCCACCTCAAAAAGGCCTGGAGGAACACCAAATCCACAGAAGCGTACAACAACTTCAGAGCTGCCACCAACGCCCTCCACCAACTCATCAGAAAAACGAGGAAAAAAGCGATTGAAGACAGAATCTCCACTCAAGCACACAATAGCAAAGAACTCTTCAACATCATCAAGGAGTTCGCCCAACCCACCAGCGTGTCCACCGACATCCCTCCCTCACAAGACCTCTGCGACAAACTCAGCACCTTTTTCCACCACAAAATCAAGAGCATCTATGACAACTTCGACGAAGACAACCAACACACTGAACCCTCACCAATCACCCCCGCACCCTGAAGCCAGCAATCGACAACTGGACAGCCCTCACCACTGAAGTCACACTGAAGACGATGAAGTCAATCCACTCCGGGGCCCCCACGGACCCCTGCCCCCACCACATTTTCAACAGAGCCGTCGACACCATCGCACCCATGCTCTGCCACACCATCAACCGCTCCCTGGCAACCTCCACGTTCCCCGACGACTGGAAACTTGCCGAGGTCAACCCCCTCCTGAAGAAACCCTCAGTGGACCCCACTGACCTCAGAAACTACAGACCCATCTCACTGCTCCCGTTCCCAGTGAAAGTCATCAAGAAAGCCATCAACAGCCAACTCGCCACATTCATCGAAGAGCACAACATCCACGACTCCTCCCAATCCGGCTTCAGAAAAAAACACAGTACGGGAACCGCCCTCCTCGCTGCAACAGATGACATCCGCACCCTACTGGACAAAGGAGAAACAGCAGCCCTCATCCTCCTTGAACCTCTCAGCGGTGTTCGACACAGTCTCTCACCGCACCCTAATACGCAGACTCCACGATGCAGGGATCCAAGACAAGGCCCTCAAGTGGATCTGCTCCTTCCTCTCTGGCAGAACGCAGCGGGTCAGACTCCCCCATTTCCTCTCCGACCCTACACCTACCACCTGTGGAGTCCTCCAGGGGTCCTCCCTCAGCCCTACACTCTTCAACGTCTACATGGCTCCACTCGCCCCCATCGTCAAAACCTACGGACTCAACATTGTGTCATACACAGACCCCCAACTCATCCTCTCCCTATCCAACGAACTCAATACCGCCAGACACAATTTTCGAGAAGGCATGGAAGTCATCACCAAATGGATGAAAAACAGCTGCCTACAACTAAATACCAACAAAACAAAAGTACTCATCATGGGCCCAAACCCCAACGCATGGAACAACAAGGAAGCCCGCCCACCCCCACGGACCACGCACACAACCTGGGAATCATCCTGGACTCCAAGCTCAAAGTGGACCGCCAGATCAACTCTGTCTCGTCCTCCTGCTTCCACACCCTCTGCCTCCTACATAAGACCTTTAAATGGATCCCCCTCGAACACAGAAAGACCGTGACTCATGCCCTGGTCACGAGCAGACTCGACTACGGCAACGCACTCTACGCCGGAATAAACAAAAACCTCACCCGCAAGCTACAGAACATCCAGAACGCTGCCGCAAGACTGGTCCTCGACCTGCCAAGACACTGCCACATCTCCCAGCACCTGCACACACTCCACTGGCTCCCCATCGAAGCTAGAGTCACCTTCAAGATGCTCACCCACGCCCACAAGGCCCTTCACGACACCGGACCAGCATACCTGAACAGCCGACTCAAATTCCACGCACCCCAGAGGACCCTATGATCTGCCCAGCTCTCCTACGCTGTGGTCCCCCGCACCAGAAGGGTCAGATCGGGAGGCCGCTCTTTCTCCTTCCTCGCAGCCCGAGCCTGGAATGCCCTGCCGCTCCACCTCAGACAGACAACATCGCTCCCCATCTTCGCAAGAAACCTCAAAACCTGGCTCTTCTACAGACCCCCCCATGATGGACTGGAGCCTGCTAACCCCCCCACCCCCCCAGCGCCTTGAGAGCCTTACGGGTGAGTAGTCGTGCTTAACAAACGCCTGATTGATTGATTGACCCATGGCGCTGGCATTACCCTAAGAAACTGGAATCCTCATAAATTTCAGCAAAATAAAATCCTGCCTCCAGAATAGATTAAGTTTTAGTTTTATATGGGATAAAAATGATTATTCATGAATATATCCCAAATGCCTTTTCGGATCAGACACTGGTTAAAATGGAAGTGACAGGGGTGGATTGAAAGAACACCAAGATGATGGTATTTTACCAAAGTTAATTTAGAGAATGAAGAATGGTGTGCAGAGGTATCTGATGAGATTAAAGACGTTTTCATGATTAACACTGACACTGCTCGTGCAGGTATTAAGGCTGTGCTCTGGGGTTTTATTACAATCAAAGAAATCCAGCAACAGGGAGGGAAAAATTAAAAAAAGACGTGATTTGGAAACTAGACTTGAGCGTGCTAGTAGAACATATTTTCAAATGGGAAACTTAGCTGAAAAGCAAGCATTTACACAAGCTAAATCAGAAATGGAGGAATTACTATTATATACATGGCAACATTGCCAACACGGCCTATCTTCAGAGGGTATACGAGGAAAGTTAATCTAAGGTAAGACTATTGGCGTGGCAGGCCAAGGATCGACAGGTTTAAAACTGGATCTTATCCCTGACAGACACTGTATCAAAGATGCAGATAACTAGCTCCTTAGAGATTGGGAATGCCTTCTTAAAACATTATGAGAAAATATACCAGTCAGATCAGCAGAGCATGGCTAAGAGTCTCATGATGCTTTTAGATAAACGTCCTATCCCCTCTCCATCCAACGAAACAAAATCAAATGATAGTGTCTGAATTTTCCCTTGGGGAAATAGAGAGAGTAGTAAATTCAATCGCCAATGGTAAATCAGCTTGCGAAGATGGTCTTCCTGCAGAAGTTGATAATAAATTTTACCCAATATTAAACCTACAATTAATAAATCTTGCCAATCACATTTTAAAAGGAGGAGATCCTCCAACATCGTTCCGCGTGGCTGTGGTAGTCAGTATCTTAAAGAAAAATAAGGAAAAGGAAAATATTACTATTAGTGGCAGGCAGACAGTTTTCCACAAATACAAATGCTTTAATAGAAGCTCTGGACTACATGACCCAGAATAAAATTCCGGCACAGGTGTTATTTGTAGACAACAAGAAAGCTTTTGATTTGGTGTCATGGGAAAGCCTTTTTTTAATCCTTGATAGATTTGGGTTCCTAAAACATTTTATACAAATAGTAACTCACTTGTGTAAGGATACCTAGGCGCAAATAATTATTAATTCTAGAAATGTAGGCTGTTGCAGAGTAAATAGAGGCACCTATCAGGGGTGTTCTCTATCTCCAATAATCTTTGCCCTGTTTATAGACCCATTGGCAATAACCATTAGGCAAAAAGCTGCATTATCATCACCTATGTATGGTATGTCCAACATAAACTATATGCTGATGACATAGCCCTCTTTCTTAAACCTGGGCAAAATATTCAAAAGGAAATCTTTGCAATATTCAGGCAATTCCAAGCACTTGGCGAGTATAAAATAAATAATGTCAATACTCAGTAATTGTCCACAAGATTAATTAATACCTGAATTCCAGCTACTATATAACTTAAGACCTAAACAATATCTAGGCTTATTTGTCACTGAAAATGTAAACGACCTATACATATTAAGCTACGCCCCATTGGGGAGAGGAGTTGGCCTAACAGCTAGGGCAGTTGACCTCAAATCTGGGGAACTTGGTTCGAGTCTCGGCAAGGACGCGCAACATCCTGTGATTCTGACCAAATCACTTAATCTCCCTGTGCCTAACAAAAATTAATGTGTCCTCATGTAATGCAACTGGTGCTTGTGTAAAGCGCTCTGATACCTGATACCATTGGGTGAAGTTTGCGCTATATAAAACTTCATAAAACAAAACAAAACCAAAGATCAAGCGATTATTCGCAAAATGGAACCAAGTACCAATTTCAGTAAGTGGACGGGTAGGACTAATACGCATGTCGATTTTACTACCTTTTAACTATTTATAGCTATTACAAACGCATTACAAATGTATTTTTTAAAGAAATGGATGAGCTATTTTCATCTTTTATATGGGCCAACAAGCCACCGAGCTTAGCACTAGGCACTTTAAGTAATCTAACCAAGGAAGGAGGTATTGCCCCCTCCCAGTCTGAGAGAATGTTATCATGCAAATGTTGCACATAACACGTACAGATGTTTTAGCTATTCCGATCCATTCCGCACAGAATTGTTTTTTTAACAAGAATCATGAAGGTATATAAAATCCCGGATACAATGAGGCTAGTAAAAAATCCCCGAAAAGTGCAATTATAAGGTCCTCCAGTGGTTTTTAAAACAAAAGGCACAACTGTTTACGTTTTATAATATACCTTCGATAAACGGATCCACATGTCTGAAAGACCTACATGTCAGGGAACCGCGGCTTGTCGAACCTAACATTTTATTGAAACAGGAAGAAAATGGGAATACAATGGTGTCCGATTTTATGAATATCGATTCCTGAAAAATTGGACAGAGATTGAACATGGTCTAGGTTGTTTTAAAGACATATTTAAATGGTCTTTTCTTCAAATTAAATATGTTCTAAAAAATATAGATCCGATTACACTTTTTGCAAAGTTAGATCTTAGTAAAGCCCTTTGGAACTAACCATGTGTAGATCAACCAGCGGTTGGCTACAACTCCTTAGAGAGCATAAAGACAAGAGGGCGTACAAGAAGGCCGGAGATAAATGTCATACTAAAGAAGGCCTCCAGATCTCAAGGTCTGTCTGGAATAGAATCAACAAAATCAACACAACTCTACTAAGCAGTGCTAATTTCAGGAAGATGCAATTTTACACCAAATGGTTACTATATAGGACCCCAGCTTTCTTGCAAAGTATATATCCACGGATGGAAGATAAATGCTTCCGTTGTTCAGCAAAAGGGGAGGGGCGGTAGCTGCACCCACATGGTTTGGGAATGCTCAAAGATTAAACAACTTTTAGACAAGATTGAGAAATACTGTAGATATAACTTAGGGCAAGGGATATCTATTGATTACTATATTGCAACTCTTGGATGCTCCCCAAATATATCAGTCAGCATTCCACAGGCGGAAGGCTTATATATTTCTGCCTTAGTGGCAAGATCACTAATACTTCAGAACTGGCGTAGTGAGAACAAACCTACATTTTGCCACTGGCAGACCAAACTGCATAGAGTCCGAGAATTGGAGAAACAATATGCCCTAAATTAAGGCTATTATGCTAAATTTAAGGCCCTTTGAAAATCTGTGTATATTAAGCCGGGAGATAATGGAGGTGAAATACAAAATCTGTACAAAATCTGTACTGATAAGGGGGCTAGGAAAGATAAAATAACTATTTGTGTTGGTAATGAGGTCCTTGAGAGGATAGAAAGCTTTGACTACTTAGGGGTTCGATTCATGGAGAGCTTCAAATAGTTGGACCGGTTTACGAAAAGTAGGCTCCTTATTGAACATAGGTCAAATGCCATTCTGAGGACGCGAAAGAGAATGAGTATCACCAGTCCTAGAGATCTATCGGGCCAAGGCACAAGGGGCTCCTCTTTATGGGGCTAATGTATGGGGCTGTGTGGATGCCCAGCCCCTGGCATTGGCAAAAAATAGCTTTGTTAGAAAAGCACTTTGTCTCCCTCCTAGTACACCACTTATTCCATTGTATCCAGAATTGGGATTAAAAAGAGTAATTTATTTGGTCTTCTTGAAAATATTGGTTTACTGGGTCCATATCTGGTGTACATCAGATCTTGCTGATTATAGGGATCCGCTGAATGATGTTCTTAAACTACCAGGTGCTAGATTGCTCCCATGGATTAAACATGTGTTCTCCGGAATGGGAAAGCTAGGTCTCCTCAGGTTTTAAGCTTATCCTACCGAACTAAATGCATTTGATATACACCTACTAAAAACCTCTTTTTGGGTTTATATCAATTTTTTTTAATTATTTTTATTGAAATCCATATAATACAAAAATGCATCTTAATAATCATACATCAAAATATTGAAATTCATACAACAAAATTCACCAATATCATCCGATTCGCTGGAATTATTATTATTTTTTTTTTACATAAACACTTAATCAGAACTTCATCAAGTTAATAAGTCAAAAGCATTTCTGGTCCAAACGCTTACAAAGCCTATTGCAGTAGAATATCGTCCATTGCCCCATAGACCCTTCATCTTCAAACATATTCTAAGATCTTCCATTCTTAAAAATAAAACCTAATGACGGTACGTGTCAAAAATATGACTTGATCCTAAATGGTTCACTTAAATCCCAGAGACCCTTCTAAGCGGAATATAGTGCTATTACCTTTTCTGCCCAAATCTTGTTAAACTTCTTCAGCCCACCCGTTCTTAAGGCATATGCTCGTTTGCTTCTTTTGACCTGTTCCATTTTCCAGATCCATTCATATTTTGGGTTTATATCAATGAAGGAACAACAAGTAGTAGCTCTGTAGGCTCCTTAACCAGTACGTTTTTTGATCTTAAATTCTCACCCTCCTTTGAGGAATATCTAGACTTTATACCTTCCACTTTTCCTAAAAGTCATCAGGGCGATGAAAATGATTTCACATTTACTCTTCTTCTGCCCATAGTATTCGTCTCCCTCGCAGTAAGTGGATCATTCCCATATGTCGCAAACTGGGGGTTGTACGTTATCAGGTAGCCCTGAGGATATTAAAGACCGACCTATCTTTTAGAACTGTTTTAGCTGTTTGCAAATTTTTAGAGGCAGCCTGGTACATAAGTAATGCCATTTAAAAAAAAATATCATCAGTGTAATGATTATAGGCTCTTTTCTATTTTTTCATTCACTATAATGAATTGATTTTTTATCCTTTTGTAACCATTTTTTTATGTATTGATCTAATGGTGCTCTTATCCTACTTCATTTATATATAATTATTGCTGTTTTTACTCGGTATTGTTTTTGTAGCACAGATCACTTTAGTCCTTAAATTGACCCCATTCATGGTGTTATTTCATTGACTCTCGAAAGGTTATTGTGGTACTATATCATCTCTGAAGCACTTGGCACTTTATCCCCTGGTACGGCCCTGATGAGGACTGTTATTAAGTATTGCTGCTTTATTGTATATGGATACATGTTTATTCAGTTTTTTATGGTTTTGGGGTCTAGCTTACTGATTTGTATTGCACATCTCATTTTGACAGTGGTATTTGACTCAAGAAGCACTTTTTCTGTATTGGGGTGTTTACAGCCTTTAGCCCTTAGTGGCCATGTTATAGAATGTAACAATACGATTTATGTCCTGTGTATCGTTATTTTAAATGTTTTTGTTTGCACACTTTGATGGTTGTAACAACGTAAATTACTACTACAAACTCTGTATGTTATATGGGGAATTGTGCAATATGTGTTTTTATATCGCTTGTGTAATACCCTCTTTATTTATAAGAACTATATTTTATTGTTTAAATATGTATCCTTGATGTTTTGTGTTAAGAACACAACTGGACAAGAATATCTGATATATCAGGCACCTTTGTATATGTGTTACTACTAACTGAACTCTCACTAAAACAATGCTTTAAAAAAAACATTTCATATTGCATAAATACGCTTTTTTCAGTAAAGTGAGAACCAGGTTATTGCCACATACTTTTCTACTGTGCCTTTATTTGTACAATTACATGAAAACAGACACATTAGGAGGCTTTTGCTATTTTGTGTATATGCTGGTAGCACACTTTCCTCATACATTTCCTCTTAAAAGATTGACTTTGAATTTAAAATCAATAAAACAGTTTGAAATAAAAAAAAGAACAGTGAGCACAAGAGAGCGGTTCAAGGAGCATGTGTAGACTTCAGTGAAGACCAATTTGAAAACACCAACCTGCACAATGCAAGTGCAAACACAAGCGTTGCTCACGTGTTTGATGGTGAGTAAATGTGCCAGTTTCAAAACTCCAGTTGTATTCTATGTCAACCAGAGGCTATGCTGCATTTACTGTGAAAAGCAGGGCCAACTCGCCAAGGTTTTCATCAGCACGTGACGTAAGTACTGCAGTAGCGCTATTCATTTACCCCTAAAAGCTTTGGTGAATTGGATCCAAACCTTGTAGATTTGGGAATAACTAGAATATATACACATAAAATTAGTAAGAACAGCTCTGCTCCCTTCTTCACCACTCCCCCCTTCACCGCTCCCTTTCTCTGTATAATCATCCATTTTCTTTCTCTCTCTTTCTCTCTCTCTCTTTCTCTCTCTCTCTCTCTCTCTCTTTCTCTCTTTCTCTCCCTCTCTCTTTCTCTCTATGCTCTCTTTTCTCCCTCTCTCGCTCTGCTCTGATCTCTCCCCATTGCACTATCCCCCACTGTGATTGCTGCAATAAGGGCACAGATGCGCCAGCAGCAGCCCTGGGACTTACTAAATGGGCTTTAAAGACCCCAGTCCTCTAGAGCAATGCACGGTGTGATGAAAGGCCAGTTTAGCCCTGGCTCTGGTTACAAAACACAAGCTAAGTCAAATAGTGTGAATTGGCCCTGTGTACAGGGGTCACGTAGATTCTGCATTTGTTACTATGGGTTATTCTCCCATACTGGAATTCTGTTTTGAAATCACTTAAATGTCATAGGTTTTCAATGAACAGGACTTTCCTAATAAAATTAAATAGATTGCAATGGTTGAGAATGAGGCACTGTGCTTTCATGCCGCAAACAGGGGGCGAATAGCCACTTACCCACAAAATATACCCACCTACATATCCTGAATGTCTGCCACCTGTCTTGCTCCTCTACAAAAGGGGTCCCAGGCAGGGAGCATCCTTGCTTAGAAACATTGAAGCATTTGGAAAAATATATACAACCAACATAGAATACTTTATTCTATGATGGGGGTATCTGGCCCAGCACCCAGATACCCCCAGGGGTGACAGTGCCGCGCTCTACAAATGCTCATTGATTGATTGATTCTTAAAAAACTTCACGTGACATTGCAAATTAATTATTTTTATCAGCACAACAAAACAGGTATAAAAATGAATGAAAAATTGTCTTACAAAGCACAATAAGCAATGGGGCACACAAGGAAAATCCTTTCATCTGTGTACCCTTCGCAAAATGCATAAATGAGGCAAAATGATGAGCGCTTTATTAAACATTGTATAGAGTTTCATACAAAGACATTTCTGCACATTGTGCAAAAGATGTATGTGGGCGTCTTCAATCCTTGAAAGAATCCAAGTTCTAGGTACTGTATGTGTTTTCTTCTTTTCTCTGATTAGATGAATCAACCTATGATATAAACAAAAGTGGAAAACTGGTTTAAAATAATGCATTTTTAAATAGTGAAAGACTACTATTCACAAACATTTACTTTGGGCCATTTAATTGTGTAAAGAGAAATTTATTATTCATGTATCTCTATTTCAGAACTCTATACAGAAGATCTTTAGCCAGCCAACCATTCAAGTAAGGAAAGGGGGGCAGTGCTCGGAATACTAAATGCATGTAATTGACAAGCAGGTAAGATCAGAGCAAGTACCCAGGATCGAAGGATAAGTCAATTCAAGCGCCGTTTTTGTTCCTCCTGAATCACTGGAAACACCTTGCTCATGATCAGGCACTGTGCCGGTTTGTCGTCCTATAATATGCAGTCTGGTTTATATCCTACTCACTTGTCTCTTCTCCGTTGAATCACTGCAATAATTCACAATTTCATGACGAAGCTGTACTAGGCACGTAAATCAGCATCAATTCAACCAACTCCTTTTTAACGTCGTCACTGCGACACGAATTTCAATCCTCACTCAGCATAAACTAGAGAAATGTCACCACCTCTGCATGAAATTCAATCCACATTGTTCACGCAACTCCAAGCACCTAAGTCACAAATGTTATGCTGAAAACATGCCTAGTATTGTGTCAAATGTGATTAAAATTCTTCCTTTCCATTTTTTATTCCCCTTTTTCTCCCCTTGCTCCTTTTTTGTATGTAAATAATTGTAAAAAAGGTGTGATATATTATCAAGACAGCAGTGCATTATTTGTTTGTCCTGAAGATGATGCCCTATACTTCATGTGGCATCGAAACGTCGTCGACACCCAAACACCCTATGCACTAGACTCAAGCTATAACACATTGAGCAACGGTGTTAAATGATTAATTTGTGTCTGTCTATACTGAGAACAACTGTACAGACCCATTTTGGCTTGCCTTTTGGCCAATTCTGTGTTCATTGTTCTGTCTTGTGTTCTGTTGGTCACGGCTGTGCCCACTTATCATTTGAATGTTTTATTTGATACTACTTTTGAAAAATACTATGAAAATAAATTCTTGTCCGGCTGGACAAAAGACATACATTCGATTCTAAGTGTATGGTTATCTATCACACTGTATTCCTCCTGAATAGGGACCACTGTTCTCTATAACATGAAATTGCCCAAGGTCCCTGTCTTAATTCCTTTGGGTTCACTTGTTCTGTAAAATAGTCCCACAAAGGATGTCAAGTGCTGCAGCATCGGTGCCCAGATTGGACACAACAAGCCTTGGCAACAGCAACCCACGCAGAAACGAGAAAGACGCTTCGGTGCAGACCAGCAAGGTCTGTGGGACTCACCACTTGGTAGGGAGTTGGGGCACGTCTGGAGCAACCAGGGAAGCCCAAGAAAGTTCAAAGTTATCCCCTCAGGGATACACCAGTCAACGGACCAGGGATCGTGAAGGGACCTCAAGACGAACACAAAATGGCAGCCCACGGGTCATTCGGGGTGACTAGGCCAACAATCTTCAGTAGATTCTGTGCTCGAGGTGGGGGCTACAAGTCAGCCCAAGCACGACTTCAGGAGACGTTGAGAAGTCAATGCACTTGCAAAAGTGCATGGTGACCAGGAGTTCTGGTTCCATGCTACTCACGAGGGCTGTGGGTCTCAGCTTTGCTGGGGACTTGGGTCGGCCTCTGAGATGTCTGGAAATCCTCTTCCTGGGCTGCAAATACACTGGAGTCCGGCGGGAGCTTCAGAAATGCAGACCGACAAATTACTTCGTTGGTGCCTGCCAAGCAGGGGAGTCACTCCTTGACCCCAAGGGAGATTTCTTCAGTCCTCTAGTCTTGAGTAGAGCGTCGAAGTTCCAGGATTCAGTTTCAGAGTTTCGTCCAGGGATATCTAAATTTCTGGTTACAGAGGTTCCTTACTTATACCTAAGGAAGGGGTTGGACTAGCTCTGGGGGGAAAGAGGGGTGGCTACACCCATTTCCTTTGTCCAGTTTCATGCCAGAGCAGGGGCTGGAAGCCCCTGAACCGGTTTGAGCTGGACTATGCACAGGGACACCAAATATGCCCCCAGTGCAGGACTTCAAAGCACTCAGAGAGTGCTCCCATCCAACCCCAATACACATAAGCCTGTCTGGGAGGTGGTTACACCTCCTTGTGACAGGAACCTATTGTCCAGGCCTCCCCTGCTGGAGCTTTGGTCAGCAGCAGGAGGCCAGACCCGTGTCTGTGGCTTCAGCATCCATTTTGTGATGCCAAGGCTCTAATAAGTTTCTACCAGGTATACCAGTGGGTACATGTCTCTCCCTCTAGAAGGGCAGAATTCTACCCCCGCCACCAGAACTGGCGGGGGGTAGGATTCCAAAGTGTTTTACACCAAACACGACATGTTTCTGTGCAGCCATCCCAAAGTTAGCATTTACCACTAGGTTATAATGCACTTAAGAGTATATGGTCAGGCTGCACTACAAACAGCATCAGAGAGGGGACTCCGAACGCTGCAGAGGGGCTCTGCTCATGCAGGGGCACCCTCTCACATAAGAACCAAGCACTCTGCCTTCAGGATTGTTAAGGCCTGCCATAGGAGTGACTTATAGGTTTATATGTGTGTATATATATATATAGTGATACAGGTAACCTATATCACAGTAAGGGGTGCATGCACCACCTTACCCAGGCTGCAGTAGCAGACCTGTGGAGTGATTTTGGGTGGCTTTCCAGGGGTGGCATAATACATGTTTCAGCCCCCGGTAGGCCTCTGGGGTACCTATGCCCTGGGTACATAGTATACCATATACTAGGGACTTGTAAGGGCACTCCAGAATCCAATCTGTGATGTACCTAATATACATGGAATCAATTTAGAGAGGAAGCAGCTAGGCTGGGGCCCTGAATAGCAGAGTCCCAGCCAGACTAAGGTAAAAAAACTGTGAAAAACCAGCAACAAGTGGAGGTAAACATGTGAAGCAGACCCTACTCTCCTACACTACCAAAACTGAAGTTATCCTTACTAATAAGGCTTATAAAGCAAGAAAAGCTATTAGATGTATTAAATTAAATTTACATAAAGGGTGCTGGGGCTTATCTGAGTTCAAGTTGTATTACTGTTCTACAAAATGTCAGCGCCTTTGTTGCTTTGTATTAAGCATTTCTGATAATCGATTAGCCTGTATGTATCAAATGGAATTGGGGAAATGTACAAGATATTGCTTTTCTCAACAAATAGATCCTACTTTTTACACATGTGCACGTTTCAAGGTGATACAGTATGCCAGGCTAATATGATTGGATTAGTATACAATTTTCAAAATTAGTCAAATGAATCAATATACTCCAATATAGGATGATTCCTCCTTTCTCTGTTTATTTCGGACTCAGTAAAAGACGGGCAAGTAAGGGACTAACTGCCATTCATCAACTCTTTTCAGAAATAGTTTTTTCATAAATTCTTAGATCTCTAGAAATTGGTCCGATTCACAAAGAGGATCTGTACTTGTGGTGGGTTTGCCACAGTGAGAAACTGTAGAGCGGAGATCATGCCATGACTGCGGTGCCTCTGCCATGACCGTGGAAGTTCTTTATCAATCGGGCCCTGAATTTGATCTGCCATGGTATTGTTTTTTTTTCATTATCTGCACATACAAGTCTTTTTTCAGAAATATCAATCTCCTAGACATTTTTATGGACTCCTATGATCTTCTAGAATTGATGAGCACTGATAAAAATACATTTTCTATCGAGAATTCTATGAGGTGCTCATTACAACTGTGGAGAGTTTCCTTACATCTCTGGCAGATGAATGATCAAACAAATTATGGGAAACATTTCCTTGCAAGAGATTGCAGCAGCTTTTCAAGTAGCACATAAAATGGTTTCATCTGCTTTATTGAAATTACACCAATTTAAGATGGTCAACATATTGTAGTATACACCTAGTAAGTTGTTTAAAACACAGATAAGAACTGATTCTAGATGTGTACATATGTTTACAAGCTAAGAGTTTTGAAAGGCTGTAACAGTTCAACTCTAAATATCAATATCAAACCCACTACACATAGTATTATGTTAGGCACTGATGATAATATGCTTCTACTGTATTTCTGGCAGTTGTTAATGCATGATTCAGTATTGCTAGGGGATGGGTTAATTCAGTTACTCTAGCTATTGATATATAGTAGGTTTAAATGTGTCCCAATTATGAATTGGGGGTAGCTATTTTCTAAGGACAAAAAGGTAGAAAACGAATTCAATAAATTTGTGGTCATTTTTTATAGAATCCTAATGAAAAGTGTTAATGGTGAATAACAGCTACCTTTTATTTTTTATTGTATTGAGATTAAAATCCAAAGAACTCTAAGGTTAATCTATGTGTATGGAATAAGTAATGAAGAGAAAGGACTATGCACTTTATTGATAATACTCCGCTTTCCCAACAAAACAACATTAACAAAAAACCTTGAGGAAGGTATCAGAGAGTGTTTAAGTTAAAGGCTTTGTAAGAGAGAGCTTTATTAAAGAGCTTGCATCAATAGTGTGAGAAGTTAGCCTGGTACATTCTGTCCACCAATTAAAGTGGACACCCTCTACCAGTCCAAACAACCCTTATGGTGATTTAAGAGGTCAAAGATAACCTTAGAAAGCTATCCAAGTGGTAGCTGTGGAGAGCAGCCTTCAGGCTTAGTCTTGAAGGAATGTTAAGCAGCTTGTTTTACCAGAATGCAACCTTATAGTATTGGTTAAAGTAAAGGTGAACCATACAGTAGTAATTTAAATATGTATTTATTGATATAACACTCTTTAAGCACGATACAGTACCCTCTACCCGAGGATGCTCACAAAGCACACAATACTGTAACATAGAAAGAATAGTAAATAGCACTAATATACAGGGGGAGACCAAACCATATACAAAAACAGTGGTATGAGAATCACGACTCAAGTCAAGACAGTGTCTAGAGGATGTTGAATCACTGGGACCCCAAGGAACCACCCAAGGTGAGTAAGTAGGTACACCATGGAGGACGGGTGCAGTGTGGGAACACGACCACGTGCTACGTACAATTCTATGGGAGAGTCGCGGTTGCAGTTTTAAAGTTTAAGGACCCTCCCAAGTGGAACTTAGGAGGTTGGAGAGCCAACCCACCCGTGGATACCATAGTACCAGAGTTACCTATCCCAGGGAAGCCGGGTGCATAGGTCTGAAGTGGCGTCGGAAACCACTGTCGAACTCAATGGAGGACTTCGAAGAAGAGCCACTGCTGGAAGGAAGAAAAGTGTGTCTCGAAATCCAAAGGTGGATTCTTGTTGAAAAGTACCCAAAAGCAGAGGGGGCAGAGTCTGGGTCAATCAGGAGTGGCCATGGGCTCCGTAGACGAATGCCCCACCTATGTCGGGTGCTTCAGGTGCGTTGAGGAGGTTCTAGACTCTGCAGCCACCGGGTCCAGGAGACGTCGAGGACAACCAGGAGACGGATACAAGCTGTTCCACAAAGGATGTCAAGTAATGAAGGGTTGGTGTCCGGCTGGAGCACATACAAGCCTCGGCAACAGCAGGCCATGCAGAAGGTCAAAGAAGGTTACGGTTCAGACCAGCAAGGTCCAGGAGACTCACCAAACACAGAGGAGTCAGGACAATTCTGGAGCAACCAGGGGAGCTCAAGAAAAGCATAGTTGACCCTCAGGAGGTCCCACAGACTGGAGACACAGGAGTCGCGAGGGGACCCCAGGCAGTTTCGCAAAGCAACAGCCCACGGAGCACTCAGTGCAAGGAGGCTGGAGTTGAGTTCTTTAGTGGAAAGGATGCCAGAGGTTGAAGCTACTTGAAGCCCAGTACACTTGTTTGGGAAATGCCAACAAAAATATGCACTTGCATAAGTACGCAGTGCACAGGGGTATAGGTATTGCAGCCCCCAAGAGAGATTCTGGCCTCAAACTTGGTGAGGGGGAAGCTCAGACTTCGAGGGACTTGGAAACCCACCTCTTTTGTTACTGTAGCCTTCGGAGTTGGTAGGAGCTCAGGAGCAGCAGACTGGTCAGTTGAGATGTGGTGCCTGCGGTTGCAGGGGAGTGACTCCTTCACTCCAAGGGAGATATCTTCAGTTGTCCTTGATGCTCCACAGGTCCTGCATGGATCCTGCATGGTGCACGGGCACAGACGATGCTTCAGACTGAGAGGGAGATGGAGTCAGGCCCAAAAGAAGTCCGGCGAAGTCCAGAGTTTCCAGATGGCTGAGGTTCAGAGGGTTTCTGGTTCAGAATGTTGTCCACGTTGAATCTAGGGTCCTACAGCCAGGTAAGCCCTTCTTTACCCACGGGAGAGGGTTGGACAGATTCAGGTGACTCTCCCAGGGGAGGGTCAGGACAGTGAGGAGGTTACTCCCATGACCTTTGTCCAGTTTTGCGCCAGTGCAGGAGCCAACAGCTCCCAGGACTGGTTTGAACTGGACTATGCACAGGGACACCAAATGTGCCCCAAATGCAGACTTTCGGTCCCTGGCAAGTGCACCCACCTAGGCCTATTACACTAAACCCTGTCTGGGAGGGTGTCACACCTCCCTGTGACAGGATGCCTATTGTTCTGACTTCCCCTGTTTGAGCTTGGCTCAGCAGCAGGAGGGCAGAAATGTGTCTCTGGTCGGCAGCAACCATTTTGGGCTGCCTGGGACTAGAAGGGTGGTACTGGGAACACCAGGGACCTCACAAAGCTCATTTCTGAGGGGTGGAATCATATCTCCCACAACAGTTACTGGTGTGGGGGTATGATTCCACAATGTTTGACACCAAACATGATAGAGTTACTTTCAGCCGTTTTAGAGTTGGTCATTACGCAGTCGTAAATGGCTGCAGTACTAGCAACCCGGGAGAATGGACTCCGTAGGCTTCAGGGGTGTCCTGCTCATGCAGTGGCACCCTCTCACTTAGAACCAAGTACCCTGCCTTCAGGATTGTCAAGGCCTGCTATAAGGGTGACTTATACGTTTTAAGTGTACTGACCCTTAGATACAGAAAACCTATATCTTAAGTAAGTGGTGCCTGCACCAACTTACACAGGCTACAATTGCAGGCCTGTAGGTTCCATTTTGCATGGCCTCTCATGGGTAGCATAATACATGCTTCAGCCCATGGTAGGCCTCTGGGGTGCATGGTACCATATACTAGGGACTGGCAAGGGCATCCCAGTATCAAATCTGGAGTGTACCTAAGTACACAACATAAAAGTTTTAGGAGAAAGCAGATTGACTGGGGTCCTGATTAGCAGGATCCCAGTAAGACTAGTCAAAAACAGTATTACATGAAGCAAAAAGTGAGGGTAACCATATAAACAGATCCTACTTTCCTACAAATAGTCAGTCAAGTCTGGGCAAATAGGACTGAGGTGATCGGATTAAACTTGTCTTTGTCAAGTTGTAGGGTGCTAGTCATTAACTATAGCCAATCCAAATTTTAGGTGAGATATGACAAGGGCGGCAATAATTAATTTACCATCCTCTTCAGAGATTATACGTATAGGTGTTTATGTTCTTGATCTTGTTAATTTGACCACTGTTAGTATATTTTCCTTAAGAGAAGGCTCTCCTCCAATAGAGATTCAAACTATTTTGCTGAAGTGACTATTTGGAATTTATGCCAGCAGTCTTATGGGTATCAGACCAGAATGGGCTGGTGACTATAGTAAATTCTGGAGTGAAGAGCAGGAATTTGGTCATAATGGGGTAAAAGTTCATGTGTTTCTGTTTCATAGGGAATGTATAAGTTCTAGGAACAATTTCAACATGTACATGGATTTAGGAGAGCCAAATATGAGAAAAACGTTTGACATGTGCATGCTGATGAAAAAAGACGGCTGGCTTAATGACTAGTTCTTAGAGGAATTCAACACAGAGAGTAATGAAAATGTATACCAAGACAGATCCCTGGGGAATGCCAAACAACATGGGTATAGGATCAGAGAATGATTTTTAAATTTGTATTTGTTGAATATGATCCGAGAGGTATGATTCAAACCATTTCAGAACAGGCCCATCAAATCCTAACATGCTTTCAAGTGTTTAGGAAAGTTTTGTAATCATCAGTCTCAAATGTTGGTGCTAAGTCATTTAGCATAAAGAAATATTGGGACCTTCAATAACAATTCAACAAATTACATCATTTACCACGAGGGTAGCCAGTCCTGTGCAGTAGTCAGATCTGAATACTAATTGAAGTGTGCCAACTTGGATAAAAATGGGGGGCATGAAAATGGGAAATATTTATCAACAATGTCTGTAAGGTCTGTATTTTAAGAGGTAAAATGTTTGTGGGTTGAATCCTGTGTGGCAGAGAGGCTTTTTCAGAGGGCTTTAGTTAATGAAGGGGGGTTAACCGGGGTCGATGCTTCTTGCATCACCCATATTTTTATCTGCACACACACAATAGGGATGTCAATAAAGAGACAAGTGGGCATTGGGTTTCTATGCAACCCTGACCCCATATTATATCTTTGCTGTGCCTTCTATAAATCTGTCTGTTTATACATTTTTACACAGTTAGATAAGCACTGAACAAGTTTCAGTTTTTGAGATTTTGATTTAATATTCTTCAATTAAAGTGTGCATTTGTTGAACTGGGGGAGCCTGACTGGTAAGGACTATGATCTTACTGATTTTTTATGGTTTTGTTCACTACATTTAATGATGAGGGTAGCCCTGGTCTGTAGAGTGTTAATTCATTTTTGTTTATTGTGAACTCCATTATGCAACACTATCTCAGTACCAGGCATTCATTAATCACCAACTTCTCATTATGCACCTTTATCCTGACATATGTTATGCTCTGCAATCTCGTTGCTGAAACCTACACCCAAAACAAGTAATGAATTGCAATAGCAATTCAAACCATGACCCTCTTTGTGGAGGCATAGATCAGGAGATCAGGAGACATCAAAAGCAATAGATTTACAGATTTGAGCAGCTCATAAATACATCCTTTCTCTATCAATGGTATGAGTACCATTGACTTGGGAAATAAGACTGTACATCATATGTAAAGGCCACTTTGGAAAATGTGTGTTTTTCATGGGACGTTTATGTGAAGTAGGGTTTGAAACGCATTACAAAGAAGCTATCCAGCCGGAAAGAACTAGGGAGCTCTCTGTTGCATGAAATGCTTCAAATATATTGATTCAAAACTTTACTAAGTTTCACAGATGGTAATGTGATTGCCGTGTATCCAGAGACCCAGAAGGTACAATTCCAATATGCTATCACTCCGTCTGTGGTCCTTGTGCAGGGCCCCTTAAAAACTCTAGGTCACAGGTTTCTATTCCAGTTAGACAGTTCAGGCAGATTACATTTGTATCTTACCCGACTGCTAAACTACAAATGTAACATGTGAGTACATATGTTAATATCTGTGGGGTTAGTACATCTCTTGATATTATTTGGATTTTTTTAAGTGGAATTACGAATTTACATACCTATCACTGTACAACTACTGGTCTGAAATTCCACAATCCATACAATTCCTCTAATAGAAGGGCAGCTGAGGAAAACATAGTTCTTTTTTTTTTAAAATTTATTGGTTTTGTTGCCACAGAAAAGAATATTAAATCCTAATTTTCCAATAATAACAAAATCGATGATTGTTTTCAGAGCACAGAGGAGCATTAAGAAAAGGAACAAGAGAAACAAAACAAAAACGACTGCATTGTACATATAACTGCTTACACACAATGACATAGAAGAATCAAAAAGAAAGCTATTAGTTATATAACAAAAATACAGAAATACATTCAATCCTTAATCCCATTGGAGACAGGACCATACCCTTCGGAATTTTAGCAGAGACCGAAGGCCTGTAGCTTTCACTAATGCAGTCTCAATTTCGAAAATCTCCCTCAACAAAGACCAAAATTCATTAATACTAGGAGACACATTATGAATCCTAAAGCGGGCGATACATAAACGAGCACAGGCCGCGATAATAGAATCAAGGGATTTTGTGAGACCACCAGACTCTGGAAAAAGTCCCAACAACAACTCTTTCCCTGAAACCGGATTGACAAAGCCAACCCAGGTTGCAAGAGTAAGAGTAATATTAGACCAAAAATCCTTCAACATTGGGCATGTAAAAAACATATGGTGTAGATCGTCAGCATATGCTTGACGTTTCGGGCAGTGCGTTGTAGTGGTAGTTAAATTATTAGTCCATTTAGACATTTGGTCAGGAGTAGAATAGAGCATAAAAACAATTCTATGTTGTTGTAATTTTAAATTGACAGATGTTACAGCTAGATCAATAGTTTGAAGGGATTCCTGTATTTCCTCCTTTGTTATGTCACAGCAGAAAATACGACTTAACTTGTCCGCAATTTGTATGCCATCATCGCTCACCATCTCAATACATTTTTGATATACTTTGCCTATAGTTCCTCGTCCCCTAATACCGACGAGTGTAGACAGGATCTCGGAGGGATTAGACAGCTCTAACAGTCCCCTACCATGAGCAAAATAGTCCCTAATTTGTAAGTACTTGATGAAGTGAGTTTGTAACAGATCAAATTCTTCTTTTAAAGATGAAAAAGTTCGAAATCCCCGTTTGTCATATAACTGACCCACCCGCACCGCATCCTTGAACTGCCATTCCTTCCCAATCTGGTTGTGGAATATATTAGGAAATAAGGGATTCCCCCATAATACAGTGTAACAATGTAAGTTGGGTATTGCATATGCCTTGCAAATTTCACGCCTGACTACCTTAAAACGAGCCCACTTGAAATAATTGGGATCAGATGTTTTATACTGTAGAAACCCGGTACTAGTCCCACAGGCTAACTGGTATAAAAGCCAACTGGGGTTTGTGTCAATTCCTCCAAGTAAGCTCTGTATCCACCCAGAAAATGCTGCCCAAAAGTACAACTTAAAATCCGGGAGCTTAAATCTACCCTGCATGTATGATAGTTTTAAGTATCGAATAGCTCTTATAGCCCGTCGGTATCCCCAAATAAAACTGCCCAAAACACTGTCTAAACGTTTAAAAAAGGATGATGGCACTTTTAATGGAATTGTGCGCAAAAAATGTAAGAACTTTGGTAAAACATTCATTTTAACCACATTACATCTCCCATATATACTGAGAGGTAACCGGTGCCACTACTTTCTTCAGAAATAATTCGTAGTTTAATAAAATATTTGTCATTGACTTGGCTGCTCAGACATACTCCCAGATAGATAGCCATACTAGTGACCCCAAAAAATTCTGGGGAGGTGTCTAGTTGAAAGTTTGATATTGTCTGTGTTTTATATACATTTAATTTATAGCAGGAAAAAGAAACGAATCGCTGTGCTTCGTACATTATCGCAGCCATGGCTTTAACTGGGTAAACCGAAAAAATGGCAATGTCGTCTGCATATGCGGTTAATTTTAGGTTTGTCCCGTTTAAAATAACTGGAGTGATATCCCCATTGAGCATTAAGTGTTTAATAAAAGGCTCAATATATAGAGCAAACAATAAAGGAGATAAAGGACAACCCTGCCCGGTCCCCCTTTGAACTGAAAAAGAAAAAGAGGAGAGCCCGTTAAGTTTGATTGCGGCTATGGATGGTTATACAGCTTCTGTACTGCCGAGATAAACCTTTGAACGAGACCCATTCGAGACATAGATACCCATAATGTTCTCCAAGTCACCCGGTCGAAGGCCTTCTCGGCATCTAACATCAGCATCCCCATCTGCTGGCCTATTTGACCAGAAACATCAAATACGGCGATTGCAGTATTAATGTGAGCAGCAGTGTCTCTTCCAGGTACAAAACCGTGCTGCTGCTCTGAAACTATGTACTACCGGGGCCAATTGTACAGCGAGAAATTTGGAAAAAAAGCTTAGCGTCAGTGTTAATCAACGCTATTGGTCGATACGAACTCATATCGTCAATGGGCTTCCCCTTTTTGGGGAAAACAACAATATTCGACGCATTCCAAGAAGAGGGAACTTCTTCTTTTTGCATAATAGAATTACACAGCTTGAGGAAGATAGGAATCAGTATAGTTTTGAAGGTTTTAAAAAATTCCAATGGGATCTTGTCCTTGCCAACTGCTTTACCAGCTGGCAGGGCATTTATAGCTTCCTCAACTTCCCTCACTTTGATGTCTTCTTCCAGTGGCTCAGATAGCATCTTACTCAAAATCGACATCTGGCATTCCTGCGTATAATCTGAGACAGTCTGCAGGTCAGGACTGCCTGGACTACCATATAAATTAGCCTAGAACAGCCTAAATTGTTCGACTATATCTGCAGACCTAGTGTATATCAAGCTGTACACCCCTTTAATCATTTTTAACATGAGTTTTGGCCCTTTGATCCGCTATTTGATTAGTCAATAGCCGGCTGACTCTTTCGCCGTATTGGTATTGTTTAGTTCTGTACTTATGATAGTTATTAGGAACATGGGCCCACATGCATCAAAGCAAAAACCGGTCGCAAACGGGCAGATTCTCAGAATCTGCCCCTTTGCGACCAGTGTTTTTGCATTTGGGATGCATCATCCCAAATGCAAAAATCGTAATTTAAGTAATCTCTAAATTGCGATTACTTAAATTGCGATTGCATTTAAGGAATCTCAAATTGAGATTCCGTAAATGCAATGCATGAAAGTAAAAATATTAGCGATTTCGCTAATAGGGGGAGCAAATTACCATGAAGTTGAACTTCATGGTAATGTGCAAAAACTTTGAAAAATGCACTAAAGTGCATTTTTCAAAGTTCCATTTTACACACACACATGCCCTTGGGGCATGTGTGTGTGCAAGATGTACTCATATGCAGATTTCAGGGGTGCAACAGGGTGTCCTTTTGACACCCTGGCACCCTTGAAATTGCATGAGCAATTTGCGATTCTCTAATTGAGAATCGCAAATTGAGAATGTCTTCCCATTCATTCCTATGGGCCTCTAGGCCCATAGGAATGAATGGGGAGGTATTCCTTAATTGCGACTCGCAATTTGCGAGTCGCAATTAAGGAATGTTTAGAAATCGCTAATATGTAAGCGATTTCTACATGCATAGCCTTTTGCTATTCCTTATTAGCGAATCCTTATTTTTCGCTAATAAGGAATCGCAAATGGCATTGTTGATGCATGTGCCAGTTTATCCCTTAACCGTCTTTTTAACTTGGCCCGCAGTTCTAGAACCTGTTGATATATCGACTGTTCAGCCACGTTCTTTGTGGCAATAGCCATAGCGTGCTGACGCTCCAAATCAAGACAGAGTTTTTGCTCCTGCTCCCACTGACGTAGGCCCTGCTGATTTTGCTTAATGATATATTGGATGGTGACCCCTCTGACATAGACCTTTAAGCAGTCCCACACAATTGCGATTGACGCCAAACCCAAATTAGAATCTATGTACTCCCCAAATGCCTTACGCATCAACTCCACATACTCCAAATTGCTAAAGAGATGCCTGGGAAAAGTAAAATCCCTAGTTGGTACCTCTATACTTGACTGTATCTGCGCTATAAACATGACCTGGTTATGATCGGAAGTAATTTTTGGACATACTACCACAAGTGCATTTTCCAAAACAGAATATTTAGCAAATATCATATCGATCCTGGAATAGTGTTTATGTGGTGAAGAAAAAAAAGTGTAACCTGGTACATTTGGGAATAACCTCCTCCAGGAGTCTTCCAACTGATGCAAGTGGAGAAGCTCGCAGATAGCAGTTCTAGTTTCGCACATTCTGGCATGGGTGAAAGTGTTGGTGGTATCAATCTTCCTATTGAGTATGCAATTAAAATCGCCTATAACTATCATTTCACCAGACCATTCCAACAATTCGGAACTCAAGTTGTGAATAACATCTGGGCAGTCGGTATTTGGTCCATAAACCATGCATATTGTGACCTTCCGCCCATAGATCAAAATTTGAGAGATTGCCCATCTTTCCTTAGAGTCAGCAAGTGTATGAAGGACAGTGGCCTGACACAGCCTAGATTTTAGCAAAGCCACCCCACAGATAAAAAGAGTTTGTGACGTGCACACTATAAGATGGTATCCCAAGTGTTTTAATAATGCTCTGTCTTTGTAAGTGATGTGAGTTTCCGCAAGCCCTAATATATGGGGCTTAAAGACACGTAACTCTTCTGTGACTGTCGCTTTCCAGCCTGATTAAGTCCTGCTACATTCCAACACATACACTTGAATGGAAAACATAGTTCATGGGAGACACGGCTTTCTCACTAAAAGAAAGATAAAATCCAAGGTGCGCGTTTCCTGACAGGGAAAAAGAGAGTTCTATGAGTGTCTCCACCACCCTTCACCCACTCAGGAAAAAAAAGAACATCACATGGAAGGCAGAGAGTGAAACCCACCTTGTCTGATTCGACAATATGTGTGTGTTAGGGTTCTCAAACATCTGGATTTTGGGCATGGTGCTGGTGTTTACATTGTTAAATTTGTTATACTGGATTCCAGCACCGTTCTCTGGTCATGGCCTGGCTTGACAGCACATTTGTCACTAGACAATTATGTGAGAAATACTTAAAGAGGAACATTGGTTCCACGCACACGCTGGGAGCCAGGAGTGTTTTGATTGGGCAGAACTAGTGCGCTTCCATAAAAGTGCTTGCCTGCTGTCTGAGCTTGAACTTTCAGGGGCGCACACATTACAATGGACTGCTATTAAAGTGTCTTAGATAACTTGATAATTTATGTTGTTTTCTCTGTCAACAGCACAGATGGGAGGAGGGCAGTTATTAACCTACATGGATTTTGAAGTTGGGCTTGGCAGTGCAACTGTCATCTGACCTTTTAACCGACATCAATATCATTCAATAGTTCCATGAGTTCACACAAATACATATTCGTCCCCATGCTATTTACTTGTATTCATTTTCATTACCATACAACAGTCTTTAAAAAGTCAGACCTGTTGGCGTTGTCAATGCTTGTTTTAGTTAGTTCGGGTGGACCTCAGACAACCTTTCCTTGAAACAACACAAACCCTTATTAGTGGACTAAATGGAAGAAGGCCGCACTTCTCACTCTCAGGGGGGATTAGTTATGTCTTGTTACGAGCTAGCCCTGCACTAGTTGTGAGATGTTAGCACAGCTGGAAAATTGCAACTTACCTTCAAGAACTGAGTATAAAGGAGGGGAAGTGTGAAGGTACAAAGGACTGGTAGGCAAAGAGATAAGGGATATGAAAGAGTTCTAGCTGCATGTGCTCTAAAACTCTTGGGGTGATATAAGGTCATATCACAGCATCAATACTTACTGTACGGGATGTTGTATTCATTTTTCTTTACAGGAAAATCAAATAACATTCAAACATTTGTAGGTGTCTATTGGATAGCACACAATACAAACTGAATTCCTTCAGAAATGCAATAGTGTGTGTTAATTATTGTGTGACCATTACTACCCAACTCAATGAAACTCATTCTATCTACTCCAGACCGTTTCTGCATTCAGTATAATTCTTATATTTAGTGAATAATATCACATCCAAAAATGCAGTAATACCACTTCCCTGCACAGGAAAGCCATGATCACAAGCAACAGCAAGATGCTGCTGGTTTTGCACCAACAAATGAAGAGAAACAAGCAAGAAACACCATTTATGAATGGCACAAGATGAATTAATGTCAACTTTGGCAGAACTGATATTATTCTACTTCCATGACCTATTCAGGTAAGGTAAGTGATATTCAGCAGAGAGATGCATATGTTATAACATGTATTTAATAAGCTCTTTATTGCCTTTGCCTTAAGCAAAATTGGTTCCCAACTCTGTTCGCATCGCTCCAGAGCCACTCACCAAAGCCACTCTGAATGTGTATCTAATTTAACACCGATGCATGTGATCCGAATTGAGACTCCAAAGTTTGGAAGCCATTATGGAGGAACGCAGACAGCAGTTCAAGAGATTGTGATTTTTCTGAAAAGCTTCATTTAAAACAAATGTAAATCTGTATTATTTGCCAGGAAAAGGGGGCCTCTACAGAATTATCAAAAAAGAAAAACGGTAAATGAAATACGTAAAATACATTGAAAAGATGCACATTTAGTTGAGCGAACCATATAATATGACAATGAATCACAGCTGTGATTAATGTCATTATAAGCAATGTGGTTTGATGTTCTTAATGAATTATAGCAAGTGTCCAACATACTTTCTTTTCTTTAGCACTCTGACAATTTTTAATGCATCATCATGAGTTACAGGGGGGCATATCAACAACAACCGGCGATAATTATCGCTCAGCGCTCTTAGCGTGAGGATAATTATCGCCGGCTAGCGTGAATTTTTATCGCTGAGATAGCGTGCTATTAGCAACGCTTATCTCAATAGCGATAAAAATCTACACGCTAACAGGCTAACGTGAGATTATCGCTGGAAACCCAGCGATAATCACACGTTACCTTGTTGATAGGGACAGGCAAACTTAGCCATGATATCCTCCTTCCATAGGATATCATGGCTAAGTCTGAAAATTAGCAGACGTAAAAAAGCAGCGTTAACCGCGGTTAGCGTTGCTTTTTTTGTCTCTAACAGGGTTAGCGACATTCTTGATAATAGGAGAAATGTCGCTTAGCGACATTTCTCCTATTATTTTACACTGGAACGCCCCCTTTGCATCTCATTAGAGATGCAAGGGGAAGCGTGGAGTAAAAGGGTGCTAACATGCAAATTTGCGTGTTAGCACCCTGTTGTTGATAGGGCGCTAGTTTTATCTCTGCTTTTTTGGCTTTTAAAGCCAAAAAAGCAGAGATAAAGCCCTTGTTGATATGCCCCAGGGTACTGCCCAGTGGCGGCTGATAAACTGCGAAGATAGTGGAGCGTAAGACACAGCTGCCTCACGAATTAATTGCTTATCCAGACCAGATATTTGCTTAGCATTCTGGGACTTGTAGTCTCAATTTTATAATTGGCTAAAGTATAAGACTGCAAGTTCAAGAAGGCAAGTAATAAACCTGAACAGGATGAGCTGCTGCTCAGGCGTGGGCCTTTGGAACCTTGATAGTTCTGCATTCGGTCACTTCCTTCTGGCTGCTTGAAGACGTGAGTTGGGGGAGTGTATCACGTGCAGTACCAATCATACAGAAGAAAGGAACCTGCTCTTGGCTGGGACTGCAGCACCTTCTTATGTACAGTGCTCCGGTCTCCTCCCCAACCCTCACTTGAGTGTCACATCACTCTCAGCCTCAGAGGGTCATTAGAAACTCAGCCCTTCCGCTCCCACTAACACTGGATTAGGTCACACAGTCATGAGATTGTGCAGTGCGCATACCCATAAACTGCATCAGGAAGGAAAAAGCGGGAGAGAATGTCATTCTCTTCTACCTATTTCAACTGGGCAACAGACTGAAGGCTGCAAGGGTGTTTGGTGAAAGGAACACCTGCACACAAGGTCCTGTTCACCAGAGTCGGATTTGGCACTGGTGCGCCCCATGCAACAATATTTGGTGCCTCCCCAGTGACCTCCTGCTCCACAGTTTCCCTCACTACCTCTCTTCTTTAAAAAATAAAAAAATATCGTTTTTATTGGCATTTATATGAGTTATTACAGCATACTCTATACTTTACCGTATCAACAGTTGTTATACATTTTTATGTCCGGAACGGTCAATTCATATCTGGAAAAACAGCGTCAAAACAAAGTATTCGATAATTTTTCTCTAGAAATCAATACGCAGCCGTTAACATTTCCATAATCTGTAACAATCGTGTGATAGTCCATTATAATGGTAGGCTCCCACTGTCCTATGGGGAGTCGACACTATCACCGTCACTCAACCAAGCCCTCTTGTGTGACACACAAGTCTCAGTATAAAGCCAAGAACTTAAGAGGTAACGGAAGAGGAAACAAAATAACAGAAACTTAAGACAGCTAAAAAACAATAAATGTCAATCCGGATTTATACTTAACTAAGTCAACCGGTGGTCCACCGTCCACAAAGTATGACATTACATTTTGTTCCCACTTGAGGGAGAGGTCCCTCATGAGCGAGCTAACAGAAAACAGCATTCAAGGACCGGTTGGACAACAACGCACACAACTCCAAGGAACTCTTCAACATCGTGAAAGAGCTCTCCAACCCCAGCGCAGGTAACAACGACATCACCCCATCGCAAGACCTCTGCAACTCCCTCGCTTCATACTTCCACAACAAGATCGCGGACATACACAACAGCTTCAACAACCAACCAACGCACACCATGACCGAACAACCACCCCCCACCACCACCCTCCACGCCTGGACCCCGATCAGCACCGAAGACACCATCCGCACGATGAACTCCATCCACTCCGGATCACCGACCGACCCCTGCCCTCACCACATCTTCAACAAGGCCGACGCGGTCATCGCACCCCACCTGCGAGACATCATCAACACATCCTTCGACACCGCCACCTTCCCTGAGAGCTGGAAGCACGCCGAACTCAGCGCTCTACTCAAGAAACCCACAGCGGACCCCACCGAACTCAAGAACTACCGCCCCATCTCGCTCCTCCCGTTTCCAGCCAAAGTCATCGAGAAGACCGTCAACAAGCAGATGGCCGCCTTCCTCGAGACGAACGGATCCCTCGACCCCTCACAGTCCGGCTTCCGAGCCAACCACAGCACCGAGACCGCCCTCATCGCCGCCACCGATGACATCCGAGCCCTGATGGACAATGGAGAAACAGCGGCCCTCATCCTCCTAGACCTCTCCGCGGCATTCGACACGGTCTGCCACCGCACCCTAGTACGGCGCCTCAGCAACATCGGAATCCAGGACAAGGCGCTGGAATGGATCATCTCCTTCCTCGACGGAAGAACACAGAGAGTCCGCCTACCACCGTACAAGTCAGAGGCCTCCGAAGTCATCTGCGGCGTCCCCCAAGGATCATCTCTGAGCCCCACCCTCTTCAACGTCTACATGAGCCCCCTCGCGGCCATCGTACGCAAACACAACCTCAGCATAATCTCCTACGCCGACGACACCCAGCTGATCCTCTCCCTGACCAACGACCCCGCCGCCACCAGAGCCAACCTGCACGAAGGGATGAAAGAGGTAGCCGAGTGGATGACGACCAGCCGCCTGAAACTGAACTCGGACAAGACGGAGGTCCTCATCCTGGGCTCCTCACCCTCCGCCTGGGACGACTCCTGGTGGCCTCCCGCCCTGGGCACCGCACCCAAACCGACAGACCATGCACGAAACCTGGGCTTCATCCTGGACTCCTCCCTCTCCATGACCAGGCAAGCCAACAACGTCTGCTCGGCGTGCTTCAACATCCTACGCATGCTACGGAAGATCTTCTGGTGGATCCCCACCGAGACCAGGAAGACCGTCACCCAGGCCCTCGTCACCAGCCGACTGGACTACGGCAACGCCCTCTACGCAGGTACCACCGCCAAGCTCCAGAAGAGACTCCAGCGGATCCAGAACGCCTCAGCCAGACTCATCCTCGACATCCCACGAACCAGCCACATCTCCGGACATCTGAGAGACCTTCACTGGCTCCCCGTCAACAAAAGAATCACCTTCCGCCTCCTCACCCACGCACACAAAGCCCTACACGACCAAGGCCCGAGCTACCTCAACAGCCGAGTCAACTTCTACGCTCCCAAACGCCACCTCCGATCAGCCAACCACGCCCTCGCCGCCGTCCCCCGCATCCGAAGAGCGACTACAGGAGGAAGGTCCTTCTCCTACCTGGCCGCCAAGACCTGGAACTCCCTCCCTCCCGACCTGCGCCTGACCCAAGACCACCTCTCCTTCAGGAAGAAGCTGAAGACCTGGCTGTTCGAGCAGTAGCGGCACCCCCCCCCCCCCCCAGCACCTTAAGACCCTACGGGTATGTAGCGCGCTTTATAAGTGTCACTGATTGATTGATTGATTGATTGATAAAGAGCTCCGGGGGGGGGAGGGGGTGGGGAGGCAAGGAAGGGTCCCTGGGAGGCAGCGGGGGCTGGAAGGAAGGGGAGAAGGTGGGAGGACAAGAGAGAGCCCCCATGACATCCCAATACCACAACAAATCTATTTCCATCCCCTCTACAGGTAAGCTCCATCACCCGGTTACCCAGTGATGCCCAGAACTGCGCCAAGTCATCATTTGCCTCTCGTGTTGTTTCCGTTGTAGAGTTAAATGTCTGAGAATCCAAGTCAGATGTATTACGTGCTTCCCACACCTTCAGTATCTCAGCCCATGGTTCTAACAAAGTTTTACGCCTTTTTGTGACCATGTCCTCTCAAATTAGTGCCCTCTCCTGCGCTCTAGCCCAGCAGGTGACATTCTTTTCCCAATCGACTATTAATGGGGATCTCGCTGTTCTCCACCTAAGGGCTATTATCCGTTTTGCCGGTAAGAAGGCCAGGTCAACAAATCTATGCCCCAATCTTTTGGCTTTGGGCCTCGGGTAGAGTCCCAATAAACACACTTCCGGGCAACACCTCAGAGTGCGGGCCAAGACCTCCATTCACCGTCTCTACGATGACTCACTACCTCTCTTCAACAGTTCCCCTCCTCTCTCAATAGGCCATCTCTCACAGGCATTTCATTTGTTTTATAGCGCTAAGTGGAGGGTGTCAGAGCACTTTACATCACACACATTATACAAAGACAATGAACCATACAGCTGTAAATCAGTCTATAGGAAATATTTCATAGGAACAACGAGGACTGAAAGGTGAAGGAGTCACACGTCATCCACACAGTATATTTGAAGAGTGTTTGGTCTGGAGAAGCACAAACTCAGGATTTAAAATGTACCAGAGTTGTTGGGGTAGGCTTTAAATATAAGAACCCAAACAGCCCACTTTTTTGCAACATTTTGAAAATGAAAGACTGAGGAAAAAAATAACGTTCCAACCTATACCAGTTTGTCTGCAGCTCTTTGGTGACAGTTCATAAGTCATTTATAAGAAACTGTTATATTTGGATAGTAGCCTATGAAATGCAAGTCAGAAAAGCATCTCTGTGACAAAAGCAGTAATCAACTGAGCTAGCCACATAAAATACAGTTGCCTGATCTTCATGGTACAGGTTCTTTGCAACTGGTGCACTAACCCTCAACGCTACTTTATGATGAGTCAAAACCGCAATTACTCTCCAGCAGGAACATTAATCACCAGAATTATCTTGACATTTCTATTGTTGCCTGGGAATGGCTAGGCAAAAAAGGAACTCTGCAGCTGGTCCTTCTAAGCCCATGTTATTTCTAAACACAGCACCCCCCCCCCCCCCCCCAGGTCAGCACCAGATGTGGCTGCACCTGTCGCACTTAAGACCCTTTTTCATCCGGTTTCTCGTATTAATCGCTCCCCTGTTAAAAAGAAGTATGTGCTCAAAATGTTCTAAACAGCTCTTTTCATATAGGCATAAACCTATGCCTCCCTTCCTCCCCCCACACACATCCTAAATATCACCTACAGCTGGTGGCGTGGAAGACAGATTTATAAAACGCTTAAATTGTGTTGTGTTTTCTGTTTAAAACATCACAGACCTTAATAACGTTTCAAGTTTCTAGAGTTGATTGTGTTTATTTCACAATATATTTTTCATATCACCATGTTTGATGTTGTCTAATTATGCTAAAATCATTAATTGCTTGTACATTAATAAACGCTGAAATAAGCAGGCGGAAGGTTCACTAGGTACTCTCTGATGAAGAAATCAATTTAGTAATGATATGTAAATGATTGTTTTTACTATTTATGGAATGTAATCAGCCACCTATGCTATTTGAAGTCTGATGTCTTGTATTATAGAGTAGTTTCTGCAGCAATAAAGCCTAATTAGCTTGTTATCTAAACTAATTAAATTGAATTGAATTATTAAAGATGTTTTTCGCCAAACCTAATTATTATATATATGTTCCTTTGGAGTGTTAGCACCTTCATCAAGGAATGTATTAATAAAATGTAAGTGATTGCTGTTACTATCTCAGGATTTAGTATGCCACTTATGCTGTTTGAAGACTGACCTCTTACATTACAGAGTGGGTTCTTCAGAAATAAAAACCTAATTAGCCTGTCATGACAATTAATTAAAAAGAAAAATAATTGAAAAATTAAAATGACTTTATTTAATCAAATCGAAATATAGTTGGTTATTTTCAATGCTGTGTTGAAGCTTAATCAACAAATCATATGCTTCCAACTAATAAAAAAAAGTGGCAATTCAATTGAAGCTTATTTAATTCAAACTCTCTAGCAACTCAAAAGGCCAAGGTCACCAGGTTTCATCACCAAAGCCTTTTACTAATTTAGCCACTCCTTTACATGCTCAGCTGTTTGCACATGGGACACAGTGATCTGACAGGTTAATAAAGGTGCATGCAAAAATGTAACTATTACTATGCCCCCATGCATTTCAAACTTCATTCTATTTGAAAACGCACATTACTTTGCATTCTAGCGAACACTATTATTCACCGTGTCACTTTTCACTGGGCCGTTCACTAGAACACCTATACAATTTCTCACAAAAAAAGTTGGTCTTAACTCATCTATACTGTATAGAACAGTCAAATCTGTTGATATCCTACATGTATGCATGTTGTTTGTTAGCTAGTGAAACCCAAGTGTCGGGTTTCCTCTGAAGGAACCATTATACTCCCTAACTATAACTGCCCAGGTTCCCAGGAATACGGGGTTGGCCATATTTCTGTACTAGACTTGATAAATGATATTGTCAACCAGATGCCAGTGAGTAAATTTGCTTGCCATGATTCTTCATATACAAAATTGACACTCCTGCATTTTTTTTTAACTTCGAGGAATGGGGACTATTGGTTTACTGACTTTTAGGGAAGTGATATACCGTTTATTAGTCCCAGTGGACCAGAACTGAGAGTATGAAGCAATTCAGAAAACAGGAGAACACAACATTACCTCTACCTCATCAAAGCTGAGTAAATCAATTGCTCCACTGAAACAGGATAAAAGCAACCTGAACAGACACTACTTCTTTTCATGACGTGCCTTTTCTCTACACACTGAGGCCCTGATTCTCAAAGGTAGCTTACACTTTTGAGTACGTTTATTCTTTTGAGTAATTTTACTACTTTTCAGTGTTCACAAACTGCAATTTTGCAGTAACTTGCACTGTGGTAGTAGGAACAGCACTATACAAGGGTAAGCACTGGTACTGTAACACCCTCCAATAGAAAATAGTGGAAGTAGGGACTTACTAAAAAGTGTAAGTTACTACAAGAGTGCAATTTGAGAATATCAGTTAGCAGTAAGTTTTGTGATACTATTTTAGCAATACGAAATGTACTACAAAGTGTAGTTTATGAATCAGGCCCATAGTCTCAAGCAAAAGAAGTAATATTTTAATGTTCCCACTTGTGCGCATAATTCATAGTTGTAGATCTGTTAGCATTAGGGTGGTCTTCTCCCAAACTTTTTGCCTTCCTCCTCCATTTTTGCTGTACTTGTTTTTGCTGGCCTTAGGATTCTGCACTGTACTACTGCTAACCAGTGCTAAAGTGAATGTGTTCACTCCTTAAATCATGGTATCATTTGCTTTTCCCCATTTGGCATATTTAATCTACTTGAAAGTTCCTAAAAAAAGTCGTACTACATGTATCCAGAGCCTGTAAATTAAATGCTACTAGCGGGCCTGCAGCACTTATTGTGCCACCCACCTTAGTAGCTCATTAGACATATCTCAGGCCTGCCATTGAAGCCTGTATGTGCAGTTTTAAACTTCCATGTCGACCTGAAAAAATTAAACTTTTGCCATGCCAAAACCAGCTTTTTTATACATATAACTTACCCCTAGGGTGGGCCCAGGACAGCCCAGGAGGCAGGGTGCAGTGTATTTAAAAAGTTGGACATGTACCTTTAAGCTTTACATGTCCTGTTAGTGAAAAAACTCTTAGATTCCTTTTTCACTAATGCAAGACCTACCTCTCCCATAGAATAACATTGTATTTGCCTTGTTACTTTTAATAAGTTGTAACTTACAAACAGGAACAGGTAATAAGTTAATGTTAGGTGTCTTGGGAATTGTAATGAAAAATCCTCTCTTATGGTAAAGTCAGATTGTAAATTACAATTTTTAAAATACAACTTTTAGAAAGTTGCCATTTTCTTGCCCTAGCCATTTAGTGCCTGCAGCCTATCTCTGGGTCACATGCCTGGGTGCAGCTGACAGTTGGGCTTTGTGTATTCCTTCTAGACAGACACACACTGTTAGACCTGGCACCTTGGCGTGAGTTTCCCTTCCACTTTTTGATGGTGTGCCTCGATTGTTTTGCTGGTGTTGTCCGCTCAGGGCACTGCGCCACGGCTAATCCGTGCCGCAGTGCAAGTGCTCTCGAGGTAAAGTGTACCTGTGATTGATGTCCATGATTGGTTTATTGGATTCACTGTCAGTCCCCAGTAAAGTGCACCAGGGGTGCCAGGGCTTGTGAATGCCAATGCTGCTGGTGGGCTTGCAGCGCTGGTTGCGCCACCCACGGAAGCAGCCTTGTAAAGTGTGTCTAGGGTCTGCCACCGCAGACCCTGTGCGCGGTCCGGGACCGTCGCGCTGACTGCGCAAGTGCCCCCACTTGCCAGTCCCTAAACCTTCCCTTACCTACATATTAGCCACCCCTCTGGTAGGCCCAAGGGCAGGGTGCGTTGTAGGCATAAGGTAGGACATGCCCTGATGTGTGTGGCATGTCTTAGTAGTGAATTACAGCCATTTCCGTTCTTCACTATTGAAGGCTACCTGCTCTCCATAGGCCAGAATGGGCTGCCGGGATCACGCCAACGCTGTGACCCCAGTGGACTCAGAGAGCATGGTAGAAGTGTCAAGTTTAGTATGCCTGAACTCAGGATGATAAAATACTTCTTGTAGTCAAGTTTATTTTAATATCCTGGGTTTGTAAATACTACTTTTAGAAAGTTAGTATTTACTGACCTGACCATCTCAGTCCGCCTCTGCTGTGTGTGTGTGTTCTGCCCAGCAACAGTAAGGAGCAGGGTTGGGGAATCCCCAGAGACAGGTTGGCTGCCAGGTGGTGGGTAGAGAGATTACACCTGGATGGGTGGGAGGAGTACACCTTGACTCTTGAATAGACCTGTGCTCTACCACCACAAAGCCGGCGCCACCCCCTGTGGGGCGGCTGATGTCTCTGCCCTGCTGCTGAAAGGAAAGAGCAGAGTCACCATAACAAAGTGCTCCAGAACTGGACTGAGCCAGGCCTAGGCCCCCTGGCGCTAAAGAACAAAAGAATCATGGTATAAAAGTAGGAGCCTGGCTCCTAAGAAATTAGAATCCTGTTTACCACAAAGAACCTCTGCCCGACTAGAAGGAGAAGGAGACGCTGGAGGAGCTGGCCTGCTGCCTGCCTTGCTGAGGAAGGAGAGGAAGAGACTATTGAAAAGACTTTGCTACTTTGTGCTTGAACATTCTCCAAGGGCTTGATCTGAGCTTGCCCCCTGAACTGAACCCCAGGAACAGTGGGTTCTCTGTGCTTTTGCTCGTCCTCCAATTCGAGCCGTGTGTGCATCCCGCTGGAAAGAGACTGCGCCCCTCATCGCCCCTCCTAGGGCCGTGACACTCAGAAGCTCGCCTGCCTCAAACCCGTGAGAGCCCCGCTCCGTCCCGAGCCGCTCTCTGTCCCCGGGCCAGGCCGCCTGCATCCCGGTCACCGCCTGCTACTGGAGCGCGCTGACCGCGCTATCACCCCTCCCGCCGGAAGCCGTCCGACGACTGTGATCTACGCCGGGTCGACCAGCTGCGCTGACCGTGCCCTGCGACCCCGCTTCGCTATCCCCGGACATCTCAGGCCGCGCCGCCCCCGCTGTGGAGACCCTCCTGCACCGCCGTGCTAAAGGGTCGCTGGCCGCGCCTGCCTACGTGCCCACACCTGCTGATTGAGGACCCAAGAACACTTCCCAAGCTGAGAGTCGCACCGACCTGTGCCGACCCTCCACATCACGAAAGAAGTTCCAGTATCGGGCTCGGGGCCCGCAACGCCTTATTTCCCCGTTCGCAGGAACCGATCTCTGTGAGTACTGGAACTACAAGTAAAGAGACTACGAACTATCCATTTGAAGCTACGAACAACGAACATTTGCCCGCTGTGCAACCTGGTGGCATAGCGAAAACGTTATTGGTCTTGTGTTAAGTCTGCTGAGATATATATACCTTATTTTTACATAAAGAATCGTATTTTTATATATATCCAAGTCTGGTGTCCGTTTCTGGGGGGATTGATGTATTTACTGTGTGTATGATTGTAAGTGCTTAACCAACAACGCCTGAGGAATCGCCTTGGCTGCTCACGCCACGCACCTAGAGGGTGAGCAAGGGTCATTCGCGAGGGGTTATCCTGCGCCCTGACGTGGAGGAGAGGGTTCCTGCTTGACACAAGGGCAACCTTGCGCCAACCAGAGATCCCCGACTCTAACACACACAATAGAGAGCTTAGGTGTACCTTGATGGGCCATTACTGGGAGATTGGGCATACTTACACCTGAATACCCTTTACCCTGACTCCACACGAAGGGCTGCGTACACCCTGTACATAGTATGGAGCCAGGGCAGGAAAGGGAGGAAGCCTGTTCACTTCAAATGAAAACCTCTAGAAGCTTCTCCCACTTCAATGGAGGCACCTGGTATATATACTGGACCTCAGACACCAACTCTTCAGTACACGTCTGGACCTGTGGAGACCCTGCCAGGAAGAAGGACTGCTATTCTGATGAAAGGACTGCCATTCTGCTGGAGTGCTGCCCTGCTGCACTACTGCCTTGTTAGACTGCTGCCTTGCTGAATTACTGCCCTGCTGCCCTTTTGCCTCAGTCTGAGGAATTGGACCTACACCTGTACCCAGGACTCCCAGAGTGATTACAAGAGCTAGTCTGCTGGCATCCTGTTCAGAGCCACAATGACATGCCAGGCTCCCAACCACCTGAACCAGAACCAAGATCCAGCTGGAGCATGTCCTTGACCCCCAAGTGATGCTCCTCAGGTCCTGGACTTTTGGTGTGGCCTCAGAGAGGATGATTTGAAGTTTTTGAGCTCTTCCCAACCACATACAGGGCCATTGGAGGAAAAACCTTGTTACTCACACAGTTTGCCAATGCGAAGTTCTGTCAACCCGAACCTTTGCGCTACCGCTTCAACCATTCACGGTGAGTGCCATTGCAAATCTCCGAGCCAACCCCCTGCGATGACAACCAGATCTTACCCCTACAACATTGACCATCTGTGAAGACAGGGCTTACTCTTCATGCTACCTCAAGGACATTCCACGACACTTCCCGGCTACTAGGGGGCCCCTCCACCACGACTAGGGCTCTTTGCGCTGGGATGAGAAGATAACTTTTCAGCAGGACTACATGGTCCATGTATACGACCCACACTCCTTCGTGGTTGGACTAAACTTGTGGCTTTCTCTGGATCTCGCATGACCATTTCTCTGCTAGTGGCGCTTTAAACGTTTTTATGCTATTTTCACTCAAATCTTTAAAATTGCATATCTCTGGTATTACAGATTGGATTCTTTTTGTTTAGGTCATGATTTATTTATTAAACTATAATATCTATAAATCTCATAGGATATAATTGGATTTATTTTTTGAAGGACTGGATATCCGTCACCATTGTGATGGAGTAACCAGTCCGCCAAGATCTAAATCAGGCCCGATGTCTTTAAACATTCACTGCACAGATGACATTATGAAAATGAGTTTTTTTAGCAATTAAAGACCATATAAAATCTAATTGTTCCCTTGCTTAATGATCTTGAAGATACTAGACCAACGAAGGTTAACAATCTAATATCCCCCCAAAAAACATTGCTTTGTGGGGCTGCAAAGAGGTTGTTAACATAATTACCTTAGTCGATTCAATCAATTTCTATTCGACCTAGCAAAAAATATAAAAGCTATCTGTTCAGACAAAAAAGAAACAAAAACAATCATAATAATATGAACAATCCATAATGCGACCTGCCCAATTCTCACAGCCGTTTTTAAGGAAGTAGAGTCAAAATCGACCTTAGAGTAGTAACTTCAAAAACTCTTCCAAAGAAGAGGCATACCTAATCTAATTGTAGCAAAATTGGTTACTTTTATGAGCAAAGATGCAAAAATGCAGTACTGATCGACTTTAATGGGATCCTAACCAATCAAAAATTATTTCACGTCCAGTGTTGCTTGAGCGTTTTGGCGGGGCCCGGATTTGGGTGTCCCAGGCCCCAGAAGTTTCTTCACGGGGAGCGTGACGGAGCTCCCTGACTTACTTCGTGACTGGGGGCACTTCGGCGCTCCCCGAGTTCTGCGGGGCCCGGAGTTGGGAGTCCCTGGCCCCTCGCACCATTTCACAGGGATGCGATGGTGCTCCCTGACTTCAGTTTTCGTCGGGGCCAGGGTAGTCTCCTGGCACACCCTGGGGGCAATTTCACACTTTACTTCTCGGGGGCCCAGAATGGAGAGCCTGGGAGCAGTAGGCACATTTCCAGGGGTGCGACAGCGATCCCTGGTATCTCCTTCTTCTGGGGGCAGCCCTCGAGACCTGACCACGCTGGGGGCACATCCGAGACCGTCGGCAGAGCCCCACGCACCTCATTGTCAGTATGCTCAGAGGTCAAAGGCCGCTTACCTTCTGGGGGGCATATCAGCCCCCATGCGGCCGATTTTCACAATCTTGGCCTCCTCTCGTTCCTGATGGCCAGCGCTAGCCATCAGGAGCACTTTTTACCACCCTCCTGGCCTCCACGAGGGTGACTCTGCATGGTGCTGTCTTCACTGGCTCCCTGCTCCATCCTTTCACCTGCCTCTCCTTCTGGGCCTCTCTTCTCCTAGAGCAGAGGCCCAGGCTTTTCCTCACTGGCACTGGACTCCCTCAAAGGCACAGTCCAGAGTCCTGGGGCTGTCGGGGGTTCCTCCTTCCAACTGCCCATGGCGCCAGGCTCCAACACCAGTCTTCCTCAGCAAGACGACACCCCAGAGAGAGCTCCTCTTCCTGTGCAAGACATTTCAAAATGAATTGGAGGGGGCTGGCAGGAAGGCACTTCTGCCCTATCCTGCAGTGACACACCACCTCTCTGCTCCCTCCTTCCTGCAGAGGCCTCTGGGATACTTCAAAATAGCGTCGTCCAGGGGTCTCATGCCACATGGTTTCTGAAAACCCCCTTTCCTCCTTCACCCCCATCTCTCCCTCCTGGAGAGAAGATCTTTGCCCTTGGGAATGATTGCAGTTAAGGGCTGAGCCTCTGATGCTACAGCTTGGGGAAGAGGGTAATTAATCCAGCCTGGGAGGGTCACACCCGGCCAGGCTCTGGTTATGAGTCAGAGGAATATGACATTTATGGATGACCCATAAGCAGTACAGATATGGCTTTGGACTCAGCAGAATACTTCTTTTTACTCAACTTACAGTGTACTTTGGTGCGTTTCTGGAATTTGTAGGCCCTAGGGAACTGAAACTACCCCATGATGTCTCAGTCTCCATAGGAGAGTAATGGAGAGTTCCTACAGTGCACCAGTAAAGCACACTGACTTTCCCTTACATGTGTCTCCCCACAATTTAAAGCCTATTTCATGTCACCACCCAACTCTGCATAATTTCTTCCACACCATTCTATCTCTACCAGCCCTTGGGCGGCACACAACAGGAATCTCCCCCATGCAGCCCTTATACAGGTGCACACGTGTGTGCACCTGTATAAGAGGTGTAGAACTCTGACCCACGGCCAGAGATCAGCTCTTCCCCGCAGCTCCTCCGTGCTGTCCTCTGCCTGCGGTCCTCCCAGGCAGGATTTGAGCCTGCACCTTGCTGTTGCCGGTACAGTTTTTTCTCCCCTCGCATTTCTGCTCTCATTGTGACATTGTTTTGGTTTTGTCTTGATTGTATTTGTTTTTTACCCCCGCTGACTCCTCTCTGTGTCCCCCTACGTCCATTTTTGCCCTCTGCTTCCCGCCCACGCCGCTCCCGCCTCCCAGCTGCTCCTTCCTCCCCTACTTAATGGAGACCGCTGTGGGGAGCGCGAGCGAGACCCCTGACCCTCGGCCAGAGATCAGCTCTTCCCCTGCATCTCCTCTGTGCTGCCCTCTGCCTGCGGTCCTCCCAGGCAGGGTTCGAGTCTGCACCTTGCTGGTGCCTGTTGCCGGTACTGTTTTTTCTCCCCTCTCATTTCTGCTCTCATTGTGACATTGTTTTGGTTTTGTCTTGATTGTATTTGTTTTTGCCCCCGCTGACTCCTCTCTGTGTCCTCCTATGTCCATTTTTGCCCTCTGCTTCCCGCCCACGCCGCTCCCACCTCCAAGCTGCTCCTCCCTCCCCCGCCCCTACTTAATGGACCGCGCCGCGGATGCGCACAGCGGGCCCACCGCTGGCGTGCCAAAGGCGCGCCTAAGGTAAGCCCGTCTGCGCCTAGACCGTGCCCAGCACCAGAACCCCTGGCCCCTGCGAGCGCCACAACACCCAACACCGATACGACGCCAACTCCTTCCACGCACTCAACGCCGGCCGAAACTCCACCTGCTTCAAGGCCGCCCCGAAGCTCACACACGGAGCCTTCACCTGCCGAAACTGCAGCTACACCCGCCAGTCCACAAGCACTCCGTCGAACTCTGGGAACTTCTCGATTCTTCCTCCCCAGACGTCGCCTTCCTGACGGAGACCTGGATGAATGCCTCCTTGGCGCCCGACATAGCCATAGCCATCCCGGATGGCTACAAGATCACCCGCAGGGACCGAAACATCAACAAACCAGGAGGAGGAATCGCCATCGACCACAGAAACACCATCAGAATTTCCACTAACACCGAAGACTCCCTCAGCATGGCCGAACACCTACACTTCCAGATCCACGTCGATCACACCACCAACCTCAGAGGAACCCTTGTATACAGACCCCCGGGCCTCCAACCACAGTTCAGCAACTCCATCGACAACCTCATCAGCACACACGCCCTCGCCTACACAGACTACACCCTCCTCTGAGACCTGTACTTCCACCTCGAGAACGCCAACGACTGCAACTCCACAACCCTGATCGACAACCCCGCCAACTTCGGACTCAAACAGCTTGTCACAACTCTGCCAGACACACGCTTGACCCCATCTTCTCCGCCAGCAATCATGTCACCTTCAGCCATACCACTGAACTCCACTGGACTGACCACTACTGCATCCACTTCTCCATCATGAAACACACCGCGCACAGCCAACCACAACGAATCCCACACCGCAGCTGGAAAAAAGTCACCGAAGACCAGCTCCTCACCACCCTCACCCGAGACCCTCAATTCGAGCCCACGGACACCAACGCAGCAGCCCACAACTTCAGACAACGGGTCAACAACTGCGCCAACACCCTCGCCCCGTTCAGGAAACCCTCAAACAGGCGCACCGACACAAGAGCCATCTGGTTCAAAGCCGACCTCCAGACTTCCAAGCAAACCTGCCGAAGACTCAAGAACGCACACAACAGCAAAGAGCTCTTCAGCATCGTGAAAGAACTCGCCTCCCCAACTCCAGCTCCAATGACATCCCACCGTCGCAAGAACTCTGCAACTCCCTGGCCACCTCATTCCACCGCAAGATCGCCGACATCCACGACAGCTTCGACACCCACACACCGGCAACAGTCGCCGACACCCCCAACTCAACGCCCTCCAAACACACAGACCTCCTACTCTCCTGGAACAACGTCAACGAGGAAGACACCATCAAATTCATAAACACCATCCACTCCGGATCACCGTCCGACCCCTGCCCCCACCACATCTTCAAAAACAACAGTTGATGGACAGAATGCAGAACAATGTCATACATTCACCCCAGTACAGAGATCTTGGCCTAAATACATCGTTTTTTTGCTCACCATGCTATTCCAGTTTGAACCCAGCCATATGCAAATCAGTCTTGACCCTGTGCCTCATGGGAACAGTCCAGCCCGAACTGCCAAGCCATGGTCCTCCCTGGACTGGAAACAAGCATCCTAGGACCGGTTTAGGGGTTTCACTCCTCTTCAGCCAGGACAGCTTGATTCCAGTGGCATGGCGAGCACGGGACTCACGTCTGAGCATACCCGTCCCACTTGGGGTGACAAATGCAAAAACAACAGTTGATGGACAGAATGCAGAACAATGTCATACATTCACCCCAGTACAGAGATCTGGGCCTAAATCCATCGTTTTTTTGCTCACCATGCCATTCCAGTTTGAACCCAGCCATATGCAAATCAGTCTTGATCCTGTGCCTCATGGGAACAGTCCAGTCCGAACTGCCAAGCCAGGTCCGCCCTGGACTGGAAACAAGCATCCTAAGACCGGTTTCGGGGTTTCACCCCTCTTCAGCCAAGATAGCTTGATTCCAGTGGCATGGCGAGCACAGGACTCACGTCTGAGCATACCCGTCCCACTAGGGGTGACAAATGAAAAAACAACAGTTGATGGACAGAATGCAGAACAATGTCATACATTCACCCCAGTACAGAGATCTGGGCCTAAATCCATCGTTTTTTTGCTCACCATGCCATTCCAGTTTGAACCCAGCCATATGCAAATCAGTCTTGACCCTGTGCCTCATGGGAACAGTCCAGCCCGAACTGCCAAGCCAGGTCCTCCCTGGACTGGAAACAAGCATCCTAGGACCGGTTTCGGGGTTTCACCCCTCTTCAGCCAGGATAGCTTGACTCCAGTGGCATGGCAAGCACGGGACTCACGTCTGAGCATACCCGTCCCACACGGGGTGACAAATGCAAAAACAACAGTTGATGGACAGAATGCAGAACAATGTCATACATTCACCCCAGTACAGAGATCTGGGCCTAAATCCATTGTTTTTTTGCTCACTATGCGATTCCAGTTTGAACCCAACCATATGCAAATCAGTCTTGACCCTGTGCCTCATGGGAACAGTCCAGCCCGAACTGCCAAGCCAGGTCCTCCCTGGACTGGAAACAAGCATCCTAGGACCGGTTTCGGGGTTTCACCCCTCTTCAGCCAGGATATCTTGATTCCAGTGGCATGGCGAGCACGGGACTCACATCTGAGCATACCCGTCCCACTTGGGGTGACATATGCAAAAACAACAGTTGATGGACAGAATGCAGAACAATGTCATACATTCACCCCAGTAAAGAGATCTGGGCCTAAATACATCGTTTTTTTGCTCACCATGCCATTCCAGTTTGAACCCAGCCATATGCAAATCAGTCTTGACCCTGTGTCTCATGGGAACAGTCCAGCCCAAACAGCGAAGCTAGGTCCTCCCTGGACTGGAAACAAGCATCCTAGGACCGGTTTTGGGGTTTCACCCCTCTTCAGCCAGGATAGCTTGATTCCAGTGGCATGACGAGCACGGGACTCACGTCTGGGCATACCCGTACCACTCGGGGGTGACAAATGCAAAAACAACAGTTGATGGACAGAATGCAGAACAATGTCAAACATTCACCCCAGTACAGAGATCCATCGTTTTTTTGCTCACCATGCCATGCTTGTTTCCAGTCCAGGGAAGACATGGCTTGGCAGTTCGGGCTGGACTGTTCTCATGAGGCACAGGGTCAAATTGATTTGCTTATGGCCATCTCTGGACTGGGGTGGTGAAGTGAGCTAAAGAATGATAATGGATTAAACTCAGATCAGCTGACTGGGGGTGAGTGTTTGATTTGCTCAAACGCGCCGTCCATTATTCCCTTTGGTATCGCTTTGTTTGCCCTAAGTTGGCTGGGTATGCCCAGACGTGAGTCCCTTGCTCACTTTGTCACTGGATTCAAGATAGCCTGGCTGATGAGGGTTATGAACCCAAAACCGGTCCCAGGATGCTTGTTTCCGGTCCAGGGAAGACATGGCTTGGCAGTTCGGGCTGGGCTGTACCCATGAGGCACAGGGTCAGACTGATTTGCATACGGCCATGTCTGAACTGGGGTGGTGGAGTGAGCTAAAGAATGATGATGGATTAAACCCAGATCAGTTGACTGGGGGTGAGTGTTTGATTTTCTCAAACGTGCCATCCATTATTCCCTTTCGTATCGCTTTGTTTGCCCTAAGTTGGCAGGGTATGCCCAGACGTGGGTCCCTTGCTCACTTTGCCACTGGATTCAAGATAGCCTGGCTGATGAGGGTTATGAACCCGAAACCAGTCCCAGGATGCTTGTTTCCGGTCCAGGGAAGACATGGCTTGGCAGTTCGGGCTGGACTGTTCCCATGAGGCACAGGGTCAGACTGATTTGCATATGGCCATGTCTGAACTAGGGTGGTGGAATGAGCTAAAGAATGATGATGGATTAAACCCAGATCAGTTGACTGGGGGTGAGTGTTTGATTTGCTCAAACGCGCCGTCCATTATTCCCTTTGGTATCGCTTTGTTTGCCCTAAGTTGGCAGGGTATGCCCAGACGTGGGCCCCTTGCTCACTTTGCCACTGCATTCAAGATAGCCTGGCTGATGAGGATTATGAACCCGAAACCGGTCCCAGGATGGTTGTTTCCGGTCCAGGGAAGACATGGCTTGGCAGTTCGGGCTGGACTGTTCCCATGTGGCACAGGGTCATACTGATTTGCATATGGCCAAGTCTGAACTGGGGTGGTGGAGTGATCTAAAGAATGATGATGGATTAAACCCAGATCAGATGACTGGGGGTGAGTGTTTGATTTGCTCATACGCGCCATCCATTATTCCCTTTGGTATCGCTTTGTTTGCCCTAAGTTGGCAGGGTATGCCCAGACGTGTGTCCCTTGCTCACTTTGCCACTGGATTCAAGATTGCCTGGCTGATGAGGGTTATGAACCCGAAACCGGTCCCAGGATGCTTGTTTCCATTCCAGGGAAGACATGGCTTGGCAGTTCGGGCTGGACTGTTCCCATGAGGCACAGGGTCAGACTGATTTGCATATGGCCATGTCTGAACTGGGGTGGTGGAGTGAGCTAACGAATGATGATGGATAAAACCCAGATCAGTTGACTGGGGGTGAGTGTTTGATTTGCTCAAACGCGCCGTCCATTATTCCCTTTGGTATCGCTTTGTTTGCCCTAAGTTGGCAGGGTATGCCCAGATGTGGGTCCCTTGCTCACTTTGCCACTGGATTCAAGATAGCCTGGCTGAAGAGGGTTATGAACCCGAAACCGGTCCCAGGATGCTTGTTTCCGGTCCAGGGAAGAAATGGCTTGGCAGTTCGGGCTGGACTGTTCTCATGAGGCACAGGGTCAAATTGAAATGTCTGAACTGGGGTGGTGGAGTGAGCTAAAGAATGATAATGGATTAAACCCAGATCAGCTGACTGGGGGTGACTGTTTGATTTGCTGAAACGCGCCATCCATTATTCCCTTTCGTATCGCTTTGTTTGCCCTAAGTTGGCAGGGTATGCCCAGACGTCGGTCCCTTGCTCACTTTACTACTGGATTCAAGATAGCCTGGCTGATGAGGGTTATGAACCCGAAACCGGTCCTAGGATGCTTGTTTCCGGTCCAGGGAAGACATGGCTTGGCAGTTTGGGCTGGACTGTTCCCATGAGGCACAGGGTCAGACTGATTTGCATATGGCCATGTCTGAACTGGGGTGGTGGAGTGAGCTAAAGAATGATGATGGATTAAACCCAGATCAGTTGGCTGGGGGTGAGTGTTTGATTTGCTCAAACGCGCCGTCCATTATTCCCTTTGGTATCGCTTTGTTTGCCCGAAGTTGGCAGGGTATGCCCAGACATGAGTCCCTTGCTCACTTTGTCACTGGATTCAAGATAGCCTGGCTGATGAGGGTTATGAACCCGAAACCAGTCCCAGGATGCTTGTTTCCGGTCCAGGGAAGACATGGCTTGGCAGTTTGGGCTGGGCTGTTCCCATGAGGCACAGGGTCAGACTGATTTGCATATGGCCATGTCTGAACTGGGGTGGTGGAGTGAGCTAAAGAATGATGATGGATTAAACACAGATCAGTTGACTGGGGGTGAGTGTTTGATTTTCTCAAACGCGCCGTCCATTATTCCCTGTGGTATCGCTTTGTTTGCCCTAAGTTGGCAGGGTATGCCTAGACGTGGGTCCCTTGCTCACTTTGCCACCGGATTCAAGATAGCCTGGCTGATGAGGGTTATGAACCCGAAACCGGTCCCAGGATGCTTGTTTACGGTCCAGGGAAGACATGGCTTGGCAGTTCGGGCTGGACTGTTCCCATGAGGTACAGGGTCAGACTGATTTGCATATCGCCATGTCTGAACTGGGGTGCTGGAGTGAGCTAAAGAATGATGATGGATTAAACCCAGATCAGTTGACTGGGGGTGAGTGTTTGATTTGCTCAAACGCGCCGTCCATTATTCCCTTTGGTATCGCTTTGTTTGCCCTAAGTTGGCAGGGTATGCCCAGACGTGGGTCCCTTGCTCACTTTGCCACTGCATTCAAGATAGCCTGGCTCATGAGGGTTATGAACCCGAAACCGGTCCCAGGATGGTTGTTTCCAGTCCAGGGAAGACATGGCTTGGCAGTTTGGGCTGGACTGTTCCCATGTGGCACAGGTTCAGACTGATTTGCATATGGTCATGTCTGAACTGGGGTGATGGAGTGAGCTAAAGAATGATGATGGATTAAACCCAGATCAATTGACTCGGGGTGAGTGTTTGATTTGCTCAAACGCGCCGTCCATTATTCCCTTTGGTATCGCTTTGTTTTCCCTAAGTTGGCAGGGTATGCTCAGACATGAGTCCCTTGCTCACTTTGTCACTGGATTCAAGATAGCCTGGCTGATGAGGGTTATGAACCTGAAACCGGTCCCAGGATGCTTGTTTCCGGTCCAGGGAAGACATGGCTTGGCAGTTCGGGCTGGGCTGTTCCCATGAGGCACAGGGTCAGACTGATTTGCATATGGCCATGTCTGAACTGGGGTGGTGGAGTGAGCTAAAGAATGATGATGGATTAAACCCGGATCAGTTGACTGGGGGTGAGTGTTTGATTTGCTCAAACGCGCCGTCCATTATTCCCTTTGGTATCGCTTTGTTTGCCCTAAGTTGACAGGGTATGCCCAGACGTGGGTCCCTTGCTCACTTTGCCACTGCATTCAAGATAGCCTGGCTGATGAGGGTTATGAACCCGAAACCGGTCCCAGGATGGTTGTTTCCGGTCCAGGGAAGACATGGCATGGCAGTTCGGGCTGGACTGTTCCCATGTGGCACAGGGTCAGACAGATTTACATATGGCCAAGTGTGAACTGGGGTGGTGGAGTGAGCTAAAGAATGATGATGGATTAAACCCAGATTAGTTGACTGGGGATGAGTGTTTGATTTGCTCATACGCGCCATCCATTATTCCCTTTGGTATCGCTTTGTTTGCCCTAAGTTGGCAGGGTATGCCCAGACGTGGGTCCCTTGCTCACTTTGCCACTGGATTCAAGATTGCCTGGCTGATGAGGGTTATGAACCCGAAACCAGTCCCAGGATGCTTTTTTTCATTCCAGGGAAGACATGGCTTGGCAGTTCAGGCTGGACTGTTCCCATGAGGCACAGGGTCAGACTGATTTGCATATGGCCATGTCTGAACTGGGGTGGTGGAGTGAGCTAAAGAATGATGATGGATGAAACCCAGATCATTTGACTGGGGGTGAGGGTTTGATTTGCTTAAACGCGCCGTCCATTATTCCCTTTGGTCTCGCTTTGTTTGCCCTAAGTTGGCAGGGTATGCCCAGACGTGTGTTCCTTTCTCACTTTGCCACTGGATTCAAGATAGCCTGGCTGATGAGGGTTATGAACCCGAAACCGGTCCCAGGATGCTTGTTTCCGGTCTAGGGAAGGCATGGCTTGGCAGTTCGGCCTGGACTGTTCCCATGTGGCACAGGGTCAGACTGATTTGAATATGGCCATGTCTGAACTGGGGTGGTGGAGTGAGCTTAATAATGATGATGGATTAAACCCAGATCAGTTGACTGGGGGTGAGTGTTTAATTTTCTCAAACGCGCCGTCCATTATTCCCTTTGGTATCGCTTTGTTTGCCCTAAGTTGGCAGGGTATGCCCAGACGTGGATCCCTTGCTCACTTTGCCACTGAATTCAAGATAGCCTGGCTGATGAGGGTTATGAACCCGAAACCGGTCCCAGGATGCTTGTTTCCGGTCCAGGGAAGACATGGCTTGGCAGTTCGGGCTGGACTGTTCCCATGAGGCACAGGGTCAGACTGATTTGCATATGGCCATGTCTGAACTGGGGTGGTGGAGTGAGCTAAAGAATGATGATGGATTAAACCAGATCAGATGACTGGGGGTGAGTGTTTGATTTGCTGAAACGCGCCATCCATAATTCCCTTTGGTATTGCTTTGTTTGCCCTAAGTTTGCAGGGTATGCCCAGACGTGTGTCCCTTGCTCACTTTGCCACTGGATTCAAGATAGCCTGGCTGATGAGGGTTATGAACCCGAAACCGGTCCCAGGATGCTTGTTTCCGGTCCAGGGAAGACATGGCTTGGCAGTTCAGGCTCGACTGTTCCCATGAGGCACAGGGTCAGACTCATTTGCATATGGCCATGTCTGAACTGGGTTGGTGGAGTGAGCTAAAGAATGATGATGGATGAAACCCAGATCATTTGACTGGGGGTGAGGGTTTGATTTGCTTAAACACGCTGTCCATTATTCCCTTTGGGATCGCTTTGTTTGCCCTAAGTTGGCAGGGTATGCCCAGACGTGTGTTCCTTGCACACTTTGCCACTGGATTCAAGATAGCCTGGTTGATGAGGGTTATGAACCCGAAACCGGTCCCAGAATGCTTGTTTCCAGTCCAGGGAAGACATGGCTTGGCAGTTCGGGCTGGACTGTTCCCATGAGGCACAGGGTCAGACTGATTTGGATATGGCCATGTCTGAACTGGGGTGGTGGAGTGAGCTAAAGAATGATGATGGATTAAACCCAGATCAGTTGACTGGGGGTGAGTGTTTGATTTGCTCAAACGCGCCGTCCATCATTCCCTTTGGTATCGCTTTGTTTGTCCTAAGTTGGCCAGGTATACCCAGACTTGGGTCCCTTTCTCACTTTGCCACTGGATTCAAGATAGCCTGGCTGATGAGGGTTATGAACCCGAAACCGGTCCCAGGATGCTTGTTTCCGGTCTAGGGAAGACATGGCTTGGCAGTTCGGCCTGGACTGTTCACATGTGGCACAGGGTCAGACTGATTTGCATATGGCCATGTCTGAACTGGGGTGGTGGAGTGAGCTTAATAATGATGATGGATTAAACCCAGATCAGTTGACTGGGGGTGAGTGTTTGATTTTCCCAAACGCGCCGTCCATTATTCCCTTTGGTATTGCTTTGTTTGCCCTAAGTTGGCAGGGTATGCCCAGACGTGGGTCCCTTGCTCACTTTACTACTGGATTCAAGATAGCCTGGCTGATGAGGGTTATGAACCCGAAACCGGTCCCAGGATGCTTGTTTCCGGTCCAGGGAAGACATGGCTTGGCAGTTCGGCCTGGACTGTTCCCATGAGGCACAGGGTCAGACTGATTTGCATATGGCCATGTCTGAAGTGGGTTGGTGGAGTGAGCTAAAGAATGATGATGGATGAAACCCAGATCATTTGACTGGGGGTGAGGGTTTGATTTGCTCAAACGCGCCATCCATTATTCCCTTTGGTATCGCTTTGTTTGCCCTAAATTGGCAGGGTATGCCCAGACGTGGATCCCTTGCTCACTTTGCCACTAAATTCAAGATAGCCTGGATGATGAGGGTTATGAACCCGAAACCGGTCCCAGGATGCTTGTTTCCGGTCCAGGGAAGACATGGCTTGGCAGTTCGGGCTGGACTGTTCCCATGAGGCACAGGGTCAGACTGATTTGCATATGGCCATGTCTGAACTGGGGTGGTGGAGTGAGCTAAAGAATGATGATGGATGAAACCCAGATCATTTGACTGGGGGTGAGGGTTTGAATTGCTTAAACACGCTGTCCATTATTCCCTTTGGTATCGCTTTGTTTGCCCTAAGTTGGCAGGGTATGCCCAGACGTGTGTTCCTTGCACACTTTGCCACTGGATTCAAGATAGCCTGGTTGATGAGGGTTATGAACCCGAAACCGGTCCCAGAATGCTTGTTTCCAGTCCAGGGAAGACATGGCTTGGCAGTTCGGGCTGGACTGTTCCCATGAGGCACAGGGTCAGACTGATTTGCATATGGCCATGTCTGAACTGGGGTGGTGGAGTGAGCTAAAGAATGATGATGGATTAAACCCAGATCAGTTGACTGGGGGTGAGTGTTTGATTTGCTCAAACGCGCCGTCCATCATTCCCTTTGGTATCGCTTTGTTTGTCCTAAGTTGGCCAGGTATACCCAGACTTGGGTCCCTTTCTCACTTTGCCACTGGATTCAAGATAGCCTGGCTGATGAGGGTTATGAACCCGAAACCGGTCCCAGGATGCTTGTTTCCGGTCTAGGGAAGACATGGCTTGGCAGTTCGGCCTGGACTGTTCACATGTGGCACAGGGTCAGACTGATTTGCATATGGCCATGTCTGAACTGGGGTGGTGGAGTGAGCTTAATAATGATGATGGATTAAACCCAGATCAGTTGACTGGGGGTGAGTGTTTGATTTTCCCAAACGCGCCGTCCATTATTCCCTTTGGTATTGCTTTGTTTGCCCTAAGTTGGCAGGGTATGCCCAGACGTGGGTCCCTTGCTCACTTTACTACTGGATTCAAGATAGCCTGGCTGATGAGGGTTATGAACCCGAAACCGGTCCCAGGATGCTTGTTTCCGGTCCAGGGAAGACATGGCTTGGCAGTTCGGCCTGGACTGTTCCCATGAGGCACAGGGTCAGACTGATTTGCATATGGCCATGTCTGAAGTGGGTTGGTGGAGTGAGCTAAAGAATGATGATGGATGAAACCCAGATCATTTGACTGGGGGTGAGGGTTTGATTTGCTCAAACGCGCCATCCATTATTCCCTTTGGTATCGCTTTGTTTGCCCTAAATTGGCAGGGTATGCCCAGACGTGGATCCCTTGCTCACTTTGCCACTAAATTCAAGATAGCCTGGCTGATGAGGGTTATGAACCCGAAACCGGTCCCAGGATGCTTGTTTCCGGTCCAGGGAAGACATGGCTTGGCAGTTCGGGCTGGACTGTTCCCATGAGGCACAGGGTCAGACTGATTTGCATATGGCCATGTCTGAACTGGGGTGGTGGAGTGAGCTAAAGAATGATGATGGATTAAACCAGATCAGTTGACTGGGGGTGAGTGTTTGATTTGCTGAAACGCGCCATCCATAATTCCCTTTGGTATTGCTTTGTTTGCCCTAAGTTTGCAGGGTATGCCCAGACGTGTGTCCCTTGCTCACTTTGCCACTGGATTCAAGATAGCCTGGCTGATGAGGGTTATGAACCCCGAAACCGGTCCCAGGATGCTTGTTTCCGGTCCAGGGAAGACATGGCTTGGCAGTTCGGGCTGGACTGTTCCCATGAGGCACAGGGTCAGACTGATTTGCATATGGCCATGTCTGAACTGGGGTGGTGGAGTGAGCTAAAGAATGTTGATGGATTAAACCCAGATCAGTTGACTGGAGATGAGTCTTTGATTTGCTCAAACGCGCCATCCATTATTCCCTTTGGTATCGCTTTGTTTGCCCTAAGTTGGCAGAGTATACCCAGACGTGGGTCCCTTTCTCACTTTGCCACTGGATTCAAGATAGCCTGGCTGATGAGTGTTATGAACCCCAAACCGGTCCCAGGATGCGTGTTTCCGGTCTACGCAGGACATGGCTTGGCAGTTCGGGCTGGACTGTTCCCATGTGGCACAAGGTCAGACTGATATGCATATGGCCATGTCTGAACTGGGGTGGTGGAGTGAGCTAATAATGATGATGGATTAAACCCAGATCAGTTGACTGGGGGTGAGTGTTTGATTTGCTCAAACGCGCTGTCCATTATTCCCTTTGGTATCGCTTTGTGTGCCCTAAGTTGGCAGGGTATGCCCAGACATGTGTCCCTTGCTCACTTTGCCACTTGATTCAAGGTAGCCTGGTTGATGAGGGTTATGAACCCGAAACCGGTCCCAGGATGCTTGTTTCTGGTCCAGGGAAGACATGGCTTGGCAGTTCGGGCTGGACTATTCCCATGAGGCACAGGGTCAGACTGATTTGCATATGGCCATGTCTGAACTGGGGTGGTGGAGTGAGCTAAAGAATGATGATGGATTAAACCCAGATCAGTTGACTGGGGGTGAGTGTTTGATTTGCTCAAACGCGCCGTCCATTATTCCCTTTGGTACCATATCTTCAACAAAGCAAGCTCCATCATCGCCCCCCAACTCCAAAAGATCACCAAAAGCTTCTTCAAAACCGCCACCTTCTCGGAGAGCTGGAAAGACGCCGAAATCAACACCCTACTCAAAAAGCCCAAGGTGGACCCTAAGGACCTCAAGAACCTTCGATCCATCTCCCTGCTCCCGTTCCCGGCGAAAGTCAATAAAAAGACCGCAAACCGACAACTGACACACTCTCTGGAGGAGAACAACATCCTGGACTCCTCCCAATCCGTTTTCCGCATCAACCACAGCACCGAAACCGCCCTCATCGCCTCCACCGACGACATCAGGACCCTGCTGGACAATGGCGAAACAACGGCCCTCATTCTCCTAGACCTCTCGGCCGCCTTCGACACCATCTGCCACCACACCCTGCGCACATGCCTCCACTATGCAGGGATCCATGACAAAACTCTGAACTGGATCTCCTCCTTCCTCACCGGCAGAACCCAGAGAATCCACCTCCCCCATTCCAATCCGAAGCCACCACGATCACCTGTGGTGTACCCCATCCCTTAGCCCGACCCTTTTCAACATCTACATGGCACCGCTCACCGACATCGTCCTAGCGCACCACCTCAACATTATCTCATACGCCGACCACACTCAGCTGATCCTCTCCCTCACCAAAGACCCAGCCACCACCAAATCCAACCTTCACGAGGGAATGAAGGCCGTCGCAGAGTGGATGAATACCAGCCATCTGAATCTGAACTCTGACAAAACGGAGGTCCTCATTCTCAGCTCCACCCCCTGCGCATGGGACGACTCCTGGTGGCCGACCGCCTTGGGAGCTGCCCCTACACCCACCTACCATGCACGCAATCTGGGGTTCATCCTGGACTCAACGCTCTTTATGACCCAGCAAGTCAACGCTGTTTCCTCCTCCTGCTTCAACACCCTCCGCATGCTCTGCAAGATCTACAGATGGATCTCCACCGAAACCAGAAGGACGGTCACCCAAGCCCTTGTCAGCAGCAGGCTGGACTCCGGCAACGCCCTATACATGGGAACCACGGCCACACTCCAGAAACTACTCCGCACGCCTCATCCTCAGAATCCCTCGTCACAGACACATCACCACCCACCTGAGAGACCTGCACTGGCTCCCGGGCAACAAGAGGATCACCTTCAAGCTCCTCACCCACGCTCACAAAGCTCTCCACAATGTCGGACCAGCCTATCTCAACGAACGACTCACCTTCTACATCCCAACCGCCAGCTTCGCTTTGCTGACCTCGCCCTCGCCACCGTTACACGCATCCGCTGAATGACCACTGGCGGCAGGTCATTCTCTCACATCGCCACCAAGACATGGACCACCCTCCCATCCACCTGCGACAAACACAGGACCTGCTGACCTTCATGAGGCTCCTCAAAACCTGGCTGTTCGATCAGTAGCTGCGTCATCCCCCACCACCTCTAGCGCCTTGAGACCCTTATGGGTGAGTAGCGCACTCTACAGATGATCTAATTGATTGATTGATTGCACACGTGTCCACATGTAACCACTGCGGTGCGCCTTTTCCCTGGCTGCAGCACAGCTGCTTTATTTCTCAAGGCAGACACCAGTGAAATCCACATGCAGTCCATTTCATCATGAGTTCACTGTGGGTGATTCCCAGCTTATGAGGCTCTTCCACAGTAAAAGCTCCAAACTCAGGTGTTCAAAAAGTGAAAAATCGGGGTGGCTCAGATGGTCAGAACCACCTTCTCACAGAAAGCAAACAACAAATTGAACAATGTCTTTGACCAACTGTAATAGTAGTAGGCAGGGTGTGCAAACACCATCAGTGTTGCCTGTCTGCACTCACTGATTCAAGCAAACACTGCAGTCATATTATAAAATAATTCATGCACAATGCAGCCCGTCAAAAATCACAGATTTATGCACAAAAAGTTATAATCATCGTGAAACGAAATCATCTTAAAAAAGAACTAGATATATAAAATTTAAAAACCCTGTTAAAATCTAAAGTGAACTCCTTATCTTAATAGAGAAGTGCACGACAGACACTGCAGCTAGGCAAATATCAAATGTATGTATTTGCTGTAAAAATAGTAGCACATGTCTACAATGTACAAAACTGCACTAATTAAGCAGAGGTCTTACATATCATAATCCTGGGATCTTAAAATATTTACATAAAAAAATAATTATTGTTAAGCCTACAACAGTGCCTCTCATACATCATGTGATGTAAAAAAAAGAATAGTCATTGTCAAACCACAACTGAAGAAAAACGTATGGATAATAATTTCCAAAACTATGCACAATACCATTGTACCTTTCTGAGAAGACCGGCAACACAATGGTTCCTTAATCACACCTCTGTTTCACAAGACCCACAGTAGTTGGAAATAGAAAAATAAAATGTCTCCCTATAATAAAATAACCCAAATAACAGAATATCAGTGCACTTAAATGCCCGCATCTCTAACCATAATAGTCATAATTACTGACCTACAAAAAATGTACTCCCAAGCACATTGTCTACGCTGAAACATGTTGCTTTGTGGGAGTAAGAAGTTCAAGTTGGAAGGCTCCGCCATTGCATGGGGAGGCTGGGAGAAGACAGCACTATGGGTCTTAATTGGAGTATGGCGGATGAGATACTCCGTCACAACCATGGCTGAGTATTGCTATATCGGCCGCCAGGTAATAGCAACACTTTTTTAGAATCCCTGGGAGATGCCCTCAGTGAGGCAGTGCTTAGATACTCGAATTTTACTCTTCTTGGGGATATTAATCTTCATTTAGAATGCGAGAGTAGCTCAGGAGTGTCTTCCTTCCTAGAAACTATCTCTATGTTGGGACTTAAACAGATGGTCCAAGGCCCATCTCACTGTGGTGGACATACACTGGATACCGTCTGTACCAATTTAGAGTCCTTACAGACTAGTAACCCACTGCCGCAGGTCTGGTCAGACCACAGTTTTATCCCTTTTGGCTTTTCTATTCCCCAAAAAGTTAGTACAGGTACAAATGACAGTGACCATACTTATACTAGCAAGCGGAAATGGCGCTTGTTGGCCTCTAATCCCCTCTTGATAGCTACGGCTCTAAATACTGTACCTGAACTCATAGGGGAACCTGAAGAGGACTCAGTCAGACTGAATAACTGGATCACATCCATTGGGAATAAACTGGAACCCCCTAGAAGAGCCACTAAAAGGAAGATCCACAACGATCCTTGGTTTTCCAAGGACCTAGCAGATCTCCACCTACATAGCAAACAGCTGGAGCGTAAATGGAGGAGGGGATACAAAGTATCCAGTCTGCTTATCTTCAAAGCCTTTAGGAAGAAATATAAGTTGGCCATTAATACTGCAAAAAGGGAATACTTTTGCAATAAAATCACTATAGCTAAGAACAATACAAAAGAAATATTTAAAATTGTAAAATCTTTTACTGATCCTAAGGCCCTGCACACTACCATACTGTCGTCCGTGGCACTCTGCAATGAAATTGCATGCTTTTTTGAAGACAAAGTTAAAAACATTCAAAGGAACTTTAGGACTTGGAAACTGGAAGATTTTAATGACGCAAGTGAATCAGACCCCAGTACCAATCCTCCTGTTTTGCTATCATTTCAAGCTGCTACTCTAGCCCAAACAAAAGAGGCTATATTAGCTTGCAAATCTGGTTCACCACTGGACGTCTGCCCTCCAACTTTTTTACATCATATTATTGATGTGGTTAATCCAGTTATCAATGGTATAGTGAACTCCTCACTCGCCTTGGGTAATGTTCCCTTGGATTGGAAATTCGCGATGGTCAAACCATTAAAAAAGAAACAGAATGTAGAGTCCTCAATCTTATCCAATTATAGGCCTATCTCTCTTCTCCCCATCTTGGGTAAGATCACTGAGAAAATAGTATGTCAACAACTTGCCAGCTTTACTGAATCTGCATCTATCCTTCATCCCCGACAGTCGGGCTTTCGTCCGAAACACTCGACAGAATCAGCTTTACTTGAGATTACTGACACCCTGAAATTCATCTTGGACAGTGGCAGGAAGGCAGTCTTGATTGTTTTGGACCTGTCTGCCACGTTTGATACCATTTCCCATGATATCCTGTTAGCCAGATTAAGATCATGCGGCATCACAAACCTGGCCTTGGCCTGGATATCATCATTCCTGTCTAACAGGAAACAGGTCATCTCCTTGGGATCTTGTGTGTCATCTGAACGCACCGTCTCCACGGGTGTCCCTCAGGGGGCCTCTATCAGTCCCCTGCTGTTCAACATATACATGGCTCCACTGATCTCACTGATCTCTTCCTTTGGAATTGAGACCACATCCTACGCTGGCGATACACAACTCATTCTGTCTCTGGAGGATAGATCAACATCAGCAGAGGAGAATTTTAAAGCCTGTTTCTCAGCGATCATTAAATGGATGAATAACAACCATCTCTGTTGTAACACCGACAAAACAGAGATTCTTCCCATTGGTAAAAACAACACGTTTCAACCCAAAGACTGGTGGCCAGAGGCTACTGCAGCCCCTCCATCCACTGTTGAGGTTGCTAGAAATCTGGGAGTTCTGTTTGACTCCTCACTTTCATTTAAGCCTCATGTCTCAAAACTAACGGGGACCTGCTTTAGCCACATTCGTACACTGAAAAAGTTCTTCAATGTCATTCCACCAGCAGCAAGGAAAACAGTAACAGTAGCTCTTATACTGTCGCGGTTGGACTACTGCAACAGCCTTCTCGTTGGGACTAACAAATCTTCCCTAAAACGGCTTCAGGTGGTCCAACATGCAGCTGCAAGACTGGCTTTAGGACTTCCCCGTAAATCACCGGCCTCAGCTGCTTTGAAGACTCTGCATTGGCTTTCAATTCCTAAAAGAATCCTTTTTAAACTTCTTTTGACGATCTTTAGAGCCGTTCGAGGAGTCGGACCTGCCTATCTCTCCGCCAGATTTAAACCTTACACTACTGCCAGAACACTACGATCAAGCTCGGCTAATCTTTTGGCAGTGGGCAGGTTTAAACTGTCAACAAAGGGAGGGAAATCAGCCACGATACTTGCAGCAAAGGCATGGAATCATTTACCTAAGGAACTGAGGGCAATACAACAGCAAGATCTGTTTAGACGTGTCCTTAAGACCTGGATCTTTGGTCTTTCTGATGCCTACTCTCTTGCCCTTATTTAGTTCGCATACTAACAGTCAGTCTGGTTATCTTTCAGTGCCAGGAGGCTCCGTCTGGAGTGACAGTTGCGCTATATAAACCTACCTTTCATTCATTCATTCATTCATATCCTCTCTACTGCATTACTAGTGCCTTAGGCTAAAATGTAATTGTGATGTGTTGGGCAGGATATCAGCCACTTTTGTGATGGAGCATCCTATGTGCTAAGCTTTAAGTAAGGCCCTAAGTCTTATATCTCATCTATATGAAGGATAATGCACTAAACTCTCAACTTGTACAGAAATATAACTTCCAAACAGCTGAATTCTATACCTTCCTAAAGCACAGGTAGTGGATTTATCGATAGAATAGGGACAAATGGACACACCAAATAATTTATTTGAGATGTCATAAATTGAGTAACTAATGTTGCTTCTAGAAAATATCGAATGTGCTTCGAATGGTACACCTAAGGAAAAATAATGCAACAACAACATCTTTGGGCCATTCATGGTGACCACCGTTAGTTGACCTGGGGCATATATATTGCACTCCTCCTCTAAAAAGAGGATTATCGCTGCAAGAACACAAGATACGTTCATGTTCCTGCACCACATAGAATACACAAAATTAGCCGGGTGCTATCTTCTTTTTCTTGCTACTGCGAGTCTGCAAATGGTGACCTAATACATATATTGAATGAGTGTGAAATTATCAAATCATATTGGTAAGGTATTCAGAAAAATACTTCAGAGATCCAGTACCCCAACCTGATACTTATCTACTCACCCATCACGACCTCCACCTACGTCAACTGCTCCTCTTATTAGCTATTATCACCATAGTTTCACACACGAAGCAATCTTGGAAACATTTAAAATATAGAAGGTGGACCTTATATACAAATGCAAATAACGTTGCCCTAGTAAACAAAGACTTAGAACCTCATTTAGAGTGTGAGCGCTGTCATATGTTGATAGTGATCCTGCCTCAGCAAACTTGCAATTCTCTTACCGCATACTTAGTCAGTGAACCTGTAGAGTTTCAGAGAGTACAACTTCAGCTTGCTCTACTATTAGAACTCCTGTTGCAGCTGGGCAAGAGTCGATTGGGGTCCATACCCAATTCTGTCATTACAGACATGGATGACCCAGGATGGAAAAACATAGACTGGATCCCATGAGCAGGGAGAAAATTCTCTTCATGTCAGGGTATTTTCATTAAAAAAAATCCTGCTTTGGGAATTTGTGAGAAAAAAAGCACATTCTGAAAAAAACATGGTGGCCTGCTAGGCATTCATCTAAGCATTAGGTGCATCTGCCACATGGGTGAATGCCCATAAGGCTCAGAGATCCCTGCCAGTCAGAAGATCTCTAAGTATTGCAAGTGTTCTGCTACCAGGAGTCGAGCCGTGGACTCTGACAAAAGAACGGGTGTGGCCGGCTGCCCCCTGTACTTTAACTGTATCCTTAGAAGCAAAAGGCCACAGCAAGATATCCTAGATCAATACATATAATCTCTTCAACTACCTTGAGCGCCTGACATCCAACAATTGACTCTTTTCCTTTTTATCTTCCTGCTTCCTTCCTTCTACCATTATAGTCCACTTGTTGTTTCTATGCATTCAACGCAGGCAACTGATGAACATGAGAATAGTGTATCATTGTTCATTGCCTCCCTTCTGATATAATGTTACTTTTTACTGTGACCACATGACATGGTTGTCATATTGTACAAGGATGTTTCTTGTCACCTTCCATTCCTTTCTGTCTTGTTACTTTTCTTAACCTGTGCATCAAAAGTCTAGATAGATATTGGATAAAAAGTTAACGCCACACCTCGCATTTTCTCTACGTGAGTAGCTTTTCTGTCACCAGAGACTCCTCTCTACCCTAGGATATCTATCAGCAATCTTTACAGTGCAGTAGAAATGTTTTTTGCAGTGGTTCAGTGCCTGCGTTTGTGAAAAATATACATTCAGTAATCATTTTTAAGCTCTCAGAGAGCATGGCGTTATTGCACTTGCAGGGACAGGTAACACATCTCTTGTTATTGACAGTGCTTTGGCATGCCACAGGCCACAAGTTTCCTGTTTTCTTCAAACCTGTTTACTTCTTGAACGATTTCATATTTCTTTGTAAGATATGTTTATAAGCATTCTTTAAGTATATTCTGATCTGGTATGTTTTTTTTCGTTACAGGTGAGCCAAACAGTAATTGCCTAGTCAGCCCATGTGAAGTCCCAGCCAGGCAGAACCCGAAAAGTAACTTTAATTGATAAGATGAATCGCCAAACCCGTGAAAATCACTGAAGTTCACTGGGGTTCCAGGCTTGTGTCTTATTCAGTGTCACTTTCCCTACTCAGAACCCCTTTAAACCAGTGGTGCGCTGATCGACTGTACAGTAGCAACACCAAAAACTCATCCAAAGAAGCAGCTTACCTGAATTAATCGTAGCAAAAATGGTCTACTCTATCAGAAAAGATGCAATAGTTATTTTGTATTCAATCATCCAATACTGATCGAATTTAATTTGATCCTAACCAATCAAATAAAACATTCCAATTTTCACTGAGCAAAACCTTGCAGTCAGAGCACTGGATTTTGGAGCTCACTGCAGTCAACAGATTTCAGATAGTCCCAAGCCACTAATGTAGTGTGGACTAGTTTTTGACCCCATAAAATAATTAGATTGGAGGCATTTTCTGAAAAGAGCAGATTGTTAGACCCAAGGTTATATGGCTAAAAATTCATATCCGCATCTAACCAAGAAGTGTTTCTTGAAACCACCAGGAGACACAGTTCCAATATTTTCACACAGATCCCAGAAATACATGAAAAGGTAGATTTACGCTTTTCTTGACAATGTGCTTTGCTTTCTTTCAGTCCACTATGTCTCAGAAGATATATTTATTATTTACCTATATTTTAGTGAAATATACAAATCACGAAGGTAGCCACAGGGGCAGTGGAGTGGTTTTAGAACAACTATGAGTAGCAAGTATAAGCCAGGAGCATTAACAAATGCTAAGGGTATTGTTAGACCTGTCAGCCTTGGGTCATCTTCCCCAAAAAATGTTGCCTTTACTTATCCTGTATTGTTGAATTTTTTTTGTTGGCCTTAGAACTCTGCACACTTTACCACTGATGACCAATGCTAAAGTGCTTGTGCTTTTTCCCTTAAGCCTGGTGAAATTGGCGTAGACCGAATTGCATTTAATTTACTTTTAAGTCCATAGTAAAGAGGTACTACAGGCACTTAGGGCCTGTCAATTAAATGCTACTAGTGGGCCTACAGCACTGATTGTGCCACCCACTTAAGACACTGTTTAAAACACTGTCCCAGGCCTGCCATTTCAGCCTTTGTGTGCAGTCTTTAAGTGCCATTGCAACCTGGTAAAATAGACTTTTTGCCAGGCCTATCCCTCCCTTTTTATACATATAGATCACTCCGTAGGTTCCAAACAGCCCATAGGTCAGGGTGTGTTGTATTTAAAAAGTTGGACATGCAAGGTTTTACATGTTCTGGTAGTGAAAAACTCTCAAATTTGTTTTTTACTATTGCAAGGCCTGCCTCTGCTATGGGATAACATTGGGTTACCTTATTACGCTTAATAAGTGATGACGTTTGATTGGGAGCAGGTAGGGATATCATTTTTGGTCTCTGAGGACTTGTAATTTAAAACTCTTCTATGGTAAAGTCATATTTTAAGTCACAATTCTGAAAATGCAACTTTTAGTAAATTTCAACAACAAAGATAAACTAACCGTCACTTTTCTATTGCTGTTAGTATTTTGTAACAGACTACGAGCATTCAACAAATCATATGGTCTGAGGTATTTATTTACTTGTTCAGTTTGTTTTATTCAAGGATATAACTTATTAATTTTTTAAGTCAGAAAAAGGGAGAACCTCATGTTTCCCGACATTAAACATACAATTCAATTTACATATCAAACATGAAAACATGACAGTTGTGCAAAAAACAGGAATTACACACATTGAGCCAGTCTTAATATTCTGAAATGAGCAGCAACACCGGAGCTGATTTTATAAACAAATTACTCAACAAATTCACAGTGCTGCTAAACCACAGGGGAACATTGCTCAGCCTAGTAGGTAGTGGACAAAATCATTCTCTTCTAGCTCAGAGCTACCTGTGACCACGAAGAGGTGTGGCTAGGGAAATGGGCAAACCTTACTTGTGGTCACTCAAAACCAGTTATGGGGCAGCTTCCACCTCCCACTGGGTTTGGAGCCAAGCTGTCTAGGAAGAGAAAAAGAGGCAGGTCTAGGTGTGAGCTACATCTTCCAGTGACAGAGAAGACACCTTCAGAAGCTCAGGAAAGGGCTAGACAGAGCCCCCAGGCCACCCTGCTTAAGGAGGAAAACACCTCTCCACACCCAAGCTCTTTCTCCACTGCTTAGGAGCAATCCACAGGGGAGCCATTCAGTGACATTGGGCACTGTCAGAAAGGCACATTTGGCACATGCAGGGAAATGACAACTTTCTAAAAGTGTAATCTCCAAAAAAGTAATGTCATGTCCACATTTACCTTTAAGTTGGTGTAAGAAATGTGGTCTCTAGTTGGCAGAGGTGTGCACTATGTCCAAGTAGGGACCTCAATCCTAGTCAGGATAACCTAGATACACACTAAAAGATAACCTCTGCCCTCCCTCTGGTAGCTTGGCACAGAGCAGTCAGACTTATCTAAAGCAGCAATGTGTAAAGTATTTGTGCAACACACACACACACACACACAATAACACAATGACAACACCACAAAAATACTCCACACAGGTTTAGAAACATAGGGGCCGATTCACAGAACTAATCTGAGACAAAATCCTAAACGTACTACTTTTGGTATTCACAGAAGGCATTTAGTAGTAGTAAAGATAGGATTTTGTCATAAGTTAAGATTTTGTCTTAACACCAAAACTTAGGACTAAGTTAAGCTTAAACTTAAGTTTGTCTTAAGGCCAAAACAATACAGCAAAAAGAGGAGCTAGGCAGGCAAAACAATTGGGGAAAGACCACCCTAAGTATGACAGGTCTAACAGTGGAAATTTAAATAATAAAAAGAGTCCTTGAATAAGTTTTCTGCTGCTTTCAAACAGGAACTGAGCAATTTAACTTGGTATAATGTAAGCTAGTGTTTCCCTATAGGAGAGCCAGCCATTCTACAATTAAAAACAGCTTTGGGGGGTGGTGGTCACTGCCAGGACAAGTAAAATACATAGGGGCATATTTACAATAACTGGCGCATCCCTGCATATCAGCAGGGATGCGCCAGTTATTGTGCGCCACAGCTGCGCCACCATGGATGCGCTGCATTTACAATGCGGCGCACCATGGGGCAAAAACGGCACAGATGCGTGACGTATCTGTGCCGTAAAAGTGGAGCATTGCTGGAGTTGCGACGCAGCTCCAGCAATGGTCTGGGGGGCCCTATCTTGTTAATGCTGCATCAATCCATTACGCCTGCTTCAGGCAGGCGCAGGGTTTTGACGCAGCATGGGCCTAAAAGTCGCTGAGTGAAATATTGTAGGTTTCACTCAGGCACTTTTAGGAGGCGTTCCTGCGCTGGAACGCCCCCCTCTGAGCAGGAACGCCTACATGTGGCGCAGGGCTTTACAACGTGACGCATCTCCCAGATGCGTCACGTTGTAAGTAAACCGCACCATGGCGCAGGATTTGCTTCAATGCTTTCCCCTACTGGACTTGAACATATGTGGTGCCTTTACACTTTGAGACTTTTTTCTCCTCCATTCCAATATTGGTAGTTTTCCCCACCCATTTACACCCTTGATTGGATTACGCTCTTGCTTTTGCAAAATAAAATCTCCAATAATATCAAAGGTTGTGCAAGTTTGTGGTGTTTACCCACTTAGGATGATACCCCTTCCGTGAGCTGCCCAGAATCCTCCCCTGAGAGCAGATTTATACAAACACAAACGAAAACAAACAATTTTTTTTAGTAAATGAAGCTCTCTGATCACCTGAGCTGAACTTACGCCGGCAAGCACATTTTTGACGTAGGCCCGATTGAGTAAATAGAATTAGAGGTGCATAGTAGAACAATCATCCATGCCAACACACTTGTTTGAGTCGGAGACTCCCGATATTTAAAGGCCACAATTGCATTGTGGTGTACTGCCCCCTACTGAAAATTGCATTCACTTCAATGGAAGTAATGAGAAAAATAAAGTCACCCGATTTTTGTTCTTCAAAAGCTCCCTCTTTCCTCTTCCCAAATGTTGGCAATTATAGAATACCATGTTTTTGGATGAAGAATGCACCCAGCCCTTATTTGTTAATAACAGTGAAAAGAAGATGCACTTACTTTGTTCATGATGCAATTTAAAATTGTACATCATGACAGTGTTCACGGCAAGCCTATCTGACTTAGGTGCAACTTTCCCTGAAGTTTGACTTTTGCTGCTCTGAGCCTTTCCCACCAAAACCAACAGCTTTAGCAGGACCTCACTCAATGCTTATGCGACTTCAAAGGGACTCCACCAGATACAGCTGCTGACTTGCCCCCCGGGGAAGGATTGGGAAATATTTTTGAGAGACTAAGTCCGAAAGTAAAAGTTTTAATGGCCTGCCAGCATATCTGACGTGCGATGATCCATCGCAGTCGGCCTGAATTCCTGCCTAGGTGCCGGTCACAAACAAACAGTACTTTCTATTGGAGATCTTCTTTTTCTTAGTGCTTTTTCTCTTAAATCTTTAAAAGGTAATATTTCTGGTTCCCCGTATTTGAATTTTGTCATTTTTATATCATTTTGTTTATTATAATTTCACATTTTATTATAGATTAGAATGGTATTTTTCTTGTGTTGGGTTTTTAGCTTTTTCTTCTAAATGCTTTACAAATTTTCTCTAAGTTATGCCTCTCTGCTCTGTTTCATAGCCACCAGTGATTGAGCTCAGGTTCAAAGTAGTGAAACCATGTATTGAACCTAACATGTCGGTGACTTTTTTTACTTGTGGTGAACTACTATCCACCTCAATTAATAATTCACTTTCTTACACTCTCTTTGTCATTACTTTAAACAGAGACAACAATGGACGTTATCTAATACATGCTCTAAAGATTTTCTGTAAATGTATTAGACAATGATATGCATTACACTGTTAGGATCAACATTTTATGTCATGTCTGGGACTTTGTAAGAAGGATGGTTTTCACCTGACAATTCACAGAAACAAGAGGATGTTATGAAAGCCTCTGCAGATAAGAATTATTCTGAATTACATGTAAAGTCCTTTTAAAGAACGTGTTATTGCCTCCCAAAAAGCCAAAACAGTTCTGATGTTAAAGTCGATAGTGAACTGATACAGCAGAATACTGCATTCTGGCCTTACTCATACATTCATTGACCTGCATTATAGTGACAAAGCAATGCAAGGCATACTGGTGCATTGTTAACCTATGTCTAAAGCAGTAAGTATTAGAGGTAAATGCACAAGTCTCTGACTTCAACTGTGAGCAAAGGATTGTGCCCCTCTGTGACACAAAGAGAGCACATTATACGACAATGCTTAGTACATCCGTGTGCAACATATTTTGCAGAACATGACACCATACACTATTTTAGAACATATCCATCAAATACACTACATGGCTGTGAGGGCAGGATTGTCTCCCCTGTCATGAGTAACCTGACTGAATATGAAACTTGTAGCAAGATTTTCTTTTGGCCTCAGCACACACAATTCCTGTGAGCACACTGTGGCGGAGGCCTGAAATTGACCACATGACCATGGTCTGACTCTGAAATCAGGAGGAGTGCCAAACCTTACTCTCGAGTGGATTCAAAATTAAAGTCTAAAGTGGGACACAAACTGGGAGCAGTGGTGGCAGCAAACCATGTGTTAGAACAGGGGGTCTCGTTGGCTGAGGTAGGTACCTTAGTACAAATAGGGACCCTTGCTTCCAAGTCAGGGAAAAGAAGAACACCTTCTCAGATAGCCCCTGCTCACCTCCTGGGTAGCTTGACACGAGCAGCCAGGCCTATCTCCAAGGCAAATGTGTAAAGTATTTGCAACCACGCTCTCAGAAACACAGTGATAACACCACAAATGGACCCCACACGAGTTTCATAAAAACAATGATATGTTTATATATAAAAGATATACGATTTCACCTTGCTGGTTGTTAGGCCAGCAAGCACTGGTAGGTTCTTGCAGTATTAATGAGCAATTCTCAATGATCTATTGCAGTCCTAATGCAATGCTCTGCAGTTCGTAATGCAAGAATCAGGCAGTTCGTAATGCAAAAATAATGCAATTTGTAATGCATCAATCAGGCAGTTCGTAATGCAAAAATAATGCACTTCGTAATGCAACAATCAGGCAGTTCATAATGCAAAAGCAATGCACTCTGTAATGCAACAATAAGACAGTTAGTAATGCAAAATAAGGCAGTTCGTAATGCCAAAAATAATACACTTCGGCACCGATCGCGGTGCTCTGCACGGTCTCAATGCCACTCTTACTAACTCGCGGTCATCTACTGCCAAAATATGCCCCCAACACTTTTACGATGGAAAACAAAGTGCAGCTCCACACTCCCACCCCGGTACTGCCACTCCTCAGCAAGTACGGGCCGCGATACGGACTCGAGCAGAGGCTCGCGCTGCAAAGATGGGAAAGGCCGAGAGCGTTTCTCTCGTAGGCTGCACCCCGCCCCAGGTGGCGACCCATGCACGCTCTCTGAGCGTTAACTGGGGGGTGCAATCTTACTCTTCTCGCGGCTTGGGCCTCCGATGCGCCTTCATTGATCTTGGGCAGTGGAACTCGGACCCCAGACGGTGATGGTTAGAGGTCTCTCCTTGGCAAAGACAGGCTCGGGCCAGAGGCGGTTAATTCCCCCAGCTCCTCTTGGGATGCCGGTCCGGGCCGATGGCAATGACGATCACAGCACTTCTGGTCACGCTGTCGATCGAAGCAGAGAACAAGACTGCTCCGGGACACACAGTCACGGGGCAATTCCTCACGAAGGTCTCAGGCTGCAACAGGGCGCACGCTGAGACTCACTTGAGCTCCAGTTGCACGCGATCACAGGGCAATCCTCATGCAGGTCTCAGGCTGCACGAAGCACATGCACACAGCGTCGCTGAGACTCACTTGGACTCCGGGTGCACACGATCACTGGGCAATCCTCACGAAGGTCTCAGGCTGCACGAAGCACATGCACACAGCATCGCTGAGACTCACTTGGACTCCGGGTGCACACAATCACAGGGCAATCCTCACAAAGGTCTCAGACTGCACGAAGCACACGCACACAGCATCGCTGAGACACACTTGGACTCCGGGTGCACACGATCACAGGGCAGTTCTTATGAAGGACTCGGGCTGCACGAAGCGCACGCACACGCACACAGATTTGCTGAGACACACTTGGAAACTTTTATGTTCCTGAGTTTCCACAACAGGGAGCCAGCTCTCCTCGGGGCCTTGGGGACACAGCACACAGCAAAGTCCCTTAGCCTCTCCTTAGTTAAATCAGCAAACTGCAGGCCAGCCCCAGAACACACAGCAAGGGTCAGTCCTTTTCTTCAGTCTCTTCAGCTGTTCTTCCTTGGCAGAGGTTCCTCTTGAGCGCAAAGTAGTTTCAATCCTTTTCTGTCTCAATCAGTCCAAAGTCCAGGGGTTTCAGCTCTCATAATCATACCCCTAAACGTCTTTGAAGTCTTTGTGTTCAGGGGGCACTGACCCCTGTCCAAACCAGTTCTGGGTGTCTCCCTGCCAGTGACACCTTCATCCTTTGATAGTAGGGTTCTGGGTCCTCAATCACTCAGCAGGAGATGGAGCCATTATTTTATAGCAGCAGCCCAGGCCTCTTCACCTTCAGGGGCTACTCCTCCCCCTACACTCCAAATGCAGGTCAGCCGTGGCTGTCTCATCTCCTCCTCCCCTGGGTGAAGACATTCCCCAGATCCTATCAAATTCAAATCCAGACAGTCAATACACAACCAGGCAGAGACACACAGAATTGCTAGAACAAAAAAACAGCAACTTCTAAAAGCGTGGTTTCTAAACACACAATTCAAAAACCACCTTCACATAAAGATGTGTTATTAAATTGTGAGTTCAGGCACACTAAACTTCACCTCTCCATCTTAAACCTAAGGGAAGATAGGCTGGAAACATATAACACAGCCTCCCCCATTCTGTCCTATGGGCATGATGGCCTTGCAACACTGAAAAACAAAATGGAGAGTATTTCACTGTCAGGACATGGTACACACCTTAGTACATGTCCTACCTTTCACATACACTGCACCCTGCCCAGGGGATTACCTTGGAACTACCATAGGAGTGTCTGATGCGCATAAAAAGGGAAGGGTAAGGTCTGGCAAGTGGGTGCACTTGTCAGGACAACTAGGAAGTTTAACACTGCGCGCAGGCACTGCAGTGGCAGGCCTGAGATCTCTTTTCAGGGCTACTTATGTGGGTGGCCCAATTAGTGCTGCAGGCCCACTAGTAGTATTTGTATTACCAGCCCTGGCACACATAGTGCACTTTACTAGGGACATTACTAGTAAGACAAACGTGCCAATTATAAACAACCAATTACCATTACAGTTCACACAGGGAGCACTTGCACTTTGACACTGATCAACAGTGGCAAAGTGCCCAAAGCATCTAAGTTGGCAACACCATGTCAGAAAAAAAGGTCTAGGGGGAAGCCAAAAAAGGGCCAAGTCCAACACCATTCATGAATCCATTGTAGTCAATAGGCCTTCTTACCTGTTCAATGTCAGTGCACCATGCCTATAAGCCAGCTTGTGTAAAGGTCCACTGACATTTCATGGCCAGACCCTTTGCTGACATCCCTGATCATATGCATTTATGATCAATTGTAGCATGACTCCATATTGTCTGTGAGTGCGTGAATGTTTAAGTAAGTGGGATCCATTTGCAAATGGCACTGTCCGTAGGTTGTGATATAGCCAACCCATAAAGTGGAAGTGTATCACCTGTATTCTGGATCTGAATGGTATGGAGCTAGATACTGAATTGTTGCAGGGTGGAGACAAGGCTGCTTTTAGGAATTCTGTGGTAATATTTTAGTAGAGGATTCCTTCCTGAGCACAGCCAGGTGGTTGATGGTGGTAGTATTGGGGTGAGACAGCATGCTCAGTTATTAGAGAAAAAGAATAAGGCACTAGGCAGGGTCTGGTCCTTGTATATTGCTTGCCATTACTACCCTGAGAGCCATGTGCAGTATGCGTGTAACTGGCACACTTTTGGGTTCCAAAGTTGCACTGACCCCAGAAGCCAAAATACCTTAAAACCTATCTTTGAGGGTCGGTAAGCCCTACCTGACCTGTGATCCCCCAAACTGTATCTGTCAGTCACCTATGCTTTTGTAGCTACACACAGCAGATAAGTTCATAACATACATGTATAGCAATTTAGTAAAAAAAGGCATACAATGAAAACACTGTGCTACAATAGTGCACAGCTTATGACCATGTCCTTCTAATATATTCATGTCTATTTTTCACATGTAGAAAAATGCTTCTTTTTGGCATGATCACCCCATTTTTTAACTGATTTCGACTGGTTCTTTTATTTTCTGCACTGGGACTAACCACACCCCTGTGGATGTGCTCTGACCACTAAAACATAATGAACATATATGTCTAATTGGCACATTTAACTTACCCGTAAGTCCCCAGTGTATGGTACAAAATGTACCTAGAATTTGTAGGTCAAATATCACTTTTGGACGTAAGCATATATTGTGCCATTACTAAAATGACCATGCAAAGCATGACTGCAGGCTTGCTACCAGTAACTTGGCTGTGCAGGTTTAAACTGCAAATTTGACCTTTCAAAATAACACCTTTTGACAGACCTAAAACCTCCTCTTAAATATTAATAAGTCATCCCTAAGTCATCCCTAAGTAGCCCTTAATTGCCCAGAAGGCAGGGTGAATAACATTAAAAAGGAGTACATGTAAATAGTAATGTTCTTACAGTGACAATGCCCTAAAAAGCTATTCTCACAGTAGCAGATGATCAGTTCTGTAGGAAGCATTGTGATACAATATCAATGTTAAATAATATTATCTATTACAAAGAACTAAATATAATTTTAATTCTATGACTTTTAAAAATATGTATAAAAAAAGTCATATTTTGACTAAATATTTCACAAAGGTACTTTTAAAAAGTCACCTTTAACCTTCCTACAGGATTTAGAAGCTCATTTGCCTCAGTTTCCAACTGTTAGCCAGGAGCTGAATAGGTGTGAGGTGGTAATTAACTCCCAGAATTGGGACAAAGTCCTTAAAAAGATACCCTGGATGCTGTGCCCAGTCCCTCACATATCTTTAAAGGATGCCTACCCTGTCACTGGCAGATGTAGCTCTCAACTGGGCCTGCTTCCCCTTTGCCTTCCCAGACAGCCAGGCTCCACTCCCAGTGGTAGAAGAGCTACCCCCAGAACCAGTTTTGAGTGATTACAAAGGAGGGGTTACTCATTTCCCTGGCTACACCTCTAGAGTGGCTAAAATCTCTGAGGGGCAATAGTTTTACATACGGAGGTGGTAAAATATCCAGAAGAGTGAGGTCCCAATAAAACAATGGTGAAACTCTGGTCAGATATACCACCAATGTATAAACATGTCCAAATACAGAATCCCTAGACAAGTACCTGACACTATGGCTTTTAACAGCTAAAACTGAAAGGGATATGCCCACACACATAAGGGTTGTGTTGGGGAGGTTTTGGCCAAGACGGAGATAACATGCATATTTGATGGTCCTTCCCCAATTTACAAATGTTTTAGAAAGACGTCATGAGCCACCTAAAAGGGGTACTGGGCAACCCATAGCAACCAGAATCTGCCATCATACTGTTGCACCTCCGACCTACAGACTATACGCTGCTGACTAACACAGACTGGAGGATAGAGGACATGACTTTAGCAGCAAAACAATTTATTGCACAAAAATGAAAATAATCTGTCATCCCAATAATCTATGAGTGGGTGAGTAAACTTTGCTCATTATTGGCCATGGAAAAACTCACTTTGGAGTTACAGGAAATGGGCCGTAAATATGAAGAGATATTGAGGCGCTTATTATTCTATTTGTCATCCGAACCACCAAACATGGAGTGACCATGATCCTTGAGGTCTATAAGACTAGTGGGTGTTCAGAATTGTGAAGAGAAGATGGACTTTTGGACAGTAAGCTAGAGACAGGTGAACTTTGACATGGAAGCCTATTAAAATCCTGACTTTGTGAACCTATTGGATAGGTTGAAGGGAGGGGCTTTATTATGTAGTTTCCTTTGTTTGGAAATGAGTATGGTTCCACATTCCGAGGAACAACTGACAACATTAGTCCCTCAACAGAGTATCATCAATCACATGTAGCCCCTCTAAAGGCCATACTTTGTTCTACTGTTATGTTGTTGAGTTACTTGGGAACATTTCTATAGATTTCTTCCATAATACAGAAGGTTGCACTGGATACCTCTGAACATGAGGATACATTTCAGCCATGATGCATGGCCACAAAGCAATATATGAAAATAGTGCTTCCTTTCTTTCAGCTCTTTTACCTCTCTAGGGAGGCCCAGGAAAGGATTCAAGTCCCTAAGTAAAAACTATCATTGTTTCTTCTCTGGACTGCATACCTAGCATGGAACTCTCTACTGAGAGACATCAGAGCACAATTCATCATCCTCACATTTGGAAAACAGCTGAAAATGTACTTATTACATCTTTTCTTGTATTGGTCTTTTTTTACTGAAACAATCTTTCCTCCCTTCAGTCTTCCACTTCCTCTCCTACCCTCATTCTCCCCATCTCCTCCTTGAGTCAGATCATCCAAATGCCTACTCTCCTATCCTCACAGTAAACGTCTCAAGCCACTATGTATGTTTGCTCTCCATTTGAATTTAAAGTATCTATGTGAATCCATACATAAATGCACCATGTAGTGAACATTAACAAAATAAATAAATTACCAAATTCCCTCCCAAAAAACAGCTTAATTCGCACATGAACGTATCCATGAAACAAGAAAGCAATGAATAAAACTCTGTAAACTCTAATAGACTGCACACATTTACATACTCAGCTTTTACAGTTTCAACCTAGTATAATGCACATTGCTATTCCCTTAACTTCCATTGCTCCTTCACCAACTCAATTTCACACTCTGGAATATTACAGTCTGGGAACTTCAGCATTGAAAAGCATACTGTATGGGTATGCGAGATGTGATTCCAATGGACACCTACATAAGTCATCCGAACAGTAACGGCAGCAGTTCCATAGTGATCGATGCTCACACCTAGGGAAGGATCAGGCTATATGTATGGATGCCCTCATTCTCTATTAATAGATGAACTGCCTCAATGAAATGTTTGCAACTTCCAACTTGTCCGCAGAAATGCAACAGAACAAATTTGCTTACATATTGTAACAGTTCTTATGTAAAGTGTTGTAATCATTCAAAGTTATGTGCAGGTGCTTGCCTGTTCTATCTCCATGGTAGCGTCTCACTGGGACGGTTGTAATTTGGAGAACCGACAGGCTGGCAGCAGGATTGGTGGCTCTACTTTGTAAGCAATAAAAGACTTACAAACTTACCAGTGCGTCAGTTTTTAACACTGGCGACAAAGGAAACTTGTGGAGGACAAGTTTGCCACCAACTCTCCCCAATCTTTGTGAACCCACGGCTGTTGTCTTCTCCTCATTGAGTGCCATCGTGAGACCAGTGAAGACGCGACTCACTGCGACCTCCGATGGATTCTCTCCTGCTTCTCCGGATTTTCTGCGGGGTTCTTGGTCGTAAATAGGCAATTTCAACCATTTCTGCCTCTTTTCTTTGAGCAGTTACAGCTCGCTAAACATCCAGAAATGGGGAACTCAGCTCCCACAACCTCCACGTAATGGGGGACACATCTCCCTATGAGGCAGCAATGGGGCACTTAGCTCCCACAACCTCCACGTAATAGGGGAACACACCTCCCTATGATCCATAACTGGGGCACACACCACGCCCCAAGCTCAATGTTACAGGGTATCATTGGCAAACATCATGGCCGGAATATTTACCGATGATACCCTGTTACGTTGCCCATGCACACGATTGCTTCCAGTCACGTTCGTCATCATGTGACACGCACGCACATCAAGTTACGCTACGTGCGTGCGTGCGGGCCACCATATTTGTTTCTGTTTCCTTAACAACCAATCATGGAGCTTGTTACGAGTTTTTCTCCACAAACGATCAGCAATCTCTCACAACCAGGTACTGTTTTCTATATTTGGAGGTCCCTGAATATCTACAAAAAGCTGCCTATGCCTACGCCTACTAATTTCAAAGTGGTATCTGTTATCATCACAGTTCTGAACAGTCTGCTTCCTCTCCGAGGTTTTTGCCGCTTTACCTTAATCTTTATCGGTGAGGAACTGCTTTTACATGCTTACTGCCTTTTTTGTACCAATGTGTTTTTAGTGACATTTTTTCTCATTTTGTTTTACCATGCTTCATTTATCTACTAATCTATTTACACTAAAGCCTTAACATGTCTACCACTACTATGAGCCAGCCACCTCCATTTCTCTACGAGAAAGCTGAACCTCTTCTTCCGTGTTAAAGATGGAAATTGTTATTCGACTCTTATTTAGTTGCAATTCGTGGCGAGAAATTTTCTGCTCGTAGGAAACAAGCGATTTTGACCACAATCTTGAAATAGAGGGGCATAATATTTCTGAAAGCATTGACATAATTCCAGTTGGAGAAGGTGATGGTGAACCATCTGATGTATTTGACATGTCCATGAAAATTTCGGACCTCGCATCAATGTAGTTTTAGAGAGGCACAAGTTCTTCATGAGGATCCAAGAGCATGACGAAAAAGTTGGCAAATACATAGCATCTCTAAAAACATTTGCACGCACCTGTGAATTCGGTGACCTCACTGACTCGTTGATACAAGACCAACTAGTCAGGTGCACAAACAGTTCCAGGGTGCAAGAAAACTTTTATCCAAAAATCCGCCACTCAAAGAAGCTGTAGCCATTGTAGAGGGGATGGAAAACACCTCTGGTTTGGTCAAAGAGATGAAGGTCCACAAAACTACTGCAGTCGCAGTTCCTACACCCAGTAGGATTCATGAATTGACCCAGAGGGATGCACTTTCTGGTCATGCACATGATTTTGTTGATAACGTTTCCAAAGTTGTCTGTGGACCAACACCCAAAATCTCCACAGACTTTTTGAAGATGAAGTGTTACAGATGTGGTAGTAACAATCATTCTTCCAACTACCCTCAATGCTATGCAAAGAATACCATATGTCACAAGTGTGGAATCAAAGGCTACTATGCTAGAGTATGCAAGTCTGGGGGCAGAGTACGCACAGTGGACAGTAGGCACGAGAACATTGAAACAAATGTTTCATCCAAAACAACCATGTTGAGTGTAAGAGGTGATGGCATGGTGGATGCAGACCTCATCAGTATGCCAGAATGCAACATGGTAATTGGGGATAAGTTGTTTGTTGTTCTAGCTGACTCTGGCTCTCCTTTTACCATGCTAGGAAATGAACTTTGGGACAAGACTTTTCTGGAATTATAAAAATCAGCATTCAACACCAGGTGGTGCCTGTTAGAAGGGCAAGGCTCGGGGGCAAACTGTGAGACCGGAACCTCTGTCTCCACTCTCCACAACATTTTAAATGTCATCCTCAGACTGACTGCACCCTCATGTGGCCAACAATAGTTGCCAACAGTAGCAGGCACATTTCATCTCCATATGATGATACTGAGTGTTAATTAGGGTGGCCGAGCATTACTCTGTTGGCACGCGGAACTCAGTATTTTGCAGGGTTTTTAAGGAACTCCGCGAAATTCTCTGCCCAGAATTGAATAAAGGTTAGAAACTCGGACTTTCAAGTGTTGCTGTACATAAAGTTAATTTATTTGTGTATTTGCATACATTTTATGGGGAAGCTTTTATGCATTTGTTGTTTGTTTATTTATTTAGTTGATTTGATTATATTTTTCCCAATATTTCAATAGTGAACCACTTATAGATACGATTGTTAAGATTATTTTTACACATTGTGATAGATAAAAAGAAACAGAGACCCATAAACATCTAATCAAATAACTTATATAATTTATGCATTTACCTATATGCATGTTAAGCATGAATAATTTTTATATATATATATATATATATATATATATATATATATATATATATATATATATATATATATATATATATATATATATATATACATGTACATATATGTCCAGTAGAAGGCTGGGAAGCCGAAACTCGTCGACCGTCTTTTTAAACCATGTTTTGCAATCTGGTGTCTTATTAAATTCCTAATTAAATTCATCTCTGCTGTGGTGCTGTGAATTCTCGCTGTGGTAATCAAGCTTAAGCGTGGAATTAATCCTGGATATATATATATTCCGAAATTATTTGGACACTGATAGGTCACACAGAGACTCAGGGTTTTTACAGCGCTCACATACGATGAACCAGATCCAGTTATGACGGAGGAGTGGGTACAGAATCTGAGCAGTTGTTCAAAATGCTCACAATTATTATTATGCAGGCCTGGTACTCGGGAGATAGCTCTTAAAGAAATAGCGGAAATTGAATTGTGTCCGACAATCCAGAGAGATCAAGAATAAGTTGTCAAATTTACAAGAGAGATGCAACAGAGGCTAGAGAAATTGGAGAATTAAATAAAAGCATTGGAAACAAAATAAATATGCTCCTGACATGGCAATTCATCAATCTGGACACACCCTCACATTCAATAAGAAGTTTGATACCATTTACAACACATCTAGGAACTACATGGGTGATGTTGATGCCTTATCTAAGGAGATGACCAGTAGAGAGGGTGACGCTGCCAATGATACACACACATCCGGTACAGGGTAAGAGAGTACTCTGGAAGGAAAGAATAGGAATGCAGCTTTTGCAGAGCAAATCTGCCTCCTAAAGAGTGGGTGCTTGACAAATCTGCAACCAGCTTGAGGAAGGGGCTCAGAGGGCATGGCGGAGGTGCGAAAGGCAAAAGCAGAAGCTACAGAGACATTAAAAAAACTAGGATCAACCCCCATGGGAACACGCAAAGAGATTCAACAACCGGGACTATGAATACAAATAATAAGAGTACAGTGATCTATCTATCATGTAAAAATCTTACAGAGACTGAGTTGAAGGTTTTCGGTTATGGACTATCATTCTGTCAGATAGGTGAATTTGACTTTGTCACAACCAGGATCGACCTTTACAAATTCACAAGATGTTTAAAATTGAGCTAATTCTTTTAAATGAATACAGCACTCAAAAATAGAGGTACACCGTAGTCAGGTCCTTCTGCTCTCGATGACCTGAAAATAAGGGGAAGTTGATTTTCTTACCACAATGGTAGGGTTGCAGGGTTGTAATGCTATTACTAGTGATGTAGAACAATTGTTACATGACAAAGGTATTGCGTATGAGCACAATGTACACACTGATCGTAAACCGAAATCTAAATGTGCGCCCATGTTAGGCTTCAACATTGATTGATGCTTTCCATGAGAAGGTGGTCAATGATCTGAGAAATTTGAAACCAAGAGGGAACAGAACCATAAAGAATATATCTTGGTGTGCGAAGAAAACTATCAAGACATTAGCCAATGACACTAGCATTGTTGCTCGACCCACAGACAAGGAGGGGTTACATTGTAGCTATGTCCACTGACAATTACCTTGAGTAGACACAAAGACAAGTTAGTGATAAGAATTGTTACACTACCATCAGCCAGTCAGAATACAAAAGCACCATTGTCCAATTCTGGGACAAACTGAGTACATGGAGGAGCATAAGCTTGATTGAGTACGAATTTCTCAAGAAATCATATCCCAGGATTCCTACATTATATTTTCTCCCCAAGGTGTACAAATCACTCACCAATCCCCTGGCAGATCTGTAGTGTCCTCCAGGAAATGTCTCCCGGAGAATACATCAAGGTAAATAGATAATGTCTTACCTCCCCTAGTGAGGCCTTGCCCTCCCACATTGAAGACACTAAAGAATTCCTTAAAAGGATTGAAGGCATTGCTGGGGAACCTGACTTTCTTTTGGCTGACCATTGATGTTAAGTCGCTTTATACAAGCATCTTACACAAGGATGGCATTAATGTGTATGAACACTTGTTTAGGGCCAGACCTGTCTGCTAATATGCTCACACACACATGCTTACTGATCTGATGCAATTTTGTCTTACCAATAACATCTTCACTTTCAACGAGAGACTGTATAGACTGATACAGGGGACCGGGGTGGGCACGTACTTGGCCCCCGGCTATGGGAATCTGCTCATGGGCTGGTGGGAGGCGCAGGTGTCCACCCCACCCAAAATCAGTGAAGACATGGACAAGGTTATTCTTTGGGTCGGGTTCATTGATGACCTCTTTCTGATTTTACAGGGCAGTGAACTTGATGCTACCAACTTCGTGAACTAGCTTGATGACAATAACTTGAATTTAAAGTTCTCATCCAAAATTAGTAGAGAGTGTATTGTGTACCTGGAAATTGAGATCCATTTAACAAAGAACACTGTCACTTCTACCTTACATAGGAAACCCACAAAGGGTAACAGTTTACTTCATGCAATGAGCAGTCACCCCAGTCAGTTGAATTGGTGTATCTCTTAGAGGGAATGAGTGTGTGCTAAAAGGAATTGCAAAAATTAGGCAACCTTTTTGATTGAACAGGAGACCATGGTAAAATGCTTTATCAAATGGGGCTTTCGTAGATGGATCCAAAATAAAGCCACACATGAATTCTGCACACTGTCCAGGGATGAGATCTTGTTTGGGTCCAGCAGTAAGAACAGTGCCAACAGTGAAGAAAACACCACCATAATCATTACCACATTAACAGCCAATCAGGGCAGCATGTGGCATTTTTGCCAAAAACTGCAACCTTGTTAAATGTGACACTGTGAAAGGCATCACAGTGAATGACACACCCAGCATTACATACCGCAGAAATAGATCCCTGAGGGACATGCTGGTTAAAACTAAAATAATGCGAAACATAGGAAAACACAGCACTTTGGGAGATTAGCTTACAGGGTTTTACACCTGTGGCAAGTGCAAGGCATGTGAGTATTTTCACCAACTGCAAAAATGTTATTGCTTTCCAAATGGAAATGCATAGCGCAGTTTATATCACGCAGGATGGCCTTTGTCATCTATGTGTTGAAATGACCCTGTGACCACAGATATGTGAGCAGCACAATGCATTCTGAGTGTAAGAGCATCTTAGAGCACATGAGGGCCATCACTAATAACAACAAGCACTACTCAGTGGCACACCATTTTGAGACACACCATTAAGTGACAGAAAAAGCTCAACGTTTTTGGCATAGAACCTGGCAGACTAAATGCTGGAGGGGGTGAAAGACGCTACATTGAGGAAACACAAATCCAGGCCCATCATTGAACTTAACACCAAAACCCCCAATGGTTTAAGCTTTGACTAGGAGCTTTATGTTCACTTCGAATAATGAATATGTGTTGCTATTCGTTTGAATTCTGTTTTTAGGTATTTGCTTTTTATCATGTAGTTCTCTTCAACAGTTGATACATATTTGATGTTTTATTTTTCAGGGAGCAGAAGAAGGGACACTAACCTGGTGTTCTAGGTTCCGAGAGGCACCCTACCCTACTCTTCCTGGACACTGGGTGATATGGTTTGGTATTCTTACTTTTAAGTTTCATATTTTATATGAATGGCATGAGTTATATTATTGCTGATTTTAGCAAGGTGTGCTTTTTTAGTCACATATCTTGATAGCTGATTGATTTACAGAGCAGTGATGTTATGCAAACTTGGGCAGCATTACTCTATTCACGATAGAGCGGAGATGGACACCACATTTAACATTCAGATTCATTTTGTTCCAGCAACATAACCCACTTGGACTGTTAGTTTAGCGTCTCCTAGACTCTGACAGGAGGTACTAGTGAGTCTGAGTATTAACCATTTGTCGCATCACCTGCCCACTGGGATCCTAACCCTTTATCCCTGATAATGGGGAGTGCATTGTGCTATGTGTCCATGTGTGTATTTGTAAGCTGCTTCTAAAATGTCAGCTCTGTTTATTTGGTTTATTTGGTGTATCACACATGCATTTTGCCATCATACGCTAGGTATTTTGTGGAAACGTTGACCGATGTCCTTTCACTTGTACATTTGTGTTCACACTTGGTGCACATGGATATTTCCCGGCTTACACTTTCAGTAGCCATTTTACCCATCCATGCTATTTGTGCCATTTCACATTTTGGTTATGAACACATATTGATGGGTCCTGAAAAAACAGTGTTGGGTGGCACATACACTGCTTGTTGACCAACTGCGGTGCTTAATAATAATTCATTAGACTTAATTATGACTACCCCTCGTGCTTAATATTCACATAAGTATAAATTATTTTGCAATACCGTACTTTTTAAATTTATATTTGTATACTATTGTATTTAATTTTGTAGGCAACAGAGATGCAAAGTATACATTATGGCATGTATACCAGTTTATTTTGCATAGAAATAGGTGGCTTAACCCACACTGTCTATGTCTCAATCACTGAATCTCAGTCCTATGTTTATGTTGATGTGCATGCCCAACATGTTTGTATTTAATTGGCTGGAATCATTGACCCTCCATGTGTGGTCAAGGCCGTGGAGCTGAAACACGTTGCAGGGGCTGGAGCACATACAATAAATCTTTATGGACTAATCATCCTGAGAGCGTGTCACGCTTAATTTTAGAGTGTCAGTGATATTATATATCGGGTACGGACTTCCATTACTATATGTATATATATTTGTGGCTGATACATAGTAGCCTTCAGGTGGCTCTTCTGGCAACCGGTAACCAATGAAGGGCCCTCAAGGCAGGGGAGTCGTGGGCTTGTGGCTCTACATGTAGGAGTAGTCTGGCAGCAGAGTTCTGAATTTATTGTAGTCTTTTCATAGTTGATAAAGATGATCCGTGGTAGAGGCCATTCACATAATCAAGTTGAGACAGCACAAGAGAGAGAGAGTAGCGTAGACCTTGTGTGCAAATCCTAGGTGGAGGAAATGCGTCACATAGTTTTCATAGTAATTAAGATTGATCTTGCTAACTTATCCACTAGGGCATTTATTGATAGCTTGGAGTCCATGCTAATCCTAAGGTTTGTTACTTCCTTGGGTACTTCAGGAGTTGGTCCCCAGTCATGAGGCCAGGCGCCAAGTGGGTCATAATGTTTCTAATCGCCACATGTGAGCATTTCTGTTTTGGGGGCATTTAATTTAAGGTGACTACATGTCATCCACTGATCAATGGCTCTGAGAGAACTGAAGATTTGTGACTTTCCAATGTCTCTAGGGCTTTCGATTTTGAGAAGTATTTGTGTGTCATCACTGTAGTTATAGCATGTGAGCTGAAATTCATTGATCATTGACAGTAATGACTTAGTCTAGATGCATGGGTGACATGATAGATCCTTGCGGGAGCCCTGCTTTTCTTGTAGAGGAGTACACTCTGATACCAACCAAGAGCAGGTCAGATGGGCACTTGCAGGGAGGTCTCTGGAGCTTGTTGCACCCTCTAGCTGAAACAGTGGGTCAAGTCTTCCTTTTGAGGAGTAGGACAGTCCTCAAGCAGCAGGACAGACCTCTAGAAGCAGGGCAGTCCTTTTCTGTAAGGTCCACAGGCCTAAAAGTGTTCTGAAGAGTGGCTCTAGAACTCCAATATGTATACGTGGTGCCAGCCTTTGCATGATACGACTCCCTGTTTTACCCCCACATCAGGCTTTGGAAAGTTCTTCTCCTTTTCCTGGCAAGGCTTCAAACTATTTGGGAGTGACAAACGACAGGCAGGTCTGCTGTCAAATACCTCTGTGTGTGCAGGAGACAAAACCCTTTGAAGTGTAAGTGAAGCTGCATACAGCTCCCCCTTCTCATCCTGCCACACCCATGCCCCCTATGTGTTACTATCAGGAAGCAATAGACAGACCCCAGCAGCAGAGCCATTCACAGTCATGTGCCCAAGGACAAGGGCAGTAGGCACTAATGATTGGGACAAGAAAATGCCAACTTTCTAAAAGACTGTGTACACTGCTGCCAGAAGATTGCCACCTGTTTACAATTAGAAATAAATCATGTTAAAACTGTTGCAAATTGAGAGTCTTGACCAGATACAACTCATTATGTTTCCCTGAAAAAAAACAATAGCTTCTCAAAGATTCACTCAATATTCTCATGGAACCTGCTAGGACAGGAATCCATTTATATAAAAACTCAGTTTACCAACAACCTGGCTAATTCCCGCTGTCACTAGGTCGGTGGACCTTTGCCATTGTTTTATAGAAGATCAGGAGCTCCACATCAAAATCATTAAAATCACAATATTTCAAATCTATTTTCGGTCAATAATGAGAATTTGGTATGAGTTAAGGGTTTTATTAGTCAGAAGTTAATAAGCTATCTGTATTTGATTACAAGTAAATCCATCAATATCAGTCAATAAAATCTTATAAGGATTCAATAATCTGTCAGATAGCAATCAAATCTTTATAAAATGCATTAAGCGCAGAAAAGAGAACCTATTCTAGGAAGTGGGAGAAAATGGTGTCAGCTAGAGCCTAGTGGCATAACATCAGCCTCTGCGATCCCCACAGTGTGGAGAGGCCCCAGAGCTCCAGGGGGTCCCCTCAGCAAAAGTGGTAGTTGGTGGACTGGGGAGGGAGGCCCCCTCCATGTACATTGCTGGGGGGCTTCTTCAAGTTTTTTTACATCACTGCCAGAGCCTACAAAGGGTTAATGGGCTACATGTACGACGGAAAAATGTTGCGAATTCCTATCTGTGGCTTTTTGTGACTCACAATTAGGAATAGCACAATGCGATGGACAACATTGTCTCAGACACTGTTTAGGATTCCCAATGGGGTCACAATTGACCTGCCTCATCAATATTCTTGAGGCTGGTCAGTGTGACCCCTGTTTGCTCCTAAATAAATATTTGCGCACACATTCAGAAAAGGGAAGGGGTCCCCTGGGGACCCCTTGCCATTTGCAAATGGTTTACCACCTCCTTCATGGAGTCAGTAAAATATGAATGTTTTGCTACCACACTACAGTAAAAAAATAATCATACATGCTCCTGCCAAGGCTCGGTGTACAATTAATATTATTCACTGTGCTATCTGTTTTATGTCATGTTGTACCTTTGCATCAAGTTTTTGCTTGTTTTGTGCATATGGAGTACCAAGAAGCTGATGGCCTTGCTTGAATGTGCTTGAGCTTGACAGGAACAATTTGTTCTAACTTGTCTGTTAAGAACAACCTTAGAATTTAAAAAGTGAATAAATAAATGGTGCTACAAATTATCCGACCAGCCTATTTTCAAATAAATCTCTGAGTCAAAAAGAGTGGGAGAGGTAATTATTAAGTCTAAAATATTTACTTGGTTGTGATTAGGAGAAAGAACAGTGTATTCCAGATCAAAAGACGTTAAATGTTATTTTAACAAGGTGGTATTTAAATATAATTTGGCATTTTTCTAATGTATTCCTTGGAACTGAAATCTGCTGGCTATTGAAGTTTTCACAGAGTACATTGTAAGAATGCAAAATACGGTGATAAACTATATATATCCTTCAGGAAGTAATACCAGTAAAATATGAGATGATGCATAGTTTAGCCACCTTTCCATAAGAACCAAAAAGTTTAAATAGATGACTGAAAATATGGCATAGCAGGATTCCCATCAACCCCACAGTTCTCTCATATCATTTAGAGATGGTAGTCTTCCAGTATCCCAGCATCTGATCCTCAGCTGGCTGTGTAGTCTAAAACCTTAGAGCAATTGCCCATCCGCCACAGGACTACGGGTCAATGAACCTCAGAGGGGCCTCCCCTTTTTCACGGTTAAAAGCCATCATGAGCAACGGCCCTTCCGCAACAAGGCTACTGGCCAATGAATCTTAGAGGCCCTCCCTTTTTCCCTGAAAGAAACCACCATGAGAGTCATAGAGGTCATTGTGGCTTCCTGCAGGTAAAGGTATACATGGGCCCAACATGCATGTGCATCAGGGATGAATCAGAACAAAAACTAGGTTATAGTCTTTTTTCTACAATACAGAAAAATACAGACTGGCTGCTAATACTATATGATGGAAGTGCTCCCACCATACCACTGACTTCTTTCAGCCAAAATGATCTCTGTCACATATGTGCTAGATTGGGCATTCATTCCTCCACAGGATGGGCTGCCCACCACTCTTAAAATGTTGCCCTGAGCTTGTGTGAGAATCTACACAGAATACCTCAAGGCAATCAGCACATCTGAAACTACGAGCTACGAAAAATGTTCATTGTGCTCACATCATGGAAAGTAGTCCTTACTTGATTAAACAGGCACAGTTTCTTCTGCTGATTAAAACCCAATGAAATGGAGAATTTCATCTGGTTTTACGACCGGGAAAATCAGTCCCACAGGGTAATTCCCCATCCCACAAGGTTTTACTAGCAATTGCACTCTACTTTTGAAAAGCATGTGATTTTACCATTACCCCAGTAAGTGCAAAATATAAATAGGGCCTCTGTGGTAAGAAAGTTACTGAACAGACCTACAACTCATAGAGGCAACAAGATAAGATTAGCAACCCGAAGACAAAGCAGTGCTACAAAGTGTCTTGGTGGACGAGAGGAATGCCTAGTTTAGTTTATTTACTTGATTACGTGTACTACTGCAAACAGCGATAAGTTTCAATGAGCACCTTCAAATAATGATGGAAAACTTTTATTGTACAATGTAACCCAATGCATCATCAATTCTCCAAAAATTCCAACCCCAGCACCCTTTATGCAATCAGCTTAAAAAGTTAATTTAACAACATAAAAGCTATAAAATCTCCTTCAAGACTCTCTAAAAATTAAAACCCCAATCGCAATCTAGTGAAGAGACATTTCCATTCGCTATTGACTTCACAACTCACAATGTCCATGAGACCGCTCCCTGGCCTCTGCAGTGTCCCTTCCCATCTTGGTACCTCCATTATAAATTGCAGTGTCTGTGCCTTTAAGCCATCAGGGGCTGTAATCACACCACTGGGCGACTGCGGGGATGGAAGCCAGATATCTCTTGCGTCATCCATCCCTGCATTCACAGTTATTTGCAAGAGGAAATCCTGCATCATTAATATGAATGGCACTGAGTTTTTGTGAATAGTTGCGCGTGGACGTTTACGCTGGGCCACACTGCAGTGCAAAAACAGCAACGGTTATGTCCCCATAACTTTTACACATCTGAAGACCCTCCAATTAAACACATTTATAAAACGAAAGACACTTCCATTAAACACATAAGCCAGAAGACCCTCTAATTAATCACATTTATAAATCAGAAGACCCTCCAATGAAACCATTTAGCTTGTGCAATCCATTCACAATAGTTACATGTATCAGACATATCATAATAAGTATATTAGGCTATTCAAAGTCCTTTTAATAACGGGTATGAAAGAGTTCTTGAATACAGAGCAGACCAACATATCTCTCAAGGCTTTAAATAAGACAGTTAACTGTTTTGCAGTCACCACATTTTCTCACGAGAATCTGCCAATCGTCAACTTATGGATGACATGACAGAAAATATGACAGGAAGTGGTAAGCAAGCCTATGACGTCTGTCGTACATATAGGGTCTTCATCATTTTTAGATACAATTCTGAACTGGATTCAGTCAAGGGACAATCAGAAGCAATAATAATTCTGTATGTAACACTGCAAGATGATCATATTCTTTTAGACCAAATATGAATCTATTGACCATTTTCTGGATTGCCATTATTTTAGACAATTTACCCAACATGTTAGGATAGACTGATATGCAATACTGCAATCGAAGTAGGACAATAAATCTTCACTAATAGCTCACTGTATTATACTCTAGCAGGAGCCAGAGAGTAGAGATGAAAGTCAGTATTGATTGCTTTCACATTACCTGAGGTTTGAGAAGCTGGACTAGCACAGCACAAGAGCAGGGCCTTAGGCTAATACAGAACACTTATCTTTCATCCATCTGTACCACCCCAAAGAATCAAACAGAACCTGCATATGCTCAGTATAAAATGGCCACAAAAGACTAATAGCCTGATTGAGAGTTTGGGGACAGATTACTCCTTCACAAACGTGACAGATATCCCATCTGCCATATTACAAGCGCCATAGGATATAATACACTTGTAACAAGGCGGACAGGGTATCAGTAACGTTTGTGACGGAGTAACCCTTCCGCTAAAACCCTTGATAACCTTGACAAAGTGGGCCATAGCTCTGTTAAATAACAAAGGAAAGTTGCATGACTCCTAAGGCATGAAATATGTTATGGGGCAGGTGGAAAAATAAATGACCTAAATGCACTTTTTATGCCAATCTGTAAATAGAAATGCATCCATTGCAAAGCAAGACCCCAGTGATTTGGAATATAGGTTTGTCCAAAGAGATGAATACTAATAGCATATCAAAAAATCAAAGCAGAATCTTCTAATCCTCACATCAAGCAATGTCTTCATCTTAACGCGTCACCACTGTTTCAGGGCCTCTAAATGAGTGAAATCCTGACTGGTAACGAAACAGCATATTCTTTAACCCTGGACTTAGTTTGCGTAGTAGTGCTACGCGTAGCTACGTGAAGTGCACTTCGCACTACACGAGATACGCGTAACACTACGCGAACTGTGTAGTACGCTGTTCGCGATGACTGCACAGTGCCGGATGCTTGTCCACACTGCGCAATCATTGCAAACCGCATCTTGCACAGTGCAAGCGGTCGTTTTCTGCCGCTCGAGTAGATTTTTACTCGAGCGGCAGCTTTCTCAACGCGGACTGGTAGTTTCTCATCACGAGCGGTCGCGAGCATACGCGACCACTCGCATTGAGAAACCTGACCTCGCCGGGAGGTTTATTTTCCACGCTCGCGATCAGCAACTTGATGTTACTGATCGCGAAAAAGGAAAAAGTCTTGCCGGTATGTCATTTTTCTCGCTCGCGGTCGCCAACTTGACGTTGAGGACCGGGAGCGAGTAAAAAATGCCAACTACATAATTGTCCGCCCAGGGTTAATATTCTTTAATAAATGTTTGAAGTTTAGCTACGCCTCAGCCTCAACTCAGAACTATATTTGAAGAGTTCATATAAGCACAGAATAAAAAAGATTTGAATTTATATTTTTTAATAAAAGCAGGACAATTGACTATACTATGGTTGAATGGTAAACGTCTCTCTCTCAGGAGCCAACCATAGTCAGATCAGCCCTTTGATTGTTTAGGTAGCAAATTGTAAGCCTAATTGACTTGATAGTCTCATCGCTTATGCTTGGTCAGCAAGTCCTTTACAACTTTAAAAATCAGCATTAGTGAATAGCTAGGGTTGGATAAAGATTCATTGGCTAGAGTGACAGAAGTCAAAAGGGGTTACTTTAAGTGTTTTTATTATTGCATCAGCCCTCTGTAATGTTTAACACATGCGGGGGGGATGCCATGTTGTGCACTATAGGCAAAAAAATCTTCTTACGTAAAACTCCGATGAGAGCTTTTCTTTTTGGTAGAATAGATAGGTGTGATGTGTGGGACTAGAACATCATTGTAAGAATAACATCTGACTCAAATATCAAGTTAACTATGAAATCTTTTAAAGCCTAAATGTGTTAAGCGGAGGAAAATGCATGGGAATATTCTCCACGAATTTAGAATTACCAAGAAATTCTGGTAAATTGAATAATGTTGAATTTGGGAAAATGATCAGAGAATAGCATGAACAATATTTGGCAAGTACAAAATGGCAATATGATGAAAACCTTTCTAGATTTTTGCATACTACTAGCTTGTCTGTCAAGGGTGATATTGAGAAATAGGTCATACTATAATTCAGTTGGTGCATTAGTCACAAAAATTACTGAATAGAACACTCAACTCTATAACAAGGGTTCAGGCCGGTATGTCTGCGATGTTAACCTAACAAAGTTGTATTATACATTTCACTGACAGCAATACAAATATGAACATTAGATTATAACATTCAGATACCTTTTTGTAATGCAAGTTTGAGGTGAGATAATATCTGCAAATGATCCTGGAGTTTCCTAAAATATCGAGATTTTGAAAGTTAGTGATTGTGAGAATTGGATTACTTGTGGGATATGAGGAGCCCCTCACAATGAAATTAATAATCGTCAAGATATGTCACAGCCACGTTCTTTTTGGTAACTGTGGAACTAAAAGGCAGTGATAGCGACAAAATAGTTAATCATTTAGCCTCAAATGCCTTTGTGGATAAGTGAGTCTCAAGACCATCGGTCTAGGTCCACTCTCTCCCCGCAGCTCCGCTGTGCCGTCTCTTGCCTCCAGACCCCGACCTCCTCCTTGGGAGGTTCGAGGCTGCTGTCCGCTCCTGCGCCTGCTGCCCGCTCCAACTGGGACCAGACTGGCTGCAACGACCGTAACTTTTCTCAGCCTTTTTCTTTCTTAATTTTTCCCTGTTGTGCCACTGTTATTGTGCCCACCTGTGTCTTGCTCTAAGTCCACCACTGGTTTTATTTCCTCGTGCCTGCCTGTTCCTTTCACCTTTGACCGCTGCTGCCCCTGCGGCCCCTCCCCCCGGGATTCCCCCCAGGAATTCCCCCACTCCCGCCTTCCAGCCTCTCCTCCCTGACACCTCCTCTACTTGATGGCAGCCGCTGCGTGCCAAAGGCAAGCCTGTCTGCGCCCATCCACGACCTGACCGTGGCCAGCTCCAGGAACCCTGGACCTCCCACTACCCATCGCTACGACACCACCACCCTCCTCGCACTCAACTCTAGTAGACTTAGAGAATGCCAACAGGCCTCTCCGAACATGACCCATGACCAGTTCTCCTGCCTCCACTGCTGCCAGATATCCACCGCCAGCCCGGCCTCCAACACCGTAGACGCCAGCACCGGCGATACCCTAAAATGCATCCTCCTCAACGTACGCTTCGTACACAAACACACCATGGAAATCTGGAACCTACTCGACTCTCTCTCGTCCGACATCGCCTTCTTCACAGAGACCTGGACCAACGCATCCTCCGCCCCCAACATCAGCACCGCCATACCAGACGGATACAAGATCCAGAGGAAAGACTGCCCCAACCACCCAGGAGGGGGCCTCGACATCGCCCACAAAAGCACCCTCCACCTCGCCACCTCCAGCGAAACCTTCCCCTCCACTGAACACATGGACTTCCAGATCCAGACCACCCCCAAAGCCACACTCCGAGGAACCCTCGTCTACAGACCCCCCGGCCCTGAACACCCTTCGCCACCACCATCACCGACTTCATCCCGCCCCAAGCTGTCTCCTCAACAAACTACATACTCATTGGAGACCTGAACTTCCACCTTGACAACCTCAGCAACCCCAACTCCACTATCCTTCGTGACAACCTCGCCAGCATCGGACTTAAACAAATCCTCAACACACCGACCCACAGAGCAGGAACCACCCTCGACCCCATCTTCGAGGCAGGAAACAGCGTCCAATTCAGCCACACAACGCAGCCGCCATGGACCGACCACTACTGCATACACTTCACCAGCAACAAACCCAAGGCACCCAAACCAGTCCCACGAAGAAGCTGGAGCAAGGTTACCAACGAGCACCTTAACTCCACCCTCACCTGAGACTACCACACCTGGGCACCCGACGCAAATGACGCAGCCCCACACACTACACACTACACACCTGGATCTCCAACTGCGCAGACGAGGTCCCTGAAAGAAAACGCCCCAGGAAAGTCACCTGGTCCACCGCCACTCTCAAAGAAGCCAGACGCACCTGCAGATGCCTGGAGAAGAACTGGAGAAACACCAAGACAACCGAAAACCACACCATCTACAAGGACGCCATGACGGACTACCACAACCAGATCAGAGCCACCAAGAGGAAAGACAACGCCCCAGGAAAGACGCCTGGTTCACGCCACTCTCTAAGAAGCCAGACGCACCTGCAGACACCTGGAGAAGAACTGGAGAAACACCAAGACAACCGAAAACCGCACCACCTACAAGGACGCCATGACGGACTACCACAACCAGATCAGAGCCACCAAGAGGAACTTCATCCACAACAAAATCCTGGCCAACTCCACCAACTCCAAGGAACTTTTCAGTGTAATTCAAGAATTCACCAACCCACGCAGCGAAGCCACAGACATCACCCCATCCCAAGACCTCTGCGACAAGCTTTGAACCTATTTCCACCTCAAGATAAAAAACCTCTACGACAACTTCATCGACCAGGCACCACAGATGGACCCCAGCCCCCCAGAAACACCAGCTAGCCCACCATCTGGAAACCGATCACGGCTGAAGAAACCACCTTGACCATGAAAAGCATCCCCACGGGGGCCCCCAACAACTCCTGCCCCCTCACATCTACCACAGAGCAGCGGCCGCCATCGCACACGAACTATGACGCACCATCAACACCACCTTCAAAACAGGCACCTTCCCAGATGACCTCAAAAACTATCGGCCCATCTCGCTCCTCCCCTTCGCAGCCAATAGGAAACTGACATGATTCATTGAAGAGAAAGCCGTCCTCAACCCGTCCCAATATGGATTCCGAAGCAACCACAGCACAGAGACCGCCCTACTCGCCACCACAGATGACATCCGCACCCTACTGGACCAAGGCCACTCCGCAGCCCTCATCCTACTCGACCTATCAGTGGCCTTCGACACCGTCTCCAACGGCACACTCGTTGCCAGACTACACAACGCAAGAATACAAGGAACAGCCTTGGACTGGATCCGATCATTCTTCACCAGAAGAAGCCAAAGGATCAGACTCCTACCCTTCCTCTCCGACCCCACGAAAATCACCTGCGGAGTCCCACAGGGTTCATCCCTCAGCCTCACCCTCTTCAACATCTACATGGCCCCCCTCCCAGCCATCGTCTGACAACATGGCCTCAACATCGTATCCTACGCCAACGACACCCTGCTCATCCTCTCCCTTACCAAAGACCAAGACCCCATCACTGCCAAACTCAGCTTCCAGAAAGGAATGCATGACGTTACAGTCTGGATGACCAACAGCTGCCTGAAGCTCAACGCCGAGAAGACAAAAGTCCTCGTCCTCGGTACCACCCCTTCTGCATGAGACAGCACCTGGTGGCCGACTGCCCTCGGAAGCCCACCTACCCCCTCAGACCACGCCAAGAACCTCGGCATCGTACTCGACTTATCACTCACCATGATACGACAGGTCAACGCCGTCACCTCCAGCTGCTTCAACACCCTCCGCATCCTCCGCAAGACCTTCAAGTGGATCCTCCTGAGTCAAGAAAGACAGTCACCCACACACTCATTACCAGCAGACTGAACTATGGAAACGCACTCTATGCCGGCATCATCAAATCCCTACTCCGCAAACTCCAGACAATACAGAACTCCGCCGCCAGACTCGTCCTTGGTATCCCCCGACACGAACACATCAGCCAACACCTACATAGTCTCCACTGGCTTCCTGTGGAGAAAAGAGTCACTTTCAAAATCCTCATTCACGCCTTCAAATGCCTACACAACAAGAGACCCAAATACCTCGACAGAATCAAGTTCCACGTACCCAAAAGAAGCCTCTGATCTTCCAGCCTCGCACCGGCCGAAACCCCGCGCAGCCACAGAGCCAGTGAAGACGGAAGATCCTTCTCTCACATTGCAGCCAAGACCTGGAATGAGCTACCGGCAGACATCAGATGCGCCTCCTCCCTGAACACCTTCAGGAAGACCCTCAAGACCTGGCTCTTTGGCTAAACAGAACTGCGGACCCCTCCCCCACCCCCCTCAGCGCCTTAAGACCCTCACGGGTGAGTAGCACGCTTACAATTCCCTGATTGATTGATTGATTGACCTTTTGTCAATAGAAGCGATGATAGTGATTGAATCTGGGAAAAATATCTGGACTTGAACTTGGACTGCATTCTTAATCACATATCTGAATATAGATATATATGTGTTTTTTGCCTTCGTCAGTTCCTTAAATCTGTAACTCTAATTATTTGTTTAGTAGTAAGTTCCATAGTTATATGTTTATATGGAATATGTAGCTTCCTGATTCTTTTAAACAATATAGAAGATGTCCTTAATCTTCTAAACAAAACAGCCAGCTAATTTGCACTATTTCTATGTGGAATATGCAATGGTATTAATTGATTATCAGTTTTAAATACGAATTGCTGGCTGTTGCAGACATCTGATACCTATTGGTAAAATGCGGTTTGATGTCTTTCAAAATGTTTCTTACGTGCAATTGAGTGTTCTTAAATAGTATTTTATTTGTCTGTGACTAAGGACCAGATTATGAGTTTGGTGGACAGAGGTACTCCATCACAAACATGATGAATATCCTGTCCACCACATTTGTAATACGACGGAAGGGATATCCATCCCGTTTGTGACAGAGTAACCATGTCTTTCAAACTCGTAATCAGGCCATAAGACTTCTTACATTGACATTCAAATCTGTAATTTCCCTCTCCAAACTGTAAAATGTAGTTACTAATCTCTATCCGCCTTTTTAATAGGTTATATTTTGGTCTTTTCTTAAGGAGCAACCTTATGTAAATTGTCTTCCAGTCTGTTTGTAAATTGGGTCAATGGTATTTACATGACATCAATCTGTATCTTTGTATGAACATCATTAGTGGAGAATAGCACAAGACCGTTGTCCTTTAGATATGCATCTATTCATAGAGGCATAGTAAGAATAGGAAGATTATGCTTTTTCATTCTAATATTAGTGTTTAAGGGAACCAATATCTGGTCAAATGAGGGCATTGACAGCAACACAAGATTACTTAAAATGACATAAAATCCAAGACCAAATCGAGGTCATAGCATTCCTGAGTGTCCAAAAATCTTTCCACATACTTTGGAACTCTTCCACAGCAGATAAAAATCAAACATAAAATAATTCCTTTATGTTAGTGAAATAAAGATATAATTATGAATGTAAATAAATAAGACCACATTGTTAATTTTATTTTGAGATGTTCAATACTAGAAAGTTGTTTGGCAGTTCTTTTCGTCTAAGAGAGCCTGTAAGAAATATCACTTCTTTGAAAATATTAGAAACGCAATACAACATTTCTGAAAAAAACAAAAGTGAGCACAAATGGATAAACTCTGCCTGGCTCAAAGGTTGGGCACGCAGAGCAAATACTCAAAACATTCTGTAAATATGTGGCACTGGCATCTAGCAAATAAGAGCACAAATTTATCTGGTCCCTGAGTCTCATTCGATCTGTATTCGTTGAATTTGTGCAGAAAGAACAGTTACAATGGACTTGCTTCATACTCATATCAAACATATGATGAGAAAACGTGTCTGGCTCCTAATGAAATTGTAAAAATAATTTGTAGAACAAACTCCTTAAAAACTCAATGACCTGACAACATTCCTTTGTCTATAATTGAAGGCAATCCTGATCCTTGGGTTGACAATTTATTGCATGCATTTCAAGACTGATTGCAATATATTACAGGTCCAAATTCCTTGAAGGGTAGTTTATTAATGTAATAGTTCCTCTAAACAAAAAAAGACAGTGGCTTACATTTGGTGAGATGCAATTTAATTGTGCATAGATACTTAGGGTAAACATTTTTCTCAAATGTCTCCTATTTTTTATGTATGTACATATCTGATTATTAGTATGGCATAAGACTGTACAAAAGAAGATCATAACTTTATTGGAACAGCCACCAGTATATAAAAGTCTCAGTATTTGTCATGTTTTAAAGAAATACTTCAGAATCTGAAGTTTTGTGCTGGGTAATTGTTTATACCACTGCTTCTGAACATGATGATTATGGGGATCATGTATTGACCCATTGAGGCCAATAAACTAATACACTCTTGCTCTTGGGCTTAAGTCCAAATAGGTCATGGTAGAAGTATACAACTACAAATTCTGACTAAAACAGGCTTGTCCAATTTTTGCACTTTAGCCCCTGTATTGTTCTCGATTTTTCTGACCCCTTCAAATCTTACAGAACATAAATTTGTTTCTGCAGAAATTAGCTCTAAAATTGAAGTTTTATAACATACAGTTGATTCGCTGCATTTACATGTGTGCACTCTTGAGTTTATTTGAAGCTTTTACTACTGCAACTGCAGCACCCATATGACAATCAACATGAATTAAACCGAAGTCAAGCTTTTCAGTAGGAAACTGAAGACCACTACTTTAGTCGTTATGAGTAAATGTAAATATCTTGGTGTTTGTATCTCTGCTTATTGTTCTGATTTGTAAGCATGCATAAAGTGTATCTCCAATTTCCATCACTGAACACTAAAGAATGTTTTTGACTGTAATAGTTCATCAATACTGCTATATGCTGCGGACGCTGTTGTTTAAATTGTAGGAAGTATGATCACTTTGAAGGCATCATTTATAAAATAATTCTTTTGATTGTCTCAGTCTGCCATTTTGTAAGCCATTAGACGCAAACTTGAACAGACAAGCATAAAAATGATGGCCTACTCACAACCTGCACTTCATAATTTGTGAGTAGTAATACAGTAGGACTGCTTATGTATTACAAAATGCTACTCACAAATCTATGGGTGGATACCTGTGCCTCTCCAATCTTTTCTGCTTGAAGAGCTTTGCCACAGTGGCAAACATCTCCTCAGAGATAAGTATATGTTTTAGTATTAAATTTGGTAGGGAAAAGACAAACTGGATGAAAAATAGGGAATACTCACACCAGAATGGGAGTGGCTTACGGGGGGCTAAGGAGAGGTTTAAGGGGGGACAAACACCCAGCCACAAAAGAACATGCCCATTGCTATTCACAAACTATACTTTGAAAGTAATTAACCCCTTTGGTGCTCATGACGGAATGGTTCTGTCATGAGCACCAGTGCTTGTGTGCTCATAATGGAACCATTCCGTCATGCATATATGAGCTTAAAAACCCTATGCTGTAGACAACAGAGAGATTTCCTTTTTTTAATTTTTGGCTCGGGAGGTGGGGAAGAGCTTCCCCAACCCCCAGAGGTTTTTTTCCCAATATAATGACGAACGGGCTCACTGTTTCAGTACTCGAGAGGCTACCTCAGCCCCCCCGAGCACTGAATCACATGGGATAGATATTGCTGGAAAGGGGAGAATCTCCCCTTTCCAATGGTACCCGTCCCTACTAAATCACTGCTTGGGGATCACCTCAGGGATCCGCCCACTTGGCACTAGGGAGGGGGAGCGGCCCCCTTGGGCAAGGGCCTTTGACACCCCAATAAAAAATTGCTGAATCAGTCTTTCTGCCCCCCCCCCGGGCATATCAGGACTGTAGACCCCAATATGCACTTCTGGGGGGCAGAAGGCCCACTAGGCACCAGCAGGGAGTACTTGGTTTTTTTTATATGTAGGGGTGCGGGCTGTGTAGAAATGCCCCACCCCCAGATGGGGGCAATGGCCCCTTATCTGCACCCACGGGGGGCAGAAAGCCCACTAGGCACCAGGGATTTTTTGTTTTCAAAGTTCAGGCGTGGAGGCTGCCGTGAAGGGGCTTGCAAATGCCCTCACCCCCTCAAAAAATGCCACAGTCTTTCTGCCCCTCCCAGAAGGTAAATGGGACAATAGCTCCTGATCTGTCCCCGGGGGGGGGGGGGGGCGGATGGAGCCCACTAGGCACCAGTGAATAGTTTTTTGACAAAATTGGAGGTTTGCAACGGATTTTGGGTAACAGAACCTTGTGTCTAGTTTAAAAAAATGTATAGGTTTACTAGGTTTCCTTAGGTGCCTGCAGGGCTAGGGTCCAAAATCCACAGCTAGGCACACTCAGAAAAAGGGGTCCGTTTTCACAGGAAAAATGTGATGTGTCCATGTTGCGTTTTGGGCCGTTTCCTGTCGCAGGTACCAGGCCTGCCCACACAAGAGAGGTACCATTTTTATCAGGAGACTTCGGGGAATGCTGGGTGGTTGGAAGATTGTGCCTCCCACAGATTCCAGAACTTCCCATCACAGAAATGTGAGGAAAATGTGTTTTTTTGACAAAGTTTGAGGTTTGCAAGGGATTCTGGGTAACGGATCCTAGTGAGTGCCACACAAGTCACCCCATCCTGGATTCCCCTGGGTGTCTAGTGTTAAAAAATGTATAGGCTTGCTAGGTTTTTCTTGGTGCCAGCTGAGCTAGCGTCCAAAATCCACAATTAGGCACATTGAAAAAAAGGGTACGTTTACTGGAAAAATGTGATGTGTCTACATTGTGTTTTGAGACTTTTCCTGTCGCTGGCACTAGGCCTACCCACACAGATGAGGTACCATTTTTACCGGGAGACTTAGGGGAATGCTTGGTGCGTTGAAATGTGTGGATCCACGCAGATTCTAGAACTTTCCATCACATGAATGTGAGGAAAATGTGTTTTTGTTTTCAAAGTTTGAGGTTTGCAAGGGATTCTGAGTAACAGTACCTGGTGAGAGTCACACACGTCACCCCATACTGGATTCCCCATGGTTTCTAGTTTTTAAAAATGTACAGGTTTGCGAGGGTTTCCATAGATGCCGGCTGAGCTGGGATCCAAAATGCACAACTAGGCACATTGCAAAAAAAGGGGTCAGTTTTCTGTGGAAAAATGTGATGAGTCCACGTTGCATTTTGAGACATTGCCTGTCGTGGGCACTATGCCTACCCACACAAGTGAGGTACCATTTTCATCTGGAGACTTTGGGGAACGCAGGACGCATGGAATTTTGTGGATCCACACAGATTCCAGAACTTTCTATCACAAAAAGTTGAGGAAAATGTGTTTGTATTACAAAGTTTGAGGTTTGCAAGCGATTCTGGGAAGCAGAACCTGGTGAGAGCCACACAAGTCACCCCATCCTGGATTCCCCTGGATGTCTAGTTTCCATAAATATATAGGTTTGCTAGGTTTTCTTTGGTTCCAGCTGAGCTAGGGTCCACAATCCACCGCTAGGCACATTGTAAAAATATTTCATTTTTCACTGGAAAAATGTGATGTGTCCACATTGCGTGTTGGGCCGTTTCCTGCTGCGGGTACTAGAGCTACCCACACAAGTGAAGTACCAATTTTATCAGGAGACTTAGGGGAACACAGAATAGTAGTGTTATTACCAGTCCTCTATATCCCTGCAACCAGATGGCTCCAGTGGACAGAATGGTATATTGCTTTTAAAAATATGCTATACGTTGAAGAAGTTACAGGTGAAAACATTGGCTCAAATAGCTGTTTTTTTCCAACTCAATTTCAATATTTTTTTATTTCTATTGTTAGTTTCTTTAGGAAAACCTTGAAAGATCTATATAAATGACCCCTTGCTGAATTTAGAATTTTATCTACTTTTCAGAAATGTATAGTTCTCTGAGAGCCTTGATTGCTTTCATACCCATTTCTACCACTAACTGGAAAGAGGTTAAAAAAATAAACAATAGGCTATGTCCCAGTAATATGCTAAAACTGTGTAAAATGGTTTTCTGACAAAAGTCTTGCCTGTTCCTAAAAGCTGGGAAGATGGTGATTTTAGCACCACAAACCCTTTATTGATACCTTATGCAGGGAAAAAACGGACGCTTTCTTCTGTACCACTTTTTCCCTATTATTCCTAAAAAAAAAAATATTTGCTGTATTTTGTCCAAGTTCTTGGTTCCCTCTAAGGGAATCTACAAACCCTGGGTACATTTAGAAACCTCAAGATGCTAGAAGAAAGGGACATGAATTTGGCGTGGATACATCATGTGGACAAAATGTTACAGGGGCCTTAGAGTGAACTACCCCAAATAGCCAAAAAAAGGCTTAGCACGGGGGTGAGGGGAGGCCTAGCAGCGAAGAGGTTAAAGTTAAAAAAGATTCCAAAACAGTAGTAGTATTAAATGTACTCCAGCTCAGCCTTAGAGTAACTGGTCAGCACCACGCATGACCAATCTCAGGTACCCTCGACACCCTGTTATTGATTAAATGAAGGCAAGAACATATTAATATATATCAAACAGCAATTCTCCACTTTAAAGGAAAATAATCCAGCACTCCAAGAGGTTTTCTTGGCTCAACATTTATTATTTGAGCTATGGCATCTATGCGTTCCAGCTGTCTGGTGCAGCCTTGATCATGATGCAGATCGCCATTTCCTTCAACCTTAAATACAACTCATTACAATTCATAGAGACAAGCAAAGGACAATTCAAAATGCACATCTCAGCCAGAACATTAACATTGAGAATATATTCAGATCAATGTCATAGAATCTGCAAGTTTACTTTCAAAAGGCTTTGTTAAAGTGCTAAGTGCTTTTTACTCTCACAATATTTCCATACAGTACTTCTTCTTATATTATTATTATTATATATATGTAAATATATATATTGTTTATTGCTAAAATGTGTATGTATATATATATATATATATACACACACACACATATATCTATAGAACAGGTTTTTATAAATGCAGTTCCTGTAGGGCACGCAAGTTCAGGATCAATAAACAGGATTACCTAGATGCATTTGCTCATACCCCATGTAAAATCAAAGGGCTATTTACTTGTATAACCGACCATGCGGTATATGTACTGGAATGCACTTGTCACCTCCAGTATGTAGGAAGTACCAAGCTTCAGGTTTTTAATCGTATTTTACAGCATCTCCGTGCAATTGTAAATTCGGACTCTAGCTATCCGGTCGCGCGTCATTTCAAACTTGTGCATCAAAACAACTCAAACGATCTTAGTTATTTTGTAATAGACGCAGTACCCAGATCATTAAGAGGGGGGAACAGGGAGAAGAAGTTGCGGCAACTGGAGAGTCAGTATATTTTACAATTAGACACAAAGATGCCAAATGGCCTGAACACTGGAGAAGACTTGTAAAAAAATGTATAAAACTTTGTTATAATTAATTATAATCTTTATTTACAAGTGAGATGTTTAATAATGAGCCTGTTGTCTCTATGAATTTGATACACTAAAAGATGTGTGATCCAGTAACTATACTATAAGTTATGTTACTATCTACTGCTGCTATATGTGAAATGAATTTTAATGCATCTTTTTAGGCCTGACTAATTTTTATCTGGATTTTAGCCTTACTTTTATCGGGTTTTAGCTGGTTTTACTAGTTTTCTGGTTTTACTGCTTTTTATCTGGTGTCTGGGGGGTATTGAGATCTGGTGATTATTGGTCAAGGTAGGAGAGAGGTATTAATGACTACTGTTTAATTTGGAAAAATTAGATGTACTATATTAATATGACTTTAGATCATGGTCTTATAGCAGATGAACACAGCGTTTTTTGCACATTTCTAGACAGCTATGTTATTGCACTTTAGGGTTTCGGCCAATTGGCTTAATGCATTCTGGTGTGATATTAACATATTTTGCATTTGCACTTTACATTGTTGAGATAAAGTTTGAGAACGTCTGTCCAACCAATCCATTCATTTATTTAAATTTAGTAAGTGACTCTAATATGCATAAATAGTTGACTTGGTATTTACTTTTATCACTAATACAGTTGTTATAGCACTTTTTAAAATCTTTGTGGCACTTATTAGGCACTATGCACTTTAGTTTGTCAACAGGCGCAAAATAATATGAATATCATGATGATCGTTTAGGTTAATTTGATACTAACATTTAAATGGGCACTTGCCATTTATTTCGAATATGTATTATCTGTCGCATTTATTGAAATTTGGTAGATAATGTATGCAATGTTTTTTATATTACAGAAAGCGAATACCATTTGGAAAGTTTTAAAGTAATGAGACAATGCTGTTCTTCAAAGTTTTGCCTTTTAACATCAAGAAATTTTAGTCTGTTGTCTAGCTCCACGAGAGATAGGGGAGGAGCTAATTTTAAGTTGCAACTGTATAAAAACACTATTGGGTTTCGACATGTCATGTGATCAAGACCGGGGAAACCCGGTCGAAACGCGTCATGTTGCTGGAGGAAAAATAAAGCACGGCATAACTTTGAACTGCTGAGTGGCACGTACCTGATTTTCCATTTTCTGCAAGAGGACGTTTAGTATCAGGATTGTGTTTTTTTTATATATAGTAGGTAGTTATAGTTAGGACCTTGTTTCTATTCAAAAAGCGTTTTTTCTTTTCCCAATAATTTTGGCGCCGGTTGACGAATCTTCGTAAAGTTTTCAAAACTTTGGTCACGCTCCGGTCAGCTCCTATTCTGAAAGTTTTGGGGTGATTCGCCAAGCGGGAGTCGAGACAAAAGGGGGGTCCCTAAACACGTTTCCTCCATGTTATTTCCCAGAGGAAACTTTAGACACGACTACAGCCCGAACTGCTGAACAGAATTACACCAAATTTGGCAAAAAGGTAGTGCTTGGTTCATAAAGCAACCTTTTTTTTAAATGTTGTAACTCCGTTCAGTAGTTTTCGAGACATTAAAGGAAAAAAATCTTTATATATCTGGGCGGGACCTAACTACACAAGCTAGAGCTTGGCTTTAATTGGCTGCCAACACTTCAATCCAGGAACTGTTGTCAGCCATCTTGGTGCAATGCTTTTTATGTCTCGCCTAGCTACGCAGCGCATGCGCTGCTCACTACACAAACACAACTGCACTGCCCTAAACCCTAAAACACCCCCAGCACGAGCCCCTACACTGCACGAACACCACTGCACTGCCCTAAACCCTGAAACACTACACCAGCACAACTCCCTACACTGCCCGAAAACCACTGCACTGCCTTAAACCCTGAAACACTACCCCCAGCACTACCCCTACACTGCCCGAACACCACTGCACTGCCCTAAACCCTGAAACACCACCCCCGGCTCGACCCCCTACACTGCCTGAACACCACTGCTCTGCCCTAAAACCTGAAATACTACCCTCAGCATGACCCCCTACACTGCCCGAACACCACTGCACTGCCATAAACCCTGAAACACCACCCCCAGCATGACCCCCTACACTGCCTGAACACCACTGCACTGCCCTAAACCCTGAAACACCACCCCAGCATGACCCCCTACACTGCCCGAACACTACTGCACTGCCCTAACCCCTGAAACATCACCTCCAGCAAGACCCCCTACACTGCCAGAACACCACTGCTCTAAACCCTGAAACACCACCCCCAGCAAGACCCCCTACACTGCCCGAACACCACTGCACTGCCCTAAACCCTGAAACACCACCCCCAGCATGACCCCTACACTGCCCGAACACCACTCCTCTGCCCAAAACCCTGAAACACCAGCCCCAGCACAACCCCGACACTGCCCGAACACCACTGCACTGCCCTAAACCCTGAAACAGCAGCCCCAGCATGAACCCCTACACTGCCAGAACACCACTGCACTGCCCTAAACCCTGAAACACCAGCCAGCACGACCCACTACACTGCCCGAACACCACTGCACTGCCATAAACCCTGAAACACCAGCCCCAGCACGACCCCCTACGCTGCCGAACACCACTGCACTGTCCTAAACCCTGAAACACCAGCCTCAGCGCGACCCCCTACACTGCCCGAACACCACTGCACTGCCCTAAACCCTGAAACACCAGCGCCAGCGTGACCCCCTACACTGCCCGAACACCACTGCACTGCCCTAAACCCTGAAACACCAGCCCCAGCACTACCCCTACACTGCCCGAACACCACTGCACTGCCCTAAACCCTGAAACACCACCCCCGGCTCGACCCCCTACACTGCCTGAACACCACTGCTCTGCCCTAAAACCTGAAATACTACCCTCAGCATGACCCCCTACACTGCCCGAACACCACTGCACTGCCATAAACCCTGAAACACCACCCCCAGCATGACCCCCTACACTGCCTGAACACCACTGCACTGCCCTAAACCCTGAAACACCACCCCAGCATGACCCCCTACACTGCCCGAACACTACTGCACTGCCCTAACCCCTGAAACATCACCTCCAGCAAGACCCCCTACACTGCCAGAACACCACTGCTCTAAACCCTGAAACACCACCCCCAGCAAGACCCCCTACACTGCCCGAACACCACTGCACTGCCCTAAACCCTGAAACACCACCCCCAGCATGACCCCTACACTGCCCGAACACCACTCCTCTGCCCAAAACCCTGAAACACCAGCCCCAGCACAACCCCGACACTGCCCGAACACCACTGCACTGCCCTAAACCCTGAAACAGCAGCCCCAGCATGAACCCCTACACTGCCAGAACACCACTGCACTGCCCTAAACCCTGAAACACCAGCCAGCACGACCCACTACACTGCCCGAACACCACTGCACTGCCATAAACCCTGAAACACCAGCCCCAGCACGACCCCCTACGCTGCCGAACACCACTGCACTGTCCTAAACCCTGAAACACCAGCCTCAGCGCGACCCCCTACACTGCCCGAACACCACTGCACTGCCCTAAACCCTGAAACACCAGCGCCAGCGTGACCCCCTACACTGCCCGAACACCACTGCACTGCCCTAAACCCTGAAACACCAGCCCCAGCACAACCCCCTACACTGACCGAACAACACTGTCCTAAACCCTGAAATACCACCCCCAGCAAGACCCCCTACACTGCCCAAACACTACTGCCCTAAACCCTAAAACACCACCCCCAGCTCGACCCCTACACTACCCAAACACCACTGCACTAACCTAAACCCTAAGACACTACCCCAGCAGTACCCCTACACTACCCAAACACCACTGCACTACCCTAAACCCTAAACCACTACTCCCAGCACGACCCCCTACACTACCCAAACACCACTGCACTACCCTAAACTCTAAAACATTACCTCCAGCACGACCCCCTACACTACCCAGACACCACTGCACTACCCTAAACCCTAAAACACTCCCCCCAGCATGACTCCCTACCCAAACACCACTGCACCACCCTAAACCCGAAATCTACCCCCAGCATGACCCCCTACACTACCCAAACACCACTGCACTACCCTAAACCCTAAATCTACCCCCAGCACGACTCCCTATACTACCCAAACACCACTGCACTACCCTAAACCCTAAATCAACCCCAGTACGAGCCCCTACATTACCCAAACATCACTGCACTACCCTAAACCCTAAATCTACCCTCAGCACGACACCCTACACTACCCAAACACTACTACACTACCCTAAACCCTAAAACACTACCCCCAGCATGACCCCCTACACTACACCAACACCACTGCACTACCCTAAACCCTAAAACACTACCCCAGCACGACCCCCTACACTACACAAATACCACTGCACTACCCTAAACCCTAAATCTACTCCAAGCACGACCCCCTACACTACACAAACATCACTGCACTACCCTAAAAATACTACCACCAGCACGACCCCTACACTACACAAACACCACTGCACTACCCTAAACCCTAAAACACTACCCACAGCACGACCCCCTACTCTACCCAAAAACCACTGCACTACCCAAAACCCTAGAAAAGTATCCACCACACCATGCCCAATCCCCCTTATCTCTCACTCCTCGTGGTTCCTCTCTCCTCGTGGTTCCTGCTTCATGTCGTCTCTGAGGGGCGGTGCACGTAAGTGTGAGGAAACGGAACAGTCTCTGTTTCCTTACAATGACGTGGATCGTCTAAATTTTTTTAGAACTCATGGTCATTTACCATACATACCTTTACAACAAAATTTGTTGTAAAGGCATGCGTGGTAAATGACCATGCGTTCTAAAAAAATGCGTAGTAATGACTTTGTGATGTACAATGCATGCGTGGTAATGCATGCATTGTAATGGTATTGCGAAGTAAAAAAGTCTTTGTAACGGCTGTTTACCGATCAAAGCTGGCCCCTGTTCTTCAGTGAGTCATTTCTTTGATAAATTAGGAGGTAGAAATGTGTTTGTTTTACCGAAAAGTGCATTCCCGGGCATTGTATTGTGAAAGTGTCCGCGTGGCCTGGTTTCACTTCCGGTGATAGAGTGGAAGAGTCTGTTTGGATCTAAAGGGGTTCTGCTGTTGGACGGGGCCAGCGTGACACGTCATCATAAAACACAGCTAAGAGAAAGCGTTGTCCCCGAAGTGTGGAGCAGTGCCATGAGAGATCAACGAGTGTGCGTCCCACCGCAGTATGACCGTACCGTGTGACCCATGTGCCGCCTCCAGTGTACGGAAGGCAGAAGCGGCATCCATCGCAGGTCCTCTCAAAGACCATTGTAGCACTAATTCTACGTTTTGGAACTAGGGCATTTTAACCTGGTTGTTCCTGCCAGATACAAAGAGAAGATCCTGTGTTATTCAGTGCCCTCGTTACCTTTTCTGTGGGTAGTGGTGCTTGTCACTTCGCTGCCCCGCCGGTGCACACGACTGGGCTCCCCACCTCGTGTGCCATCTGCAGGGCCTCTGCCTTCGGATCTCTGGTTTCGGTTTCTGGAGTGGCAACATAAACAGTTGCTCCCAAAGGACTAGCCTGAACACTTAGGTGAATATCCCCTGCGCCAGCATTCCGTGGAAATTCTTTCCTAGCTCTCCCACGTCGATGACGATATCATAATAGCACGGCTCCGCTCGCGACACCGTATGACGTCATAGGAGCCATAAGAGGACCTTGTCGGCGTGCTGACGTCAGTTCCACCCATCTTTGGCAGCACTTCAGAAGGGAAAAATAAATACGTGCTCAGTGTCGTGGCCCACTGGAGGGAAATAAATCTTTTTAATATTCAACACAAAGCAGAACCCACTAGAGGGTAATGAATGAACTCTGACTGGAACCACAAGTCCCAGTCTGCAATGAGAAATTACGCAACATGCGAGGCCCACTGGGGGTATTTAAATGAGCAGGCTATCATCGGAGCAATCTGCTGAATGCTGAAAAGAATCCATGACTAAGAGGCAGGAAGCCTCGAAACGCGTCGGATGGGATGAAAACTTTTAACATGAACACTGCAACTCGTTTTCCTTGTTAATTAACCGGAAGGTTCTTCTGAAGTCGAGTGCACTCTCATTGCTCTGGGCAATTTGGTGAAAATGTTTACACGGCAGCCCAGCCGTGGAGAGTTGCACCATTTCCCAAAATCGAATGGAAAGGCTGCAAACAGGAACTATGCCTGGCATCTTTGGCAGCACTTCAGAAGGGAAAAATAAATACGTGCTCAGTGTCGTGGCCCACTGGAGGGAAATAAATCTTTTTAATATTCAACACAAAGCAGAACCCACTAGAGGGTAATGAATGAACTCTGACTGGAACCACAAGTCCCAGCCTGCAATGAGAAATTACGCAACATGCGAGGCCCCCTGGGGGTATTTAAATCAGCAGGCTATCATCGGAGCAATCTGCTGAATGCTGAAAAGAATCCATGACTAAGAGGCATGAAGCCTCGAAACGCGTCGGATGGGATGAAAACTTTTAACATGAACACTGCAGCTCGTTTACCTTGTTAATTAACCGGAAGGTTCTTCTGAAGTCGAGTGCACTCTCATTGCTCCGGGCAATTTGGTGAAAATGTTTACACGGCAGCCCAGCCGTGGAGAGTTGCACCATTTCCCAAAATCAAATGGAAAGGCTGCGAACAGGAACTATGCCTGGCATCTTTGGCAGCACTTCAGAAGGGAAAAATAAATACGTGCTCAGTGTCGTGGCCCACTGGAGGGAAATAAATCTTTTTAATATTCAACACAAAGCAGAACCCTCTAGATGGTAATGAATGAACTCTGACTGGAACCACAAGTCCCAGCCTGCAATGAGAAATGACGCAACATGCGAGGCCCACTGGGGGTATTTAAATGAGCAGGCTATCATCGGAGCAATCTGCTGAATGCTGAAAAGAATCCATGACTAATAGGCATGAAGCCTCGAAACGCGTCGGATGGGATGAAAACTTTTAACATGAACACTGCAGCTCGTTTTCCTTGTTAATTAACCGGAAGGTTCTTCTGAAGTCGAGTGCACTCTCATTGCTCCGGGCAATTTGGTGAAAAAAAAAATATATATATATATATATATATATATATATATATATATATATATGCAGTGTTAAAACTCCCACAACCTCCAAACGGCGAAGAAGGAGAGACGGACCACAGGAATCTTCAGGCAAGATATTTATTCGACCATTTCTCTCAGCATAACATGATGCGTTTCGGGCTCGAGAGCCCTTGTTCACATGCGAAGACAAATTGCACTGAGTGTTTTTTATGCGCTGCAAGGTGTCCACCCACTTCCTGATCACATGGTACTAGACCAAGAAAACAGACTTAGTGTGATACAATGGAAAACATCAACATCACATTCACTGAAAAAACCATAGGTTTCAGGGGTGTTATAGTTAGCTGGACTTTTCACTCGTACAAAACCATTGAAATTCCCCTGTTATTAGGGTCATTGCACTTCTCAACGTCGCGCAGGTTGATTCCAGATTTCTGGGTCTTGTCCTGCTCGACGCCGAGAAGGCATTTGACCGTGTGTCTTGGGGTTTTTTATGGGAGGTCATGGTACGTTTAGGGTTCAACCCAGGCTTTCTTCGGGCCCTTCAGATCTTTTATCGGTCCCCTACGGCAAAGATATGTGCTATGGGCCTTAAATCAGAGGAGGTTCAGATTAGTAGAGGGACCCGTCAAGGTTGCCCCTGTTCCCCAATTCTTTTTGCTTTTTACATTAATTCTTTCATTAAAATGCTTGATCATAATTTACAAATCCCTCCCTTTATAGTTCAAGGTACGCAGTATAGCGTTCTCGCTTACGCGGATGATATAGCTGTCATCACGTCTAATTTAAATATTACTTTACCCGCTATAGAACAACTACTGGAATGTTTTGGCAGATACTCCGGGGAATAAGCTTAATAAAGCTAAGACACAATGTCTGTGTACGGATCAAACGATAGTTTCTGACACTAGGATTGCGGAAGAAGTGGTTTACTTGGGTATTAAGATCAGACCTAATTTGGATGATTTGGTTAGTGTTAATTGGATGGACATCTTGGATAAAACCAAACATGCACTGGATTCATGGCAGTGTCTTCACCTTACTCTTGTTGGTAGAGCAAATTTATTAAAAAGGATTATATTACCGAGAGTACTCTACTTCTTTCGTGCTGTTCCCCTTCTGATTCCTAGATGCCAGATTCGCCAGTTACAATCGGTCTGTGAAAAATATCTTTGGGCTCCAGGAAAAATCCGTAGAGCTTCACGTTTTATGATGCTTCCGCCTGTTCGCGGTGGATGGGGAGTTCCGGATTTTGCTCTTTATCAGATTTCTTGTTTACTTTTAAGGATGCGTATTCTCCTGACTGGTGAGGAAATGCCTAACGCGGCAGAAGCACCCTCGATCTATCAAATTACGCTTGGCTCGATTGCAAAAAAAATTCTGATTTCTAATATTGATGGCAGCTACTACAAGCGCACTCGGTTTAAAATTATCATGTCTGCTTTCAATGTCTGGCAATCTGTTAGGAAAATTTGCAATATACCCAAACACACAATATATACTCCGCTTAGGGCACTATATCTTTTACCCTCTATTTTTGGTGATTCAGTTATACGATGTTGGCATTCTAAAGGTATTACATGTCTGGGTGATTTTGTTTCCGCGGAGGGTGTTTTTCTTACTTTTGATGCATTAAGACAGAAATTCGATTTATCTAATAACCAATTTTTTTTTATTCTTACAGATCCGCGATTTTCTTCATAAACGTACTACGTCGCTGTTATCAATTCGCATTATTGATGCTATTAGATCTCAATCACGTATCGGAACTATTTACAAGGAGCTTATAGAACATCGTATAGATGATATTGATAAAACAAATGAGTAGTGGTCATGCCGGCTCTTATCTTCATCCATTAGCATTCAAGAATCTATTAAGATGGCCCATATGGTTCTTTATTCTGCGTCACTAAAAGCCCAACTTTATAAAACTATTTTTAATTTATATCGTACTCCGGCAGTGATGATGAAATGGGGTAGCTCTTCTCAATACTCTAATTCAGGTGAATGTTTCCGTTGCAGAGCTTGTAATGCTGATATAGTACATGTGTTTTACACTTGTCCTTCTTTAACACTTTTTTTAAATCAAATCTCAAGCTTTCTGTATCATGTTCTTGGTAAACCTGTTTCACTGTCATCGAACTTAATTTTATTGGGTATTGGGGAGGAAACTACCCAAGGGCATCCTCTCTTTAAGTTCCGTTTTTTTCTTTTTATTATAGCAGCTGTGATACGTTTGTCAATAGCCACAGCGCGGCTGCAGCCACAGGCGCCGAGTTTTGATATATGGCGTACTAAATTATTTAATCTGTATAATCTTGAAATTAGTATGTATCTGTTGGAAAAACCACGCAAGAGGCGATTTGGTCTCACTATCTGGCGTCCGTTAAAAGATTATTTTGATAAGTAAATAACTATGTTTAGCCCTGTTATACATGATAAGCATATGATTAATTATTATGGTTTAATCCTTTTTTTATTTTTCTTGTCTTCTGTATTATATTCATTCTGTTGGTCAATTGTAACTGAATGTTTGTTGTGGAACATTAATAAAAAAAAAAAGAAATTCCCCTGTTATAGTTAGTTCAGCTAACTATAACTCGCGCGCCCGCAATGCACTGCTGATGACGTCACATATTACATCACACATGACATGGTCAGTGACATCACTCATGACATCACTGATGACATCTCAAATGACATCACTGATGACATCACTGATGACATCATCCAGTGAATGTGTGTTTTCCTGAACATTTCATATGTTTATATATGTATATCTCAAGGTCGATCGAAGAATAAATGGGTATATAAGTGTCTAAATGGATGATTTGTTTTTGAAAAATTGATTGTATAACTGACTGATTAAGTGTATCTTAGTGAATACATGGCTTAGTGAGTAATGTTTAAATATGTAAATATCTGTATCAGTCTCTCACTTTGTGAATAAGTGGCTGCATGGGTTGGTGAGTAGCTACATGAGTGTCTATATAGGTTATTAGTTGGTTTTTTGAGTATCAGCATGAGTGTCTGAGTGTCTGTATGGTTCGGTGGGGGGTATTATGTAGTGCATATGTGCATGAATGAATGACTTACTGTTTGTATGTGTGGCCATCTTGGGAGATATATTTGTTATGAAGTTTCCTAATTTCCTCATTTACTGCAGTCTCCTCAGTAGGAAATACTTTCAGTTTTTTACTTTGGTTCCATCAAGAAGGCATTCCGATGTGTCACACATTTGCCATAAATTCGGAATGTTAGCACTCTAGTTGCTCATCAGATCACTGTAGTAAAGCTACTTCTCACAGGGAAGTCTGCTGCTGGTATTCAAAGTGCATGTTTCAGTCTGCATGTCAGAATGTGTTTATGAAATAGAAGAGGATTTAAGAAGTCACTCAAAATGTGCCCTAATTTTTCTTTCTTCAGCACTAATCATAATTTCTATGGCAAAATGAACCCCCTCATTGTGTTCCTTTTTAAATTAAATGTTTTAAGTGTTACCAGTTTATTCCAATCAAGATGGCTTCAGGTGTGCCATACTTTTGTCATAAGTAAGACAGTAAGCGCTCTAGTTGTTCTTAAGAACACTCTGGGACATTCTGTCATTAGGCTATAATTGGGCTACATCTGGGTGATATTTGGGCTACATTTGGGCTCTTTTGTCTCTGGTGGCCATCTTGGAAGATTTATTTGTTATGAAGTTTCCTAATTTCCTCATTTACTGGTCTCCTCAGTAGGAAATACTTTCAGTTTTTTACTTTGGTTCCATCAAGAAGACATTCAGATGTGTCACACATTTGCCATAAATTCAGAATGTTAGCACTCTAGTTGCTCATTAGATCACTGTAGTAAAGCTACTGCTCACCAGGGAAGTCTGCTGCTGGTATTGAAAGTGCATGTTTCAGTCTGCATGTCAGAATTTTCTAATGAAATAGAAAAGGATTTGAGAAGTCACTCAAAATGTGCCCTAATTTTTCTTTCTGCAGCACTAATCATACTTTCTATGGCAAAATGAACCCCCTCATTTTGTTCCTTTTTAAATTAAATGTTTTAAGAGTTACCACTTTATTCCAATCAAGATGGCTTCAGGTGTGCAATACGTTTGTCATAAGTAGGACTGTTAGCGCTCTAGTTGTTCTTGAACACTCAGGGAAGCTGCAGTAGAACACAAAGGAATCAACTGACAGTCTCTGCCCTTGTTGGATGTACATGTTTTACTGAGAATGTCAGACTTCATTCTCACATGACTGAGAAAGATAATGTGAATTTACAGAAAATATGCTCTCAGTTTAGCTTATAGATCACCTTCCAAATCTCTGTGGGAAAAGCATGAGAAAATAGTTTTCTCTCAAACATGATTCATGATATCACAGCAGAAGGCTTTTTCACATGGTAAAATCACCTTAGAACACACCACAATTCCTAAAATGAGTATGGTACCATCAACAAATGATTTATAATGCAAATAAAGTCTTAAAACCTTCTATTAACTGCAATGCTTTTTAATGAGGTGCTATCATGTATATTGGTCCCAAGATGGCTGCCAACACTTATTGGATGAAGTACTGACAGCTAATCAGATCTCACGATGAGATGTGTGGTTAGGCTCCGCCCAGATATATCTATCTTTTTAACTCTAATTTTCTCAGGAACTACTGAACGGGTTTACACCATTTAAGCAAAAGGCACGAGCCTGAACCGAGGACTACCTCTTTGCCAAATTTGGTGTAGTTCCGTTCAGCAGTTCGGGCTGTAGCTGCATCAACAGATCCTATGGGAAAATACATGGGGAAAACGCGTTTTGTGACCCCCATTTTTCTCGGCCCCCGCTTGACGAATCACCATGAAATTTTCAGGATAGGAGCAGACTGGAGCTGGCTAAAAGTTTGGAAAATTTCGCGAAGATTTGTCAATCAGTGCCAACGTTATTTTAAATAGAATGTTGTGGATTTCCTATGGAAAATAGGTCCTAACTCTAACTACCTACTGGTGACTGCCAGTAGGTAATATATATATATATATTCCCCCGTTATAGTTAGTGCAGGCAACTATAACTCACGCGACCGCAATCCTCTGCTGATGCTAATACTGTATTTAGACACTTATTTGCCCATGTCTTCTTCCATACATTTTTAGCTATACATATATTACAAATATTTTTTTTTCATAAAGACACATATGTCATCAGCAGAAGATTGCGGTCGCGTGAGTTATAGTTGCCTGCACTAACTATAACGGGGGAATTTCATTGGTTTTTTATCAGTAAAATTTCCGCTAACTATAACATGTGTGAAACCTATGGTTTTTTCAGTGAATTTGCAAGGTTTTTTAAATGCTAATTCCTAACTATAACGTGTGTGAAACCTATGGTTTTTTCAGTGAATTTGTACAGTTTTTTAAATGCTAAGTTACTTTACGCCATTCGTGGCGTGCGCGCCCACTTAACGCAGTTCGTTCCGTGCGCGCACGGTGCGCTTTGCGCACCATGCGCGCACAGTAAGCACGCGGTGCGCTTCGCGCACCGCGCGCCCACTTTACGCAGTTAGTGCCGTGCACGCACGGTGGGCACGCGGTGCGCTACGCGCACCGCGTGCCCACGTTACGCTAGATGGGCCATGTACGCACGATGCGCTTCGCGCACCGTGCGCACATGGAGGACATATGATGCACTTCGTTTTGAAAGGTAATATTTTAATTTTTCGTAATTTTTATAAGCCATGCACGATTGGAATGTCAGCACTGCGGGAGCGCTGCGGCGCAAATTCTGCCGCAGTGCTCACATTCCGATCGCGGAGGTTAAAAACTTTCATGCCAAACAGTAACAGCATCTTTTTGGTAGAAACAGGTGGACAACGGGGAGGCGGGTGGGACAGTGAGGAATCCACATGCAGATACTGTATCCACCAGAAAAAGCATTACTGAAGGTAAGTAACTTGCTCTTCTGATGGATACTTCTGCCTGTTGAATAGAATCCTCAAGCCGTACCTCACCCGGAGGAGGGTGTCCACCTGACTTGACCAAAAAATCTTGCAAAACAGATCGAGCAAAATGGCCATACATCCTAACCTCCGAATACACTAATAATCAAATAATTTTTTGTCAAAATTACATTGAAAATAATACTTTAAAAATACTTTTAATAATACATTTAGACAAACACTTAAAGGAAAACTTTTATTTATAATTAATTTAAAGATATTTTATACTTTACAAATTACGCCGAAGTCGCGACCCCAGTGTGACTTTTCAAAATGGCTACCGGAATGCGCGCAGCCATCGTGTAGGGTGCGCGAAAGGCTGTACGACTTCTGTATAATATTTTTTCTTAAAAAGAATGAACATCACTTTCCTAACTAAAAATCATTCACAATTTTTTTAAATATATATATGTGTATATATATATATATATATATATATATATATATATCAAATAATAAAAACATAGGATTGAGGTACATTGGACTTACAAATTTTCATTTAAAAAACCTTTGAAATTCACTGGAAAAACCATAGGTTTCAAGCACGTTATAGTTAGAAATTAGCATTTTAAAAGCCATAGAAATTCACTCAAAAAACCATAGGCTTCAGGAACGTTATAGTTAGTAGGACAATTCACTCGTACAAAACCATAGAAATTCCGGCGTTATAGTTAGTTTAGCCAACTATAACTCGCGCCCCCGCAATGCACTGCTGATGACATCACATATTATATCATTCATGACATGGTCAGTGACATCACTGATGACATCACTGATATCATCTCAAATGACATCACTGATGACATCATCCATGTGAAAATCTGATGCACCTCCTCACACCTGAATATAACCTTTGGTACACCCACTCTAAAATACAGACTACCATTTTCGAAAAAATAGACACATCAATACCAGTTACTAAATACGTACTGACTGATTCCTAGGTCTACACACACATCCACTCATTCACCCACACAGTCACTCATACATGCAGTCACTCATCAATACAACACTATACAGCTTGGCAGATATATAAAACAAAATTAAACTTTACAGAAATACACAGTCACTGGATGATGTCAACAGTGATGTCATCAGTGATGTCATTTGAGATGTCATCAGTGATGTCATCAGCAGTGCATTGCGGGGGGGGCGCGAGTTATAGTTAGCTGAACTAACTATAATTTCTATCGTCTTGTACGAGTGAAATGTCCAACTAACTATAACGTTCCTGAAACCTATGTTTTTTTCAGTGAAAGAAATGAAATATATATATATATATATATATATATATATATATATATATATATATATATATACACACATACATACATACATACATATAGGATTACACACAAGAGCTTAAACAATGGATGAACATTGGCCTGCTTTTCCATGATGAATATTTGTGTTTGAGAAATGACACTCCCAAAACACCTGATTTCTATTTTATTCCGAAGTTGCATAAGAATGCTAGTTGCCCCCCTTGGACGCCTGATCATTTCCACAATTGGCAGCATGATGGAGAACACATCCAAGTATATAGGTTTCTTTTTGCAACATTATGTGAAAAACTAACCATCATATATAAGAGACAGTGGTGATTTCCTGAAGATGATTATGACACACCCATTTAACATGACTATGTACCAATGGCGCTGTACATAGCCTCTCTTAATACAAGCATTGCCCACAAGGATGGCTTGAGAGCCATGCAACATTTTTTACAAGACAGACCAGTAGGCTTTTACAGTCATACCCAACTGTTAATAACCATGGCAAAGAGGTTACTTGAAAGTAACTTTTTTCTATTTGGGGAAGAGCTGTCCCACCAACAGTGTTGGACTGAGATGGGCACCTTTTTAGCCTCCTGCTATGCGTGTTTACATGTAGGTTGGTGGGAGGAATAGGTGCTCCACAGAGAACATGCACAAATCTGAAATGAGCACATAGTGATCTGGGCAAGGTATATAGATGATGTTTTTGTAGTTTGAAAGGGCACAACTAATTCAGCAGAACACTTTGTGAAGCTACTAAACAACAATGAACTGAATCTAAAGTTGACGTATGACATTAGTAACACCAGTGTAAAATTTCTAGATATAAAAGTGTATGTTCAGGAAGGTAAGCTGGAAACAAGGCTCCAGAGAAAAGAGACAGCCAGGAATACAACTCTCCATGCTTCCAGCTTCCCCACTAACCCTATTAAACTGAGCATTCCCTATGGAGAAATGCTACGTGCAAAAAGAAATTGTAGTACTGAGGCCGAACTAAAAAAATGCCAGGATGAAAAGACTTATAGATTTTTAGAGAGGGGGGACAACAAACTTGTCATTGAGAAAGCCCGCCTAGCGGCTAACGAAAAGAAAAGAGAGGCAATGTTATTCTCCTAAAGGAAATCAAATGGGAGAAAAAAGGCGAAGCACCATTGAGGTTTTTAACTACTTATAACACACAAGATAAAAAAACTCAGGGACTTGCTGAACAAAAACTGGCACATAGTGAGATTGGACCCAGTCATATGGAAGACACTACTGAGACGCCCTCCCCCCAATAATGTTTGGAGAGCCCCATCTTTAAGAGACGCAATTGTGAAGAGTAGTTCTGAGATGGGCCGTGATCAAAGTTGGCTAAGACCACCCGGTGGTTTCAAGAAATGCATTTGCTGCAGAGCATGCAGTATAGGTCAAAACACCATAGCTTACCGCACCCAGTTTAGAGGAAGGGAAGTGATGATTAAGGGAGCATTTAAGTGCAAGACGGAATTTGCAGTTCATGTGCTAACGTGCACCTGCAGTTTAAGATATGTGGGTAGCACCACATTGCAGGTTCATGAGCGAATTCTGCTGCACATGAGGGCAATAGCGAATGGGGACAGGTCTTACCCAGTAGCACGGCACTGCGAGCTGGTCCATCAGAGGAATCCAACACAAATTAATTATTTTGTAATTGATGCAGTACCAGCAAACAGGAGGGTGGTGACCATATGAGAGCACTACATGAGCTGAAAACAAGGTATATAATAATGCTTGACAGCAAGACACCCAATGGGTTAAATCATGATGAAGAGCTAAATTCTTGTTTGTAAACATCATAGGAATGATTATAATCTTTAGATTAGAAGTTCCTTGGCCCGATAAGTGACATTAGATTAGCAGTAGGACTGAAAATTAAGTAAATCCTTTAGGCTGTTCCTTTCTTAGATTATTTGTACTACCCCACCCAGCTTATTTGAAAGTGGCAATGTGATAACACAAATTCAAGATTTGGGAAATTTTAGGAACCTGGCACTTGCTGAATGAAGCTATTGGCACCAAGCATTTTTTCAAACATGTATAGATATGCACACAGCATAAGTATTAGTATATTGTCATTGAGAATGGAATTGAAATTATCAAAATGTAGGGCACTAGCCCAGTATTGCACTTGAGCACTATTTTTGTATATATTCTGTGTTCATATGATTTTTGAACTGCGTACATATATATGTCTTTGTGTGCTTGGAAATGAATTTAATGAAATGACCCACTAGCCCGGGATTATGTAATGAAGTGTGCATCTCAAATTCCATATTGATTAATTTGAAATGTATCACCGTTGCCACAAGTCAACTTTAGAAATATTGAGCTAAAGAAAAAGAAAAGCTTCATGATAGATGTAACAATGAATTAAAATTGTTTAAAAGACAGGGGTTACACGGGGTGAGTCTTTTCTTTATGTTTTACGGACTGCCTGTTGTAAAATGAAGGAAACATCATGTACTTGTCACGTGACCAAGGTCGTTGCAGTGGCTGAAAGGCGTTACGGCTGACGAAGTAAATGGAAATCGTCTCCGTTTGTTCTCATTTATCACAAACGAAAAGTATACATATAAATATATATATATATTATATATATATATATATATATATATATATATATTTATATTTATATTATCTACTGGCGGTAGTTATAGTTAGGACCGTGTTTCCATAGGAAATCTGAAAATTCTATTTTGAATAACTTTGGCGCCGGTTGACAAATCCTCGCGAAATTTTCAAAACTAATGGGGCGCTCCGCTCAGCTCATACCCTGAAAGTCTCGGGGTGATTCGTCAAGCGGGGCCGAGAAAAAAGGGGGGTCCCAAAACGCATTTTCCCCATGCATTTTTCCATAGGACCTTTAGTCGAAGGTACAGCCCGAACGGCTGAACAGAATTACTTGAAATTTGGCAGAGAGGTAGTCCTCAGGTCAGGGAAGTGCCTTTTGCAGGTCTGGTGTCAATCTGTTCAGTAGCTCCTGAGAAAATAGCATTTAAAAGCATATACATATCTATAGCCGCGCACCTTGCGCGCACCGTGCGAGCACCCTAACGTGGGCGAGCGTCATTCTGATTGGTGGTTGCATGTTAGTCAACGTTCGAATCGGTCGAAATCAGGAAGTGTCGGCTGCCATTTTGTTTGTTTTCAGTGCGAGAGTGAAAAAGGAAGGTGGCGAACGTGAAAAGGGGGCAGGGTAGAGAGTTCCTGACCCCCTAGCCTTTGTCAGGGGGTCCCTGAAGGACCCCGAAGGCAGAAAATTTAAAACAAAAAACAAAAAAATTTAATTGCGGGGGTGCGCGCTCCGTGCGCGCACGATGAAAAACCAAAACAAAAGCATTTAAAAAAAAAAGTACAAATTCACTGAAAAAAAGATACGTTTCACACACGTTATAGTTAGGAATTAGCATTTAAAAAACCTTGCAAATTCACTTAAAAAACCATAGGTTTCACACATGTAATAGTTAGGTGGATATTTCACTCGTAAAAAACCAATGAAATTCCCCCGTTATAGTTAGTTCAGATAACTATAACTCGCGCGACCGCCACTCTATCACAAGGATGATGTCATCAGTGATGTCATGAGTGATGCCACTGACCATGCCATGAGTGATGTAATATGTGAAGTCATGAGCAGGATTGCGGGCGCGCGAGTTATCGTTATCTGAACTAACTATAACGGGGGAATTTCATTGTTTTTTTACGAGTGAAATATCCACCTAACTATAACATGTGTGAAACCTATGGTTTTTTAAGTGAATATATATATATACACACACATAAATATTAAGTAAGTATTATATTAATTTAAAATGTACTAATTAACATTTTTATTTAAACCTAAATTAAACTTTTACAAAAATAAATTCTAATTAATTCTATACATACTTTGAATGCTTTCTAAATAAAAATAAGAACTGTACTGTAGGTGTGTTTTTTTTAAAACCGATTTAAAACAATAATTTTTATATGCAAATTAATTATATTTCAATAGATTACATATTAAATATATGTTTACATTAATCTGCTGTAACTTTTCTATTTGTTCTAGGTTTAAAATAATTATTTAAAAATATTTTTCATAAATATTTTAAAGTTAAACATTTTAGATATATTTTTATAAAGTTTAATAAATGTAATTTTTTTCCCCGATACTTTACCATAGAGAGATCTCCGTCGCAATGGAGGAGATCACTGCCTAGTTGTGCGAAGCTACTAGTAGTTACTTTATATGTGTAAATGTTGTCTTAATTGTCTCTAGCCTCTGATTTTAGGAGGTGGAAACATGTAAGTCCACACCTAGGCAAAACTTTACACCTGGAAATATTCAGTAAATAAAATAGTGTAAAGTTACTACTAAGTACAAGAGTAAATTTACACATCAGTAAATCTACACATGTAAATTTATCTTTTAGAATAGACCCCTTAATTCAGAGGCATTGCCAGTTTCTAAGAGACGTGAAGAAAGAAACCTTAAAATAAGATCTTAATAATATCAGTAATGACTGTTGTTGGTAGGTTTCTCTGGTCAGACCTATAACCAAACATGATAGCTACCAACATCACAAAAAGGACTTTTGAATGGCACTTTAAAGACCATATTCCGATTGTGGCTTGGAGCCTTTCCTCTCTTGGGGGATAAGCTCACCACACATGTGGGGTCCCATTTTTATAAGAAGTGGGTAAATGAAGGATGATAAAACATTTCTTATTGTGTTATTTTTGAAAGTCAATTTCCACTAAAAATACTTTTTTTTAAGTTCTCTCACATTGTGAGCCACAGCTCGGTTTTTGACTCTAGGTATTTTAGGTTTTTGGAAAAACTACAAACCCTATATCTCTCTGTGATGGGAAGAGTCTGGTGGACATAACAATGGATCACTTTTGTGATATACCTTCACCTAAAGTAGAATCAGAGATAAAAAACATATCTCCTATTTCTCTTTTTCCTATATACATTCACTATGACCGTTGTTGAGTTAGAAATGTTGTATTTCAGAAATGTATACCTTTCTGGGTTTACCCATGTTTTTCACACGTTTCCCTCACAAATTACAAGTTTGTATACATCGCACAATTGACTGCCCAAACTGCAAGAAAGGAGGTAAACTATTTTATGTTTTCTACCCTGATTCAGAATTTTGGGAAAAGGTTGATATTAGCACAGAAACCCCTTTCTTGAAGCATAAAAAATGCATACACTTTCCCCCTATATTTTGAATATTATATCAGGTCCCTCTAGGGTAAATCACAGAACCTGGGAGCTCATTAGTCCGCCCGCCATTACAACGGTGAAGAAACCTACCGCCAGACATACGGCGGTCCCACCAGCCCAATTAGGATGCGCCCGCCATACTGGTGGGCGCCTCCTGGCGGGCGCATCCTGGCCTTTTACCACATGCGGTGCCTGCCACTTGGTGCAGGGAACTGCAGGGGGTACCATTGGTACCCCTCAGTGCATTCCCCCATCTCCACCATGGGGGCCCGCAACGGGCGCCCAAAGCCAATCCCCGCCAGCCTTTTCATGGCGGTATTGCCGCTATGGAAAGGCCAATCAATCACCCTCATCCTAATGTGGCGGGCGGTGCTAGGAACCACCACCATATTAGTGGCCCAACTCCACCAAGCCAGCAATCGTAATGATTGCAGACGGCTGAAAAGCGGCAGACGGACTTTGCGTCCCCGGCGATACTCACCGCCATCATAATATGGCAGGGGGTATTGGTCATTTTGACGGCATAACGATAGCCACCGCTGGCCCGGCGGTGGCGATCATTACACCATCGTAATGAGCCCCCTGGATTCTTTTATAACTCCCCCAATCCCAGATAAAAACAAGAATTTGACCAGGACATCATTTGTATAATGAAAATTATGAAGACTTGAAAGTGAAGTTACCCAGTAGTTGAAAAGTGTCACAGCACTGGAGGAGATGGGCCTCAGGGTTTAAGGATTTAAATTGTGTGTGGTCAGTCAAAGACACGCTTTTGTGTACTAAGCTACCTCACTGACTGAAAGTCAGAATATAGCCTGATGTTGAAAATTGTGTCCTAAGTATATTCTACAAAAATATTGTCCAATTTGAGCTAATAATACAACATCTAAACATAATAGAGCAATATCTTTGCAACAATATTTTGGACATGATAGACATTTCAGTAAACAATCTTCTAGCATACAACCTTTCTTTTGTTATCTTATCTATACTATTAGACATATGCATAAAGCCTGAATATAGATACAAAAGGCCATGGAACACCATACTTATCAACTGGATATTTAGATAACATGCGAGGATCCTGACAAACAAGCATGCATACAATGTGAACTGTAGACAATAGGTGCATAAAAATAAAGAGGGGACTGGAAATACAGCCCCCCCAGTGAAATGAAATGGAGTTGTGGAATGACACAATTAGCTGTAAGCAAAATTGTCAAGAGATGGGTGGTAGAACTTTCATGTAACCTACCAGAAAAAAAGCAAATCTGATTTAGATGCGTAAATTGTTTTAGAGTCTTGCTTCATGAGCATAGAAAGTTTTTTAATATCAGTGATCTTGGTAAGTCTTTTTACTTTGAAGATTGGACAAACAGATGCTCCTTGTAATACCGGCACTATTAGAAATGATGAGCCTAATTCATAAATATTTTTCTGGCAGTAATTGTGGCTTATGCTTGTCTCAGGTGAGAATGAAGCATAAGTTCTTAGGACTGATTTACGCATCATTTCCTTTGCAAAACCAGTGTTTTAATACACTAGCCTTAGATGTGGCATAATCATAAATTTCCTGAAGATATGAGTGTTCCCCATTAAACAATGAGAATCAGAGACATACTGTAAAGATCACATGAGATGCTGCAATGAGCTTAAAAGTTACAAAGTTAACCTGTGAGCTTTCAGGCATTTGATCTTGTCTAATTCCATATGATTAGCTGAGATGAATTGGACTTTAGCATGAGCACTATACACTGTCAAGAGGGCAGGTGAAATTCTATGACATGCTAAGAAGTACACATTCTGAGAGTGAGAGCTGGTAGTGTGGCTGTCCCCTTGTTCGTGATGATATATTAGTAAGTTGGATGTGTTCTGGATAAAACAAATGAATGTACCAAGTTCTACACTGACAATCTCTTTGTACTGGATTTTGTTTGGTTGAATATGTGCTTTAATGGCAATGTCTAGGCTCATAACATCGACTTGTCAAATGTTAGTTTCCTCAAAAGTATTTGTTCGCTTCTTTGCCCAACAGCGAAAATCCCAAAATGCTATATCTAATTGCTATTTCCCTCTTCCTCTTTACTTCTCCATTTTCCCCTCAATTCCTGTCCCCTTTACCTCAGTAATATATATTAGATAATCTAGTGGCAATCTAAAGCCCCATGTTTGCCTACGATTTCCTTAATCCATTCCTGTTTTCTCAACCTCTTTCCTTCCTGCCAAAGCTATTTTTCTTTTCCTTTTGGAGTGGCCCACTTGTTGTCTCCACTCCTCTCTCCATTCATCCAGGTTCTTCTCCCCTGCCCATTCACCCTTATTGCTTTCCCCCTTTTGCTGCTTCTATCTTATGACAAAACATAAATGACGAAGCCCCCGAAGTTTTATTTATTACCGAAACTTGGTTCAATAGCAGCTCAGAGCTGGATATTGTCCAAACTTTGCCCCCAGGCTATTCGATTCGGAGAATGGATAGAGGGATAGGTAAGGGCGGGGGGATTGCCATCATCTATAAAGATCACCTGACCTGCCGCCTGATAGGCAGTCCGCTGTCAGACTGCGAGAACACCCACTTCGTGATTAAATTCACACCCACCCTCACATTTTCTGGTATCCTTATCTATCGCCCACCTGGAGCAACAGGTCAATTTGGCAAATCTCTGTTAGAAACAGCAGGCAATCTTGCTAGTCTCGCTGCTAATTTCACCTTTCTTGGGAATTTCAATCTTCATTTTAATGACCCCGCAGCCTCAATAGCCACAGAACTGGCCAAGACCTTTCGACCTACCAACTGACTCAGAAGGTCTCACTAGCAACCCATGAAAAAGGACATCTCCTTAACCCTATCTTTTCTAATTTGGAAAATATGGAAGGGAAAGAACCCATCCCCCTCCCATGGTCAGATCATTTTTTAATCTCCCTTCTCCGGACACAACCTAACATGATGCCATACGCCACACCTCCACGTTCCCAAATCCGACCGTGGTCCAAACTCCCTCTAGAGAGGTGGATAGCGGAGCTGGAAAGGACTCTACCAAGCCCCATCATTGACCCCACAATAGCTAATAAAAATTTCTGCAATTGGATTGAGGGCTCACTCAATCTGGTGCTCCCGAAAGGTTTAACTCAGAAGAAAACGGGCCCAAACAGAGCCGAGTGGTACACCCCCAAACTATGCACTTTACGGCAACTGTGCAAAAAAGCAGAAAGAAGGTGGAGGAAAGACTTCTCACTTGGAAAAAAATGGAATATAGGACAGCCATACGTCGATACAAAGCAGAAATAAAAACTGCTCAGGCCTCCTACTATGAGGGAAAGATCGTAGTGGTCGGCAACTCCCCCAGAGAAATTTTCCACATTGCCACAAAGCTAATGAAAGCCCCCGGTGCGGCGGCCCCACCGGACACCTCAAGCCACCACTGCACTGAACTGGCCAATTTTTTCTCTACTAAAATCCAGAACATTCTCAAACACCTTCCTCAAGAAGACATGAATATCCCAATTGTACACACGAATGATGGTAGACAGCCAGAAAAACAGGAGCTGATGACCTTCCCTTTACTAACGCTGGAACTTTTCCTTACCATATTGTCATCTGTAAAAAGCGGATCCCCATTAGATCCTGCACTACCCAACACCCTGTCACTGGTCGGACCAACCATCGCCCCCACGTCCACCTGTCTGATCAATGCTTCATTTAATTTTAATACGGGCGTGGTACCTCCTGAATGGAAAAGGGCAATGGTGCTCTCACTGTTAAAAAAGTCTAACCTAGACCCAACTGATCTAGGTAACTACCGCCCCATCTCGCTCCTGCCTGGAATCAGCAAGTTAGCGAAGAAACATGCCAATCGCATTCTATCCGCTTTTTTTTAAACCAATGGTGCTCTCCACCCCTCCCAAACGGGCTTCCGCCCCTGTCAAGGAACAAAAACCGCCATATTATCAGTGGTGGAAGAAACGAGAAAAATACTGGACGCTGGAGGAGCAGCAGCAATAATCCTCCTCGACCTGAGTGAAGCTTTTGACACGGTTAACCACCGTGTCCTCATTCACCGCCTCAGGAGAGCTGGAGTGACAGGAACAGCCTTATCATGGCTGCAGTCCTTCTTAGAGGGGAGATCTTTTCAGGTCTTCGAGGGCAATACCAATTCACGGCCCATGCCCTTAAAGTGCGGTGTCCCACAGGGCTCCTCACTAAGTCCTACCCTATTTAATGCTTACATGGCCCCGTTGGGAGGAGTGGTGTCCCCCTTTGGGATCCACATGGTGACATATGCCGATGACACACAGCTGGTTGTATCTCTGAGCCATCCTAGCCAACAGGCCATTGGCCTCCTCCCTTGCCTGGAGGATGTCGCAAAATGGATGAGTCTCTCCCACTTGAAACTCAACAGTGAGAGGACAGAGCTCATGATCATGGGCAATTCACCAAGTTCCTTTCCAAAAACCCTGTGGCCTTCTTCTATGGGCTCAGTGCCAACCCCCAAAACAGAGATCAAAAGACTTGGAATCTGGCTTGACCAGAACCTCACCTTCAAATCACAGGCGTGGAAGACGGCTGCTTCATGTTATGGCCTATTAAGAATTATTTGCAAAATCCTCGCTCTCCTTCCCCGCTAGCAAAAAGACTAGTGACCCAGGCCCTGATTCTGTCCAGACTGGATTGTGGTAACGCTCTTTATTTAGGTGCCCCAAAGGGTGATTTCAAAATTGCAGGTCATACAGAATTGTGCAGCGAGGCTGCTCATTGACACCCCTAACCGCTGCTCAGCAAGACCGGCTCTCCGCTCTCTCCACTGGCTCCCAGTTCAGGAGAGAATAAACTTCAATGCTCTCAGCATAGCTCACAAGGCACTGAATGGAAGCGGACCCATAATCACAAAGGCCATGATTCGCCCTTACAGGGCAAGCAGGACACTTCGATCAAATGAACTCCATCTTGCTGTAGTCCCCAAGTTCAATAAGGCCAGAAGTGCAGGCTTTTCTCACTCAATGCCTCCAGACTCAGGAATGCCCTCCCACTACCTCTAAGGAGCGAGCCAAACCATCTGAAGTTCCGCAAACAATTAAAGACCTGGCTGTTCATATAAAGAGAGCAATCCCCCTTCAAGCTTCGCGCAGCGCTGGGATGCCTCCGGGTAGCCATGCGCTATGCAAGTGCCAATACAATACAATACAATACAATAAATAGAGCTCAGACTATTGAGATCCCTTTTTCAATTTTGAATTTTTCATTTATTTTATGTATTGTGCCCCGGAAGAATTTATTATTTCCCTTCCAACTTTTTTTTACAGTTTAGAGATTCCAGATGTCGAGATTTCATCCTAAACCGGTTTAAGATTTTCCCAGAAACCCATCAGATTTTATTTTTTGGCATTGGTTACATATGCAAAACATGAATCATCACATTAGAAAAGAGGAGAGAATGCATTTTCTCCACGTCGGGTTAGGTAAGCCATGTTTCTCGACTATTACATAAACAGCAAAAATGTATTTCTTGAAAGCCATAAACTGATTACATCTATTTTTGCCATGTCGCTTAATCAGTTAATTACGTTGCTATATTACATAACTAGTAAAACAATTTATAAGAAGTTTGCTCTTTTTATAATTAAGGGGTTGTTCATGGCCTCTTTATTGCTTGTTTGTTAAAGTTACTATAGCGCCTATAAACATTTATGGTAATCTGTATGTTTCTTAACATTTGCATATGGATTTTCGCCATACATATGCGAAACCACAATTTTAACTCCCCAGAAAGAGAAAAAAAAAATCAAAATAACTCAATCATAATGAATTTCCTTAAAGAAAGAAAATACAGTAATTAGTCAAATGAAACTTAGGGGCATATTTACAAACCCCTATCGCCACCACAGCGTCACTTTTTTGGACGTTGTGGTGGCAATATGGGCTTTGCCTTATTTACAAGGCAGCATTAAGCCACTTAACGTGGCCTTTTAAATAAGGCACCCTTTCATGCTTTACTTAGCGGGAAAGGGGAGGGCAATGGGTGTTGCGGTGGGCGTTCCGCCGTAACACCCATTGATTTTGATGCTGCCCCATATTTACAAAAGTGTGGGTAAATATGGGGCAGCACAAAAATTGAGACAAGGGAAAACCCGGTCTTACCCTGGCGAAACGTGGAGTAATGTTCAATTTCTCCTCCTTTTTGTTGTTTCCATGTGTGCTGCATTGCGCAGCACATGTGGAAACAGCAAAACACCATTGATTGTTTATGTGCATGAAGGGACATCTTCCTGCACATAAACAATCATTAAAAAAAATGACGTTTTGCAACTCCTATGTGTTCTGCATTAAGCAGCACACATAGAAGTAACAAAACGCCATTTAAAGATTGTTTATGTGCAGTAAGGAATACATTCTTGCAAATAAACAATCATCCCCTGCAACGCAGACACCCTCGCGCTATGGTGCAAGAGTGCCTGTGGTGGCGCTAGGCAGCTAAATTTAGCGCCAGCGCATAGGGAAACGCAGGGCTGCACCATATTGTTGTAACTATGGTGCAACCCTGCGTTTCAGAAGTGGTGGAGCACGGCGTTTAGCCAAGGAAGCTAACACCGCGCTTCGTCACTTTCATTGTAAATATTCCCCTTAGTCCGTGTTAGTACAACCATACCAGTTGATTAACACATCTTTAACGTTATATAGGTAGGGCACTTTTGATAAACCGTGCCCATGTCTGTTGTCTAGGTAACTCTTGCAGTTATGAGTATGGAAAAATATATATTTGCTGTATCCTGTACTCGCCATTTCTGTTGCGTTAATATCCTGAGCTCACCATTTGAACAATGCTGCTTCTCTTGGGAACCATTGTCCTACCCCTGTGGCTTCTCTAACTCAGTCCAAATAAGGCATCGTGTTTCCATATGGATCTATGGCCTTATGTCCTAAAATTAACTCAGAGGGGCGACCTTCACGTACTTCCTAAGGGCATTCCACCAATGCTGTATATTCTGTTGCCGCCACCTTTAACTGGGTTATCCTGCTCTCATATGGCATTATATCTTTATAAGTTTGGTACAAAAGTGGATCCCAAGATGCCTTGTACAGAGCATTACATCTTAAGATGCCATGTACAGTCCTGGCGATTTTTGCTGTCTAAGATTTTACAACATCATTTGCATGTTACACTCTTGTCTTCATATAAGTCTTTTGCTATCCTTCTGCAATACATTCATCACTGTCTGTTTCGTCTGTGACATGGTTCATGAACTCTGGATTATACATGAAGAAGACATCTAAATAGTAGGACAACGTCCATCATTAATTTATGCAGATAACAATTTCCGGGGCATTTCTTTTACCATGACTAAATATCATTGTTTTGGTCTTGTACAGGATAATCCTTATGTGGTTATCTTTGCAGCATGTTTCAAATATCGACAGTGCTCCTGAAGACCAGGGGGCATTAAGTCCTTCATGGTAGCCTTGGATTGGGAAGCAATTTACCTTCAATGGAAAGATTTTGCTTTTCAATTATCTGGGACATATCTGCAATGTACAAGAGAAACCAAGTGGAAAAATATCCCTTCTTCAGGCCATTTCTATATTTTCTGGAACTTAAACTTCCTGCTTTTACCATCTGAACTTGCATCCATTTATTTATGTACTGTTCCTCTAAAATCCTTAACAGGGCCCTGATGTTCAAATCTACTTTTCCTATTCAAAATTTGCAGTTAAATTGTGAAATGTAAATTCCAAAATAATATGTGATGTCTTAGTAGTCTCAGCTTCAAAATCAGAAATTGCATATTGTGGTTTAGAACCAGATACAAATTATGAGCAAAAGGTCATGTACACCCATTCTTTGTGCCCCTGGAGCACTTTCGTAATAAAGAAGGGGCTGCAGACACTTGTGTGGCCCCTTCTGTAAAAAAGATCATGCCAGTGCACATATAGCATGAGCTTCATCGTGGAAGGTCATTCCTTCGGCCAAGAAACAAATCTGGGCATGTATATGACAACACATAAATGCAGATGGAGTAACAATAAGACAGTCAAAGAAAAAAGAAATCAGAAAAAGGCAGTCTTATCTGCATTCCCATACTTAAATTAAGTTGGTGTGCTGGCGAAATAAAGCAGCAGGAAATGACGGTGCATCCCACATTGAATTATGTGCCCCACCTTCATTGAGAGGCTCGTCAAAGGCAATGCCAGAAACGAGCAACATCAACAAGTCCGTGTCGGTATCAACAGTCACTGGTGAGTGCCCATCCACATTCACTTAAAAATGCATGCCAACTGAAGTCACAGCATTGAAGACCACACAACTCACAGCAGCATTTAATACAGTGTTATGTCACAATAATAATGTAAGGTAATGCCTCTTTTTGTAAGGTCTCCCTTTAAGTTTCTGGACTGATACTGGTGGTTTTTCAATTCTGAGAGGGCACTGAGAGCTGCTAACCAGACCTCAGTCCCTGTGCCCTTACCCTTAAACTGATATGTCATACTGGCTTCTGCCCAATTGACTGAGCTAACTCATCAGTAACTCCTAGTAGATGTTCCGCAGGGTACCCAGGGCATGTAAGTTAGTGGGTCCCTTCGGGATTGCAGCACTGGTTGTGCCACTTTAGGTGGGATATGAGTAAAACGCGACTTCCCGCCTGCTATTTCTAGGCTTGAAAAGCAAGTTTAACTGCTGGTCTGACTTTGCCATTTAAAGCAATTGCAAAGGTGGACTTCCCACTGGTATATGTGTAAGTAACCCCTGTGGCAAGCCTATTGAGTTCTAAGGCAGAGTAAAACATATTTCACGGGCAGAATAAGTAAGTTTACATGTTTTGACAGTGAAAATGTAGAAATTTTGTTTTTATTGTGGAAAAGCTTTGTCACCCATTTAGCGGTGCAGAGTTACATGCTGACCCTCAGCTGTGCTAACTCTGGAATGGCGTTACCAAAGTGCATCATCCAAGGTATCAAACCTCTTGTTAAATTAAACCGGACTTGTTTCTCAGGCCAAAATTAATGTAACACGTTGCAGTGTGCAACTTTAGCAAAGTTACCACTTTGTTGTCTTCAGTCCCTTGTACCCATACTGGTTGCACCCAGGCCTTGTAGCTCAGACAACTTTCTGCCCTACTGGGGAGATGTGCTGATGACTACCAGGAAAGGATGCAATAGGGTCCTGCTCTGGAAGGATGTATCACCTCCCTCCTGCAGGATCCACAAGGGTATTGGACCAAAATGAAAGCTTCAAAGGAGAAGTTGCCTTTGAAGGGCAAATGGGTAACACTTTTGAGAGGGGCTTCTCCATTGTTCAGGCAGTCAGGCTGGCAATTGGGACAGCAGAGGGTAAACCAGTTCCTGAACCAGTTTTTCAGGTGTGTGTGTAGCCCCCTAAGTAGCCACACCACTGGGTTGGACTAGGGAGTTCCACACACTGGGAGAGGGGTCATGCCATATTGAAAGTGGGCAGAATGGTGCACCCTGGGATGCCCAAATGCTACACCTCACAGGAAGTGGTTATCTGGTGGGAGGGGACCTGGTAGCCTATTCTGGTTGAGGGACGAAAGTGGAGGGTTTACTTTGGTCGTTGCGAAAGGTGAATGATTGACTGCATGCAAGTCATGAGTAGGAATGCGGGGTATAAGAATTATACAAAAATAGGGGCTTGTTTGAAGACAGGCAATGACGTTATGAGTAACATGGTGTAAATCACTAGAGATAGAAAAGGAGCGGACTGAGTAGCATGAATGTGGATTGGAGATTTACGGGGATTATGAGGCTGTATGATGAATGAATGGGGATAGATAACGAGCGTGCAGTGAGCAGCTGTGAGAGGTAAGGGGCCTACGGGGATCTATGTTAAATTAATGCAGTAGGTGAATATAGCGTGAATGCGGAGGAGGAAATGAGTAATGGGGTGAATAAGGAAGTGAACTAAACTCGTATTGTCACAAAGGAGGGGTAGATGTTTGTATTGCAGAACAGAGCGATTTATGGGTCAAATGGATGCCATGGGAACAGAGGTACATTATTTACATTGCTTATGAAGGGGTATACTGCAGGAAATGACGACGGTTTGGGATGCAATAATGGTCTAACTTAATATTGATTCATGGTGATGATGCAAGATGTTGATTAATGGTTATTATAGTAATGGATATTTGTTTTATTGTTATTTATAGTGTCCCCTGACGAAGGGCACATGTTGCCCGAAATGCATTGGGTTTTTAAATAAACACTGCTTTGGACGAACTCCTGCATTTGTCGTGTTTTAGCAAGAGGTCCGTATGGGCACAGCTTCAACATGAGAAAACTTGAAAATGGCATAATATCCCGCGTGTGGATTTAAGCAAAGATTGAATGAAAAGAAAGTCATAAAAAGAATGGAATATATGGTCGAAAAAGGATTTAAATGGAGAAAAAATTAATCATTTTGCCATAGTGGCGATATGCAGCTGTGCAGTCGGTTTGGGGCAAGATGATGCCCCATTTACTTATGCTTTGCTGGAGAAGAAGCCATCTCCAGAGCCCAGCCAAAGCCAAGAAACTCCAAGGGTCAGTGGGCTGGCCTCCTATTCCCAGCACAAGGACACTACATCCGAGAACCCTGCTGCGGCAGCTTGCTAGCCTAAAGCCTTTAATTGGCCACCAAAGACAGTAGTGAAACACCAGGTATCAGGACCCAACGCACAAAGTTGCAGTGTAGTTTGCTGAGCCCAGGAGTGTTGTCAAGGTGCAGGTGGGATGAGTTATCGACCCAGGAAGGATTTGGCTGTGACTGCGATACTGGGCGACCGGAAGACCAGTGGCGAATGGGCTTCTGCCAGCACTGAGAGGACTTTGAGGGAAGTCGACCCTATGACCAGGACTGCCTCATCCCCTTCGTGGACCGAGGAGCAGTCACAGCAGGACCCCCATCGACTGCATTGCATCCACAGCATCCTTTGAACATCTTAAGCATCCTTCATCCCTTACATCAGGATCACTTCCATACCAAAGCCCTGCAAAGGATAAAAGTGCATGAGACTGACTAAAGACTGCTTCACCTGCTAAAGCAACTGTTTTTGAGGACTTGATTGGCACCCCTGACTGGCTCCCTCTTGGAGTTGGTCGCTTAATGTGACTCTAAGTCACCCCATTCCAAATAGTATTCAATGAATTTGCCAATGCTTGTGCACGGTTCCATATCTCTGGAACCCACAAGTGGATCTTTGTTGTTGTGGTGTCTATATTTAAGTACAAATACAGTCAATTTTTATAAATTGGTGTTGAATTTCTTTTGAGTCTTGTCGATTTCTTCTTTAAATTTTCTCGTTCTACTTGAATGTTTTACACTTTTCCTTTGTGTAAACCTTGCTGCTCAGAGCCACAGCTACCCCAGAATGAGCAGAAGGTCTGACAAACAAAATATAAGGGGTCTATAGGGGTTGGTAAGTGTAATAAACAGTGAGGAAGCACAAACACGCAATACGGTATATAATACACCCCATTTCCTCACACATCACAATACACAGGCACAAATAACTCTGTATCTATGCAGGCAAAATCACAAAGTTCATTCTATGATACAATGAGCTATGTCAAATGAAAATGAGCCCTGTAGTGCAACACCATCAAACTTCCCATGTGTGCCATGCACAGTGTGAAATATAAACAAACATGCAAAATATCTGCTAGTCTTCTGTTAATTCAGCACAGACAGAATGCTAATATGTACTGTCATTTATTAATCTCCATTGACATGGGCACCAAGCACTGCTTCACCCAACTAAACTCTCTGCACCAACAGGAGGCAAACCAAATCACATGCTCCAGGAAGAACACAGCAGAGACAGTTGGTCCAAATGGCAGTGCACCACCATTACTGCTATTCCACAGTTTAACCCCTTCGATGCTGCGCAGATTCCGCCGCTGTGCTGACGGAATCTTGCGCGGGTGTGGTCATGACGGAATGGTTCCGTCATGAGCACAGCTCAACCGTGGGTCATGACGGAACCATTCCGTCATGAGCACCGAAGGGGTTAAGGTACACAAAATCTAGAAACGCACAACTACACCTAAATTTGTATCAGATAATCAGCTGTGTTACATCCACCACCTCAAACAGAAGAACCTACTGTCAAACCAAGAGAACTAGGATATCCACCAGTGTATACCAAACATTATACCCACAGGGACGTGCTGGCAGACCAACCATCAAATTTAGGTAATTTAATGTCCTATGATTAAAGTACAGTGACAATGCCCCTATTGAGAAGGGAAGGTGGGCCACTCAGTGTTGCCCATAGATTTGAGACCATTACATGCACTGTCGATTTACGTGAGGCTGTGACAGTTTACTAAGGAGCAGTCCATGAAGATCCACTGACACAGAAGCATAGGCAATGCCACTTAGTGGGTGGATTTCAGGGGTTTGGCAGGCCTGTGAGCAGGCTGACTACAGTGACAGAAATACTATTGTGCTACGCTGTCAACCTGCAGGTAGACATTGTTCCCACAGTGCGATGTGTCACAGTGCATAGTCAAGGTGTGCTGAAGTAGTTTATACATGGCAAAAGCAACTTATACTGCAACTGTGCCTGGTGCTTTGAGAGGGGAGCCTCAAGTTCCAGCAATACTTTTGTCGTGGAGGGGAATAATGTGCATCACACCTGAAGTTTTGGTGTAGTAGTACAATGCTCAGGAACGGGTGCAAAATCTGAGAGCACAATATGGGGAGGTGGCGGAAGAGACCGGGATTGTGAATTGTATTCATATGTCAAAATTGTCCATGCATATGTAAAAATTGTACCTTATTGTTGTGTACTCTCAGTATTGTTCATCAGGACTTACCATTATTTACTTATTTCTTAGCCAACCTGTGAATAAACAGAAAAACATTTTATGAAAATTATACTGTGTAAATGTGCTTTATTTGTACACTTTATTCCTTTTGGTAACCTAACTCAGATTCAGATGTTAGTCAAATATTACCTGCATGCCATGCACATTGGATCTCTTGCTGCATCTTGTTCCAGAGGTGGTGGGAGTGAGGACTTATCATCTCAGTTATTGTACTCAGGTTCAAGTGGCAACACCCTCCTCGTGGCAATGTTGTTCAACATCATGCATGAATGAATGAATGAATGAAATTCTATTTGTATAGCGCATGGCTACCCTAAGGCCTCCCAGCACTGCTCAAAAGAAGGACAGAGAAAAGAACAGATTCTTTAAAACATCCCTGAGCTCTTCCTCGTAGCGAGGGTGTTGTAGCCCACGTCACGACTAGGTTCGAGACGCAAGGAGGTATCCCTATGATGAAGCATAACACCTCCGGTGTGTGAGGGAAACCGCCCTTAAAAGGGAATTCCTCTTATTTGCCCTCCCAGCATAGTTGTGTGTTCCTTTCTACATACTCACCCATTTTACTCCGGACCCGAGGGCTCTTTGTGTGTTTGGTTTATAAGAGTGGAGAATTTGCCCTTGCTGGTCCTTAAACCTCCTCAAGCCCTCCGTGTATTACTTAAAAATAAACTTTTGCCAAACTCAAACCTTCCTTTTTAATACAAACAAGTCACTTATAGGGTAGGCCCAAGACGGCCCAAGGGCAGGGTGCAGTGTATTTAAAAAGTTCAACAATTCCTGTTAGTGAAAAACTTTTCAATTATTTTTTCTCTACTGCAGGGTCTGTCTCTTAATAGGATAACATTGGTGTTACCTTACTACATTTAACAAGTGTAATTCCCAAATGGAAAATGATTACCAGTTCATTTTGATGTCTCTGGAATCCTAAATTTAAAATCCTAACTTATGGTGAAGTCACATTTTAAATTACAATTCTGAATATGCCACTTTTAGAAAGGTTTATTCAAAGAAGGGTTTGGCCCTAAACATTCAGCTAGACAGGGCTTGGAAATACAAATAGAACAAAATGTCTACCTGCTAACTTGTGGTGCTGTTTTCTATAGACTTGGATCACACTCAAGATGTGTAGGTGTCCATAATTTATTATGTTCTCTTTTTTCGAATCTGTTTTTAAACAAACCGTTTCAATTGGTTTTATGAACCAGAATAAAGAAACACTCTTTATGTCTCAACATTTGACATTTACATTGACTGACCAAATTATCTAAATAAAATGACAAATGCACACAAAAATGAGTAACAAAATGAGGAAAAATAATAATCAACCAGTCAATATTTTCCAGCAACATTCAATTCAGTTTGTAATTGGATTGAGAATTCATCTCAAGGTCGCTGACCAACGGGAACAAGAGTTCACGCTCTAAGGGTGTACAGACTTTCACGTAATCCCCTTGGAGCAAATCCTATTTCAATGCTAATGTTTCCGAGCAGGCAAAGCGTGCCGACACGTTTCAAATCCCCAAAAAATTATTGGGAAATTCCTCAGGGCAAAGACTGGATGTGTTCTACAAATCAAAAGAAATATGATTTTAATTAAATAGAACCCCTTTTGTAAAAATACGCTCTTTTCATTGCTTATTTAAGCAGTTTTCTGGCATACCCTCTGTCTTTCAATTGGTCATAAAAGGAGCCTGCATGAATTTCATAATCCTGCTTAAGCGAGCAATTGCGCCTGATCCTCAATAACTGTCCTCAGGGTAAATCCCTCAAGTTCCTTGGATGAGAACTTTTATAGTGAAGTGTTGTGTTTTTATCTGTTGGCTTCCGATGCAGAGTAGTTTTCAGTTCATTCTCGATGGGTCTAACTTGCACATCCAGAAATGTTAAGCTAGTCTTAATTTTCATGAGTGTGAATTGATTCAACCAATCAAAAAATCTTATTGGAGCTTCTTCTGTGCCGCTCCATAGGCAGCAGATATCGTCTATGTAGCGATAGCATTAAGTCAGATTATTTAAAAACTGATTGTCCAAGTGAATGAATTTATCTTCAAACCTCGCCATATAGAGAATCGCCGTCTCTGGGACAGAGGGACAGCCCATTGCAGTCCCTTTTGTTTGAAAGTGGAAGGTATCTTCGAATTTAAAATAGTTTTTCCGCAAGGCTACAGATGCTAGATGAAGAATAAATTCAGTTGGAACCGAATGGGGTCGTGTTCTTGTTTCCAACTAGAACTCTATTGCATGTGAAGCCTCATCCTGAAAAATGTTTTGAGGAAGATGTCAACATATTTGGAAATCGGTTCCATCAATGAGTTGCACCCAGACACGATGGATCTTCCTGGTGGTTCAATCAACTGCTTGTGGATTTTAGGTAAGAAGTAAATGATCGGAATCCTTGGATGCTTCTTACTAGAGTATTCATATCCTTTAGGTCCAAGTATTCCCAAATCGGCTGATAAAGGTGGAGCGGTAGTCCTTTGGCCAAAATAAATGTATTTACAGGAAGGATAAAAAACCAGGTACAGAACCCAGTGTGGTACGGGCAGATTAAGGATGACCCCACGCAAGAGATATATGAAATTATTAAGTCGATCCTCTTGGAAGGTCTGGAATTGGGAATACTTGGACCTAAAGAATATGCATACCTGAGTAAGAAGCATCCAAGGATCCCGGTCATTAACTTCTTACCTAAAATCCACAAGCAGTTGATTGAACCACCAGGAAGACCCATCGAGTCTGGGTGCGACTCATTGATGGAACCAATTTCCAAATATGTTGACCTCTTCCTCAAACCATTTTTACAAGATGTTCCTTCCTATTTGAGGGATACGATGGACTTCATTAACAAAATCGAAGGTCATTAATTCAATTTTTACAATCAATGGATGGTTTCCTTTGATGTCGTCTCGCTGTACACGCAGATTCTCCAGGATGAGGCTTTTCAAGCAATAGAGTTCTACTTGGAAACAAGAACACGACCCCATCAGGTACCCACTGAATTTATTCTTCAACTAGCGTCTGTGGCCCTGCGGAAAAACTATTTTAAACTTGAAGATACCTTCTACTTTCAAACAAAAGGAACTGCGATGGGCTGTCCCTTCGCTCCTGAGACGGCGATTCTCTATATGGCGAAGTTTAAAGATAAATTCATTTTCAAGGACAAACTCTTTTTTAAATTCTGACGCAATGGTATTGCTACATAGATTATATCTGGTGCCTATGGAGTGGCACAGAAGAAGATCTAATAAGACTTTCCGGTTGACTGAATACTAGACATCCTGATATTCAATTCACACTCACGAAAAGCAAGACTAGCTTAACATTTCTGGAGGTGAAAGTTAGACCCATCGAGAATGAACTGAAAACTATTCTGCATCGGAAACCAACAGATAAAAACACCACACTTCACTACAAAAGTTCTCATCCAAGGAACTTGTGGGATGGTTTACCCTCTGGACAGTTATTGAGGATCAGGCGCAATTGCTCGCGTAAGCAAGATTATGAAATTCATGCAGGCTCCTTATGTGACCAATTGAGAGACAGAGGATATCCCAGAAAATGGCTGAAATAAGCAATGAAAAGAGTGTGGTTTACACCAAGAGTCTGCCTTCTCATAAAATAAAACAATAAACCAATGGAGAAACTGGTTTGTGTATCCACATCTGGGCCATATAAAAATAAATTTCGCCAGATCATACTTAAAAATTGCCACCTTTTACAGAATTTGGAATGTCCATTCCTTCCAACTTTGTTTGCGATGGAAAAAGATAAAGTATTGGACAGCAACTCGTGAGAGCAGAGATCACTTCTACATTGAAAAAGAAAGACCTGCAATCCCAGTGGATTCTTAAACCAATCGCAGGCCACCATAAGTGTGGTAATTGGGTAGCTTGCAAATCAACCCTGGAGGGCACAGTATTCGAGCTGAACAACTATAAATGGACCCACAAAGCTTTCTCAAATTGTAAGACAAAAAAGGTTGTTTATATAATCATATGACCTTGCGCTAAAATATACATCGGAAAAACAACCCATGAGGTCAAGCAACGTATTGCACAACATCGTTCCCGAGTCAGAACGAAGGTAGTCAACGCACCAATGGTCAGCCATTTTATGCAAATGAATCACAGCGAGAAAGATCTGAAATGGACAGCACTATGTGCCATCAAGCCACACCCAAGAGGCGGAAATGTGGAGGCTATGTTGCTACAAAAGGAGGCATATTTGATTTTGAAGTCTAATAGTGCAGTACCAGGTTTAAAAGAAATGTCCGAGATAGGTCGAGCTTAATATTTAACAATTTCTACTGGATTGGAGAGGGAACTACCAGAATCCGATTGTAGTTACTACTAAAACCACAATGTATAGCCTTAAGTCATAGAAAACACGAAGCTAGTACCAGCCAACCTGTTGAACTACAATGTCCACAATGCAGTACTCAAGTCATGAAGCTAAATACCAGTCAAGTTGGAAGTCACCTCAATCAATCAGAGCAAAATGCCAGAAATGCATGGACGGAAGATTTGTTGAAGCAGTAAGTGCCCGGAGTATGTATACGCGTGGTGGAGATTGCAAACAAAAGCTTTAGTCCTGAGCGTATGAATCCGAAAAATTACTGTTGCTTGTCTTCATCCGTTTTAGAACTCGAAATCGATAATGGAGGAATCCAGTGAAAAGACATCCTTTCAAAAGTGTTTGAAAAAGTATGCCCTTTAATATTTGAGAACCAAAGTCAAACACTGTTGATGTAACAGCCAAACAGCCATTACATTAATTTTGCTTGTTTGTTTTACAGACCTGCGGGACAGCAGCACAAGCCACACTGTTTTCACCCAGAAAGAAATTGTCTAATCTACACACATAACAGGTACTGCCAGTAACAAGACATTTTCCATCAAAACGCAGTATTTTTAGAAAAGGGGTTCTATTTAGTTAAAATCATGTTTCTTTTGATTTGTAGAACACATCCAGTCTTTGCCCTGAGGAATTTCCCAAGAATTATATTGGGATTTGAAACGTGTCAGCATGCTTTGCCTGCTGGGAAACATTAGCATTGAAATAGGAATTGCTCCAAGGGGATTATGTGAAAGTCTGTACACCGTTAGAGCGTGAACTCCTGTTCCCGTTGGTCAGCAACCTTCAGATGAAAGGAGGAGCTGGGCCCAGCCTTACTCACACTTGAGGAGGCTGTGTCCAGTCTCAACACTAAAGCCAGGGAAAGGAAGGCAGGGCATCTGTGCACTTCAAAGGCGTGCCTCTAGAAGCTTCGCCCCACTTCAAAGGCACAACTGTGTATAAAAGAAGGACCTCAGACACCACCACTTCATACACTGCTGGACCTGTGGATACTCTGCTAGGAAGAAGGACTACAATGCTGTTACAAGGACTGACACTGCTGCCTTGCTGTACTGTCCTGCTTCCCTTTTGCCTAGGGAAGAAGAACTGGACCTGCAACTTCACCTCAAACCCATGACCCGAGAGTGACTCAGAGGGGTTGTGTGCTGGCCTCCTGATCTGAGCCTCAGGGACATAAAAGGCTCCCCAACAGCTCCTGGTCCTGTCTTCAGCTAGTTCCTGACCCCCAAGTGGTGCCTCTCAGGTCTGAACCCTCGGTGTGTCTCTCGAGTTCTTGACATCAAGCCTATGGGCTCTTCACAACCATGAATTTCACGCCGGACCTTGCTGCTTGCTCTAAAAATGAGCATGAACAGCCACCAGCCTGTCTCGTACTGTATTCGACCTGTGCTCCTTCGTGGTTGACCTGTACTTTGAATTTGACATGGTTCAGTGCGACCAGATAGAAACGTTCGGCACTTTATGCTTTCAGGTGCAATCTTACAGTTTATTCTTTAAAAGTTCATAACTCGGGTTTTACTGATTGGAGTTTTGCCTTTTTGTTCTTGTTGTATACATTAAATTTAGATCTATTTTTCTAACTGGATGTGGGATTCTTCCTGTGTGGTGTTTTTACTGTTTGAAATATAGCACAAATACTTTACACATGGCCTCAAAGCGAAGACTGACTGCTCTGTGCCAAGCTACCAGGTGGTGAACACAGGTTAATTTGAGAGTTGGTTGTGCCTTATTATGACTAGGATTGTGGATGCTGCTTGACCGGGGCTCAAACCCTATCGAACTAGTGACCAAATTACTCACACATGGATATGCCCGCAACAGAGATATATGGGTGCTGTACATGCATTAGCAAATAATTTCAGTGGTAGTGGCATCCTAGTCATAAAGGTCACTGTGGTGGAACATATGTCAGTTTTTCTGTGGTTGCTGAGTACTGTGCCACAAAGTCTGTGATGCGACATGCTGTATTGCAAATCACTTGTATGGTGTTTATCCACAAATACTTATTCTCCGAAGGAAGATAATTCATATAACCTATATGTGAGAATTGTGAGAATTGATTGGTTCCATAGAATTTCACCTTTGTATCCTGCAATTCACATGGGTAACTTGCAAATATTTTGTGAGTGTGGCTTCTGGACTACGCAGTACCCAAACTAATCCAGAATGCCCTGGCTAGAGCATATGATTTGGTGCCACACGAAACAGCTATTGTGCTTCCAAACCTTTTTTATACTAACAGGCGTAGTGAATGCAGGGTTTGGAAATGCATGGGCATAGACTGGCTGCATGTTATCAGCCTGCCCAACACAGGCTATAGATCATGTGTCACGTCTACGATAACTCGCCTACTAAACCAGTGTCTGGCATACCCACTCCTCTATTTTGACAAAGATTGTAACTCTGAGCTAAAAAAAACCTCTCTCCGTTGTACTTTTTTCCTCTGTTGGGTTCAATATAATTATGTCCTTCTCGCTATGGCGCACCTGGCCCCAATTTTGAAAGTCTGCACAGCATGTTGGGTCTTGTTTCACAGCATGTGCTTGGTTACCACCTGCTTCCACTTGTTAGTAATTTGCGAGTGCACTCTGCTGTTTTTAGGACATTTGCAAATGGACTGCAGATACATTTTGCAATTATCTATTTTGCACCCACACTTCCCTGTCACAATCTGCAGATTCATTATTAATTTGGTACACTATGTTAATTTTGCAGGTTCTTGCTTTAGAGTGTTTAGAACTTCGCTGTGTGCAGGTTTTATGGTCGTTGTCACTTTGCAATGAATTTGCGATTCACAATAGCTGACATCAGGGCCAGGGTATTTGACATCCCATACATCTTATGTCTACTCCACAGCCATGACCTATTATCTTAGAAAGCGGTACAAGAGGGGGTGGTGATGGACGGAGCATCAGAACCAATCAAACACTCACACCCAGTCAACAGATCTGGGTTTAATCCATCACCGTTCTTTAGCCCACTCTGCCACCCCAGTTCAGACATGGCCATATGCAAATCAGTCTGACCCTGTGCCTCATGGGAACAGTCCAGCCCGAACTGCCAAGCCATGCCTTCCCTGGACCGGAACCAAGCTTCCTAGGACCGGTTTCTGGCATTTCAGCCGTCTTCAGTCAGGCTTGCTTGAATCCAGTGGCAAAGTGAGCAAGGGACTCACGTCTGAGCATACCCTGCCAACTTATGGCGAACAAAGCGGTACAAAAGGGGGTGGTGACGGACGGAGCATCAGAACCAATCAAACACTCACACCCAGTCAACAGATCTGGGTTTAATCCATCACCGTTCTTTAGCCCACTCTGCCACCCCAGTTTAGACATGGCCATATGCAAATCAGTCTGACCCTGTGCCTCATGGGAACAGTTCAGCCCGAACTGCCAAGCCATGCCTTCCCTGGACCGGAACCAAGCTTCCTAGGACCGGTTTCTGGCATTTCAGCCGTCTTCAGCAAGGCTTGCTTGAATCCAGTGGCAAAGTGAGCAAGGGACTCACGTCTGAGCATACCCTGCCAACTTATGGCGAACAAAGCGGTACAAAAGGGGGTGGTGATGGACGGAGCATCAGAACCAATCAAACACTCACACCCAGTCAACAGATCTGGGTTTAATCCATCACCGTTCTTTAGCCCACTCTGCCACCCCAGTTCAGACATGGCCATATGCAAATCAGTCTGACCCTGTGCCTCATGGGAACAGTCCAGCCCGAACTGCCAAGCCATGCCTTCCCTGGACCGGAACCAAGCTTCCTAGGACCGGTTTCTGGCATTTCAGCCGTCTTCAGCCAGGCTTGCTTGAATCCAGTGGCAAAGTGAGCAAGGGACTCACGTCTGAGCATACCCTGCCAACTTATGGCGAACAAAGCGGTACAAAAGGGGGTGGTGATGGACGGAGCATCAGAACCAATCAAACACTCACACCCAGTCAACAGATCTGGGTTTAATCCATCACCGTTCTTTAGCCCACTCTGCCACCCCAGTTCAGACATGGCCATATGCAAATCTGTCTGACCCTGTGCCTCTGTCAAGAATTCCTGTCATACAAGGGAAACACGCCCTTATGTAAACAGGAGAGCTGTTACATAACTCAAGGGAAACACGCCCTTATGTAAACAGGAGAGCTGTTACATAACTCAAGGGAAACACGCCCTTATGTAAACAGGAGAGCTGTTACATAACTCAAGGGAAACACGCCCTTATGTAAACAGGAGAGCTGTTACATAACTCAAGGAAAACACGCCCTATAAAGGGAGGAACCGGGAGGTACAAGGCTGTCGGATATTGTGTTTACACCGACGTACCTGCTTCGTGAAGAGCAGTGTTCCGGAGTGGTGCTCCAGTAAGGCAAGAACGGAGGTAGGTCGAGTCGTTACTCCCTGGGCCGTGTCTTGCCCCATCGTCACCTGTGAAGGACCCGGAAGCTCTACCGGTCAACCATTGAGCTTCGCTTTTTGACTCGGCTGAGTCCAAGCGCAGTGGCGCTTTTGCTGGTTGGAGTCGTAACTCCCAGCCCGACCAGAGACACAGGGACTGCCAGCTGTAACGCACACCAGGAGGTGTTTGCCGCGTTACAGACTCGGAAGTCCACAGGATCGATCGAGCGGCTGCTCTCGGTTCAGTCTTCTTGCTTGTGATTGGGGTATCGGTGACGCATCACCAGGAGGTGACTCCGCGTCCCGGTGCAGTCTGAGGAAGAGGTTGAGCGGCTGCTCCCTTCAGGTAGAGACCCCGGCTGGGTGTTTCCCTGACTCCTCGATTCTCCCCAACACTCTTCGTGCCCCTCACAGCCTACCGATTGGCATTGTCGGCCATTTCATTTCTGCCCTCTGTTGGCATACGCCGGGATCGGCGTATATGCAGAGGACGGTTAGGACCATCCGTGCTGTGGGCTGGTAACGTACTTAGCCTGGAGGATTCCAGTGACTATAACCTTTGTTTGTTCTTTGTATTTTATTTGCCTTCATTAAAAGAACTAACCCTTCACAAGTGGTTGCGTCCTCATTGTCGTGTCTGTTAAACGATCCTGAGACGTTCAGGGCGTTACAAAATATCCGACCTTAATAACACTAACTGTCTCCCGGTCGATAACAGACATGGCAACACTTGATGATGTGCTGGCTGCTTTAGCGGCCATGCAAGTTGAAGTGGCTGCCTCTAGGCAAGAAACAGCCGATGTAAAAGCCAGACTGGATGCTATCCAATTGGACCCGCTCACGCCCAGCACCTCCCTCACGAACCAGACCCCTGCGGTAGTAGTGGAAATGCCGGTAGCCATCCCCTTGGCAACACCAGAGAGGTACAGTGGGGATCCTAACACAGTGCAGGTATTCCTCACACAAGTGGCGCTACACTTATCGTGCAAACCAAAGGCGTTCCCCACGAGTCAGGCTCGTGTGGCTTTCCTTATATCCTATTTGGCTGGAAACGCGGCACAATGGGCCGTACCTCTGGTGAGCAGGGACGACCCCCTCTTATGTGATTGGGGTGCTTTTCGCGAGGAATTCCTGAAGGTATTCGACAGAAGGGCTGACTCGTACACGGCGGACCGTGAAATGCTTGAGTTGAGACAGGGATCCAACGACCTGGTGCAGTATCTCAACGCGTTCCGAAGGCTGGTTGCGGAAACCAAGTGGCCTGTTGCTAAACAGACGGCGCTCTTCCATCAAGGGCTGTGCGATGAGCTCAAGGACGCCGTGGCTCATATTGACCCTCAACCCAAGACATGTGAGGGCCTTATCAACCTGGTATTACGGCTGGAACATAGGCTAAGTGAAAGAAAGGGGGATCATGGGAGAAAAGGAAAATCCCTTCCATCCTATGTGACGGTGGGAAGTCCTGAAACTTCCACCGCATCCAAGGGAGAACCCATGGACATCAGCGCAATACGAGCGAGCCTCACAGCCACGGAGAAAGAGTCACGCCGTAAACAAGGATTGTGCCTATATTGTGGCAAAAAAGGCCACTACGTACGTGAATGCCCTGCCAAACCGAAGACGTCACGTTATCGGGCCAACCGGTCGGTAACAGCCGTGGTGGACATACCGGCGGAAAACTAGAGGACTCCAAGACCAGAGAAGGGGCATCTCGGAGTCACTCATCCATCCCTTCACTTTCCAACTCGGTCACTAAGGGACAACGACACCTGTTTATCACGGTGCACGTGGGAGTGCATGACCAGTGGATACCCGTTGTGGCCATGGTGGATTCAGGGGCCACTGGCATGTTTATGGACCACAACGAGGCATGCAGGCTAGGGCTAGTGCTTCTTCCCAAAGCAGTACCCGAAGACGTCTATGCGGTAGACGGAAGGCGATTGGTGACGGGGCCCATCGGACAGCACACGGGGGTCCTTCCGATGAGATATGGGAGGAACCATTTGGAACAAATCGATTTTAACATCATCCGAGCGCCCCAATATGGCGTCATATTGGGATTGCCGTGGCTACAGAAACACAACCCCTTTGTGGATTGGCCAACACATCGCATCGAAATGACGTCACCGTATTGCATCCTGCATTGTGGAATAAGAACGGAATCCCTTGACGCAGATGAGAGCGGGAGTCAGACGGTGGCCACAGCGGCAGAAAAAGATGTGGCTCTCCCCCAGGCTTATCACAGTTTTGAGGATGTATTTGATGAGGTGAAGGCGGAAGTGCTACCACCACATAGACAGTTTGACTGCCAGATCGACCTGGTGCCAGGGGCCAGCGTTCCCAGCGGCAGGCTGTATGCCCTGACGGAGCCTGAAAACGTGCATCTCCGGGGGTACCTGGATAAACTCCTCAAGCTAGGATTCATCCGCCCGTCCAAGTCTCCGGCCGCCTCGCCACTCTTCTTCATCCCGAAGGCTAATGGGGAGCTGAGAGCCTGTGTGGACTTTAGGGCATTGAATGCGATAACCATAAAAAATCGGTACCCCTTGCCTCTCATCAGTGTACTTCTGGAACAGGTCAAGAAAGCTCGTATCTACACCAAGTTGGATTTGAAAGGGGCATACCATCTGGTGCGCATGAGGGACGGAGACGAGTGGAAGACCGCCTTTAAGACCAGGTTCGGCCTTTTTGAGTACCTCGTCATGCCGTTCGGTCTGTGCAACGCCCCGGCAGCCTTTCAGTACTTTTTGAATGAGGTATTCAGAGAGGAGTTGGATATCTACGTGGTCGTATATATCGACGACATCCTCATCTATTCGTCCAGTGTGGAGGAGCACGTACACCACGTCAAAGCTGTGCTCCAAAAGCTGAGGGAAAACATGCTGTTTTGTAAACTCAGCAAGTGTGACTTCCACGTCACATCCGTGGAATTCCTCGGAGTGATGCTGAGTCCAGAGGGACAGGAGATGGCAGAACGAAAGATCAAGGCGGTGAAAGAATGGCCGGTGCCCCAAAGCGTGAAGGACGTCCAAAGTTTCATTGGCTTCGCCAACTTTTACAGGCGGTTTATAGATGGATTTTCAGGAGTGGTGGCCCCAATCACACAGCTACTGAGGAAGTCCAAGGAGTTTGTCTGGTCCCCTGAAGCGAACAAAGCCTTTGAGGCCCTGAAAAGCGCCTTTGGTAAGGCGCCGGTGTTGGCTCACCCCGATCCGGATCTCCCCTACGTGGTGGAAGCGGACGCGTCGGATGTGGCGCTGGGGGCTATCTTGTCCCAACGCAACCACGACACAGGGGTGCTTCATCCCGTTGCGTACATGTCCCGCAAACTCAACGACGCCGAACGCAACTACCATATTGCGGAGAAGGAGCTTCTCGCAATCAAGGACGCCTTCACCGAATGGAGGCATTGGTTGATGGGGGCAAGACATGTGGTATCGGTGTACACGGACCATCGGAACCTACAGTTCATGACGGCCACTAGACACCTTTCTCCCAGGCAGCTGCGGTGGATGATCTTCTTTGCGGGGTTCAACTTCCGCATCACATATCGGCCGGGGACGGAAAACCGGAAGGCGGACGCCCTGTCCCGTCAATCTGCAGTTAAGGAACCATTGCCTGCAACCGAGCGTTCCATCATTTCCCCGAGGATGGTATTGGGGGTTATCCAACCGGATACTTTCCTGAGGGGAATAAAGAGAGGGATCAGGTCATTCGCATGGCGGAGGTGGCTCCTCAGTCACAGAGAATGGCAGCTGAAGGACGGGATACCCCTGAAGGGCAGGTGCCTATTGATACCCACGCCTAGGCTAAGGAAACAAGCATTCATCTGGTGCCATGACTCTCCATGCGCAGGTCATTTGGGCTTTGAAAAAACGGTGGCTAGCATGGGACGGCATTTCTGGTGGCCAACCATGAGAGTGGATGTCAGGAGGTGGGGACAGGAGTGTCCTACGTGTGCTACCATGAAGGCCGACCATGGCCGAACCCAAGGGCTCTTACATCCACTTCCGACCCCGGATAGACCATGGGATAGCATATCACTGGACTTCGTGGTGGGCCTACCGGTAGACCAGGGGATGACGGCAATACTGGTGGTGGTGGATTACTTGACGAAAATGGGGCACTTCATCCCCTGCAAGAGAGTCCCTACGGCCGGGGAATTGGCGTCACTACTCCTAAAGAATGTGGTACGACTGCATGGATTACCTGGGGTGATCGTGTCGGACCGGGGGTCGCAGTTTACTGCGCAATTCTGGAAGACTTGGTGCACTGCGCTGCATGTTAAGACCGCCCTGTCCACCAGCTACCACCCTCAAACGGACGGCCAAACCGAGCGCCTGAACCAAACGCTCAAACAGTATCTGCGATGTTTTGTGGACCAGGGCAGGGAAGAATGGGTCGACTTGCTATGGGTTGCAGAGATAGCCTATAACAACGCCACTCACAGCTCCACACAGTCATCTCCGTTCTATAGCAACTATGGCCAACATCCCAGGTTCTTGCCATTTCTACATCCGTTCAGAGAGGACAGGATTCCCGCCACAGCGGACAGGGTGGCACACATAAAAGACACGTTGATGCGCTCAAGGGCTGTCCTAATAGAGGCCAAGAGAAGATACAAGGCTGCGGCAGATAGGAAGAGAAGGCCCGGGCCACTGTACCGCACTGGAGACTACGTCTGGATATCCACAAGAAACATGAGGTTTCGAAAGAACAGTGTGTTCCATCCCAAGTACATGGGCCCCTATCGAATTACCAAGTGTATGGGTCCCGTGAACGTGAAGGTGTGCTTGCCCCAGTCATTGCGGATACACCCTGTCTTTCATGTATCATTGCTCAAACCAGCACCCTCCAAGCCGTCTGGGACACCTAGGCCGGTATGCGTGGAGTCGGAGGTGGAGTATGAAGTGTCGGGCATACGGGCGTCCAAATGGCGCAGGGGGAAGCTGTGGTACCTGGTTGCGTGGAAAGGCTATGGCCCGGAGGAGCATTCATGGGAACCGGCTGAAGGGGTTCATGCTCCGCGCTTGGTCTCCTTGTTCCATCGGCGTTTTCCTGCCAGCGCTGGACCCGTGGGGAGCCGCTGAGAGGGAGGATGTACTGTCAAGAATTCCTGTCATACAAGGGAAACACGCCCTTATGTAAACAGGAGAGCTGTTACATAACTCAAGGGAAACACGCCCTTATGTAAACAGGAGAGCTGTTACATAACTCAAGGGAAACACGCCCTTATGTAAACAGGAGAGCTGTTACATAACTCAAGGGAAACACGCCCTTATGTAAACAGGAGAGCTGTTACATAACTCAAGGAAAACACGCCCTATAAAGGGAGGAACCGGGAGGTACAAGGCTGTCGGATATTGTGTTTACACCGACGTACCTGCTTCGTGAAGAGCAGTGTTCCGGAGTGGTGCTCCAGTAAGGCAAGAACGGAGGTAGGTCGAGTCGTTACTCCCTGGGCCGTGTCTTGCCCCATCGTCACCTGTGAAGGACCCGGAAGCTCTACCGGTCAACCATTGAGCTTCGCTTTTTGACTCGGCTGAGTCCAAGCGCAGTGGCGCTTTTGCTGGTTGGAGTCGTAACTCCCAGCCCGACCAGAGACACAGGGACTGCCAGCTGTAACGCACACCAGGAGGTGTTTGCCGCGTTACAGACTCGGAAGTCCACAGGATCGATCGAGCGGCTGCTCTCGGTTCAGTCTTCTTGCTTGTGATTGGGGTATCGGTGACGCATCACCAGGAGGTGACTCCGCGTCCCGGTGCAGTCTGAGGAAGAGGTTGAGCGGCTGCTCCCTTCAGGTAGAGACCCCGGCTGGGTGTTTCCCTGACTCCTCGATTCTCCCCAACACTCTTCGTGCCCCTCACAGCCTACCGATTGGCATTGTCGGCCATTTCATTTCTGCCCTCTGTTGGCATACGCCGGGATCGGCGTATATGCAGAGGACGGTTAGGACCATCCGTGCTGTGGGCTGGTAACGTACTTAGCCTGGAGGATTCCAGTGACTATAACCTTTGTTTGTTCTTTGTATTTTATTTGCCTTCATTAAAAGAACTAACCCTTCACAAGTGGTTGCGTCCTCATTGTCGTGTCTGTTAAACGATCCTGAGACGTTCAGGGCGTTACAGCCTCATGGGAACAGTCCAGCCCGAACTGCCAAGCCATGCCTTCCCTGGACCGGAACCAAGCTTCCTAGGACCGGTTTCTCGCATTTCAGCCGTCTTCAGCCAGGCTTGCTTGAATCCAGTGGCAAAGTGAGCAAGGGACTCACGTCTGAGCATACCCTGCCAACTTATGGCGAACAAAGCGGTACAAAAGGGGGTGGTGATGGACGGAGCATCAGAACCAATCAAACACTCACACCCAGTCAACAGATCTGGGTTTAATCCATCACCGTTCTTTAGCCCACTCTGCCACCCCAGTTCAGACATGGCCATATGCAAATCAGTCTGACCCTGTGCCTCATGGGAACAGTCCAGCCCGAACTGCCAAGCCATGCCTTCCCTGGACCGGAACCAAGCTTCCTAGGACCGGTTTCTGGCATTTCAGCCGTCTTCAGCCAGGCTTGCTTGAATCCAGTGGCAAAGTGAGCAAGGGACTCACGTCTGAGCATACCCTGCCAACTTATGGTGAACAAAGCGGTACAAAAGGGGGTGGTGATGGACGGAGCATCAGAACCAATCAAACACTCACACCCAGTCAACAGATCTGGGTTTAATCCATCACCGTTCTTTAGCCCACTCTACCACCCCAGTTCAGACATGGCCATATGCAAATCAGTCTGACCCTGTGCCTCATGGGAACAGTCCAGCCCGAACTGCCAAGCCATGCCTTCCCTGGACCGGAACCAAGCTTCCTAGGACCGGTTTCTGGCATTTCAGCCGTCTTCAGCCAGGCTTGCTTGAATCCAGTGGCAAAGTTATCTTAGAAAGGCTGTGGAGAAGTCAATAAATACTGAATACCAAAAATAATTTCTGGGCACATTTTTTTCAATATGGTGATGTAAGACTGTGCAATGATGTTTTATGTAGAGAGTTCTCCTGAAGCTTGTTTCAAACTGAGGAATCAGGACTCAGTCTGAAGTCAGACGTGAAGCCTTATAGTAGATGTTTATTCTGCATTTATCTGGCATCATCCATCCAAGGGTCTACTTTCAAGCCCATGGGCAGCTTTAGGGCGGTGCAACCCATGCGGCCTCACAGGGCGTTGACATAGGGAGGCACTCACCTCAGAGGGTCACTGTGTTTAGCAATAATTTAAGATTTAAAAGCACCTGCTGCAGAGTTATTTATGCATCCAGCTTTCAGGCAGCAATAAAAAATGTCAAGATAACTCTTGTGATTAATGTTCTTGCTAGAAAGAGAAATCGGAATGTTTCTAATAGCAGTTCTGACTAGCTATAAAGTAGCGCAGAGGGTTAATATGCCTGCTGCAAAGAACAGATCTGCATTTTATATGGATAGCTGAGTGGATTGGTAAAGCCAGCCTTTACCAGCAAATTAAACATATATGAGAAAGGGGCTATGGAGAGATGAGTGGCACTTTTGTCGGGTGATAGTGAGGGAATCTGAGGAGGAGGTCATGGGCAGGAGGGGTGCCAAAAATTGTGGCACCAGGAGCCACGAGTGCTGAAGCCGGCCCTGTTTACACCCTCTTTTTCTTGAACGTCGATTGATTTCAAAACAAATCACGGTGTTATGTGTGTTTAGCAATAGTTCCACAATATTTTCTCATTTTCCTGGGTGAAGAAAACGAATATATGGTAGCACAATTCTGTATCACATGAATCAACAAATTAGTCCTAATTATCACTGCGCTTGTTTTTTGAACCAACACATGGTTACTGCAAAAGGGCTTTGGTGAGTTTACACCTTTAGTAGAAAACCATTTAGCTCTATTTCATATCAAAACACAGCATAAATTATGCAAATTCAGTCTAATCTTTTATTTAGCACACACGTGCGCACATATTATGTTTCAAATATTTTCACAATGTGGTTGCCTTGGTGAAAAGATGTTTAGGTAATACTAACGGGGGGGGGGGGGATGTAACCAATAATCCGCTATAAAAAAGCAGCAACAACGGTGCAAAAGGGCATTTTTGCAGTGCAACGTGTAGGTAATTTTGCCACTCCCTGGTGCTCTGACAGACTGCCACCCTTCAGTATTCGTAGCTTGAGCTTCCCTAAAGAGAAGACTCTCTTTAGTTCAACCCTGCACATAATTAGATTTCTCGTTTTCATTATTTTCTACGAGGAAAAACAGGACCAGCAGAAGAGGATATAAAGAAAACGGGACGATAAAAGATAGGCTTGGAAACTCTATGGCAGTTGACCTTTGACCTCTTTTTTTCACGGCGGAAGCGGTTATGATGTGCTTGCCCTTTTAACGAGTGACCTGTTCTCAAAATAGGCGGACAAAGCAAGATAGTAAGTGGAGCGTTTCCCAAACTTCGTGGAATGTTCCAGTGAGTTCGCTGCATTTTAACGAGCCGCCAGTCTCTGCTTGTAATCATCGTCCACACGCAGCAGAAAAAGAAGGGCGTCGTCCGGCTCTGTGGTGCCAAACCATAACTTGTGAGGCATTATTTTTTAATTCAGAGGTATGACTGGCAGGAAAATTCGTACATTCCGATTAGGGTGACTAATCCTATTTTCGTCAGGGATTTTATTTCAGGAGGATGTATCAGAAAAAAAGGCCTGCATTGTGTATTATATCAAGGTACTGCAAGCCAGGCAATTATTTTTAGAGGCTATTTTCTCACTCCAGACCACGGCATACTGGAAATTCAACGCCAAACTGAGCACAGCAAATCGCGCCCTGCTTAATACAAAATACAACTGATCTTTGAATGTGTCATGGCTTCTTGTCCACTTCACTACGTGTTCCCAGTCCTGAGTTTTCGCGTGACAACCTAATGCATCTGTGTGGCATAGCTGCCAAGTTTCCCTTGACCACGCGCGATGTGCTACTCCAGTTCAGGTTTTTTTTGTTGAATTTTTGTAGTTCTGTTTTATGATCGAATAAACAAGACTACAAGCCACAGAATTACGAGATAAAACCTATACTGGAGCAGCACATCACGAAGGGACAAGGGGAATTTGGCAGGGCTGGCTGTTTTATTCTTGTTTTGCTCCGTTTACCTAATTAGGCCAAGATACCTCATAGCAATAGTTCGTTGGTGAAAGGCCCAGCCTTGAAAACAGTATCCACAATGACGTGTGAGGTGGCCACCTCAAGAGAGTGTAACATATTGCTATACAGATACATTATGGTTCTCAGATTAAAGGGCAGCATATGGGCCCTGATGATGGTCTTCCTGGAAAAGGGTGCAATATAAATTGCACCTGATTCATTCTGACGTCTCAGGGTCCAGAATTCTTCAGGTGCGATAAATGGCATACAATTACACATACCACAATTAATCAGACTGACCACATTGTGGTAAATAATTTAATTACCGGGACTTAATTTGATACAGAAACATAATAAAAATAGCTCAGTAAAATAAGAGGCAAAATCCGTGGTATTAGAGGTTCGGAATGGGCTTTATTCCAATGGACGATTCGAATCGTTGACTCCAAGTTCCATCACCACGGAGGTTCAGGAAGTGAAGTACATACTTTATTGATAAGTAATCACTTTTATACAATAGGCATTACAGTGAAGCAAATGCAGGAGGCGTAACAATTGATAGTGAAGATAAAACATACATACGTAGCAAAAGTGGGCGTAACTGGGTGTAACTAAAGAACGTCATCAGGTATGATGTCATAATAGGGTGGTTCCATGAAAGAATTTCGCAATGTCAGCAGAAATACTTGGCAGAAATGCGCGCGCAGCAGCATGACGTGTGATTGACGTGCAACTAGGGGTGAAGGGGACTTGACATTTAGCTCTACATGTGGCGACAGAAGTCTGGAGGGTCAAGTCAACCTAATCCCAAATCATATCTACCATCCTATGTTTAAAGAACTATGTTATCCAAAAGAGAGGTCTCTTAGAGTAGAATCTTATTCTATACTGACTATACTGACTGTTAGTGCGTGTACAAGCGTCTAAGTGTCTACACTAGATGCGAGGGCAGAAGTCTTCCATAATAATAGGGCTATGAATTACTTGCATAAAGACAGAGAAGCCGGGCCTTCGCTCGGTAGCTGGAAGAATGTTTACTTAAACTACTAGACAGGAATGCATTGGGCAGGGAGCGGAGCAGATAATTTCGAAGGTGAAATACAGTTTTTGGCAGGCAACAGGCTGATGTCAGGCATCGTGAGCCGCGCAGGGAATGAGACAAAGTTCATGGTCACAGATGCAGGCTCAGACTGGAGCTTTCAGAGGCAGAAGGCAAGAAAAGCTTGATGACAGAATCAGGGGCCTACTTGCCTGGACTGTAAAATGGCATAAGTGAACCATATAAAGCCGGTGGCCTTTCATACTTAGGAATGGAATATCCAGCCTATTCATGGCGGATCTGAAAGAGGACATGTTGACGGTGGACGCACATGTGTTTGCGTCTTCATAACTGGAACTGGAGGGAACATACATGTACTTGTGATTCATACATGAAACCGTTGGGGTCCAAGATAGGGGACATAACTGATCAGAAAAATCCATATTTCCACATTCCCTCCTTGTCCCCTACTTGCCCGTTAAGAGATATCAATCTACATCAATCCGTTGATCTGTTCATATAGCATCATTTGTTCTTCTTTTTTCTTCTGGGATGAATGAAATCTTGGTGGTGGAATACACGATGTGGCACACAGACCACAGATCGCTGGTCCACATTGTAGACATAGACAGCAACTGAATAGTATGAGAAAGCCAATACCTAGGAAGGATAGGACCTTCCATCCAAAGGTAGATAATACACTCCAAAACCAACCGGACCAAGTCCAGGTGCCTGGATTCTGGTGTATCTGGCTTACAATCTTATGAAGGCGAGTTATGGCTTTATATACAGATGGCGAATTTTCTGGTATGAAAATGCAACAACTTGATCCGATGACCCTACAAGCTCCGCCCCTATCGGCCAGGATGACGTCAAGGACAAGACGATTTTGAAGCACAACAATCCGCATAGCAGACTGCTCTTCTGTTAAATTGCCTAAGGCGGAAATAGTTTAGTTCACTACTGCTTCAAGGGTTCTAGTTAATCTACGTATCAGCTTACTATTAGTAACGGTACCTATATATGGAAAGAGACCTTTATTGAAATCTGTGTATTTTTCCCATGCTGTTTCAGTGTAATCGACTATTGGGAGATCTCTCCTTTCTCTATTGTGTACTAAATGAGTATTTCTGTGATAATCAGGAGGAGCTAGGAAAACAGGTGGCAAAAGGAATCCAATGTAGCAGGTACCATCCCAATCTAGAGGCAAACGTACATATGCCGTCTGACCACATATGAAATAGGAATGGTGGGAAGCTCTAAATGTAGACTTGCCTTGATCACTAAATTCTATTACAGTGGTGCATCTACTATGGCCCATATGTATGGAACCATTCTTTCTTACACATAATTCACCTTTTACTGGAAATATTGACATAGCGGGCAAAATTGGAGTAGCTTCGGATTCGACATTTAGGATCATAAGATTAAGCGTAAAATTACCTAATCCATACACTTCATTTTCTAGATCAGTTCCTGTTCTTTTGGGAAGTCCCTCCTTGTTAGGGTAGCAGACTTTAAGTAAAACTAAGTTCAAATTTCCCCATACCCAGTTGTCTTGATAAACTGCAGAATTCGAATCTAGGGAATTAATTAAACTAAACCATGCTCCACAGGAGCCGTTGTGTGTGAACGGGTATGGAAAGAGAGGTAGAATTCCTTTATAATTCTGATAGGGAGGGAGTCGGCCACATATCCAACAATTTGTAGCATTGCTAACCTGATGGGAATGATGTAACATACTAATAAACGTGTTATTGCGCAGCGCAAATCTATAAGACAACTCATGCGGAGGTAATTCACTAAAAGAATGTTCAGCAGTAACATTATAAACATGTCTAAAAATAGGATAATATATGTGCAACAATATACTTGCAGTAATTATTAAAAGACTTAAGAAAAACAAAATTAATAACGTCACTGTGCAATAACTACGCAGTGATTTACAGTACGCATGTCGTTTCAACATTTTTCGGGTTTTTTCTCTATTCAGGTCTAAGGGATACATGTCAGAGACAAATTCAACCGCTTCACCTTGGAGAGGACTTAAACAATCAAATTGCCTGACTGGTTAGACCTAAGTTTTAGTTTGTATTGTTCGTGATTACTCAGTTCAACCAAAGGAAGTTTTGAGTCAATGGGTGAAGACACGCAAGGTGTGTCGTTTACGTCTGACGACAGTCCATGAAATTTCTTGATATGACTTGAATGTATCCAGCCTTTTCGACCTTCGATCTTCACGGCTGTCCTCGTCGTTAGCAAGACCAATTGCGGCGACTTCCACCTAGGATCCAGCTGAGTCTTCCGATCAAAGTTCCTCACTAAAACCAGATCCCCCGGAACTACGTCATGGGGTTTCACCTCAGTGTTGTCAGGAAAGGCTGCAGCTACCTGTGAACGACAAGATTGTAGTGCAGACATCAAGGAAGCCAAGTAATCTGTCAACATATTACAGTCAATATCAGTTATTTTGCGTGGTATAGGCGTCCCCCACATATTTGGTGGTCTGCCAAAGATCACCTCATACGGGGATAGCCCTGTTCGAGAGTGTGCTACCATTCTCATGTAAAAGAGTGCAACTGGTAACGCTACTACCCAGTCGACACCTTTTTCTCTGCATATTTTGGACAATCTAATTTTCAGGGTCTGATTATGTCTTTCCACGAGACCTGCTGCCTCGGGGTGTCGGACACAGTGGAATTTCCACTGATAGCCTAACAAAAGTGAAACGTGTTTCATTAGTTCAGATGAAAACGGCTGGCCGTTATCTGAGTAGACAACACGTGGTAAACCGTATCGTGGGAAGAATTCTCGAACTAACTGTTTGGCAGTAGTCGGGGCAGTGTAATCTGAAACTGGGTATGCCTCTGTCCAACGGGAAAGAGCACAGACAACTACGAGAACATATTTGAATCCTCGACATCGTTCCATCTGGATATAATCCATCTGGAGGACTTCAAAAGGGTGATCAGGAGGCTGAAATCCACCCTGTTCTACGGGAATGCTTTTTCCTGGGTTAAACTGACAACAGATCATACAGGTACGAACTTTTTGTTTAGCTGCTGCTCGTAAATGTTTGTTGAACCAAATGTGTTGAATGCTGTCTAGCATAGCTTTTTCTCCTAGATGCGCTGGACTATGTACAGTGTTAATAATGACTTGGACCATTGAATCAGGAAGGAACCACACAGATTTTTCCTTCGTCATCCATCCTTGATCCGTTTGGATCCCTCCTAATTCAGTCCATTTCCTTATTTCGTCTGGTGTAGCATGTGTCTGTATGTCAATTACGTCAAGAGTGGGATCTTTAACCGTCATACAATGTGTTGGCGTCGGGACTATTGTCTTTGTCATGTCGGATGTTTGAGTTTGAGCAGTCTGTTTAGCTGTTCTGTCAGCTAGATCATTGCCTTGAGAAATGATATCAGTAACTTTCGTATGAGCTTTACATTTCATAATTGATATTGCAGTGGGTAGATGTATTGCATCTAATAAGGCATGAATGAGGGGTCCGTGCTGAATGTGGGCACCGTGAGAAGTTAAATAACCTCTCTCTCGCCACAGCACGCCGAAGTCATGTACAACTCCGAATGCATAACGTGAATCAGTGTATATGTTGACTTTTTTATTTGTGGCTTGAATACAGGCTTGTGTCAGAGCGACGAGCTCTGCTGCTTGAGCGGACAAGGTATTTATGCAATTTGTTTCAATGATTTCGGTGTCTGTTGTGACTGCGGAAGCGGCTACTAACTCTCCTGTACCTGTTCTCATACATGAACCATCTACATACAGCGTCAGGTCTGGGTCTGACAATGGGACATCTGTCAAGTCTTGTCTGGGTTTCGTCGTGATTGTAATAACTTCAATACAATCATGAGCTAGTGGGTCTGTTCCGATTACAGGTAAAAGTGTGGCAGGATTCAATGTGTTACAACGTCTGATTTCTATATGTGGCTGAAACAATGTTAATTCATACCCTGTAAGTCGCGCTATAGTCAAATGTTGTGTTTGCGTTCGATTCACAAGGACCTCTACTGCATGTGGTACTTGTACTGTCAATGGATGTCCTAACACTATGGCATCGCTTTGTCTGATTGCTAAAGCTGTTGCTGCCACTGATTTTAGGCACGCGGGCAAAGCCTGAGCTACGGGATCTAATGTACTAGAAAAATAAGCACATGGCTTGTGTGATCCTGCTTGTTCCTGTGTGAGTACTGACAAGGCAGTACCTTCGCGTTCTGTAACAAAGAGTGTAAACTGTTTATTGTAACATGGTGTTGCTAAAACAGGTGCTTGGCATAAGGCTTTCTTTAGGCTTTCAAAAGCTTGTGCATGTTCCTGAGTCCAAGGGAGAACAGTCGATGTGGCTGCCTCCTGTGTTGTCAATTGAATGAGTGGTTTTGCTAGAAATGCATACTGAGGGATCCACTGCCTACAATATGAAGTGAAATTGAAATGTCGGAGTATGAAATGTTTTATTGACTTTTTGATAACAATTACCTTTGAGCACCAAAAAGTCACCTTTTAAAATCACTTGCCTGGGTACCGGAAATCGGCTGATTTCCTATTACCCTGCCACCAACTCACTCACTGTTTTATTAATTTTCTCACTATTTACAGTAATTTTTTAGTTATTTTTGCATTGTCTTTAAACATAAAACCCAATTTTTCATTGAACTAATTGTGGCACTTTAATTTACTCGAATTGAATGGGACCACTGTTCCTTTATAATAATATTTACACCCTTGGTCCCTTCTGACTCCTAGGGTCTCCTTGTTCCTTATAAACGTCCCTTGCGCAATCGCTGGATTGCAAGGATTTGCTAGAATTTACTCCCACTCACTTCCCTTTCAGTGAGTTGTAACCTTTTGTAATTTTTGTATTTACTTATTAGAATTCCGGTTGCCTACCTTCTTCCCCCCTCCCTCTCCACCCCTCCTCCTTCCTTGGGCATGGCACAACACGCTCCCCTTTACTCAGATGATTATATAAAAAGAATATTAGAAGGTCCCTCTCTCTTCACTGAGACTACGGAAAGTACTGACATCACTGCTACCACGATCTTTGAGCAACTAGAAAAATCTACCAAGAAATTTATTAGACTCCAGCTAATGGTTCGTATGTTAACTGAATACTTGAAATCAAACACAATTCCCCAGGGGCTCCAAGTCCGAAATATCCCAGGAGTCTTCACTGACATTAAGAAGTATCTGACGGGTTTTAGCCATATTGGAACAACATGCTCAAGACACTGGATGGTCTTGGGCATTGATATTGCCACTGAAGAAGCAAAAAAACTAGAGTTAGAAATTAAGGATATGGAAAAACAGATTAAAGAGAATAGTACCCTCACTGACGCTAAGAACCTAATGGACAAAGTTGAGAAAACTTTATCTGAATTTCATCGCATTGAACAAAACAAAAAAATTGTGAAAGTTAAGAGAGACATCAAGAATTACAAAGTAGAAAGGACATATCCATATCTACTTGAGGATTTTTACACCAATAGGGCATACCTAGGTCCTAGAACACAGCGACCCTGGGGTAGATTTAACAAACAGCAACACGTAGTTGGTTTTTCTGAGACTTCGGCTGAGTCTTCAGATAATTCTGACTCCACTGAAGGCCCCAGCACATCCAGAACCAGACCTAACAACCCTGATAATTTTTTAGGGCAAGACCGGGGGCGCCAACCCAACCGCGGAACACCACGTCTCCCACGTTGGCACAGTACCCCTGGGGACAGACAGACACGCCAGCGATATTACCAATGGTGAGTAACACTATTCCCACCATTGACTCCCCTAACTCAGCGACCACAATCACTATGGGTGAATATCAAACTATTCCAATTTTTAACCTTTCTACTCACTCTCTCTCTGAGCAAGAAATTACATTACTTAGCAAAGGACTTTCATATGTTCCAACCACTAGACCTGATTATCTGCAACTTCAAATTGAACTTTTACGGTTCTTTAGAAAGATTCGCCTTCAGGCCTTCTTTGAAAACAGACCATTCACTACTTCAACAGCATTTACCACATTTCGCCCTCCCTCTACCTTTTCCCCGCCTCTGTACAGTATCCCACCTGAAGTTCTAACTTTTGAAAAGCTGGTTTTAAACGAAGTCGCCACACTTGAACACCAACGTAGGTACATCCCTTACAACCTCTCATTGACCGAGAAAGAAGCTATGAAGAATCTCAAGAGAATGAATGACCTTACCATCAAACCAGCAGACAAGGGAGGAGGGATTGTCATCCAAAACACTGACTCCTACAAACAGGGCATACTGACACAACTCTCTAGAACAGACCACTATCTGAGATTGCCCTCTGATCCCACCAAAGATATTCAAAAACTCATTCTTGATATCACTGAAGAAGGCCTAACCCAAGGCTTTCTGACCAAGAATGAATTTCAATTTCTCAACACCAAAAGTCCCCGCACACCAGTAATTTACACCCTGCCCAAGATACATAAGAACCCCACCACCCCCCCGGGTCGCCCCATTGTGTCGGGTTGTGGCTCAATCTTGGAACCATTGGGTCGCTATATCGATTTCTTTATCAGAGACTTCGTTCCTATCACTCGATGCTACATTAAAGATACCATGGCCATGATAAATTTTATAGAGGGACTTCCCTTTAACCCCCTCAGCGATCTCCTTTGCACCCTCGATGTGGAGTCACTCTACACCAACATTCCCCATGATGAAGGCATTGACGTAATAAGATCCACTCTTAATACTAGGCCACAACCTCATTCAGTCCCCACCTCTTTCATCATTCACCTTCTCAAAATTTGCCTCACAAAGAATTTCTTCCTTTTTGATGGTACATTTTACCAACAAGTTAAAGGAACCAGTATGGGCGCAGTTTTCGCTCCAAATTTCGCGATACTGTACATGGATTGGCTGGAAACCAATACCATACTATCCCCCCATAATCCCTTCAGGCCCTACATACAAGAGTGGAAACGTTACATCGATGATATTTTCCTTATATGGAACAGTAACACAGACCACCTAGCTCAATTCCATAACTGGCTTAATCATCACAGCAATGGTTTAAAATTTACTGTTAACAGCAGTAAAGAACAAATAGCCTTCCTGGATCTCACTATCATTGCTCAAAACGAGGGTCTCTACACCACCCTTTACCGCAAACCCACTGAGAAAAACACTCTTTTGGCATACAGCAGTCACCACCCCAGAGCCCTTCGCGACTCACTTCCATACTCACAATTCTTGCGGATACGGCGCAATTGCTTCTTCAAACAAGACTATTTCTCTGAAGCTAACCTGCTACTCAAAAAATTGACTGACAGAGGTTACCCACGTAAATTAGTCAAGAGATCGCTTAAAAGAGCCTGGTACTGCCCGAGGGAAACCCTACTCACTCCCAAGGATAAGAAACAGAACGACAAACTCGTGTGTGTCACCACCTTTACACCTATTTCTAACATAGTGAAAAAATGTATCAAGAGACATTGGCCTACACTGAATGCTGGAAACCTCCGTATAGAGTGCCCTATCTTTGCATTTAAAAAGAACAAAAGTATTAAGGATCATCTAGTCAGGGCCGCAATTCCAGAACCTAACAGGGACTCTACCCTGAGAACCTTTTGCAATCTACCACGACTAGTGGGCCACTTCAAATGTACTAACTGTAGTGTCTGCTGCCTCACATTGGATACTAAAACCTTCGTGCATGCTAACATTAACGTCACCTTGAACAATTTTTCTAATTGTAACACTATTAATGTTATATATGCCATAACATGCCCGTGCAATTTGATCTATGTGGGACAAACGACGCAGAAAATTAGGATTCGCATTTGCCAACATAGAAGCAGAATCCGCTGCAAGACGGCTAACGCTCCTCTTGTTGAACATTTCACACAACTTAATCATACCGAGGACGACTTGAGATGGCAGGTGATCAGCGTTATCACACAGTCCACAAGGAACATGAACATTGCATCTGTCCTCAACAAAGAGGAACTCAAATGGATAATTCGCTGTGATAGCCATCACTCTGGACTGAACCGACTTGAGGACTGGTCTAATCTACTCTAATCCATGAATATCTCCTTGTGTACACTTTACCATGCGTAAAATTACTGAAATGTGTTTTCTCTCTAAATCTATGTACCAAGTACCGAGCAATTCTTTGGCCTTTCCATGCCCTCTAACCCCTTTCCTTCCACTCCCTTGTTATAACTGTTGTATTTTAACATTATACTAACTTATCCCCCATTTCCTCCTTTCCCTATTGCTCCTCGCCCCTCATCCTGAGGCGCTACTTTCCTTACTACTAATTTCCTATCTGGGTTACCTTCGCAATCCTTGTTTCTATTGGCTTCCTTGACCATTCCATCATGGCCGCCCTCTTATTCCACCACACCTTGGCCCTCTTCGCTTTCGGTTACTGGGCGTTTCCATTTCACCAGTGCACTTCCGTCCCACTGAGGCTCCATTCACACAGCCCGCACCCTGACGCTCAGCTTGATCCTCGCGAGCTCCCCAGGTAAGACACACTCGCTCGCTCACTTCTCACTTCCCCCACATTACTCGCCCTTTCTCACTCGATTCCCTCCCTCCCTTTCACAGGTCCTCGTGGGTTATGCGGCTTGCATCGTAACTATTTAACCATTTCCTTCGCTTATTTCCCGGACTTCCGCCCCACGGTGAGTTTTATTCCTCTTGTCCCGTAACTACAATACCAACCCCCACCACCTCCGATTTCACTATTCCATCCTTCTCCCCGCAGAATGTAGGTTTTCGAACCCATCGACAAGCCCGACCGGGCTGCCTCGGAATTCCTATCGTGTACAACACAGACCTGACTCGCCCTTTTGGACCAACCCTCCCTATTTTTCGCCGCTCCCCTGGTAAGCCGTAACCCGCTTGTCTCCCCTTACTCACACATTCAGTCACTCCCTCACCCCCTCCTAACCCTCCTATTCTTCTCCAGGCTCACCTATCAGCCCACACGAAATTTGACATCCGTCGAGCCCAGGTTGTGACGGTTTTTGACGGGGCGCTTCATCCTAATTGTTTCCCGCTTTTTATCGCTGGTAAGCCCTTGCACAACCTTCCTCCACCTGCACCCTACGTTCCCTCACTCCTCCCCCACATTGACTCTCCCTCTTCCCCACAGGCTCTATTTCTTGCCTATACCTCATTCCGGACTACAACACTAGGATCGTCTAGTTTTGGCTGGCGCGGCTGCGCAACAATTACTAATTGATTGGGTCATCCTCTCACTGTAAGTTCCGAACCCCCCCCTTATTAATTTTTAATTCTTGCACCACCCCCTCAACATCCCTCCCTTCTCGCATATTACCCTCTAGCTATTCTCGCCCCTCTTTACTCTTCCTATGCTCTCTTCCTAACCTTGCAAATTTTATTTTTTATTTTTTCTCCCCCTCCCCACTAGGCTTTCTCCCAGGCAATTATTTATCATTTTCTTGTCCTGAAGAGATCCCACTACGTGTTAAGGGATCGAAACGTCGTCGACAATCATTTCTAAACTCCAGTGTATTACAAAATTGAAATGTCGGAGTATGAAATGTTTTATTGACTTTTTGATAACAATTACCTTTGAGCACCAAAAAGTCACCTTTTAAAATCACTTGCCTGGGTACCGGAAATCGGCTGATTTCCTATTACCCTGCCACCAACTCACTCACTGTTTTATTAATTTTCTCACTATTTACAGTAATTTTTTAGTTATTTTTGCATTGTCTTTAAACATAAAACCCAATTTTTCATTGAACTAATTGTGGCACTTTAATTTACTCGAATTGAATGGGACCACTGTTCCTTTATAATACAATATGAAGTGAGGCCTATGAAAGCCCGCACCTCCTTTTGTGTCTTGGGTATTGGCATATTAGCAATTAGCTGGATGCGATCTGGTGTAAGCTGCCTTCCCTCCTTGGACAGCGAGTGTCCAAGATAAACAACTCGCTGGACACAGAATTGCAGCTTAGAAGGGGACACCTTGTGCCCCTTTTCGGCTAGAAATTGTAAAACTGTCAGTGATGCTTTCTCACATTCAGGTTCGCTTCTAGCGGTGATCAGCAGATCATCGACATATTGAAGCAGGGCAGTGTTGACTGGCATGTGGATACTGTCGAGTTCTCTTTTCAGTGCTTGACTATAGATGCTGGGGCTTTCTGTAAATCCTTGAGGTGCGCGTGTGAATTTAAAGCTACGTCCATTTAAACTAAATCCGAACAAGTATTGGCTTTCCGGATCTATTGGGACGCTGAAAAAGGCATTCTTGAGATCAATTACAGTAAAGAATGTTGCTTCGGAATCAATAGCTGTCAGTAATGACGAGATATCTGGGACCACAGGGAATTGTGGCACAATGCATTTGTTCAATTCGCGCAGATCAATAACCAATCGATATACTGGCGGGGCCTTTGGATCTGTTCGTTTAAGAATCGGAATTATCGGGGAATTACATACATTGGAGTCTGTTTCCACAACCACTCCTTGGGCAATGAGCTCGTCAATGATTTGTAGTAAAGCCACTACAGCATCTGGTGGTAACTTGTATTGTCGCATTCGTGGTAGTACCACTCCTGCCTTTAGTGTAACTCGATATGGCGTAATATTCATGCAACCAACATCAGTAGGGCCTTGTGCCCATAAATGTGTAGGTAAAGTCTGCAGTCGGGGATCCATGTCTCGAGACACATAGTGACCTTTGAAATCACGTAAAAACAATCTTACTCCTTCCGGAGAACAACATATTATAGCTCCTAGAGCTTTCAGTGTTTTTATACCTAACAAGTGTTCTGGACATGATTTAGTAAGTAATAAATCTGTAGTTCGGGTTAAGGGTCCTATCGTAAGTGGAAGAGGCTGTGATACTTCATTAACAATAGGTTTTCCTGAAAAACCAAGGGAAATATTCTGTGAGCCTGAGAGGGGTGCCCCTGGAACTTCACTACGTTTTATGGTTGTTCGACTTGCCCCTGTATCAAGTAAAAATTTTCTATCTTGGCCTAATAGTTCACTATGTACATAAGGTCCTTCTTGGTCCACAGGGACCTCGATAAGGGGTAAGTCAACTTCCCTCTCTAGGCTGGTTCATGCGTATCGTTGATAATCAGGATAGTCATACTGTGCGGTCTGGTACAGCTGTCGTGTCGTGGTTTGTGTGGCAGCAACAGGCAGCGCTGGTGCAGCTGGCACAAACTGTATAGACTGTTGTGGAGCTGGCATGGACTGTGCATGCTGCGGGGCTCCTTGTTCATTCTGATCCTGTCTAGGTGGCCGTGGTCTTTCCTGTGTTTTACCTGTGGCAATATTACGCTTCAGGACTGGGCAATCGTGTATGTAATGTCCTGGCTGTTTACAATAGTTGCATGTCCCTTTTACAGGTCCTGCTGAATCACCGGACTGTGTCGTACCCTTTTTATGACCTTCAGCTGGAACTGTCTGGGAGACTAGCATTTTCATTTTTGTATCTTTCATGCGTCTTTGTTCATGTTCTTGTTCCTCTCTAATTCTATTGTGATGATACTGTAACATTTGTAACATTTGTGATGGGGTGTTACCTTGCCAGGTACTCTCGAATTTTAATACTCTATTCTTCACTTGGGGCAAGGAATTTTCAACTAATTTTGTCACAAACAGATGTGGGTATGATTCGCTACTTGCTTTTATGCCACTATTTATACCAAAACATTTTTCAAATCGGGCATAGAAATCACTAGTGTCTTCATCTTGCTTTTGTTTACAGGCTGAAATTGCACCCCAGTCTTCCTTTTTCGTAGTTAATAAACGTGGCAGTACCTGTACTAGTAAACCTGGTAGTGCTTTAGTTTTATCCCCAAGCCCTGCTCCTGCAGTTCGGGCCTTTTCTTCTGCTTCTAATGCTGTCCAGTCTATCTTTTGGTCTCCCACCTCCCACTCTTTTTCCTTAAGTTTTTCATAAATGCCAGCAGGCATTAATACCTTTAATATTGTCATAATGTCGGGATAGGTATACTCTCCCATGAGTAACATGTCTTTAATTTCTCGGTGGAAACCCGCTGGGTCTTTGTCATGACTGGGTACCACTTTCTTCATTTCTAACAATTCTATTTTCGATATGGGCGTATATACAAATACACGTTTAAACTCATTGTCCTCGCCTTTTATTGGGTGTACTTCTCGTAAGGGATTCTGTCTGTCCATGTAATACGTCGTTCTTTCCTTGATGGGCAGTGAGACATGTTCTGGGCATACAAAAAGAATGTACTGCTTTCTTGATTCTAGTATTTCTTTAATTAACTTAGTACCTGAACCTCTCCATCTATTCGTGAGTAATTCAGTCAATATATCAGGTAAGGGACCAGGATCTGAATGTTGGCTTTTATATAGTATAAGGAGTTGTTGAATCATATAAATCCCAGCTAAACGCTGTTCATCTGGGGTGAGGTTCAAAAATGTGTGTGCTACTGTATCATCACCATATTTTCCGGGACTGTCAACCCAATGAACGGCTGACCTGGCTAATTCTTGTTCATCCATAGAATCGAGTAAATGATAACCCCTTCGTTCTCGGAGTAATTTGTCAGCGGCTTGGAACGAATGCTCGGGGGACCTTATATTTATTATAGGTGTTTGGATATTCCTGTTATTATCTGGACATATCGGACGTATCGGGTCAGAAAAACATCTAGTACTATTACAAGATCTTCCTCTACCTACATAGGCTATGGTTTCTGACTGTCCTGTGGGCAGTCCTGATCCTTCCTCCTCCTCGTTTTGTTCAAACTGGTCTACCGCTAATCTCTCTTCGTGTAGGCGTTCTATTTCTTTACGGATCTTTCGGCACATGGCTATTATACATTTTTGCCTATCATGTCTCCCTTCTGATATATTCTGGCTCCATCTGGTAAGAGTTTGCATTGTTTCCGGATCTACCTCCGGTCGGTCTTGATTTCTGATTACACAATTTATGAGGAAACGTAACAGTTCCCCCTGTATCTCCACTTTCTGGTATTCCATAGCTCTGTTAATACATTCAGAATCTCGCCCTGTTTGGACAAAATGGTATATATTATCTAGATGCACAGTCATTCCTGGTAGCTTCCCTAAATACACCGCAGCTCGTCTGATACGTAATGATGCCAGGATCATTTCGTCCTCTTTGCCGGGCACAGGGTCATATCTACAATCTACAAGAAGTTCCTTAAGCGTGCGGGAATTTATAAGTTTGGGGGTACGTGGATGCGCTGATTCTTGAAAAGTAAGTTTATTTATTCTGGGTGGCGTAGAAAAAATGTTGGTAGCACCTCCGGTAGCCCCGTCTGGGGTATCGGCCGTGAAAGGATTCGTTGAACGCGATACAGCAACTATAGGTGTGGACACAGCTGTAGAAGCAGCTGTAGGAACAGATGTAGAAACAGATGTGCTTGCCGGAACTTGTGTCAGGATTTGTTGTTGTAGAGGTACAGATACAGGATCTTGGCGTTGAACCTCCCCGACAGACGGTCTATGTGGGGCGGGGTTAGCATACTCGGGAGCTGCGTCATCTAAATATGAGGAAAGAAAAACATCTTCTGCGGTTCTAGGATGCCCCTTAGGATGCACCTTTATTGGAAATAATGGGGGTGGCAAGTCTTTTGGTATCTCCGGAGTAGCCTTAGGTAATCCTTCGGCCAGAAGGGGATACATACCATTCATAAGGGCATTTCTTTGTCTGTCTATTTGTTCTGATTTCACTCGTGTACCTTCTTCAATTAATAGATTTTCTCGGACTTTATTTGAATTCTCCTTATTTTTCTCTTCCTGTCTGAGTGCTTTTTCTGTACGTCTATGAGATTCTTTACGCCATAACTCAACGGCGTCTTTCTGTGACTGTCTAGCTTTCCTTTTCCATAACTCTTCTTCTACTTTCATGATGCACTCTGTATCCCAGGTCCCAGCTGCGGGCCACCTCTGACTTTCTGGTAATTCCTTGGTGTAGTCTACCCATAAATCAAGAAATAATATAGCGTCTAAGCCGTGTTTATGATACATGAAGTACCCTGGAGTGTCCCTAGGAGGAATAGGAACAGCTTCTTCGAGTACCCCTTTTCTAGTTGTGATCTGTCTTAATTTCGAAAAGAGCGGCATATTGAGAACGGATCTGATACTTGATCTTGAACAAACTTAATACAATAAACACAATAATGGACAGTCATTCACACCACAATATGCAGGACGTATTAACACATTTAACATTTAACATTTAAATGAGCAACAATGATGATGACGATCTAAGGAAACTTAATCACTAAACATAATACTCGGCATTAACTGAATTATTCTGAATTTATATACTTGATATACTAGATATACTGCTAAACAGTACAGATACACTGCTAAAACAGTGCAGACCGGATTTGTGTACCCAAACCCGTCTTGACCGGCACAACCTATGTGCACGTCAGAACGCCTCCCCAGTAATGGTACTCACCGGGTAGCTCGGAACGGAAGGCCTCGGAACGGAACTGAACTGGACCGGACTGGACTCGACTCAAAAACTTCGGACACTTCGGAACATCGGAAACCTCGGAACTTCGGAACTTCGGAACTTGGTGGGCCTCTGTATACCTCGGATCTTGCTCTCTCAGCTAGGCTCTGGTCGGGATACTTCGCACTTCTCACCGCCTCGTCTGGGTGTTGATCGCAGCCTCAGTCGCCCCCGCTTGACCGGAGGGAGATACAGGAAATCCTGCTGGTACGCGTTGTTGTCCGTCCAGCTGTGGCAGGAGACCGGGCCTGCAACGCACCGCCGGCGCGTGAGATGAGAAAGTGTCCCTGTTCGGGCGCCATTCATGTGGTAAATAATTTAATTACCGGGACTTAATTTGATACAGAAACATAATAAAAATAGCTCAGTAAAATAAGAGGCAAAATCCGTGGTATTAGAGGTTCGGAATGGGCTTTATTCCAATGGACGATTCGAATCGTTGACTCCAAGTTCCATCACCACGGAGGTTCAGGAAGTGAAGTACATACTTTATTGATAAGTAATCACTTTTATACAATAGGCATTACAGTGAAGCAAATGCAGGAGGCGTAACAATTGATAGTGAAGATAAAACATACATACGTAGCAAAAGTGGGCGTAACTGGGTGTAACTAAAGAACGTCATCAGGTATGATGTCATAATAGGGTGGTTCCATGAAAGAATTTCGCAATGTCAGCAGAAATACTTGGCAGAAATGCGCGCGCAGCAGCATGACGTGTGATTGACGTGCAACTAGGGGTGAAGGGGACTTGACATTTAGCTCTACATGTGGCGACAGAAGTCTGGAGGGTCAAGTCAACCTAATCCCAAATCATATCTAACATCCTATGTTTAAAGAACTATGTTATCCAAAAGAGAGGTCTCTTAGAGTAGAATCTTATTCTATACTGACTATACTGACTGTTAGTGCGTGTACAAGCGTCTAAGTGTCTACACTAGATGCGAGGGCAGAAGTCTTCCATAATAATAGGGCTATGAATTACTTGCATAAAGACAGAGAAGCCGGGCCTTCGCTCGGTAGCTGGAAGAATGTTTACTTAAACTACTAGACAGGAATGCATTGGGCAGGGAGCGGAGCAGATAATTTCGAAGGTGAAATACAGTTTTTGGCAGGCAACAGGCTGATGTCAGGCATCGTGAGCCGCGCAGGGAATGAGACAAAGTTCATGGTCACAGATGCAGGCTCAGACTGGAGCTTTCAGAGGCAGAAGGCAAGAAAAGCTTGATGACAGAATCAGGGGCCTACTTGCCTGGACTGTAAAATGGCATAAGTGAACCATATAAAGCCGGTGGCCTTTCATACTTAGGAATGGAATATCCAGCCTATTCATGGCGGATCTGAAAGAGGACATGTTGACGGTGGACGCACATGTGTTTGCGTCTTCATAACTGGAACTGGAGGGAACATACATGTACTTGTGATTCATACATGAAACCGTTGGGGTCCAAGATAGGGGACATAACTGATCAGAAAAATCCATATTTCCACAACATTAGGGCTATATATACAGACACAACTACAGTGATAGGTTTGTTTGGCTTTAAGTAGGGCCCTTTATAATGAAATTCTTAAGTGTTCTTAATAGCTGAGTTGGTTGATCCCTTTTTTGTAAAAGTTATAGCTGCAGTGTAAGCTTAGTCTTTTACCTTCAATCCTTTAATGCAATATCAACTGTGCTGAAATTAAATGTATCATATGGTTTGGTTGTGTAACCTCACATGTAATACACTTACCAACCCCTTCAGGACCCCTAGGTTTTGTTTGTTAAATCTTCACCTCAACCCTGGGTAGCTGTGACTCTGAGAAGCAAGGCTTACACAAAGAAACAAGTGTAAAGCATTTAAACAGCACCAAAACAATTGAAGAAAAAATCGACACGACACTCAAGAAATCCAACACCAATTTGTCAAAATAGACTATTTTTATTAGAATGTAGACACCAAAATGCCAAAGATCCACCAGAGGGTTACAGAGATATAGAATTTACAAGAAATGACTAATCGAAGCATTCTACAAATTTGACGCTTGGAACCTTTTTCAAGGAAAAGTTGGGCATGTTCCAATGCAGCCAGTAGAGTCCCTGGGCGACCAGCTCACGCAGGGAGCTTGTCAGGGGGACCAACAAGGTCCTCAGAAACAGTTACCTCCACAGGAGAAGCACTCTTAAAGCAGTTCCAATCACTGTATCCGCTTTTCAATGAATTCCTAAGGACTGGTCCTGATGCAAGCAATGAAGGATACTAAAGATGCTCCAAGGATTCTGTGAATGCAATGCGTCAACGGGGATCTTGCTGTGACTATTTCTTGGTCCTGAGCTGGGTGAAGGGGTCCTGGTCACAATCAATCAATCAAATAATTTGTAAAGCGCACTACTTACCCGCAAGGGTTTCAAGGCGCTGAGGGTTGGGAGTGGGGGGGTGCTGTTGCTACTGGTCGAACAGCCAGGTCTTGAGTCGTCTCCTGAAGGGTAGAAGGTCTTCGGTTTGTCGTAGGTTGAGGGGGAGGATGTTCCAGGTCCTGGCGGCGTGGTGGGAGAAGGATCTGCCTCCGGCTGTGGTTCTACGGATGCGTGGGACGGTAGCCAGGCAGAGGTCGGCGGAGCGGAGTGGAGTTTCCTGTTGGGTACGTAGAAGGAGAGTCGACTGTTGAGATAGGGTGGGCCGGTCTTGTGGAGTGCCTTGCGTGCGTGGATCAGGAGCTTGAAGGAGATTCTTTTGTTGACGGGCAGCCAGTGCAGGTTCCTCAGGTGGGGGGTGATGTGGTCGCGGTGCGGGACGTCGAGGATCAGGCGTGCAGAGGCATTCTGGATTCTTTGCAGTCTGTTGATGAGCTTGGTCGCGGCTCTGGCGTAGAGGGCGTTTCCGTAGCCGAGTCTGCTGCTGACTAGGGCCTGGGTGACTGTTTTCCTTGTGTCTGTTGGGATCCATCTGTAGATCTTGCGGAGCATACGGAGGGTGTTGAAGCAGGTGGAGGAGACAGCGTTGACTTGTTTGGTCATGGTGAGTTTCGAGTCGAGGATGACTCCCAGGTTGCGTGCGTGGTTGGTAGGTGCGGGGGGTGTCCCCAGCAATGCGGGCCACCAGGAGTCATCCCAGGCTGAGGGGTTGGGCCCAACAATGAGGATCTCCGTCTTGTCTGTGTTCAGCTTAAGGCAGCTATCCTCCATCCAGTCGGCGACGGCCTTCATTCCCTGGTGGAGGTTGGATTTGGCGGTGAGGGGGTCCTTGGTGAGGGAGAGGATCAGTTGTGTGTCGTCGGCGTAGGAGATTATGTTGAGGTCGTGATGTCTGGCGATGCGTGCAAGAGGCGCCATGTAGACGTTGAACAGCGTCGGGCTGAGGGAGGATCCCTGCGGGATGCTGCAGATGATCTCGGAGGCTTCGGATTGGAACGGGAGGAGGCGGACTCTCTGGGCTCTGCCGGAGAGGAAGGAGGAGGTCCAGTCCAGGGCCTTGTCTCGGATCCCTGCGTCGTGGAGTCGTGTGCGTAGTGTGCGGTGGCAGACAGTGTCGAAGGCGGCGGAGAGGTCCAGAAGGATGAGGGCCGCCGTCTCGCCGTTGTCCAGTAGGATCCTAATGTCTATGGCGGCGATGAGGGTGGTCTCGGTGCTGTGGTTGCTGCGGAATCCTGACTGGGAGTGCTCCAGGATGCTGTAGTCTTTGAGGTAGCGGGTGAGCTGGATGTTGACTATCTTCTCGATGACCTTAGCTGGGAACGGAAGCAGGGAGATGGGCCGGAAGTTTTTGAGTTCGATCGGGTCTGCCTTGGGTTTCTTCAGTAGGGCATTGATCTTGGCGTGTTTCCAGCTCTCAGGGAAGGTCGCGGTCTCGAAGGAGAGGTTGATGATGTTGCACAGGTGGGGTGCAATGGAGCTGCCGGCTTTGTTAAAGATGTGGTGTGGAAAAGGTTCAGACGGCGAGCCGGAGTGGATTGTGTCCATGGTCTTGATTGTGTCTTCGATGCTCACGCTGGCCCAGGTTGTCAGGGGGTCGTGGTGGGTGGGGTGTGGTGGGTCCGGCGTGTTGGGGCCTGTTAGGGTTGTCCGGGGGTTGAAGCTGTCGTGGTAGTCGGCGATCTTGCGGTGGAAGAAGGTGGCGAGGGAGTCGCACAGGGCTTGCGACGGCAGGATGTTGTTGGCGTTGGAGCTGGGGTTGGAGAGTTCCTTCACGAAGTTGTAGAGCTCCTTGCTGTTGTGTGCGTTGTTGTCGAGGCGGTCTTTGAAGGAGGTCCTCTTGGCGGTCCTGATGAGGTGGTGGTGGTTGCGGATGGCGTCTCTGTGGGCTGCGCGGCTGCCCGGTGACTTCTCGCTGTGCCATATGTTCTCCAACTTCCGGCAGGTGCGCTTTGACGCTAGGAGTTCCGGGGTAAACCAGTTAGCTCTCTTGCTGGTGTCTTTGAGGGTTTGTTTTTTTCAGCAGGACAAAGGTGTTGGCGCAGTCGTCCATCCATTGTCGGGATTGGAGGGGTTGGTCGGTGGGTTGAGTGCGAGGTTTGTCTGTAGTTGTACTTCGGTGATTTTGCCCCAGCAGCGACGGGGGATCTGTAGGGTGAGGTGATGTGAGACTGGTTTCCGGAAGGTGAAGTGGATGCAGTGGTGGTTGGTCAGGTGGGTTCAGAGACGTGGCTGAAGGAGACATGGGGGGCTTGAGGAGAAGATGGCGTCAAGCGTGTGTCCGGCAATGTGGGTCGGCGTCATGACGAGCTGTTCCAGTCCGAGGTTGGTGAGGTTATCGATCAGGGTTGTGGTGTTGCTGTCGTTGTTGTTCTCCAGATGGAAGTTCAGGTCTCCGAGGAGGATGTAGTCGGTGGAGGTCAGTGCGTGTGTGCTGATGAAATCGGCGATGGAGTCACTGAACTGGGGGCGGGGTCTGGGGGGTCGGTAGATGAGGGTGCCTCTGAGGGTGGAGTTAGGGTCTGTGTGGATCTGGAAATGCATGTGTTCGGCAGTGCTGAGGGTGTCGTCGGTGCTAGTCGAGACCCTGATGCTGTTCTTGTGGATGATGGCGATTCCTCCTCCGACTCCGTTGGTGTGGTCTCTGCTGGTGATCTTGCAGCCGTCTGGGATGGCTATGGCGATGTCGGGTGCGGAGGAGTCGTTCATCCACGTCTCTGTCAGGAAGGCAACGTCCGGGGATGTTGTGTCGAGCAGGTCCCAGAGCTCGACGGCACGTTTGCGTGCGGAGCGGATGTTCAGTAGTATGCATCGGAGGTGGTTGAGGTCTTTTTTGGCGGGTGGTTTGTCAGTTCTGAGGCTGGTGTAGCTGCAGTTCCGGCAGGTGAAGGGACTGTGTGTGCGTTTCGGGGCGGCCTTGAAGCAGCTGTGGATCCGTCCGGGGTTGAGTGCGTGGAGTGTGCTGGCATCGTAGTGGTGGCGTTCCTTGTGGCGGGTGCGGCGACCAGGGGTTCTGGCGCTGGGTGCGGGACAGGCGCGGACAGGCGCAGACGGCCTTGCCTTAGGCGCGCCGTTGGCGCGCGGCCACGCAGCGGCCGGCATTTATGGGGAGGTGGGAGGAGCAGCTGGGAGGTGGGAGGAGGGGGCAGCGTATGGGCAGTCAGAGGGGCGGGGCCGCAGGGTACACAGCGGCGGGAGTGGAGCGGGACGATGAAGGGCACAGAAGTGAAAGGCACAAGTAAGGGGGCAGTGAGTGTTACAGAAGGCAAGGAAGGTTACAGAATATGGGGCAACGAGGGAACAGAACCCAAAAAGGGCAGAGAGACACGGGGCAGCGAGGGGAACAGAGGCAAAAACCGGGCAGAGAGACACGGGGCAGTGAGGGGAACAGAGGCAAAAAACGGGCAGAGGGACACAGGGACAGCGAGGGGAACAGAGGGAAAACAACGGGCACAGAGCAAGTAAAGGCAGCAGGGGAGGACAGAGAACAGCAGTAACGGGCACAGCAAAGATGAAAAGCAGTACAGGCAATACAGTAAGAAACCAACCTAACTCAGCAGCGGCAGACACACAGGCGGTGCTGTGCGCCGGGGGAGCGACCTACTAGTAGGGTCATTGAACTGAAATGGCTGGTCTGCTGATTACAGATCATAACCCACGGCCCCAATACCTATAGCTTTGCCCAGGGAGAAGCCTCAGTCCATGAGACTGACTCTTCCCTTGAAGCCATTGAATGGTTGGCCACTGAGGTGTCTGGTCATCAGGCCTCAATGGAAAGTGCACTGTAGAATATAAGTTCACTTTTCATTAAAATATAGAACTTTATTAGGGACTAAACAAAATTGCCCAGACTGTACAGTGAAGAAAAGAGGAGCCAAGGAATGCCCTTGTTTCACATCTCCAACTGCAGCATCAGACAACTAATTGCAGAAGAGTAACAAAAAGTGGGTTTTGCCTTCTGCCCGAGTAACAAAAGCAGCTGTGCTGGGGGCTGGTTTAGTTTACTAGCAATGCTTTGCACTTGCACCGTCGTATAACCACAACCCTCCCTCTTCCTCCCCAGGGGCCTGTACAATAAAACTACCAGGGTTGTTTTGTGTTCTCAGTCCGGCCCTGTAGTTGAGGGAAGAAAAGAACAGCCAGAACACAAGATACGTTGGGTTTAGGATAGCGGGGGAGCTGTCAATTTTACAATAGCATTATCATAGAATTGTACTGATTATGTTCATGTTAGTTGTCTCTTTCATATGTAGCTCATTTGAGAAGTACTTTGTGAGGATGCTGCATCTCATAACAGTAGTATCATGATCCAACTGATGTATATCATGTCCCACTTGATGGTTATCAACTTCATCACTTGAATGTTGCATGTCCACTTCAGTTGGCATTGGTACCTGAAACCTGACTTTAATGTTTAGTCTTTGCAGCATATTCGGACAGTATGACACACCTTCTCTGGTTGGTACATTAGTACTCCCCCAGTCAGTTGAAGACACCTGACAACGGTCTTCAATATGACAAATGCATGTGCTGCATGTTCAAAGGTGTTTCCTATTGTGCCTCTGCCTGTGATCCTGTGCATTGGCAGATGTTCTCTGAAAGGCGATAAGCCGTGGCATCAAATGATATCCAGAGAAGGGATGCATTAATGTGAATATTAATACATGTACACTTACATCGTGCATTTGCTTTGTCATGTATATTTACTAGTATATGTAAAGATAGTACTTAAGATGTGATACATGGGCACTGCTATTTTCCTACACAAATGTTACAACTAATCACTTTATGACAAACAAGCAGGCACCTATAGCCGTGGTGTTTCCTGCTCAATAATACTCCGTGTTTGACAACGACATTAATTTTGAAGCAGGTCTGTCCAGCTCATAGCCGAGGGACATTTCTGCAGTTAGTGAGGTAGTAAATCGTGAGAATGACACAACCTTTAAAAGAATGAACACTTGAATGTGAGGAGCATCAGTGCTGCCAGACAAAGGCCCACTCACTCCTGACAAATGGCCTCAAGGGTACAGGACCAGACTAGTATGTTGAGTTGATCCATTGTTTAACTCCAAGCAGGCTTATTTGGGAAACTTGAACTTACAAAACCACCCAATCCCAGGGAAGGTAAACAACAGCATTGTGTTTGAAAGTGCTGTAAGGCAATAAGTACAGGCACAGATCGACTGATATATTTTACCTACTAGCAATACAGTATATGTTATTTCTATCGGTATATCTGTCTATCTGTCTGCCTGCCTGCCTAGCTAGCTAGCTATCTAGCTATATGTGTCTCCCGCTTTGTTTTGAAGTGGTACAAATTTGGGTACTATATCAACATTTCTCTATGAAGCGATAGAGCGAAGAGAATAAGACGATGATGGCACAACAATAAAAACATAGATTTAGTTTCTAAATACAATGAATTATTTGTCAGGAATTATAAAGCCTGCTAAACATTTTATTATTGTTGAATTTGAATTTAAAACATATTTGAACGACTAATAATTGGGGAAAGGAATGAAAGATAGTGAAGTAGAAGTATTTTTTAATTCTATTGTCACATCCTGTATGACGTGTATTTATGTTTGTTGCCAGGAAACAGCAATAATTTGAGCAAGACCGATGTAGGTCCAAACGCGTCTGTTTTTCGATTGTCCGAGGAATAAAGAAACTGAAATAAGCACCGTTGGCGTGGCTGGCTGTCCATCTTTTCGCTGAGAGCGATTGTGAGATAGATATACATACATACATATATATATATATTTCAAAACAATGGTGTCCCGTTTGAGAAGCACTCGGACCAGTAAGAAAGGTATCCAGCCTTTATTATGAAGTACGGACAAAATTCAATCCGCTGGTACATGGAACAGCCTGCCGTCTTCGCCGACGCGTTTCGAGTGATCTCTTCTTCAAGGGCTTCTAACGGAAGGTACGTGCTTCCTGGTGCTCCTCCTCCGATATTTAAATGTTCCCCCTGAGTAGGGCTCCTTAGGCAGTCATCAGCATTCTGTGAGTTGGAGTGCCTTATTATAATTGAGTAATCTCGTGCACAATTTCTGTTGGATTAAAGCCTGGCATGGCCCCCAGCGGATGAAAGAGTCCTCAATCTTGCCTTACTTTCCCGCATTGTGGTCGGTATATCCTGTCCACGCGGCCCCCTCTGTATATTGGGGTGGTGCTTCATCGCGACTGGGCAGCCGCCTATTATTGCAAAACAATGGTGTCCCGTTTGAGAAGCACTCGGACCAGTAAGAAAGGTATCCAGCCTTTATTATGAAGTACGGACAAAATTCAATCCGCTGGTACATGGAACAGCTTGCCGTCTTCGCCGACGCGTTTCGAGTGATCTCTTCTTCAAGGGCTTCTAACGGAAGGTACGTGCTTCATGGCGCTCCTCCTCCGATATTTAAATGTTCCCCCTGAGTAGGGCTGCTTAGGCAGTCATCAGCATTCTGGGAGTTGGAGTGCCTTATTATAATTGAGTAATCTCGTGCACAATTTCTGCTGGATTAAAGCCTGGCGTGGCCCCCAGCGGATGAAAGAGTCCTCAATCTTGCCTTACTTTCCCGCATTGTGGTCGGTATATCCTGTCAACGCGGCCCCCTCTGTATATTGGGGTGGTGCTTCATCGCGACTGGGCAGCCGCCTATTATTGCAAAACAATGGTGTCCCGTTTGAGAAGCACTCGGACGAGTAAGAAAGGTATCCAGCCTTTATTATGAAGTACGGACAAAATTCAATCCGCTGGTACATGGAACAGCCTGCCGTCTTCGCCGACGCGTTTCGAGTGATCTCTTCTTCAAGGGCTTCTAACGGAAGGTACGTGCTTCATGGCGCTCCTCCTCCGATATTTAAATGTTCCCCCTGAGTAGGGCTGCTTAGGCAGTCATCAGCATTCTGGGAGTTGGAGTGCCTTATTATAATTGAGTAATCTCGTGCACAATTTCTGCTGGATTAACGCCTGGCATGGCCCCCAGCGGATGAAAGAGTCCTCAATCTTGCCTTACTTTCCCGCATTGTGGTCGGTATATCCTGTCCACGCGGCCCCCTCTGTATATTTGGGTGGTGCTTCATCGCGACTGGGCAGCCGCCTATTATTGCAAAACAATGGTGTCCCGTTTGAAAAGCACTCGGACCAGTAAGAAAGGTATCCAGCCTTTATTATGAAGTACGGACAAAATTCAATCCGCTGGTACATGGAACAGCCTGCCGTCTTCGCCGGCGCGTTTCGAGTGATCTCTTCTTCAAGGGCTTCTAACGGAAGGTACGTGCTTCATGGCGCTCCTCCTCCGATATTAAAATGTACCCCCTGAGTAGGGCTGCTTAGGCAGTCATCAGCATTCTGGGAGTTGGAGTGCCTTATTATAATTGAGTAATCTCGTGCACAATTTCTGCTGGATTAAAGCCTGGCATGGCCCCCTTCATAATAAAGGCTGGTTACCTTTCTTACTGGTCCGAGTGCTTCTCAAACGGGACACCATTGTTTTGCAATAATAGGCGGCTGCCCAGTCGCGATGAAGCACCACCCCAATATACAGAGGGGGCCGCGTGGACAGGATATACCGACCACAATGCGGGAAAGTAAGGCAAGATTGAGGACTCTTTCATCCGCTGGGGGCCATGCCAGGCTTTAATCCAGCAGAAATTGTGCACGAGATTACTCAATTATAATAAGGCACTCCAACTCCCAGAATGCTGATGACTGCCTAAGCAGCCCTACTCAGGGGGAACATTTAAATATCGGAGGAGGAGCGCCATGAAGCACGTACCTTCCGTTAGAAGCCCTTAAAGAAGAGATCACTCGAAACGCGTCGGCGAAGACGGCAGGCTGTTCCATGTACCAGCGGATTGAATTTTGTCCGTACTTCATAATAAAGGCTGGTTACCTTTCTTACTGGTCCGAGTGCTTCTCAAACGGGACACCATTGTTTTGCAATAATAGGCGGCTGCCCAGTCGCGATGAAGCACCACCCCAATATACAGAGGGGGCCGCGTGGACAGGATATACCGACCACAATGCGGGAAAGTAAGGCAAGATTGAGGACTCTTTCATCCGCTGGGGGCCATGCCAGGCTTTAATCCAGCAGAAATTGTGCACAAGATTACTCAATTATAATAAGGCACTCCAACTCCCAGAATGCTGATGACTGCCTAAGCAGCCCTAATCAGGGGGAACATTTAAATATCGGAGGAGGAGCGCCATGAAGCACGTACCTTCCGTTAGAAGCCCTTGAAGAAGAGATCACTCGAAACGCGTCGGCGAAGACGGCAGGCTGTTCCATGTACCAGCGGATTGAATTTTGTCCGTACTTCATAATAAAGGCGAGTGCTTCTCAAACGGGACACCATTGTTTTGCAATAATAGGCGGCTGCCCAGTCGCGATGAAGCACCACCCCAATATACAGAGGGGGCCGCGTGGACAGGATATACCGACCACAATGCGGGAAAGTAAGGCAAGATTGAGGACTCTTTCATCCGCTGGGGGCCGTGCCAGGCTTTAATCCAGCAGAAATTGTGCACGAGATTACTCAATTATAATAAGGCACTCCAACTCCCAGAATGCTGATGACTGCCTAAGCAGCCCTACTCAGGGGGAACATTTAAATATCGGAGGAGGAGCGCCATGAAGCACGTACCTTCCGTTAGAAGCCCTTGAAGAAGAGATCACTCGAAACGCGTCGGCGAAGACGGCAGGCTGTTCCATGTACCAGCGGATTGAATTTTGTCCGTACTTCATAATAAAGGCTGGTTACCTTTCTTACTGGTCCGAGTGCTTCTCAAACGGGACACCATTGTTTTGCAATAATAGGCGGCTGCCCAGTCGCGATAAAGCACCACCCCAATATACAGAGGGGGCCGCGTGGACAGGATATACCGACCACAATGCGGGAAAGTAAGGCAAGATTGAGGACTCTTTCATCCGCTGGGGGCCATGCCAGGCTTTAATCCAGCAGAAATTGTGCACGAGATTACTCAATTATAATAAGGCACTCCAACTCTCAGAATGCTGATGACTGCCTAAGCAGCCCTACTCGGGGGAACATTTAAATATCGGAGGAGGAGCGCCATGAAGCACGTACCTTCCGTTAGAAGCCCTTGAAGAAGAGATCACTCGAAACGCGTCGGCGAAGACGGCAGGCTGTTCCATGTACCAGCGGATTGAATTTTGTCCGTACTTCATAATAAAGGCTGGTTACCTTTCTTACTGGTCCGAGTGCTTCTCAAACGGGACACCATTGTTTTACAATAATAGGCGGCTGCCCAGTCGCGATGAAGCACCACCCCAATATACAGAGGGGGCCGCGTGGACAGGATATACCGACCACAATGCGGGAAAGTAAGGCAAGATTGAGGACTCTTTCATCCGCTGGGGGCCATGCCAGGCTTTAATCCAGCAGAAATTGTGGACGAGATTACTCAATTATAATAATGCACTCCAACTCCCAGAATGGTGATGACTGCCTAAGCAGCCCTTCTCAGGGGGAACATTTAAATATCGGAGGAGGAGCGCCATGAAGCACGTACCTTCCGTTAGAAGCCCTTGAAGAAGAGATCACTCGAAACGCGCCGGCGAAGACGGCAGGCTGTTCCATGTACCAGCGGATTGAATTTTGTCCGTACTTCATAATAAAGGCTGGTTACCTTTCTTACTTGTCCGAGTGCTTCTCAAACGGGACACCATTGTTTTGCAATAATAGGCGGCTGCCCAGTCGCGATGAAGCACCACCCCAATATACAGAGGGGGCCGCGTGGACAGGATATACCGACCACAATGCGGGAAAGTAAGGCAAGATTGAGGACTCTTTCATCCGCTGGGGGCCATGCCAGGCTTTAATCCAGCAGAAATTGTGCACGAGATTACTCAATTATAATAAGGCACTCCAACTCCCAGAATGCTGATGACTGCCTAAGCAGCCCTACTCAGGGGGAATATTTAAATATCGGAGGAGGAGCGCCATGAAGCACGTACCTTCCGTTAGAAGCCATTGAAGAAGAGATCACTCGAAACGCGTCGGCGAAGACGGCAGGCTGTTCCATGTACCAGCGGATTGAATTTTGTCCGTACTTCATAATAAAGGCTGGTTACCTTTCTTACTGGTCCGAGTGCTTCTCAAACGGGACACCATTGTTTTGCAATAATAGGCGGCTGCCCAGTCGCGATGAAGCACCACCCCAATATACAGAGGGGGCCGCGTGGACAGGATATACCGACCACAATGCGGGAAAGTAAGGCAAGATTGAGGACTCTTTCATCCGCTGGGGGCCATGCCAGGCTTTAATCCAGCAGAAATTGTGGACGAGATTACTCAATTATAATAATGCACTCCAACTCCCAGAATGCTGATGACTGCCTAAGCAGCCCTACTCAGGGGGAACATTTAAATATCGGAGGAGGAGCGCCATGAAGCACGTACCTTCCGTTAGAAACCCTTGAAGAAGAGATCTCTCGAAACGCGTCGGCGAAGACGGCAGGCTGTTCCATGTACCAGCGGATTGAATTTTGTCCGTACTTCATAATAAAGGCTGGTTACCTTTCTTACTGGTCCGAGTGCTTCTCAAACGGGACACCATTGTTTTGCAATAATAGGCGGCTGCCCAGTCGCGATGAAGCACCACCCCAATATACAGAGGGGGCCGCGTGGACAGGATATACCGACCACAATGCGGGAAAGTAAGGCAAGATTGAGGACTCTTTCATCCGCTGGGGGCCATGCCAGGCTTTAATCCAGCAGAAATTGTGGATGAGATTACTCAATTATAATAATGCACTCCAACTCCCAGAATGCTGATGACTGCCTAAGCAGCCCTACTCAGGGGGAACATTTAAATATCGGAGGAGGAGCGCCATGAAGCACGTACCTTCCGTTAGAAGCCCTTGAAGAAGAGATCACTCGAAACGCGTCGGCGAAGACGTCAGGCTGTTCCATGTACCAGCGGATTGAATTTTGTCCGTACTTCATAATAAAGGCTGGTTACCTTTCTTACTGGTCCGAGTGCTTCTCAAACGGGACACCATTGTTTTGCAATAATAGGCGGCTGCCCAGTCGCGATGAAGCACCACCCCAATATACAGAGGGGGCCGCGAGGACAGGATATACCGACCACAATGCGGGAAAGTAAGGCAAGATTGAGGACTCTTTCATCCGCTGGGGGCCATGCCAGGCTTTAATCCAGCAGAAATTGTGCACGAGATTACTCAATTATAATAAGGCACTCCAACTCCCAGAATGCTGATGACTGCCTAAGCAGCCCTACTCAGGGGGAACATTTAAATATCGGAGGAGGAGCGCCATGAAGCACGTACCTTCCGTTAGAAGCCCTTGAAGAAGAGATCACTCGAAACGCGTCGGCGAAGACGGCAGGCTGTTCCTTGTACCAGCGGATTGAATTTTGTCCGTACTTCATAATAAAGGCTGGTTACCTTTCTTACTGGTCCGAGTGCTTCTCAAACGGGACACCATTGTTTTGCAATAATAGGCGGCTGCCCAGTCGCGATGAAGCACCACCCCAATATACAGAGGGGGCCGCGTAGACAGGATATACCGACCACAATGCGGGAAAGTAAGGCAAGATTGAGGACTCTTTCATCCGCTGGGGGCCATGCCAGGCTTTAATCCAGCAGAAATTGTGCACGAGATTACTCAATTATAATAAGGCACTCCAACTCCCAGAATGCTGATGACTGCCTAAGCAGCCCTACCCGAGGGAACATTTAAATATCGGAGGAGGAGCGCCATGAAGCACGTACCTTCCGTTAGAAGCCCTTGAAGAAGAGATCACTCGAAACGCGTCGGCGAAGACGGCAGGCTGTTCCATGTACCAGCGGATTGAATTTTGTCCGTACTTCATAATAAAGGCTGGATACCTTTCTTACTGGTCCGAGTGCTTCTCAAACGGGACACCATTGTTTTGCAATAATAGGCGGCTGCCCAGTCCCGATGAAGCACCACCCCAATATACAGAGGGGGCCGCGTGGACAGGATATACCGACCACAATGCGGGAAAGTAAGGCAAGATTGAGGACTCTTTCATCCGCTGGGGGCCATGCCAGGCTTTAATCCAGCAGAAATTGTGCACGAGATTACTCAATTATAATAAGGCACTCCAACTCCCAGAATGCTGATGACTGCCTAAGCAGCCCTACTCAGGGGGAACATTTAAATATCGGAGGAGTAGCGCCATGAAGCACGTACCTTCCGTTAGAAGCCCTTAAAGAAGAGATCACTCGAAACGCGTCGGCGAAGACGGCAGGCTGTTCCATTCACCAGCGGATTGAATTTTGTCCGTACTTCATAATAAAGGCTGGTTACCTTTCTCACTGGTCCGAGTGCTTCTCAAACGGGACACCATTGTTTTACAATAATAGGCGGCTGCCCAGTCGCTATGAAGCACCACCCCAATATACAGAGGGGGCCGCGTGGACAGGATATACCGACCACAATGCGGGAAAGTAAGGCAAGATTGAGGACTCTTTCATCCGCTGGGGGCCATGCCAGGGTTTAATCCAGCAGAAATTGTGCACGAGATTACTAAATTATAATAAGGCACTCCAACTCCCAGAATGCTGATGACTGCCTAAGCAGCCCTACTCAGGGGGAACATTTAAATATCGGAGGAGGAGCGCCATGAAGCACGTACCTTCCGTTAGAAACCCTTGAAGAAGAGATCACTCGAAACGCGTCGGCGAAGACGGCAGGCTGTTCCATTCACCAGCGGATTGAATTTTGTCCGTACTTCATAATAAAGGCTGGTTACCTTTCTCACTGGTCCGAGTGCTTCTCAAACGGGACACCATTGTTTTACAATAATAGGCGGCTGCCCAGTCGCTATGAAGCACCACCCCAATATACAGAGGGGGCCGCGTGGACAGGATATACCGACCACAATGCGGGAAAGTAAGGCAAGATTGAGGACTCTTTCATCCGCTGGGGGCCATGCCAGGCTTTAATCCAGCAGAAATTGTGCACGAGATTACTCAATTATAATAAGGCACTCCAACTCCCAGAATGCTGATGACTGCCTAAGCAGCCCTACTCAGGGGGAACATTTAAATATCGGAGGAGGAGCGCCATGAAGCACGTACCTTCCGTTAGAAACCCTTGAAGAAGAGATCTCTCGAAACGCGTCGGCGAAGACGGCAGGCTGTTCCATGTACCAGCGGATTGAATTTTGTCCGTACTTCATAATAAAGGCTGGTTACCTTTCTTACTGGTCCGAGTGCTTCTCAAACGGGACACCATTGTTTTGCAATAATAGGCGGCTGCCCAGTCGCGATGAAGCACCACCCCAATATACAGAGGGGGCCGCGTAGACAGGATATACCGACCACAATGCGGGAAAGTAAGGCAAGATTGAGGACTCTTTCATCCGCTGGGGGCCATGCCAGGCTTTAATCCAGCAGAAATTGTGCACGAGATTACTCAATTATAATAAGGCACTCCAACTCCCAGAATGCTGATGACTGCCTAAGCAGCCCTACTCAGGGGGAACATTTAAATATCGGAGGAGGAGCGCCATGAAGCACGTACCTTCCGTTAGAAGCCCTTGAAGAAGAGATCACTCGAAACGCGTCGGCGAAGACGGCAGGCTGTTCCATGTACCAGCGGATTGAATTTTGTCCGTACTTCATAATAAAGGCTGGTTACCTTTCTTACTGGTCCGAGTGCTTCTCAAACGGGACACCATTGTTTTGCAATAATAGGCGGCTGCCCAGTCGCGATGAAGCACCACCCCAATATACAGAGGGGGCCGCGTGGACAGGATATACCGACCACAATGCGGGAAAGTAAGGCAAGATTGAGGACTCTTTCATCCGCTGGGGGCCATGCCAGGCTTTAATCCAGCAGAAATTGTGGACGAGATTACTCAATTATAATAATGCACTCCAACTCCCAGAATGCTGATGACTGCCTAAGCAGCCCTACTCAGGGGGAACATTTAAATATCGGAGGAGGAGCGCCATGAAGCACGTACCTTCCGTTAGAAGCCCTTGAAGAAGAGATCACTCGAAACGCGTCGGCGAAGACGGCAGGCTGTTCCATGTACCAGCGGATTGAATTTTGTCCGTACTTCATAATACAGGCTGGTTACCTTTCTCACTGGTCCGAGTGCTTCTCAAACGGGACACCATTGTTTTGCAATAATAGGCGGCTGCCCAGTCGCGATGAAGCACCACCCCAATATACAGAGGGGGCCGCGTGGACAGGATATACCGACCACAATGCGGGAAAGTAAGGCAAGATTGAGGACTCTTTCATCCGCTGGGGGCCATGCCAGGCTTTAATCCAGCAGAAATTGTGCAGGAGATTACTCAATTATAATAAGGCACTCCAACTCCCAGAATGCTGATGACTGCCTAAGCAGCCCTACTCAGGGGGAACATTTAAATATCGGAGGAGGAGCGCCATGAAGCACGTACCTTCCGTTAGAAGCCCTTGATGAAGAGATCACTCGAAACGCGTCGGCGAAGACGGCAGGCTGTTCCATGTACCAGCGGATTGAATTTTGTCCGTACTTCATAATAAAGGCTGGTTACCTTTCTTACTGGTCCGAGTGCTTCTCAAACGGGACACCATTGTTTTGCAATAATAGGCGGCTGCCCAGTCGCGATGAAGCACCACCCCAATATACAGAGGGGGCCGCGTGGACAGGATATACCGACCACAATGCGGGAAAGTAAGGCAAGATTGAGGACTCTTTCATCCGCTGGGGGCCGTGCCAGGCTTTAATCCAGCAGAAATTGTGCACGAGATTACTCAATTATAATAAGGCACTCCAACTCCCAGAATGCTGATGACTGCCTAAGCAGCCCTACTCAGGGGGAACATTTAAATATCGGAGGAGGAGCGCCATGAAGCACGTACCTTCCGTTATAAACCCTTGAAGAAGAGATCACTCGAAACGCGTCGGCGAAGACGGCAGGCTGTTCCATTCACCAGCGGATTGAATTTTGTCCGTACTTCATAATAAAGGCTGGTTACCTTTCTCACTGGTCCGAGTGCTTCTCAAACGGGACACCATTGTTTTACAATAATAGGCGGCTGCCCAGTCGCTATGAAGCACCACCCCAATATACAGAGGGGGCCGCGTGGACAGGATATACCGACCACAATGCGGGAAAGTAAGGCAAGATTGAGGACTCTTTCATCCGCTGGGGGCCATGCCAGGCTTTAATCCAGCAGAAATTGTGCACGAGATTACTCAATTATAATAAGGCACTCCAACTCCCAGAATGCTGATGACTGCCTAAGCAGCCCTACTCAGGGGGAACATTTAAATATCGGAGGAGGAGCGCCATGAAGCACGTACCTTCCGTTAGAAACCCTTGAAGAAGAGATCTCTCGAAACGCGTCGGCGAAGACGGCAGGCTGTTCCATGTACCAGCGGATTGAATTTTGTCCGTACTTCATAATAAAGGCTGGTTACCTTTCTTACTGGTCCGAGTGCTTCTCAAACGGGACACCATTGTTTTGCAATAATAGGCGGCTGCCCAGTCGCGATGAAGCACCACCCCAATATACAGAGGGGGCCGCGTAGACAGGATATACCGACCACAATGCGGGAAAGTAAGGCAAGATTGAGGACTCTTTCATCCGCTGGGGGCCATGCCAGGCTTTAATCCAGCAGAAATTGTGCACGAGATTACTCAATTATAATAAGGCACTCCAACTCCCAGAATGCTGATGACTGCCTAAGCAGCCCTACTCAGGGGGAACATTTAAATATCGGAGGAGGAGCGCCATGAAGCACGTACCTTCCGTTAGAAGCCCTTGAAGAAGAGATCACTCGAAACGCGTCGGCGAAGACGGCAGGCTGTTCCATGTACCAGCGGATTGAATTTTGTCCGTACTTCATAATAAAGGCTGGTTACCTTTCTTACTGGTCCGAGTGCTTCTCAAACAGGACACCATTGTTTTGCAATAATAGGCGGCTGCCCAGTCGCGATGAAGCACCACCCCAATATACAGAGGGGGCCGCGTGGACAGGATATACCGACCACAATGCGGGAAAGTAAGGCAAGATTGAGGACTCTTTCATCCGCTGGGGGCCATGCCAGGCTTTAATCCAGCAGAAATTGTGCACGAGATTACTCAATTATAATAAGGCACTCCAACTCCCAGAATGCTGATGACTGCCTAAGCAGCCCTACTCAGGGGGAACATTTAAATATCGGAGGAGGAGCGCCATGAAGCACGTATCTTCCGTTAGAAGCCCTTGAAGAAGAGATCACTCGAAACGCGTCGGCGAAGACGGCAGGCTGTTCCATGTACCAGCGGATTGAATTTTGTCCGTACTTCATAATAAAGGCTGGTTACCTTTCTTACTGGTCCGAGTGCTTCTCAAACGGGACACCATTGTTTTGCAATAATAGGCGGCTGCCCAGTCGCGATGAAGCACCACCCCAATATACAGAGGGGGCCGCGTGGACAGGATATACTGACCACAATGCGGGAAAGTAAGGCAAGATTGAGGACTCTTTCATCCGCTGGGGGCCATGCCAGGCTTTAATCCAGCAGAAATTGTGGACGAGATTACTCAATTATAATAATGCACTCCAACTCCCAGAATGCTGATGACTGCCTAAGCAGCCCTACTCAGGGGGAACATTTAAATATCGGAGGAGGAGCGCCATGAAGCACGTACCTTCCGTTAGAAGCCCTTGAAGAAGAGATCACTCGAAACGCGTCGGCGAAGACGGCAGGCTGTTCCATGTACCAGCGGATTGAATTTTGTCCGTACTTCATAATAAAGGCTGGTTACCTTTCTTACTGGTCCGAGTGCTTCTCAAACGGGACACCATTGTTTTGCAATAATAGGCGGCTGCCCAGTCGCGATGAAGCACCACCCCAATATACAGAGGGGGCCGCGTGGACAGGATATACCGACCACAATGCGGGAAAGTAAGGCAAGATTGAGGACTCTTTTTCATCCGCTGGGGGCCATGCCAGGCTTTAATCCAGCAGAAATTGTGGACGAGATTACTCAATTATAATAATGCACTCCAACTCCCAGAATGCTGATGACTGCCTAAGCAGCCCTACTCAGGAGGAACATTTAAATATCGGAGGAGGAGCGCCATGAAGCACGTACCTTCCGTTAGAAGCCCTTGAAGAAGAGATCACTCGAAACGCGTCGGCGAAGACGGCAGGCTGTTCCATGTACCAGCGGATTGAATTTTGTCCGTACTTCATAATACAGGCTGGTTACCTTTCTCACTGGTCCGAGTGCTTCTCAAACGGGACACCATTGTTTTGCAATAATAGGCGGCTGCCCAGTCGCGATGAAGCACCACCCCAATATACAGAGGGGGCCGCGTGGACAGGATATACCGACCACAATGCGGGAAAGTAAGGCAAGATTGAGGACTCTTTCATCCGCTGGGGGCCATGCCAGGCTTTAATCCAGCAGAAATTGTGCAGGAGATTACTCAATTATAATAAGGCACTCCAACTCCCAGAATGCTGATGACTGCCTAAGCAGCCCTACTCAGGGGGAACATTTAAATATCGGAGGAGGAGCGCCATGAAGCACGTACCTTCCGTTAGAAGCCCTTGATGAAGAGATCACTCGAAACGCGTCGGCGAAGACGGCAGGCTGTTCCATGTACCAGCGGATTGAATTTTGTCCGTACTTCATAATAAAGGCTGGTTACCTTTCTTACTGGTCCGAGTGCTTCTCAAACGGGACACCATTGTTTTGCAATAATAGGCGGCTGCCCAGTCGCGATGAAGCACCACCCCAATATACAGAGGGGGCCGCGTGGACAGGATATACCGACCACAATGCGGGAAAGTAAGGCAAGATTGAGGACTCTTTCATCCGCTGGGGGCCGTGCCAGGCTTTAATCCAGCAGAAATTGTGCACGAGATTACTCAATTATAATAAGGCACTCCAACTCCCAGAATGCTGATGACTGCCTAAGCAGCCCTACTCAGGGGGAACATTTAAATATCGGAGGAGGAGCGCCATGAAGCACGTACCTTCCGTTAGAAGCCCTTGAAGAAGAGATCACTCGAAACGCGTCGGCGAAGACGGCAGGCTGTTCCATGTACCAGCGGATTGAATTTTGTCCGTACTTCATAATAAAGGCTGGTTACCTTTCTTACTGGTCCGAGTGCTTCTCAAACGGGACACCATTGTTTTGCAATAATAGGCGGCTGCCCAGTCGCGATGAAGCACCACCCCAATATACAGAAGGGGGCCGCGTGGACAGGATATACCGACCACAATGCGGGAAAGTAAGGCAAGATTGAGGACTCTTTCATCCGCTGGGGGCCATGCCAGGCTTTAATCCAGCAGAAATTGTGCACGAGATTACTCAATTATAATAAGGCACTCCAACTCCCAGAATGCTGATGACTGCCTAAGCAGCCCTACTCAGGGGGAACATTTAAATATCGGAGGAGGAGCGCCATGAAGCACGTACCTTCCGTTAGAAGCCCTTGAAGAAGAGATCACTCGAAACGCGTCGGCGAAGACGGCAGGCTGTTCCATGTACCAGCGGATTGAATTTTGTCCGTACTTCATAATAAAGGCTGGATACCTTTCTTACTGGTCCGAGTGCTTCTCAAACGGGACACCATTGTTTTGCAATAATAGGCGGCTGCCCAGTCGCGATGAAGCACCACCCCAATATACAGAGGGGGCCGCGTGGACAGGATATACCGACCACAATGCGGGAAAGTAAGGCAAGATTGAGGACTCTTTCATCCGCTGGGGGCCATGCCAGGCTTTAATCCAGCAGAAATTGTGCACGAGATTACTCAATTATAATAAGGCACTCCAACTCCCAGAATGCTGATGACTGCCTAAGCAGCCCTACTCAGGGGGAACATTTAAATATCGGAGGAGGAGCGCCATGAAGCACGTACCTTCCGTTAGAAGCCCTTGAAGAAGAGATCACTCGAAACGCGTCGGCGAAGACGGCAGGCTGTTCCATGTACCAGCGGATTGAATTTTGTCCGTACTTCATAATAAAGGCTGGTTACCTTTCTTACTGGTCCGAGTGCTTCTCAAACGGGACACCATTGTTTTGAAATATATATATATATATATATATATAAAATTCACTTAAAAAACCATAGGTTTCACACATGTTATAGTTAGCTGGACATTTCACTCGTAAAAAACCAATGAAATTCCCCCGTTATAGTTAGTTCAGGTAACTATAACTCGCGCGCCCGCAATCCACTGCTCATGACGTCACTCATGACATGGTCAGTGGCATCACTCATGACATCACTGATGACATCATCCTTGTGATAGAGTGGCGGTCGCGCGAGTTATAGTTATCTGAACTAACTATAACGGGGGAATTTCATTGTTTTTTTACAAGTGAAATGTCCAGCTAACTATAACATGTGTGAAACCTATGGTTTTTTAAGTCAATTTGCAAGGTTTTTTAAATGCTAATTCCTAACTAGAACGTGTGTGAAACCTATGGTTTTTTAAGTGAATTTGTAAGGTTTTTTAAATGGTAAGTTATGTATGTGGATGTATGACGTTACAACGCATACTTTTACAACGCATGCACTTACAACGCAATTTTTCCAAACGCAACATCCACTACAACGCATTCCATTACATCGCATGACACTACAACGCATTTTTAAAAACTACCTTTACAACGCATTCCATTACAACGCATACTACCTTTACAACGCATACAATTACAACGCATAATATTACATTGCATTTAAGGTAAGTATTGGATAGTATAGGGGTAAAAATTACTATTCTAACTCCAGGGGGTGCAACAGTAGGGTAAGTGTTGGATAGTATAGGGGTTAACATTACTATTCTAACTCCAGGGGGTGCAACAGCAGGGTAAGTGTTGGATAGTATAGGGATAAAAATTACTATTCTTACTCCAGGGGGTGCAACAGCAGGGTAAGTGTTGGATAGTATAGGGGTAAAAATTACTATTCTAACTCCAGGGGGTGCAACAGTAGGGTAAGTGTTGGATAGTATAGGGGTAAAAATTACTATTCTAACTCCAGGGGGTGCAACAGTAGGGTAAGTGTTGGATAGTATAGGGGTAAAAATTACTATTCTAACTCCAGGGGGTGCAACAGTAGGGTAAGTGTTGGATAGTATAGGGGTAAAAATTACTATTCTAACTCCAGGGGTGCAACAGTAGGGTAAGTGTTGGATAGTATAGGGGTAAAAATTACTATTCTAACTCCAGGGGGTGCAACAGTAGGGTAAGTGTTGGATAGTGTAGTGTAATATTATGCGTTGTAATGGTATGCGTTGTAAAGGTAGTATGCGATGTAATGGAATGCGTTGTAAAGGTAGTTTTTAAAAATGCGTTGTAGTGTCATGCGATGTAATGGAATGCGTTGTAGTGGATGTTGAGTTGTAAAAATTGCGTTGTAAGTGTAGTGCGTTGTAAAAGTTGCGTTGTAAAGGTTGTTCCCCATGTATGTATTATTATATTTTTTATATATTTATTTTACAATAAACTACCTATGTATATAGTTATAGATTGACTGTATCCTGTAATATGGAATGGCTCATTTAAATGGTTTTAAAAAAATTTTTTAATGGTTTTTCACGGTGCACGCACCCCGCGATTTTTTGAAAAAAAAATAAAATGTTTTTTTCACCCTTCGGGGTCCTTCAGGGACCCCCTGACAAAGGCTAGGGGGTCAGGATCTCTCTACCCTGCCCCCTTTTCACGTTTTCCACCTTTCTTTTTCACTGTCACACACCAAACACACAAAATGGCGGCCGACACTTCCTGATTTCGACCGATTCGAATGTTGACATGTAACCACCAATCAGAATTGCGCTCGCGCACGTTAGGTTGCGCGCACGGTGCACGCTTATAGATATTTATGTACTTTTAAATGCAAGTTTTTCAGGAACTACTGAACAGATTGACACCATATATGCAAAAGGCACATGCCTGACCTGAGGACTACCTCTTTGCCAAATGTCAAGTAATTCTGTTCAGCCGTTCGGGCTGTACCTTCGACTAAAGGTCCTATGGGAAAATGCATGGGGAAAACGCGTTTTGGGACCCCCCTTTTTTCTCAGCCCCCGCTTGACGAATCACCCCGAGACTTTCAGGGTAGGAGCTGAGCGGAGCGCCCCATTAGTTTTGAAAATTTCGCGAGGATTCGTCAACCGGCGCCAAAGTTATTCAAAATAGAATTTTCAGTTTTCCTATGGAAACACGGTCCTAACTATAACTATCTACTGGCGACCGCCAGTAGATAATATATATATCCCAGGGGTACCACCATCCAAAGAAAGGCGCAACACCAGGAAACAGACTCCAAAGGCAAAGTTGAGAGTTAAATGATGATTTATTCAAGTATCAAGTGTCCAAATGACGCGTTTCGGCCGCCAGACATGCGGCCTTGATCACATCGCACTGTACTGGTGAATGAGTGGTATTTATATATATATATATATGTGTGTGAGTGGCAGTATTTTTACTATGTTCATTGCAATGACTGAGTAGTTTTGCAGCGTGTGACTGTGGGCAAGACGCAGTAAAGCACATGTGTGACATCATGTTTTACTACAGTTACTAACACCAGTGTAAACAGACTATAAAACTGTCAACTAACTGCTGAAGCCGGTGATTACCTCAGTCCTCTCACACATGCATCGTGGAAGCTGGTACAAGAGCATATGGTGTTCCCAGATGCAGCCAACCGATCGTGTAAGTACACATTAAAACGGAAAGCATGGGAGGGAGGAGCGCGCGGTGAATCCAAGATGGCCGCCATGTAAAGAGCTCCGCTCGATCGAGCCGGCTCGTCAAAAGAAACTTTTGTCTCAGGAGCGCTACACACACATACAGGATGGATTCTGACGTCGGATATGGCAGTACTTGACTTGGCAAGTTTTTTAGACTGAAATGCGGTCTTTTTGTCCTTTTAATTGCTGATATGTTTTTCCCTCAGGAAGACGGCCGCCATTTTGTCCTCTGTGTAGCGTTTTTTTTCCTTTTTCTTTTTCTGCTGCATTTATGTTTTTCTATGCTCATTCCCTCCTGCTACTTACGCTACCAATGAAGGGAATGTCTTTTTACATCATAAGCCTTTCTTCCACTGGGGTTTTTTGATGCTTTGGGACTTACGCAGTGCCTCCACAGTCATTTTTTTATCATCAATCTCCTAAACATTTACCGTCAGGAGTCTAATGCATGCACTTATTCAGGGCCGCTGTCGGTGTGCTCCAACAATATGACTTTATTCTTTATTTTATGATTATTTTGCCGCTGTTGAGGCTGATGACTTCTTCGTGCTGCTTTCATTGACAATTGGTTGTTTCCCTGAGGCATGTTTCCAGCGCCCCACATTTGATCTCTTTTCACAGTTGTGCGGTCTCGGGACCTGTCATTTTTTTTTGCGCCATACTTACTTTTGTCGCGGCTGTTTCTTCAGTATTGCTGTCCTGCCTGCCATTCTTGTTTGCCATTTTCTGTCATTATCTGCTGTGACACTTTCAATATGGATACTGCGCACTCAAGCAAGTCTCAGGCAGGCTCCTCAGGAAGTCGTAAAGATTCTGTTGCTTCCTCTGTCAAACGCACCAAAAAAAGATCCGCCCTCCCCAAATAAATCTCCGCTGCCTCTAACTCTGGAAGACATCATGGAGGAGCTACGTCTTATTCGTCCTTTCATGACAGACACTGTTACTACACTTCAGAGGTTGGACGAAAAATGGTCCAGCCTGGATACAAGACTTTCTGATGTAGAGCAGAGGATCAGTGATGCTCAAGATGTGGTTTCCAAAGTAGACACACTTACCAAGGAAGTTAGCCAGCTTAAAAAGGTTGCGGAAGATTTGGAAAATCGCAATAGGCGCAATATTCTTCGTATTTATGGTATTCCGGAAGGTTCTGAGGGGTCGGACATGATCCACTTCTTGAAAACTCAAGTTCTTCAAATTGTTGGTCTCCCGAAGTCTTCAGACCTCAACATACAACGTGCCCACCATCTGGGGCCAAGGAATACATCTCATACATCTAAACCTCGGGGAATCAGTGCATATATCCTTCTCGACTCAGACCTTATGACGATTCTTCAAGCTGCCAAGCAACATAAGCAGATGATTTGGTCTGGTCATAAAGTTTTTTTCACTCAGGATGTTTCCAGACCGACTGCTGCTCGTCGAAAGGAATTTTTGGACCTCCGACCTGCACTGAGATCCATGAATGCACGCTATGGCCTAATCCATCCTTGTTTTTTTAAAGTGACTTATAAAGACAGAACTTTTAGTTTTGAAGACCCTGCAGATCTGAAGACGTTCATTCACACTCACAAAGGAGAGCTTATGGAATTGAGCAAACCCTAACTGTTTTATTAATGTCTAAGTATTATGTCTTGTTCCACTCCTATTCTGATTGTATAGTTTAGCTCTTATGTTTTCCTTTGCTCATTCCTTCTTTTTCTTGCAGGTCTTCCCATTCCGGTGTTGTTGTCAAGGTCACCCTTCATATTGCCCTATTGTTTATGCTGTTCGTCTTATCCCACTGCTGTTTCCTTTCCCTAGATGTTTGGTAAGTTCCTTCATTTGTCTTATTCGGTTGCCTTTCGTTCAGTATTTTACTTTACAGTTTTTTTTTTCTTCCTTTTTTAGGGTAGCCGCTTTTTATAGCTGTCTCTTTCTAGTCCGGCTGTCTTGTTCTTCGTTGCCCCCCTCTCTCATTAATGTCCTTTGTTCAGTTGTTCTTTGTGGCTAAAGCCCCTTGGCTTCTTGCCATCCTTCTTTCAATACTTTCTGGGGGATTCTGTTCCCCCTTATCCTCCTTTTTACTCTTTGTCCCTTCCCTTTCCCTTTCCTTTTTCCTACCCTCAGTTTACCCTTCCTTTCCTTCTTATCTCATTCTTTCTATTTTTTTGGCAACTTTTATAATACCTACCCCAATCTATATTTTTCTCTCTTCTATTTTTGCTTATGGTACTCTGTTGTTTTTTTCTCCTCTACTCTCATCACCATTTTTGTGGTGGTCATACTCCTTAGTTTCCTTGTTCTTGGTTCTCCTTCCTCATTTGTATCTATCCAACATTTTTTTCCTTTTTTCCTCCTTTTTTCACTCTGTTTTAAATTCTCTATTTCTTTTCACTTATTCTTGTTTTATTTCCAGAAATGAACGGTCTTCGCATTTTTTCTTGGAATGTTAAAGGTTTTCGAAATCCTGTTAAAAAACAACGTGTTTTATCACATTTAGCAAGATTGAAATGTCGAGTTGCATTGCTACAAGAAACGCTCCTTTTTTCACAGGATTTGTCTTCATTACGTAAGCAATGGGTTGGAGAGGTCTTCTGCTCTCCGGCAGTAAACAACAAAAATGGTGTTATTATTTTCTTTCATAAATCGTTGTCTGTTCAGTTACAAAATGAGTTTCATGATAACTGTGGTAGATGGTTGTTTTTAGATGTAACTGTTAATAATACAAAATTTTCTTTTTGTAATGTTTATGGCCCTAATGGTGTCGATTTGACCTTCTGGAATGATTTTTCCCAGCTTCTTTCTTCTCATGCTACTGATGATTTAATCTTGGGTGGTGACTGTAACCAACTTATGGACCCCTTTCTATACCGTAAATCACACACCAGATATATACCTAATAAGATGCAAAAGTCCTTTTCTAAAGCAATTTCTTCTAGAGGTATAATAGATGCATGGAGAATTTCTCACCCTGACACTTTAGAATTTTCTTTTTTCTCCCCACCACATGCCTCGCATTCTCGTATTGATTATATTTTTCTTACCCAACATGTCTTTCAATTTATGACCAATTCAGAGATAGGTTCTATTCTTATATCTGATCATGCCCCTGTCATAGTTGATATGGATTTTCCCTCGCCTTCTCATACTTCTCGGCGCTGGTGCTTTAATAATTCACTCCTACTTGATTCACAGTTCACTGAACACTTTAAGCTCTTTGCGGTGGATTTCTTTACAACTAACCTTCACTCTACTTCTCAATTTCATTTCATCTGGGATGCTTTTAAGGCTGCTGCCAGAGGTTTTGTTATTGACTTTGTATCTCGAAAGAAGAAAAAGGCCCTATCAATGGCAACTCAAATTCTCAAACAAATTAAAGACCTGGAGCATCTTTACTTTACCAAAGGTTCCTCACAAGCACTTTCCTTCCTCATTAAAGCCAAAATGCAATATAACAAATACTCCTGGGATTCGGCATGTAATAATCTTATTTCCTTGCTCAAGGTGAAGCCAAAGGCACTTTTACGCAGGCAATGTTATGTTTGATCCCTAAAAAAGATAAAGATCCCTCCCTTTGTAAAAATTATAGACCTATTTCTTTAATTAATATTGACTGTAAAATTTATGCTAAAATTTTGGCCTCTCGTATTAATAAAATCATTCCTAACCTTACTAACATTTATCAGTCTGGATTTGTCAAAGGCAGGTCCATTACTGATAATTCAAGAACTTTTCTTAATATCATCCACCTTACCTCAAAGATGGATTCCCCAGTTGCCGCCATTACATTAGATGCTGAGAAAGCATTCGACAGAGTGTGCTGGGGTTTTATGTTTGGTGCATTGAGGTGGCATGGCTTTAGCCCTTCCATTATTCAACATATTCAATTATTATATTCTGCTCCCTCTACTTCTATCTGGGTTAATGGTTCTCAATCTCATTATTTCTCTCTGCATAGAGGCACCAGACAAGGTTGTCCTCTCTCCCCTCTTCTTTTTATTCTTGCGTTGGAACCCTTTCTTGAAAAAATTCAGCGTTCACCTTCCTATACTGGTTTTATATTTCATAATATTGATGTTAAGTTCACCGCTTATGCAGACGATATTTTACTTGATATTTCTAATCCGATCACCTCTTTACCTTCACTCTTTTCCCTGCTGCAAGAATACTCTCTGGTTTCTGGATATAAACTTAATATAGAAAAATCGGAGGTTTTGCCCCTCAATAAATGTTGCCTTCCTCATATGTTTCAAGGTTCTGGTTTCGAATGGAATTCTGGTAATATTAAGTGCCTAGGTATTCTTTATGCTAACACTATTAGAGAAACCATCAAGCTGAATCAGAATGAGATTGTCAAAAAGCTTTCTTCTCTTATAGACAATTGGTCTCCCCTTTTCCTATCTTGGTGGGGGAGGTTAGCCACTATTAAAATTATGCTTCTTCCCATTGTAAATTATTATCTTTCCATGCTTCCAATTTCCCTTCCACTTTAGTTTTTTAAAACTATAAACCGTATTTTCATTTCCTTCTTATGGAATAAACGCAAAGCTAGGATCTCTATTTCTCGTTGCCAACAACCTAAAGATTCAGGTGGAGTCAACTTTCCCAACCTCACTCGCTTTCATTCGGCCTTTACTCTAAAACAAATTTGGCCTTTTCTATCTGATTCCTCTGATCCTCCTTTAACTGCCTGGAGCTCCATAGAACTTGCGCAACTTTCACCTTTCTCTTTTACTACAGCTACTCGCTTATCTCGGCCGCCTCCGCGTTTTCTTACCCCTATATTCAAGTACTCCAAAGCACTTGCTCTTTCAGTGTTTCGCTCCTCTCTTTCGCAGTCAGAGTTTCTGTCCTCAACTCCAATTTGGTATAACAAATCCTTAAAGATAAATAATAGAGCACAGTTCTGGAAGGAATGTATTGATAAAGGAATTACTACCTTTGAGCATTTACTTGTCAATAACTCCTTCCGAGATTTCTCTGACATTCGTGCCTCTTTTCATCTTTCTAATGCACATTCTTCTCAATACCCCTTGCTTATAAATTCCTCAGCTCCCATTATCTCTCATATTGCTTCTCTTCCCTCTACTGGCACACCCCCTCTCCTATCACTACCTGATTTCTCTATTCCTCTCAAGGCTGCGGCTATTTATAAACTACTTTCCTGCCCTTCTGTTGATAGACCCAAATCTAAACTTGAACTCTCCTGGGAAAAGGATCTAGCTCAAGAGTTTTCCCTTCAGGTTTGGAATTCCTTATGGTCTAAAATACACACTGTTTCCCGTTCTGATAGTACTACACAGACTTTGTATTTTTTTTACAATAGACTTTTTTTCACACCGTCTGACTTACATCACTTTAAACTGTCCGATTCTAAAAAATGTTGGTCTTGTTCTTATACCGATAGTGATCTTTTCCATATGTTCTTTCAATGCCCGTTAGTTAAATCTCTTTGGTCTCGTATTTGGTTAAATTTAAATGAAATATTAGCTACTGACCACTCCTTTGAGATTGTACATATCTTTCTGGGTGGTGCCTCACCTATATGGAATGTTCACTGTAATATACGCAAGTTTATAGATTTATACATAGCCATTTCTTTGCAGATAATTACTACCAATTGGAAAGACACCTCAAAGATTTTATATAACGCCTGGTGGAATTTACTGTGTCATCACCATAGACTTGATCGTGCTTTTCCTACCACTGTACCTCTTTTGATCAAAAAAGATTTGTTATGGTTGCCCTTAACCAATTTTCTCTCTCGAATTGTCCCTTGATTACCTTATTCTTGTATCATTTGCCAATTATAGCCGTTATTTTGTTTTTATTATATGTATTTTTACTTGCTGTTGGTATTTATAAGATAATTTTCTCTGTATATTGATTGCGATTTTCCCTTCCCTCCCTCACCTTTCTTCCTTTTGCCTTCCTTTCCATACCAAACATGCTGTCTTTAAAAAAAAGAAAAAAAGTCTTTTCACTAAGTATATTGCCTGTTTTCTTTATGGTTTTCTTTAAATCTGGTAAGATTCTATTGGTTTTATCTTATTGCCATAGATTCTCTTCTGTATTGATGTTTTACTTGGCTTATTATATTCAATAAAGCTTTCTAAACTAAAAAAAAAACGGAAAGCATGTCCCTCGTAAGCAATCATGTAAGTGTTACCGATTGCTCACAACTAGAAACGCGAGACCTAGCACAACAGTGTGTGTATCCGTGACTCCCTGCTCTCGGCGCGTCTCATGAAGCACAAAGTGAAAGCGCTGCATGTGAGCAAAGGCTAGTGATAAGATGTGCGCGTCTATCCCCGGTACAGTAAAAATGCAAACAAACTAAATAACTGCATAAATGCAAAACAAAGCTGCCACTTAATACAACAAAAGTTGAAAGTGTGAGTGAGGGTGAAATGTGCACATAGGTGCGTATATACATGTTGAGGAAGGCGTGAGTGCGCATATAGGCCAAAATATATAAGTGTGGTGTTTGTACCTCCTCAAGAGCATTTGAGTGACATAAAAATGCATAGCTTGTACTAATAAAAAATGTGTGAAGGCGCAGGAAATATTCTAGAGTCTGCCTGTGCTTGTTCAATGTATCCCTTGCAATGAAGCAATGGGTGTATAGCATAGCGTATTGTGAAAAAGTGACATTCTAATTCATAATCATATGCAAACATGGTCTAAATACATGTGTTGCCATTCCTGCCGCAGCATTGGTTACAAGCCTGTAGTGCCTATGCTTAAAGACCAACTATAGACAACCAAAATGACAGTATGAATACTGGGTATTCTCTTCGTGGTTGCACATAGCCTGATGACAGGAAACCCAACTCTATGTGAATATTGAAAGTGCACAGTTAAAGCCTGATATAAACTGTGAAATATATACAAGTGATAACATTAATATACAGTTACAATGCGATGGTATGATCACTAAGGGTGTGAATGCAATGCTATGTTACAGGAAATGGTGCAGATCCTCCGTGGTATTGAGACCAGCAGGCGCCTTCGTGTTAAATTGCAGAATATATCTACTCTCCAATTGCCTCAAAAGCTTCTCCCTGTTGCCACCCCGTCTCAGTGGTGGGACGCAATCAATGTCTGAATAACGGAGGTGCTCTAGATTGTTATTATGCATCTCCTTAAAATGCCTGGCTACGAGATAGGCTGGGTCATTGTTGACTATCGCTCTGAGGTGCTGGAGAATTCGCAGGTGCACTTGCAATATAGTGCTCCTGATGTAACGCAGCCTGCAGTTACATTCGAGCATGTACACCGCAAATTCCGTTCTGCACGTAAGTCTATGTCTGATGGTAAGTGGCGCATGTCTAAAGGCTGAGTCTACCTTCGTGATGTTCTTACCAAACCTGCATGCCCTGCAACTCTGGCATTTAACAAAACCCTTTTTGTCTGCTAGCCAATTCTGTGACGTGGCAATCTCCGGACTGTTTCTGACTAGTGCATCCCTCATGGAAAAAGCTCTTCTGTATGTGATGTCAGGTTTGTGGGCTACTACAAGTCCTAGTGCGGGGTCTGATTTAATGATACCCCAATGCTTGTTGATTACTGCTTTGATAGCTCTTTCCTCAGTGTTGTGCGTTATAATCAATCTCGGGGTGACTAGGCTATTTGGCTCATTTAGTATGTTGGTCACACTGGTGACCTCAGGGGTGGATGGGACCACTAACAATTCCTCCCTAGGGATGGCATTGGCTCTGACAATGGCTTTACGTATGACAGCCGCTGAATAACCGCGTGCCTTGAATCTTTTGGCTGCTTCCCCCTGGCACTCAAGGAGATCTTCATGGGTACTGCAAATTCTGGCCAATCGTAACATCTCCCCATAGGCAATGCTGGTTATGAGGTGCCTAGGGTGAAAGCTGGAGGCGTGCAGTATGGAGTTTCCTGCAGTAAGCTTACGGTGAAGCTTGGAATGCAAAGCCCCATTGGCGATGTACAGATTGACGTCCAAGAATTCTGTAGAGGTGGCACTAATATTGGCATTGAATTCCAAATTAAGATCATTGTCATTGATCTCACTAATGAAAATTCTAGCACTGTTCACATCACCTCGCCAAATCAAAAAGACGTCGTCTATGTAACGCAGCCAAGACACAATGTTGTTATTGAAAGCTGTCTGGTGCTTGACCATGAGAACCCGCTCCTCCCACCAGCCAGCATGTAAACATGCGTAGCTGGGCGAGAAGCAGGCTCCCATGGCCACGCCCCTGAGTTGCTGGTATACCTTCCTATTGAACATGAAAAAATTATGTGTGAGACACCAGTCAATTAGAAACAAAATGAGTTTGTTGTGTTTGTGACAATTGATGGGTCTATTACCCAAGAAGGATTTGCATGCAGCTAGACCATCATGGTGACGTATGCTGGTATACAGCGATATAATGTCCATGGAAATTAGCAAATAGTTCTCGTGCCAGGGAATGTCTTTTACTTTGAGCAAGAAATCACTGGTTTCTCTGAGGTAGGTTGTCTGGCTGGATACAAGATCTTGGAGAAAAAAATCCACATACTTGGAAATATTTTCGCAGATGCTTTTTCTGGCCGAGATGATGGGTCGACCAGGAATGGGGGTCACATTTTTGTGCACTTTCAGTAGAAAGTAAAGGACAGGGAGGACTGGAGTCTCAATGTTAAGGAATGCACATTCTTCTTTGCTCAACTGGCCTTGAAATCTGAACTCATTGAGGTGTTTCCTAAGTTCCTTATTACTGCTAGCCATTTCATTGTGGTTAGAGAGCCTGTAGAAAAGGTTATCGCTCAGATGTCTGTTAGCTTCTTCCAGATACAAATTGCGTGGCCACAGCACAATGTTCCCTCCTTTATCCGCCTTGTTGATGATGACTTCATTATTGCTTTGTAGTTTTTTCATAAGTTCATTGTATTTGAGACTCTGCATGCGTTTTCCGGTAGCACGCCTCCTGGTTTTGAGGTGTAGCGCCTTGAGCTCATCAATGATGACATCACTGTATATGCAAATCGCATCCCTCGGCATCATTGGGGTAAAGGTGGAGTGCGGCTTGAAAGGGCTAGGGATTCGGCATGAACTTTCAATACCCTCATCATGTAGAAGTTGTTGAGTAGGCCTCGGTATACAAGGCACTGTTAGTTCACCCAAGATGCGCATGTCGGGATGTCCGCCACCGTGAGTGGTTGCTCAACTGTTTGGCCAGCGGGTACCGTGTCGATAGTGGTGGCATTGCTTTGTTTGAGTCTGAAAAATGTTATCAATTTTAATTTTCTAATGAATTTGAAGACGTCAATCCGGGTGTTGCTGTAATCAAATGAGCTTTCAGGGCAAAAGGTGAGGCCCAACGTGAGGAGCTGTTTTTCCGCTTCAGTGAGATTCATTGTGCTCAAGTTTCTAATAGTCTTTGTATCATTCTTCATTTCTTTCTCCAATTGCCTCTTCTTTTGTTCATTTGCTTTGGTTTTTCTGAGTTTCCGCCTTTCCCGCCTCCTTCGGTTGCGTCTGTGTTTGTTTTCCTTGGCGGCCTGGGCCTGAGGGTCTGGTGCCGGTCGTAGACTAAAAAATCCATCTCTTCTCCTGGGCTGGGATTTACTCTCCCGGGCATGTTACTTGTTCTCCATCTGCCCCCGTCATCTGACTCCGCACCACTCTCTGCCAAGGAACTCAGATCAGACAGGGATGCAGAATCAACGCCCTCAGTATTGCCTGCTGGTGGCTTCGGCTGCCCCTATTGATTTTGTTTATTCATACTCTGTGTTCTGATGGAGTCGAATTTTCTGGCAAAAGTAAAAATTTGCCCGCATTCAGAGTCTGTTTTGTCCCGGGCAAATTTGAACACCTTGCGCGCTTTGATAGTGTCCTCATGCTTCCTGAGGCGTATCTTGATCTCATCCTTGCCCTTAGAGATGGCATCCTTTTGGTTCATGGCATCCAACTCATCATTCAGAACATCAATCTCTCTTTGTAAGTTGGCCCTGTCAATTTCTGCATACTTGATTAGTATGATGACTAAACGCATTGAGGCCTCTAGATTGCTTGTGGCCCATTCCTTTAGCATGTCAGGGTTAGGTTTCTCAAAGCTGGGTGCCAGCATTATTCTCAGTCCTTGTGGGACCCGATCTGCCTCTCTGTATTTTTGCAAAGATTTTGCCTCCCACCACTTGGTGATTTCTGTGCGTATAAGTTTTTCAAGTGTTTTGAGTTTTGCCTTGTAACTGTCATCAGTGGTACCTGTATTAGCTTCTGCGCATCTGGCAAGACTCGGTACATTCGATAAAATATCAAAAAGTGCTTCAGCGGCTGCTTCCCTCTCTCGCAGCGATTCGTTGGACATGATAATGGAGAGGTGTGGCTCACTGGTTAGAGGCGGCAGACCCGTAAGCAGAGAATCGGCCAGGGACCAGGGTTCAATTCCCGACGCAGCAGGGTCGTGGACCAGGGTCAAAACGGACTCGTTAATTCTCGCCTCGGTACCTACTCTAACCAGGAACACACTCGGCAACTCTGGGCATTAAGCCTGCCTCATCTCTACAACGGCCCCCCACAGACGCCGGGGATGCCTGGTTTCACCTTGGAGATACCCAGAAAGGGACCATCTCACAGGGATAGCCACAACGGGTTCCCCATCGGTCTACAGCGCCGGGATGCCCCGTTACTGGGGCAGCTGTGCGCTTTACAAGTCTACAACATTTACATTTACATAATATAAATGGTCTACATGTATCAATCCCCTAGATATAACAAACGTGTTCTTAGTATACCTACTAGCAATACCGTATATGTTATTTCTATCTGTATATCTGTATATCTGTCTGCCTGCCTGCCTGCCTAGCTAGCTAGCTATCTAGCTATATGTGTCTCCCGCCTTTGTTTTGAAGTGGTACAAATTTGGGTACTATATCAACATTTCTCTATGAAACGATAGAGCGAAGAGAATAAGACGATGATGGCACAACAATAAAAACATAGATTTAGTTTCTAAATACAATGAATTATTTGTCAGGAATTATAATGCCTGCTAAACGTTTTATTATTGTTGAATTTGAATTTAAAACATATTTGAACGACTAATAATTGGGGAAAGGAATGAAAGATAGTGAAGTAGAAGTATTTTTTAATTCTATTGTCACATCCTGTATGACGTGTATTTATGTTTGTTGCCAGGAAACAGCAATCATTTGGGCAAGATCGATTGTAGGTCCAAACGCGTCTGTTTTTCGTTTTTCCGAGGAATAAAGAAACTGAAATAAGCACCGTAGGCGTGGCTGGCTGTCCATCTTTTCGCTGAGAGCGATTGTGAGATACATATACATACATATATATATATATATATATTCACTGAAAAAACCATAGGTTTCAGGGGCGTTATAGTTAGCTGGGCTTTTCACTCGTACAAAACCATTGAAATTCCCCTGTTATAGTTAGTTCATCTAACTATAACTCGCGCGCCCGCAATGCACTGCTGATGACGTCACATATTACATCACTCATGACATGGTCAGTGACATCACTGATGACATCACTGATGACATCTCAAATGACATCACCGATGACATTACTGATGACATCATGCTTGTGATAGAGTGGCAGACCTCCTCTCCCCCTAATATAACCTTTGATACACACATTCAAAAATAGAAACTAAAGTTTTCAAAACAATGGACATACCAATACCAGTTACAACAACCTATTCAGTAATTCTAAGATCCACATACACATCCACTCATTCACCAACAGTCCTATACAGGCACTCATGCATGTACTCACTCATCATATGTACTCATACACCTATACATCCTGTTACACAACGCCACTCATCAATAGAGTTACTCACACACATAGTCACTCATGCTAATAAAGAATCAAACATCCATTTACTTGCATATACAGTTATACACACACCCCCACACTTACTTCTACAGAAACTTACACATACTTAGTCTTTTAAACAATCATTTATAGAAACACATACTTATTCATACAGGAACTCTTTCAATCTCTCACTCTCACATATACTCACTTATATACACCAATAGTCGCATATACTAGTTTAAAACATATGTAGTTACTCATAAAGACACTATTGAGACAGTCATTCACTCACTAACACACCCATGCACACACTCATCCACCCATACAGTCCCGCACACATGCTGTCTTTAACACATACAGTGAGTCACTCATTCATGCACCTATGCACTACGTAATACCCCCCACCGAACCATACAGACACTCAGACACTCATACTGATACTCAAAAAACCAACTAATAACCTATATAGACACTCATGTAGCTACTCACCAACCCATGCAGCCACTTATACACAAAGTGAGAGACTGACACAGATATTTACATATTTAAACATTACTCACTAAGCCATGTATTCACTAAGATACACTTAATCAGTCAGTTATACAATCAATTTTTCAAAAACAAATCATCCATTTAGACACTTATATACCCATTTATTCTTACATCGACCTTGAGATATACATATATAAAACATATGTAATTTTCAGAAAAACACACATTCACTGGATGATATATATTAAACAGAAAAACCTCTACTCCCCATCAGGATAAGAGCACGCACACGAGGACCATTTGGGTTAAGGCCTTTTTATTTAATAAGCCTCCTCCGACCCAGCATATGTATATATATGTCCTGTCTATGACATATAGAAGTAGGAGTGACACAGCTAATGACTACTTAAAGTATTGTCCCTTCTGTGTTTACAGTTTTAAACACTGTACTTTCTGAGAGCCAGTTGAAATTTTGCGTTGACTTCTTGATGTACGCACATCTGGAGCCATCCACTCTGATTTCCTTGGGGGTTCATATCATCCGGGACATAAAATATGAATGACCATTGATATACAAAGGAGCACAAGTTAATATTTCTTCGAAGTACCTTGCCTTCTGTACAATACTTGCAATTGCCATCTTCCATTTGTCCTTAGACCTGTTATATTTTAGGAAAGCACTTTATTAGATTGCCCTCAAATGCAAACAAACATCTATGCTACATCATCCAGGACTCAGTTAATGAATTATTTAACTTTGGGGTCTTTGGGGCACTCTGTTGAGTGGAGGAAAGCTAATACATAAATCATTTCCATGTATTTAATGCATATGAATAATCTGTAGTGCTATTTCACTTGCAGTGCTACTTCACATAGTGATTTAGAGACTACTGGAATGTTCTTTGCTGCATGTGGGTGTCATGGCCATTCCAGTCTAAACTGACTTGCGTAGGTAAATGGCGTACATTAGAGTTATAACATGCAGCGTGTTATGCAGCAGTATATTAAGTGAGACACAGTTAAATATTTCTTACCCTTGTATGTAATTAATATTACATCATCATTTTTCTCTTTCTCTGTAGACCAACAAATCCTCTTTGAAAGGTAAGATATTCAAGAAGGTTCATTTTTAAATGTTTCATTTTAAAAACGTACTGCTCCAAATCTTATGTATATGTATATTTTATTGGCATTACTCTTAGACATCTTTATACACAACATAATTGCTCAGCTGATGTTACCATCTGGACAATGTGAAGTACCAATATCTGATAGTCTTCTAGCCACAGATTTCTTACTTTAGAATGATCCTCAGGTGTCAGACTGTATCTGAAATCTTTTTGAGTAGTGCCTCTGCACGCCAGTAGGTGGCATTGTTTGGATCCGCGTCATCTACATCATTCATGCCGATATTGGCTTGCCCAGCACCTAAAAAGGCACAACCCCAGTGTGATGATATCAGTTCTTTCCTTTCGGTGCCAATCAGGGAGGGATCCAGAGAGAGCTACCTCCAGTCACTTTTTGACTGATTTGAGACCCGAGCCATACTGTAACAGGCAATTACAGATGGCAGAGTTGCAGTAAAGTTCACCATTCGCTGTTCACAGGGCACAAACAGTTCGGTAGGAAGAGCTATTGGGTATATGGCACTTATACACCAAGCCTGATTGAGTACCACTGGCTTCTCAGGTTATGTCCAAGCTTTTAGATGGCTCACACTTCTTTGGCAACAAGGCATACTCAGTGCTGGAGCAAATCAAGGATGGCTGGACTACTGTCAGGTCCTGGTGTCTCTCCATGGTACCCACACATCCCATTCTTCCTTTTGCCATTGCCGTGGCTATGGTAGGGACTAACACTCATTTTTAAAAAAATATCTTTATTTACATTTTCAACAATTTCACAATACAGACCAAGCAATCGTAGTTCAATTCTGCACTGATACACAAGGTTATTATCACTGCGGCAATGTCACTATAAGTACAAATCATCTTTTAGGATATTCACCGCATTACGTTATCATTTTTTCTTTCCCACAGTGAGCATGTATTAATTGTTTGATATGGGAACGTGACACCCACATATATCGTCACATCTTAATTGAGGGGTAGGACACTCCTATCTTACATGTCTACTGTTTGCATCCATTAACACTGTACAAATATGTCTGGCAACATGTAAATATATGATGCATATACGGTGCAAGTTCTAGGAAACAATGAACAATAAGGCATATATTTTAGAGGAACAAGTAATATCGCTGGTTTGCCGGGTGTCTGCATCTTCCAACCTAACATAACTCATAACCAATAATTATAAAAAGAATTAAAACAAAACTGTGAGGTGTCAAATACACAGAGCTTCCATCATCTAAGATATTATGTGCCATTCGAGTGAAGCCGTATTGGGGGCTACGCTTAATTTGTCAAGGTATGGGTTGTTATCTCTAGTGTGTGTTTAGTTGTGTGATGTCCAAAATGTCCCATTTCAGGGGTCGCGTCTGTGCTGTGATCTGAAGGGACGTGAAGTTATTCCCCACTCTGATAGCTTTGCCTAAAGGTGCCCTGCATGCACTGCCTCCCCGGCCCCTCCGGGCAACCTCGTCAAGCTTCCTCTCCCGCTCGCCGTGCCTGGGGAGCACACACTCCCCCATCCGCCCTCACAAGAGCTTTCAACATGCCATCCCAAGCTTGTGCTATCGGAAACTTACGCAGCCCAGCTGTTTCTTCTCTATGAAGATTGGTGCTCTCCGCCTGCGCCCAGTTTTCCAGAGATTTTAGCCAATGGGATGCCTCTGGGGGGTCCCTGTGCTTCCATCTTTTAGTTATTAATCGCTTTGCGGTAATGAGGCCTAAATCACAGAATCTGGAGCTCACTCTGTTGGCTTTTGTACGTTTGTAGAACCCCAGGATGCGAACCTCCCATGTGCATGGCAAGACAGCGTTAGTACTGCTGGCTAGGGTTTCCGCTATTGTGCGCCAATAGGCATGAAGCAGGGGGCAGGACCATAGCATGTGTAGTAAATCAGCGCCCAGTAAATGGCATCTCGGATAATCTGAGGTTGTGATGTTAAAGTATCTATTGATCTTATCTGGCGAGAGGTACACTCTGTGTAATATGTACGTTTGTATGAGTTTAAAGCATGAGTTACGTGGTATGTGTGTGGCGCCAGCTAAGACACGTTCCCAATCTTTGTCTGTCCAGGGTTGACCTCTGTCCTCGGCCCAACTCGCCCTAAGTTTTTGCAAGGGGTTCAATACATGTGTATGGAGGGCCTGCACCAGTCAATGAATCACGTGTGTTCCCTCCCCCATCACATGTAAGTACTGTAGCAATTGATGCGTTTGCAGTTCAGTCGACAGATCTCCCCATGTTTGCGTTAATGTACGTATGATGGCTGCGTATAGAAGAAACTGACCTACCGGCAAGCCGGTATCCTCTGACAGAGTTGCAAAAGACGATAAGGCACCATCCACATACAGATCCCCCAAGGTTTCCACTCCCACCGCCGTCCAGGACGTCAGCTCTATGTCAGTTACAGATTCTCTACCTCGGGGTGTACCCACTAGCGGTAATACTGGAGCGTAAGGGACAGTGCCCTTTGTAAGCTGAAGGCTCCTGCGGTAGCACCTATAAGCTGTCCCAAGGTGTAGCTGAGTCGGGTGGAGAGAGGTCGCCAGGGGGTGAAATAGGCCACAGATTTTCGTCTGTGTCCATGAGTGTGTCTCCGTAGCGGTGTCTGCCAGGTGCTTACCACTAAGCCACTTTGCGACCCATTGCAGCTGCGCAGCCAAATAATATAATTCTAGAAGAGGGACCGCTAAGCCCCCACGCTCCGGTGGTGCGTATAATTTCTGCAGCCCTATCCTGGGCCGCCCCGTGTTCCATGTTAGGCCCCTGATCAACCCCTTCAGCTCCCGAAACAGCCACACCGAGACATATACTGTCAAATTTGCAAAATAATACAATAATCTAGGCAATACTATCATTTTAGTGAGGGTGACTCGGCTCATCACGTTTAGTGGCAGAGTTTTCCAGAATTGCATCTGCGCCCATATTGAAGTAATGGCGCGCACCAAGTTGCCTTCCAGTATGTCCACAGGGGACCTATAAATGTATATGCCCAGATATCTAAAAATTGTCGGGTGCCAGTTGAGCACCGCTCCATTCATTGTTATCCCAATTGCGTCCACACGCTCGTTAAGACCAGAGATTTCCTCAAACCTGCTGAATATGTCGGACACCGCCTGCGGTATCTCATGTAGGTCTTTCATATACAATAACAGGTCATCGGCATACAGGGATACCGTATGTAGCCCATCTACCAGGGGTATACCCCAGTCTGTGCCGCTTTCTCGCAGCATAGTCGCTAAGGGCTCCCTGTCTAGTTCCGCGCCTGACCCTGACTGTATCCAACACAAGTCTACCTGTGCGGACTCGTACTGTGGGTCGCTGATACAATAACTGTACCATTTGTAAGTACCCATCTCCTAGCTCATATTTGCACAGCACCGCTGCAAGATAAGGCCACTCCACTGAATCAAAGGCCTTCTCCAGGTCTAGTACTAGGCAGCCAGATCGCGGCCACTGCTGTGTTGCATATTTCTGAACCCTGAATAACCTGTGGATGTTAAGGGAGGTGTTCCTGGTTGGGACAAATCCGTTTTGGTCGCTGTGAACTAGGGCCGGCACAAATGGAGACAGACGCCTAGCCAGGGTGGAAGCAAGGATTTTATAATCCGTATTTAACAAGGCCAGTGGGCGATAGGAGCCTAAATCTACAGGGTCTCTACCTGGTTTCAGGAGGGAAGACTAGCGTCGCCTCGTTTTGTGTACGCGTGAGAGCGGAGCCCTCTAGGGCCGCCGCATACACTCGGAGCAGCTCTGGTATTAATATATCGGAGTACGCTTTAAAAAATGTGTCCGGTTGTCCATCCGGACCTGGGGATTTGCCGTTCGATAGTGATAAAATGCTCTCTCGCATTTCATCTGGCAGCAGAGGTACCCCCAGCTCGTCCTGCTGATGCTCCACCAGACATGGCAGCGTCAGAGGCGCGAGGAACTCCTGTATATCTATGTCCGTGGCCCGCAAGTGAGACTGATACAGTGCGGTGTAGTGCTCTACGAATGCCTCGTGTATACCTGCCTGGGTGTGGACCATTACGCCATGTGTGTTTTGTATAGACGTCACGGGCGCGGTAATTGTATATTGCCGTATCAGCCAAGATAGCAACTAGCCAGGTTTGTCCCCCAAGTGGTGGGTGCGCGCCGAGTGTGCTGCGTAGTTCAGATTGCGGAGTCGGTCAAGCAATCTGGAGTGTTCCTCTTTGGCTCGTGTCAGAGACCCATCTCCGCCCTCTACGGCTTCCCCCTCTCCCTGGAGCAGATCAGTTTCGATGCGTGTGAGTTCAGTTTCTACTTGTTTTCGCATACCTGCCTGCATGCCAAGACATTTGCCTCTTACCACTAAATGAACGCATCCCATTCTACTTGGGGCGTCGTAGCGGTACCAGTGTTTTCTTCGAAGTAGTGTGCTATATGTGTGGCCAGCAGGCTCCGGAAGGGCCCATCTAATAACATGTCTGGTTGCATCCGCCAAGTCGGAATCAGTGCCCGGGGGGGTTCCCACCGCATCTCTAGTAAGTGTGGATTATGATCTGAGTGCATCCTTCCTAAATAGTAAACCGCGGACACGTGTGGAAGCAGTTCCTCAAAAAGCATGTACCTATCCAATCGTACATGTAAACCGTGAGCACCAGAATAGTATGAGTACACCCTGTCCTGGGGGTTGCGATGCCTCCAAGCATCCCTGAGGCGCCAGTGTTCCGCCCAGTTAATCAGCGCCTTCATGGCAGTGTGTGTGGCTGTGCCCGGCAGGATCGGGAAGGAGCGATCCAATGCGGGGTCAAGTACACTATTGTAGTCCCCCCCCCAATAGCATAGGTACTTCATGCCACGGCGCTAGGATGTGTGACATATCATCAAGAAATGCGGCCTGAACGGTGTTGGGAGCATATAATGATGCAATCACAACCTGCTTGCCATCAAGTGTGCCCCTCACCACCACGTATCTTCCCTCTGCTTCTGTCAATGATTGTGTGACTGCGAAGGGGACCCCCGGCTGCACCCAGACCAATGCACCTCGGGCGTATGCTGAGTATCCCGTAGCATATAATTGTCCTTGCCAATGGCGGTGTAAGCGCTGCAGTCAAGTGCATCTCTTGCAAAAGAGCTATTTGTATTCGATGTCTATTGAGGTATGAGTATATCTGATACCTGCGGGACGGTGTATGCATGCCTCGCACATTCCATGTGCCAACCCTAACCGTGGACATATTTTCTATAGAACACTAACCTCCCGCGCATCCCCTTCAGCCCATCAGAATGACACAGTGTTTGTGGCCTCGTAGTGTCCTGCGTTCCCCACGTGAGGCCTCCTGGCAATGTTTGTCGAACAGGAGCAGAGTGTATTGAAAGGCATCTCACGGCAAACCAATATGATAACAAATACCTCAAAACAATGCCAAAAGGGCGATAGTGCAACAGGCAATCGTCCAAACCCTCAACAGAGGCACCAGTCGAAACGACCTGGGGGGTGTGCTATGTATCGAGTACCAGGGATTAATAATATGCGTATCTCATGTTCTAGAGGCCCCCCATCTACAGGCAGAATACAGTGTAATGTGTGCCAGCTATGTGCCTGGACCCAAGGACTCCAGCCAGGTCAACGGCCAATCCTAGCGCCAACACAGTCATGGCAGAGCTGGGGATCAAATCCCTCCCACACCTCCAGTGGCCCAGCCGCACCCCCCGCCCCACTCCCAATGCAATGATCAACCTGCAGCCCCGGCACATGGACACACTCTTGACGATTAAATGTTTCTACACATACAGCACAGTACCTCCACTTGAAGCCCAAACTAATATGGAGTCTCACAATGTTCATATGATGTGGTCGGCTGTTTGTGGAGTGACATCTGGCTGCTCTCCATCGAGTCCTGTGAGGTTTGCAGTCCATATATCAGTTCATCATCACTGGACAGGTCATGTTGGCTCGTGTTTGACACGCCCTCAGCCCCCAGAGAGCCACTAATCTCCGCCACCGCCTGCAAGGCATCCCGCTGCCCGCTGAGAATCAAGTCCGTGTGTGGCCACATCGACGGAGAAGGCGGCGACCGGGCCCCCAGCGACCTTCTCTCTCTCCTGCGGTGGTGGGAGATGCCCCTCCGTTTTGGAAAAGTGGCGGCCACAGTGTCGCCCCGAGGCCCTGCGGCGGTGAAGGTGTCCAGTCAGTCCTCTGCCTCCTCAGGCGTGGCAAAGAAATGTGTTTTGTCATTTGCCACTACCCGCAATCGCGCCGGGTAGAGCAGGGAGTATTTCAGGTTGTGCTGCCGCAGACGTTTCTTCACTGCCATGAAGGAGTATCGTTGCCGCTGTACTTGGATGGTATAGTCCGGAAAGAACATTATTTTGTGGTTGTCTATCTGGATATCTTGTAATTTCCTGGTTTCCTGTAAGATGGAGTCCTGGTCCCAATAGTTGAGAAGTCGGAGAACCATGGGTCGTGGATTAGATCCCGAGGGGGGGGCCGCACAGGCACTCTATGCGCCCGCTCAATCACGAACTGGGGCGAGAGGATCCCCTCTGGCAGGAGACCCTTAAGCCATTTTTCCATGTGCGGCGCGGGTTCTTTACCCTCCCAGCGTTCCAGAACTCCCACTAATCGTACATTGTTTCTTCATGTGCGCCCTTCAGCATCCTCAGCCCTAGCCTCCAAGAACCCTACACGGTTGAGCAGGTCCTGGACTCTCTTGTCCGTCTCGGCCACTTGCGGTTGGATGTCGGCAAGCGAGGATTCCAGGGTTGTGGTGCGGTCAGCTAGCTTACGGTGACCTGCATGCAGATGAGTAAGATCGTTTGCTACCTTATCTATTTTAGATTCCAGAGAGGTGCGGGTCTGGTTGATGTTTTCCTCCAGCTGCTCCATCGCAGCAAGCATTGCGTCTAATTTATTCGCCGTTTGATCTGCGTTTCCGTGTTTCGCCATCTTGTTTGCTTTGTTCTTGGCCGGGATCTGTGGTGTCTGTGTTCATCCTGCAACATCCCGTGCTCGCGTGCCTCCCGACATGGGCCCACCTCTCCGCACTCCGGTGCCGCTCCGTATATCGCAGGGTCCGTGGGTGTTTCCCCCTGAACGTGTGGCGCACTGTAGGGTGTTTCTCCGGGGGCAGGACTATGCTGACGTCCACAGTGATTACCACCTGGTTTCCGATCGTTGCAGCAGGGCACCGCCTCCCCTCCCAGATGCACCAGCTATGGCCGGGCTGTCATCTCAGCCATTAATGTTGTGTCCTACCTTTGATGTCGGTATCAGCACATGTTCCAAGGGGCAATTGGCGTCGCCACCAACTGCGCGTCCCGGCGAGCCATCCCCCGGCGATGTTAGACACAGTCATGTGCAGCACGACGCAGGAGTGCAAAACCACACCAGGGTCGATGGTCCACTCTCTGTCTGGGCAGCAGCGCTCAGCCACACTGCAGATCCAATGAGGGCGTACTGAGCATCTACATCATCAGCAACAGAACATGCATCGCTGTAGGCTCGCGGCAGGCAGCGACACGACAGGAGGGCCCCTCGCCGTCAAGACACCCGGCAAATGCGAAGGCCCAGGAATTCCGGCCGCAGCACGCTCCCCACCTCCCGGAGCGCGCAGGGAGGAGGCCAAGTCGATCACCGCCGCTACCACCTCGCCAGCAGAGGGCCGAGTACTCCAGGTACACTGCGGTCGCCGCGTCGAGTAGAGGAAGGGGCAGACGGGGCGCACCTCTCACCCGCGCCCCTTCGGCAGTAGCAGCACGAGCAGGCCAGCATCTCTCCTTCGTCACGGCGCGCCCGCAGTCTCCCAGTCGAACGCGGTGGGTGGAGGAACCGGAGCACCACGGGCAGCATCAGGCACTCACCGCCCGCCGGCAGCAGATATTAATGGGGCAGATGCACAAGATGCGGGCGGGCGTCTGCAGACCTACACTGACCGCCAGATACCAATCAATGTCACCACCGAGCCAGTTCGGCAATCACGCGGGCCGCCCGGTCTCCGCCTCCACGTATTGTCTCCTCGCCACAGAAGAAGGCAGACGGACCAGCTCGGGAGGGGCGGGGGCAGGCGCACGGCACAATGGGACCTACATTCAGCGCACACCAGCCAGCAGCGGGCAGCGAACGCCTCATCCACAAGCCCACGCTGGCCCCCTAGGCAACTGCGCCATGTTCTGCGGCCTGGTGGGTGGAGCCAGACCTCGGCTCCAGTAGCTGCACACAGCGCCGCTGAGGCCATGCAGCAGGCAGCACCTCGGGTCGATGTCAGCGCTCCGGGGCTCCGGCATGCTCTAAATGATGTTGCTGCTTTCAGGGCGGCCTTGCTCACATACTCCGTCTGGTCGAGGCTTTGCGTAGCGGCTGCATTCGGAGATATTAGCCCGTTTAGGGGAGCCTCCTTCAGATCTCTACCTAAACACGTCCTCCGCCATCTCAGTCGTAGCCACACCCCATGGTAGGGACTAACAGTCATGTCTTTCCCAAACCATCCACCAAGTCCAAGAGGCTTCTCAACCTTTACATGGGCTAGGACACAGTTCCCACACATAACATGGGACAGAGGTCAACCTAGTTCATCACTAGCCCAGGAGCTGCAGCCTCAGAACCCCTTCAGCTTACAGTCATACCACCACGGGCACCCATTGGGTGGCAGGATCCAACATCACTTGCCCCACTGGCAGTTCCCATGAGGCACAGGGTCAAGACTGATTTGCATATGGCCATGTCTAAACTGGGGTGGTGTAGTGGGCAAAAGAACGATGGATTTAACCCAGATCTCTTGACTGGGGGAGAATGTCTGCATTGTCAGCATTCCGTCCATCATTTGTTTGTTGTAACGCTTTTCGCCCTAAGTGGGATGGGTATTCCCAGACGTGGGACCCGTGCTCACTATGCCACTGGAGTCAAGCTATCCTGGCTGATGACGGCTGATAGCCAGAAACCGGTCCTAGGATGCTTGATTCCGGTCCAGGGAAGACATGGCTTGGCAGTTCGGGCTGGACTGTTCCCATGAGGCACAGGGTCAAGACTGATTTGCATACGGCCATGTCTAAACTGGGGTGGTGTAGTGGGCAAAAGAACGATGGATTTAACCCAGATCTCTTGACTGGGGGAGAATGTCTGCATTGTCAGCATTCCGTCCATCATTTGTTTGTTGTAACGCTTTTCGCCCTAAGTGGGATGGGTATTCCCAGACGCGGGACGCGTGCTCACTATGCCACTGGAGTCAAGCTATCCTGGCTGATGACGGCTGATAGCCAGAAACCGGTCCTAGGATGCTTGATTCCGGTCCAGGGAAGACATGGCTTGGCAGTTCGGGCTGGACTGTTCCCATGAGGCACAGGGTCAAGACTGATTTGCATATGGCCATGTCTAAACTGGGGTGGTGTAGTGGGCAAAAGAACGATGGATTTAACCCAGATCTCTTGACTGGGGGAGAATGTCTGCATTGTCAGCATTCCGTCCATCATTTGTTTGTTGTAACGCTTTTCGCCCTAAGTGGGATGGGTATTCCCAGACGTGGGACCCGTGCTCACTATGCCACTGGAGTCAAGCTATCCTGGCTGATGACGGCTGATAGCCAGAAACCGGTCCTAGGATGCTTGATTCCGGTCCAGGGAAGACATGGCTTGGCAGTTCGGGCTGGACTGTTCCCATGAGGCACAGGGTCAAGACTGATTTGCATATGGCCATGTCTAAACTGGGGTGGTGTAGTGGGCAAAAGAACGATGGATTTAACCCAGATCTCTTGACTGGGGGAGAATGTCTGCATTGTCAGCATTCCGTCCATCATTTGTTTGTTGTAACGCTTTTCGCCCTAAGTGGGATGGGTATTCCCAGACGTGGGACCCGTGCTCACTATGCCACTGGAGTCAAGCTATCCTGGCTGATGACGGCTGATAGCCAGAAACCGGTCCTAGGATGCTTGATTCCGGTCCAGGGAAGACATGGCTTGGCAGTTCCGGCTGGACTGTTCCCATGAGGCACAGGGTCAAGACTGATTTGCATATGGCCATGTCTAAACTGGGGTGGTGTAGTGGGCAAAAGAACGATGGATTTAACCCAGATCTCTAGACTGGGGGAGAATGTCTGCATTGTCAGCATTCCGTCCATCATTTGTTTGTTGTAACGCTTTTCGCCCTAAGTGGGATGGGTATTCCCAGACGTGGGACCCGTGCTCACTATGGCACTGGAGTCAAGCTATCCTGGCTGATGACGGCTGATAGCCAGAAACCGGTCCTAGGATGCTTGATTCCGGTCCAGGGAAGACATGGCTTGGCAGTTCGGGCTGGACTGTTCCCATGAGGCACAGGGTCAAGACTGATTTGCATATGGCCATGTCTAAACTGGGGTGGTGTAGTGGGCAAAAGAACGATGGATTTAACCCAGATCTCTTGACTGGGGGAGAATGTCTGCATTGTCAGCATTCCGTCCATCATTTGTTTGTTGTAACGCTTTTCGCCCTAAGTGGGATGGGTATTCCCAGACGTGGGACCCGTGCTCACTATGCCACTGGAGTCAAGCTATCCTGGCTGATGACGGCTGATAGCCAGAAACCGGTCCTAGGATGCTTGATTCCGGTCCAGGGAAGACATGGCTTGGCAGTTCGGGCTGGACTGTTCCCATGAGGCACAGGGTCAAGACTGATTTGCATATGGCCATGTCTAAACTGGGGTGGTGTAGTGGGCAAAAGAACGATGGATTTAACCCAGATCTCTTGACTGGGGGAGAATGTCTGCATTGTCAGCATTCCGTCCATCATTTGTTTGTTGTAACGCTTTTCGCCCTAAGTGGGATGGGTATTCCCAGACGTGGGACCCGTGCTCACTATGCCACTGGAGTCAAGCTATCCTGGCTGATGACGGCTGATAGCCAGAAACCGGTCCTAGGATGCTTGATTCCGGTCCAGGGAAGACATGGCTTGGCAGTTCGGGCTGGACTGTTCCCATGAGGCACAGGGTCAAGACTGATTTGCATACGGCCATGTCTAAACTGGGGTGGTGTAGTGGGCAAAAGAACGATGGATTTAACCCAGATCTCTTGACTGGGGGAGAATGTCTGCATTGTCAGCATTCCGTCCATCATTTGTTTGTTGTAACGCTTTTCGCCCTAAGTGGGATGGGTATTCCCAGACGTGGGACCCGTGCTCACTATGCCACTGGAGTCAAGCTATCCTGGCTGATGACGGCTGATAGCCAGAAACCGGTCCTAGGATGCTTGATTCCGGTCCAGGGAAGACATGGCTTGGCAGTTCGGGCTGGACTGTTCCCATGAGGCACAGGGTCAAGACTGATTTGCATATGGCCATGTCTAAACTGGGGTGGTGTAGTGGGCAAAAGAACGATGGATTTAACCCAGATCTCTTGACTGGGGGAGAATGTCTGCATTGTCAGCATTCCGTCCATCATTTGTTTGTTGTAACGCTTTTCGCCCTAAGTGGGATGGGTATTCCCAGACGTGGGACCCGTGCTCACTATGCCACTGGAGTCAAGCTATCCTGGCTGATGACGGCTGATAGCCAGAAACCGGTCCTAGGATGCTTGATTCCGGTCCAGGGAAGACATGGCTTGGCAGTTCGGGCTGGACTGTTCCCATGAGGCACAGGGTCAAGACTGATTTGCATATGGCCATGTCTAAACTGGGGTGGTGTAGTGGGCAAAAGAACGATGGATTTAACCCAGATCTCTTGACTGGGGGAGAATGTCTGCATTGTCAGCATTCCGTCCATCATTTGTTTGTTGTAACGCTTTTCGCCCTAAGTGGGATGGGTATTCCCAGACGTGGGACCCGTGCTCACTATGCCACTGGAGTCAAGCTATCCTGGCTGATGACGGCTGATAGCCAGAAACCGGTCCTAGGATGCTTGATTCCGGTCCAGGGAAGACATGGCTTGGCAGTTCGGGCTGGACTGTTCCCATGAGGCACAGGGTCAAGACCGATTTGCATATGGCCATGTCTAAACTGGGGTGGTGTAGTGGGCAAAAGAACGATGGATTTAACCCAGATCTCTTGACTGGGGGAGAATGTCTGCATTGTCAGCATTCCGTCCATCATTTGTTTGTTGTAACGCTTTTCGCCCTAAGTGGGATGGGTATTCCCAGACGTGGGACCCGTGCTCACTATGCCACTGGAGTCAAGCTATCCTGGCTGATGACGGCTGATAGCCAGAAACCGGTCCTAGGATGCTTGATTCCGGTCCAGGGAAGACATGGCTTGGCAGTTCGGGCTGGACTGTTCCCATGAGGCACAGGGTCAAGACTGATTTGCATATGGCCATGTCTAAACTGGGGTGGTGTAGTGGGCAAAAGAACGATGGATTTAACCCAGATCTCTTGACTGGGGGAGAATGTCTGCATTGTCAGCATTCCGTCCATCATTTGTTTGTTGTAACGCTTTTCGCCCTAAGTGGGATGGGTATTCCCAGACGTGGGACCCGTGCTCACTATGCCACTGGAGTCAAGCTATCCTGGCTGATGACGGCTGATAGCCAGAAACCGGTCCTAGGATGCTTGATTCCGGTCCAGGGAAGACATGGCTTGGCAGTTCGGGCTGGACTGTTCCCATGAGGCACAGGGTCAAGACTGATTTGCATATGGCCATGTCTAAACTGGGGTGGTGTAGTGGGCAAAAGAACGATGGATTTAACCCAGATCTCTTGACTGGGGGAGAATGTCTGCATTGTCAGCATTCCGTCCATCATTTGTTTGTTGTAACGCTTTTCGCCCTAAGTGGGATGGGTATTCCCAGACGTGGGACCCGTGCTCACTATGCCACTGGAGTCAAGCTATCCTGGCTGATGACGGCTGATAGCCAGAAACCGGTCCTAGGATGCTTGATTCCGGTCCAGGGAAGACATGGCTTGGCAGTTCGGGCTGGACTGTTCCCATGAGGCACAGGGTCAAGACTGATTTGCATATGGCCATGTCTAAACTGGGGTGGTGTAGTGGGCAAAAGAACGATGGATTTAACCCAGATCTCTTGACTGGGGGAGAATGTCTGCATTGTCAGCATTCCGTCCATCATTTGTTTGTTGTAACGCTTTTCGCCCTAAGTGGGATGGGTATTCCCAGACGTGGGACCCGTGCTCACTATGCCACTGGAGTCAAGCTATCCTGGCTGATGACGGCTGATAGCCAGAAACCGGTCCTAGGATGCTTGATTCCGGTCCAGGGAAGACATGGCTTGGCAGTTCGGGCTGGACTGTTCCCATGAGGCACAGGGTCAAGACTGATTTGCATATGGCCATGTCTAAACTGGGGTGGTGTAGTGGGCAAAAGAACGATGGATTTAACCCAGATCTCTTGACTGGGGGAGAATGTCTGCATTGTCAGCATTCCGTCCATCATTTGTTTGTTGTAACGCTTTTCGCCCTAAGTGGGATGGGTATTCCCAGACGTGGGACCCGTGCTCACTATGCCACTGGAGTCAAGCTATCCTGGCTGATGACGGCTGATAGCCAGAAACCGGTCCTAGGATGCTTGATTCCGGTCCAGGGAAGACATGGCTTGGCAGTTCGGGCTGGACTGTTCCCATGAGGCACAGGGTCAAGACTGATTTGCATATGGCCATGTCTAAACTGGGGTGGTGTAGTGGGCAAAAGAACCATGGATTTAACCCAGATCTCTTGACTGGGGGAGAATGTCTGCATTGTCAGCATTCCGTCCATCATTTGTTTGTTGTAACGCTTTTCGCCCTAAGTGGGATGGGTATTCCCAGACGTGGGACCCGTGCTCACTATGCCACTGGAGTCAAGCTATCCTGGCTGATGACGGCTGATAGCCAGAAACCGGTCCTAGGATGCTTGATTCCGGTCCAGGGAAGACATGGCTTGGCAGTTCGGGCTGGACTGTTCCCATGAGGCACAGGGTCAAGACTGATTTGCATATGGCCATGTCTAAACTGGGGTGGTGTAGTGGGCAAAAGAACGATGGATTTAACCCAGATCTCTTGACTGGGGGAGAATGTCTGCATTGTCAGCATTCCGTCCATCATTTGTTTGTTGTAACGCTTTTCGCCCTAAGTGGGATGGGTATTCCCAGACGTGGGACCCGTGCTCACTATGCCACTGGAGTCAAGCTATCCTGGCTGATGACGGCTGATAGCCAGAAACCGGTCCTAGGATGCTTGATTCCGGTCCAGGGAAGACATGGCTTGGCAGTTCGGGCTGGACTGTTCCCATGAGGCACAGGGTCAAGACTGATTTGCATATGGCCATGTCTAAACTGGGGTGGTGTAGTGGGCAAAAGAACGATGGATTTAACCCAGATCTCTTGACTGGGGGAGAATGTCTGCATTGTCAGCATTCCGTCCATCATTTGTTTGTTGTAACGCTTTTCGCCCTAAGTGGGATGGGTATTCCCAGACGTGGGACCCGTGCTCACTATGCCACTGGAGTCAAGCTATCCTGGCTGATGACGGCTGATAGCCAGAAACCGGTCCTAGGATGCTTGATTCCGGTCCAGGGAAGACATGGCTTGGCAGTTCGGGCTGGACTGTTCCCATGAGGCACAGGGTCAAGACTGATTTGCATATGGTCATGTCTAAACTGGGGTGGTGTAGTGGGCAAAAGAACCATGGATTTAACCCAGATCTCTTGACTGGGGGAGAATGTCTGCATTGTCAGCATTCCGTCCATCATTTGTTTGTTGTAACGCTTTTCGCCCTAAGTGGGATGGGTATTCCCAGACGTGGGACCCGTGCTCACTATGCCACTGGAGTCAAGCTATCCTGGCTGATGACGGCTGATAGCCAGAAACCGGTCCTAGGATGCTTGATTCCGGTCCAGGGAAGACATGGCTTGGCAGTTCGGGCTGGACTGTTCCCATGAGGCACAGGGTCAAGACTGATTTGCATATGGCCATGTCTAAACTGGGGTGGTGTAGTGGGCAAAAGAACGATGGATTTAACCCAGATCTCTTGACTGGGGGAGAATGTCTGCATTGTCAGCATTCCGTCCATCTTTTGTTTGTTGTAACGCTTTTCGCCCTAAGTGGGATGGGTATTCCCAGACGTGGGACCCGTGCTCACTATGCCACTGGAGTCAAGCTATCCTGGCTGATGACGGCTGATAGCCAGAAACCGGTCCTAGGATGCTTGATTCCGGTCCAGGGAAGACATGGCTTGGCAGTTCGGGCTGGACTGTTCCCATGAGGCACAGGGTCAAGACTGATTTGCATATGGCCATGTCTAAACTGGGGTGGTGTAGTGGGCAAAAGAACGATGGATTTAACCCAGATCTCTTGACTGGGGGAGAATGTCTGCATTGTCAGCATTCCGTCCATCATTTGTTTGTTGTAACGCTTTTCGCCCTAAGTGGGATGGGTATTCCCAGACGTGGGACCCATGCTCACTATGCCACTGGAGTCAAGCTATCCTGGCTGATGACGGCTGATAGCCAGAAACCGGTCCTAGGATGCTTGATTCCGGTCCAGGGAAGACATGGCTTGGCAGTTCGGGCTGGACTGTTCCCATGAGGCACAGGGTCAAGACTGATTTGCATATGGCCATGTCTAAACTGGGGTGGTGTAGTGGGCAAAAGAACGATGGATTTAACCCAGATCTCTTGACTGGGGGAGAATGTCTGCATTGCCAGCATTCCGTCCATCATTTGTTTGTTGTAACGCTTTTCGCCCTAAGTGGGATGGGTATTCCCAGACGTGGGACCCGTGCTCACTATGCCACTGGAGTCAAGCTATCCTGGCTGATGACGGCTGATAGCCAGAAACCGGTCCTAGGATGCTTGATTCCGGTCCAGGGAAGACATGGCTTGGCAGTTCGGGCTGGACTGTTCCCATGAGGCACAGGGTCAAGACTGATTTGCATATGGCCATGTCTAAACTGGGGTGGTGTAGTGGGCAAAAGAACGATGGATTTAACCCAGATCTCTTGACTGGGGGAGAATGTCTGCATTGTCAGCATTCCGTCCATCATTTGTTTGTTGTAACGCTTTTCGCCCTAAGTGGGATGGGTATTCCCAGACGTGGGACCCGTGCTCACTATGCCACTGGAGTCAATCTATCCTGGCTGATGACGGCTGATAGCCAGAAACCGGTCTTAGGATGCTTGATTCCGGTCCAGGGAAGACATGGCTTGGCAGTTCGGGCTGGACTGTTCCCATGAGGCACAGGGTCAAGACTGATTTGCATATGGCCATGTCTAAACTGGGGTGGTGTAGTGGGCAAAAGAACGATGGATTTAAACCAGATCTCTTGACTGGGGGAGAATGTCTGCATTGTCAGCATTCCGTCCATCATTTGTTTGTTGTAACGCTTTTCGCCCTAAGTGGGATGGGTATTCCCAGACGTGGGACCCGTGCTCACTATGCCACTGGAGTCAAGCTATCCTGGCTGATGACGGCTGATAGCCAGAAACCGGTCCTAGGATGCTTGATTCCGGTCCAGGGAAGACATGGCTTGGCAGTTCGGGCTGGACTGTTCCCATGAGGCACAGGGTCAAGACTGATTTGCATATGGCCATGTCTAAACTGGGGTGGTGTAGTGGGCAAAAGAACGATGGATTTAACCCAGATCTCTTGACTGGGGGAGAATGTCTGCATTGTCAGCATTCCGTCCATCATTTGTTTGTTGTAACGCTTTTCGCCCTAAGTGGGATGGGTATTCCCAGACGTGGGACCCGTGCTCACTATGCCACTGGAGTCAAGCTATCCTGGCTGATGACGGCTGATAGCCAGAAACCGGTCCTAGGATGCTTGATTCCGGTCCAGGGAAGACATGGCTTGGCAGTTCGGGCTGGACTGTTCCCATGAGGCACAGGGTCAAGACTGATTTGCATATGGCCATGTCTAAACTGGGGTGGTGTAGTGGGCAAAAGAACGATGGATTTAACCCAGATCTCTTGACTGGGGGAGAATGTCTGCATTGTCAGCATTCCGTCCATCATTTGTTTGTTGTAACGCTTTTCGCCCTAAGTGGGATGGGTATTCCCAGACGTGGGACCCGTGCTCACTATGCCACTGGAGTCAAGCTATCCTGGCTGATGACGGCTGATAGCCAGAAACCGGTCCTAGGATGCTTGATTCCGGTCCAGGGAAGACATGGCTTGGCAGTTCGGGCTGGACTGTTCCCATGAGGCACAGGGTCAAGACTGATTTGCATATGGCCATGTCTAAACTGGGGTGGTGTAGTGGGCAAAAGAACGATGGATTTAACCCAGATCTCTTGACTGGGGGAGAATGTCTGCATTGTCAGCATTCCGTCCATCATTTGTTTGTTGTAACGCTTTTCGCCCTAAGTGGGATGGGTATTCCCAGACGTGGGACCCGTGCTCACTATGCCACTGGAGTCAAGCTATTCTGGCTGATGACGGCTGATAGCCAGAAACCAGTCCTAGGATGCTTGATTCCGGTCCAGGGAAGACATGGCTTGGCAGTTCGGGCTGGACTGTTCCCATGAGGCACAGGGTCAAGACTGATTTGCATATGGCCATGTCTAAACTGGGGTGGTGTAGTGGGCAAAAGAACGATGGATTTAACCCAGATCTCTTGACTGGGGGAGAATGTCTGCATTGTCAGCATTCCGTCCATCATTTGTTTGTTGTAACGCTTTTCGCCCTAAGTGGGATGGGTATTCCCAGACGTGGGACCCGTGCTCACTATGCCACTGGAGTCAAGCTATCCTGGCTGATGACGGCTGATAGCCAGAAACCGGTCCTAGGATGCTTGATTCCGGTCCAGGGAAGACATGGCTTGGCAGTTCGGGCTGGACTGTTCCCATGAGGCACAGGGTCAAGACTGATTTGCATATGGCCATGTCTAAACTGGGGTGGTGTAGTGGGCAAAAGAACAATGGATTTAACCCAGATCTCTTGACTGGGGGAGAATGTCTGCATTGTCAGCATTCCGTCCATCATTTGTTTGTTGTAACGTGTTACAGCAACAAGCAGAAATGAGTGGAGTCTTCTCTTACCGGGAGATAGGCTCTATGGCTCGGGCGCTAGGCTCAGAACCATCAGATTTGTAAGGTAACAAATCATCTGGCCGGAGTGCTCAACACGTGAGCGGATAGTCTCAGCTGTGGTGCTCTGGCAGACCACAAGTGGCGTGATCTCCCTGAGGTCGTCCAGGACATATTTCGATTATAGGGGGGCCCTCATGTGGATCAATTTGCCACTTAATAAAACTCTCACTGCCCAAAATTCTGTGCCCTCCAGTATCTAGAAAGCATTACGATATGCTTTTCACCTTATGTGGACTGCTTTACTCTTGTACGCATTTCCTCCCATACCCTTAATTTCTCCAGTTTTGAGGAAGCTTTGCCTATACCGGGTTCAGAAAATACCAGTTACTCTGGACTGGCCAAAATGTGTGTAGTATGCAGACCATGTTTACTTCTTCCTGTGCCCTCTGCTCAGTCTTTCTCACAAAATAGATTTCTGTCTCAGTCACAGGGGCAGTTTCTATACCCCACCTTCTAGAGCCTCCACCTACATAGATGTAGATTTAGGGAGGCATCCTGAATACCTTCTCATTACCCCCTGAGGATTAATTCTCTCCTCTAAGCATCTTTTCACCAAGAAAATTTATTCTAGCAGATGGACCAGATTTGTAAAATGGTGATCTAAAAATTCACAGATCCCATCAAGCCTCAATTATCTGATATACTTTGACCCACTCTACATTTAACCCAACAGGGCAGTTCAGTTGCAACAGTTAAAGGTTACTATCTGATAGAGATGTCTAGCTGCAGAATCCTTACCTTTGAAGTATCCCCAGGCACCAGACTTCTTCTACAGCAGTACCTCTGTGCGTCGGAGTGCTTTGAGCGACTCTTTAACGATGTCGTCCACCGGATTTCACATCAACAGAGTCCATATAAGCCCTTTCCTGATGCGCTGACATCAGTTTCTTCCATTCCACGCTTCCATGTGGATCAGAAGAGTGGTACCTCTGGCCATTTTTGGCCACTCTCGGCATTGTTCCTGAAAAGGTGTGCTTTTTTCAGGATATATGTCAGGACATCATTTAACTGTAGCCTCATTACCACACGCAAACGGATAAAACAGGCTAAATACCTTTTGGTTAGACAATATTTCAAAAAGGCCTTTCGTCTGGGAAGTAAGTTTCTGCTTCAGGTAATACTAACAAGAGTCCAGGAAAAAATCGCAAGAGAATTCCAAGCTGGCCGCCCAACTAAAGAAACAACTCCGGGGCGGTCTAGTTGTCAATTCTGAAACAAAGGAAGTTGCGCGCTCTCACCAGACACTGCTCACTTCAACTGAAGATTTAGATCAGCCAGTAGTTTCTCTATAGAGCGCCTGTGGAAAATCACCTATGAAGAATTTTAGAGTCAGAATCCTGAAGTGATTCATCCGCGCATGTGCTACGGAGCTCCACATCTATTTCAGAGCTCTATCCTAGTTGTAGTTCGTGAGTAGTGTCTGAGAGATTTTAGACAGGTAATCATATTTTGGGTAAAACTTCCTCATGTTAGTCTAACGACTTCAATTCATAACATTTGTGGAATGCATCTGAACTTCAAGTGCTTTTTTGTGGTGAACTTAGTTGAACTCCGAACCTCCAAGAGTATTTAGATAGCGTCTCAGCACTAATGTTGAATACTTGAACTGTAGTGTCATTATCCTTGCTGAGAGTAAAAAAACTAATGTCTCAGCACCAAGCGCAGTGAACGGAAATAAAACATTTAATTTCTTCGAACTGAACAGAACTGTAAAGAAATGTTCTCATTTCATTATAAGAACGAGGTAAGAGGTCATTCTCTAAAAATGTACGTTTAAAAAATAATTCCCTTGAAACATTGAAACCCCTTCAGAAAAACATCTTATATATATATATATATATATATATATATATATATATATATATAAATATATAAATATATAAATATATAAATAAATATATAAATAAATAAATATATATATATATATATATATATATATATAGATATATATATATAAACGAATCCGCAGCTTGCTCGCCTTTGTCAGCTACACACGGTCACGGACCACAAACTTGGTGCCAATTATGTCATCTTTATTTCTTGGATGCCGCCATAACGCGTTTCAACTCCTTCGAGTCTTGATCACATGGTAAAGTTTTTTTGCTTAGCATTCGTTTTTTAAAGTGACAAGGTGCTAGGTGATAGGTTAGTGAGTTGCACGTGATAATAGACATAGAGGAAGAAAACCCCCCGTAAAATATTACTTGCATATTTGTAAACATTTCATGGCTGTAAAAATAACATTTGTGATATGCATAAATGCAAATTACGTATACCATTGCACTTAGAATTGCTTGCTTACAGTTCAGTCTATAAAAATAAATATCAATTAAACATACTGGTCGCGTTAAAACCGTTTGATCATTCATGCCTAAATGCAAATAGTCGGGATTGATCATTAATACAAATTCGGTTAGTTGAATATACACAAATATAATTTGCAGTGGCTGACCATCAAGTGTTACAATAAATAGACTGAGCTGTTAATTACTGTTGACATAGGGCGAATTGCTCCTTGTCTTTGACATCGCATAAAATTCATTGCATAATTCACATTAATATCATTTAAAACATAGAGAATCAACTAGTATTTGTCGCTTAAATGCGATAAAGTGTACATCATTCTTTGTTTATGATGTTGTAATGTTCCGCAATGTTCTTATGCGCAAAGTGTGGAATGGTATCTGAAATAGTTGTGGGGGGGATAAGCTGCCTGTATTACTTAATGTGCAAATTAGTGCCTGATCTGTGCAAAGTGCAAAATATAAAATAAAATAAATTACAAAATGAAACAGATATGTTTCTTGAATCTATCTTTTCATTGATGCTTAGGTTGCCATTGAAATTACTTTTAGGTTTGGTTTTACATGTGACAGTAACTGAATATGTCACAGTCTTAGAGATTATCATAGAGCCAGAGTATATATGTCCACATCAAATGAAAGAGTGTTAGTATGAATACAAAGTCATAACTAGGCTTGATAGGATGCTTTATATGGAGCATACGTCCCTTATATGTTGTGCAAAAGAATGCTATAGTAGATAAATATATAAATAAATAGATTAAATATATAAATATATAAAAACACATAAAAGAGATGTAAAACTTGGCCATAAAAGCTTGATATTAAAATTCACCCAATTATCATGTTCATGTTAAATACAAGTGCAAACATACAACCGTGCTTGTTATATGAGTCAGTTCTTAAATACAGGTATATAAATCTTCTGTAATATTAAGACCACCTGGGGTCTTAGTATCGAATTCCAGAATGTATTGAGTTTCTAGTTTTCTCAGTTTGGCTTCTCTGTTGCCGCCACGTCTACTTGGGGGTACTGAGTCTATTAAAAAGAATTTAAGATCTTGGCTTCTGGAATTATGGTACTCCCGGAAATGTCTGGCTACAGGGTATGTGTTGTCATGATTGTTAATAGCTCTGATGTGTTGCAAAATTTGTTTGTGAGCTTGTAGCTTTGTGCTACCGATGTATTTTAGCTCACAAGGACATGTTAAAACATATATGACATACTCTGTTTTGCACGTAAGGAGTTTTTTTATTTTAATTTCATCCTTACTGAATGGCGTTGTATATGACATTTTGTTTATACCCAATTGGCATGCCTTGCATGTTTTGCATTTATAAAACCCATAATGGGTTTTTAACCAGTTACAGGCTTCAATTGTTTCGGGGGTTGTTGATACTAAATTATCCCGCATTGATGTTGCTCTTTTGTATGTTATGGATATTCATTTGGGCAAAGATTGTCCTAAAATTGGGTCACTCAGTATTAGGGGCCAATTGTTCGTAAAGATCTTGCATAGCTCCTTGTGTTGTTTATTGTAGTCTATAATTAACCGAAATTCCTTATTGGTGTCATTTTCGGTATAATTGGTTGACAATAATTGATGTACTTGTGGCTTAGGTTTGATTAAATCAATTCGATCTTTGTTCATAGATTTATCTATGGCCCCTTGTATTGTTTTGCGTGAATACCCTCTGGCTAGGAATCTGTTTGTCGCCTGATCTTGTGCTTGTTTGAGGGCAGCATCGCTACTGTTGATTCTCCTTAATCTAAGCATTTCCCCGTAGGGGATGCTGTTAATCAGGTGTCGGGGATGTGCACTAGAGCAGTGTAAAATTGAGTTACCCGCTGTCTTTTTGCGGTATAGTCTGGTCTGGATTTGGTTTTTTTCAATATAAATATTGGTGTCCAGAAAATTTACAGATGTGTTGTTGATAGTACCTGTAAATTGTAGATTAAGATCATTAATGTTAATCAGATTTATAAAATTCTGTGCCTCCTGTTCAGTACCATGCCAAATGATAAAAAGATCGTCAATGTAACGTAGCCAAATAATAATGTTTTTGTTCATAATTTCATTGAATTCTTTGACTAGAACCAGCTCCTCCCACCTGCCCATATGGAGGCAGGCATAACTAGGGGAGAAGCTGGCTCCCATGGCTACTCCCATTGTTTGCTGGAAATGTAAGTTGTTAAACATAAAAACATTGTTTGTTAGATAAAATTCAACCATTTCAATGAGCATGTTACTGTGATCCGTCAATTCAGATGTATCAGACTTAAGGTAATAACGGAGTGCTTCAAGACCATCATTGTGCTTAATACTCGTATAGAGTGATGTGACATCTAGTGCCAACATTAAATAGTCATCCTGCCATTTCACATCCTTAAGTTTATGTAAAAAGTAACTTGTGTCCCTTACATAAGAGGCTAAACCCTGCACGTGGCTTTGCAAATAAAAATCCACATATTGTGACGTATGTTCCAACAAGCTCCCACGAGCCGATATGATAGGTCTACCGGGTGGTGTATTTATGTCTTTATGTATTTTAGGAATGAAGTACATCGATGGTGTGATGGGAAATTCATTTTTTAGAAAGTTGTATTCATCTTTGGTTATCAAATTCTGGGACTTCCAGGATAATAGTTTTGTATACTAGGCTTGATGTATTCTTTTTAGGTCAGTTCCAATTATCTTTGTATAGCAATCAACGTTGTTAAGTTGTGATAATGCTTCTTTTATATATTCTGTCTTTTTCCAGATGACAATGTTGCCCCCTTTGTCCGCATTTCTGATGACTATGGAGGAATCATTTTTGAGTTTCGACATAAGTTTGTGATATTCTGTAAACCTTTTGTGGTATTTTGTCCTTTCATTCAGTGTCTTTTGATGTAATTTCTTAATGGCCCCAGTTACCTGCTCATGGAATACATCAATAGAGTCTCTTTGACTGACAGGTGTGAACGTCGATTTTGCTTTGAATGGTGATGGAATAGGAACTTCCAGTAGCTTTCTATTTGCCTTGTTCTGCCTTGTTGTATCGCATTCTATTGCTGTGTTGTTTTCCGACCACAATGCATTCAAGGTGTCCAATAATGATGCTTCCAGATTGGTTGCATCCTCCATTGTAACTGGATTCCCTGTGATGGCATTTTCGCTGGTAGTTTCTTTTTCTTTTTCTTTGGCTTTTATTAGGAAATGTTTTTTTAGTTTCAGTTTTCTTATACATCTATAGACATCCATTCTTGTTCTTGAATAATTAAAGTTACTTTCTGGACAGAATGATAACCCCAGACTTAGAATTTGCTCTTCCGCCTTTGATAGATAGATATATATATATTCACTGAAAAAACCATAGGTTTCACACATGTTATAGTTAGCCGGACATTTTACTGATAAAAAAACAATGAAATTCCCCCGTTATAGTTAGTGCAGGCAACTATAACTCACGCGACCGCAATCCTCTGCTGATGCTAATACTGTATTTAGACACTTATTTGCCCATGTCTTCTTCCATTAAATTTTAGCTATACATATATTACAAATATTTTTTTTTCATAAAGACACATATGTCATCAGCAGAGGATTGCGGTCGCGTGAGTTATAGTTGCCTGCACTAACTATAACGGGGGAATTTCATTGGTTTTTTATCAGTAAAATGTCCAGCTAACTATAACATGTGTGAAACCTATGGTTTTTCCAGTGAATTTGAAAGGTTTTTTAAATGCTAATTCCTAACTATAACGTGTGTGAAACCTATGGTTTTTTCAGTGAATTTGTACGGTTTTTTTAAATGCTAAGTTACTTTACGCCATTCGTGGCGTGCGCGCCCACTTAACGCAGTTCGTTCCGTGCGCGCACAGTGAGCACGCGGTGCGCTTCGCGCACCGCGCGCCCACTTTACGCAGTTAGTGCCGTGCACGCACGGTGGGCAAGCGGTGCGCTACGCGCACCGCGTGCCCACGTTACGCTGGATGGGCCATGTACGCACGATGCGCTTTGCGCACCGTGCACACATGGAGGACATATTGTGCGCATCGTTGTGAAAGGTAATCTTTTAAATTTTTTGATGTGCCGTATGCCATGCACAAATGTTGCCCATGGGGCAACATTTGCACACGGGGAGGGGAGAGTATGGATGATTTTTTTTTTATTATTATTTTTACCGTACGCGTACGGTAAGCGTAATCGGCGATTTTTCAAAAAAAAAAAATGGATTTTTTGGCCTTGGGGGTTCTTTGGGGACACCATCATCTAGGCTATGTGGTTAGGAGGTGTCAAAACAGCCCCTTTACATGTTTTTTGTCTTTGTTTTTCCTCCCCCCCTCAGAGTGCGAGAGAGAAAATGGCGGCCGCCGCTTCCTGGTTTCGACTGAATCGAATGTTTACTAAGATCTAACAGCCAATCAGAATCGCGCTCGCGCACGTCACCGTACGCGTACGGTAAGCTTACCGTAAGCGCACAGTAAGCGCACCGTAAGCTGGCTCAGATATATATATTGATTTAAATGCTATTTTCTCAGGATCTACTGAACAGATTTACACCAGACCTACAAAAGGCACTTCCTTGACCTGAGGACTACCTCTCTGCCAAATTTCAAGTAACTCTGTTCGGCCGTTCGGGCTGTAGCTGTGTCTAAAGGTCCTATGGAAAAATGCATGGGAAAAACGCGTTTTGGGACCCCCCTTTTTTCTAAGCCCCCGCTTGACGAATCCCCCCGAGACTTTTAGGGTAGGAGCGGAGCGTAGCGCCCCACCTATTTTGAAAATTTTGCGAGGATTCGTCGACCGGCGCCAAAGTTATTCCAAATAGAATGTTGCAGATTTCCTATGGAAACAGGGTCCTAACTATAACTATCTACTGGCGACCGCCAGTAGATAATATATATGTATATATTCACTGAAAAAACCATAGGTTTCAGGCACGTTATAGTTAGGAATTAGCATTTAAAAAACCTTAGAAATTCACTGAAAAAACCATAGGTTTCAGGGGCGTTATAGTTAGCTGGACTTTTCAATGGTACAAAACCATTGAAATTCCCCCGTTATAGTTAGTTCAGCTAACTATAACTCGCGCGCCCGCAATGCACTGCTGATGACGTCACATATTACATCACTCATGACATGGTCAGTGACATCACTCATGACATTACTGATGACATCTCAAATGACATCACTGATGACATCATCCAGTGAATGTGTGTTTTTCTGAAAATTACATATGTTTTATATATGTATATCTCAAGGTCGATGGAAGACTAATGGGTATATAAGTGTCTAAATGGATGATTTGCTTTTGAAAAATTGATTGTATAACTGACTGATTAAGTGTATCTTAGTGAATACATGGCTTAGTGAGTAATGTTTAAATATGTAAATATCTGTATCAGTCTCTCACTTTGTGTATAAGTGGCTGCATGGCTTGTTGAGTAGCTACATGAGTGTCTATTTAGGTTATTAGTTCGTTTTTTGAGTATCAGTATGAGTGTCTGAGTGTCTGTATGGTTCGGTGGGGGGTATTACGTAGTGCATAGGTGCATGAATGAGTGACTCACTGTTTGTATGTGTTGAAGACAGCATGTGTGCAGGACTGTATGGGTGGATGAGTGTGTGCATGGGTGTGTTAGTGAGCGAATGACTGTCTCAATAGTGTCTTTATGAGTAACTACATATGTTTTAAACTAGTATATGTGACTATTGGTGTATATAAGTGAGTACATGTGAGAGTGAGAGATTGAAAAAGATCCTGTATGAATAAGTATGTGTTTCTATAAGTGATTGTTTAAAAGACTAAGTATGTGTAAGTTTCTGTAGAAGTAAGTGTGGTGGTGTGTGTATAACTGTATATGCAAGTAAATGGATGTTTGATTCTTTATTAGCATGAGTGACTGTGTGTGAGTAACTCTATGGATGAGTGGCGTTGTGTAACAGGATGTATAGGTGTATGAGTACATATGATGAGTGAGTACATGTATGAGTGACTGTATAGGACTGTTGGTGAATGAGTGGATGTGTATGTGGATCTTAGAATTACTGAATAGGTTGTTGTAACTGATATTGGTATGTCCATTGTTTTGAACATTTTAGTTTCTATTTTTGAATGTGTGTATCAAAGGTTATATTAGGGGGAGAAGAGGTTATGCCACTCTATCACAAGGATGATGTCATCAGTGATGTCATTTGAGATGTCATCAGTGATGTCATGAGTGATGTTACTGACCATGTCATGAGTGATGTAATATGTGACGTTATCAGCAGTGCATTGCGGGCGTGCGAGTTATAGTTAGCTGAACTAACTATAACGGGGGGATTTCAATGGTTTTGTACGAGTGAAAAGTCCAGCTAACTATAACGCCCCTGAAACCTATGGTTTTTTCAGTGAATTTCCAAGGTTTTTTAAATGCTAATTCCTAACTATAACCTGCCTGACACCTATGGTTTTTTCAGTGAATTTCAAAGGTTTTTTAAATGCTAATTTCTAACTATGCCTACAGAGATAGGACATGTGAAGAAAGAAGAAAAAACACACAGAATGAAAAAAAAGAAATGCAGAAAGAAGCAACAGAAGTCCTCAAAGACGAAGAACAGTGCAGGAAGAAGGATAACTTGCAGAAAGAACAAACAGAAGAGCAGAAAGAAGCCTTGTTGCAAAATCATCCTGTACCCTCAACTTTTTCAGACGGATACTGGTGGTAACTGAGTCTGACTAACCAGTCCTAGAGCCAGTGCTATGTTAAAAGACACTCAGAATACAGTGAAAACACCTACATACACTAGGGAACACTATCCGTTGGGGTCCCCCTTTGATCAGCATGACCTCCTCTGTAAGCCCCTAGTATATAATTGGGCAGGGGATTAAAACTACCTCTTAAAACGCGCCACAGGGCGGGTTTGCACACGTCACCTCAGGCCCCGTCCCCTCACTTCCCCACTGTGTAAACACGCCCTGTGGCCGTTTTAAGTTGGGAGATTAAGTCCACTTGGATCCTGAGGGTCCCTAGGGTCCAACTAGACCACTAGTAAGCGCCACAGAGTTGCGTTGCAGAGAGATGTAAAAAGGGGCACGGCCTAGACCACCTCTCTGCAACGCAGCGCAGTGGCGCTTACTGGAAGCACCTGGTGGGCTAGTTGGCCCCCAGGGTCCCTCAGGATTGAAGGGGAATTATTTCCCCAACTTAAAACGCGCCACAGGGCTTGTTTGCACACGTGCGTTGCAGAAAGGTGTAAAAAGTGGCACGACCTGGACCACCTCTCTGCTCAGTGGCGCTCACTGGAAGCACGTGATGGGCTAGTTAGCCCCCAGGGGCCCTTAGGATTGAAGGGGAATCGTTTCCCCAACTTAAAACGCGCCATGGGCCTGTTTGCACACGTCACCTCAGGCCCCATCCCCTCCCTTCCCCACTGTGTAAACACGCCCTTTGGCCAATTTTTAAGTTGGGAGATTAAGTCCCCTTGAATCCTGAGGATCCCTCGGGGCAAAATAGCCCACTAGGTACGTCCAGTAAGCGCCATTGCAGAGAGGTGTAAAAAGGAGCACGGCCTGCACCACCTCTCTGCAACGCAGAACAGTGGCGCTTACTGGAAGCACCTGGTGGGCTAGTTGGCCCCCCAGGGTCCCTCAGGATTGAAAGGGAATTATCTCGCCAACTTAAAACGCATCACAGGGCGTGTTTGCACACGTCACCTCAGGCCCCTTACCCTCCCTTCATCACTGTGTAAACGCGCCCTGTGGCCGTTCTAAGTTGAGGGATTAAGTCCCCTTGAATCCGAAGGGTCCCTAGGGTCAAACTAGCCCACTAGGTACCTCCAGTAAGCGCCACAGAGCTGCGTTGCATAGAGGTGTAAAAAGGGGCATGGCCTCAGAACACCTGTCTGCAACGGAGCTCCCTGGCGCATACTGGAGATACCTGTTGGGCTAGTTGGCCCTCAGGGGCCCTCAGTATTGAAGGGGAATTAATTCCCCAGGCCAGGGGGCGCGTTTGCAGAGTGCTGCAAGGAGGGAGCGTGGCCTCCAGCGCGATGCCGGTCTTTTATTTATTTTATTTTTTTAAGAAGGAGGGCTGTGTGGCCCCCCTTCTTTTTCTAATTTACTGGCCCTGGGGACCCATCCCCCAGGGCTTGCACCCTAAATTTTTTTGTTGAAAAAAATACATTTGGCCCTCCCAAGGCCTTAATCAGCCCCGGGGACCCCAACCCCCGGGTCATGGCCTTTTATTTTTTTATTATTTAGGAGGGGGCTGCGTTGCCCCCTCCTCAGGCCACTTATGGCCCCGGGGACCCCATCCCCGAGGCCGGCCTTTGTTTTTTATTATTTAAAATATATATATATTTATAGAAACACCTAGGACATGCTGGACAAACCGTATGTACCTATCACCATGACGATTTGCGTGATATTCATTAAAAGGCGACTATGCATAGAATGAATCCACATGGAATGTATTTACACCGCTAGTGAAGCTCTGACGCCCTACCGTGCCTAATCCCGGCGCTCCTGCCGGTGGGTACTCTCCAAGTCGACACCCTTGTCGTTTATTTATACAAACATGGGTAGCTATTGACGGGCACATTTAATATACATGCACACCAAGCCATTCAAAGGGGATTCGACAAAAATTCGACCAAACTATGCAAGAAACCCCCCTCACAGTTAATAAAACACACATCCACCGCCGGATGTGTAATACTTTTTATTTTACTCTCTGGAAAGGAGACAAACCTCACTTGAGAGTCACAGCGTGCTCCTGGCTGAGCCCAATGCTGTGTTACACCCACCAGTATCCGCCGAGTGCCTCACACCTCTGTGTTGTATTCCACCAGCTAGTGCGTATGCTATGACATTCTCTAGCCCATGTGCACTGTAACACCACCCCGTGAATATGTCATGCCACACTTGCCTTCGCATGGGTTATATTGCCCCATCTAACGTGCCTTCCTTGATGACTATGTTATAACGCACAGCGCTATGCCATACATATTACAATCTGGGAACCATATCTTTGTCACAGTGCATATGCAACGTTACACTCCCCAGCACATATTTTATATTACAACTTTAGAGACTAGTTAGGTTACACAACACTGCCCTGTGCATATTACACTCCAAGGCGCATATCGCATAGCACGCGCTAGTGCCTGTGCTATCTCGCGCTCTCCAATGAATCTGTCATTGCGCACAATGTATTGCATATTATATTTCACGCCCTGGTTCATCTTATATCACACTTGTTGGTGCATAGTTTATACCATATACTATATCTAGTTTTCATTTTCAATCGTGCTCTCAGGACTATGTTCTATATAACACTGCGTCCACCTACCCTTTTCACGGGCATTACATTTTGCGATGGGGGGGTGGAGGGTCAGGGGGTGTTTCTGCCAAGTGAGCCTGGAGTCACAGTCACAAACGTCCTCTTCTTCCTGAATAAAAGTGAGATTATGCTGCATACTTGTTCATATTTTAAGTAGTTCGCACAGACACACATTTTAAAAACAATAAAGTTCCTAATACCCACCTTCTCTGAACAGTTAGCTTGCTGCCCCATCCACCTCCTCCCTATCCTCTGTTGTCTGAATCCATGGACTTGCCTCCCTCCTGCCATGCATGGTCTGATGTGCTGCCACTGCCCTCCATTTAGGATGATGTACCAATCCACTCCTCCTGCCCTCCATTGCCCAATTCTATGGCCCATCATTGACCTCCAGCTTAGCCTCTGTGCTTAGCTTGCTGCCCCTATTCTCCTTCCCCCTGCCCTCCGATGTCTTTGTGCATGCCCCTGCTCCATCCTTTTTGCCCACCATGTTCCATGAACCTGCCACTCCTATCTACTCTGAGTGTTCTGTTGAGCTGCCACTCCCCTCCCACCTGCCTAGCATTGTCCGATGACTGTAACCTGTCCCTGCCACCTCCACCCTGCCTGTCCACTTGCCATGCCCCTATCCCCTTCCTCCTGTCCTCCATAGTCCATTTTACTGCCACACCCTTCTGCCCTCCCTGGTCTGTTGTGCTGCAACTGCTCCTCCTGCCTGCCCCGCGCGGTCTGTTGTGAGGCCCCTTCCCCTGAACTCTCTTGTCTGTGCCCAGGTCCTGACCCTCCCTTCTATCCTCCATGGTCCTTTGTGCATGCCCCTGCACCCTCCTTCTTGCCCATCATAGCCATTGGTCTGCCACTAACCCTCCCGCTTGCCATGCATGGTCTTCTGTGCTGCCATGGCCCCTCCCACCTTCCCTGTGTGGTCAGCTAGCTGCTCCTGATCCCCTTCCACCTTCCCTCCATGGTCTGTGTGTATGCCATCATAGTCTCATTGTTGCTCTCCATGGTGTGTCTTGTTTCTAGTGCCCATCTTGCCTGGCCTCCATGGTCATCTTGCTGCTCCTGCCCTGCCCCCTTGCCCCCAGCCCTCTGTTTCCATGTGCAGACCCCTATTTCCTCCCTCCTGGCTTGTCTGTTCCATTGTAATGCCCCTGATCCGTCCCTCCTGACCTTTATGGTCTGTTATGCTGCAGCTTTCTCTCCTGTCTGTCCATTATGGTCAGCTAGGTACCATTGCCTCTTTCCCCTCTGTTCTCTGTTGTCCATGTGCATGGTCCTGTCCCCTCCCTATTGCTTTCTATGGATTGTTGTGCTGCACTCCCGTCCCGCATGCGCTGTGGGGTGTATTGTACTGCTGCAAACTCTGATGCCTGCTCTGTAGGGTCAGTTTGGTGCACCTCTCCATGTCCCTCCTGTCCTCTGTTATCCGAGTCCATGTCCCTACCCCAATTCCTCCTGCCTACCATGATCCAATGTACCATACTTGCGAACATTTTGAACTTGGTAAGAGGGAGATTTTGAAAAAAAACTGGGGTATTGATTTTCCCCTTTGAGTTACATTGAAAAAGAGGAGTTTGTAGACAGGAGACAGATCAAATAAAGCCCATTTGAGCTTAAAAACATTGGACGTTTTCTGGCTGAAACGGGTCTGTTGGCATGTATGGTTGTACTACCACTGCCTCTTCCTTCTGCCCACAATGGTCTATTATATTGCCACAGCCTCTCTTGCCAGTCCTGTATTGTTGGTGTGTTGCCCCTGCCCCCCTTTCCACTGCCCTCCATAGTCTGTTGTGCTGCCACTGCCCTTCCTGCCTGCCCAGTGTGGTCAAATTGTTGCCTCTGCACTCTCCTACCTGCCTTCAATTTTCATAGTCCGTGCCCCTGGCCTCTGCCTCTCAACAGTATCCCAATGAACAACTAGATTGCTAACATTCTATATTTATTACAAAAGTGTGGAACGCCTGACGTCATCTTGATGTAATCAAAACTGTAATACCTAGAGCATTTCCTTTAGAAATTACATATATGAGAGGGTCTCATTTGCATCAAAATTATGGTTAGTGCTCGAAAAAACTAAAATGAGGACATATTTTCTGAGTTTTCAAATAGCGACAAAGAACTTTAAAATTTTTTGTAATCTTTGTTTTTTTATCCAGTTGACCACTTGATTAAATGTTGCACCTAGGGGAGAGGATGTGGTGTTACTTCCAGAGCTGCAGACTTTGCAACTGGGGAATCAGGTTGGAGTTTCTGCTTCAGCTCAACATTCTGTGATTCTGGTCAAATCACTTAATCTCCCCAAAATGAATTTGATCTTGTGTGATGTAACCAATGCTCATGTAAAGCACTCCAATACCTGACAAGTCTACACTATATAAAACTGCAAATACACAAAAAATAAGTTTTGTGCACACTTCTGTCATTGGGCTACATGTGGGCTACATCTGGGGGATATTTGTGCTGCATTTGGGCTCTTTTGTCTCTGGTGGCCATCTTGGGAGATTTATTTGTTATGAAGTTTCCTAATTTCCTCATTTACTGCAGTCTCCTCAGTAGGAAATGCTTTCAGTTTTTTACTTTGATTCCATCAAGAAGGTATTCAGATATGTCACACATTTGCCATAAATTCTGAATGTTAGCACTCTAGTTGCTCATTAGATCACTGTAGTAAAGCTACTGCTCACCACGGAAGTCTGCTGCTGGTATTAAAAGTGCATGTTTCAGTTTGCATATCAGAATTTTTTTATGAAATAGAAGAGGATTTGAGAAGTCAAAATGTGCCCTAATTTTTCTTTCTGCAGCACTAATCATAATTTCTATGGCAAAATGAACCCCCTCATTTTGTTCCTTTGTAAATTAAATGTTTTAAGTGTTAACACTTTATTCCATTCAAGATGGCTTCAGGTGTGCCATACTTTTGTCATAAGTAAGACTGTTAGCGCTCTAGTTGTTCGTTAGAACACTCTGGGACATTCTGTCATTGGGCTATACTTGGGCTACATCTGGGTAATATTTGGGCTACATTTGGGCTCTTTTGTCTCTGGTGGCCATTTTGGGAGACTTATTTGTTATGATGTTTCCTAATTTCCTCATTTACTACAGTCTCCTCAGTAGGAAATACTTTCAGTTTTTTACTTTGATTCCATCAAGAAGGCATTCAGATGTGTCACAAATTTGCCATAAATTCAGAATGTTAGCACTCTAGTTGCTTAATAGATCACTGTAGTAAAGCTACTGCTCACCAGGGAAGTCTGCTGCTGGTATTGAAAGTGCATGTTTCAGTCTGCATGTCAGAATTTTTTATATGAATTAGAAGAGGATTGCAGAAGTCACTCAAAATGTGCCCTAATTTTTCCAAAAGAAAACACGCTGCACTCACGGGACCCCTTAGAAGATTCTTTAATTACAAGGACACGTTTCAGCGTTCTGCCTTCATCTGCTTGTTTAAAGACAGCGCAACCTGTCAGGTTTTCTTTTGGAAACGTGAGCGTGAATTTAAATGTGGACCCACTTCCACAGAGTTGCACCCGCCAGAAAGAGTGCACATATTGCCTGTAAGTGGACTTTGGAGCTGTGATATATGAAGGCAAGTTGCACCACCAACAGTGATTACTGGGCACCGCCACCGACTACTGTCGACAGTCATCATTACTGGTGGAGCTATGGCCAATTGACCTGCTCCTGCGCCGAGTGCTTTGGAACCCTGGGGTATGACGAGGGGCCCCCCGAGGAGACTTTGAAAACAGCGCGACACATTATGATTCTTGGAAACTGAACTGTGCATCAAAGTAGGATGGTAAATATTTACCCAGAACTGTGAAACATCGTGCTCGTGGGGGACATGTCTATGTGGAGGCCGGTGGGAACGTGATGATCAACTCTTCCCCCCGCGAACACCCTTGGACTTCCAATCCCACAATACATCTCAGGGGGAGGGAACGTTTTTTCCGAGGAAATGAGTCCCTCTTTGATGCCTAACAGCAAGAACCAATGAAATAACTTCTACCTGTTCAAATGACCAGCAGGACAGGTTGCGCTGTCTTTAAACAAGCAGATGAAGGCAGAATGCCGAAACGCGTCCTTGTAATTAAAGAATCTTCTAAGGGGTCCCGTGAGTGCAGCGTGTTTTCTTTTGGAAACGTGAGCGTGAATATATATATATATATATATATATATAACAACCAACGCTTGTTCCCATTCAGAAAAAAGCACGGCACACTCTGGAGTCTTGTGAGGGCTTTAATCAGATTGAAGCTCGCATAGCAGGTAGTCCATGAGAATCAGGCACATCAAGGTACTGGCAGTACATGAAGCGTTGGCATACGCGTTTCAGCGATAAATCGCCTTCGTTAGTGCCGGTTTCACAGAGTCGCCAGCACACAGTACAGCTGTTGTAGTTCCTGTTCCTGTTAAAAATTTACACATGCCCCTCCTCCACATCATGTGCTTGTTGCAACGCGATGACACTCCCACAGGCCAAAGGATGCTGGGACTTGCAGTCCGTGTGGGCGCTTGAAAAATTTTGTGACGCTCCAAGGCATCAAGTGGTGCTCCCAAATCAATGAGCACGGGCCACAAAACCAGCTCGAGTGCCCGTGGGGGTGTGCGTAAAAGGCCTCACTGGTTCCTCCATCAGGCACACCATAATGCCTCCTCTCTCCCCATCCAAGCCTGTAAAACCCAATGGCGGTACAACTTTTTTGGGGGGCGCCTTGTTTTGCCGAAAAGCAAAAATTGCCACAATGCTGGTTTCACCTGGGCGCTCCTAATCGAGAGTGTGTGCCGTTTGTCCGCCTCCAGCCTGCGGACTAAACACAACAACCAACGCTTGTTCCCATTCAGAAAAAAGCACGGCACACTCTGGAGTTTTGTGAGGGCTTTAATCAGATTGAAGCTCGCATAGCAGGTAGTCCATGAGAATCAGGCACATCAAGGTACTGGCAGTTCATGAAGTTTATATATATATATAACACATCCTACACATGGTGATTGCCACTATGTAGTTATAGTGAGGTGAGCGTTTCCATAGGAAATGCCTTTTGTGTTTTGCTTATAACTTTTGCACCATTTGACGAACATTCATGAAACTTTCCATAACAGTGCTTTTTTTTCCTATTTCATTCAATCAGGGAAAGTATCGGGGTGATCTGTCATGCAGGGGCCAAGAAAAAGGAGGGGTCCCAAAACACAAAATCCCCATGCATTTTGCCTCAACTTTTTTTAGAAGCATTACTGCAAAAACTGTAAAGCAGAATTACACCAAATATGGCAGAAAGCTAGATCTTGGTGCAGAAAGTGTGCTTTTGTGATTTGGTGAAATCCATTCACTAGTTTTTGAGACATTAAGGTTCAAAATGTATATATATCTGGACAGTTGATGTCTAGGTATGCTCTGATTGACCGATTTAAAAACTAGTGATTCTTGATTGGTTGACAATTTGAACAATATGTTTTGGTAGCCATTACAAGACTCAAGGACTTGGTCCCTGTCTCCTCCTAAATGAATATAAAAAAATATGTAACGGGACACAGTGAGTACGCCCATATTCCAAAGAGCATGTGGGGGTGTTCCACAGCCCTCCCATTTTATTGACTGGCCAGAAGATGGACAACATGCTGTAGGATCTGTTACAAGACTCTGGGACAAGGTCCCCATTGAAATGCATTGTAGTGAAAGGTAAGTTTTGATTGCCATAAAAAGGAGTACATGTAAAGGGTGATCACAGATTTTAGTTACAGTATAAATAATTTGGAGGTAAATTCTAATTTTAGGAACTGTGGTGTGCTCCAAGGGGATTATCCCTTGTGTAAAATGCTGATCTTCTGCTGGGATTTCATGAATCATATTTGAGAGAAAACTATTTTCTCTCATGATTTTCTCATAGAGGTTATGGAATGTGCTCCAGAAGCTTAAATGAGAGCATATTTTTTGTAAATTCACACTATGTTTCTAAGCAATATGAGAATAAAGTCTGACATTGGGAGTAAAACGTAGTTGCACCAAGAGCAGCCTCTGTAATGTCCTATTAGGCATATTTTAGTGTGTTCTATGCTTTATTGTTTTACATATCTCTTGCATCGCATCTTCCCTCCCCTCCCATCCACCCTTCTGTGTGTGTGCATGTGATGAATGCCACAAACTGCTTTAGAATGATGAGGGAAGTGGGTAAAGGTTGAGGCCATTAAACTGATTCTGTGAGGAATATATATAAACATTCTGTTCTTCAAAAGTAAACAAAACTTGAACATTCTAATTCAAGTCAGTGGTTATTGTTAGCTAAACCATGAAGAAATCAGATTCAACTATCTCTACAGAAGTAATTTTCTCCTCATTCATCTACAGCAGGAGTCATCTAACATTTCTATAGTGAAAGCAATTTCTCCCGAGCTAATAGCAGACTTTTTCACTGTAAGATAGTGATCACATCTATTGACATTACTGTTAGAAATGGGGGTCTCTAGTTGGCAGACCCTTGCTTCTAGTCATGGAAAGGGGGATACTCTTCTAAAATAACCCCTCCTCACCCTTTTGGTAGCTTGGCACGAACAGACAGGCTTATCTCAGAGGCAGTGTGTAAAGCATTTGTGCATGCATACAGTAACACAGTGAAAACACTACAAATGGACACTACGCCAGTTTAGAAGAATAGGCAAAACTTTATCTAAACCAACATGACCAAAACGACAAAAGTCCAACATACAATAATGTAAAAATAGTCACTGTGCAAAATAACCTTTAAATTACAGGAATAACATGAAAACACAGTTCCTACGACTCAGTAGCTCTGTTCAGGGCTACCGCGATACTGACCATGACAGAGTCTAACAATTCCAGCCAACCATGTCAGTACGGGTCAGCAAAGCGTAGACAGACTCAGAGACAGTACCTTTCTTGTTGCCGCCAATGCGCTGATGCGAGTTGGTCAGGACAACCGTCGCGGTTGCGATGTGAGATGGAAGCGTTACAGCATGCATTGTCCTCACGGCTCAGTGCAGGCAGCAGCTCGTTGACGGAGTTGGTGAGACCAAGGCTTGCATTGTAAGGTGAGATGGTGCTCGATGAGGTGCGGGCTGGTCACGGTGCGGCGACGGAGACAGTTGATGTTTGTGTTAGTCAGTGATGGAGTCAACGTCGTCTGTGCAGTGTGCAGCAAAGTGGTGGGGAGTGCGGTGCACGCAGCGGCTTGTTGATGGAGTCGGTGAGACCAGGGTTGCATTGCGAGGCAGTGCTCTCTGCAGTGCCCTCAGGACACGAAGGCTGTGACAGACTCCGTGTCATAGTCGGCTCCTCTTTTCTTCTGCAGCGATTGGAACCAGAGACGGTGCCCAGTAGGATGGTGATGTCTTTGCTGTTCCTGAGAATTCTTGAACAGGAGGCAAGCTCCACTTCAAGCCATTGGAGATACATTTCCAAGCAGATGCACACACAGTTCCTCTCCTTGGCAGAAACAGCCACTGCAGACCAACCCCAAACAGCACACAGCAAAGGGGATTCCTTCTCCTGTTTCTCCAGCTCTTCTCCTTGGCAGAGTCCCAAGGGGATCTAAAATTCTGGGGTCTGGGCCCCAATATTTATACAGCAAAATCCTTTGTTCTCTGGTGCAGAGAAGCTCTTTGCCCAGCCAAAACCAGTTCTGTCCTCTCTGGTGCAGCTTCCTGGCAGGAGGTGGAGACAGCATAATCTAAGGCAGACCAGGCCCATTCAGGTGTGACAGAAATCTCCTTCCCCTACTCTAAATGCAGCCATGGTCTATTCAGCCCAGCCCTGACTCACCCTGAAAAGCAGGACACACCTCAACCCCCCAGGTGGCTGTCTGAACAGAATCTACATCCCTAGGCCCTGTCACTCCAAAGCCAGACAGTCAATATACAACCTAGCAGAGGCACACTGGATAGTTAGGCAAGAAAATACCTACTTTCTACAAGTAGTATTTTCAAACCCAGAAAGTAAAAATCACCCTCACTAAAAGATACATCTCAACATTCTGAGTTCAGGCCTATCAAACTCTATTTTCCTATCTTGTCCCCATGGGCAGCAATGCTCATAAGGTGTTATTAGCAAACTCCCCATTCTATCCTATGGGACAAATTGCCTTACAATAGTGAAAAATGAACTTGGCAGTATTTCACTATCAGGACACGCCACACATCAGAGCATGTTCTACCTTTCGCATGCACTGCACCCTGTCCTTAGGGGTACCTTGGGCCTATCCGTAGGAGTGACTCACATGTAAGAAAAGGGAAGGTTAGGGCCTGGCAAGTGGGTGCAACTGCTTGTTCGACATGCTAGTACCAAACTGCACATAGACTCTGCAGTGGCAGGTCTGAGTTTAATTTACAGGCTGCTTAGGTGGGTGGCACAATCAGTGCTGCATGCCCACGAACCAACATTTGATTTACAAGCCCTGGGCACACACACTGCACTGTACTAGGGACTGACTAGTAAATCAAATATGCCAATCATGGAATCACTAATCTATAACAACAATTTACAGGGAGCACTTGCACTTTGGCACTGAACAGCAGTGGCAAAGAGCCTAAAGCAAAAACACAGGAATCAAAGGCAAAAACACAGGGGGAAACCCACGCCAATGATGCCAGGTTTGACAATTATACTGGCGACCACATGTGAGGGGGTCTGCGCCAAAGGGTTAACCTGCCCTGCAGCCAACCCCCAAGCTCGCCAAAAGCCATGTTCATTAAAGGGTTGGTTACCCGCAGGGGATTGGCTTATGTATGGTAATAAAATATTATTTTACGTTAAAGAAACCCTAGAAGTTCACTGAAAAAAACAAAGGTTAAAGTGACATTATAGTTAGGTGAAAAGTTCAGTGACAATGTAATGTTTAAAACTAAAAAAACACTGATATTCACAAGTTATAGTTATCTTCAGTAACTGTAACTCATGCTCTATAGTAACTATAACTTGCGCCCTCGCCATGCACAGCTAATTACCCTACATATACCATTACTCATGACATGTTCTATAGCATCATTAATAACATCACTGCAGCATTTGATATAGCATCATTGATGAGAAGACTGTGCATGGCCGCGACGCAAGTGGCAAGAGCACATATGCATCATGTCTGGATAACGTGGATATTTTTATTATGGGGCAGTGTTTTTCCATCCACATGGACGTCTTAATTCGTAGATTTTTATGGTGTAAAGATGCTTGTACAAACTGGTTTTGCATTCTACTGTTCATACGTGATGCTACCAGTTTTTCTTCCTGAGCAAATCTTCAGTAAAAGGACTTGAGCAAAAAAATTCATAAAAATGATTTGGACGATGGCAGCTAGGGCACCAAGGCATTACTATGTCTCATTTACCTAGTGCAGTTATTCATAATGCCCTCTGGTAAAGTTTTTGATTATGCAAATAATTTCAACACATCATCTCTGATCAAGATAGGCATTTCCCACATAATTTGATACACATATGGCCCTTCAGAGAGCTTCTGTATTTATCAGGTGCTATGCATTGCAACAATTCTTAGTTTTGAGGAAATAACTTCATTAGACTGATGATCTTGGTATGCACTTCAACACCATCTTACTAGAGATATAGAGGCCTAGCCACCAGCTGATGGAGTGAGATGTGCGTCATAGTGACTGCTTCACCATGCACCCACATTTTGTGACATTCTATTCATGTATCAAAAAGCAGGCACTGATCTGGGGTCCTCTCACGGTAAGGGACAAGACTAAGGAAGCATATGTAGTCATAGTTGCCGAGTTAATTAAAGATCTGCCACACCTGAATGAAGAATGCTGTGGGCAGGGCTGCCAGAGGAGCTAAGCAGCAGCTACAGAATCTGGGAAGGTGGATGAGGCAACCAGTATCACTGACCCCCCCTAAGCCGAGCTGCGGCTTAGAGGAGGTAGCTAGAGACTGGCTGTGGGAGTCACAATCGAATAACAAAGCCCATGAGATGAATGATGCAGCCAAGTTGGACAAGTTTAGGGCTAAGGTATCAAAAACAAATGGCTCTGACTTAGGCCTCCTCAAAGGCAACTATAATTTAGAACCCCATCCCCTGACTGATTACAGTCGCCTCAGCATAGGCGATAAGACATTAGGCTTCAACTGTTAGAATTGTTGTCTGGTAAGGTACCAAAGAGATGAGGGATACATAATATCATTGGAAAACTAATCCAGAAAATAGGGAGCAAGTTAGAAAAACTGTGATCTACCATGGCAGCAATTTCCAGATGTTCAGTTTTATCCTGCAACGTCATGGAGCTAAGTAACTTGTCAATGAGGCACACGATATATCTGAGGGGAAGGGTCGCATGCATTGTGTAAGTAAGGTAAAATTATGTCACTAGATTAGATGAACAACAGATGAAAAATAGGTGCAGGGGTCAGATGTTTTTTTCTACTTATTTTGGATTTGACAGGGAAGTGCTGATATGGATAAGAGCTGGAGTCCCATTTGTGATAAAGTAAGCAGATTTGTGTTAATAGAAGGGACATTGCACCAATACTTATTAGCAATGCTCTGCTTATATAAATCCAACATGGCATAGTTTTGAAAAGACCGCAGGAGAAACCCATGGCCCCAGTTGAGACCTGGTTAGGTACAGGTACAGTATCACACAACAACGTCTCAATGGGAGTCATTGAGGGAGTACAATTTAGCAAGTAAATTAATCACTCAAAACACATAGTCCCAAATTGTTGATTCAATGTAATTATATTGACAACAATAGAAGCATAGATTTCTACTTTACAAAGAATAAGAAGCAGCATCAACCATACTTAATTAGTTGTGTACTAAGTGTCAAGTGAACACATTGTGCTTGTGAGAAAGTCTTTAAACGGCACAAGTGAAACACGTTGAAGGGTATAAAAACGCGTTTTGTTTGGGAAGTATTTGAAAACAATATTATACAGGAACGGTTATTTTATAAGACAAGCAATGGAAAGGAATTCATGGCATAATTAACAATCCCAAATAGGCTTATGCAAGTTGACGGCATTTCGACCTTCATGATTCAATGTCATCATCAGGAGAAAGTCACACAAGAAAGATGATTGCTGGCTTACGGATAACAAAAGAATGAGTTACCCCTTGTATTGAATTTATTAAAACCATGTAGGCTTAAAAGTAGAGTACTTATTTGAAAGTACCTGAAGGAAATCCAAGGCTCCTGGGAGAGAAGAAAAAGAGAGAAAGCGCTGCATTAGCCCCGCTAACATGTCTCCGAAGAAAGTGCCCTCCTTTAAGGTCCAAAAATGTGAGGCCAATACACTCACATGGGACAACGCCAAGGCATATAAAACAACAGCTAGGCCAGTACAGCTGGGCTTCAGGTAGGGGGGCTCATGTTCATACTGTGAATTGAAGCAATGGTAATCAAGGGGCTGTCAGAAACAAATCTGAACAGCCAGATCAGTTATCGGTAGACTGATAACTTAATACACTTTGTTTTAGTAGAAACTCACCATAGGTAAAAGCTTTTTGAATAAGGAATATATGAAAAAAGAATGCTAACCGATCTGGTATGAGTCGCGAGGGGAGAGAAGAGAAGGGATTCGGGGTACAAGCGCTGTTTCTAGGGCATCACTGCCCAGGGGTTCTAGTTAACCCTAATATATGTCGGTACTTGAATGACTGCTCGCACAGATGGTGAAAGATCTAGCATAGGCAGTAGGCCTGCTGGATAGAAGAACACTTATTCTGATACATTTTATATCCCAGCTGGTGTGTAGAGTGTCCGAGGAAACAAGAAGCCCTTAGTCAAAACAAGCAAGTAAATAGATAGACTGCTTGTACAAATTTAATGGACGTGCTCCTTTAAGTATTAGATGATTGTGTGCATTCTGCAAGAGTCAGCAATGCCCAGGCGTTTTAACTACTCCTATAATGCTTGCATTCTAGATAATAATGGCTGCAGTGTTCAAAGGTTTTTATAATCCCTGTAGTCAAAACAAGCAGGTAATAGATAAACTGCTTGTACCCATTTTAAGAATAACGCAGGCAAGATAGATAAATTGCTCAAACCCATTTTAAGAGTAAAGCCAAGCATGTGCTCATTATGTGTTAGGTGAACGTATGCATCCTGCAAGTGACAGCCATGGTCAAGGATTCAAACTGACCCTCTACCCCCAAGGAACAGGATTTGCATAACCAGCTCTCACCAATAGAAGGGGGCTGCATAGACCAGGAGTGGTAAATCCACCGGTCATGGCACTAGAACAAAGTAGGGAGCGGAAACAGCTGTGACCTGTCTCCCTCGGTCACGCCAATTCCAAATTTACGGTGTGTCGCTGCACTTTGTGAATATGCATAATGGTGCGACAGCCTGCCTAACATTACTGAGCAATATGGGGGACTGAAGCCTGGTATGGCACTCACCAGAGTTTTCAAAATTGGGTTAATCACTCGTAGCGTGTCCGGAATGAAGCAGTAACAACGTGCCTCAGTGAGTGAGGAACTAAATGAATGCTGGGAATCAGTAACAACTAGACCACTGGGGAGTTCGGAAGTGGTGTATTGTAACCTCCCCCTGGGGCACTGAATTTGAAATAGAAATTATCTTTATTGTATATGGTTAATTAAAATCGTTTACAAAATTCATTTTTAAAACTTAGATTTCATCAAATTAAGTCAAGTTTTTATAAATACATAGTGCTTAAAAAAGTAAAATTAGAGATTAAATATTAAGAGGCTGATAAAGTCTTCTTGGTCTGATTGCCCTTGGGTTGCATAGGTCTTTCATCTCAATTGGCTGTGAGAGCCCCCAGTGCACATGCTTCTTTCATTTTATTGTCTACCATGGTTAAAAACTTCCCTAGTTTGCAGTTCAACTGCGGGTCATCAGGGTTGAAGCACACTATCACCGCTTGTCGTCATGTGCGAATCCCCTGGACATTAAATTCTGATTTAAGTAGACAGGCCATTTCTTGCTTTAGGTGCATACAGGTGCAGATCAGGTGTGCCATATCCTCCGTTCCGTTTCTACACAGACGACAGTTAGTTGTAGCTTGCCCCCTCTGTTGGAAGGTGCAGGATAGAGGGCAGCTTTCCTAGTTGGTGTTTGAGGAATTTTTCCTGTATGCGCCGGTAGTACCCCAAGCTGAAGTAAGTTGGTAGGCTGAGTGTTTTACTGCTATTGATGGTCATCCATGCGTGGCTCCATTTTGCAAAGGCGGCTTTGTCGTCTATTAGCAAGAGGGTCCTAATTGTCCTAAGTACTGCTTTTTTTTAAAGTGCGTGCAAGGTTGATATATCCCAGAGCTGGGAGAGCCCTGTATTTGCGAGGCTGCTTTTTCCTGGCCAGCCCTTGTGAGCTAAGCTGTAACGCCTTCCATAGTAGATGGTTTCAGGAGTTCTCAGGGGCATCCCTTATTTTTTATCGGCTTGTTAGGTATTCCCCGCCTTGCTTGCTGTTGATTGGTGAGCCCAAATTCCAGGCTAATGTGGGCTGTCGAAGCATAAGTAGGTATGTAAAAGAGGATCCTGTAGGCTCTGATGATAGTGAGTGCTATCTATAGTTTTAGAGTCTCTCCCTCTCAGAGCAATGCTTCCATATGAGATAGTCAGTAAGATTTTTGCTTGAGCAACCTGAAGTAAAGGAGAGAGCCTGGGGGGAGCCTGGGACCTATAAGCTTGGTTTTCAGTTGTTTCAGAGCTGTTGCTAGGCCCAAGCCTTTCCTTCTGATTGATTTGAGCTGGTTGGAAAATTGACCACCGTTATCAATGTTTATGCCTAGATATTTATAGTTTGTGATATTCTGAATTTTGACGTTCCCAGATGCCAAGAATAGGACCCTTTTAAAGATCTTTTTATAGAAATGGTTTTAGTTTTGTCAAAATTTACTTCCAAGAAGTTTTCTAAGGCATAGCTCTCTAGTGCGTTCAGGAGCTGCTCGCTCCTGTCCCTCAGGCTGAGTGGTCGCTCCCCAGTGTCCCCTCGTGACACTCGGTATCGTTGTGCTGCTTTTGCCCTTGATTTCTGCCTAATTGCATTTACCTGCTGTGTGCCTGCCTGCCGAGTTGCTCTTTTTGTTAATTAATTAATTATACGTGCCGCTTTCACTTTCACTATATTTGCGCGTTCTGACTAGCGCGACGCTGTGCTCCCCCCTCCGCCTCCATTTTGTTGTTGTTGTGATCCCTGGAGCCCGCCCCGCCTCCCAGCTGAGCCGCCCTCCCACTGACCTGATCAGCGCTGCAGAACCTTAGAGCGCCGTGACTCGCTCCTGTCCCTCAGGCTGAGTGGTCGCTCCCCAGTGTCCCCTCGTGACACTCGGTATCGTTGTGCTGCTTTTGCCCTTGATTTCTGCCTAATTGCATTTACCTGCTGTGTGCCTGCCTGCCGAGTTGCTCTTTTTGTTAATTAATTAATTATACGTGCCGCTTTCACTTTCACTATATTTGCGCGTTCTGACTAGCGCGACGCTGTGCTCCCCCCTCCGCCTCCATTTTGTTGTTGTTGTGATCCCTGGAGCCCGCCCCGCCTCCCAGCTGAGCCGCCCTCCCACTGACCTGATCAGCGCTGCAGAACCTTAGAGCGCCGTGACTCGCTCCTGTCCCTCAGGCTGAGTGGTCGCTCCCCAGTGTCCCCTCGTGACACTCGGTATCGTTGTGCTGCTTTTGCCCTTGATTTCTGCCTAATTGCATTTACCTGCTGTGTGCCTGCCTGCCGAGTTGCTCTTTTTGTTAATTAATTAATTATACGTGCCGCTTTCACTTTCACTATATTTGCGCGTTCTGACTAGCGCGACGCTGTGCTCCCCCCTCCGCCTCCATTTTGTTGTTGTTGTGATCCCTGGAGCCCGCCCCGCCTCCCAGCTGAGCCGCCCTCCCACTGACCTGATCAGCGCTGCAGAACCTTAGAGCGCCGTGACTCGCTCCTGTCCCTCAGGCTGAGTGGTCGCTCCCCAGTGTCCCCTCGTGACACTCGGTATCGTTGTGCTGCTTTTGCCCTTGATTTCTGCCTAATTGCATTTACCTGCTGTGTGCCTGCCTGCCGAGTTGCTCTTTTTGTTAATTAATTAATTATACGTGCCGCTTTCACTTTCACTATATTTGCGCGTTCTGACTAGCGCGACGCTGTGCTCCCCCCTCCGCCTCCATTTTGTTGTTGTTGTGATCCCTGGAGCCCGCCCCGCCTCCCAGCTGAGCCGCCCTCCCACTGACCTGATCAGCGCTGCAGAACCTTAGAGCGCCGTGACTCGCTCCTGTCCCTCAGGCTGAGTGGTCGCTCCCCAGTGTCCCCTCGTGACACTCGGTATCGTTGTGCTGCTTTTGCCCTTGATTTCTGCCTAATTGCATTTACCTGCTGTGTGCCTGCCTGCCGAGTTGCTCTTTTTGTTAATTAATTAATTATACGTGCCGCTTTCACTTTCACTATATTTGCGCGTTCTGACTAGCGCGACGCTGTGCTCCCCCCTCCGCCTCCATTTTGTTGTTGTTGTGATCCCTGGAGCCCGCCCCGCCTCCCAGCTGAGCCGCCCTCGCCCCTCCCCCACCACTATCCATATATGACAGTAGTTACCGCGCGCAGCGGTCACGCGCAGCGACCGCGCCCAACCCGCGCCGAAGGTGCGCCAAAGGTAAGCCCGTCTACGCCCGTCCGCGCCTGGACCGCGCCCAGCGCCAGACCCCCTGTCCCTCGCGCTGCCCAGCACTCCCGCATTACTTACGATGCCGCCACCCTCCAAGCCCTTAACCCCGGTCGCGCCCCCAACTGCGTCCAAGCCGCTCCTGGACACACCCATGGTCCTTTCTCCTGCTACTCCTGCAAACTCAGCGGCACTTACAACATCTCCGCTACGACTACACCACAGATTCCCGACCCTAACCACCTACAATGCATCCTTCTCAACACCCGATCGGTGCACAGACACGCCATTGACCTATGGAACCTACTAGACACCTTCTCTCCAGACGTCGCCTTCCTTACGGAAACATGGATGAATGCTTCCTCCGCACCAGACATCACCATTGCCATCCCTGAAGACTATAAGATCACTCGCAAAGACCGTACCAGCCACACAGGAGGAGGAATCGCTATCGTCCATAAGAAATCAATCCGCATCTCAACCAGCTCTGACACCAACCTCGCCAACTCCGAACACCTTCACTTCCAGATCCACATCGACCCCAAAACCACACTCAGAGGCACTCTCCTCTACAGACCACCAGGACCCCGCGCAAAATTCAGTGAAGACCTCACGGACTTCATCTCCCCACACGCGCTCCCCTCCAAAGACTATATTCTTCTGGGAGACCTCAACTTTCACCTCGAAAAGATAAACGACCACAACACCGCCACCCTCGTGGACAACCTCGCCAACCTCGGACTTAAACAACTAGTCACTTCCCCCACCCATATCGCAGGTCACACACTCGACCCCATCTTCACTTCCAGCATTCATGTCTCCTTCAGCCACACTACGGATCTCCTCTGGACAGACCACAGCTGCGTTCACTTCACCTACAACAAGCCAAAACCCATCAACCACTCCCAACCTACCCTGCAAAGAAACTGGAACAAAATCACCACGGACCAAATCTCCGCATCGCTCCTTCGAAGCTCCCCAGCCCTCTCTTCTAACGCCAACGAAGCCGCCGCCAACCTCACCCTATGGTTATCCAACACCGCCGACACCTTAGCACCACTGAAAAAACGTCAAAGCAAACCTGGCAGCAAGAAGGCCTCATGGTTCAACGATGATCTCAAGAAGTCCAAGAAACTCTGCCGCTCCCTTGAAAAGGCCTGGAAAAAAGACCCCACCACCAGCACCAAGGACACCTTCAAAAGCGCCACCCGCACTCACCACCAACTGATCCGAAAAGCCAAGAAAACAGCATTCAAGGATCGACTTGACAACAACGCCCACAACAGCAAGGAACTTTTCAACATCGTCAAGGAATTTTCCAACCCCTCGGCCAACTCCAATGACATCACCCCCTCTCAAACCCTCTGCGACTCCCTAGCCTCTTTTTTCCACAACAAGATTGCAGACATCCACAACAGCTTTGACAACCAACCCGGAAACCAACCCACCCTACCATCTGCTGACCATCTTCCCCCTGTAAACACCCTTAACGCCTGGAACCCAATCTCCACTGAGGACACCATCCGCCTGATGAATTCCATCCACTCCGGATCCCCCACAGACCCATGCCCTCACCACATCTTCAACAAAGCAGACTCCGTCATTGCACCGCACCTCCGAGACATCATCAACTGCTCCTTCAACTCCGCTACCTTCCCAGAAGACTGGAAACACGCTGAACTCACCGCCCTCCTGAAAAAAACAACAGCGGACCCCACCGAACTCAAAAATTACCGCCCCATCTCGCTTCTTCCATTCCCGGCCAAAGTCATCGAGAAAGCCGTCAACAACCAGCTCGCCGCCTTCCTCGAAGCCAACAAATCCCTCGACCCCTCACAATCTGGCTTCCGAGCAAAACACAGCACTGAGACCGCCCTCATCGCAGCAACAGACGACATTCGAACTCTACTGGACAATGGAGACACAGTCGCCCTCATCCTCCTCGACCTCTCTGCTGCATTCGACACAGTCTGCCACAGCACCCTTCTATAACGCCTCAATAACATCGGAATCCAAGGAAAAGCTCTTGAATGGATCACCTCGTTCCTCACCGGAAGAACCCAGAGAGTCCGCCTTCCTCCATTCAAGTCCGAGGCCTCTGAAGTCATCTGCGGCGTACCTCAAGGATCCTCACTCAGTCCCACCCTCTTCAACGTATACATGAGCCCCCTCGCGGCCATCGCCCGCCAACACAACCTCAACATCATCTCTTACGCGGATGACACTCAAATGATCCTTTCTCTCACCAAGGACCCCAGCACCGCCAAAACTAACCTACACGAAGGAATGAAAGAAGTCGCCGAATGGATGAAACAAAGCCGTCTGAAACTGAACTCAGACAAAACAGAAGTCCTCATCTTAGGTACATCCCCCTCTGCTTGGGACGACTCCTGGTGGCCGGAAGCCCTCGGAAAAGCACCCATCCCGACAGACCACGCACGGAACCTTGGCGTCATCCTGGACTCTTCACTCTCAATGAACAGACAAGTCAGCGCCGTATCCTCTTCCTGCTTCAACATTCTTCGCATGCTCAGAAAAACATTTCGCTGGATCCCCTCCGAAACAAGGAAAACAGTCACCCACGCTCTGGTCACGAGCCGACTGGACTACGGAAACACCCTCTACGCAGGTACCACCGCTAAACTCCAGAAGAAACTCCAGCGAATCCAAAACGCCTCAGCCAGGCTCATACTAGACATCCCACGCAACGAACACATCTCTGGTCACCTTAAAGACCTCCACTGGCTACCCGTCAATAAGAGGATCACTTTCCGACTGCTTACCCACGCACACAAATCACTCTACGACATCGGACCAGATTGCCTCAACTCTCGACTGTCCTTCTACACCCCCTCCCGCCAACTACGCTCTTCCAGCCAAGCCTTCGCCACTGTACCTCGCATCAACAAGACCACCATGGGAGGCAGATCCTTTTCATACCTGGCTGCTAAAACATGGAACTCACTCCCCGCTTACCTTCGCCTCACCCAGAACCACCTAGCGTTCAGAAAGCAGCTTAAAACGTGGATATTTGACAAATAACCCTCCTCCCCTTCCTAAGCGCCTTGAAACCCTCTGGGTATGTAGTGCGCTATACAAATTTTATGACTTGACTTGACTTGACTTGCTGCAACCCTACTTTGGTGTAGCTAATCAAAACCGCAACATCCACGTAGAGAATGCTAGACAAGGCCTTACTTCCTATCCTTGGGTTGTGTGCATTGGATAAGATTAAAGATTGCGTCAGGTCTGCCACATACAATTGGAATAGGGTTGGTGCAAGCACACAGCCCTGTTTAAGCCCTTTAGCCATGTGGATGCGCCTCGATAGATGTGTTCCATTACCCAATTTTACCTGCACCCAGGTACCAGTGTGTAATTGTATTATCATTTCAAGAAGAGAATTCGGGATATTCCAACTTGCCATTTTTTTCCACAGCCATGCCCGATCGATATTATCGAATGTGACTTTGAAGTCTATCAAACAGAAGTGCAAAGCCTGTTCTGTAACATAACATAACATGTTTATTTGTAAAGCGCACGTTCACCCAGAGGTCTCTTGGTGCTGAATAACAGATGTTCATTGTTACCCAACTCAATGGTACTCATTTTGTTGACCTCAGATGGATGAAAGGCTGAGTGGACCTGCCGGGATTTGAACCTGTGACCATGAGGTCGAACACAGGCCCCTGAAAATGGACGCATTACTCCACTGAGCCACCAGACCCGACTGTAGCCCTGGCCCTGTCAATAAGAAATGACATTGTTAAGATGTTGGTAGTTGTGCCGGTTGCTTTGCAGAATTCTGTCTGGTTGTATGGAATAAAACCTTGGTCTTCTGCCCACTCTTGTAGCTCCGCTAGTAGGGTACCTGAAAAATATTTTGCTTCTATATTGAGCAAGGCGATAGGTTTTCGAAGAGGCTTTGTCGCCGGATTTGTGGATTGGTGAAATAACCAAGCCCTTCCATGAAGCTGGAAGCTGACTCATTGCCTTACTTACGGGAAGGAGAACCGATGACGCCTACGTGCGATTGAAGGATTGATACGCTCAAAAAGATGGGACACTACGAAGAATTCTAAAATCGTGTATCCTACCCGGGGCCTTTTTCAGACTTGGATACGGATGAAATAGGAATACCTTTGTGACCTCTATAAGATTTACTACTCAAAGATATATGGAATACTTCTGAATAAATACCGGATGTATCGGGGTTCTGCCTTACAACTAGAAGGATTTTAAGGTGTCTTCTGCTGGGTATCGTCACACAGGAAGAAACTGTGATTACTCTCCTTAGCAATAACAGCAATTATTGTAGGTCAATATCATTCCTTCATATAGAAATCCCAGGGTTTGAGAACCTGTGGTATGAGAAGTAGCGGGTCCTGATGAAGGTGGTTTCTACGTTTTCTTATGCCACCAAGCCTTTTTGGAAATCCTACAATTGTTGTAGTAGCTCCCCCTTGGGGGTTATAAAGACTGTTAACAACTAATAAACGCTAACTGGGACAGCTATTGAGATCTATTTATAGGATGTGTATGGTATGTGGATGTATGAATGAATAGTATTTATGTTTAGTGTTCTCTTCCTGGGTTTTGATTTGGAATAATACATTTTGTATTAGGAAATTGATATAAACAATGTGTAAAATATAATGGTGATGTCATAAATGAAAATTGATTTACATATGAAAAAAATTATTTAAAAAAAAGGATAATTTAAAAATACAATAAACAGGAGTAAAATAATTATATTAAAGTGGTAAATTGGTGTTGTTTGTTGTAAAGCCCATGTTGACTTATATGCTTTACCAATATTTGACTAAATATAAGAAATTAGAATACAGGTCTTGAGGGAGCATTACTTGTTAGGTCATTTGCCTGATTTGACAGAAGATTGGATCTAACGTGTCTTACCAAAATATGGCATCCAGTTTGAAAAGGGCTGGTGGAACTCAGTTTGGTCCTGGAGCACCCTCTTTTTTCCCTTGGATATTTGTTGTTTGATTCTAGCTAAGCGAATTGACTTCGCTTCCTGCTGGTGTCGTTTGGGAGTACCCTGGGTGCTTTTGTTCTGCTTTTCACTGGTTGCGGTGGGGCCAGACGTTGTGATCTCCCAGGGGTTCCAAGAAGGGAGATTGAAGTGAGATTCCAGGTACTGAGCCCCCGTCTCCTCAGGGATATGTGATGCCACTCCGCAGTGTAGGGGGCACATTACTTTAGTCACAAGAGACCAAAAGTGCTTGCTGTTATTAGTTTTGGAGTTGTGGAGTGGTCAGGCCAAGAGGTTTTCTTCCCTGGTTCTCGTTATGTCCCATTTGATTTTTTCAGCTTCGATCTATGCTGGCGTAAAGAGAGCATTAAGATTGGGTCTCCAGGATTATAGCTCAGTAATTTAAGGGCCTTGTTAATTGCTTATTTCGTTGCCGTTAGCAAGCACTGTTGTGTGCTGGATATCCTTTCTATTTCGCACAATTTGTTGATCTGTCTCTGCTTTATTTTTGTGAAATATGCGTTCGAAAGCATGACGATTAAATCTTCCCATTCCCTGGGAGAGTTCTTTTTTTTTTTTTGCAGTTATGTAAGAGAAGCTTTGCTGCCTCTAGAAATTCCTCAGTATGTGCCAGTGAAAAAGTAACCCTTGTGAGGTTAATTGTGTAACTGGAGCTGCATTCCCCTGGTACAGATTTCAAAAGGGGAGCAATGGCCTGGGGAAGTCCTTCTTGTGGTTGTTGATCGCTATCCGCTTTGTCGCCGAGGGTAAACGAAATCACGACAGACCAGAGTGTAGTAAAGTCTCGATGCTGTAGACTCGGTATAGAATGCCACTGCTGGTGGAGAATCTTCTGCAAACCTGCTGTTTAAAACTCGAAAGTTGATATGTACTAGGTCCTCCAAGAAGCCCCTAGAAATATTGCGTGGTCTGCTATGTAGGCTCTTCATCTGGTCGGGAATGTTCCAAGCAGATGGCTTGGCCAGAATCTCTTCTGACTCCAAAGAGCCCAAAAGGTGGAGATTAAAGTCCCCTGAGAGAATAAAGTCGGAAATATCTTGTTCCCTCGTAGTTTGGAGAGGTGGTCCAGCGGGTGCTTGATGTCCCTGGTTTTATGTTCTGGGTTTATGTAAGTATTGAAAATTATGACTTCCTCTTTTTTTCCTTTTAATGTTCTTGCAACCGAAAGGTAGGTTGCCAGCCCACCTGAAAGTCGCTCATATTTTGTTTTTCTAATTGCTCGTGTGTGAAACTCTGTGAAGCCCTCTAAAAGGTATGGTTCGGATGCCCATGTTTCCTGCAGCGGCACTATGTGATATGATCCTATGAATGATAGAATCTTTGGGCCCATTGCTTTGCTTCTAAGGCCGCTGATGTTCCAGGAGCAAAGGTGACAGGTGGTTTTAGTATGCCTGACCCTTCCATCCTGAGGAGCCATTTGTCATTGAGTGAGGCTATTGATAGTTCTAAAGACCTGTTGGTTAACTGAAGGTAACGGTTGTTGAGGTGGTGGTTGCCTGGAGTAAGCCGAATATTCAATAATAAATAATCCGCATTTTGTAAAGTGCAAACAATCACCCGTAAGGGTCTCTAAGCGCTGGGGGCCGTTGGGAAGATTAAGCAAGCTATTGCCCAGAGTCACATGGTGCTGGGCTAAGCTGCCTCCGGCGCCGGGGATCGAACCGTGATCCCCAGATTCCGGAGTCAGTCGTCCTGGCCGCGGCGCCACACCTCTTCCTCTCCCCCCCCCCTGTTTCTTGGGCGGTGTTTGGCTGCGTGCTTCCCTTAAGACTGAATGGGTAATGCCTTCAATGTTGCTTTTGTACTTCCTGTTGCTGAGCAAAGTAAGGGGATATCTTGCTTTGCCATGGGGTGAAATAGTTATCCCCCAAGACTTAAATTTTTCATTTTCACTTAGCACCTGGTTAGCTAAGAGGGAGGATCACCACATGGCTTTGGTAACTTTTCTTCCTAGATGTGAGTCCAACCTAATGAACTCAATTGAGGCGAGTCAGATGATTTTATGTCCTTTAAATCTGGGATTGTTGCAAATAATTGAAGAATATTGCCTCTGTTTAGAGTATCATAGTTCCCCTTTGATTCGAACTCTGGTGTGAAGAGATGGGCGCAGGGCTCTGGGTGCTGTGCAGAGACAGTTTCCTGTTCATGTGCTTCCTCATCTTGGTGCTGATTAGATGGTTGATGGTTCCGTGCCCAATTATCGCCAGTTGATTGAACAAGTGCTGGGTGGAGATTGTTAGCCTGTTGAAAACTGATAAATTCAGTACGCCCGTTGAGCCTTCTAAACGGTCTTCTCCCTGTTTTTGTTTTTGATGTGGTATCTTGTGCCTGTGGCTGGCCGGAGCTGCTGACTATATTATCTGCCATTGCAGTCACCCGGTTCCTTTGATTTGACACCTGCAGGGTTGAAACTGTATTTCTAATGTCTGCAGTGGTGTTGTCTGGTAGCCGGATTCTATTTCGGTCCCTTGCTAGGGATTGCACTTTTGCAAAGCAAAATCGTTTGTAGGAGTGTTGTTTGGATTTGGAAGGATCTGTGTGCTCCCATGGGGTTGAGTGGGGCCCGTTTCTCTCATGTCATCTGTGAGATTTTTCGCTTTGGTGATTGTTGTTCCCAAAACCCCCTTTAGAGCGCTATTGGATTCTCCATCCTTCTGACTAGTGAGAGTGGCCTTATCTTGTGTTTGAGTAGTTGGGCTATGTTGAGCTGCATCTACTTCTCCCTGTTTGTGGCAAAAAGGGGGACAAACTCTGGCAGCACTGGTTGCTGATCTGTAATGGCGCACTTTTCTCTTAAGTTGACACCTCTGTTTGCCATTCTGAGGTTGATCTCCCTCTTTCAGGTCCCTTTGTTGAAAGGTGGAAGGGGGATCCCCAGATGTGCAGCTGTTTGCATTAGCATCGGTGATTTTGTTCTCAGCTTCTACTTCTGCGTACTTTATCAGCTTACTAGGATCTCTATTAGCAATTGCTGGAGCATCAGCCTTACTGCCCATGACCTTCTTTTTCAGATCGCTGAATAGGTTAGCTAGCAGTAAGGGGAAAGATAACAGCTTCTCCACTAGGGGGCCACATATGCACATTAGATTTGCCTTTGTTTATTAGGGAGTTGAGGTTTCCCTATTTTTCATCAATCCCACTTACATATAGGGCCAGGGTATTGAGGAGATCCAGCTGTAGATCAATCTTGTTGGACTGGTATTGCAGAGTGTCAACCATCCGTTGCATGGTGCTTAAAAGTGTGTCCCACACATTAGTAGATCCTGACGTACCTTGGGCGTGTTTGGCATGCTGGTGTGCTCCACGGATCGAGTACTCTGCCAAGCATCATTTTTCCGGCCCAGTACATTGGATGGGTCCATGGATGGCATCCGAGGTGTAGGATGCCAACCAAATCAGCCCATTCCTGTGACTCTAGATGTGCGGAATCCCCCTAATTGTCTTGATTTTCCTCCTGCGGGTCCAGTGATTCCAACCTCCTACAAGTGATGTTGTGCCCCTGGCTCAGCAAACTCGACTGCATCTTGTGTGAAGTCCAGAGGATATGAGGCGTGCAGTTGGGCATTAGGTTGGTAATGCTGGTGTTCTCTCCTTCCTGAGGTTCATGCAAATCTTGTGGTCCCTAACCCCTTGCTGCTGATGTGTTGATGAGTTCCTTTCCGAGTTGTGGATCTGAACAAGGATCTAGGCTCTGTGGACTAGGCTGTGGTTTGGGGGGACCAACTGACCTGGAGTGGTTTATGTTCTTGGTTGCATTTCAGGAGCGATGGTGTCTGCTGCTCAGTGTTTCTCATAGATTGGAGAGGTGATCGGAGAGGTGAAGCATTTGGTGCAAGCCTTTGTGAGGGGGTCGATGTACCAGACGGATTTCTGTTTTTATTTGCGAGACCATCTTTTGTTCTGCTGCTTGCAGAGTGCCTGCCGCCCTCTTCTGGATGTGCTTCCACTATCTGCATTGGCTCCTTTGGTGGTGTTTTTGTAGGCTGGGTTGACTAGGAGCATATATGCGTGGCCTTGCTAAGGTCCTGAAGCCCGCATGCCCCACTAGTTGAGGAAAAGATAGAGGCACTTGGTTCTTTAAGAAAGAATTTGAATAGAATTTGGGTTGTGAAAGATGAGTTTTAGGCCCCTTAGCTTTGGACATTTTGTTACCAGACTCCGCATAGGCGGAATCCTGTTCTGATTGTTTGGGATGGGCTGGTATAATCATCTCAGTTGACTTCTGTTTGATTGGTTGCATTTTTCTCTTGCTTCGTTTATAAATAGAAGAGACCATATAGTTCCATTCGTCTATGGTATTTAAACCAGTGTTGATGGAATTACAGCAAGTAATCTAATGAAATACACATTGTGACAGTAGTTGGGCCAAATCGCATCCACATAGTGTCAGGGTGGGCTGGTCTATTACTTGCCACACAAAGTCATTTTCAGGGTGGTTGTATGTTTTGAAGAGGGCAAAAAGAGGGGCATTCTCCACTTGGTATCTGATTCTGCTTTTATGTTGTATGATGCGATATTTGACTAACTGGGTTGTTTGGCTGATGTAGACCAGTTCGCAGGGGGACAAAATCACATAGATCACATTGGAGGACCGGCAGTTAGTCAATTGTCTCAAGTTGTATGCCTGGGTGCCTGTTGTGAATGTATGGGTATTAATGATTTGTGCACACACCATACAGTTTTGACACTTTTAATGTCCAATAACTGGTGGCAAACCTCATGAGGTGGGGATAGATTGGCTGAATTCAATTTTGGGTGTCCATGTGGTTGCATGAGTTAAGTGGTCGCCCAAGTTGTTTCCCCTTTTTTAGGAAAATAGAGGTTGGTCCACAAAGCTGAATTGGGTACATAAAACATTCCAATTATTTTTGAATATTCTGCTGATTTTATTGCTAGCTGGGCAAAAGTAGATACAAATGGTATTAATTTGTTCTTAGTTTGTGTCCTGGGTGTGAGGAGTATTTCCCTAGGGCGGTACCATGCGCATTTGAGTGAGTGTGACACCAGACGTCTTGGGTAGCTTTGGGTAATCAGTTTCTCTTTTAGTACAGCTGCCACTCTCAAATAATCTTTCTTCCACATACAATTTCTGTGTATACACCGAATTGCTTATAGAGTAGCCCATTCTGGAGTCCCCTTGGGTGATTACTGGTGTAGAGGAGCAAAGTATTGCGTTCAGTAGGTTTTCTATGGAGGGATGTTCCTATTTTCCCATCCTCAATTTGTAAAGAAAAGTCCAGAAAAGGGAGATTGTTATTTTTGACTTCAAAAGTGAACCCGTGATGATGTTGGTTAGTGTCGAGCCAATTAACAAAATGTATCAGTGAGTCCTCCGTACCCTTTCAGATAAGTAGGAAGTCCTCTATGTAACGTCGGCAAAATGAGATTTGATCATAGAATGGATTGTTTTGTTATTTAATTATATTTTTCTCAAAATTTTCCATATACAGAATTGCAAAATTGGGGGTGAAGCAAGCGCCAATTGAAACACCTTTTTTCTGAAGGTAGAAGGTATCCTTATATAGGAAGTAGTTATGTTGCAAGGCTATTTGTAGTAATTCCATAATGAAATCTGTTGTGATACGTGCAGGTTGTGGTCTAGTGTCCAGAAGGTCCCTTATGATTTGCATACCCTTGAATATTAGTATAGAAAGAATCCACGTCTAATCCAACCAAGAGATCTGTGGTGGGATCAAATTGTCTGTCTTCAGCTTGACAAATCAAATCCATACTATCCTGGATAACAGTTTTCGTGAGAGGCACAGGCAGACTTTTTAGATTGATTATTGCCATTCATGACTGGAGAGGCCCACTTCCCTTGTAGGTCTAAATCTCCCTTATCAGTGTAAAATAATTGGCTAGACAGTCGGTATGTCATGGAAATTTGTAAAGACATCCACCTAACGGATAGGTAATGATCCTATTGTATACACGTGTAAGACTAAAACACGAGTCATGATGTTATGTACTGCACAATTACACACACTGAATACCTTAGCAACGTTTTTTTTTATCACAGCACTTTGATGATGGATTTAGGATGTTGCTGTACTTGTATTCTGAATTTGTTATTACAGATGTCAGCACTAACTGATCCAGCACTTTGAGACACTAAGTGTCATATGTTTGGCAGGTGAGTGTCACTCATATTTGTACTGAAACCATGGAAATAGCACACATAAGCAATCTGAAAACTTGGCAGCTATGTGTACTGTGTGGGGACAAAAGGAAGGCCCTGTACAACTGTTGGACAGACTTAGGGTTTTATTGAGATTATACCACCAGACCACACTCCCATTGTGGCAAGACTGGATGTTTATTAGTGGGACTGACCAGAACAGATATACATCTGACCCTGCTTTCCACTCTGATGCTTCCAACTGGGAAGTGGATTAGCACACAGTTTATGAAGGTTGACTTTCCAGCTCACTATGGTTTGTGGATATGTTGTGCTCAAAGCCACACAAAATAGACCCTGCTTCCTTGAGTAGCTTTACTGGGAGGCTGCATTCATTGGCTAGGGAAGCACTGGATGGACCACTCACGATTTATGACAAAAGAGGTGCTCTGAAACAAGTAGTCCTAGTAACCAACCTAGAGACCCATGGTACCGATGATCTCCCTATTTAATTTTATAGCACCTTCATGGATATTTAGGGAAGAGACTGCTTGAAATGTACATGACTTCAAAGACTAAAGTTATATTATCTGATACCACCATTACTGTCTAAAACTAAAAGTGACTTGGCAGATGTGATATCATATTGGCCACTGTCAACGCTCAATCTAACAAACAAGATTTTGGCTAAAAACCAGGCACTAAGATTGATGACACTTGTCTAGCCAGACCGAAATGGCACTATATTTGTGGTTTCTTCCACATCTTAGATAGGATGTCCCCAACGTTTTATAATATTAGTATCCTTTCGAGATCCAGAGCAGGTAGGTTCCCTCATAGGCCTTGGACAAGTACAGAAATACCAACTTACATCTTGAGCAGGGAGAGCAGACAAGTTATAGTCTGCTTATCCTTTTCAGGTTTCAGAGCGAAAATTCATATAAAACACGTAACAAAACCTGTCAGGGACTGGCAGGTATTTGACTTGGTGTTATGAATTACTTGCTACCTTTCACCCCAAGTGTGCAAAGACAAGAAATCCACCTTTTCTTTTTAAGGCTTTATTTAAAGCCAATTTTAGTGCTGACTAAGGGCCTGATTCCGAGTTTGTCGGTATGGATGCGGGCAATCATACCAGCGCCCCACTCCCACACTGCCAAACTCGTCCACCCGCAAGATTAGGAGATTTCTCCTGGTCTAGCGGGCAGTGCTTTTGTGAACGAAAGGCGGTGAGCCCAAGAAAGGCACCGCAATGGGAATGCCAAAACAAGTTCTTGCACAGCATGGAAGGTAAAGTCCATGTGGTGCAGGAACTGGGGGTGCATGCGTAGGGTGCATGCATCCCCATGGCCCTGAGGCACCAGGGGGCCCTGTAGGCCCCCCTTAGTTTCCTCACCGCCACACTTTCATGGCGAGCTCACCGCCATAAAAACTGTGGCGGAGAGAAAACTTGTAATATGCTTGGTGGTGCAGCAACAGCTCCGCCAGCATATTGCAGTCCTCAGACTGCCGCGCCACCACCGAAGGATCACGGATCCCTGGCGGTTGAGGCGGTCCAATGGTGGTCAAATCACCAAACTCATAATATGCCAGTTGGAATGTTGGTGTGGCAGTTGTCGCATCCGTCACCAAGGGTTTAGCAGTCCATCTGAGTGCCTAACTCCTAATTAGGCCCTAAATCTTATTATTGGAGATGTGAGAATAGTATCAATCGTAAATCAATAGAATGTAAATATTATTAAAGAAGGCAACATAGGACATTGTGATGGAGCAATCTTTACTTATCTAAGCTTACCTTATGAATATATTATCATCAGCATTTAGACGTTTTTCATCCCAAACCTGAACTTCATTTATTTTCAAGTCAACAGTCTGTCTACAAGGCAATGCTAAATTGTATTTATGCATCCACATTCTGTTATCAAGTAATGGCTTTGGCACAGTTACACAGAGAACTGCTTTGCTCTTCTTTTGGGATGTGACGGTCCTCACTCTCTCCTTGAGAGAGCTTTAAATTGACTTTTTATTTATTTTTCTACCTTTATCGTTCTGAAAAAATACCCTCATGATTCGTGTTTTAAGGTAAGAAAAAAGGGTTGGAATTCTCCTTCATATTCATGTTAAACCAAATACGTCTGTCCCTAAGTATCACATATTAGATGAATATATGAACTAGAAGCATAATGTCTAAATGTACAAAACATGTAGGAAACATTGCACTTTAATATACATAAATGCATATGATTAACTACTGATTACGGATTAATAATGGCATTTGGGTGACTTTTAAAAATCATGATATCAAAACACGTGACAGAAGCAGTCAACTCATAAGAAGCTTCAATTGACATAGAAAAGGCTTTCACCTCCTGGAATGGGGTTACTTATTTCAGTTATTGCTGGTGATGGGCTTTGGTGAGAAGTTACTTCTTGCCTGGATTTGTTTACTGTAGGGAAATCAGACGGATACAGTTAGGACAGAGGGGATGCCATCTGATTCCTGGGTTGGGATGAGGGGCATATGGCTTTGTTGCTTTTGCAGCTTGATCTTGCCCTGGAGCCACTAGCATCTTAAATTAGATGAGATAGCAAAATACATGGGTTTCAACTGGATGATACGGCCTATTTCACTTCAGTGTTTGCTGATGACCTATTTCTAGATCTACAGGTTATGAGAATCGAAATAGACTCACTATTACAGACTTTAGGACATTTAAATGAGGTGTCGAGAACATGGGTCAACAAAAGTAAGTTGACTATTTTCCTCATGTGATCCTCAGAAATCCTGGAATAGCAGCAAATGACCGGTCTAACCTTAAAGTGAGAATGTAATACATTCAGGTATCTTGGGCTGCAGTTCTATCACTGGAAGGAGGATGTTACAGAGAGTATTATAAATGGGATACACAGCTCTATCTCACTTTGACAGCCCCAGCCACAATCCGTGATGGGCAGGGTTTCTTTAATGAAAATATGAATATTACCCAGGCAGCTATGCTTCGTTGCTACCAGACAACTCTAACAATTGGTATCTTGGGACATCAACCTCATGCTCAAAGACCTAATAGGAGAAGGGACAGAAGCAAAGTTTGCCTTTAATAAATTGAAGCTTTCAATTGAAGAAAGAGCGTTAGGAGACACCACTTCTCAAAATAGCTGCACTGGTGCAGTAAGTGGCTGGATGGGTACCTGAAAGACAATCAGACAGCACTAGTTATATATTAACATACTAGGCCACAAGATGATCACCAATGGTTGTTGTGTATGGTTAGAGTCTGTTGAAATAGGCATCTGATAAAAACTATACACACTCCGATTACCACTGTGATGCTTACTTGATGCACATAAAGTAGTGATTGGGGTGTTGATGTGGCAGTTTGGCAGTAGGCTGGAATTATTATCGTGGGTGGTTTGTTCCCAGAGGGCTATATACATAATGTTGAGCAAATGAGTCGAAATGAGGGCATGCAAGTAGGGCAATTTATATCACATGCTTTCCTCAGTACAGTGGAATTAACCCAGTAATGGGAAATAGTTGAGCCGTTCACTCTTGCAATGACTTCAGCACTACAAATGTTTGGCTTTACTGGAAAGCTGGTCACTCAATTGTATTGGGAAATTTTATCAATGATTAGTGTGGGCTTGAACGCTCTGAAGGCACAATGACGTACAGATATAGACTAGAAGATTTCAGACGGGAGTGTTATGTGCCATTGATATATGTTGAATGTCTACAGCAATGCAAGATTTAAACTATTACAGTTCAGTCATGTGCATCACACCTACTTTGCACCTATCCATCTATATAAGATGTACCCTGGTATATCCGACAAGTGTTCCAGATGCGGTGCCAAAACAGCTGATGTGGGATTGTGCAGTCCTCCGCCAATTCTGATGAGAGATAACTGAAAGGCTTATGACATCAACACATAAGCATGATTTATTTAAATCTGAGGCCGTTTACTAAGACTAAGGACACATATTTACTACGTATAGTTGCTGGCACTCCTCCAAAGCCAGTGATATTTCCACTTGGCTAAAGGACTTAAAATAATAGACTGCAAAAGAAATAGAAATGAGCATGGCAATCGGTAGGGAGAGCAGAGATTCACAGTACTCATGTCATTGAACACTATTTTGTTAGGATGGAGCCCAACTCACATGACCTCCCACCTTGATTCTGTGTATCAAATTAAATGGGTAATATGCCATGAAGATATCAAAACAATGAGCCATTACGACCCAGTAGATAGGTTACGGTGAGGCATCAGATATAATGCTTGAAGTATATGTTTTAATTTTTTGGTTTTATATGGTCACGTGATTTTTCAAGATCCTAGCATGATGCGACAGTGGTAATTTTATATATGTAATTTCACCAAACCATCCTTGTTAAATCATGGAAAATTAATGCACGAAACAGACTAACCAAAGTTCAAAAATACTTTATTGGGTGTCTTGAAATGGAAAAGATTAAAGATCCTGTGTACTATTGATAATGTAAAAATGTTTCTAATTGCAAAATCAATAAAGAAATACAAAACCATACTGAAGATCCAGGATAAAAGACCTCTGAAAAATATATTTCTACAACAATTATCATAAGGACTTTGATACTTAGCTTCATTTCCAAACATGGCAAACTCTAAAGACGATATAAGTCTAATAAATAGAAGCATTATAACCTACCATGTCCACATAACACATGAATCCACTAGAGATAACCCTTAAACCATATACCATAAATAGATATCATTCAACATCTTAACTGTAAAAAAAGTATTTGGAAAATGTAATAATTGGATCAGTCCTTCTTCCTGAACCACCCCTTAAAGACACAATTCCTGCTTGGCCACTCCAATGAATTACCACTTACAGTGCACAAATGGCTTGAAATACTAATTCAACTGCAAATAGCTCCATCGCTGATCTCCTACACCTTACGCTTCAGTGTAGATCACATTGTATTATTAACAACATGTACATGCTTTTAACTACATCTCCCACATAAACTCAAACCCTAGAACCATCCCACAGGTGTGAGGACAGCAGTACATCAATTAGTGCTCTCACACCTGGAAAAAGGCAATGTAATACTAGCGGACCTTCCTCACTATACACACTCCTCAAAGCGATCATACGTTCATCAGCTAAACCTGTCATAGGGGCAAAAGTAATGGGCCTTATCACTCCTATTCCAAATGTAGTTATTTGGCTTTTCCCTAAAGCTAGAATTGGCTTTATAACACTGTAAATTGCATCACCAACCTACCTGAAGGATAAACTATGAACTACTGAAGAGGAAAGAAATATGAGAGGCAAATCCCATCATCTTTTCTCAAACTTCCCACACTAAAAAAATCTCAAGCTCTGATCCAGGCATTATTCTGCCTACTGCCAATACTTTAAACTCAGCATCCATAAGACACCTTAAAACTCACCTCTTCAGAATTCTCCCTTAATGCTGATTGGTTTCTGTATTCCTCCTATAGCCTACATCTTTCTCTAAATCCCTTATGAATTGTAACTCTGACTATTGTTGACTTTAGGGTGCATCCATCCCTATGAGGCCAAGTCTGTGCAATATAAATAAAGCAGCCTTCTGTCTATAACAGGCAAGAAGAATGATCAAAATGACCACAGCATCTTCATGAGGTAAAATGTGCATAGGGTTCTATAACACTCTTATTCCTCTCTCCTTTCATGAGCCACAAAAATTAATCATCTCCTTAGTGAATATTGTATGATTGTTTTATCTAAATTGACAGGATTTCAATTGTAGGGTATAAAACATTCTTTATATGAGACTGATTACCATTATGTTTTTTTATCTCATTGGTTCTAAATGATCTAGTTTTATACTAAATCTTTCTCTTCTAAGGAAAATGTAAGAAGTCATTCTAACACCACAAATAGGATTACTTTACTGAAGTGTGATTTAGGGCCTGATTACGACCACCGTAGTCGTGGTGGCAGTCCGTGGGCCCGAGCCTGTCAGCTCACCCACCGTATTACGAGTTTGCCTGTAGGACCACCACTTGACCAATGCAGCAGTGGAATGGTGATCCAAGGAAGTAAAATGCTGGCGGTTCTGCTGCAGCACTGCCAAGCATATTACGAGTTACCTCACTGCCCTCCTTCTGATGACGTTGAGGAAACTAAGGGGGCCCTAGCAGGGCCCTCTGTTGCCTCTGTTCATGGGGTGCATGCAGGGGAGTACATTCACCATGTATTTCTGCAACCCCTGGTACTGTATTGGGAAGTAATGCACAACATGGTGCATTACTTCCTGTACAGTAAATGTGCTGCCGTGCTCCCATGGCGGTGCCTTTCTAAGGCTCTCCTTTGAGCCTTCAGAAAGGCACCACAGTGGGACCACCACAGGGACCACTGCAGTACGCACTGCCTGCCGGGATTCAACTTGTAATCTGGTGGCCGGTCTGATTATGAGCTTAGCGGTCTTCCTGCCGGAAGCTGCCGTATCACCTTGTAGGAAGACCGCCAAACTCGTAATTAGGCCCTTAGTGTTTGTGGTATAATTTTGTGGTGTACACATTTTATTTTTGTTTTCCTGGTATAACTCAAATGGATTTGTTTGTATTAGCTTACACAAAGATGTCAAACATATGCTGTTCTCTCAAAATAAAGTATGTCAATTCTAGGCTGCTGCTCTTTTTTCCCTTTCCCCCTGCATGCAGCTAAACATTAAGGGGCATATTATCAAGACAGGCGATAAAATCATCGCCGCATTAGCGGCAGAAAACTGCCACTAAAACGGCGATAATGGGCTTGATAATATGCTCTATGGAATTCCAATTGAAGACCATGTTAGATGTGAAGGATAAAGCAGCGATAATTTTATCGCCTGTCTTGATAATATGCCCCCATATTACTATAAGTGTGGCCATACTGATGTCCCCTCAGTCTAGTAGAACACATTAATCGCCCATCAGACATCTTGTGTAGGGATTGTGAAATACATCTACTAGCAGTCATTTCATTAGGTAATGAGGCCACAACTTTGTCAGGGTTGGCTGTACTGGTGTGGCATTTTCACTTTAAGAAGCTGTATGTTGGATAAATAAGAGGGCACCAAAATTGGTATGGAAATATCACAAAACATTCACATTATGCCAAGCTATTCACTTGTGAACCACCTTGTATGACTCCTGAGATTTTTATAATACCTTTATTTAATACTGCACAGACCTCCTTTGGTTGCAGGTTAGCATTCATAAATCTACTGTATTGTGTGAAGGGCCCATATTCGGTACAATGTATTTCACTTACAGAAATGAGTTATCTAAGCTCAGTCTCTCCTAAATAATGATATTGCACTTTACCTAAAGATTCCATAGTGAGTATCAGAAACAACCCATCCTTATTTACCAAACCCACCCTCACCAACAGTGAGGGGCACCATACTAGGTGCAAATATTCTTTAGATTAACTCCTGTAGACCACTAACAATAGTTTCAATACTTAGGAGCCTATTCACAAACTGCTTTGTGTAGTACATTTAGTAATACTATAATAGTACTACTAAAATACTACAAAATGCAGTTCTCAAACCTATGAAACTAAATCTTCCCCTTTCTTTCCCATTGGGAGATCCTGATACATGTACTTTTACTACTAAGTAGTAAATGTGGGAGGGACCAAGGGGAATGGGTAGAAAAAAGGACATACTTAGTACCAAATGGGAGGAATTTAGGGAAGGATTCAAGAGCTAGGGAAGGGGTTAGGGAGGGGCACCCACCCAGAAAAGAGTAAGCTCATCACTATTCACAAACTGCACTTCTAAAAATACTACAGCCGAAAGAGACCCAAAACATTAGCAAATTACTCAGAGCTAAAGTAAGTCCAGCACCACACATAACCAACCACTGCTACTGCAACAGCCTCCCATAGTACATAATGGAGGGAGAGACTTAAAAAAGCTCATGGGAAATACTAGTAAATTCAATTATTTAAAATAGTTAAACATATAAATAAATATAATTTATTGTTTACAGATATCTAAAAAAACATTTTATTTTTATTTGTAAAATATTTAACAACCTTTTTTAAATGTATAAGTTAATGTAACAATAATTTCTATTAAATTATAGTTATTATTTTTAATTAACTATTTACGTGTATATAATGTTTAATTATTAATTCTAATAATATTTTTTATTATTTTTACTTCAAGTTAAGATGTATTTCTTATTTTAAACTTTTGACAAATAATAGAGCCGTAACATTTTAATGTGTTCCACATTTAAAAATAATGTGTAAATTAATTCCCATTAATATTTAAATATTCATGTTTTTCAAAAAAAATTACATTAAATAAGCATTTTTACTTTTCCCTATACTTCACCATAGGGATGCCCTCAGTCAAGGTGGAATCTCCCCTGTACACTTTCCATAGTAAGAAGTACCATTCTTTTTCCCGGCTAGATTACATATTGGTCGATAGAGAATTGGAAGGGCATATATCTGACCATAGTATCGTCAGTATTATACTGGGGGGATCACAGTAAGGAAATCTGGTAGATGGACCTTGAAGAGAGCAATCCTATTCGATCCAAGAGTCTTTTCCACCTTGGAGGAAAAAACGGTGGAATTTTTCATCATTAATGCTAATTCAGCGCCAATAGGCATTGTTTGGGATACTTACAAGGCCTATATCAGAGGGGTACTGCAATATCTTGCTGCATATAAGAATAAAGAGGAACGAGTCGAATTACAAAATTTGGAGGAGGAGATAGGGAAGTTGGAAAGGACATTACAGCAAGATACATATTCTGATGATGAGGCAGTAAAAAAACTAGACGAAGCTAGATTGAGTTATAGGCTGAAATTGGATAATAAGAGCAGGGCAAGGTGGGAGGCAAGTTGTAAGCAACACTTTGAATATGGGGAAAAAGCAGGGGCTCTATTAGCTTGGAAGGCGAGGGCGGATAGGGAAAGAAATCATATTAGTGAGATGTTCATAACTCCTGAGGGGGATGTATCCAATAATGAGCAGTTAATGCAGGAAAGAACGGTAACTCTTTTCGCAGAACTCTACTCAGAGTCGGAAGGAACTGATGCAGAGGCTTTAAAGAGCTGGCTGAGTACTATTAGCCTCCCTTCTCTAACAGTAGAAGGGAGAGACAGAATGAATTCCCCGTTTTCGGAGGTTGAAATAAGAGAACAACTAAAGCGTATGAAGATTAGTAAGGCGGCAGGCCCCGACGCAGTCCCGGCTGAGGTTTAGAAGCTATTATCAGATGAGATAGTTCCAGAGTTGATGTCTCTTTTCAATGCTATATATAAGGAGGGGGAGAAAATTCTAAACTCTTGGAATGAGGCTATTATTATGTTAATCCTAAAACCTTTACAGGACCTGAAAAATCCCGATTCATATCGTCCTATATCTCTATTAAATGTGGATCTAAAAGTATACACTGGTATACTGGCGGGGAGATTAGCCAAGGAGGCAACACAACTGATTCACCCCAACCAGAAAGGTTTTGTCCCTAAGAGACAGATTCAAGATCTAACACTCACATTAATAGGAGCCATAGATTTAGCGGTCGAAAGATCAATTCCTTTGGTGGTGATCACAATAGACGCTGCCAAAGCATTTGATCGGGTCTGTTGGTCATTTCTGTGGGCCCTTTGTAGATATAATGGGATTTAGCTCTCACTTTATTAGTGCGGTACAAAAACTATACGAACAACCCACAGTGAAAATCTTGCTGAATGGAGTACTAACAAGGGGTTTCGAAATTAGGAGGGGGACGCGACAGGGTTGCCCCCTGTCCCCCCTTCTTTTTGATATATACATGGAACCACTCGCACACAAACTAAGGTTAGATGATAAGATCATTCCCATACACCAACTTCCGACCCACAGTAAAATAGCATTATATGCAGACGATCTGGTAGTGTACACCTCGGACCCAACACAAACAATGTCAAGAATAGGACAGCTGACTACCGAATTTGGATTACTTTCAGGATATCTTGTTGATCTAGAAAAAACAGAGGTAATGTGTTGGAATATGGATGGATGGGCTGGTAGAGTTTCCTCGGAGATTAAATATTTAGGGATACTAATTGTAGAGAAGATTGATGGGATCCCCCTGGTAAGCTTGAAGCGCATTATGAAGGAAATAGATAAGAATCTGGCCATGTGGAAAAATCTACCACTGTCTATATATGGGAGGGTAAATTTGATTAAAATGTCAGTTTAACCAAAGTTGACCTATCTTTTTAACTGTATACCTCTTAGCTTCCCAAAATAGGAAATAACGAAAATTCAAGGAAAGATCTCTAGTTTTATTTGGGCTTCTCGGGGGATCCGCCTGTCTTGGAAAAAGCTCAGAAGTCTAAAAAAAGGGGGACTGGCACTGCCAGACATTAGGCTTTATTGCATGGCCTTTCAATGGAAGAACTTTCCTATGCTGGCAGGAGAGCCGGAGAGTACTATGTGGGGCTTAATTTTGAGGGAGATGACCAAAGAAGCCGGTGGCATTTCTCTATAAATTTGGAGCACAGAAATGTTTTAAGAAAGTAAGATTGAAAGTGCTGAAAGCAGCTTTGAGTCTATGGATGGCAGTGAGGCGAATCCTCAAGATTGGCTACTGTTCAGAGTTTGCTCCAATATGGAATTCCCCGGGGACACCGGATTGTCTCAAGGAAGCCCTGAGCTTACCTTTGAAGCATGCAGGAGTCAAACAATGGGGTGACTTAACAACAGATGGCGTAGTGGTCCTATGGGAAGTTCTGTATATTAAGACGGGTAGCGGACTATCAAGGTTCAAGTACATACAGCTCACGTCATGGGTAATGACGGCAGGGACTGAAGTTCGAAGTAACTGGGACTTAGACACCTTAATACAGCACACCTCACAGAAAGCTAAAGAAGTAGCTTTATGGTATAGACTTTTTTGGAGGTGGAGGTGGAAAACACACAAGATCCATCGGAGGTCTGGACAGGGGTGTTACAGGAGGGAAGCATGAAGCTCTTGTGGTCTGACTCAGTCAAAATTTTATATGACATAGTCACTCCAGCTAAACTTAAAAGACACCACTTCTTTGTCATGCATAGGCTGTACTGGACACCACATAGATTATCAAAATTTGTGCAACAGCTGGTCCCAAGATGTAAAAGGTGCAACCTTCTTAAAGCAAATGATCTACATGTCTTTTTTACCTGCCCAAGGCTAAAGGATTACTGGTGCTCTGTGGAAAATAGTATAAGCGATATTTTAGGAGAAAATATAATATTAACAGGAACGTTGGTTCTTTTAGGAGTGGAATATGTAACTCAGAAGGCCCTAAGAGATAAACAGAGGGGATTGTTCTACTTAATCCTTCTGGCTAGAAGGGAAATTTGTAAATACTGGTTAGACCCTCAACCCCACAATGCAATAACTTGGTTGAATAGGGTTAAATGGACATGTAGATTTGATATCAAAAGGAATAAAAGTACCCCGGCTGAGGTGTGGAAGCCCTTTATGAAATCGCTGAACTGAAAGTTACCCTTGGTTAACAAATTTGGAAATTTTATTCGGAACTTAGTCCATTACATCGAGCCATGGATTTGGGTGTCGAGCAGGCTTGGCCGCTCCCCCCGTGCCCTTCTAATGAAGGACAATTGGGTGCTGTGGAAGGCACTGTATGTAACTGTTTGGACCAAAGAAGGATCAAGGGTGACTCGTTTTCCGAACCGGCCCAGATCGCAGTAACCATGGTGTAATGAGGACAAAAAAAAAAGGTGGAATCTCCCCTTAGTAAAGTATTGGGGACATTTAAAAAGTTTATCAAACTTTATAATTTAAGAAAAATATTTCTTAGGTTAAATATTATTGTAAATTAATTGTATGTGTTCATTTTAAATGTATAACAGACAAAAAAACAAATCCAAATCCTTTTAAATTAATTCTGAATTCAGTATTTAATAAATTTCTATACATTAATTTACTTTTTTTCAAATTTAAATTAAAAAACAAATTTCCACATAAAGTAAAAGTAAAAATAAAAAATGCTAATAATTTTATGAAAGTAATGTGTGAAATTAATTATAAGTAGTTTAATTATATATTTTAATAAAAGTAATCTTACAATATTGTTGTACTTTTTACATCAAATTAAACATATTTATGTTTTAAAATATTCTAAATAATGTAATTTAATTTAACATTATATCCTAAGCGATTTCTTTTTTATGTCCTACCTATAGAATTCTTTTTGGGAGCATGTTGCGGTATTTGGCCATGAGTGGTGCTGAACTGTAAGAAAATGCTTCTTTTTGCATGATCAACCACATGTTTTTGGACTGACACTGCTGGTTTTTAAACTCTGAAGGTGCACTGAATCCTGCCAAATAGGTGTCAGTGCCAGTGCCCTGACCCCTAAAAAAGTGTATGTCCGATTGGATCTCCCACAATTGGCATTAATTTAACTTACTTAAAAGGCCCTAGTATAAGGTACCAGAGGTACACAGGGCCTCCAAGTGAAAGTGTGTCCCATCAACTGCAAAACTGCTGCTGGCAGAGCAGTTTTCAACCGTTATCTTGACTTTGACATTTAAAGCCTCAACCTTCTTTGTTAATATTCATGTTTCCCCTAAGGCAGTTTTACTGTGCTCTAAAGGTAGGGTGCAATACATTTTAATATTGCACGTGTTCCTTAATTTCACATGTCCTGGCCGTAAAAATCCATCATTGATGCTTTTACTATAGAAAGGCTAGTAGCAGTTATATGCTTTCAACTCAGCAATGCTAACTTATAAATTGGAGCACTAAATGTCATACTTAAAGTTATTAAAGAATTGTTACATTAAACCGGACTCAGTGGTCCAGTCAAATTTAAATTTAACTCATGGCCAAATAGCAACTTTAGTAGGTAGCCACTTTGTTGCCCAAAGTTTTTCAGTGAAGGTGTACTGTTGAGACAAGACAGACTTCTGTTCACAAGTCAACCTTCTTTCTGCCTTCCTGGGGTGAGAAGTAAATGATTCTCAAAAATTAACACAGAGGGCCCGCCGTTAGAGGAGATGGCAGGAAAGCCAAACCGAGTGTGAGCGCAAAAGGTGACCTTCAGAGGTCAAGCCATCTTTGAAGGGAAAATGCTGCACACACATGAAAGAGGTTGCTCTTTTGTTCTTGCAGACTAGTGTTGGGGACGGAGAAGGGAAAACAGTTGCCAAACAGGTTTTTCCTTTGGTGTGTAGTCCCACGGTGTAGGCTAAGGAGCTTCACATACCAGGAGAAGTGATCTGTCCTCTTGGGAGTGGGCACAATATTGCTTTCTGGGCTAGCTATATGCCAAACATTACAGAAATCAACATAAAAAGGATGGGTGACCCAATATCCCCTCTGAAGCCAGGGTAGCCATAATATATATGTTAAAGTACTGGCAAGGGAATTATTTATGAAATTAAATGGCCATGAAGTTACTCGTTGTTAAATGGAATTAATCCCAAGACAGGCATGTATAATTAACCAAATAAATTCATAACGAAACACAAACAAAAATAGGGAAACAGGAGTACACGAGGAGATACAAGCAAATCATGTATGTTGTTTTTATTCAAATAAACAAAAGTTGTTGGGTACAATAAAAAAACAAAACCCCTATGACCAAAGTTGCCCGTCGACCAAGGAGTAACCTCCCAGGAAGATCTCCATCACCGGTTCAGCGTCGTAAGCATCACTCAGCATCTTCAGCATGCGGTATCCCTTCATCAGGACCACTTCTTTATAGTCTTTAATAGTTCGCCAATATAGCCTGGAACTGGACTGGAGATTGCTTTGATTGCAAGGTAGCCGTCCACCAAAGTCTCTTTGGACCCTCGGACATGCTCCATGCCTGAGTCGGTTGCCCCAAAATGGGCATGTGAGTAGTACATTAAAAATGTATAAAAGTTTACCAATGTTTGCAAAGTTTGACAGCAGGCACAGTCCATTACAGTGATTTGTTACATTGAATGAAAGAGCAGTGATTTAGTGTTCCTTTAAAAATCCATATCTCAGGAATCCTATGGAATTTTGTTATTGAGATGTCATTTTGAAGATACAATTCAACCTATTTTTATATAAATTAGCATCAGATGTTTATTGTTTCTAATTTTGTTCGCATTTGACTGTATTTGGTACTTCTTAATGCTTTGCACTTGTTCCTTTGATAAAGCATGACTGCTCATAGCCACAACTACCCAGGGTAGAGCTCTGGTTTTTCAAAAATATCTGACTGGACACACTACCAGTGGTGAGTTTATTACATGGTGAGGTCCCACAATTACACCATATATTAATCCACTCTCCTCACACGGACTTACTACTGTTTCATTGTGGCAGCAGTAACTTAAACCAGTAAAGTTGGCTCCACCCCCATTTTCTGGGCTTGGGAAGTGTAACTCTACACTTCTGAGTAATTTACACTCACATTTTGTGAATAGGTAAAAGTAGTAAAGTTACTCAAAAGTGAATTACACATATAAACCACTCACAAGTGTAAGTTACCTTTGTGTATTCCCCTGTTTGTTGAGATGTAAGACAGGATAGAGATATAGACACTAGAAGTTAAGTAGAGATTGCTGGATCCAGCTCAGAGGGTTGGCATGATGGAAAGAAAGAGAGTGTTAACCAGGTTTGCTTCATACAAGCCACATAGCAAAGCTGGCCCAGGACCAGTGCTCTATCCATAAAATGCATAGGTAATTGGTATAATTCTAATTGACTAAAATGACCTACTTCTAAGTCCATAGTACATGGTAGGACATGTAGGTTTAGAAACCCTAGTGGACTTACTGCACTTAAGTATGCACTGCTGTAGTGTCTGATGTCATTTTAAAGCCAAACCCGTTCTGCAGGCTACATTTAAAAAAAACTGCATCCAAATTCGAATTCGGAATTAAAAGTACTTCCAAAGTCCAAAACTACCTTTTTATAACCCTTAAGTCCCCCTTAAGAACTGCCCTAGGTGCCCTAAGGGCAGGGTACATAGTTATAAAAAGCAAGGACAATATAAAAGATGTTTATATTCCCTGGTACGGAAAAACAGCCAGTGTCGTTTTTCACTTTTGTAGTGTTGTTGGCCCAATAGGCTAACATGAGAAGGCTTTATTAAATTTAATAAAGTCTACCTTTTGATTGGAGCTAGCAAGCAATATCATTCAAACTATCAAAATAATGGTTAGAATAAATCCCACAACTTTCCGGGGTCAGATTTCTTATAACTATAAAGGAAAGTTGTTTTAGAACTTACAATCCTGAAATTACCTAAAGCAGCCCTATAGCAGCGTCTCCTGATTGGCCAGACTTTGGCAGCCTGAGCCAAGCTGCTACCTGAGTAGGTGTGTAGAGGCCTGGGGTTGAAACAATACAGGCATTTGGTGGCAGGCGATTTGCTTCCTGGAGAAACAATGGAGGAGAAGGGGTCTTGGGAGATAAACTGTGCTTCAAAGACCGAAGAACAGATGTCACAGGACCCAGGCCGGACCCCACTTTCTTGATCCCCAGCCAGGTGGGATCCCCCCCCAATTAAATTAGGAGAGGGGTTTGATGGAAAGTGTAGTCAGATGGTAGCTTTTTGAAAACAGTGCATTCTGGGTCAAGAATATGCCACACTTCACAGGAAGTGCTCATAGCAGAGAGATGCAACTTTACTCCTATTGGTTGTAGTGTACCCCTCTCTTGCCAGCCCAGAATGGACGGTAAATATGGGAGATATGCAAGAGCTCCTCAGAACATTGGAACAAAAGAAGGACTGCCCTAATGGACCCTTTGACAGCACCACAGAAGGCTAGTACCGAAAAGGACTGCACCTGCTGTACTCTTGAGCCTCCACAAAGAAAGGACTGTGCCTGACTCAAAGGAAAAGGAGTGGACTCCCTGATCAGCAACAGTACAACAGAGCTGGAAGAATTCACCTGCATGCCCAAAGAGAGGTTACCTCAGCTGACCAGTTGCAGCAGGATTCTTCCTGGACTGTGCAGTTGCAATGTGTAAAATTGAGTCCAAGCCCCCAAGAGGCAATCCAGAACCTCTGAACCCTTGGCTGGTGCTGCTGGACTTTTCTCTCCCCAGAGGAACCAACAAGGAACAAGACCTGAAAGATCTGAACGTTTGGGAACTTTCTACAACATTTTGCTGTAAGGATCTAGGAGGAGACCAGATCAATGTCGAGAGTCAAGCCAACGTCGAGAGTCCAGTCTCGTGAACTGGCCTGACTCAATCAATCAATCAATCAATCACATAATTTGTAAAGCGCACTACATACCCGTGAGGGTTTCAAGGCGCTGGGGGGGGGGAGCTGCTGCTATTGGTTGAAGAGCCAGGTCTTGAGTTGTCTCCTGAATGTCAGCAGGTCTTTGGTTTGTCGCAGGTAGAGGGGGAGGGTGTTCCAGGTCTTGGCGGCGCGATGGGAGAAGGATCTGCCTCCGGAAGTAGTTCTCCGGATGCGTGGGGCCGTGGCCAGGGCGTGGTCACCGGAGCGGAGTTTCCTGTTGGGTACGTAGAAGGAGAGTCGACTGTTGAGATAGGCTGGGCCGGTTTTGGGGAGTCCCTTGTGTGCGTGGATCAGGAGCTTGAAGGAGATTCTTTTGTTGACGGGGAGCCAGTGCAGGCTCCTCAGGTGGGGGGTGATGTGGTCGCGGCATGGGACGTCGAGCATCAGGCGTGCCGAGGCGTTCTGGATTCTCTGTAGTCTGTTGATGAGCTTGGACGAGGCTCTGGCGTAGAGGGCGTTTCGAGTCTGTTGCTGACTAGGGCCTGGGTGACTGTTTTCCTCATATTTGGCGGGATCCATCTGTAGATCTTGCGGAGCATGCAGAGGGTGTTGAAACAGGTGGAGGAGACTGCGTTGACTTGTTTGGTCATGGAGAGTTTCGAGTCGAGGATGACTCCCAGGTTGCATGCGTGGTCGGTGGGGGAAGGGGGGGACCCCAGTGACGTGGGCCACCAAGAGTCGTCCCAAACGGGGACCCGAGGATGAGGATTTCCGTCTTGTCTGTGTTCAGTTTGAGGTGGCTGTCCTCCATCCAGTCTGCGACGGCCTTCATTCCCTGGTGGAGGTTGGATTTGGCGGTGAGAGGGTCCTTGGTGAGGGGGAGGATCAGCTGAATGTCATCGGCGTAGGAGATTATATTGAGGTCGTGCTGTTGGGCGATGCGTGCTAGTGGTGCCATGTAGACATTGAACAGCATCGGGCTGAGGGAAGCTCCTTGAGAGACGCCGCAGAGGATCTCGGAGGCATCAGATCGGAACAAGGGGAGGCGGACTCCTTGAGTTCTGCCGCAGAGGAAGCAGGTGGTCCAGTCCAGGGCCTTGTCTCGGATCCCTGCGTCAAGGAGGCGCGTGCGTAGTGTGCGGTGGCAGACGGTGTCGAAGGCGGCGTAGAGGTCCCGGAGGATGAGGGCCGCCGTCTCGCCGTTGTCTAGCAGGATCCTGATGTCGTCTGTGGCGGCGATGAGGGCGGTCTCGGTGCTGTGGTTGCTGCGGAATCCTGATTGGGACGGGTCCAGGATGTTGTTGTCTTCGAGGTGACGGGAGAGCTGGGTGTTTACGATCTTCTCGATGACCTTTGCTGGCAACGGAAGCAGGGAGATGGGTCGGAAGTTCTTGAGGTCGCTCGGATCTGCCTTGGGTTTCTTCAGTAGGGCGTTGATCTCTGCGTGCTTCCAGTTCTCAGGGAAGGTGGCGTTCTTGAAGGAGAGGTTGATGATTTTGTGCAGGTGGGGTGCGATGGAATTGCTGGCTTTGTTGAACATGTGGGGCGGGAGAGGGACGGACGGGGATCCGGAGTGGATAGTTCCCATGGTCTTGATTGTGTCCTCGATGCTCAAGTTGGCCCAGGTTGTCAGGGTGTCGTGGGCAGTGGGGTGCGGTGGGTTCGGTGCTGTGTGGTCTTTAGGGGTCGTCCGGGGTCTCAAGCTGTCATGGATGTGGGTGATTTTCCAGTGAAAGAAGGTGGCGAGGGAGTCGCACAGGGCTTGCGATGATGGGATGTCGTTGGCGTTGGAGCTGGGGTTGGAGAGTTCCTTCACGATGGTGAAGAGCTCCTTGCTGTTGTGTGCGTTGTTGTCGAGGCGGTCTGTGAAGGAGGTCCTTTTGGCGGTACTGATGAGGTGGTGGTGGTTGCTGATGGCGTCTTTGTACGTAGTGCGGCTGTCTGGCGTCTTGTCGTTGTGCCTTATGTTTTCCAGTTTGCGGCAGGTTTGTTTTGAGTCGAGGAGTTCCGGGGTGAACCAGCTGATGTCTCTGCTGGTGGGGTTTTTCAGCGGGGCGACGGTGTTGGCGCAGTCGTTCATCCAGCGTTCGAGGGTGAGTGCACCTTCATCGGGGTTGGTGGCGTTCGTCGGAGGGTTGAGTGTGAGGCTTGTCTGTAGTTGTTCTTGGGAGACTTTGCCCCAGCCGCGGCGGGGGTCTGTAGTGTGCGGTGGTGTGTGAGGGGTTTCCGGAAGGAGAAGTGGATGCAGTGGTGGTCTGTCCAGGTGAGTTCGGAGGCGTGGCTGAAGGTGACGTGGGGGCTTGAGGAGAAGATGGCATCTAGCATGTGGCCGGACGATGTGGGTCTGTTTCAGTCCAAGGTTGGCGAGATTGTCGATCAGGGTGGAGGAGTTGCTGTCGTTGTTGTTCTCCAGGTGATAGTTCAGGTCTCCGAGGAGGATGTAGTCGGTGGAGGTCAGTGCGTGCGTGCTGATGAGGTCGGCGATGGAGTCGCAGAATTGTGCTTGGGGTCCTGGCAGTCTGTAGACGAGGGTACCTCTTAGGGTTGTCTTGGGGTCCGTGTGGATCTGGAAGTGCATGTGTTCGGCGGTGCTGAGGGTGTCATTGGTGTTTGTTGAGACCCTAATGGTGTTTTTGTGGATGATGGCGATTCCTACTCCAGCCCTGTTGGTGCGGTCTCTGCGGGTGATCTTGTACCTGTCTGGGATGGCTATGGCGATGACTGGCGAGGAGGTTTCGTTCATCCAGGTCTCAGTCAGGAAGGCGACGTCCGGTGATGTGGTGTCGAGTAGGTCCCAGAGTTCGACGGCGTGTTTGTATGTGGAGCAGGTGTTGATCAGGATGCATCTAAGCTGGTCGGGTTCCACCGTGGCAGGCGTCTTGGCGCTTTCGCGGCAGGAGAAGCTGCAGTTCCGGCAGGTGAAGGGGCCGTGGGTGCGCCTCGGGGCGGCCTTGCAGCAGGTGTGGGTCCTTCCTGGGCTGAGAGCGACAAGGGTGTGGGTGTCGTAACAGAGGCGGCTGTCCTTGTGGCTGCTGCCGGGGCCAGGGGTACTGGCGCTGGGCACAGTCCAGGCGCGGACGGGCACAGACGGTCTTGCCTTAGGCGTGCCAGCGGCGCTGCCACACAGTGGCCGCCATATATGGGGAGGTGGGGAGGGAGGAGCAGCTGGGAGGCGGGAGGCGAGGGACGGGGGAGCGAATGGGTGCGGAGGGGGCGGGGCCGCAGGGGAGGCAGCGGCAGGGACAAGACTGGCGAGCAGACCGGCGCGGGGCACGGACTCGAATGAGCGGGCACAGAAGATACAAGGCACAAAATCAGAGGGGCACAAAATTACAGAGCACAAAATCAGAGGGGCACAGAATTATAAGAGCACACAGTCAGAGGAGCACAGAGGTCAGTGGTACAGAAAAGAAGGGGCACAGAAGCGAGCGGGGCAGGGGGGCACAGAGGAAGGAATGGGCAGAGAGGCAACCCGGTAACAGGCGCAGCAGAACGAACCTTAGGCCACCACTGGCCACCAGGGATGAGGCGCAGGTGGAAGCCTGCGGGTGGTGGAGGGCCTCGAATCACCGGCGGCAGCAGAGACAGCGGGCGTGATGGCGGAGCTTCAGCGGGGGGAGCGACCTACCAGGAAGGTCAAGGGTCGCTCTCCTCACCGCGCAGCGGCCGCCATATATGGGGAGGGAGGAGCAGCTGGGAGGCGGGAGGCGAGGGACGGGGGGGTGAATGGGTGCGGAAGGGCCGCAGGGGAGGCAGCGGTGGGGACGAGACCGGCGAGGAGACCGGCGCAGGGCACGGACTCGAGGAGGGGGCACAGAAGATACAAGGCACAAAATCAGAGGGGCACAAAATTACAGAGCACAAAATCAGAGGGGCACAGAATTATAAGAGCACACAGTCCGAGGGGCACAGAGGTCAGTGGTACAGAAAAGAAGGGGCACAGAAGCAAGCGGGGGGCAGGGGGCACAGAGGAAGGAGTGGGCAGACAGGCAACGCGGTAACAGGTGCAGCGGAACGAACCTTAGGCCACCACTGGCCACCAGGGATGTGGCGCAGGTGGAAGCCTGCGGGTGGTGGAGGGCCTCGAATGACCGGCGGCAGCAGAGACAGCGTGGGTGACGGCGGAGCTGCAGGCGGGGGAGCGACCTACCAGGAAGGTCAAGGGTCAATGGTGACTGCACTGGTTTGTCTCACTGAAAGCTCTGGAGGTCCTTGTGGTCAACACTGAGGACAAAGACTGCCAGAGGCGCACCAAGGCATCCTGCAGAAACAGGCCACTGTTGTTAAATCAAGCCCCCTATCCTAGGAACCCGAGGATGCATCGTCAAGAGAAAAGCTCCAAGAAACAGATTAAGTCTGAGGTAAACATTTGACCAGGATCTAGCACTCGGCCTATGAGACCTGCGCTTCATTGTGATTGGCCTAAAAGTTTGACATGGTCACCATCCAGAGTGACCAGATAGTGGCAAGAGGTACTTTAAGCTTTTAGGCACTAGAATGCACAATTTTGCTTTAATCTTTCAAACTTCATATCTCTGGTTCTCTACATTGGATGTTTGTTGTTTCGGTATCATTTAAAGATAGAAGTATTTTTGGGGGATAAATCGGTGTTGGATTTTTATTGTGTTGTGACTTTTATTCATTTACTGTTTTGGTGATATTAAATACATTACACAAGGATAATTTATTGAGACTTGACAGAACCTTATTTGTGATTGTGGTATTATTACTAGTTAAAGGTGAATACCCTCACCTACTAATAATCCACTTTCCTACAAATCTCAAATCTAAAATTTACCCTATTAACATCTCTGACCACATCCCTGTAATAGCTTCTATTGAGCTGTGGTTCACTTTGTTCATCCTTTTCTGTTTTTTGATACAAGATTTTTCACAAGCAGTGACTTGGAAAAAAATTTAAGACAAGCAGTATTCCCATTACCCTGCGAGAGCTCATGAAGATTGAGATGATTGCATCACCAGCCGACACCCACGGATCCTTCAGCTGTCACCGCTGCCGGCACTTCTGCAGCACCGCCAAAAACACAGACCCAGCGCAACCCGCCCGCAAGAACACAACCAAATCGAAGACCCTGCAATGCATCCTCCTCAATGCCCGATCCCTCCACAAACATGCCACCCAAATCTGGGACCTCCTTGACAGCACCACACCGGACGTAGAGTTCTTCACAGAAACCTGGACCAACACCACCTCGGTATCGGACATCGCCATCGCAATCACCAAAGGATACAAGATCTCCAGGAAGTACCGCCCCACCCGCCCTGGAGGAGGAATCGCCATCATCCACAAATCCAGCCTCCGTCTGATCACACTCCCCGACGAGCCCACAGAACTGATGGAACACCTTCACTTCAAGATACTGGCCAGCCCCACTGCCACCCTCTCTGGAACCCTCATCTACCGACCCCCTGGACCATGGGGACCTTTCGCCAACTCCATCACAGACATCATCTCTCCGCAGGCCATCACATTCACCAACTTCACCCTGCTGGGAGACCTCAACTTCCACCTCAACAACCAACTGGACCCCAACACCACATCCCTCCTGGACAACCTCCACAACATTGGACTACACCAGATCGTGAGCCCACGCACTCAGCAAAACACACACCCTCGACCCCCTCTTCACTACAGGAAACTCCATCACCTTCAGCCACACGACTGAACTCCCATGGACCGACCATCGCCGCATCCACTTCACCTTCAGAACACCCACCATCCACAGACACCAGCAACTGCTCCCATGAAGAAACTGGACCAAAATCACCGACGACCAGCTCACCTCCTCACTCAACAATTCCACCCCTACCATAGCGAAAAACAACGACCCCAACACCGCAGCCTGCATCTCGGACAGCGCCAACACCCTAGCCCTCCTCAAGAAAAACAACAATACCTGCGTCAAGGAAGCCAGATGGTTTACCACCGAACTTCGAGAGTCCAGACACACTTGCCGTCACCTTGAAATGGCCTGGAGGAACACCAAATCCACAGAAGCCCACAACAACTTCAGAGCCGCCACCAACGCTCACCATCAACTCATCAGAGAAACGAGGAAAAAAACGATTGAAGACAGAACGTCCGCCCACATGCACAACAGCAGGAACTCTTCAGCATCATCAAGGAGTTCGCCCAACCCACCAGCGAGTCTACCGACATCCCCCCTCACATGACCTCTGCAACAAACTGAACACATTTTTCCACCACAAAATCAAGAGCATCTACGACAACTTCGACGAAGACAACCAACACACTGAACCCTCACCAACCACCTCCGACGCCTGGAAACCAGCGATTGACAACTGGACAGCCCTCACCACCGAAGACACACTGAAGACAATAAAGTCAATCCACTCAGGGGCCCCCATGGACCCCTTCCCCCACAACATCTTCAACAGAGCCACCGACCCCATCGCACTCCTGCTCCGCCACACCATCAATCGCTCCCTGGTGACCGCCTCGTTCCCCGATGACTGGAAATATGCCGAGGTCAACCCCCTCCTGAAGAAACCCTTGGCGGACCCCACCGACCTCAAAAACTACATACCCATCTCCCTGCTCCCGTTCCCAGCAAAAGTCATCGAGAAAGCCATCAACAGCCAACTCGCCACATTCATTGAAGAACACAACATCCTCGACTCCTCCCACTCCGGCTTCAGAAAAAAACACAGCACGGGTTCCACCCTCCTCGCCGCAACAGATGACATCCGCACCCTACTGGACAAAGGAGAAACAGTAGCCCTCATCCTCCTCAACCTCTCAGCGGCATTCGACACAGTCTCCCACCACACCCTAATACGCAGACTCTAAGACGCAGGAATCCAGGACAAGGCCCTCGACTGGATCCACTCCTTCCTCTCTGGCAGGATGCAGCGGGGCAGACTCCCCTCTTTCCTCTCAGACCCTACACCTACCACCTGCGGAGTCCCCCAGGGCTTCTCCCTCAGCCCGACGCTTTTCAACATCTACATGGCTCCACTCGCCCCCATCGTCAGAACCTACGGACTCAACATCGTGTCATACACAGACGACACCCAACTCATCCTCTCCCTATCCAGCGAGCCCAACACCGCCAGACACAACTTTTGAGAATGCATGGAAGCCGTCGCCAAATGGATGAAAAATAGCTGCCTACTACTAAACACCAACAAAACAGAAGTACTCATCATGGGCCCAAACCCCGACGCCTGGAGCAACACCTGGTGGCCCCCCGTCCTCGGCAACCCTCCAACCCCCACCGACCATGCACGCAACCTTGGAATCATCCTGGACTCCGAGCTCAAAATGGACCGCCAAATCAACTCCATCTCGTCTTCATACTTCCACACCCTCTGCCTCCTCCGTAAGACCTTCAAATGGACCCCCCTCGAACACCGAAAGACCGTCACTCACGCCCTGGTCACCAGCAGACTAAACTACGGCAACGCACTCTATGCCGGAATAAACTAAAACCTCACCCGCAAGCTACAGGACATCCAGAACGCCGCCGCAAGACTAGTCCTCAACCTTCCAAAACACTGCCACATCTGCCAGCACCTGCGCACACTCCACTGGCTCCCCGTCGAGGCGAGAATCACTTTCAAGATACTCACCCATGCACACAAGGCCCTCCACAGCACCGGATCAGCATAATTGAACAGCCGACTCAAATTCCACGCACCCCAAAGAACCCTACAATCAGTCCAGCTCTCCTACGCCGTGGTCCCCCGCACCAGAAAGACCAGATCGGGAGGCCGCTACTTCTCCTTCCTCGCGGCCAAAGCATGGAACACCCTTTCGCTCCACCTCAGACAGACAACATCGCTCCCCATCTTCGTAAACCTGGCACTTCGACAGACCCCCTCCTTGATGGAATGGAACCTGCATTAGTGCCTTGAGAACCTTAAGGGTGAGTAGTCGCGCTTCAGCAAACCCCTGATTTATTGATGGAGATGCGTAAAGTAAAGGTGCCATAGATAAAGCTAGTGAATGTTGTCCTGCCTATGGCTAAAGTAAAGTATTGCAAATTGAACAATAAAGTCATAAAGCTGTTGGACAATCATCTAAAGGTGCACCAATAAAAATTATGCATTCCCATCTAGAAAACCTGTAACTTATGACAGTAACATTGAATGAGTTTTCTTATTTTTTTTATAACAACTGACATGCATCAGACATCCATGGAAAAGAGAAATAGGGTAGGATGCGAAGTTGCTCGATGGACTGTGAAATTATTATTATTATTTAAAATCTTATATAGCGCGCAGCTACCCTTGGGCATCCCGGCGCTTCCCGACAAACATCCAATCCAAGATGGAGAACAGCAATGACACGTTATCCGGGAAATAAAAAGGTTTTAAGACCTTTGCGGAAGCGCAATGTACAGGTCTCAGCGCGTAGTTTAAGCGGGAGCGAGTTCCAAAGCTTTGCTGTATTAAAAGAGAATCTTCTTCCACCAGTGCGGGCCTTTTTTACTCTAGGGACAAATAAGAGGTGTTGCCTCTCTGAGCGCAGCGTTCTGCTTGCTTTGTATGCCGTAACAAGGTTCTTTAGGATGAGGGGGCCTTTCCCTAAGAGGATTTTATGAGCCGTACAAAGTGCCTTAAAAGTCACTCTCTCCCGCACAGGGAGCCAATGCAATGCCTTTAGTGCCGGCTTCGCAGATTGCATCCTCGGGATGTCCATGAGCAGCCTTGCCGCCGCGTTTTGGACCTGTTGCAGGATCTTGAAGGTAGATTCAGGGGCGCCCAAGAAAATAGCATTGCTATAGTCAAGTCTAGATGTTATAAGACCCTGAATCAGCAACTTCCTTGATGTTAACGGAAGAAGAGGGAAGATTTTCCGAGCCGACATAAGTAAGGCATAACACACTCCTGCTGTTTTCTTGGCGTGGGTACGGAGTGACAGGTCCGGTTCTAACCAGACTCCAAGGCTCTTAATTGCTTCCTTGGGGGCAGGAGGTTCACCCATACAACCAGGCCAGCTGAGTGGGGGAAGGAGGGTAGCTTTACTCCCCAGCAGCAGTAGTTCCGTCTTTGAGCCGTTTAGCTTGAGGGAGGACTCTCCCATCCAAGTGTGGACATCCACCAGACAGGACTTCAAAATGTCCGGGTTGTCGGCCAGATGGGACAGAGAAACGACTAGCTGCGTATCGTCAGCATAACTGACGATTTTGATGTTATAGGGGGAGACTACATCCTCCAGCGGGGCCATATAAACATTGAATAATGTAGGGCTCAACGAGGAGCCCTGTGGCACTCCACACTGGAGGGGGATTGATTTAGATCTCTCCAATCCATCCCAGACCTGATACGTTCGATCCGATAGGAAAGAACTCAGCCACTGCAGAGCCATCCCAGACACCCCGACCTCAGCCAGCCGCTGTATCAGCAACTGATGGCTCACGGTGTCAAATGCTGCGCTGAGGTCCAGGAGGATCACTGCCACTGATCCTCCTGAGTCTAGGATCCGTCTGGCCTCATCCACGACCGCCACTAGAGCTGTGTCGGTGCCCTGACCCGGGCGAAATCCAGTTTGAGATGGCCGGAGAAGACCATTCAGCTCCAAAAAGGCAGACAGCTGCTTGTTGGCCAGTCGCTCAGCGACTTTGCCAAGGCCCGGCAGCAATGAAATGGGTCTAAAATTCGAAAGGACCGTATGATCCAAATTGGATTTTTTTAATAGAGCCCTGACAACTGCCATTTTCCAAGTGGGTGGGAACAGGCCCTGGGTGAAAGAGGCGTTCATTAGATCAGTCACGGGGGCTGCAATGGCCGCTGTTAACTGTTTAAGGAACTTCATAGGGACCGGGTCCATGGGGGAGCCACTTTTAATCAGCGATAGAGTTTTGGTGACGTCGCTCACTAACACTGGGCCGAAGATGTCCAGGCCGGGAGCGCTATCTCTATCCTGAGTTCCCCCAGTTCGTTTGCCGTGGTCCTGCGATAACCTGGGCTGGGGAAGAGAGATTAGAATCTTCTCGATTTTCGTGTGAAAGAACTCCGCTAGTTCCGTGCTCTTTTGTTTATCATGCATGGCAACCGGCTCCGGAACTTTGAGCAGTTCTCTGAGCACTCTAAAACTTTCCCTGGAGGAGCTAGAGGCGGATTTAATCCGATCTTCAAAGAAAAGGGCTTTCGCAAGTCGTACAGCTGACTTGTAGCCCCTCATTGCAGCACGATATTCTTCTCTCCTATGATCGTCCCAGTTCTTCCTCCATAGCCTCTCCATCCTTTTACATCCTTTCCTGAGGGTGCGTAGTTCTACCGAATACCACGGAGCCGAGCCAACCCGTTTCTCCCTTTTTTGGACTCTCTTTTTCGGAATCAGAGTATCAAGGGAGGCGGATAGCCAGTTGTTAATGTTGGAGTCGGCCGTGACTGGGTCCGACGTGCAAGGAGGGATCGTATAAATGCCTGGGTCTTATTTTTGCCCATTCTTCAGTCACTGATCCTTTGAATGTATGTTCAAGAAGTCCATTCTAACCCTTTTTGCAAACCAATTTAACAACCTCCCTTTTCTATGTAATTGCAAAGCAAATCACTTAATGACTTTTACTTGAATAACACACTGGGACATGAGTACAGATATGTCATTTCGTATATCTGATTCCGGCTATCTAAAGGCGACAATCAATTGTAACAAGATAGAACTGACCTCAGTGTACACTCATCAGAAAGCCTGAAGTACTGACCGGAATATGATTTAAATTACCCTATGCATTTACTTTTGCATAAATCTCAGTCCTGGTCCCTCATCCCGGAGCACATCGTAGGACTAGGGGAAGAGCTGTGTTCTTTATCCACTGAAGTTGCTCTGAGACAATTAGTCCTGTCCTGTTTTTCACTCTAAACCAAAATGCTCAGTTATGTAGAAGGGTTTTATCGGTTCTCTGGGACCATGTATCAACAGTAAAAGTAACACTGGTGATGATCTCAGCACTCCAAAAAGAGAGATCTCCAATTCCCCTCATCAGGTGTAATTAGTAGGCCTGGGCGAAAATTTCGTTCCGTTCGCGGAAATTGCGATAATTTGACATTTTCGCGTTCCGCGGAGAGCGCGAAAATGTAAAAATTTCCGGTTTCCGCAGCTTGGCGATAATTTGTTTCTTGCTCGCGCTGTAAAATAATACATTCTCGCGCGCGCGCGATCGCCTTACCCGAATCCCTGCGTTCGCCGACAAGTTTTCTTGATCCGGTCGCGTTCTCCATGAGATGTTGTATTGTTTTTAGCCATTTGCGCTGTCTCGTGACAGTTCGCGCCCGCAGTGACGTCATGCGTCGCGCGATCACGTCTTTCTTCTCGCGATCCTGCACCGCGAGACAACTCAAAACAAGATGGCTGCGCCCGCAAGCAACCACATCGGTAAGTTGGCGACCCGCAACCATGCAGAAAATCTCGCGAACATGCGGGGAAAAAACTTCCGCATCTTCGCGATATTTCCGCTTGTTTGCGATAATTTTAAACATTTTCGCGATAATTTGGGAAAGTTAATTTCGCAAATTCCGCCCACCCCTAGTAATTAGTACATCCAGACCTGCTTCTTTCTTTGCAATGTGTTAAGTGAAGCATATAGAATGCACCGTCGCATACATTACACAATATAAATTAAGGAACCCATGATGCAGATAGTGGACAAGTTTGAATTATTATTGCACCTTTTCAGCTGTAATTTGCAAAGTAACATAAATTCATGTTAAATTTTCACAAAACACTATCCTTGATTATCTTTTAGGTTTTATAAATCGCTCCAATGAGGCTCTGTATAATATGTAAAGATCTGTTATTCAGAGCCAAGATACCTGTGAACGTGCGCTTTAAAATTAGACCTTATGTTATGTGTTATATGTGACACTCCATCATTATTATCTCAATGGCGCGGAGCAATTTTCGTCCTGGGACTTGTGTTCTCAAACTTACAATGGGAAATTCAAACCTATATTTTCCAACTTGACAAGCGTTGTTATCTTAAACAATTCAGGACTGGCTGGGGATTCACAGAATATAGGGTCTCTTAACAGCACAACCTATGCGCAATTCTTCAAAGTTATTGTCAGAAAATGTCGATACAATCCTTCTCTCATAAGTTTACTTTTTAATGCCGCTGTTAGCACTGTACTGACATGAACCTTTACTGTCTGACTCACCAGCCCTTGTGCAGAACTCCTGAAGGGCTGCCTGACACGACATGGCGTCTATTGCAGCATCAGGAAACAGTGAGGCCAGGTGCGTGGATAATGCCATAGCCTGTCCCTGGCTGCATAGCAGACCAACCCCAACCCACACCCAAGTGGAGCTAAGCATCCTCTCCTGGGGAAACGCTGCAGCCGTTCCAAAGCAACACCTAAAAAAACAAGCATTTGCAATGCAATAGGCCTTGCATTAATAAACTTTAAGCTATTGGCGTTGCAAATGCTAATGATAGTTATTTTATTTTTTGGGTTAAAAAATATCCCAACAGTGGCATAAGTACTAAAAGATATTCCACGAAGCAAGGAAAAGATGCAATGTCACAGGCTGTTACTAGGTTTTCCCTGTGGAGTTGTAAAGGGACCTCTCTGAGCTACATAAGATACTGCACTCTTAATGCAATTTTGAAGAGAAAGATTGCAGCTCAGCATGGAAGTGATATATATGTTAGCTTGAGTTTTAAAAATGCACCACTGTTTGTTTAAATGGTGCCTTTTTTAAATGCAAGTCATCAAAAATCACACTTCCAATACAGGTCCCTTTACAACTCCACAGGGACACCTAGTAACAGCCTGTGGTACTGCACCCTTTCCTTGCATAGTGGATTTTTTTGTTTATTACTTATGCTACTGCTGGGATATTTTTTAATAAAAAAATGAAACCTCATTTGCAACACCAATAACTCAAAGTTTCACTAATGCGAGATCTAGTGCATTGAAAATGCTTTGATTTTCTTTCAAACAGAGAGAAAGTCAAGGCAGGCACACCCTGATAAACATAGGCATCATATCAGTAGTGCTTAATAATCTCAGGGTCACCCAGGCAGCTGCACCTTGCTGCAATGGAATGCTGCCCATTGACTCTAAATTCGGATTAAGCCTTACGCCCTGCTGAAGCACTGCTGCCAAAGACTTTGTCCGTGTTGAGGTGCTGAGCAACCCAAAAGAGAGCAGACCTAAGCACAAGTGCCAAGAAACTCCTCTGAAGTCCTCACCCTAGACAAGAGTCGGGCTGTCCAAGATCAAACAGCATGTGCAGAGGGGTCGAGCGGTGATTTTACTGGCGATCACCTTCCTTCCTGTGTCAATCTGTGCTTGCTTTTTTCACCCTAATGAGGCCCCCAAAACTGGCAGCAGTCCTGGTAGCATGTGATCAGGCCCCTTACCCCCTTATTGACCCCGGTAGCAGCAAGAAGAGTTCCAAGTCTAACTTGCAGGTCTCCTGTCCTACTGAACGGAGGCCCCAAGCCTGGCTGGATTGTTCTAGTCTTGTGTGGTCCGTGTGTCTCCACTCTTTACCAGCGGACACACATTTCAAGCCAGTCTGCTGCCCTCAGTAATAAGATCGGTCCTCCAGTGGAAGTGGAGCAGCTGACCTACTGTCACAAGCCCCTTTTAATCACCAGACGTTCAAGTTTCGAAATATCAATAATTCCTAACCCCATACTGGGAGGCGAATCGTGGTTTTCCCGTCCTATTGCCCTTCACCATAAATAACAAGATTCTTTCACAGTAGTAGAGTCGTGTTTTCTCTTCCCACGGTTTGCATCATTTATAGTGTGTTTAGTGTAAAATACAGATCACTATGAGCTAGTGGGTGCAAAGTTGAAAACAGCGCATATAAACAGTTTTGGCAGGAGGATTTTGATTATATATGGCTTTCAAATAATTATATCAGTGGAGAATTAATGATCAACTAGTAATCGCAAATCATGTACATTCTGTGCAACATAGGTCCCAGTGTTGCATATGTATTATATTATGTGATTTGTATTGCTTGGTTCCTATCTTAAGGAATTATTAAACTGTTCTTTAAAAGCATAATAAGAATTTTGTCTGCACATTCTATGTTTAAGTGGGACACCAACGACTTGTGGCACTGCAGCCTTTCCTTAGGAACTGATATTTAATTTCCACTAGCGAGTGGCATTAGGAAGAAGCACACGCATTTCTTTCTTCATTAAGCAGAATTTGGAAATAAAATTCTTACTGTAAAGACTACAAAAGCATTAAAAAAATTATCACAAATGCTCTAACTCGTTCCTAAATCACTTGGTAAAAGAATTGAAATATTACTTAAAATAAGGGTGCAGTACCACGGTTTGTTACTAGGTGCCCCTAGTAACAGCCTGTGTACTGCATCTTTTTCGTAAGACCTGATATTTAAATCCCATAACCCAGTGGCTTTAGAAAGAAGCGCAATCGTGTCTTCCTTCATTAAGTGGCTTTTTTATTCTAATCCTAAAGGTTACAAAAGCCAAAATAAAATGCAGGCAAATGCTTGCACTCTTTCCTAAAGCCCTTGATAATGGAATTTAAATATTAGGGCTTAAGAAAAGGACGCAGTACCATGGACAGCTAGTAACAGCCTGTGGTACTGCACCCTTTCCTTAAGCCCTAATATAGGCATCCCATTACCCAGTGGCTTTTATGAAGAAGCACAAGCATTTCTTCCTTTATTAAGTTGAATTTTTTCTTATCGCAAATGCTCGTTCCTAAAGCCACTGCGTAATGGAATTACTATATTAGTGCTTAAGGGAAGGGTGCAGTACCACAGGTTGGTTCTAGGTGTCCCAGGGACACTAAGTAACAGCCTGTGGTACGGCGCCCTTTTCTTAAGCCCTAATATTTGAATTCCACTGCCCAGTGGCAATAGGAAAGAGTTCAAACATTTTTCAGCATTTTATTTTTAGGCTATTGTAGCCTTTGCGGTATGCGGCACTTCAAATTTATATCTTTAAAGTGTGCAAAGCAGTCAATGTTCAAAAAGCAAAAAAGTAGATATTAAAGGCTTCCTGCCACCATTTTAAAAGGCATTGCTGACATTAATGCAAAGGTGGTGGTGACTGCCTGAGTTGTGCCATAATTGTGTGCTTTAAAGTGCGTGGCAAGAAGCGATAAAGTCTTGTCTTTATCGTGTTGGCATGGCATGTAAATAAGTAGATAAAGCGGATTGGCTTTAAAATGTCGTGTAAGGCGATAGGATCAGGCACCTAAACACGCATATGAACAGCACGAACGAGGGAGGTGGGGGGAGAAGTCACGGGCTACGGGAGGGGGTGGGGGAGACAGGGAAGAAAATAGTGTTCGGAGTAAAGGGGGCAGTAGCCATGGAAGGATACAAATGAGGACATGGTTGTCATGAGGAGGGACTAAAACGCCCAAAACCAATCGGAAGGCTGCATTTAAGTCCTAAGCCAATAAAAAAGATGGGCGGAGAGTGGGCGTAGCTTCCACACTATACTGAATACTGCATGCCTCGCAAAGCAAGCAGCGCATGCGCTGAAATTCTAGGCTCCACCTAATCAGTACTTAACTAGTATAAGGACCACATCTGTTGTCAGGGCCTATATGTCCAGCTAGCAGGGCACTAACTCCAGTGGAAATAAATGCAAGTCAAGTATTCATTTTAATATTTCATACATCAAAGTTTGTGAGATGCGTATAGGTCAGGTATCTCCAACAAGTAGCTCAGGAGGTACTTGTAGCTCCTCAGCTCGTACTAATTTCCTTAAGGGTATAGGCTCTAAACCTATATGGCATTCCGAGGCCCTGGACCTAGGTAGCGCTCAACATCAGTCCCGACAAGCAGGAAGGAGATAGTGCTGCTTAACTCTGGCTCTTAAGAGTGGCAGCCAGAAGAACACACAACTGCAAAGCACCTTACTCTCCCACAAACGCATAGGGTCCTGTAACATAACTCATCTCTATGGGATAAAGATGTATGGTGATTGGTTATACAGCAGCCACATGCTATTAGTCACACTGTGTATGTGAGCACCTGGAGAGGAAAAAAGGCTGCCAGTGGCAGCTGAAGCAGTTTGAGTGCAGCACTGCAGGTGCTGGGGTGTGCGAGATGTGTATGGAAGTATCAGGTGTGAAGAACAAGAGGGACTGGAGAGGGAGCAGGCGCGGTGCGTCCATTGGGGCGTTGGGGCGTTGCCCCCCCGCCCCCGCACCCACCCGCAGCTCCCTCCTCGGTGTCTCTGAACTTAGTTTACTTAAGTTCAGAGACGCCGAGGGTGGGGAGAACTGACAATGCATGTCAGTCAGCATGACGTCGGACCGTGGGCGGTCCGGCGTCATGTTGACTGACATGCATTGTCAGACAAGCCAGGGAAAGGCAGCACTGCAGCACAAGTGCGCATGAGTGGGCATGGAGAGTAATTTTTAGCCCGTGCCCAGTCATGCGTACTTGTGTTTTTACTGCCTTGCGCATGCCCATTAGGAGCCCCTCGGTCTCCTAATGGGCAGGCGGCGGGCGTAGCGTAAGCTGTGCCCTCAGCCAATCCTGGCGCTGCAGCAGCGCCAGGATTGGCTGAGGGGTTGCCACTCCAGTGCTGACGTGGTGTTCCGGTTTGAAGGGGGCAGAGGCGCCAACGCGGACCAGGAGCAGAGGCGGTCAGGTAAGTTTTTGTTTTAATTTTATTCAGTTCTCCCGCTGCTGGCAGCTGCCTCCCCCTCTCCTTCCGCGCTAGAGCAGTAGTTCATTCTTCGGGACCGTTATCCCCAGTATTTCTTTCTTTGCTACTTTGCATTGCTTGCTCGCTCGACACCGACGGGGCACTCCTCCAGCACTTTTACGCCCCTGAGAGGGAGTGGAGAGATTTAAGGGCCTACCTGGAAGTGGAGGGATGAGTGCAAGATGTGACCATGAGATAGTGAGAGAAAAAGAGAGAGAGACCGAGTGTGTGTCTTCAGAATACTTCTGTGCCAATTTACAAAGACATGTGAGTATGTGAAATGGCCCTTTTCCCGTAATCATACCTGCTTGACCATTTCTTTGTCAATTGTCCATTTAATCTTTAAACAAATCCTAAATGAATGATTTGTGGCTTCCTTTTTTAATATCATTTACATCTCACACTTATCACAGGCTCTGTTTTTCGTAATCGTCTCTCTTAAAAACTATGAAGTCAATTCACAAAGGCATTTATGAGCTGGTGAGGTTGTACTACAGGGGTGCTACTTTCAATGTGTGTAAAAGCCGTTGTGATTTGGCCCCTCGGTGTTCTGAGTACATACCAGGTGTATTTGAGTATCCAATGTATATTGTGTGGTGCACAATGCATGTCTTTCAAACCACACTGTACATTTGCTCCTTAGGCGCCAAGATACTTGTATGTATATCAATTTGCAGCCTGTGTATTTCTGTATACATTGTTTTAATTTCATTAAACAATTTGAATGTTTTAGTATATATTATGTGCATAGATCCTCTATATAGGCTATGGATTTTGAAAGACTTGAATTATGTCCCTAGGCCCCCTCAATATAATGGCTGCTTTGTGCAGTTGATGCTGGAAAGAGATATAAATGTCTGGATGGTACCGAACAATAACTTCCTGTGCTGAAGCAATGTAAATGGAATCCTTTAATTCAAGATCTTAAAAATAAAATACAAAGTATATAACATGCTGTGAGAGTACAGAAAGATACAAAGTAAAGCTTTAGTTACCTTATCCTGTGCATGCTTGGAGGATGGCTTCTTCTCTACAGGGTACATCAAAGGTACAGCAATACCCTGATCTGGTTTCTGATAAGCTGAAATTAGGTTCTTCATTTTGCGAAAATATCTTTTGCTGACCCCTGGTGCAAACTGCAAAACAACACATGAAAGTCTATCATTTAGTTAAATCTATTCTTGTGACATGTTCAAGTCTTAAAAAATGATTGCTTTCTTTCAGAAATGCCCATCATAAGTGAATTGTAGGAGCTGCCACAGCGATTGACAAAGTGGCACATGATGTGCCAGTGGCAAAGACTGGAACATTACAAGGCAGAGAACACTGACGTACCAACTCAAATGATAGCCTTTATGTCAATTATCAACAACAGTTTGTTAATAACATTTCCAGCCCTCAAAATACCTACTACGCTGCATACTACAGTTGGGACGAGGGGGGGGGCGGTGCCAGCAGCTAGACCGCTGACCAGCACCGGAAGGTACTCCTTCTCAGTAATAGTATCAGCGAAAGAGCCTATAGTCCCTCCGCTCAATCGGCGCAAGCTTGGACGGACCAGGGACAGGCAGATCAAGTAACAGAAGGCAAGTCAAAAAACAAAAAAGTTACGCTAACGACGCTAAGTGCTAAAGATCGAATACAATTCAAAGTGTGTTCAATTAAAATAGTACAATTTTTAAATGAGTAAATTCTTGTGGCTTGTTTCCTTGCACCACAGATGCTGGGGGAGCACAGAGGGCGTTATTGCCATTGCAGTGAAGCAGGTGTATAACCTGCAGAGATTCTTATCCCACAAGGCCGGACTTGCTTTACGAGCTATGCCGGCTGCGACTGCAACCTCCTAACTGTTAGTATGATCTGATTGGTGTGGCCGTCCCTCTGTACCCCTGCAATAACTATGGAGGGGAGGAGGAGTGACTAGGCTATGTTATAGTCTGGGTACCAGATATGAAAGAGGGGAGGTTCTGAGCAGAGGCATCTATGCTCACAGTGCAGTGGCTGCTTGAAAATGTCAAATGAGCTCTCATCGGGAGTCTCAGGCCGCCATTGAGTTCGGAATGTCGAATGCCCACCCACAAATCATGTGTTCATGTATAGAAAACATCACCAGTGACACGCGTGGGGCAGATTTTGCAAGTCACTAGGGATTGATAAATGGCACTCAGGTGCACTTTCCTATACTCGTGCTGACTGAAATAGTTTATTTGTGCGCTTATTTTGTCCATGGATGTAGCATGAATTTTTCAACTAAGAATCCCTTTTGCATTGTAGTAAACAACAGGTGTTCCAGTTACTGAATCTTCTTACTGGTATTCTAGCCGTCCCAACTCCCTCTCCTGTCTATGCCTCCCATAGATGCCAGTGTTTCTATACTTCCCTATGGCATAGCATAGCTTTGCCACCAAGGATTTGACGAGAAGATGATTTATTCCTCTTAATCTAGTCCTCGAATCATTGGCGAAAGTGCTTGTGAGCTTAGTCTTTCTGTGTGCAAATACATCCATGTCAGGGAACATGTGTGAAGCGCATTAGCATGTGCGTTGGAGATCATAGGTCATTGACAGATGGGGAGCTTCAAAGGCAGAACCCCACCCACTGGCCTTAGCTAAGACTGTTCTGTATTTCTTGTGGTGTAATGACTAGCTGCCTGAAATTATGAAAACAAACTCTTGTTCAAATCTGGCGTTAAGTGAAAGTGAGCCATAGGTTTACAGACAGAACACAGGCAAAGGGCCTTAGTTTCAGCGGTTCTACCGTTCTACATTTCTTGCTGCTTGAAATTAGGAGGACACATTCTTCTCAAGTTTTGGTGTTAGGAATAAGAGGGCTATAGATACAATTAAATGAATGCAGGTTTTCAGAGTTTGGTAGATTCATTATATTTATTTGGATTGGGGACTTGCTGCCAGTTGAAGTTTCCTTCCTGTACCTTCCCCACCATTGACCACCTTACTGCTGTGTCCATAGAAGTTATACATTGAAGTGTTTGGTGGAAGGAAGAGGTCAGAGTTCATTCTCTCTTTTAATCATGGCTGCTACAGATGTCTTTTCTATGGGGTGCAGCTGATATGACGTGTAGCACATGATTTGTGTGTGTAGTGTTTATGGGTAGGTGTTTGTTCGGCCACTATGCCCTCAAGAACAGTAACAAGTGCCATGTGTTGCTGCACCTACAAATACGGTTCAGGTGGTATTAAACTACTGAAGGTGCTCTTTTGATAGTTCTTAATTTCTTAGGTTATTTTATCAATAAAGTGTTTCGAGGCATTATTGGTGATTGTTTTTACAGGGCTTCCTTTAAGAATAAGAAAGTGTTCATTCTTATGGTAGAATAAGGTTTTTAAAACCGTTAATCTTTAGTTCTTGCCCCATCTATGGTGCAGGGTCTGAGTATAGCTGTGTGGTTTCTCGAATTACTTCATAATGTTATATATTTTGATCTTACATGGTTCATTTCCCTAATATACGGTGGTCTTGTTTGTGATGTTGTGCAGTTTATCATGCCTGCCTATGTATTGTCTATTTCAGTGGTGTTGGCGGTGTGCTGCATGGTGACATCCATGGCTGCTTCTTGCTCAGTATTTGCTCCCCAGCCTGGTCTTCATATTGAGCTTGTGACAGTTTTCTAAGTTCTAGAAGAAACGGTGATCTAGGTGGCCTTTTGCTAATGGCACACTAAGGCAAATTAATAAAGTTGCGTGAACTGAAATGAAACAGAAACCTTGTACAAAGGGTAGGAACGCTGTTGGTTTTCTAAACCCTGGAGGCTGCCATCTGTGGGTCCCTTGGAGTCCTGCAAAGAAGGTGGTCTAAATAATTCAGTTTACGTGAACCTTTGTTGAAAGATGAACAATGATACATTTAAATGTATTTCCTGTACTTACTTGGGTGTGTGGCTGGTGTGTTTTGTGAATGTTGTGTTGAATCTATTTTAGTTGTGCATATGAACTCCATATTCATCAGTGTGACAGAACTTGTGTGGTAGACCCTTAAGTAATATTATCAGAAGTTTTGTGTAAACCGCAAGCAGTCTTTGCTGCCAAAGGTTGGCAGTTGCTCAAGAGAAGTTGCTTTTACTACAGTATCTTTGTGATGCATTCACCACGGTCTACAATAGAAAGAAGGGACTTGGAATGAAATTCATCACATCACTGTAGCGAGCCATCATCTTCTGCTACAGTAATTATGTCCTCACGGATGATACCACCCACACAACAATTAAACCATCAGTCACATATAAAGTAATACTAGCACTGAGCAAAACATCAGGGGGGGGGGAAATGTGCTCAGTTTTCCGGGAACGTTTAAGATATCACAGAGCGATTGCATTGTATTTAGTTGCATATATATAGTGCTTCAATCTTCACTCTTTTGTTTATTTGCAGCTAGGAAACACAACTCTTTGGATGGAAGAGTGTGTACCTGTCATGTGGTTTCTATGATAATCAAAGAGAGTAGCCAAAAAATTAAAATTGCCCCCACTTTGAACTAAAGCTCTGATGCCACCAAGCAAGTGAAGCAAGTGAGCTGAATCTTCCATAGAACAATCTCCTTGTCTCTTCTATCAATGCATCTATCCATTCATTGTTTTGCCCTTCCATCCACCTGATATCCATGATTTCACCTTTATATTCTGCCATCCATTCATGCGTTTATCTATCATTCAGTCTTTCCCTATTCCATCCATCCATCCATCCATCCATCCATCCATCCATCCATCCATCCATCCATCCATCCATCCATCTAACTATTCAGGCTTTCATCCGTCCGTCCATCCATCTATTCTGCCATCCATCCATACACTCTGTTATCTATCCTTCCATCTACTGCCCATATATCCATCCACTCTGCCACCCAACCACTTTGCCGTTCATCCATTCATCAATCCATCTATCAGCCATACATCCTTCCATTCACCCATCCATCCACCCATCCATACACTCTACCTTCCATCCATCATTCTCCCTCCATCATCCATCTATCCATCCATTCTGTCATCCATCCATTCACTTGCCAGCCATCCATCCAGTCTGACATGCATCCACCCACTTACTCTGCCATCCATCCGCCCAACCACTCTGCCATCCATCAAATCATCCACTCTGCCATCCATAAATCTACTCTGCCAGCCATCCATCCACCCATCCTCTCTGCCATCCATTCATCCAAGAAGCAAAAAATGGAGGTACCCATTGCACCTGTGATTCATCGATTGTAGGTCAGCCTTTGACCACGTCAATCGCGAGAGACTATGGCAGAAGCTAGCATCCTGGAACATACCACTGGCCTACTAATTCAACTACACACTAACACTTGGGAACAGATCACGCCGGGTTCTGGATCCCACCTATCCAGACACTTTCCAACCACCCAAGGACTGAAGCAGGGGTGCATACTGGAACCTACTCTGTTTAATATTTTCCTCGCTGATTCAACTCCTAAGTTAAATATCGATAATTCACACACTCCAAAACGTGGTGAAATGGCCCTTTCCAAACTCTTATATGCAGATGATTTGGTCCTAATAAGTCGAACCCAGGTCGGGTTCCAACGATTACTTAATATTGTATGGGAAAACACTGAAGAAAATGGCCTTGCCGTTAATTTTGAAAAACAAAAACTATGACAATCAATGACACGAGGAGAAAGTCTCCATGCTGTTTCTTAGACACAACGCGGCTTGACAAGGTGGAGTAACACAGACATTTGGGCGTTCATCAGTATAGATGGCTCCTTCAGCCCTCAGAAGGAAGCGATGAGAAGAAAGGACATCAAGCTAGCAGTCACGTTGAAAAAACTGAAGATGAAATTATCCGGTCCAACTATGACACCACTACTTAGTATAATCAGTGCAAAATAATGCCCACCATAGCCTATGGGAGTGAGGCTACGAGAGGGTCAGACGCATAGAATTTGGATGCCATCTTCATCAAAACATATAGAATGATCTTCAATCTACCCGCTTATACCTCAATGGTGCAGATAAGGCTTAAATTTGGTGTCCAGAGGCAAACCCTGGCAAGAAGGGGAATTTACATCAATTGCTGGAATAGGATTAGGAAAGCTGACCCTAATAGAGTCTCTAACAAAAGCTTGCCTAGTCAACTGTAGGCCACTCCTACTAGCAAGCTATGTTTAAAAATCCAATTGTGTAAAATGATCAAATTGCTTGCCTTGGTGGAGGACAAGGCGGTTTTAACCAAAAGAAGTCACGCTTGGATGGTGCTGACCAACTATAGGTCTCTCAGCTTTCAAAAATATGTCCACTAAGGGTATAATAATAGTGCCAAAGAGAAATTTCTAAAATACCACTTTGGACTACTGTAATTGCAGCTCCATCTACTTCTGTGGCAGAGAAATAAAGACCTTAACCAGTGTTGTCTATGCAGCGAGGGGGTAGAGGATATGCTCCACATAATATGCACCTGCTATGGGAATGGAAATTACTTTTAAAAGTCTCTCTTAATGAAAGCGGAATCCATACACAAAGGCAGGCCATGCTGGCTTGCTTTGCCCCTATCAATCCACAAGTCAACTGTATCCTTTTGAAGTTCCTCAGAAGGGTTGAAAGGAAAATGCTGGTCCTACCATCCTCGTTAAGACTCCCTGATTCTCACAGGCCTCTTTATTCCACCAATTTTAATGCAATCTGCACTTAACTAATATTGAACACAGGCACTTTCAACAGTCCTTGTCTACACTCCCAGAAATTGGCCAAAGGAGCCTCAGCTTCTTTTGCACACTTTGCTCTCCCGGCAACAAATCTTGTATTACCTCTGTCATTCTTTCTGATTTTGCATAATACCCCCAAGCTGGTGATAACTGTTTATCGACTCAATTTTCCTACCACTCCTTGCGAATTTGCACAACACTATATAAATGTTTACACAGCACCAGACCGACCCTCATGGGTAACCTGCCTGGATTGCATCTTAGAGCCAATAAGAACCTAATTTAGTACCTGGACAGACTGGCCTTGAATATCGCAGACTCAACGCTCACCTGTACGTTTTGTCCAAAAGGTCCTAATTGTGTATTAACTCTATCTTCCCCTTCATATTCCTGCGAACTTGCACATTAGAGTATGTACAGAACTTGTCACAAAAGACTAATGACTCACTGGGTTGGCATTTTTTATACCTGTGTCAAACTTTGGCAATGTGCATATATAAGTTTGTCATTTGGGTCACTCTAAAAGACTTGCAGGACTGACATGCCACAACTGACTATTGTATTTATGGTTTTAACTATTTTTGCAATGGTTTTAACTAACCGTGCAATATTAATTAACTAAACCATCCATCCAGTCTGCCATCCATCGACCGATCTATTCTGCCATCCATTCATCCACTCTGCCATTCATCTAGCCATCCACTCTGCTACCCAACCACTTTGCCGCCCATCCATCTATCCATTCACCATCTATCTATCCACCCATCATCCATCCATCCTCTCAGCTATTGATTCATCCACTCTGAGATCCATCTTTCTAGACACTCTGCAACCCATCCGATCATTCACCCATTCATGCTTCCATCCCTACACTCTGCCTACCATCCATCCATTGTGCCATCCATCCATCCATTCACTCTGCCATCCATACACCCATCCACCTTGTCATCAATCTATCCATTTTATCATTCATCCATCAATCCATTATCTATACCATCCATTCAGTCATCCACTCTGCCATCCATAAATCCACTCTTGCCATCCACCCATCGACTCTGCCATCCATCCCCCCAATCAGCCATCATATCATCCACCTATCTACTCTGCTATCAATCCACTCTACCATCCATCGACCCTTCCACTCTGCCATACATCCTCCACTCTACCCTCCATCCATCTACTCTGCCATTCATCCATCCTGCCATCCATTCATTAATTCATCCACTCTTCCATGCATCAATCCACATCTGCCTTCCATGCATCCATTCGCTCTGCCATCCATATATTTATTCTGCATCCATCCATACATTTATCCACTCTGCCACACATCAATCTGTTCGTCAACTCCTTCCAGTCTGCCATCCATTCAGTCTATATTCTACCCATCCTGACATCCATCCATCATCTACCAATCCACTTTGCCTCTATCTATCCACTTAGCCACCCATTCACTCATCTTTTCACCCACCCATCCATCTATCCCTTTACTCTGCCATCCTCTCACCTGTCCAACCACCTATCCATTCATTCATCCTTTCACTAGCTCGTTCATCCACATGCTTATTCATCCATACTTTCCAGCGTCATTACCGAGACTCGAACCCAGTTCCCCAGGTCCGAGGTCGAGCCCCCTAGCCGTTAGGCCAACTCCTCTCCCCATACAACCAGCCATAGTATATGCTTTGATTATATGCTAGAGGAGGATTTCAAGGAATGCTGGTATGCAGCTTATAGACATGGTCATTCTGTCACAGTCTATGATAGCAGCTCTGAGGAGCAGCGAACATCAACCAATAAAAACAGCCATTATACCTCTGGTCGTGGTATATGCTGTGATGAGCCAATCCAGTAGATGGTTGGTACAAGCCATAGGCATGAAGGATACTAGCTGTTGAGGGTGGTTGGGAGACTATTTCTATGATTAGGTGTATTTGGAATGAGAACAGGAAATGGAGTGACAAGACGAAGCAATTGTAGGAAAGAACATGAAGAGAACAGGGCAGGGGTGCTGGTGCCCAAACAAGAAAGACCTCACAGGAAGATGAACTCATTATCTCCACCCTGTACCTGGTTGTGAGGTTGATGCACTAGGAGACACCATCATCTGATGGAGAATTGTAGGCTGGGATTTACAAATACACACAAAACGTGCAGTCAGGCACAGTCACATTAAAGGCAGATAAACTTTATACCACATTACTCAGCAGATGCTCCAAAGTACCTGCATGTTTTGCAGTGGTCTGTAAACAGACCTACTGTTTATACTACATAATATACACTTAGGGTCCGATTACGATCTCGATAGGAAACTATTCCGACTGAATCGATTTTGGAGTCGTTTCTGAATGAATCGGGTTCTGCAAGTACGACCGAACGATTACAATGCATCCGGATGCTTCCGAATACGATTTGGTCAGACTCACATTGACTTCAATAGGAGCCTCTTTTCCGACCGAATACACAGGCTCCCATTATAGAAAGGGGTGGCTAGGGAAAATCGTGCAACCTGTAGCGGGCACCCCTTGGTGCCTGCCACACTGTGCATTTTTTTTTTTACGGAGTTTTATATAGCACAAACTTGACCCGGTATCGGGTATCAGAGCGCTTTACATAGCACCAGTTGCGTTACATGAGGACACATTCATTTTTTTTAGGCACGGGGAAATTAAATGATTTGCCCAGAATCACAGAATGTTCAGCGTCATTGCTGAGACTCGAACCCGGTTCCCCAGATTCAAGGTTGCCCGCCCTATCCATTAGGCCAACGCCTCTCCCCATGGTTGGAAAGAGATCCCTTGGGTACCCCCACAATACCTATTCAGAAGTCCCCGGGTGAAGGGGGGCCTGCTATGGGCCCCCAAAGACAGATTCCAACAGCCATTTTGTTTGGGGCAGACCGAATCGGAACGGCAGTCCGAATCGGTCATCGTAATCGCTCGCTCGGAAACTGTGTCCATAGAGCTGTACGATTCGGAACCGAATCGGACAGCCCGACCAGTTTCCGGGCATCGTATTTGGTCATTGGGAAATCGGAAATGTGTACGTAGTGGCGTAGTTAGACCACTGGCGTGGCACATATAAGAGCGCGGGGCTGCTGTCGGATTGCCGGTATGGCGGAGGGGTGCTGATGGAGTCCTGTAGGGGTGGGAGGAGACCGACGCACCCAAAACTCGTGGCGCCCGGGGTGGTGTGCTCCCCCAGCCCCCCACCTCTTGCTACAGCAATGTGTGTACGATTTGATTGGAAACCAGGGTTCCGAATCGGATTCGGCAAACCCGATTCGGAGCCCTTCCAGATGTCATCGTAATCACCCCCTTAGAGTGCACATAAACAATCAATGGCGTTTTGTGGTTTCTATGTATGCTCCACAAGGCAGCACACATAGAAACAGCAAAAACAAGGTAAAATAAAACATTTCTCCTCGTTGCGCCAGGGTAAGACCAGGTTTCCTCTGGTCTTAATTTTGGAACTGCCCCATATTTATGCCATCCTTGTAAATTTTGGACAGCGTCAAAATCAATGGGTGTTGAGGTGGGACGCCCACCAAAACACCCATTGCCCGCCCCTTTCAGGCTAAGCATAGCGTGAAAGGGTGCCTTATTCACAAGGCGGGATTATGCCACGTTAGTGCCACCTTGTGAATAAGGTGAAACCCCTATTGACACCACAACGTCCAGAAAAGTGACATTGTGGTGGTGATAGGGGCTTGTAAATATTCCCCATGGGTTCTATACTTTTAAGATAGCTGCCAATGTGACGACTCAATACCATTTTGTGTGATGCAACATGCCAGTCATATTGAAAGCATAGATAACATAACTTCCTATACTGTTGGGATGACTTTGGCAGGGCTGCACTGCTAACTGTTTTCACAACTTATCTCCCAAAATCCCAATGTCTGCCACTTGTGCACAGATAGGTTGTCTGCCCGGCTGTGAACACATGGCTTTTGCTTTGTAGTTCCCTTATAGATGCTACTACCTTCCCTTTTATTACTGTCCTCGTGTTATGTTTTCTGACCTCCTCATTTCTGCCCACCCTCACATTTAAATAACATTCAAAGCTTTACAATCACCACTTCACCACTCGCCTTGGCACCTTTATTTTTCCTTTGCATTGTGTTTCCATCCTTGCAAAAGAATACATACACATTGTGATGTGGACTGAGAGTTTGCCATAGAAAACATATGCCTTCTTCCATATCTTCCTGAGTGGTGCCTACTTTATGGAAGCATAAATCATATGACCTATATCGCCATCGCTTTCCACACATCACGGACAATTTTGAATCAGATTGTTTTCTCCACCTACACATCCTAAGATGGATGTAATATAAGTTAAACAATGTCTTATGGTGTTGGCTTTTTAATCCAGCACTCAACAAAATCCTCCCCCCTCCAGCTTCAGTGATGTCTCAAGAAGATGTTATCCGAGTAGCATCCAGCCTATTGCTCCATTTCTCACGTTGTATATTTATGTTTGAAATAAATAAGCAGCTTATATAAAGTTTTAATTTAATACCACCCCAAAGATTCATGCTGTACACTATCAATTTCAATTCTAGCGAAAGTAAGCCACTATCAAGTTTACTTCCAAAAAAATCCCTCATTTGCAAATATGTTAAAAAAAACTTTGCCTGCGCAACCCATATTTCTTCTGCAAATCCAATATTTAGCAAATTTAGCCATTGTTGAAAATATTCCCTATTTTGCTTATACCACTTTTCTCCCAAAGTGAGCAAGCGACCCACGTCTGGGCATGAGGGACAGGGTCAAGACTGATTTGCCTATAGGTCTGAACTGGGGTAGCAAAGTGAGCTAAAGAACGATGATGGATTCAACCCAGATCTGGGGGTGAGTGTTTGAAAAGTTTCAGTGCTCCGTCCATCATCTCCTTGTGTTACCTTTGTTTGCCCTAAGTTGGAGGGGTGTGCCCAGACATGGGTCCCTTGCTCACTTTGCCACTAGATTCAAGCTAGCCTGGCTGATAAGGGGTGTTAGCCTGAAACCGATCCCAGGCTGCTTGTTTCTAGTCCAGGGAAGACCTGGCTTGGCAGTTCAGGCTGCACTATTCCCATGAAGAACAGGGTCAAGACTGATTTGAATATGGCTGGGTCTGAACTGGGTGGCGAAGTGAGTAAAGAACGATGACGGATAAAACCCAGATCTGTGGCTGGGGGTGAGTGTCTGAAAAGTTTCAGCGCTCCGTCCATCATCTCCTTGTGTTTTCTTTATTCACCCTAAGTTGGCTGGGTATGCCCGAACGTGGGTCCCTTGCTCACATTGCCGCTGGATTCAAGATGGCCTGGCTGATGAGGGGTGTTCCTCCAAAACCGGTCCCAGGATGCTTGTTTCTGGTCCAGGGAAGACCTGGCTCGTCAGTTTGGGCTGGACTGTTCCCATGAGGAACAGGGTCAAGATTGATTTACATATGGCTGGGTCTGAACTGGGGTGGCAAACTGAGCTAAAGAACGGTGATGGATTCCACCCAAATCTGTGACTGTAAGTGTCTGAAAAGGTTAAGGTCTCTGTCCATCATCTCTTTGTGTTTGATTTGACACAGCCTCCATCAGCGCTCAAACATTGAGTAGCAAAAGTCCTGTCTCACAAAAAAGGTATAGGCTATATTTTGCATCCAGGCGTGCCTTTTTGAACACCATTTGCCCACACAGAAAATTGTCACAAAAGACCAGTATAGCCCTAGATTTCTGGCCAGAAGAAGCATCAGCCTGGGTTGTTTGTTTCTAGTACGTGGGCACCTAAGGACCCTTTGCACTTCTTGTGCACAGTCCCATCCTATGATATCTGGAAAGCCATCTTGAAATAGCTTGATGACGAACCCTCTTCCATTGACACCATTTGTAACTTCCTGAAACATGAGTACCGTTAGGTTGTTCCTCAATTCATGATTTTCTACAGTCCTCCAATTTCCATTGAACGTCTACAAGTTGGGACTTATGAACCAAAATGTTCAAGGACAGACGACTGACTCTACACAGCTCACATTCTCTTCATTATCCTGTAGCAGGGTTTGGAAAATTTCCGAATAGATCCCTGAAGCTTCTATGTAACCGTGTACACACTTCACTATTGTTTCACAGATCCTGCTGGTAAAGTAGCACTGTGTATTCAGACAACCGGAGTAAAGGGGCTTAGTCTCTCCACAACGTCAGTACCTGTCTGCCTCAATCCTGGCTAGCTCACAGTGCTTCACCTGAACTCCTAAACCTACCCAGAATAGCAGGTGATTTTGGCAACCTCGAACATGATACTCTAGTCCCCAAGGGAACTGTGGAAACTGATCCTACCCCTTTAATTCCTCACACACTCATGCATGTCCATGGTAAACACAAGAAAGACACAAAGAAGGTTTACAATACATTTATTGAAACTATCATAGTCTATTATGTAGCGAATGTGCTGGGATCATTAGGCAGATGCAACTAAACAAAGTAATTAGCATTACTAACAGGGTATATAGGACAAACATCCCAACCATGGCATATTGTCTATCTGGATAATCTGCCCTCACTGTGTGAGTACAGGGATTTATATGTTATCTCTGGGATTAGCCTCAGAATCAATACCTGGAGCATGTAGATAAGTGGTCTGCATCATGAGTGTAAACATAGTTTACGCAGTGCTGCATGGAAGGCATTGCTTTTGTTCCTGTACAGCCCTCTCAACTCAAATGCTCCTCTCTGCTCCCCAAGGAGATGAGATAGAACTTATATGATAAAAACTATTGTGTTGGAAGATGCAGCTGTGCGACCATATTCTGATGGTATATTGAGAGCTGTTGCTGAACAAGCAGAGAAAACAGTACACCATGTTGTTTTGTATTCTCAGCAACCTTGCACAAGATGTACAGAACAAATCCCAAGATTAGTCCCTGAACAACAAGCAACATGTACAGCGTATTCCTAGAATAATGTTGCAAAAACCAAATGTATTATATGTACCTATGCAGAGCAGAGGCAGAAAACACTAAACTAAGGGAGAACCAAAGTGGGCCCAGTAGGGAAATCCCTACACGCCCTCCATGATAATGAAAGAAACTCTGCTACCAACAAAATAATAAAAAAAAACACAAGCCAAGAAAAATTAAAGGAATGCTAATATTTATAAAAATTAAAAAATTTAGTCATAATGAAAACTAATATGGAACCAATTTATAGAATATTTAGGAGGGGGGTCAATTTGTTTTTCCTTCGTATGTACCCAAGATGTCATCCATAATGTCAACGTTTATTAAATCCAGAATGGATACAGCATCCACAGTCGATGATTCTACAATAGCCCCATTCAAAAGTTCCAAAGAACAGATATGATCCTTGTTATAATCTGATACTGATGAAGTATTCTCCTGTCCTTCATCCATGATATTAGAGCCAAAGCTCGAAAGTCTAGGAGCCGAAGCATCCATCTCCCAGCAAGGCAGCAGCTCATACCATGCCTCTTGAAGCAACTGCAAGGTGATAGGACCACTCAAAAAATGGATCCTCCTGGGACTCATCAACACGTCCATGTCCATAAGAACAGTCAATTGCATTGCAAGACAAATATTTACTGCCCACTTGATGGAACACTACAGGCAATGAAACACGAGTGGCACATAGGTTCACCAGGGTGGTCTGAAAGACAATGACCAGTCAGTATTCAGTTCCTGGAGCACTATTATATCCAAAAAATCATATCATGCATTCACGGCACAACTGGACTGGTGGTAATTCCAACACCAGTGGTCTTTGATACGGAACATCCACTGCGGAACAGCAAAAATAGAACCAAAATACCGGCAATGTGGAATAACACCAAGGGTATATCTCTGAACACACTGGAAAACAGAAAATATATAAAAGCCAGTATCCCTTCAAAAAGTTTCTGGAAGGTACTGACTAAGCCAGTTCAGATTAGTTTTAAAAAGTGAGCTATTCCGGAAGTATCGGAAGCATTACAAATGCGATGCACAAGCTCACCAAAATGCTGTGGGAGGTTAGTGCTTAATAGTGACTGTATTTAGCTGGAAGTCCTTGAAACCTGGGGTTCAAAGGTTTCTTGGGCAGATGCAAGTGCCACATCCTTTTTAAACAATAAGGCTTTGAGTCTGCTTAGCTTGTTAAAATCAGCCTTCAAAGTTGGAATGGAAGACCACAAACTGTTATCAGAAACCTTGTGCGCTGGGGGGAAAGCACATCATCACAGCAAGTCACTATTTGAGAAACAGAAAGGATGTATGGAATCCTGCTTTTATCCCACAACAATCTTGGTCATTTAACTTTCATTGGAAAGCAAGGTAATGAGGGGGAGATTTCCCACTTCACTAGCCGCAGGGCCAGGTTGACAAGTTTAGTAGTTATTTTGAGCTTGCTAGGGCATGGGAACCCCCTAACAGATATGCCAGGGGGTACTTTGATTTACTCTATTGCAAACTGTGTTGGTGCATTCACCCACTCCTTCTCAGAACTCCAGTAGGGACGGATAGGACTATAGCATATGGAGCAGTTCCGTCCCATTTTCTCTACACCAAGGGCAGTGGGCCTCAGTCGCACCAAATGTTCTAGTACTCTTACCCGTGTCAAGTACACCCCATATAGAATTGATCAGCTTAAATCTAGAATTTCTTGAAGTTGTGTAAGATGTAGACAAAACTGTGATCTATTTTTCCTCTGAAATAGGGAGACCAACGTCCTCTTCCTATTTGAGGCACAAGCTCTTCAGAGGCGCTAATATGTCAGAACGCAGAGCCTAGTACAGTAACGTAACAGCTTTGAGTCTGCTGTTTGCTGTACAAAACACCCAGCAACATTGGAGAACCCCAGGTTCCAGTGTGCCCTGTCTCCAATGGTTCTGAATTGTAACCACCGCCACCATGTGTAATAGAAATTGTCCCTGTGCTAACCCGGACGTTTCAGTGAGCTCCTCAAATGAAAGCAATTCCCCATCTCTGTACAGATCACCCACTTGTGTAATGTTGTGTGCTGCCCATTCTGCTGGTCCATAGTTGACATTGATGCACACAAATCAAACCACAAAATACTCAGATTTTGTATGAACCTTCATCTTTTATTTTGAACCATGGGTGCCTTTAACATGTGCATTTATATCATATGAACCCCCACTCATCTCCCATTTAGATTAAATGTTCATCTGGGTATTTTTCTAAAATGATGTTTTTTCAAAATAGATGAGTCTTGACAAGAGGCATACACTGAAATGTATAATCTGCATGTCATCTCATAAAAAAATATTCCTTCAATGAGAGCAAGATGATCTCACAGGAGGAATGGGATGAACTAAAACTGAGTGAAACGTTTCAATTGATAACTTCTCAACTGTAAACTACAGCAGTCCTCTTCAATCTTTAGTCCTAGAGAAGTCTTCCTCTTCACAGTCATTCATTTTGAGGTGTTCGTTCCTTGCTAGCAAGAAATGTTTCTGCTTACATATTTTTATAATGACTATCATCTCTTCTTCAGTTCTCATACCTAGGAAATCCAGTCACTTCATTTCCCAGGAAGGGTGCTGTTGTTATTTTAGGATTGTGATGAAGAAGAGTTGAACTAGGAGTACTGGTAAGTAATGAAAACTTTACCAATACTTCTTACTAGACAGTTTTTTCTTTTCTTAGTCCTTACTTTTGAGGACTTTCAAGGATTACAGGGTTTCAAAACAGACAACCTTAATAATAACCAGTACTAGTAAATTTACTACCACCATGATTAAACAAAATCATGGCATTCCTATGTGTACTGCCACCTCTTGTGGAAACCCCATATTCACCTTACACATGCCTGATATGCTGTTGGTTGGTCTGAGAAGCGCTCCATTTAGCTGTTTTACAAGTGTCTATTAGAGACTCTCCTCAATCCTGTAGAAAGGAAAACAAATTATTTCATGGCTCCAGGACTGGATTCCTAGTCAAAAAATAATATCCCTACCAGAATACGAATCTGGGAGAAGGTGGAAATAATGCATCTATTCAAGGGTGTTTGCACAAAATATCGGATTAGAAATATTGAGTAGCAGAAGTATCAGGAAAAAATATTGTGATAATAGAAAATCATGATGCAAAAATATAATTGGCAAGAATATCGATTCTTCAGGTAAGTAATATCGTTTTTAATAATATCGTTGTTGGTAATATCGTTTTCAATGATACACTTGTAAAAAAAAATGTTTTAAATTATCTTCATGTGCGTTAGTTAATATTTAGATTTTATGTGTTATTATTGTTTGTATAATTGTTAATAATATTGTTAAACATAGTTAGTAATTCTAAGTGATTTAACAGTTTTTTAATTTAATTGTTAATAGTAATTTGTATTGTTATAGATGGCTGCTGGGTTTGTGGGGATGTAGATTGGAAATGTAATTAATTATAATGAATTAATAATTTATTAGTAATTATTTAATTGATTAATAAATATATAAATTGTGTAATAATTATATGTTTTAAGTTATATGATAGGTGCTGGCTGCATGGTTTGGAGGGTTGTAGTGTTAAATAATTATAATGAATTCATAATTTATTAATATTATTTTAATTGAATAATAAACATGCACATTGTTTAATAATTAAATTTTTATAGTTCTATATGAGGTGTGGGCTGTTGAGGTTGTTGGGGGAATAGGGTGGGAAGTTAAATAAGTAACAATTAACAAATAATTATTCGTTTAATATTAATGTTTTAACTAATTAGTAAATATGGAAATTATGTAATCATTATATTTTTTAAGTTATATATTAGGTGGGGACTATTGGGTTTATGAGGGTATAGGGTGGTAAGTTAAATAATTATCAATGTATTTTTAATTATTTAATTGATTATTCATTATGTAAATTGTGTATTCATTGTGTTTTGTAAGATATATATTAGGGGTTGGCTGCTGGGTTTGTTTGGGTAAAGGGTGGGAAGGTAATAATGAATTAATTGATCATTTTTAATTGATTATTAATTGTGTTACATTTATTTATTACATTTTAAGGGTCGATTACGATCCCGTTTGGAAGGGCTCTGAATCGGATTTGGGTATGCCGAATCCGATTCGGAACCCTTGTTTCCGACCGAATCATACCCAGTTCCGAACAACCGATTATGAGGGCTGTCTGTATCAGTTCCTAAATGCAGTTGTACAGTTCGAGCCTTTTGGAGCCGATTCGAACAGATCTATGGACACATTTTCCGAGCGAGCGATTAAGATGAAAGATTCGAACAGCTGTTCCAATTCGGTTTGCCCGGAACAAAACGGCTATCGGAACCTGTCTTTGGGGGCCCATAGCAGGTCTCCCTTCACCTGAGGCCCTCCGAATCGGGCCCATGTTGGTACCCTCTACCCAACCATCCACAGTGTGCAAGGCACCATTGGGTGCCCACCACAGTGTGCTCGCTTTTCCCCAGCCACACCTTTCTTCAATGGGAGCCTGTGTTCTCGTTCGGAATACAGGCTCCCATTGAAGTCAATGGGAGTCCGACTGAATCGTATCCGAAAGCATCCGGATGCATCAAATAACTTGGTCGGATTCCCCCGATCCGAGTCATCCAGAAAGCATCCCGGAAATGATTCAGTCAGACAGCTTTCCGGACAGGATTGTAAACGCTACCTAAGTGTGGCCTGGTAGGTTTGTAGGGCTTAAGTGTGGTAAGTTAATTAAGTAATACATTTCAATTTTATAAATTGGTAAGTAATTATTCATTTGTTTACAAATCATGTTTGAGTGGGAATAGTAAATGTTACCTCTCTGATGTCCAACGTTTTCTCTGCTGTCGCACAGACTAGAATAGGAATAGTAAATTGTACCCCTCTGGAGTCCAACTATTTCTCTGCTGTTGCACAGACCGGAGTGGGAATATTATATTTTGCCTATCCGGAGTCCAATGCTTCAACAGCTTCAATAGCATTTTATTTATTAATTTATCGTTAATCATAGCACAAATTGCACCAAATGGTAACAGTGCACATTAAATGGAACCAGAGTGTTAGACCTGGCATCCTTGGTTTGCTTTCCCCTGACTTTTTGCCTCCTGACTTTCTGTTTTACTGAATTCCTTTTTTGCTGGCTTTCGGATTCTGGTCACTTTACCACTGCTAACCAGTGCTAAAGTGCATATGCTCAAAACATGGTAACATTGGCTTATTAATAGCCTCTAGTAAAGTGCACTACATGTGCCCAGGACCTGCAAATTAAATGCTACTTGTGGGCCTGCAGCACTTATTGTGCCACCAACTTCAGTAGTCCCTTTGTCATTACTCAGGCCTGCCACTGCTGTGTGTGCAGTTTAAACAGCTATTGTGACCTGGCCAGTTAACCTACTACCAGGCCCAAATCTTCCCTTTTATTACATATAGGACACCCCTAAGTGAGGCTCTAGGCATCCCTATGGGCAGGGTCCAGTGGTTTTAAAAAGTATGACGAGTACTTTTGAGTTTTACATGTCCTGGTAGTGGATATACATCTAAATTCGTATTTCACTACTGCTAGGCCTATCTCTCCCATATGTTAACATTGAAGAGCAATACATTTCAGGTTGAAAAATGAAAACAGCAGAATAATGTGATAACAGGATTGGTGAGTACTTATTTTAAGAAAGACATTAGACCTCATCAATAAGATTATAAAAAGGAAGTTGGTTTAGATTAGTGTTTCCCAGAATGTGGGTCGTGATCCGCTGGTGAGTCTGAGTCAATTTTTAGTGAGTAGCTGAAAGTCCAAGCAATGAATATAGATGCCTTTACAGTCTGTATGTATCTTGTCATAATTGTTGCAATTCTAAATCAGTGATTACATGTCAGGCTATGTCTTCTGACAAATTAGTGGTTAGGTTTTTAACATGGGGATTGATGTTTACCATCTCCTCTCACTTTGCATTCAGGAAAATTAGTAATGTGAATTATATGACAATATTGCTGGGGTGTGGGGAGTGTGAAAGGAAACCTTGTAGGATGTATTTTTTGTACCACAAAAAAAATGTTACGACAGGTAGGAAAGCAAAAATAAAGGACATTTTTGTGAACTGTGATGGAAACAGAGATTTCAATACAATCATAACAAATCAAGACACTCTAGTTAGTGGTGCATAAATGATAAATATTCACTGAACCTCTATTTCCACACATTCTAATTTGTGTGCAATGTAGTTTTATCGCAGTAAAATTGTAGGTCTGTGCAAATTTAGTGGTCATTTCATTGTAAATGACAGTGCGCTACCACACAATGCTTTTGGTACATTAAAAAAATCGCTTGCCTCATGTCCATTATAGCTAAGTGTGTCATGAAAGGTTGTCGATATCAACATTAGGTTTGGTTCTATAAAGATTTGGAAGCACTGGTTTAGATACATGCAGAAATGATGCATTTGAGTGGAACGTATAGGTAATTTCATCCATTAGCTACATTAATTAATTCAATTTGATTCTTTCATTTGAGCCTGCTCAAGATAACTGGATATCGCACAGCGTTGTGGAGATGTATATTCAAACTTTTTCATTCCTCTAAATATTGTCATTCCTTGAAGTTCTGCTGTTAACCAATATGTTCACTAGCCTCATTGCTCTCATTTATTTAAAAACTTTCCTGCCCCCCATTATGTGTGAAATATGTTATTGGAATATGCAAACATGCCTTTTATCAGTAAGCAGACATATGTTGTAAGAACTGGACATCTTGCTTGCTGTCAGAACGTGGCCACATGAGAATTAAGGAATGTTTAAGGCAGTGCAGGGAAGCTGAGCTCTTCCAAATTTCAAAATCCTCAGTGGGAACTAATCTGACAATACCACATGCTGTTCTACCCACAATTTATTGAAGCTTAGTAGGCCCTTGAAAGTAATTGGCGCATGTAAATATTCATAGCAATATTCATAAAAAATACATGTACTAAAAACTTTCCTATTCCCCAAATAATCATCCGGTCCTTCCTCCTCTTGGGTTATCATAGCTATATAGCGCGGGGATGCCTCCGGGTCACCAGGCGCTTTATAAATTTATAAATAAATAAATAAATTATAAATAAATAAATAAATACTATTTTGAGAAAGAAAATATGTTTTGTCTTCGCTGAACAACTGTTCACATGTTATTTCAGATGCAACATAAAATGTCAGTGCGCAGCTGACCTAGATGTCCGAGCAATTTTCAGTGTGGAACATGAATCCATTTGATTCAGTAAATATTGTATGCCACAGAAAGGAGGACAATATGTCTCTGGGTGATTGACAATGAAAAGAAACCCACATGCAGGCTCTGCATTGCTCTGATCTGTCATTCATCGCCTCCCTCCAAGCAAGGCATACTCTTAGGCTTTTCTTAAAGGGTTCCTTCCCCGATATCACATAACGAATTGGCCCTTGATCCTAACCTCCCCCAGAAATATAAAAAGAGCATTTAGAAACCGTAAACAGCAAGACCGCTACAAGAAATGTCATTAAAACAATATCACAGTCTCAGAAAAAAAGAAGTTGTACCCTACTGGAGAGGCACACATAGGTTGAAACTGGTCTGGGGTTGCTTGTGTTCACATTCAGGGGAGTCCTTGCCTAGCAGTTCGAACTGGACTGTCCTGTTGGAGGAGGACAAAGACTGATTTGCATGTGAATTGGCATGATGGGCAAAAAAATAATGGACAAGAATGCAGTCCGACTAATTACCAGTGGTTGATATTAACCAAGTGTTCCACCCATCACTTGTTTATTTGCCAGAGAAAAATGAAAGGTAAGTAGAGGCAAGAGGTCTGCAAGACATTTTTATATCGGGCGACTCAAGAATCCCGTTGGGATGTAGCAGAATCACCATTTGGTGAACAGAGGAACAGCCGCGTTTGTGTGTGCAGACCACCGTCAAACGCCAACGGAGTCCCATCACTATTGCAAATATGTCATATGTGGTATTTGCCATAAATGAAAACAAATTCTCATTTAGACCATGACTCTACTGAAATATACTGTTTTGCAACCCCAAAAAATCTGATACCTGAAATCGATAATCTACAGGATTAGTTGAAAGATGTCCAACATGATTGATTGTGAAGGAGTGTGAGACGTCACGTGATGCAGGCATTTCACAACAATGCTGCGGGGCTGCAGCAACAAAATCCTTTCAGTGAAATACTAAGTCAAGTTCGGACTGGCTGTCCCAGAAGGGCTGGCTTTGCAGGTGCGTGTCTGGGTCGGTTTTTGGCTGTTTGAGGTGAGGTTTTGTTGTAAAACAAGATTTGACAGTATACCCTGCAAGAGACCCGCACATGTGTGGAAATTTAGCCTGCAAACTGAACATTATCTGCGCCATCTTGCCTCTTCCCAGCGCCACGCACAGCGAATGCACGGCCGCCATTTTAGGCACCCCACTCTCTCCCCGCTCACTCTCGACCGCCAGCGCTTTCCCCTGGCGCTGCGAGCATCCCCCGCGCGCCGGCCACCCCCGCTCTCTCATACAGGCCATAAACCCTCTCCTTCTGCGCGACCCTGCTACGGAACCACATCCGACCGACATCCCATACATGGTCATGCCTCTCCTTTGATAACCCCCTTCCTCTGCGCCCCATTGTCCGAACTGGTCCCAGGCCATCACCTAGCCCTGCGGATGCAGTTTATTGCCCCTACTGTAAGGGAAACACCCCGCATCAAAGGGATTACAGTAGATCAAAAGCCCCTACTCCCTGAGACCGGACCGGTCGCACACACCCCCAGGAATTGGCGGAATACCCTGCTGCGCAATAGCCATCTCCTACTGTGGGTGGGGTGGGAACTTCTACTGTATCTATGTGTGGGAACGGATCTGAACCGGGGCTCCAGGGGATATTCCCCCGCACATCAAGGGAATCTCAAGAATGTACTATGTGTAATAAAGCAATAAACCAGTGTATAAGAGACGAGGTCTCAGAGATGCAGTTAGAGCACCTCGTGACGATACCTTGCTGTCTGATCTGATGTGTTCTGCTCCGACGGAATAAAACCTTGTTTCCTGCCTTCCAGTCTCCGGCGCCTGCCTCTTTTATTGGTAAATTATCGAGTGGTATGAGAGGCGATTACCGCCGGGCAATTACTTGAAAGGATACCGACTGAAACTGCCGCTACCATTTAACAATTGGCGTCCCAAACGTGGGGCCCATCAGCAACACGTGGATCCAGTGGGAGAGGTCCCGACGACAGAGTGAACGACTGCAACGATCGGGAGAGCTCCTGCCCAATAGACCCTCGTCTGGCAGCCGATCATCCGAACTTCACTGGTTCCGAGCAGACCTCTCTCGAGTGATCTACGGTCCTGACTGGGAACCATCAGGAGTGCCGCGGCAAATACGGAGAGTAGAGGACGATCGGGCGCTGGAGGCGGAAGACGAGAAACTGTCCACGCGGTCCGGGTAAGGTCGTGATACACGACAAATTGAGAAATAATTGATTGATTGTTTGAAGCTTTGGAAATTCTAGTATTGCTCATTGATTGCTCTTTTTTTTGAGATATTCGCTGTCTACAAACGGGGAGGAGTAGAAATACTCTCTCTCTCTCCCTTTGCAGATAGTGAAGGGTAGGTAATGCAGACTTTTGTCCCCGTTGAAACCCGTCGTGCCTATCTTTATCTCCCCATTGATTGATTGTCCGAACATTGATTGTTTTGAAGAATAGTGCTTTTTGAGATATTCTCTGTTTGCAAATAACGTAGAATAGGAATATTCTGTCTAGTCTTTGCAAATAGTGAAGGGTAGGTAACGCAGACTTTTGTCCCCGTTGAAACCCGTCGTGCCTATCTTTATCTCCCCATTGATTGATTGATTGATTGTCCGAACACTAGTTGTTCGATATTGGTTCTTTGGAGGTATTCTCTGCTTACAAATAACGAAGAATAGAGATATTCTGTCTAGTCTTTGCAAGCAGTGAAAAGATAGGTAGTGCTGACTTTTGTCCCCGTTGAAACCCGTCATGCCTATCTTCTCCCCACTGATTGGTAGTTGGTTCTGCCCGGACCGCTTATTAGAGGTGAACCACCCGGCTCCACTGGAAGGCACCCCTAATAAGGACATGTTCACTAAATATGGACTAGTCGCCGTAGCCTATAGCAAGCTGTGGCATAAATATACCAAGAAGGACCCCGAAAGTCAGTGGCCACTGATGGGATCCTTCGACGACCGCAAGATAGAAGCGCTAGAAGTAGCTCTGCGTAGCAATAAGACGACGCCTACTATGCTTGACAGTATTGGCATGTGGCGCAAAGAAGCGACGCAACGGAAAAAGAGGGAAGAAGTAAAAGCAGAAAAGGAATTACGAAAGGCAGCTCACCTTGCCGCTAGAAAGTTAGAAGAAGACATAAAGGAGAGAAGGGAAACTAAACTAAGACAGGAGCCCGAAACCTCAGGCCAGTACGCTGTTAGGACCCCTTCTCTGCTCTACCCTGAGTTGTCCTCCAAGCAGCGAACGAATGACGAATTACTGTTAGGTCCCCCGATCATTTACATGCCCCCTCCGTATGCACCCTCCCAATCAATAGTGCAACACCTACAACCCCCGAACACGAGCGAAAGCAGTACAGGGGCCTCGGCCCTCACGGCCTCCGCGCCGGCTGAGCCTCTTGTGCCGAACCCAACGTCGACTACAACGCTAGACGACCATAAGATAGGAAAGAAAGAGTCCACCAGAATGAATCGATTAACTAAGGATGAACGAGCAGGAATTGACAAGATAGTAGGGACGCTGGTGGAGCGAAAAGAAAGTGAGGAGTATATAACAGACGTGTATAAATCGTATGCCGACAGCCGCAGACGACACTTCGTCGTACGGCTCTGTTATCACGCCCTGAATGCATATGAGGATAGGTACCACGATAAAGGTCCCGAAGGCTTAGCGGCCCTATATAGGAAGGTAGACATTGGGGAAGAAAGAGAGGGCGATGTAGCGAACCTCTTCACTCGTACACTCGAGGTCTACCGACACCTTAAAGAACATGGACAGACCACCAAAACAGAAACCCCCATAGCAACTAAGCCCCAGGGAGGAAGGGCCGATGCCATGATGCCCATTAAAGAAGCTGCCCCCTACTGGGTCCCCCCACGGGGTCAGGGAACACACGACGACATCAACAACCCAGATGCGAAGGGAAGGGTTGTATATAACTGGGTCTATCAGCCATGGGACCGGCAAGATATTTTGACTTTTAGAAAGACTCTACCCGACTTAAGAAAGAACCCGACTGCCTTCTACACGGAATTGGGTACAGCCTTAGGCTCAACGATAATGACGTTAGCAGATATCGACTTGTTCTTTGGGCTATGCCTGCCGGCTGATGTGTGGAAACAAATCCGGAAAGTTGACCACGCTGAGCCGTTCGGATATACCTGGGTACAACTCAATACCATAGATAAACAGCGAGAACCAGGACAGAAACCCCCGAAAGCCATCTTAGAGCTCCCAGACAAGATTGTACAAAAGCTGAAGACTCTAATCCCAGAAAGAAAGGTAGACTGGTCGATAGTGACGGCTTGCCGTCAGAAACCCCAGGAAGATGTGTCTGAATACTTCTCCCGATTCGAGACTGTGTTTTCCGATTACAGTGGCCAAGACATGACCACCGCAACCGGACACCACCTCTTTGTCCAGAATTATGTAAAGGGTCTGTCTCAAGAAGTTTCCCAGAAGCTACAGACCAGCGAGAGCAGTTGGGCAGCCTCCAAACCCGCAGCAATTCTCCAGATGGCCCAATACTACGAAAACCAGAAGAACGAGAACGATAGGGCGTCAGAGAAGAAGAAAAAGGAATTAAAGGAGAGGGTGATGATAGCTCAGTTGCAAGGGGTGACCATAGGAAGGGAACCCCCAAAAGAGAATTACCAACCAACCGCCCCAAGAAAACTACCCCCTAGAGACCATACACCTACACCCTACAACGGACGGAGAGACTTAGATGGGAACCAATGTGCGTTCTGTAGAGGGTTCGGACACTGGAAATCCCGGTGCCCGGTCCTTCTGGAAATGAACAAAAATAGGGACCCCAGAGACACAACATATGACCCCAGAAATAGAGGACAGGGACGAGGGCACACGAACAACACCATCAACGACAGGCCAGGCAGACCAAACACCTTTGATCGCCCCCGACAAAACCAGTATCAGCAGTCCGACTACGAAAGCACCCATGACTTCGCATAGGACCGCCAGGGACAAGGGAGGGATCCAGTCGAACTCCGTGTTGACCAGCAAGGTCCTTACGTTACCGCTAAGGTCTTGGGCACAAAATCTCCATTCCTGGTAGATACTGGGGCGACACGTAGTGCGTTATCTAAACGACTGATTCCTAGGGCACCCTTGTCTGGCTCACACGTAACCTCAATAGGCTTTGACGGAACGCCCTCCACTAACCCCTTATCAACACCAATCTCCTTTGACTTAGAAGATAACACCACTGACACGACCTTTCTGCTCTCCTCCAACACCCCCGATGCTATTATGGGACTTGATTTGCTAAAGCATTTTCGAGCCACCATCAGATGCTCCCCAGACGGAGTTCGAGTCATCCTACACGATAACCCAGATCTGTCCAGACCCTGTCACACACGGCGTATGCTCTCTATAACCGATGCTGATATGTCTCTACTCGACACATTACCTTCACATCTATGGGCTAAAACCGACTCAGATGTAGGGCGCATGGTGATCGACCCGGTACACATAACCGTCCGACCGGACGCAGTGCTCCCGAAGCTTCCACAGTATCGGATATCACCCGAAGGCGAGAAGGCATTGGTGGAAATCATCGAGTCCCTGGTCAAGGCGGGAGTGGTGGAAGAAGTAGTCAGTAATGTTTGCAACAGCCCTATCCTACCCATTGTAAAGAAGCAAGGCGAGGGGGATGAGAAAGCCTACCGTTTCATTGTTGACTTGCGAGAGGTTAACAAAGTAGTCATACCCCAGTACCCCGTAGTCTCAGACATCACCACCATCCTCACCCTGATTCCATCCACTGCCACCATCTTTACTGTCATTGACCTCAAGAACGCATTCTTTTCCATCCCCATCCACCCAGACAGCCGCTACCTGTTCGGCTTCACTTTAAAAGCCCGTTCGTACAGATTCTGCATAGCACCCCAAGGTTACACTGAGAGTCCCAGTATTTACAGCCAAGCCCTCAAGAGGCAACTGGATGCAGTCCAACTACCCAATGGAGTGGTGTTGATACAGTACGTTGATGACATTCTTTTGGCGGCCGACACCACTCCTCTCGCCGTCACAGCCACCATTCACCTCCTCCGCTTCCTTGCGGAGAACGGTCACAAGGTCTCCAGAAAGAAATTGCAATTCTGCCAGCCCCAGGTAACTTATCTAGGCCACCTACTATCCAAAGACGGGAGGAAACTTACCCCTGACCGAATTCAAACCATCCTAGAAACCCCTGTTCCCAAAACTCAGAAGCAAGTACGATCCCTAGTGGGCCTCACCTCCTTTTGTCGACAGTGGTTGCCAAACTTCAGTCTTACCATAAAGCCTCTGCTTTCCCTGCTGGCTAAGGATGTCCCCTTCCCCCTCCCCTGGACACCTGAATGTCAATCCTCCTTCAAAGAATTACGAAACGCCCTCTGCTCGGCCCCAGTCCTAGGAACCCCAGACTACACTAAACCTTTCTCCCTCTTCACCCACGAAAGGGCATTGTCTGTCCTAACCCAGTCCATAGGCCCTAAGCAACGCCCTTGTGCCTATTTCTCTGCCACTCTTGACCCCGTAGCCAGAGCTCTGCCCGCCTGCCTTCGAGCAGTAGCCGCCGCTGCTGTCTCTATCCGACAAAGTGAGGGGATCGTGCTCTCGAACCCCCTCACGGTATTGGTACCCCATGCTGTTGACACCCTCCTGAACCAAACCAAGACTCAGCACCTGACTAGCGCACGACTGACTGGTTATGAACTGACTCTGCTTGCACCCCACATCACATTAAAACGATGCACCACTCTGAATCCAGCTACACTACTGCCTCTCCCTGACGCTGACCCCAATGCATCTCCTATACATGATTGCGTGACCCTCACCGACGAACAAACCAAGAGTAGGGTTGACCTCCGGGATACTGCCTTCCCAGACCCTGACGGAGAACTGTGGGTGGATGGCTCATGCATCAAGCTCCCCGATGGCACCACCTCAGCTGCCTATGCAGTCACCACAGCCCGAACAGTTGTTGAGACAGCCCGCATCACACAACGATCCGCACAGGCGGCGGAACTAATTGCTCTTACACGAGCCTGCATCCTGGCAGCAGGGACAACCGCAAACATTTACACAGACAGTCAGTACGCCTTCGGGGTAGTTCACCACTTTGGGCTCTTATGGAAAGAGAGGGGATTCTTGACTTCTCATGGCACACCCATCCTGCATGGAGATCTAGTCTCTGCCCTGACCGAAGCAGTCCTCCTCCCCACACGGTTAGCTGTGATCAAATGCCAGGCACACAAGAAGGTGACAGACATTATAGGACAGGGAAATGCACTGGCTGACATTACTGCCCGAACCACAGCCGAGAATAGGTCCACGACCCGTATGTACGTGACCAGGTCACAAACTGAGAAATGGAAGGATGCTAGGGAAACAATTAGGGATATCCAACTAGCCAGCACACCACACGAGTTAACTGAATGGGCCCGGGTGGGATTGAAGGACGATGACGGTTGCTGGCGAACCAAAGAGTTGAACAAATGGTTGTTACCAGATTCATACTTGATCCCCATGCTGACCATGGCACACTCCCCCGCACACATAGGGTCTGCCCCCATGATCGAACTCATCTCTAAAGTCTGGCACAACGACAAAATACCAGACTCAGCCAAACGTCTAGTCCAACAAAGCCTAGTATGCCTCCAACACAACCCTGGGAAAGGAACTGCTGTACCCCGGGGAGGGTTCGGGGTCCCCAATCACCCCTTTGAAGTCCTACAAATGGACTATGTCCAGCTAGAAAGGTGCCAAGGTTTGAAGTATGTACTTGTCATTGTGTGTGCCTTCAGCAAGTGGGTGGAAGCCTACCCAACCCATGACAACACCGCTATGACTACCGCAAAGGTACTACTGAAGGAATTCTTCCCCCGATACGGCCTTTGTCGAATTTTGTGGAGCGACAATGGCCCCCACTTCGTAGCCGAAGTTATCCAACTCATCTTGAAAGGGTTGGGTGTAAAACAGAAGTTCCATGCGGTCTTCCATCCCCAATCTGCAGGCCTGGTTGAGCGACACAATGCCACATTGAAGCTTAAGATAGCAAAAATAGTCGCCACCACAGGGCTAAAATGGCCAGACGCTCTCCCACTAGCATTGCTATCAATGCGTTCCACCCCCACCAAACACCACTTAACCCCCTACGAGGTCGTCTTCGGGCGGCCCATGAACCTTTGGACTGCACCAAAACCGACATCCATCCACGACGTCCCGGACGTCCTCATGTCTGATTATCTGTACAATCTAACTAAAACGTTGTCTATCATCCATCAGCAGGTGCTGCACGCCATTCCCGATGTTTCCAGGGGCCCCGGGCACGACATCCAACCTGGTGACTTCGTCTTAGTGCGTAACTTCCAGCGCACCAAGAGTCTGGAGCCCCGGTGGACGGGCCCCCTGCAAGTCCTGATCACCACCCGAACAGCTCTTCGAGTGGAGGGGAAACGCAATTGGCTGCATGCACACCACTGCAAGAAGGTATCACCGACCCTGACAGCCACGGACAACGTCACCGCCCAAGAGGTACTTCTGGACAAAGACCGACCATCCCTGAGCCGCCGCCCGGATACAGAGACACTTGAATTGATTGAATATCCCGATCCCACTGTGCCATCCAAAGAAGGGTATAACTTGCGACGAAAGGAGAGGACTTCGGCTAAGCAGACCACAGGCTAAGTGGAAATCTCAGAGCGGTAGCCCAGTCATCTCAAAGGCCACCAGGAGAGAAACTAAGCAAAGTCTGTGGTTCTGCCCGCTACCGTCTCTCGAAGGTGATGGAAGCGCCCGACATGAAGGTGATGGAAGCAACCGGACGTCCGAAGATCCACTACAGAAACCCAAAGACTGACCGAATGCACAGCTTTAAGACAATAGCACTTTTCATTTCCCTTCTCTTTTGCCTTCTCCTCGTGGTCACCTTCTGGATCATGGAGGAGAGCACACCCGCTCATAAGACATTGCTGACCACCGTTCAACCTACCACCACGAAAGAACACCATCTGATCTCACTTTCACCCCAACTCCGAGAAAGGCGTAAGGAGTTCTGGAATAACTCTTTTGTGCAGTTGCTCCACCAACACAATCTTGCCACCAACGCCACTAACTGCTGGATCTGTGGATTGCTGCCCCATGCCACTGGGCACTCAATCCCTTTCATCCCTTCACCTTTTTCTGTCCATGGTTCCTGCCTCGCCTGGCTGATCCTCCTGCAGGAGAGCTACAAGGACAATGCCACTTCCGGCAGAACCATGTCACACTTCTACCATGGGTTCTGGCTGAACAAAACTGGTAGAACCTCCGCCCTCTTCTGCCCTCTGAGATCGAACACTTCCTTTCACATGGACATCCCCGCCAAAGAACGAGTTGAAATGCAAGTGTTCAACAATCCAGCCAGACCCACCTTCTCTTACCTCCGAAAACGGACAGCCGCCACCCTAACAGTGGCCCTGTCCGTCATCAACATCACTGGATCTGTATGCCTCGAAGGCCTGGGGGCACAGCTGGTGGGCCACAGCTCCTGCCTCATCACCCGAACATTGGACTCAGTTGACCCACCCTCCTTTGTTGCCTCCCCGAATATGTACTTCGTCTGTGGTACTAAGGCCTACACCTGGCTCCCGAAAGGTTGGGGTGGCACCTGCTACATCGCCTTCGTCCTTCCCCCGACATATGTGGCTCCAGCAAACCATCACCGACAGAAACGTGCCAAAGACATTGTACAAGCCGACTCCACCGGAGCACAGTTCATGGACGCAGTAAAGGGTCTTGTTCCGCTCTGGGGTCCGATGGCAAACAGCCGTGCCATCCGCCACTTAACCCAGGCAGTCGAAACAGCAATGAACATTACAGCTGGCGCCCTCGCCAACAACACCGCTGAGCTTCAGGCCGTCCGCCTGGTGGCTCTTCAGAACCGCCTTGTTCTAGATGTGGTTCTGGCTGATCGTGGAGGAGCATGCCGCATCATTGGGTCCAGCTGTTGTACCTACGTACCAGATAACTCGCCCTCAGTCTACAAAGCAATTGAACACCTCCACAGACTGTCCACAGAGGTCCATCAAGAGCAAGAAGAATGGTCGCTGGGGAGTTGGTTTTGGGACACTATTAAAATTTGGGGATGGAGGCTGTTTTCATTTATCCTAATACCGATTGTGATACTATGTGGATGTTGTTTGGGGATTCAGTGTCTGCCACCTTTATGTTCGCTTTTTATGAACTGCATCTGCCCTAAGACTTTGAACTTTGAAACAGAGCGGATGAAAGCCCTCTATGAGGTGGAAGTCCGCAGTATTATGGGGATAAGTCCGAACTAGACAAGCTGGCGAGATATGTTAAAAGGGAGGACTGTGGAAATTTAGCCTGCAAACTGAACATTATCTGCGCCATCTTGCCTCTCCCCAGCGCCACGCACAGCGAATGCACGGCCGCCATTTTAGGCACCCCACTCTCTCCCCGCTCACTCTCGACCGCCAGCGCTTTCCCCTGGCGCTGCGAGCATCCCCCGCACGCCGGCCACCCCCGCTCTTTCATACAGGCCATAAACCCTCTCCTTCTGCGCGACCCTGCTACGGAACCACATCCGACCGACATCCCATACATGGTCATGCCTCTCCTTTGATAACCCCCTTCCTCTGCGCCCCATTGTCCGAACTGGTCCCAGGCCATCACCTAGCCCTGCGGATGCAGTTTATTGCCCCTACTGTAAGGGAAACACCCCGCATCAAAGGGATTACAGTAGATCAAAAGCCCCTACTCCCTGAGACCGGACCGGTCGCACACACCCCCAGGAATTGGCGGAATACCCTGCTGCGCAATAGCCATCTCCTACTGTGGGTGGGGTGGGAACTTCTACTGTATCTATGTGTGGGAACGGATCTGAACCGGGGCTCCAGGGGATATTCCCCCGCACATCAAGGGAATCTCAAGAATGTACTATGTGTAATAAAGCAATAAACCAGTGTATAAGAGACGAGGTCTCAGAGATGCAGTTAGAGCACCTCGTGACGATACCTTGCTGTCTGATCTGATGTGTTCTGCTCCGACGGAATAAAACCTTGTTTCCTGCCTTCCAGTCTCCGGCGCCTGCCTCTTTTATTGGTAAATTATCGAGTGGTATGAGAGGCGATTACCGCCGGGCAATTACTTGAAAGGATACCGACTGAAACTGCCGCTACCATTTAACACATGCACATGACCCGCTATCCCTAGTTAATATGCATATGGTGGGAGTACCCCATCAGTTATGTGTGCACACTGTTAATGCACCCAGTGCCACTGTGCAATCCAATACAGGATTATAACAATTCCAAAACTCGGGATTGAAAGGTACAGCCAACGCGTTTCGTCCAGAAATGGACTTCTTCAGGGCATAGAGACAAAAACGGGCACTCCTGGGAAGAATCAGCATCAGAGTGTCCGTGGTAGGTAAGTGTTGCGAGCAGGATTGCAAGAGTTCATTTCAGCAGGAATTATTGAAACAGCGATAAGTGCTTCTCTTAGAAGCAAGAAAAAGTCAGCTTCGCATGAGGTTCGGGTGATTGTCCCTTTTATTTTCGGCCCACCTTTTTGTGGTGAGACCTTTGGATTTATTCATGCTGGTGTTATCATACCGCTGACATTTTCTTGCTTCTAAGAGAAGCACTTATCGCCGTTTCAATAATTTCTGTTGAAACGAACTCTTGCAATCCTGAAGAAGTCAATTTCTGGAAGAAACGCGTCGGCTGTACCTTTCAATCACGAGTGGCTTTTAAAATGTTTTGTGAGGTTTTATGGCCTTTTAAAAAGTTGACCTTTCTGATATTACCACAAATATCGTCTGCAGCAAGCATAAATGCATGCAGTGTCCTGTAACTAGCAAAACACCAACATGGTGTGTCTTTACAAGTTCAAAACTGCCCCAATTTCAAAATGTAGGCCATTTGTTAACTATCTAATTCGCTACTGGGTCCAGTTGCAGTTGTTGCCTGAGAATATTTGCTGTCCCAGCCTGATTCTGGACCTACTACTGATGCTGGCCCATGGCAGGCAGCCACAAGAAAAGGTCAGGTCAAGAAAGAGACTCACAAACACATTTGTTCTGGGAAGCATTACACATGTATTCCCCCACAATGGATGAATCCATGACTGCAAATGACATGGCGCCCCTATACAATAAGAACTACTGCCCCACCACTGCCCAGTTTATTGTGTGTGGTAAGGACAGATACCAGCATACTGTAGACCTGTATCATGGCACACCGCTGCCTGCTTCCATCTAAGCTTTATAATGTCATGAGAGCCATCCTGAAGCATCAGTGTGTCCACCAATAGATAAACCTACAATGTCATCAAGGCAAAATTCTGTCAAACACAATGGGCTTCCCCAGTGTTGGGGCATAGTTAATTTAACTTAACTCCTGTGCACTCATATAGCCTAAGGCCAGAGAAGACTTCTTCAGGACAGGAAGAGTGCATTCTTGTTTCTGCTCACGTGCCTCATTCCTGCCCCCATGGATTCTGCAATGTCTCTTGTTCATATAAAATACTCATGTGCCTCAGTGTTATATAAATCTGTTAAATAAAAGAAATACATAAGTGCTGCCTTTGATTTTGGTTTTTAATGATAGTGCATGTTACACTGGTTCGGCACATTGCATAATGATATGGTGCACAATCTGCCTACATCATAGGAGTGGTCCTGTCCTTTTTTCTGCAGCAGTGGCAGACATAGGCAGACTTCTGTTGTGAGAACGGGCAGTATTCAGCCGCGTTAAGAAGGTATAGAAACTGTACCTCCGCACATGCCCCTGTATGGGTCTGCTCTTGTCACTCAGAAAAACCTGCTGGCGAAAGGGCTTAGGCGAAGCTAGCTGCAACCTCATCTGCGGTGCACAGTTCAATTTTGATACTGGCAAGGAAGACCAGCCTTGCTTCGAGGGTGTGCCCTCTCCCAAATGGTATTCATGTTTGAAGGTTGAAGATATTCCACATTTCACACCTCAATATATTTTTGGTTAACTTCGATGTAAAGCCTCTGCTTATGCATCAGTCGCAGAGACATTTGTATATTATGAAAGTTACAGGTTTGAATCTAAAACGGTTATTTTTCATTCATGGTGTATATTTCCACTGATGGGATGTGGGACCTGCCCCGCTGATATCTCGGGCAGAGATGTCATGCTTTCACTCAACCTGCTGTGTTGCATGAAAGGGAGAGGGCAGAATTGTGAGCTATTCACCAATATATGGCACATACTTGCTCACTGCCTGCGCTGGTGCACATTCATCTTCAAATCCTGCTCCTACCCAACAAAACACATGGAGGTGGATCTCCTTACTCCGAGTGATAGCATTTTGCTTGTGAACAATGTGCACTTGTTCCAAAATTAGTCTCTTCCAGTGCCAGGAACTCGAGGGCCAATAAGTATTTTTTTCTTTTGCAAGGGCCTCACAGTTCTCCAGACACTACTATCGGGCCCTAACTGCCGTCTGAAATGTGCTGCATTCCGTGCAGGCATCTGTCCACACACACACACAGAGTAATGCCCATTTATGAGTGGTTTTGTAATGCTTTATTTAAAACCATTCAAAGGAGACCACCCGTTTGTATGAATGCATGAAAATGCACCCCTCGTCAAATGGGAAACATTCAAAGGGCTCTACCTATGCATGCGACTGCACACAAGTACATCCTTTATTAATTTTTGTGATGGTTTGCTAAAAAAACATTTAGAGATGTCCAACAGCGGTGGGCATGCATGCTTGTCTACAGATTGGCAGCCATTTTAAAATGTGTTTCAACAACGTATAACAAATACCATTACAAGATGACTGTCCGAATGGTCTTTGCTTTGTATACTTTGCTAAAAACTATTTTAAGGAAACAAAAGGAATAATGCCAGTAGCTCGGCAGCTAAAGCCAGACTGTTTGGCTATGCCAATGCTTATTGTTCGTGTTGTGACTTTTGATTCCTTGATCTTATTTGTACCATTTGTCAAACATGATGCTTTGCTTAAGCATGTCTTCTACTTAAACTTGGTTCTTTATGTATACCGATCTCTCTCTATTTTTGTTTAAAACTTTTGTTTATTGAGCAGAATTATGTACAGAATACCGAGAAAAAGCAGGCAGGCAGGCAGAGAAATATGCAATACATTACAAAAAAATGTCATAGTACGTATTTAAAGTGAACCCAATTAACAGCATTTCTTAAATACATCAGTAGATGCTAAAGTACAGATGAATCTCTTTTAAATCAGTCGATGCTAAAGTGCAGCAGGACCTGACTAGACCTCTCCATTAAAACACAAAATGAAAAAGAATTGCAATGAAACTCTGCATATTTCATGTGTAGCAAGCTTATAACGTACATGTTGATAGCCTGGAAATATCAAAACAGGACATTAAAATATTAACTCTCCTCACAATACTGGACCCTCTGGAAAAATAATAATTAAAACAGGCTGCCAATAACAACCATAATATGGTGTGATGCCTATTTCATAAAAGCCAGTTGGCAGCTGGAACACTTTTTCTGAAAGAGAAAAAATTATAAAGTGCAACCGTGCTGATAGTACCCATCCCCATTATAAGGAGAGAACTCTTAAGACGAGTAAATGCTTAGTAGTGTGACCAACATTAATAAATTGAATCTTAAAATATCATACAGTGGTCTACACTTCAAAGTACTGTGGAGTGGATAATTCTATTAAATAACTATCCCCCTTAAGGGTTTTCAATAACCTCTAAACGGTGCTATATGGCCAGGAAAGAACCTCTTCAAACCCCCACGTGCTTCGCATATGCCTCTTCAAACTTCTTAATCCTAACCATTTTTTCTTCCAACCCTGTAGAGTTGGAACCAAACACGTTCTCCAGGTTTGGAAGATCAATGAACGGGCTATCATTATCGCAATTGATATTAAAAAAACTGTTCACCCTTACTGAATTGCAGACTCTCCTTGGAGGCTCAGAACAACACTAAACTTTCTTCCGGAGCAATCCTGCTCTGTACAGACTGGCTACTAGCAGCAAAAAACCGTTCCCAAAATTGCAATTTTTTTTGACATGTATAAAATGTATGGCGCAGTCCCCCGCACCATCATGTAGACAATGAAAGCATTGGTCAGGAATGGTCGAATACATTTAATGAAGGACCGCAGGGGTATAGTACGCCATCCATTGGGACAAAAAGGTCATTCTCTTAAAATGTGCTGCGCTCAGAGACTTATACCCTGTGTCTGAGGTGACTTGCCAATCACTGTCGGCTAGTCTGCATTGCATTTGTGCCAGAACTTTATCCAGAAAACGATTAATTAGGTCCTGAGTCAAGGGATTGTGTAATAACCTGTATCAGTTGCCCACTCCTGTAAGATTGCTTTTTACAAGCATGCTAATAACCAGGTGAGATTCTTGTCTCATATCCTGGTAATTAACTGTGAAAAAATGGGTTATCTGCTGAAAACCTTAAAAAGAAACGCTGACACCAATCCCCATCCCTTGAGATAAGCTTGTTCCACGTACAGCACTTGTCCCTTCGTACGAAATTACGTACCCTCTAATAGCCCAAAGAATTCCAAAACCAAGCCTCCATGCTAGATACCGACACCCCCACATGTTGACCCTCCATCGGCTCAAAATACAAATAGCCTGTTGGAATCTGACACAATTTACACAGGACTTTCAGCTGATCGCCAAATTCATAGAGTGACTTATGCCTGGTCTTCTTGGGTAATTTTGTTGTTAAAATGAATGTTGGTAATCTAGTTGCAGACTCCTGTACCATTTTGTTTAAAACAAAAATCATCCAATACGCCTTTACCTTCCAATAATCTTGCCAAGATATCCATTAATGCTACTTGATAATATGTGTGCATATGGGGGAGTGCCAAGCCTCCCTGCTCCTTGTTCAATTGCAGAACAGAGAATTTCACACTAGGTTCTTTCTTGTTCCAAATAAAGCTCCTTAGAGATTAATTGAGCTCCTCAAACTAACTATTGCTAATTTGTATCGGTAGACTGGGAAAAAGGAATCGAAGTAAAGGTAAAATGGACATCTTAATAAGTGCAAACCTTCCGATTACGGTCAAAGGAAGAAGTGACCACTTTCCCAGAAGCCCATTCATTTTTTTTGACATTGCCATGAAGTTCAACAGGTATAGCTGGGAAAAGTTGTTGGGAACATATATTCCTAGATATCATTATGGATTTTGCCCCTGAGAATGTAGTGAAACTGAGAGATTCCCAGCAGATACATTAAAAAGCAATGGTTCACTGACAGAATATAGAATGCCAAACTATTGACCTGCCAAAATATCGAGGAAAAAATATAGAATGCCAAAAGATCGAATCCCTATCTACAAACAGGTAAGTACAAAAATATCGAATCCAAAATATCGTTGTAAAAAATATAGTTAGTCAAAATATCGATTTTTTTTAATGTCTTAAGAGTAATGTAAAATTAATGAAATAATAAATATAATTACATACTTAAAAATACTTAAATATCTTAAAAATGCATAAATAATTAGGGGCCGATTCCGATCCTGTAAAACCCGGGTACGAATGGTCGTACGGAGCGTATTCTCCATACGACTCGTACCCGGGAAATCCACCTTACAAACCAGCAAGTACGATTCGTACAGAAATACCATTTCCGTACGAATCGTACAAAACTACGTGCGGTGAAAAAATACCCACAATTCCGATCCGGGACATTGCGTACGTGACGTCCGGACGGAGTCAGGCAGCGTTTTACGGACCAGCAAGTACGATTCGTGCCTACGTCACTCCGCACGGCTAATATTTTACGGCAGCCAAAAACTCCCGGGAAATTGAGGACGACACGAAGAAGGAGCACCGGTACGCGACGGACAGCCATGGACCCCATCCTTAGTGTCATCCCGGCCCTCCTAGCCTATAAACTGGTGCACCGAAACTGCCGCGCACGCCGCAGAAGGTCAGAACAACACCCAGGGGCAAAGGGGGGGGGGGGCGAGGGGCAGGAAACATAACGCCTACCCATTAAAAAAAAAATATATTCTGTACATACATTACCTCCAGGCTCTGGTCACTTCAGGGGGTGTGTCCACCAATCCCTGTGTACCGCCACAACGGAAGTGGACGTCTACGCGTACCCGTCACCACTACAATAGTGGAACGGACCGTACCCACGCCCTCAGAGCGTGGGTACGGTCCGTTCCACCATTGTAGTGGTGATGTAGGGGTACGCGTGGTACGGACCGTACCCACGCCCTCAGAGCGTGTGTACGGTCCGTACCACCATTGCAGTGGTGATGTAGGGGTACGCATGGTACGGACCGTACCCACGCCCTCAGAGCGTGGGTACGGGTCCGTACCACGCATACCCCTACATCTGGGACGGACCGTACACACGGCCTCAGAGCGTGTGTACGGTCCGTACCACCATAGCAGTGGTGATGTAGGGGTATGCGTGGTATGGACCGTACCCATGCCCTCAGAGCATGGGTACGGGTCCGTACCACGCGTACCCCTACATCGCCACTACAATGGTGGGACGGACCGTACACACGGCCTCAGAGCGTGTGTACGGTCCGTACCACCATTGCAGTGGTGATGTAGGGGTACGCGTGGTAGGACCGTACCCATGCCCTCAGAGCGTGGGTACGGTCCGTACTACCATTGCAGTGGTGATGTAGGGGTACGCGTGGTACAGACCATACCCACGCCCTCAGAGCGTGGGTACGGTCCGAATCACCATTGCAGTGGTGATGTAGGGGTACGCGTGGTACGGACCGTACCCAACCGCATCACCCGTACCCCTAGGGCACCAGTACATTTGTGAGACAAGGCATACACACGCCAAGAATGTTGGTTTAGGGCCTGGTGCAGCATATAACCAGTACATTGGGGGGGGGTATGGCCAGGACAGCAGTGTACTGCACCAAGGGTGTGGGTGGGTGGGTGGCTGCCTAGGATTCCCAGCAGTGGACAAAGACATGTGAGGTGTGGGTGCAGAGGAATACCAGCAGTGGACAGAGACATGGGGGTGGATGCAGGGGACTCCCAGCAGTGGACAGAGACATGGGTGCAGAGGACTCCCAGCAGTGGACAGAGACATGGGGGTGGGTGCCCATCACTCCCAGCAGTGGACAGAGACATGTGAGGGGGGGGTGCAGAGTACTCCCAGCAGTGGACAGAGACATGGGGGTGGATGCAGAGGACTCCCAGCAGTGGACAGAGACATGGGTGCAGAGGACTCCCAGCAGTGGACAGAGACATGGGGGTGGGTGCAGAGGAATACCAGCAGTGGACAGAGACATGGTGTGTGTACATCATTATCAGATGACCACAACTCCTTGGGTAAATGTACGCATCCCTAATTTTCGACTATGTCGAAAGTGCCATAACAACACATCACTGACAGCAGTGGATGTCTTTCCCCCACTGCATGACACACCACATGTGGGTGTGAGGACAAATGACACATGCATACCCACCCCTGGCGGATGCAGCACAATACACACACAGAGATCATGCCACAAGACTGTATAGTCATGTCAATGCCTACTAAACTAAGAGAGCCAAAGGGAACACACACTGTCACGCACATCCCAGGACTGATAGGAATGTACAGTTGCTGGGACAGCCACCAAGATGTTGTCTCTCATGGAAGGAATAGGGTGGAGTTCCCACAGATACAATGCCCACAATTGTCAGTCAGGTGCCCAAATACCCTGCAGAACAAGTACCATATGTGTGCTAGGCTGGGATTACACACATACATAGTGCAGAAAAGGGAGAATTACTCCCTGAAGGCATGGCAACATACTCAATACACAAGTACAGCGACTAGCAAGGATGGCACAGACGATGCAGCCAGAGACATTGCTGAGCAGGCATGGCCATAGTTGAAGGGATCCGTCACTAACAAAGGGAATGTAGACACAGGTCAGCACAACTATTGTGCAACTCTCTGCAGGGAAGATGTCAGGTGCCACGGAGGAAGGGACACACCTTGGTACAATATCTCAAAAAACAAATAACACACACAACCAAAGATCCTTTGCAGAGACCATGTGATGGCACACAGATCCCATGGGCCACCTCCTGACCATCAGACTCAAACCTTTGCCCAAAACATAACACATTACCACAACCCCAACTCCTGGAGCATCAACACCAACATCAATACCTGAAATGCAATAGTGTGCAAAGTCAAAAGAAAATGCTTCAATCAGCATAAGATAAAAATTGTATCAACAACACTATATACAAAGGCCAATGGCCAGTCCAGATTAGAAGTCCTTGGGGGGACACATGGGTACGTGTCTCCCCTAGCTTGCCTGCACATTAGAACCCTCAGGTTCGTCGACTGGGGGGGGGGCATCATGTGGGGAAGGACCAGGCACCGCAGGGACAGGAGGTGGAAGGGTAGGTGTGGTGGGTGCAGGGCTGGATGCCTCCACCACAGGGGGTGGGGCAGCGCCAAAGGTGGAGGTGAGCTCGGCGCTGCACACTTCTGCTAGGTCGTCTAGAGTATCCCCTGCTCCAGAAGAAACCACAGGCACAAAGGAGGAGGTGGGGTCAGAGGGTTGGGGTGCAGCGCTACTGGGGGAGGGGGTGGACGGGGGAGATCAACTCCCCTAACCGGGGAGCGCCTTGCCCGTTTGCGGGCTGGTGAGCCAGTGGGGCTGAGACCCAGCACAGCCAAGTAGCTCTCCTTGTCTGACTGTGTGGCAGGGGAGCCAAGGGGAGTGTCTTTGGAGGGACTGGGTAGTGAGGCATGCGGACTCAGACTGTGACTGCGTGTATGCCTGTGTGCCCCAGACCCAGTGGGTGTGCCTTTATCCCCCTGAGTGTGCGTGCCAGGAGGTGTGTGCTTGCCCTTACGTGTTTGTGTGCTACCTTTGTCTGGTGGGGTGCGTGCTTGGGAATGTCTGGGTGTGCATGGGACAGGCATGGGAGTGGGAAGTGTGGATAGTACAGGGGTAGGGGGGACGAAGCGCTGCAGGAGACTCACTGCTGCCGTCAGTGAAGAGTCCATGGACCTCAGCAACATCTGTTGGTCAGACATCGCTGCTGACATGCCCTCCATGAACGACATCATCTGTGTCAGCAGTCTGGTGTGGCCATGGAGGACATTCAGCATCGATGTCTGGCCAACCTGCAACTGCCGCTGAATGTCCACAGACTCTGCAGTGAGGGCAGCAGGGGGGACAGGGGCAGGGGGTGCGGTGCCTGGCACGAAGGAGACACGGTGGTGCCCTGCACGGACAGAAGGGACCGGAGCAACTGGGAGGGCGGTGATGGGAATGGAGGAGGCAGTGACAGATGTTGTGCTAAAGCCAGGTTTTGTAGCAACCTCCGCCCCCTCGAGGAGTTCAGCCTCAGACCCTTTAGCGTCGTAGTTGGTGTCGCCACCAGACAGGTCCTCCGCCTGACTCCCCTCGCCCTCCGTGCCACTTGCTCCCGCAGACTCCCCAGCAGTGGTGACACCGGTGCTGGATCCCTCCTCAAGGTCCGTGCAGGTGTCTCCCTCGTTGTCCTCCGATGATGCTGCGGGCAAGGTGAAGATACAGAAAATAATCAGTCACCTGTATACATCTGACACATGAGTCCAAACAAAATAGGTCACAGTGCATATCAGGAAAAGCATCATGAGTAACATCTACATTACTCCGCACATATGTAAGCCCTGCACTCCCCAGTTGGTTGACCCACCATGCCACTTGGAAACAAGGAAAATTAGGACACAACAGCAATTGACTTGATATCGAATTATACTGAGAAGCTAGTGTCTGGGAACAGTTGAGCACAGCAATACTATGAAGGCATGCCACCTCTTGTTTACTGTGAACGAAACAGTATTGGTGCACCCAAGGCTAAATTACAGACCGCAATGCTGAAGGTGTCCCCACAATCAGAGACCTGTGAGTTCTTTGGAAACCCAAACGAACTACATTGTGATCCCTTGGGTATCACAACGCTTCACACAATCTACATGTTTAGAATGTGTAAATGTGCCACTTTGTGAACAGAACACACATGTGCCTGTATAAAATAAGTCACACAAGGAGGCGCACAAAAAACTACATTTACACAGTCATTGTATGAGCTGCCAGCCTTATTCAAACAAGCCACTGTTAGAAAGAAATGGGGTTTCAGTAAGTACATATACATGGCCCCACGGCGGTCTGGATGACTTGACACTCGTAAGTTTGTATCAGCAACAACCAAGGACTTACCCAAATGACACAACACTGTGGGAACATGGATATGTATTACCTTAAAAAAAAGTGTTATTAGAACTGTGCCTTTCTTTAATATGGGCCAGCGTGTCCCCTGAAAGTGTAAAGGTGGTTTCTTGTGCACTTCCGTGGGAGACATCTGTCATGCAGGCACATTATTGTCCTACACAACAAAACATGAAGACATGTTGGCAAGTGTAGTGAGTGCCAGGGTACAAGACTTCTTGACTATCAACTTGAATCATGCCACCTGTCACATGGCCATACGTACCATGATTACACAGTTGCCAACACATCTGACCCACTGTCTGTCATGTGGAGTGGCACACATGTCCAAACACAGGACAATGCATAAGATAATGGGCCTGCAATTGTGTCGGAATAAGGAGCACCTGCAGTGAGGAGACACACTCATGGCAAGCAAGAATGACCACACAGATGTAACCACACAAAGAACAAACTACGAGCATCTGGACCACACACTGGTTTCAAAAATGGATGAGCAGGAATCATGTATTTTAACTTTTGACACATGCAGCAAAGCACTAAAATTAAACCCTGCACAACATGACTGGGTCACTGCATGTTGAGTGTCTGTCCAGACAATTATCACACACAGGTCAGACCTGGCAAGGAGCCATAAGGTTTGGACATGTAGGCCTTGCCCACACAAACCCCCCATACCTGACACAATGTGATTGAGACAGATCAAGAAGTTACACCTCTTAATCTGGGTTTACTAAAATGTGCATCAAGAAATCCCAAATGTACTCCACATAACCTCGTGAGGCTGCCAACACATATTTGTGACAAACAACCATCAACAGATAGTTGTACATAGACACACAGGCACTGCCCAGTGTGAGGATGCACAAGCCAAATGGGGTCACCCTGTCCAGTGGACACATGTAGCACACTTTACATTAATACAAATGAGGCCAGGGAACAATGCCACAGAGGCCAACCTATGCTGAACACACAGAGAATGGGCACAGTGTTGGATGGCACACATGAATCAGAGGCAAGGGTGTCTCAGGAGACTGTAGTGGGGACACTGCTCCATGGTCCTGGAATGATCTGACTGTAACATGAGCAAACGTCCCGGCACTATGCATATCTCCCACTCATGCACATCATGTCTGAGGCCACAACATCGGTCCTGCATGCTGCAAGTCTGTTAATTTGAAGCCTCACACTCCTATGTTGAGACTCAGCATCAGTGACAACAAATATGGACCCCCAAATGACTGAACAGGACATGGCACAGGCAAGGTACCAACACATGTCACAGACCACCCCCACATATGGTGCAGAAAGCAATGTGCACTTGGATTAACTGGCAGCCTAGATGACCATGTGCAATAGTGTTTACACACAGACCAGGGAACACATGTCAAGGAGGGGAAGAGAGGAAGAACAGCACCGATTGACTTGGGGGAAAAGGATATGTATGGCACATATAAACCCTGGCAGTGTATCCAGGCGACTGAGCACTTCCAAAAGCTGGTGACACACAACAAACACACATGTACCTACCCCCTTGCTGCTGCTGCTGTTTCTCCTGTAACCACCCATCCATCTCAGGGAAGACCACCGCCAGGACACGCTTCATCTGGTGGGTCAGGCGTCGGCGCCTGCCATGGCGGCGTGGAGGTGAGTCCTCCAGCAGGACCCGGGCGATCCTCCGGGTCCAGCACCGGATGTCCTGCCACAGTTTTCTCACTTGTGCTAGGCGCCGACTGCGACCCTCCACCGATCTCACGGCCCTGACGGCCTGCTTCCACATCTCCCCTTGGCGTAGGCAGTTACCTGTGAGGATGACAAAGTGAGACAACATCACTACACCAGCTCCATGTCAGAGAGACACACATTTGAACATCTTTGAAATGTTGAACAGGGCATAGGATGCTGCCAAGGAATTGCATCTTAGTCATATGGACATTGGCCTCTGTGGAAGCCCCAGTGCACTACATGGCATGTATAGTACAGAGGTGGCATGAGGGTTGCGACACACTCCATGAACATGGCACACACTGTGCATCACAAGAGACAACAGGCTGATGGACAGCACCTCCAAGCAGTTACATGCCCCAGGCCACTGACGCAACCCCAGCAGAGTACACAGACACACACAGGCACAGATCAATCACATGCCATTGGCAACAGCGGATACAAACCTCACTCTGCACATGTGCCACTTGCCTGTGGGGTGTCACAGGTGTGGGGCTAGCTCAGCAAGTCAGACTCACAGCACGGCTTACTTCTCACATCAGATGGGTAGAGCTGTTGCCTCCTCCATGCAGCTGTGGTTCAACACTTCACATAGACACTCACACACATCAATGTCCAGGGGGCGTACACATCACTTGGACACTCTCACCACAGCTCCACTCAACTCACATCTGTGGGAACAGTCACCTGTCACACCAGGGGGACCACTGAATCACCTCAGGACAATAGACAAGAAATGCCACCAAGGATTAGCCAGGCTGAATGTGTCATGCACTATGCAGTGAGTGTCACAGTAAGCACAATGCAAGTGAGTGCACACATGAACTACATCATGCTCTGCATGGGAGACATAAGCCATTCCCCCCCTGGGACCCACTCTAAACAACATTGCATGTCTGTCACACCTGGACACAATGCCAGAAGTGACAGTCACAAAAAAGGTGCACAGTCAAAGCTAGTGGAGTCAGCACTCACCTGCTCCCCTGGTCTCCCATACAGGATGGGGTACTGTAGGAGGATGACATCCAGCAATGCCTCATTCTCCTCCTGGGTGAATGGCTGGGCCCTCTCCACAGACCTTGACATGGTGCCAGAGGAAGCACGGACAGCAGCAGTGTTGTCAACAGGAAACTTGTGCAGGCAAGTGCCCTCTCATGGGTTCTGGCTGACTTATATCTGTCTTGCTGAGGGGCATTCATTTGGAGGGGTACATAGTGATTGGTCAGATTCATTCGCATCTTACGTTTACTCCAATCCCTTTCCACATACACCAGTGACAGCATTTGCATCGTTCAAAATTTCTGAATCATGCCTACTTGTACTACCTGGCACACAAGTTAAGGGAATGAGCCAAACACCCCCTTCTGCACACGGAGAGACTGCAATTCCCCATTGAGGCTGTTATGGGGATGTCCCATACCATGTCCACCCGTAGCATCCCGTATGTTTCTGGGGGAAGTTATACACACATTGATGCCTTCATCAAAATCCACTAACCATTAGAGATGACTGTCACGAAGGTAGACTATCAATTCATGGGAGTCATGCTACATGTCATGTGCCCCATGGTGAGTCGACATGTATGCATGATAACCCAACATGCACAGGAGCAGTCCCCACACATTCCAAACACCTAACAACCCCAAAATGCCTTGCTGCAATTCTCACCCAAAATGACTTTTCCACATGTCCGTGCATGGAACGCTGATTCAGCACACGTTGCAATACTCATGAGGAATAGTAGGAGGCCAATGATGACACGACCAGACAACATGCGCAAGAACCTGTGGATGACAGACACACAAGCAGTCAGCTAAATGATTGTTATCCGCATACATGGTCATTTACTCTACAGGAATAATGTTGTCACCATGCAAATATAATAATTAGGGTCACAGCTAAAATGATTGGAATGACATCATCACTCGAGTGACACATCAGAACACTAGGCACTAAGTCACTTAGCATACAGTCAGCTGGACACACACATTGCAACACATGCCACACAAGGCTCCAAACGTGCACACTCTGATCCAGTGACTCACCATTATGAGAAGAAGTTGCATATGAGCTGACTCCGGATATCCTCCTCCTCCTCCTCCTCCTCACTTGCCTCATGACCAAGACCTTCATCTTCCACGGGTGGATGTTCCTGCTCATGCTGCTCCAGGATGAGTTGCACTGCCTTCTCCACTGCCATGTTGTGCAGCATTCAGCACACGAGGGAAGATTTTGCAGACCTTCACCGGTGCATATGGGAGGGACCCGCCTGTCTTGTGAAGGCACCGGAATCGGCTCTTCAGGAGGCCAAACGTCCTCTGCCCGTGTGCATCGTTGTAACGGTGATCTGCAGCTGATCTTGGGTTGCGGAGAGGCGTCATCAGCCATGGCATGTTGGGATAGCCAGAGTCACCTACATGGAAACATCATGGACAGAAGTGGGTCACGAGATGCCGTAAGATACAAAGATACCGCAAAACACAGGACAAACAGAGTATACCCACCAACAAGACATGCTCGTTCGTTGTGCAGCCGCAGCATCATTTCTGGCACCCTGCTATGCCTCATGATGTAGGCATCGTGTGCTGACCTTGGAAAACGTGCACAGACATGGGAAATCAGCATGTTGGCAAGACACACCACAAGGGCATTAATAGAGTGGTAATGCCCGACGCTGTTCAACATCCACATGGCCCCCCTCACACAAGTGGCCCACCCCCACCACCTCAAAACCATCTCCTACGCCGACGACACCCAGCTCATCCTCTCCCTCACCAAGGACCCTCACACCGCCAAAAAATACATCCACAAGGGCTGTGGTCCATCGCCGTCTGGATGCGGAGCGGACATCTGAAACCGAACTCGGACAAGACGGAGGTCCTCATCCTGGGACCCACACTCTCAGCCTGGGACGACTCCTGGTGGCCGATCGCTCTGGGGACAGCACCGACACCCACCCACCACGCACGCAACCTAGGATTGATCCTCGCATCCTCCCTCTCCATGTCCAAGCATGTCAATGCCGTCTCCTCCTCCTGCTACGACACCCTACGCACGCTCCGCCGGATCGACTGGTGGATCCCGACCGAAACAAGTAGAACAGTGACACAGGCCCTCGTCAGCAGCTGACTGGACTACGGCAATGCACTCTACGCAGGACTCCCATCCAAACACCAACGGCGGATACAACGCTTCCAAAGAGCCTCCGCACGACTGATCGACAATGCCCCCCGCCACAGCCACATCACCCCCCTCCTGAGTGACCTGCACTGGCTCCACACCGACAAGAGGATCACCTTCAAGCTCCTCACCCACTCACACAAGGCACTCCACAACGCCGGACAAGCCTACCTGAACATCAGACTCAGCTTCTACAACCCCACCCACCAGCTCCGCCACGGCAGCCTCGCCCTCGCAGCTATCCCCCGCATCCAATCTACGACCTCCTGCGGGAGATCCTTCTCCTACCTCGCCGCCAAGACCTGGAACACCCTCCCAACCCATCTACGACTGACCCAAGACCTACTTGCCTTCAGATGACTCCTCAAGACCTGGCTCTTCGAGCAGTAGTGGAACCCCCCCCTCAGCACCTTGAGACCCTCACAGGTAAGTAGCGCGCCTTACAAGTACCCTGATTGATTGTTGATTGATTGACGCTGCCTGCTGGTGGATGTAGTGTGATTTGGCAGTGGGTCTCCCAGGTGATGTATCTGTAACCCCATGGAGCATGCTGCCATGTCAGTGAGTGTGAGTTCCTGTCCTGGGTATCTGAGCTGGTTGTGTTAGTGTTAGATTTTGCAGTTGTCACAGAAGGGCCTTGTGCTGGCTACAGCAGGGCCAAGTGTCAGCTACCTTGTCAGTACTTTGCCAGTCCCTGTGCATTGCGCATGGTGCATGGGTATGTACCTGGGCCATATGGGCTGTGGGCAATGGTGTCTGTTTCTGAGTTGTACAATATGTTTGGTGATCCCCCACCCTCCCAGCATCCCGGACATCCAGTCTTGGGTTTGTGGTTTGTGTAGGTTGGGACATGGCATGGCCTTGCTTTGTGAATGGGGCATACACATGTTAGTGGCATGAGTGTTGTTTTTGAGTGTGGTTGTGTCCGGTGAGGGCTTGGGGGTAGGTGTGTGCATTTGTTGTAGTTGGGGTGTGGATGCCATTACCCCCATGTTACGTAAGTTGTTTGTGTACTTACCAGGCTCGGCAACTCCTTCGACTCCGTGTACTCCCACCGGCAGAAGCAGGGCCATCATCTTCTCTTCCCAGGGATGGTAATGTACTGGTCTGCGGGGCAGCCCACCTCCTGTGATGTTACTCTGGGCGTAGTCCTCGTTCATTTTGCGCTTGACTTCCCTGCGCAGATCGTACCACCTGGCTTGGCATTCATTCCTGGTCCTTCTGATGGACGCAACACCATTCACCCGATCGACGATTCTCTGCCACAGGCATGATTTTTCAGCTATGCTGGTCTGTCTGACCAATGCTCCAAAGAGCTGTGGCTCGACTCTGATGACTTCGTTGGCAAGGATGTCCAGCTCCTCCCTTGTGAACTTTGGATACTTGTCTGTGGGCATGGTGTGGGGTGTGGGTGTGGATGGTTGTGGGTGTGTGGGTGTGAATGTGTAGGTGTGTGTGTGAATTTGTAGAGGGGGTATGTGTGAAGGAGGTTGTGTGATGGTGTGTAAGTTAAGGTGTATGGGTGCAGTTGTTTGTGTGTGGTGTCTGTCAGCAGTGAGTCTGTTGCAAAGGCTCACGGTTTGTGAGTGTGGGCCCTTTTTATTGGTCCATTTGTGGGTGTGGCTGGGTTTGAATTTTTGGTAGGTGTGTTATAAGAGGTGGTTGTGAGTTTGGGCCTCTGTTTGCCTGTTTGGATGTGCCAGGTCAGTCTTTTAGATGTTTTTAGTACTGTAGATGTTTTTTGTGGTGTTGTGCGATTCAAATTGACCCTCCTTGTGCTGTTTTGCAGTGTCCTGGGTCTGTACAAGTCGTTTTAGCGTATGTAACGTGCGTACATACGCGATGTTGTTGTACAGTGCTCACATATGCAATGCTGGGGTACGGTGGCAGGGTACAGTGCGTCCAAGTAAGGGGCTGGGGACGGTGGTGGGGTACGGTGCGTACAAGTTAGGGGCTGGGGTAGGGTGGTGGGGTACGGTGCGTACATGTACGGGGCTGGGGTACGGTGGTGGGGTACGGTGGTGGGGTACGGTGCCTCCAAGCACACGGCTGGGGTACGGTGGTGGGGTACGATGCGTACAGGTATGGGGCTGGGGGACGGTGTTTGGGTATGGTGCGTACTAGTACAGTGCGGACATGGGGGGTACGGGGCAGACATGTGGGGAGGTGAGGGGGGGCTGTACAACTCGTATCCAGGGCACAAGTTTACCCAGATACGAGTGGTACGGCGTTTGATCCGTACGGAGCCTTTCCCATGCGCTTGTGTTTTCAGACGGCCGGTACGGATCGTACTTGCGCGCTCGGACTTCACTTTTAAGATTTGTATGTAAAAATGTCCGGGGACGTGTCGTAGACTTTCCCCGGAGTCATTCGTATGTAATTTTCACGTACGAATCGTACTTCGCCGTTTGTACGGGACTTGTACGATTTGTACGTTAAAAAAATACGGATGCGAGTCGGACGGTAATTTTAGTTCACGGATCGGAATCGGCACCTTAATGTAAGTAAAAAAAACATACATTTTGTGTTTTAATACATATGTATACTAACGTAATATTAACAAAAAATATTCATTATTTTTTGCGTAGGATAGCAGGAGTGTAACATTTACCATTACCACCCCAGTAAGTGCAACAGTAGGGAAAGCGTTGGATAGCGGGAGGGTAAAAATTACTATTCCCACTCCAGTGAGTGCAACAGTAGGGAAAGCGTTGGATAGCGGGAGGGTAAAAATTACTATTCCCACTCCAGTGAGTGCAACAGTAGGGAAAGCGTTGGATAGCGTAGGGGTAAAAATTACTATTCGCACTCCAGAGAGTGCAACAGTAGGGAAAGCGTTAGATAGCGTAGGGGTAAAAATTACTGTTCCCACTCCAGAGAGTGCAACAGTAGGGCAAGCGTTGGATAGCGGGAGGGTAAAAATTACTATTCCCACTCCAGGGAGTGCAACAGTAGGGAAAGCGTTGGATAGCGTAGGGGTAAAAATCACTATTCCCACTTCAGAGAGTGCAACAGTAGGGAAAGCGTTGGATAGCGGGAGGGTAAAAATTACTATTCCCACTCCAGAGAGTGCAACAGTAGGGAAAGCGTTGGATAGCGTAGGGGTAAAAATTACTATTCCCACTCCAGAGAGTGCAACAGTAGGGAAAGCGTTGGATAGCGGGAGGGTAAAAATTACTATTCCCACTCCAGAGAGTGCAACAGTAGGGAAAGCGTTGGATAGCGGGAGGGTAAAAACTTACTATTGCCACTCCAGAGAGTGCAACAGTAGGGAAAGCGTTGGATAGCGTAGGGGTAAAAATTCCTATTCCCACTCCAGAGAGTGCAACAGTATGGAAAGCGTTGGATAGCGTAGGGGTAAAAATTACTATTCGCACTCCAGAGAGTGCAACAGTAGGGAAAGCGTTGGATAGCGTAGGGGTAAAAATTACTATTCCCACTCCAGAGAGTGCAACAGTAGGGAAAGCGTTGTATAGCGTAGGGGTATAAATTACTATTCCCACTCCAGAGAGTGCAACAGTAGGGAAAGCGTTGGATAGCGTAGGGGTAAAAATTACTATTCCCACTCCAGAGAGTGCAACAGTAGGGAAAGAGTTGGATAGCGGGAGGGTAAAAATTACTATTCCCATTCTAGTGAGTGCAACAGTAGGGAAAGCGAAGGATAGCGTTGGGTAAAAATAACTATTCCCACTCCAGTGAGTGCAACAGTAGGGAAAGTAATGAATTAATATTTTAATAAAAATAAATTATCAATACCAATAAACAATTAATTTAAATTAATTACCAATAACAAAATATTTAATAATTAAGTAATTATAAATACCAATACATATTATTTATGAAAAATGAATCACCTGTTAATAATTAATTAACAAACAATTTTCAATACCAAAAATTAATAAATAAATAAATACCAATTAATAATTAATTGACAGTAAATTAATTATCAATACACAAAACTATTTTCAATACTTAACTAATTACAATTAAATTACTTCCCACCCTATTCCCCTATAAACCCACAACTCACTACGAATAATAAATTAATACAATTAACATAATTATCAATTAATCAATTAATAAAAATTAATTACTGATTAAAAAAAACTTAATTAACAATTAATAATTCATTAACAATAAATTATCAATACCAAAAAATAAATATTTACTTATTTACAATGAAATTACTTCCCACCCTGTTCCCCTATAAACCCACAACCCGCTACAGAACTAAAACTCAAAATTAAATTAAAAATAATTAATAATTCCTAAAATTTACTATTGAATTTACTATAATCAAATTACTTCCCACCCTATTCCCCCATAAACCCACAACCCGCTACGGGATTAAATTACGCAAAAATTAAATAACATAAAAATCATTAATTAAAAAAAATTAAACATACATTACAAAAACTAATATACACTTTTAACACATATACTAACATAAAAAACACAAATTCGATATTATTAAAAATTCGATATAGTTTAATGCCTATATTATGTAATTTGATATTTTGACAGTCGATATTACTTACCTGCATTTCGATATTATTAACCACTATATTATGTCCATTCGATATTTTGCCCATTCTATATTTTGTACTCGATATTATGTCCATTCTATATATTTTTTTCGATATTGTGTCCAGTTACCCCTTGACAGGTGCCTCTATTAACTGCCACCATACTGACCATATTAGAATTAACAATTACTGTGGCCTGTGCCCCTTGATATAAATTCCTGAGCATCAAAATGATTTGTCGGGGAATCCAAATCTACTTTAGCTAAAGAAATGGGGCCTCCCAGTTAACCAAATCGAATGTCTTTGCAGCGCCTATCATTATTATTGCCACAGTCGGTTGATTGAACGAAAAATAGTCCATCGCGTTGATTAAAAAAACTGGGTGTTTGCCACCATAAGAAGATTGAAGATAAATTGAATCTGGTTCTTATGAATTAAGAACTGGCCTGCTGGCATACCATGGGTAGCCTATACTTTCATCAACAACTTGTGATAGTCGTTGAGGATGGTGATTAAACGATAAGAATTTACATTTGTAATTTTTTTTCAAACAGCTCACTATGATAGATTCCTTAAAGGTGGGGGGGAACCTCCCCATCCTCTCTAATATAATTTAATCAATGTGTTTAAAAAGGTACCAATGTTTTTGCAAAAATCCTATAAAAACCAGAGAGTTTGATCATAGGGGGGAAGCTCTACAGAATTATAGTATTGTTTGATATTAGACAATGGAACAGAATACTGATATTCATATATGCTTCTGTAGTGCTGCACAAAAACTTGAGCAACTTCCCCCTGCTCTGTTACCATCTTATGAGAAGCTAAAAAATGTATATTTGTCCTGCTAAATTCGAGTGGACCAGGCCAAAAATGTGTCCATATGCTGATTCTCTTCATAAAGTTGCTGCTGATAAGCATTGGAGCTGTTTATTTCCCCGAGGGTAAAGAAGTTCCTAAAATTTTGTTTCGCCCTTCTTAATCAATTTTCAGAAAGTTCCATACCTATGGCTCTATTACTTGCCCTTGAAGCATTAGCCCCTGCTAGTAGAAATTTCACTATTTGCCTGACCCGCTCTTTATCTTGATTTACCTTATACGCAATGATACACCCTCGTACAGTGGCCTTAAAGGCCTCCCAGATAGAAAAAAATGATGCATTATATCTATTGATGAGTAAGAACTGTACAATGAAGCCTCTCATCTCTTCCAGCCACTCTTTGTTTGTCAAGAAGGACCTATCTAGCTGCCACCTTGACCCCCTAGACCTCTCTCTACGCAGGTCTCATACAATAGAAACTATTAGGTGATCGGAAAAGGCATTTGCCAAGGTATCTGACCCTGCCCTTTTAATTGCCCAGCAGACTAAATAAAAGGCAAGGCAAAATCCGGTTTTGAAGCTATGCGAAAAGCAGGTGCATTATGAAAAGCCCGGGTGAGATGAACGCCAGGGATCTTCAAGTTGAAAATCCTGCTTCAGAGTATTCATCCCTTTTTTTGTCTTTGATTTGAGCTGTTTCTTAGCTTTATTTGATGTATCTAATGTTAATTCCTGAAAGTAATTAAAATCTCTCCCAAGGATCAAGGATCTCTCAGCCCCCATTATGATGTTATGAATCTGTGATAATGCATCATTATAGTTGCTGACGGGCCATAATAATTGACCGAATTGAGAGGGGCTCCATGGACGAGAACTTTCAACCATAGCAACCTCCCTCGGGGATCCCGAATCACATCCCTTACAACCGAATCAATGCCTCTCCCTAAATAGATTGCTGCTCCCTTATCTGGGTCAAAATGGTATTAAGCAGTTTTAATTGAATGATCCTCATTGCAGCCCATCCCCACTTGCTCTAGTTGTAGATCTTGAGTCTTTTGTTCCACACTCAACCCAGGGAAAAGCTGGCCACTGCTTCTGTAAGATTGAACTATTAACCCTGAGTTTTATGGAAGAGATGCATGCAATGACGGGGGGAATGAAAGAGCAAAGAAATGTTTGGCAACTAAGTCTGAACTTGCTGCTGGCAATACCAATGTTGCTGGTGCCTGTGTCTCTGATGCTGTCTCTGGTATCGAGTATTGACTTGAGGCTATTAAAGGGGAAACAGCCTTTACAACGAGGTTTTTACCTCGTTGTGCCTTTACAAGGTTTTATACCACACATATTATTACCACGTGCTTGCCTATACAACACATGCTTTGCCATGCATTTAAGGTAAGTTGGGAAGTGTGGGGGGGCTCCCCCCACAAATGCGTTGTTGTTTTTATATACAAATAATGCATGTTTGTGTGTGTACTTATATAGCGCACAGCTACCCTATTTCGGGGTTTTCCGGCGCTGTTTCCCTGTGAAATGTCCACTCCTGGGCATCCCAGGGTGAAGCCAGGCATCCCAGCGCTGTTGTGGCCGTTGTGGAGATTAAGCAAGCTATTGCCCAGAGTTGCAGCGTGGGACCCATGATTAGAATAGGCACCGAGGCGCCACTTGAAGACCAGCGAAGACCGCCCGAGGCTTTCCATTAGCGGGGCGGAATGGCAGCTGGAGGTGTCAGTCCCTTCCGCGGTGAGCCACGACTGTCGGAGCCGGTCCCCCGTGTCATCTGCTTGCTCTGGGCTGGGCACGATTTCTGGGTGCTGGGGATCCCTTGGTCCTTGCCGACGTCTGGCGAAGCTCTCCCTGGGAGCTGGTGGGATTGGTGACTGGCCGATAGTCCCCTCCCGGGCTGGCTTGCCTGGGACTGACTCCGCTTAACACCAACGCCGCGTGGAGTTGGGTGGGGCCCGACGATCTCCATCAAAAGGACGGAGCTGCTGCCGGAGACTCTCGCTTCGTTTCCTCAGTGAGCCCTGGTCGATGGGGCTGGTGCCCCCATCTCTTCTGCTGTCTCCATGCTTGTGTTCAATCTCTGGCCGCTGGCACTCCATCTCCTCGGCCTGCCCCTTGCTGTATGCGTTCTCCTGGGCACGGGGGATACCGGGGTCTGGGGCCGCTGTGCCGACGGGGCTGCCCGGGGGAGCCGGCGAGTTTGGAGCTGGGCGCTCCCATTCTGGTCAGGTTTGCTTTAGACCAGGTGATGGGTGACGCTCATGCATGATCCCTTGTCTTTGGGCACCTGCCGCTGGCCTGTCCCTCACTTTTGGGTCTCGGCGCCTGCTGCTGATGTGCTCGTTCTTGTCGGGCCTGCATGGGGCTTGAAGATGGACGCCGCCCATACCCGCACGCTATTCCTGTACTTCCAGGGCTCGATGGGTCTGTGTTTTTGCATGTGTGCATTACAGTAAAGAGCTGCCTCATTGGACGTGATAGGTGACATTGGGACGCTTTTGGACCCCATTTCTGCTGCTCCACAGGCCGACTCGAGTCGCCGGCTGATTCTACATGGAGGAAAGTCTCCCTGCCTCTCAACCCTTTCTGCTCATTTGTCACAGAGACTAGGCGAGGTATTCCCAACTGCCCCTTCTGTGGCGGTCTGATGGCCTGGTTTTGTTTTATTTTTGGGGACTCAGAACCGGTGGTCATGTAGCCTGGATGCCATTTGAACTGGTCGGTTAAGAAACAGTCGCCATTTTGTCCTCCCTCCCTCCCTGATCATGATGCCTGACCTAATGTTGAAAGAGAAAACGGACTCTCCCCCCTACATGACTACGGTGGCCTTCTTGAAAGGGATTTAGGCTTATAGAGATTCAACATTGAGATTTAACTAATTGAATACGCTCCTCATTATGTTTATTTTTAGTCTTAATCTTTTTATTCCTGTCCCTCAATTATATATTCACCCTGCCCTCCTCCATGTTAACTACCTGTTCCCCCCTCTTTGTGTCATTATTAGTTAGTTATACCCCTAACTATACTTGTGGAGCTGCCAGCCCACTTCCCCCCTGGTTGCATGAATTTCTGTTCTCCCTGATATTCTTACCCTACCCTACTGACTTAATGAGAAATAGTCCTAATCCTCGGCCGAACAACCACCCTTTAATTGTTCAACCTGTTTAATTTCCGGATACTATTAGCCCTATATGCTATCCAAACCCAAACACATTTACTGCTATTTATAACAGTATGCCCTCCTTTTTGAATTACCCCATCCTGCTATTTTATTTTTGGACTGTCTATGCTGTTCGTAATTTATCTATTTTTATGTTTTAATCTATCTTTTTTTTGCTGTTTGTAACAGTGTGACCTTCCCTTTTGACTTACTCCATCCTGCTATTTTATTTTTGGAGTGTTTATGCTGTTTATCGTGATTGGTGCTAATTGTTATCTATCTCTGCTCGATGTGCATTCATTATGGTTTACCTCATCTTGTCTTTCATTTGGTACTAATTTTTGTTATTTATCTTCGCTTTCCGTGCACTCAAATTGGTCTACCTCACTTTATATTTTTTAGTTTTAATTTAAAAAGTAAATTTATTTTTCTATATGTTACGCTGTTTATCATTGGAAAAGACGTGCAGCTGCTCTTACACTCTCATCTCCTGTTCTTCACTGACTTGTTTATTACTATTGTCTCACGGATTTCTTTACCATTATTATACCCCTCTGTCTCAATCACCCCCCCTCATTTTTTTCTCTACTTCACCCTACTATTTTATTTCCCTGCTGGGTCTACCGTCCATTCACTCTGTTCTCATAATATTGACCCTGTCTTCTGCCTCTACTCCTGGAATCCCCCCTTCTCCCACCTCCCTTCCCCCTCTAATGCCTCTCACCCGAGTCTACACATTACATAGCCCCCACTATCACTTGGATACTTCACCTTCATTGACGTTCCATCACCCCCTCTCCTATTCCCCATCCCCATTGTACTCCACCCCAATCTCCCTCCCGCTCATCTTCCCCTCACCACGCTGACTATTAGAGTGAATCCATCATGACTCCCCTCAACCATATTCTCATGACACTGGACTCTCCCATCACTAGACATGACCCTAACTCCTGGTCCATCCTTTACCCCTCAAACCTTTCCAAAAATGGCAAGAAAAACTTTAAACACAAACTTTTAATTCACCACCAAGAAAACGTCTTTGTTGGCAACTACCTTAGCCTAACCTCCATCATAAAAAACAACTATATCTTCTACACCAAACGGCCTTCCAAATGGAAAAGTATCTTTCTCCACCACCTTCCTATCATGAATTCCTGTAAAATACCTTATGGTCTGAAACTTTCCAGCACTCCTTCCCCACATTTCCTGGCAAAATTGACATCTCTATTTTCAAATGAGGAAATATCCTTATCCAAGCCTCGGAAAACCAACTCACCATTTTAGAAAACCACTTCAGCTCCTTATCCCAATACTTAACTACCTACACTTACCTCTATCCTCCCAGCCTCACAAATGCAAGATGCCTCTTTGTCCCCTCACTCCCTGTCTCCTACCCATCCGTTCCCTGACCCACCAATCTCCATTGAAATCCCCGATTCTCAGATGCATTTTCCCACAACCTCATCAGCATCCCCCTCCTCCTGACTTTCTTACAACTCCCTCAGCCACCCAAACCCCACCTCCTCTGGTAGACCCACCCGGATCCCCTGTCAGCTCCTCAAATAACTACTATCTCCTTCTCCCTTAGTAACCTCACTACTACGCCCTCAGACACCCAAATTCTCCCAAATTCTCCCCCCTCCTCATGTAACACTTCCCCATGATTCCTCATCGGCTCCACAAATTACTCCTATCTCTTCTTCTGTTAACCATCCCCCCATTATCTAACTAACAGCCCCCAACACCCCTCGCATACCCCCTTTTCCTCTCATGGCGCCCAGTTGACTACTGGGAATGCCCTCTCATACCCTTCAATTCCACCTCTTCCCTGCAACCTTAACACCCCTCTCCGCCCTCCGCCTGGTTTCCCACCTTATCCACACCCTAGACCGTCCCCCACAAAGAACTTGGACCATTCCCCCCTCCCACCGGATCTCCTAGCCCCATCCCTATCTCTCTTCTTACCCAATCACTCCTCAATATTGAACTCCAACTCTCAACCCTCGTGTTAGAACTCTCTTCTCTCAGAAATGATGTCAACTCCCTCTCCACTAGGAACCTTCCCATTCACACCTATCCCTTGGACTCCATTCAAATGTACCCCGCACTCCATAAATTAAGCAATATTTCCCCTAACGACAATTCACCACCGAGACCATCTTGCAGTAATTGTTCACTCAGCCAACCCCTCTCCATGAGCCATCTTCCCTCCACTGACCTCTCTGATTGCAATAAAGCCTACCCCCTCACCACCTCGCCTACAAACTCTCCTCCACCGCATTAATCAATCCCTGTGATCCTGGGAACAAGTAGGACCCCTTCCTCCCCAGCCTCGCCCAGACCCCTTCAACAACTCACCACTATCCACTCCTGTTCTTGCACAAAAATAAACAACCCTAAACCCCTCAACTGCAGGCTAGTCAACTGCAGATCGGCAACATGTCATGCAACAGAAATCGCTGAAACCATCCTCAGTGAAAACATTGACATCACCTTTCTGACAGAAACCTGCCTCAATGCCCACTCCTCATCAATACTTGATCTGCTCTCTCCACCCAGTTACACCATTCTCAGAAAAGACAGGCTTAATAAAACTGGATGGGGCCTCACTATAATTCATAAAGAAGAACTTCAACTCTCACCTGTCCAGCACTCTGACTTTACTAATTTTGAATACCTTTGTGCTGAAGTCACAGTTCAGGGCTCCCCCCCCATTCGCCTACATAATATCTATCACCCCCTGGTGACCCTCTTTCCTTTGTTGAAGAAATGTCTAATGTTCTTATCCAATCAGCGACCTCCAAGTCTAAAAACCTCTCCCTTGGGGACTTTAACCTCCACGGGAACAAAATTGATGACCCCTCGGTTAAACTCATCAATGACTTACCTGATATCAGCGACCTGAAACAACTCTGCAACTCTCCTGCACACTTCAAAGGTGCCACCCTTGACGGTATTATCACTAGCAATGACCTGACTTCTCTTTCCCGCATTATCCCCATTGACTGGTCCGACCACCACCTCATCCTCTTCACGATCAACAGTTCTGTGCCCCCCCTTCTTCAAACACCATCTTGCAAAAGAAACTGACCAGAAACCTTCACCTTATTCCTCTGGATGAACTGGAGAAAAAAATTAAAGCTTATCTACGGCTTACTCCTCTCTCCCAAAGTGCCAATGACCTTACAGAACATTACAGCAAATCCATCGTTGAAGCCCTTGACCAAATTGCCCCAGCCAAATTAAAACTGCAAAAAAGAAACCCTCCAAATCCTGGTTCAATACGGACCTCAACAATGAGAGACGAGCGCTCAGGCAGACTGAACGCACATGGAGGCAACAGCCTTCCTTCCCAAATCTTGTCCTCCTCAGAGCCGCAAGGGCCAACTATAAAAAACACATCTTTAATGAAAAAGCTTCCTTCTTCCGTTTACAACTTGACCGGGCAAGAAATCGACCTAAGGAACTATTTAACATTGTCAAAAACCAAACTGCCTCAGCCCCCCCTAAACTATGGGCTACAGTCGAGAGATGTGAAGAAATTGCTAGCTTCTTCTCTGATAAAATTACTAAGATTGATCAATCCTTCGTCTTAACTCCCCCCACTTAGCCTACCTTCCCTCCTTAGCATTCCCACTTCGTCTCCTTCCACTCCTATCACTCCCTCGGAGTCCGCCCAACTCCCCCTCGCTGTCACCCCTTCTGATCCTTAATACACCACCCCCCTGCTAAAAAACAATGCCTCCTGGAAGAACTTTTGTCCAGTGTCTGAACGAGATGTCATCAACATCATCACCAAGCTTAAACCATCCTCTCATACCAGTGATCCCCTCCGGCCTATCTTGTATAAGAACTCAAATACATAATTGCCCCTTATTGGACCTCTATCATCAACGCCTCCCTTAGCACATAAAAGAGAAAGTCCGGCATGATTAGAACATTATATGTATTTGTGCATGGAGAAACACATTCTCAGAGAAACAATTTCAGAACATTTGGAAAGACAGAAGTGAATTAAAAAGACAATGGTTAAATGTGCATACAGTTCTTAATGTTTCATGATTTTGCCAAACAGGCTATTCCACACAGTTTGCTCTACAAAAGTATTCTCAATATGACAATCATTTTCAATTGATAAAGATTACAAAAAACAAGTATATCAAAAATGTATGAAACACTAGGTCCGGCTAGAAACACAGCTGTCTGTCAGAGATTATGTATATATCTATATATCTATATCTATATCTATGTATGTGTAGGTATTTATATATATATATATATATAAATATATATATAGATAGATATATATACATATCCAAATGGCAGTCCTGCTCCAACGAAGAAGAGGCACGTACATCAACTATGTAGGTATAAGTCTTATTTATTCAAAGTCAGGTCTCCCACGACCCCGCAATGACAGAGAGACACGTTTCGCCTATATATAGTTATATACATATATATTCACTGAAAAAAACACAGATTTCAGGGACGTTATAGTTAGGAATTAGTAAAAAACCTTACATATTCACTGAAAAAAACACAGGTTTAAGGGACGTTATAGTTAGGCTGACATTTCACTCGTACATAACCAGAGAAATTCAGCCGTTCTAGTTAGCTGAGATAACTATAACTCGCACTCCCGCATTTTTATATGTAAAAACCCTTTTTTGTATAATACACAAGCTGTATAAACTACCTATCCCATAATGCACCATTATTGGCTAAATGGGAGGCACGCTGATATGGGTGAGGGCGGGAACCCCATTTGTCTGCTTGGAGTCGCTGGTAGACCCAGGCGGGAGGTACACCCTAGTACACGGGAGAATTGATGGGCAGCAAGTGCTACTGGGGTCCCTCTATGCGCCGAATGTAGAACAGTCCTCCTACCTGGCCAGTCTGTCGGCGGTACTGGCGCCATACGCGGGCCTTCCCTGGCTCCTGGGGGGAGACTTTAATTCAGTACTTGATGTACACATGGACCGGTCCTTCCCGCCCCTGCGGGGCACACAGGTGGGGTCGAACGCCAGAGCCCTGGCCACCTGGTTGTCACATTGGACTCTGATTGACCTGTGGCGGAACGTCCACCCGGACGACCGCATGTATTCATACTACTCAGTGGTTCACGGCCTCCATGTCCGGTTAGACAGGGTGGTGGGCACCCATTCGGTGCTTCCGTGGGTGATTCGTGCGGAATACATGGGCCGGACGCACTCGGACCACAATCATCCTGGGGCTTCGGTGGCAGCCTGATAGACCTCCGGTTCCGACATGGCGCCTTCAGACGGTGGCCCTGGAAGACTCGGAGTTTCGTGCCTCCCTGGGCTCAGCGATCGAACAATATTTTGACCTTAATGAGGGCTCCACTGATAGCGAGCTGATAGAATGGGACGCCCATAAAGTGTATATTAGGGGGCACTGTTTAGGCGCGACATGGAATATTCGAAAGCAGCTGGCGTGTGCTCTTGCTGCCCTGGAGTCCCGCCTCCTCTCATGCGAATTGCGTGGGGAGGGTGGGGGTACGGACTCGAATCGCTTACTGGAACTCCGGGCACACCATGCTGAACTACTAGACCGGCTACGCTGCCTCAATTACGCGGCTCACTCGGCCCGGGTACACGCTGCGTCAGATTGGGCCGGGCGACTCCTGGCTTGGCTGATTCGACAGGAGACTGCTCGTGTCCCAATAGGTGCCATTGCTGGTCCTGATGGCACACTGGTCCATACACAATGGGAAATCCACCAGGCTTTCACGGCGCACTATACCTCTCTGTACCGGTCAACGGGAAGGAGGCGAGCGTGTGACTTGGATGAGTTCTTGGAAACTGTGGAATTACCCGTGGTCCCAGAGGAGCATCATGCATCCCTGGAGTGCCCCCCCACAATAGACGAGATAGGGGATGCCATCTCCTCTCTAGCTACGGGGAAGGCGCCGGGGCCGGACGGGCTTCCGGCGGAATACTACAAATCTTACCGAGAGTCATTGATACCAAAACTCCACAGCCTTTACTTGACCGCCCTAGAGAACGGCACTCTACCAGAGTCGATGAAGGAGGCCTATCTGATTTCCCTACTTAAGCATGGACGAGACGTCACTCAGCTGGAGTCCTATCGCCCACTCGCCCTGCTCAATACGGACTATAAAATCCTGGCGAAGATACTGGCGGAGAGGCTGGCGCCAGTGGTGCCCACGCTGGTGCACGGTGATCAAAATGGCTTTGTGCCCAAACGCAGCACCTCTCTTAATTTGCGGTGGTTTTTTCGAGTAATGGCGGAGAGTACCCGGCACTGGCCCAGAGCAGGCTGTCTGGTCTTGGACCTGGAGAAAGCCTTCGATTGTCTGGAATGGGGGTACCTGGTGACGATGCTGTCGCGATTCAGGCTATGGCTTGGCTTTCTCCAGCTTGCGGCTCTTCTGTATAAAGGCCCTACGGTGCGAGTGCGCACTGGTCCGTATATCTCGGACCCCATCAAAGCCGGCCGAATAGCACTAGTCAAAATGGTAGTGCTGCCTCGTCTGTTGTACTACTTTGCCAATCTGCCGTTGTACATACCGGCGTCCTTCTTCACGAGCTTCACGCGCTCCCTCCGAGACTTTGTATGGGGAACAGCGCGCCACAGGGTCGCACTGCCCAAACTGTGTCTCCCCGTAGGCCAGGGCGGACTCGCGATGCCATGTCTTGAACATTACTATTTGGCAGCGCAGTTGCAATGGGTGGCCCGATGGCTGGCGGACAGATGTCGTGAGGACACTGCAACGGCAGAGGACCCTCCGCTGGCGTTGGCTGAGCTCCTTCGGATCTTTCATCCGACGATGGGTGCTCTGCGGCCCACGCCACTGCTGTTAGTGGTGGCGTGTAAATGCTACCATAGAAGTCTCCGGCTTACCAGTACCAGGCTCCCTTACGCGCCGGCTATACCCTTGGAGGGCTCCCCTTGCGGGCGGGGCACACTTGGGGCTGCGGAGCTGAGGGACTGGCATGCGGCTGATATCCACACCTTGGAGGACCTATACCGTGAGGGAGGCCTTCTGCCGTTCACGACCCTTGCGGAGGAAACGGGGCTGAGCACCTACTGGCAGACAATACACGGGTGCTCCGCAGGTGCACGGGACGGGAGCACCCCTCTGAGTGGACTACTTACTTGTTGCACCTCTTTCATAGGCCACCCCTGGCTAAGGTGGCCTCTCGTTTTATAGATCTGGGGATCATAGTGGCGAAGCGACTTATCACTAAGCGCTGGAAGGCAGACGCTGCGCCGCATGTGCGGGCGTGGCGTGGCTCTTTTCTGGTATGGGCAAAGGCGGAGGAGGTGGCACTTCGGCGGGAGGAAACACTGGGACTTAGGGTAATGCCAATCGCATCCCAATGGGGGGAGATGCTGCAGGTCCTGCTACAATCGGATGGGGTGACCCTGGCAGGGGACAGTGGTGAGCTGCAGGAGCTGCGTTAGACGCTAGGGGGCTGTCTGGCCTGACGGGGTGTCACGACGCTGGGTATAACTACTTTGATACCGATGATAATGCATGACGCGGCTCGGAAAATAGTAAACATGGTACTCCTGGAGGCGGGGGCCAGGGGGGAGGAACCCGACAGGAGAGGGGTATGAGGGAAGGGGCATCTAGAATTAAAATTGAGAGCTGCTGTTGGATGTTGTTTTAGTTGCTACGCTGTGGAGGAGACAGCTTCCCAGTTGCAGAATGGGGCGTTTAGCAATGTTTGAATATCTGTTTAGGGGTGCACTGGGACACGTACGCATTTGGCAACAGAGACGGCGGTATGATGCTCTCCACAAGTGATGCGATCGCAAAACCACGCGTGGTGATAGCTTTACTTATAGCCTCACAGGTTACAACCTTGGACAATGCTACATGCCACTCATTTGGTACAAAATGTTAAGATTATATGTGCTGTGTCCTGAGCCTTTACCATGCAATAGATGTAACTATGCTCTCTGCCAATATGAGATGTACTGTATGATTCTAATTGCAAACTTAATAAACAGATTTCTAAATAAATTATTGGCTAAATGGGAATTTGGTATAATAGGAAAAAGGGATGAGGGACTACTGCCATGTACCGTGATCAAGACCAGTTTAGTTGAAACGCGTAGGTGGAGTAAGGATGGCTCAATAAACAACAAGAAAACTACCCTTTGGAGAGTGCTGTGTGATATCTTTGGTGCATAATATATATTAAATGACTAGTCCTGCCTTGCTGGAAACACCAGCTAATCTGTGCGCACTCCACTTTTTGGACTTCATTGTTTGTACACACACACACACACACACACACACACACACATATATATATATATATTACCTACTGGCGGTCGCCAGTAGGTAGTTATAGTTAGGACCCTGTTTCCATAGGAAAACCGCAACATTCTATTTGGAATAACTTTGGCGCCGGTCGACGAATCCTCGCGAAATTTTCAAAACTAATGGGGCGCTACGCTCCGCTCCTACCCTGAAAGTCTCGGGGGGATTCGTCAAGCGGGGGCTGAGAAAAAAGGGGGGTCCCAAAACGCATTTTCCCCATGCATTTTTCCATAGGACCTTTAGACACAGCTACAGCCCGAACGGCTGAACAGAATTACTTGAAATTTGGCAGAGAGGTAGTCCTCAGGTCAAGGAAGTGCCTTTTGTAGGTCTGGTGTAAATCTGTTCAGTAGTTCCTGAGAAAATAGCATTTAAATTAATATATATATCTGTGGCAGCTTACCGTGCGCTTACCGTGCGCTTACCGTAAGCTTACCGTACGCGTACGGTGCCGTGCGCGAGCTCAAATCTGATTGGTTGTCACATGACTGTAAACATTCGAATCGGACGAAATCAGGAAGTGTCGGCCGCCATTTCGTGTGTTTCACACAGAAAAAAAAAGGGAGATAACTTGAAAAGGGGGCAAGGAAGAGAGTTACAGACCCCCTAACATTTGAAAGGGGGTCAAAGAAGGACAGAAAAGTACAAAAAACCATTTATTAATTTTAAAAAAAATCGCGGGGTACGCGTACGGTAAGCTTACGGTGAGCTTACCGTACGCGTACGGTAGAAAAAAAAAATAAAAAAAGAAATAAAATTCAGATTTAAGTGTTTAGATATTAGGGAGCTCTAAAAAGAGCCGTTGTGTTTATGAAGTGATTTGATTTTTTAGTGGGACCTACAAGTAAGTACCGATGCAGAGTCTAAGGTTCAAGAGGAAGACTCTGTTCCCTTCATCAGTGAACTGTACACCATCTCCTCTATAAATGTCTTGCATGTCGTAACGCAAGTTGTTGTGGTAAATGGAACCCATACCATAGTCTCGGAGGAAAGCAGAAACAGATTTGTTGACGTGCTTTCTTGCTTTGTCAATCTGCGGACAAAAATGATTGGACCAGTTCCATTTTTGCCTTTGGCATATGTTAGAATATGCAAAGGCAGTTTTAGGGAAAAGTGAAAACAGTTGTGCAAAGGTCTCCTTCATAAGCATTTCCAGACCTACCCCAGTCAAAGTGCCTAGGTCATTGCCACCACAGTGCACTATTATGAGGTCAGGGTGTTGGATTTGCATGAAGGATTTCACCAATGGCATCAATTGGTGCCACTTTAACCCTCTCTGACCAATCCATTTAATGTCTACATTTGGCAAAGCAAGGTCTCTCACCATACCTGTTTTCTCTGCATACTTTTCACTCCAGAAGACATAGCTGTGCCCTACAATCCACACTGTGAACATCTTCCAAGGAGATCTGGATGCACTCAGGAGGTGTATTTCAGTAGAATGGGAAAAATAAATGAAAGACAGTTTGGAAATGGAGGCATACATATTTTTTTTAAATAAAAAGAACTCATTGGCTGTTTCATACCATTCTACACTAAAAACTAGGCTGTATGTGTCAATTTATAGAAGCATGTTTTGTATTGGTACAGAAAAATGTGTTACCAAAGAACAGTACTATGGATTTGCTGTTAGGTTTGAAAAGTCAAGCACTCTTGCTCTTTGGAAATGAAACATTGTGTGGTGAACTTCTGACCTAACTCTACACAGCAGTGTTCCAAGAGCTGTTGCTATGCTAGCAGGCAGAAGTCAAGTTGGGGGAAGGGTACTAGGCTGAAGTCAAGTTGAGGGAAGGGTACTTTTGGAAAAGGGTTGGTTTTCAACCAATAGAAATGTGTGATTACATTTGAAAAAAAGGGGGAAGCACTGAGATTTGAAATTAACATGTATATGTGTGGAAAAAGAGAGGGAAACATTGCCATTATCTGGTTCTGCTGAGAGGAGAGAGGTGTACAGAACAGAGATCCTGGCTCTGATAATCTGCTGTTTGAGTGCCACATTTCTTTCACAACTAACTAATTTTAAAGGTGAGTTATGAGTTTGAGAGGGGATGTATATGGTAAATTAAGAAATGAATAATAGAATTGGAATTCCTTTTGTTGAAGTTGTGTTTATCGTTTTGTGAGAAATTTAAATGTAAGGAACATGTAAAATAATATGGACTATGTTTTCACCATAAAATAAGGTGTATTGGTATAAATGAGGAATACTTTTAGGGTTTGAGGTTGCAGTCAATAATGCAAATACATTCAGCATCACTAAGGCTGGTTGCCCTTGCTGGAGTGTAGTCAGTCACCCAGGTTACACATGTTGCTGGTCTCAAAAAGCTGTTTGGACATGTGCTTTTTTCAGAATCTGAAAAGTGGATTCAAAATGTGTCAGACTGTAAAAGTACTTATCACTTGCCAAAAAAACAGTAGGAAGTGTGCTTTCCAATTGGCAAAGAAATTTCGTTTTCTGACTAATATCAAACCATGACTCTGTGTGCAAAGAGGAATTATAGACAGAGATTTATTGTGTATTACTCTGGTAATTTTACAGTTGCATTAGTAGGAAAGGGGGAGCTATTTTTTCTGCAGAAGCAGACTCTTAGCACACACCCAGCTGCTTATCCTGTGGAATCATGCATAGTATTCATAACCAAGTGGGGTTTGAGGTTGCAGTCAGTAATGCAAATACATTCAGCATCACTAAGGCTGGTTGCCCTTGCTGGAGTGTAGTCAGTCACCCAGGTTACACATGTTGCTGGTCTCAAAAAGCTGTTTGGACATGTGCTTTTTTCAGAATCTGAAAAGTGGATTCAAAATGTGTCAGACTGTAAAAGTACTTATCACTTGCCAAAAAAGAGTACTAAGTGTGCTTTCAAATTGGCAAAGAAATTTCGTTTTCTGCCTAATTTGAAACCATGACTCTGTGTGCAAAGAGGAATTATAGGCAGAGATGTATTGCGTATTACTCTGGTAATTTTACATTTGCATTAGATGGAAAGGGGGAGCTATTTTTTCTGCAGAAGCAGACTCTTAGCACACACCCAGCTGCTTATCCTGTGGAATCATGCATAGTATTCACAACCGAGTGGGGTTTGAGGTTGCAGTCAGTAATGCAAATACATTCAGCATCACTAAGGCTGGTTGCCCTTGCTGGAGTGTAGTCAGTCACCCAGGTTACACATGTTGCTGGTCTCAAAAAGCTGTTTGGACATGTGCTTTTTTCAGAATCTGAAAAGTGGATTCAAAATGTCTCAGACTGTAAAAGTACTTATCACTTGCCAAAAAAAGAGTAGTAAGTGTGCTTTCAAATTGGCAAAGAAATTTCGTTTTCTGCCTAATTTGAAACCATGACTCTGTGTGCAAAGAGGAATTATAGGCAGAGATTTATTGCGTATTACTCTGGTAATTTTACAGTTGCATTAGTAGGAAAGGGGGAGCTATTTTTTCTGCAGAAGCAGACTCTTAGCACACACCCAGCTGCTTATCCTGTGGAATCATGCATAGTATTCACAACCGAGTGGGGTTTGAGGTTGCAGTCAGTAATGCAAATACATTCAGCATCACTAAGGCTGGCTGCCCTTGCTGGAGTGTAGTCAGTCACCCAGGTTACACATGTTGCTGGTCTCAAAAAGCTGTTTGGACATGTGCTTTTTTCAGAATCTGAAAAGTGGATTCAAAATGTGTCAGACTGTAAAAGTACTTATAACTTGCCAAAAAAAGAGTAGTAAGTGTGCTTTCAAATTGGCAAAGAAATTTCGTTTTCTGCCTAATTTGAAACCATGACTCTGTGTGCAAAGAGGAATTATAGGCAGAGATTTATTGCGTATTACTCTGGTAATTTTACATTTGCATTAGATGGAAAGGGGGAGCTATTTTTTCTGCAGAAGCAGACTCTTAGCACACACCCAGCTGCTTATCCTGTGGAATCATGCATAGTATTCACAACCGAGTGGGGTTTGAGGTTGCAGTCAGTAATGCAAATACATTCAGCATCACTAAGGCTGGTTGCCCTTGCTGGAGTGTAGTCAGTCACCCAGGTTACACATGTTGCCGGTCTCAAAAAGCTGTTTGGACATGTGCTTTTTTCAGAATCTGAAAAGTGCATTCAAAATGTGTCAGACTGTAAAAGTACTTATCACTTGCCAAAAAAACAGTAGGAAGTGTGCTTTCCAATTGGCAAAGAAATTTCGTTTTCTGCCTAATTTGAAACCATGACTCTGTGTGCAAAGAGGAATTATAGGCAGAGATTTATTGCGTATTACTCTGGTAATTTTACATTTGCATTAGATGGAAAGGGGGAGCTATTTTTTCTGCAGAAGCAGACTCTTAGCACACACCCAGCTGCTTATCCTGTGGAATCATGCATAGTATTCACAACCGAGTGGGGTTTGAGGTTGCAGTCAGTAATGCAAATACATTCAGCATCACTAAGGCTGGTTGCCCTTGCTGGAGTGTAGTCAGTCACCCAGGTTACACATGTTGCTGGTCTCAAAAAGCTGTTTGGACATGTGCTTTTTTCAGAATCTGAAAAGTGGATTCAAAATGTCTCAAACTGTAAAAGTACTTATCACTTGCCAAAAAAAGAGTAGTAAGTGTGCTTTCAAATTGGCAAAGAAATGTCGTTTTCTGCCTAATTTGAAACCATGACTCTGTGTGCAAAGAGGAATTATAGGCAGAGATTTATTGCGTAGTACTCTGGTAATTTTACAGTTGCATTAGTAGGAAAGGGGGAGCTATTTTTTCTGCAGAAGCAGACTCTTAGCACACACCCAGCTGCTTATCCTGTGGAATCATGCATAGTATTCACAACCGAGTGGGGTTTGAGGTTGCAGTCAGTAATGCAAATACATTCAGCATCACTAAGGCTGGTTGCCCTTGCTGGAGTGTAGTCAGTCACCCAGGTTACACATGTTGCTGGTCTCAAAAAGCTGTTTGGACATGTGCTTTTTTCAGAATCTGAAAAGTGGATTCAAAATGTCTCAGACTGTAAAAGTACTTATCACTTGCCAAAAAAAGAGTAGTAAGTGTGCTTTCCAATTGGCAAAGAAATTTCGTTTTCTGCCTAATTTGAAACCATGACTCTGTGTGCAAAGAGGAATTATAGGCAGAGATTTATTGCGTATTACTCTGGTAATTTTACATTTGCATTAGATGGAAAGGGGGAGCTATTTTTTCTGCAGAAGCAGACTCTTAGCACACACCCAGCTGCTTATCCTGTGGAATCATGCATAGTATTCACAACCGAGTGGGGTTTGAGGTTGCAGTCAGTAATGCAAATACATTCAGCATCACTAAGGCTGGTTGCCCTTGCTGGAGTGTAGTCAGTCACCCAGGTTACACATGTTGCTGGTCTCAAAAAGCTGTTTGGACATGTGCTTTTTTCAGAATCTGAAAAGTGGATTCAAAATGTGTCAGACTGTAAAAGTACTTATCACTTGCCAAAAAAAGAGTAGGAAGTGTGCTTTCCAATTGGCAAAGAAATTTCGTTTTCTGACTAATATCAAACCATGACTCTGTGTGCACACAGGAATTGTTTTTAGATATTTAATTTGTGATGATGTTATTGTGATTTTCACTTGTAGGAAAGGGGTACATAGTATTTTAAGATTTGAAAAAATCATAAAAAATGTAGTAATATATTTAAATAAAATAAAGGAATTTTTTTTTAGTTTTTTTCAGGTATTGCTGAAGAGCAGTGAACAAAATTTAAGATGCCTACAAAATCCAGACTAAGGAAAAACCACAAAAAAAACTATATTTGAAGACAACTGGAGGACCTAAGTTAGTTGGAGATGCTCATGTTGGGAAAAAGAGAAAGTCTTCTGGTAAGCAGACAAAAGATTTTTTAAACAATATCTTCAAAAAAAGGAAAAATGTACAAAATGTCTGTACTGGAAAGAATGTTTTAAATAGAAAACAACAGGAAAAAATTGAGCATTTAGTTAATGCAAATGTACCTTCAGAAACAATAAAGATTAACTTAAGAAGAAAAACAGCGTTTAAAGAGATTCGTAGAAAAATGTTTCAGAGAAGAGTTATGTCCAATTTGATAAAGGATGTGAAGAAATATAAGAAGAAAGCTAAATTTTATAAGAGAAAAAAAGAAATTGAAGCCATTGCAGCAAAGGCTTTAGAATTAAAAAGGAAACTATTCATTTTAATTTTGAACAGGATGCGTACATTAGATAAAATGGTCAATGTACTGAAATCACAAAGCAAAAGGAAAAGACTAGTGAAAAGAACAAACTTTTGTAAAGTGTTTTTAGGAGAATGGATGCATAGTTCAAGTAGTGAACCTTTTTTTAATGAAGAGAGTTATTTTCAAAGTAATAGTTTGCTGCATGCAGTTGACACCAGAGGTCGTGCTTATGAAGTGAAAAATGGTTGTATAATGGAGAAGGAGAAAATGGTTCCAAGAGATGAGGTACAAGTGATGGCGGATGAGGCTATGGGGAGACGTCCAAAAGCCCCAGTGTACACTTGGAATTGTAGTAGTATTTGCACTGTGCGTCAGGAATCTATTGATAAATTTCGTGAGTTTCTAAGAGAATATAGTAAAAAAAGTGTTAAACAGAAGATTAAGGTGCTTCAAAGTCTAGATCCATGCAGAGTGAGAGAGAATACTGGTTTGCAGGGACATTCTCTGGCTTGTCTATCTAGAAAAGTGTGTAAAAGTGTTTTTCATCATTTTAGGATGCTGGCTGTTCATCATACTGAAATGAGAAAGTTTGTGAGACGGTTGTATTTTGCTAAAAGTCCAGCAATAAAGTTAGATGAATTGAATAGGGCTCTGTTCCGTGGATCGGTATCAGATGTAGAGAAGGTTACTGATGAAATTCAGTTTTGTTACTTTGGTCCAGAACAAGAAAGTGCAGAAAAGGACACAGTAAATGAGGAAGAGAATGTAAAACCCTCTGTAAGTAAGACATTTAATGATCACATAACAAAATTTGCAATAATCTCTAAGGAAAGACCAAATATTACTTGTATTTGTTGCCGCAGAACTCATTATAGAAAACAAACCAGGAATGTTGATCTCTACAGAAAAAGTGAAAATGAAGATAATTATAAGTGGAAGGATTTTGCCACATATATATTTCTTGAAAATTGTTTTGAATTGGGTGAAGATCAGCGTATTTGTAAATACTGTTACAACAAGTTAGAGGAAAATAGAATGCCGACCAGAGCTGTACATAATAATTTAGAATTGGATGCTATTCCTGCCAAACTTTCTGAATTAAATACATATGAGTCTATACTTATTCAATGTGTTCATCCGTTCCAGACCATAGTACGTATGGAGCCCAAAACTGGTAAATTACCTCCTTCAGATTTACTGAGAGGTTTATCAGGTAGAGTGGTGTATTTGCCCTTGGATTTGAAAAAAATATGGAAACTATTGATGCAGATACTTTGGAAACTGAACCATTAGTTATTCTGGTTAATGGTGTACCTACAAAGAATAAGAAGATTTGGCAGGAGCTGGTAGATGTACGGAAAGTACAAAGAGCAAATTTGTATTTGAAAAGGAATAACAAATGGTATGAATCAATTTATATAGAAGAAGAAGAAGAAGATTTACAAGAAGACACAGAAACACCAACTGGACAAATTGAAAAAGTGGACAAGTCAAAGGAAGAAGAAATTTATGAACATTTTAGCATACATCCTCTTCATTCAAAAGAAGTTATGGGAGACAATATTGATCTGTTTCAGATGAAGAAAGCAAAAGGAAACTCCCGTGAGTGTATGGGAGGAGAGCTTGGAAGCTCGATGTTTTCCACAGCTGTTTTCTACAGGAAAAGGAGAACGATACGATGAACGTCCAGAACAGATTCCAGCTTCTGAGTATCGAACTACAAGACTATATGCCGAAGATCCCAGATTTCGACAAAGTATTCCTTATTTGTTCCATCTTTTATTTGAAAGCGACTTGTCTGCATTATCATATGCAGTAAATCACATTTTAAAAAGTGGAGTACATTTACAAAATGTGTCTGCTAAGGATTTTATGGAGAAAGTGCAGCACCGAGATGATCATTTGGAAACACAACTGATCAATCTGATGGCTTGTCAGCGTGGGACTAATGAATATTGGTACCGACGCCATGGTGAATTAAAATGCATGTTACGGAATTTAGGAACACCAACATGGTTCCTTACCCTAAGCTGTGCTGAGTACGCTTGGGATGATTTACTGGATTTTCTACGAGAGGCAAATTCAAACATTAAAAACATCGAATACAAGACAGCAGGAGAACTGTGCTCATTGGCTCCGGTTAATGTTTGCACATATTTCAATCATAGATTTGAGGCTATGATGTCCTTCATCTGCAATAAAAAAAATCCACCTCTTGGAGAAGTAGTGGATTTCTTTTGGAGAAAAGAGTACCAGGCAAGAGGTACTCCTCATATTCATATGCTGTTGTGGATCAAGGATGCCCCAAAGTTTGGAACAGATACTGATGAAGCAGTGTTATCTTTCATTGAAGAATATGCAACATGTGCTATACCAAAAAGCACAGAAGAGAAAAAGTTAAAGGAACAAGTTTTACGTTTCCAAAGTCATCGGTGTGGAAAATACTGTCGACGGAAATACAAGAGCAAAGATAAATACTACACTAAATGTCGATTTGGATTTCCTAGACCTGTTCTTTCAAATGGAAGAGTAAACAGTTTTATGTCATCTGTGAGACATACTATTACAAGAAAATCACCTAAGAATACCTACAACCTTAAAAGAAAAGAAGAATCAAAAAATATAAATGACTACAACCCAGTCATTTTATCCATGTGGAATGCTAACATGGATATACAGTATGTAGCTGACAATTCCATTGCTGTTGCTCGATATGTAACGTCTTACATTACTAAATCAGAAAAAACTGAATTGAAAGAAATGTGGGAAGAGATTTCTCACGAGAAGACTGTCAGTAAGAAGCTGTACAGTTTCAGTTTAAAGATGTTATCGCATTGAGAAATTGGATCCTACGAATGTTCAGATAGGTTATCTTCTGCAAGTCTCTACTCGAAATCAAGAAGAAGAATTTGGGCAAGTTTAGGCCTTGCAGCAATGAGAAATCGGGTACTGAAATCTGTTGGAGAAATTGAATATTTGGCCGAGAATGACCCAGAAAGTACAGATATTTTGAAATTAAACATGTTGGACACATATTATCCCAAGAGAAGTCTTCATCTAGAGAACATGTGTCTCTATGAAGTGCTGCAGAACTACATTTATTCACGGAAAGCCACAGAAGACATCAACAATGGAAAATATAAAGTCATTGGTGAGGAAGGATGTTTGGTGAAGCAAACAAAAGGAAGTTTGATAAATCACAGGAAGCTGAGTTGCGACACTACTGACAAAAAGGAATTTTACTACTTGGCTCTTTTACAGCTGTTTAAACCATGGCGTACAGAGGATGAACTACTGGGAGAATTTCAAAGCTATGAAGATTCCTTTAATGCTTGCAAAGACAGCATAGAATGCAGTACTTTCACAAATTATGTGCAAATGTTAAATGAAGAAATTGAACAGGAAACTACAATTGCAGCTGAAGTAGCTAGAGACAGTTCTCAAGACAGCCAAAGTTCAGGAACACTCAGTCAAGATCCCCTAGGACAACCAATCGTTGAAAATGAAGCTGCAATAGCCATGAATGAAGTGGAAACGGCTATGAATCAAGCTCATGAAGAATTTATAGACTTACCAAATTTGGAAAGACAACTGAATGAAGAGCAGCAACAAATTTATGAAGAGATCAGAAACAAAATTGATCACGGATTACTACATGAAAAAAAAGAGTGCTCATGCACATCATTTCATCCAATCAGGATGTATGTAAGCGGACAAGCTGGAACTGGAAAAAGTTTCTTAATAAAAGTCATCAGAAGCTACCTACAGCAAAAAACGGATTCAACTTTGTCTTGTGTGGTTACTGCTCCAACTGGGTTAGCAGCATATAACATAAAAGGAATCACCTTACATCGTTTGCTAATGTTACCAGTGGAGCATGAGAACAAAATACAATACCACAAGCTAACTGGAGAAGCATGCTTGGAAGTTTCAAGAGTATTGAAGAAGATGCAAGTTCTCATTATTGATGAGGTGAGCATGGTGTCAAACTTAATGCTTGCCTTTGTGCATTTAAGAATGCAGCAAATTCTAAGGACAGACTATGACATGTTATTTGGTGGAAAACATGTCATAGTTTTTGGGGATCTTCTACAGCTTACTCCAGTTAAAGGACAACCAGTGTTTAATACTGTGACACATGAAGACACAAAGAAGTCATTGGGAAGCATTGGTAATGCAAATATTTGGTCCTTCTTTGAGTACAAGGAACTTACTACTAATATGAGGCAAGCAAACGATGAAGAATATGGAAGTATTCTGAAAGATATCAGAATTGGACTACTCACTGAAGCTGGCACAAAAGCATTACAGAGTCGGTTGCTACATAATTTATTTCCAAAGGAAGAAATAGTTGCAGAGAAGATATACAAGAACATTGCAGAAAAGAAAAGTGTCATCTGCTTAATGCCAACTCTACGTGAATGCTCAATATTCAATGAGGAGCTTTTGAAATTGGAAAAGGAAGAGATTAGGAAATTGGAAGCAGTGGACAAAATTCAGGATGGAAGAATTACTATCACATTAACAGGCAAACTGAAAAATAAATTGGATTCACTAGAGAAGAACATTTCCAAAACAGCTGGATTAGAAAAAAATCTATATGTTTGCATGAACTGTAGAGTATTTTTAAGGAGAAATTTGGATGTTGAAAAGGTTTAGTAAATGGAGCTATGGGAAGAGTTGTGGGTTTTATTAATTATCAGAAAAAAGATGGAATTGAATGTTTAAAAAAAAATTTTGATCAGATAGAAGAAGTTATAGACATTTGTCGTTGTACAGTTCGTTTCATGCTTGTGAAAGACTTATATGTACAAAGGAAACAGTTTCCGTTTTCTCTAGCATATGCTGTAACTATTCACAAGTCTCAGGGATTGACTGTAGATTGTGCATTTGTAAACATTGGTTCAACTGTGTTCAAAGAAGGTATGGCTTATGTAGCTTTGTCACGAGTGAAAACATTATCTGGTTTATTCATGATAGACTTTGATGATTCAAAAGTTAGTGCTGATACAAACTGTGTAAAGGAGTATAATAGATTAAGAAGAACCTATGCTCCTCATTTAGGTCAGTATCCTGTGTTGGAGAAACGTGTAGTTTCTCGAAAAAGGAGAATTGAGAATATCTGCATTGAGGATGTAGAGAGGAGGGAAAAAAAGAGGAGTGATGTAATTGCAAGCAAAAAGAAAAAGGAAAATGTTGAAGAGGTTGTAGGTTGTCATTTTGAAAATAGCTCTGGTGTCAACTGCTACGCTAATGTAGTGCTGAATGTTGCATTTTATCTGGAAAGTTTGCAAGAGCAGATAATAGTAAATCAGAGAAAAAGATTCTGTTCTGAGTTGAGTCTCCTTTTTCAAAAGCTGAGTAATGATAAAACTCAAATAGAAAGTGCTACTGAAATTAGAAAACTTTTAGATGTATGTTCAAGACGAACACAGTTTTCTCAAAATGTACAGCAAGACGCTCAGGAATTCTTGATGTATTTTCTTCAGGTACTGGAAGAAGAAGGGGTGCCAATTGAAAATATGTTTGGTGTCTCTTATAAATGGGAACATAGTTGTGAAAACTGTTTCAACACATGTGGCTCTAATGTTGATTCTGAAAGGTTTATTTATTTAACATTGCCAGACAGTAAAACAGTCACTTTTGCTAAATTAGTTAAAGATGCTAATCATAGCATAGAATGCGGTGAGTGTAAATCTGACATGTTTTCAACGTTAATTTTAAAGGAATACGGACAGTATGTAATTTTAATGATGCAAAGATGTAAAGCTGATGGTTCAAAATTGGATACTTTAATAAAGAAGTTTATAGGACAGCAATTATCAATTTCAGGAAAAACTTTTGTAACAGTTGCAATAATTTTCCATGAAGGACCTACTGTAACTTCTGGACATTACACAGTTTATCTTAAATGTGAAAAAGGCTGGACACTGTGTAATGATTCCCAATTGATTTTCAAGCAACGTTTGCCTTTTGATTTAGCAAATTCCTATCTAATCTTCCTGAAACCTAAATTTTAGAGAGAATTGGCAACATCTGTACATAACAATTTTACCATTTTATTGGATTACCATTGGAATTTTCATATAAAAAGATTTTTCAAATTACCATTTGGCCTAAAGGAAAGGCAACCAATTGTATTGTGGACTAATTTAATTCCTAATAAATCTTTTGGAAACCAAAAATTTTAGAGAGAATCGGTAACATCTGTACAATTTAAATTTTGGAATTTTATTGGATTACCATTGGAAATTTCATCAAAAAAGATTTTTTTAAATACCATTTGGCCTAAAGGAAAGGTAACCAATTGTATTGTGGACTTATTTAATTCCTAATTAATCTTTCGGAAACCAAAATTTTAGAGAGAATCGGTAACATCTGTACAATTTAAATTTTGGAATTTTATTGGATTACCATTGGAAATTTATTCAAAAAAGAATTTTAAAATTACCATTTGGCCTATAGGAAAGGTAACCAGATGTATTGTGGAGTTATTTGAGATATATTATTTTTGTGATTATGCTTCTGTAACAAAATTGTCAGACGGTATTTTTTAGAAATAGTTATTGTTATTAGATGATATTTTTTTTGAATATTTTGCTTTTCTATAATGTTATGTTTAAATGAGAAGAGATTCTGGGCTTTTTTAAAACAATCTTTGAGATTGTTATTTTTTTTTTGCCCGCTGTTAAGTGATGAATGCAATTGCTTTCACGATTTATAGTGAAATGCAATATATTCTGAAAACAGCAAAAAAAAAGGAAAAAAGGGTTTTTGGAAAATATGTAAATACGTGTACTGTGTTATATAATGATTTATTAAATATTAATACTTTTTTCTTTTTTTTCAGATTGTGAAAGAAAATTTTCGAAAAAACCCAACAATTTTTACAAGTAATTTCAATTAAATTTTAATTAAAAAGTAAATTGTTGGGTGGGTCAGGTAAGTCAGAAATTAGATGGTCCCTTTCTTCCAGTTCTCCTCAAACAGATTTTCAGTATTTAGTTATTAATCCCTCAAGGATCTTGAAATGTGGTAATTGTTTTTTAGAGTTTAAAAAAAAAAAAAAAAAAAAAAATACGCGTACGGTAAAAAAAAAAAAAAAAGTTTTTAAGAAAAAATAAAAAAAAGTTGAGAGGTAAGGTTGGCTCTTACAAGAGCCGTTGTGTTCTTGCAGGGACAGAGGAAAGGAAGAATGGGAACATTAGCTGGTAGGACAAATGTGCTGGTCTATTTTGTTGTTAATGAGGGGAAGACTGGTCTCCCTATGAACAATTAGACCATGGCAAAATGAACACCGCATTGTAACCCTCGCAAACCGATGGTTTGTTTCCACAGGACCAGAAAAAGGTGAATCTGCCCCCACAGATGAAGGGCTCAGCTGAGCTTCCGAAGAAGGACTCGGCTGAGCTGCTGTGGATGTGCTTGCTCGACTTACTGAAGGGTTTCCTCTAGTATGTCGTGCATGTGTCCTAGGGTGTACATCCTCAAGGTGTCGTAACATAGTGTGATTCCCGAAGGAATACTTCTTGTTAGGATTACCTCTTGAAAGTACACGCTGGCACAGCTTACAAGTCACCAAAGCAGCATTGACTTTTTTCTCGCCCTCAGGAAAAGTAAAATACTCCCATATAAAAGAGCTCTTCTGTTTCCTCTTTCTCTGCCTGATGGTGGTGCTGCTAGCCTCACTCTCAGCAGAAGAGTGCTGGTCTGCCATCGTATCCCAAAGACAACTCAGCTCCTTCTCCTAAGGGATCACAAGCAGAAATGAGGGGAATGGGTGTGGTGTAGGAGAGTTCTAGAACTGAAACTACTTTGAACCAATCAAAAGTTTTGTTTCATGATCACATGACCCACCATGCGCGTACGTTACGCTTACGTTACGCTTACGGAGCGCTTACGGTAAAAGTACGCATGCGCGTAAAAAAGACACGCGCTCGCGCGCATGCGTATAACAGGCACTCCCCAACACTTCCGCGTAACGTGCGCGTGTAGCGTACACGCTTACGCGCCCCATACGCAGTACGCACGGCTACGTAAATTGTGTAACCATACGCAAAAAGAGTAGAAATATTACGAACATTACGCAAACCGTACGCTTACTGTAAGCTTACCGTACGCGCACTTAAAAAAAAAAAAAAAAAGGAAAAAAAGAATCTCTATGTAATACTAATATATCTTACCTGTTTGGTAAAAAAAAAAATGAGAAAAATTAATATATTGCAGAATTTTTAAAAAATAAGCATAGTGTTTTAAGAGAATATAAAGTAAAAAAAAAAAAAAAAAAGCTTGCAAATAAAAAAAAAAAAACACGTTTAATATAAGAATTTGTAATAAAAAAATCATACAAAATCAATGAAAAAACCATGGGAATCACACATGTTATAGGTAAGAATTAGCATTTAAAAAACCATACGAATTCACTGAAAAAACCATGGGTTTCACACACGTTATAGTTAGGAATTAGCATTTAAAAAACCTTGCAAATTCACTGAAAAAACCATAGGTTTCACACACGTTATAGTTAGGATTTAGCATTTAAAAAACCTTGCAAATTCAGTGAAAAAACCATAGGTTTCACACACGTTATAGTTAGCGGACATTTCACTCATAAAAAACCATTGAAATTCCCCCGTTATAGTTAGTTAAGCTAACTATAACTCGCGCACCCGCAATCCACTGCTGATGACGTAACATATTACATCACTCATGACATGGTCAGTGACATCACTCATGACATCACTGATGACATCTCAAATGACATCACTGATGACATCATCCTTGTGACAGAGTGGTAGACCTCCTCTCACCCTAATATAACCTTTGATACAAACATTCAAAAATAGAGACTGAAATTTAAAAAAAAATGGACATACCAATACAAGTTACAACAACCTCTTCAGTAATTCTTAGATCCACATACACATCCACTCATTCACCAACAGTCCTGTACAGTCACCCATACATGTACTCACTCATCATATGTACTCATACACCTATACATCCTGTTACACATTGCCACTCATCCATAGAGTTACTCACACACATAGTCACTCATGCTAATAAAGAATCAAACTTACATTTACTTGCATATTCAGTTATACACACACCTCAACACGTACTTCTACAGAAACTTACACATACTTACTCTTTTAAATAATCACTAATAAAAACACATACTTATTCATACAGGAACTGTTTCAATCTCTCACTCTCACACATACTCACTTATATACACCAATAGTCAAATATACTTCTTTAAAACATATTTAGTAACTCATAAAGACACTATTGAGACAGTCATTCACTCACTAACACACCCATACACACACTCATCCAACCATACAGTCATGCACACATGCTGTCTTCAACACATACAACCAGAGAGTCAATCATTCATGCACCTATGCACTACGTAATACCCCCCACCGAACCATGCAGACACTCAGACTGATACTCAAAAAACAACCTAAAATCCAATATAAACACCCATGTAGCTACTCACCAACCCATGCAGACACTTATACACAAAGTGAGAGACTGATACAGATAATTACATATTTAAACATTACTCATTAAGCCATGTATTCACTAAGATACACTTAATCAGTCAGTTACACGATCAATTTTTCAAAAACAAATCATCCTTTTAGACACTTATATACCCATTTATTCTTCCATCGACCTTGAGATATGCATATATAAAACATATTTAATTTTCAGAAAAACACACATTCACAGGATGATGTCATCAGTGATGTCATTTGAGATGTCATCAGTGATGTCATGAGTGATGTCACTGACCATGTCATGAGTGATGTAATATGTTACGTCATCAGCAGTGGATTGCGGGTGCGCGAGTTATAGTTAGCTTAACTAACTATAACGGGGGAATTTCAATGGTTTTTTATGAGTGAAATGTCCGCTAACTATAACGTGTGTGAAACCTATGGTTTTTTCACTGAATTTGCAAGGTTTTTTAAATGCTAAATCCTAACTATAACGTGTGTGAAACCTATGGTTTTTTCAGTGAATTTGCAAGGTTTTTTAAATGCTAATTCCTAACTATAACGTGTGTGAAACCCATGGTTTTTTCAGTGAATATATATATATATATATATATATATATATATATTTATATATATATTAAATCATCCGTTTCGGAAGCATGTACCCTGGTGGCCTCAACCATGATGAGGAGCTCCATGTGCACCTAGGGTAGTCATCTTTGGGTACGTCCCCTCTGGCGGCCTCTCATGAATGAATATGGACTCTTCTGGGTTTAAAAACACTGTGTGAGATGGTGGGAATAGAAGAGCACAGGACGTTATAGTTAGACTCAGGTTTCACTCGTACAAAACCAGTGATATTCAGCAATTACACTCGCGCCCCCGCAATGCACTGCTTATGACCTCACATATGACATGGTCAATGACATCTCATGATCATCACTGATGACATGTTAAATGACACCACTGATGACATCATCCACAACATTACTAACACACCAACGTACACCCCATAGAACCTTTCATACACCCACACCCACTTCCATACAACCATTCCCAAACCCATTCACAGACCCATACCAGTACTTACACACCCACTAACTAATTCATAGATCTATACACAAATCCACTCACTCACCCATGCAGCCACTCAAACATCCACTCACTCACTAATACAGCCACAATCATATCCACTCATACACCCATACAGCCACTCACACACTGTTAGTAACCTTTAGAGCTACTCACACACCTACTCACTCACCCATACAGTCAATCACACAGCCACTCACTTATACATATACTAACATGTAACTCACTCACTCACCTATACAGACACTGACACAAGTATACACTCACCCATACAGCCACTCTCACATTCACTCACTCACCCATACAGTCACTCATATACCCCATCACTCATATATACTGCCTTTCACATACCCAGTTGCTCACCCATATACCATTGATACATCCACTCACTCTCCCACACAGCCACTGACTCACCCATACAGGCACTTAGACACCAACTGACAGACTGATACAAACATTCACACAACCAGTCACTCACCAATACATTAACTGAGACACCTAACCACTCACTTATACAGTAAGTCATGCACCCACTAAATCTTCCATACAGGCACTCATGCACCCACTTATTCACCAATGCTCCTTAGTATATATATTTATCATTCATCAACTTCTTAAAACACTCACTGAATGATGTCATCTGTGAGGAAATTTGAGATGTTATGAGTGATGTCACTGACCATGTCATGAGTGATGTAATATGTGAGGTCATAAGCAGTGCATTGGGGGGGCGCGAGTTATAGTTAGCTCAGCTAATTATAACTGCTGAATTTCACTGGTTTTGTATCAGTGAAAACTGAGCCTAACTATAATGTCCCTGTAACCTTTGATTTTTCAAGTCAATTTCTAAGGTTTTTTAATTCTGTTTCCTAACTATAACATCCCTGTAATCTTAGTTTTTTTCAGTGAATATATATATGAGTAGATATCCAGATACAGCGCTAAAAAGCCACCCCAGTCAGACATTTGTTGTGTCATTCACATACTGTGTCATTCACCTATGGATTTTCTTATTTTATGTTCTTAGTGTTTTTTTTTAAACAACCTAATTTCATCTAACAACTGCTTCCTTAGTTTCCTTTCTCAATAAAGATGTAGACAGCTCTCTTGAGGTAATATTGAATCCTTCAAGGGTATTTGCATTCTCACCTTACTGCCAAATGCCTTCTGGGCAAATCATAATCATTTTACTAGCACGTAAATCCATTTGAAACAGAGCATATTGGGTCTGAGGCTGGTGTGCAGGTCTCTGGTTCCACCAGAGGTAAACAACCAATGTGGAAAAGAGCAAAACATCTAGGACAATACTACATGCAGATAGTATTAATTTTAAACTTCATAATTCAATCTGTAGCAATAAACAGGGCTGGCCTTAGCAATAGTGGTGCCCGGTGTGACAGTCTTTGTTGACCCACCCCCCTGACCACTTTCTCAATGGATATTTTCACTACCACCTACCAACAGGGCCCCTCGGATTTCAATAGCCCTCTCCCATATTTATTTAATTTCTTTTACAGCACTTCTCATCACACCTTATAATGTCAGGGTGCTTTACATCGGGCACACATACAGAAACAATGAATCATTCAAGTGTATAATTCAATGCTATCCTGCAGGGAATGCCAATTCCTACGACCTGGCTGGGGGCGAAAATTATTCCAATTCACAAAAAGGGCTCACCACTGCTACCCGCTAATTATCGTCCAATCAGCCTCATAGATGTCACCCAGAAGATATACGCACGAGTGCTATTGGGTCGATTAGAGAGCTGGATGGAGGAGTATTCTATACGCAGCCCCTACCAGGCAGGTTTAAGAGCTAGAATGTCCACAATAGATCAAATTCTTAGGCTGCAACTAGTGTACTGGAAGACAGTATTTCTGGAGGGTGGCAGCCTTTATTTGATATTTGTGGACCTAAAATCGGCATTTGACCTGGTCCCCAGGGACAAACTATGGTCCAGTTTAGAAGAAATGGGAGCCCCTCCCTATCCCTGCCACCAGATGAAACGGTTCCATGAAGGTAATTATGCCCAAATCAAGTATGGTAAAAATAGTGAGCTCACTGACCCCATTTCCATAGATAAAGGAGTGCGACAAGGGTGCGTGTTGGCCCCAACCCTTTTCTGCTTGTTTATTAACGGCCTAGTGGTGACCCCAATTGCTGGGAGAGATGTAGATGCTCCTAGGTTGGTGAACTTCAAGGTTCCCGCCTTGATTTTCGCCGACGATACCCTCTTACTATCTAAGTCCCCTATGGGAATACAGAGGGTTCTAGATATCTTTCATTCTTTCTGTAAAAGTAGGTGCTTAGAGATAAATTCACAGAAAACCAAATACATTGGCCTTTATTGTAAGAAACCCTACACAACCAAACCCTCAGCTAGAAGGAAAACCACTTGAGAAAGTGACCATCTTTGAATATTTAGCATTAACACTTACTGAGAAGATGGAGTGGAGTGCACAAATAAAGAAGGCCAGCCTTAAGCTGGCACAGACAGCAGGGAGGTTATCTAAGATGCTCAGGAAGTGTACCCATAAAATGGTTGAGCCAGTGATGGAAATTTATAAAGCCCAAATAAGGGGGGCAGCCTTGTATGGGGCAGAAATTTGGGTCCAACGGATCCCCTATCAAAGAATGACAGTTCCTTTGCCAGGCAACTCCTAGGTCTCCCGATAAGTCCTCCACTTATGCCACTCCGAATGGACCTTGGGGTTTGCCCAATTGCAGAAAAAGTTTCCCACAGACCCCTCCTACATTGGCGATGCCTATGGAGTACCCCAGAATTAGAAGCTTTTAGAGAAGAGCTGAAGGAAGTGTTAAACTTACAAGGATTAGTAAAATTCCATGGCTGGCGTATATTAAAAACTCTTTATTAGCTATGGGGATGGGCGACCTATGGGCTAACGCTGAAGGAAGCTGCATGTCAATATCCAGGGAGACACTGTCAAAGATCTTTAGGGAATTTAAACTTAATCAGTTAAAGAGGAACCCCGCAACTGCGGTACAATGACTGCATCCTTCCTAGAGGTTAAAGAGCAATACAGACTAGAACCTGTTTTTGATGTCATTCAGCCTCCCCTTGCCAAAAAGTTGTATCTGCAATTCAGGTACGGAGCATTGCTGCTTCGTGCCTTTACAAATACCTTGGGGGGGGCACTCTGACCCAGGGTTGTCCGGCTTGCTATCATATTTCGGAGACGGACCAACATGTACTATTCTTTTGTCTGGGATATAGGAAGGCTAGACGCTGATGGTGTGTTCAGATATGTAGAAACCTTGGAACAAATAATTGTGCGGAGGCCTATAGGATATTAAAAGATGACACTAGTATGCCTATTGTGTATTCTGTCTCCCGATATCTATTCTGCATGTGGTGTGTACGCTGAGCTATTCTAAAATTAGGCTAATTCGATCATCCCCTGTTTATGATTACAAATTGGTACCAACCTCACCCCTTTTAAATCTTAAATGCCACAAATGTGTATTTTAATGCATTTATTATATTTTATAACCTTTATTTGGAATTCTTTGATACTGTATTGCACATGCACTTTACCTCTGGAAATTGTATTTGTATGAATTGTGACGTATTTTTTTACTTGTGCTTTTACGGTCATATTGTCTGAAATAAAGAATTCTTGACTGACAATGTAAAGAAAACATTTCATAAGACAATGAGGGAGTCAATGGGTAGGAGACACATACCATCCTTACTAGCAGGCATTACATGTTGAGAACGCTTGCTCTGGCGAAACAAAGTCAATATTTAAAATGTAACAGTGGTGGGGTCCTCTGCAATAAATACAATATATTACATGTTGTACTTTGCAGCAGGCACTTCAACCATCTACACTATGTTATAATGAGTCAAAGCTGCAACTAGAAAACAATTGGATCTCTTAAGCAAGTACATTCATTGTCAGTGTTATTATTAGACCTAGCTTTCTTGACGTGGTTTACCCTGACTTTTTGCCTTCTGACCCATTTTTGACTGTTTTGTTGACTTCGTTTTTGCTTGCTTTAGGAATCTGGGCACTTTACCACGGCTAATCAGTGCTAAAGTGCATATTCTCCTTACTTAAAACATGGTAAAATTGGTTTATCCACAATTGGCATATTTGATATACTCATAAGTCCCTAGTAATGTGCCCAGGGCTTGGAAATCAAATGCTACTAATGTGCCTGCAGCACTGCTTGTGCCACCCATTAAAGGAGCCATTTAAACATGTGTGAGGGCTGCCACAGCAGAACCTGTGTGTTCGGTTTTAAACTGCCATTTCATCCTGGCAAGTTAACCGACATGCCAGGCCCAAACCTTCCTTTAATTACACATAGGTCACCCCTAAGGTAGTCCCTGTATAGCCCATGGGCAGGGTGCAGTGTATTTAAAAATAGGACATGTACTTTTAAGTTTACATTTCCTGGTAGTGAAATACTCTTAAATTAATTTTTATACTACTGCAAGGCCCATCTCTCCCATAGGATAACATTGGGATTGCCTTATTACATTTTAAAAGTGTAGTTTCCAATTGGTAAGAGATGGGACACAAAGTTTGATGTCTCTGGAATCACAATTTAAAAACACAACTTATGGTGAAGTTGGTTTTTAAATTGCAGTTCTGAAAATGGCATTTACTTACTTAAACCATTTGGTGCCTTCTGCGTGTCTCTGGAATGCACATCTGGTGTGGGTGACAGCTGGCTTCCTATATTCCCTCTAGACAGCCACATACAAAGGAAGGGTAGGTGTGACTGAGTAGCCATCTGCATGTTGCATGGTTCATTATGAGCAGGATGGGAGGAAGACACTTTAGGGCTCTGTCCTGTCCCCACACAAAGGATTTCTTAGACTCCTGGAGTGAGTCTGGAGCCAGGGCAGGAAATGCAGGGTCTTGTGCACTGCAAAACATCTCTTAGAAGTCTCCATACTTCAAAGGCCCAACTGGGTATAAGTACTGGGCCTCTGACACCACCAAAGCAGAACAATGCTGGAACTGAGGACATTCTTTCAGGACTGTAGGAGAGACTGCCGCTTCGCCAAACTGATTTGCTGTGCTGGCCTGCTGCTTCCTGCCTGGGAGTGAGAAGGACTGGGCCTGCATTTCTATATACCAGAACTTAAGTTTCTCCAAGGGCTATTGCTGAAGTCTCAGGGATATCAAAGACTTCACTTCCATCTTCAGACAGCATCTGAATGTTGCTTGTTGTAAGTGCTGCTCTCCAAAATGGTGTTATCCCTGTCAAGGGCCCTTGGAAGTGAGTTTAAAAGTGCTGCATCTGTCAGAACGTGTGCATCAACATCATCGCACCGATCAGAGCCAAAGCATCATCTGCTGCGAGATCAATATTGACGCATCACTGCTGTTGCAAGGACAAGACTGGTGCAACACACTCAGAACTGTTGTACTGTCTCCGGAACCACAGTTTCGGAACCGTGTCCCTGCAACTGTGTGGATTAGATCAATGCATCACCACTCCATTGTGGATTAACCCAGTGTTATGGCGGGGACTGCACATTAAATAATAATGCCACTTCCCCCCAAAAAAATATTGTGTGCGGGCACACCCAAGTGGCATGCCAAAAATCAAAAGCCGACAGTCAGGAGAAAATAAAAAATAAAAAATAAAGGGAAGGGGCGGAGAAACAGGAAAGAAAGTGGGAGAATCCCAAAATCCACATATGGGTAGGAAAAGTGTCAAGAATGAGTGGGACTGGTAGAGAAGCAGACAGGCAGGAGCAGGCTGGAATCTAGAGTGTCACACAGATTCAAAATGTGCATGGTTTTATGAGTGAGCTACTTTTTTAGCGTGCAATGTATCATCACACCCACTTGGATACAAAGGTGTGGGAAACTGCATTTTGTATCATGCCATTGAAGGCGCACCCGGCGCATAGCAGAGTGGCGCCCTTAGTCGCGGAACGGGCAGGAGCAGCCAAGGGGGAGAGTTGTCCTCTGTTGTTGTCGCCACATCGGAGGGGTGGCTCCCAAGACGTCATTGGGGGCCGCTCAAGGAGGCAGCAGCTTTATAAGGTCCCGCGAGGCGAGGGATCGGCCTCTTTTCCCTTCACTGAGCACCAAGAGCCATCGCACCGGATTTGCACAAGGTGAGCACGGTAGATGGCGGGGGGCACAGTGGGGGGGACGGCCAATAGCGTAGCAATGGGTAATATAGCTTTAGTAGATTATTTTGTTAAAAACAACAAAAAAAAAGAGGAGAAATAGGCAAACTGTCTCACGACCGGGGATAATTCCTATGTTGTTTTGTTTCATGTCGGGACCACCTCGGGAGATGGAGACAGCACGATTCTGGGAAGGCGACCTGCGGATCCGGAGGAGGCAGCCAGCAAGAAGCACGAGGCAGGCCGAGCTGAAGAGCGTCATGGCGGCCGGGAGGCATGGTTGGGGACACCGAGGCCTCTTTTGTATCAGCAGGTTTGTTGTGTGCAAAATAAAGAGCACACGTCCAGGGCTTAGACAGGGACAGAATGAAAATAAGGATTTATGGAGCAGATGAGGACGCAGCGTTCACTCTTGAGTTTATAGATGCTAAGGGAAATTACGGATATAAGCTTACATACAGGGAACGGCTGTGGGCGTTGCATGTGTATACAGATATGTGTTGCTTCATTGTTATGCCCGGATGGGGAACCACTAGGGACCAAGGGGTGGAGCAATGGACCCTGGGCCATAGACCCCGGCCGCTTCACCGACTGTTGTGCGGGTGATTGTGGTCACGGGGGTGTTTCCTACGGGGGGGGCTACTCCAACTCGGGTGGCTTGGGGTTGGCAGCGTCGCCGACTGTGGTGCTGGACCCCAGGGGTCGAGCGTTGTGTTCGCATCCACATCACGTGATCCTGGGCACATTGGTTGTATGACGGGTGACTCGTCCTCTTCCTGTGTACGGGGGCTATATAGTTAGTTTGCCGCCGGCCCGGAATTTGTTTTGGCAACACGAGGATTTAGTCAGCGATCCGGTCACCTGCGGGTAATTTTCGCCAACATGTATTGTTTCGAGGTGTCGCGCCAAGCGGTCCAAGGCGCGGGATTTTGGCACCAGTCCCTCTGGAGCCGTAGGTTCGGATCCCACCGCTGCCTATTGCTTAGCACTAGATATGTACTCCACACTCGGGCAGATTGTTCGATCCTCCAGACAGTACTTACTGGTGGGCCCACAAGTCCTATTCATTAGTTGGTTACCCCAGATGAGGGCCTAGTTGGGGTGGGGGCGACCTCGGCACGGGACGCTCCCCTACGCGCCGGGTGCCCGATGGGAGGCGCCATTGTCTCATTAGCTACTTCCCGGTAGCGACTTTCAGGCTGCTTTGCATGCTCTTGGGCAGGCTAGGCCAGGCGATCTGCTCTGGTGCTCGCTGGTATTCTTACTATACCGGTATGCCTGTTGCCGGCAAGCGCCCACTTCTGGTGAAGTAGAATTAACTGGTATGTTTTCCGAGGGGGGGGCGCCCCCCGGTTTAAGTAGGTTTTTTCCGACCTTTTGGGAGACGATGCAGTCCGTCGGCCACGTGGTGGAGTAGGTAACCATGGTTTCGAGCCTCGTGGTTGCGTCCAACATGTTCTACGGGCAATTATGTTATTCTCCCTGCCGTGTGTGCTAATGTAAAAGCGGCGATATGTTAAGTGCTCCTATACCTTCGGGGCGCGCTTTCGCCCCCTCTCCAATGCAGCAGCGCGGTTTGCTGCTTTAGGGACTACGGATGGACATCTGGGTAAGTTAAGAGGGGTTGCGCCCGGTTAGTACTAGGATGGGAGGCAGGGGGTGTAGCTCTGTGCTGCTGCAACCTGGCTACGGTTTAAGGGTTATGATGTGAAAACAGGCAGCTTTGGATACATGGGCGTTGCACCAATTTTTGCGGATCTCGAAAATTTGGTGAGTCCGGAAAGCGTAGCTTTCGACTAGCATGCTAGGTAATACGGTGCGATTTTTAGGCTACTATGGGGGAATAATGCGGGGATTACACCCTTCACGACTTCAGCGCTATTATATGTAATTTGCCTTCAGATCAGTGACAGTCTACACCCTTCGCGACTGCTTTCCAAAGCTCTATTATAAGTCATTTGTTTTCAGAATGGTGACCGTCTGAGGTTAGTAGGGCGATCTAGGTCAGGATTTTAAAATCTAAGCAACAAAATCGCTAAGGGGTACGGTTCGGTTAAAACTTTGAACATATGCATTTGCCATGTATCTTTATGCCCATGACATAAATAGAACTCATGCCTAGCCTTAATCACGGTTACCTATGATTCAAGGTAACCAATGGTTAGGGGAATGTGGGGATCCCTGTTTGTTAGGGTATCGCATTAGGGGGTTGGCGGACTTAGCTCCGTGTTGCACTCTCCATCTGCGGGCTTAATTACATGATAATTACAGTTACCTGTGGTGCGGCACAGGGCCATCCCCGTTTTTTGGTGTGCGTCATTAAGGGAGCTGTTGTACTTGGCTCTCAGTTGCACTTACCATCCACATGATTGGGATGTTTGGAGGAAAGCTTTGACAAGACAGTTGTTGTTGCCCTCTCTTGTGGTAGGCTACCAGTATATAGAGCACTATAGCCGCAAGCAGATGGTCAGTACCCCAGCTTTAATACTCTATCGCAGAACATCGCAAACCACATCTGAAGCTGCTGTGGCAAGGCTTTCGCTTGACGCTACCAGCGTCACTTCGGTGGCAGGGGGACAATTCCCCTCCCGTCTTTCTAGGGAAAAGGGTAAGGGGTAGTCAATGACCAGATCATCTCCCCAGGGTACAAGGCTAAATACCTATGCATTTCATTATCCCGTGGAGGTAGTAAGGAGGTTACAAATTTGGGTAAAGCATCCCAAATAACGTGTAGAAAGGGATAGGTGACATAATCCCTGGGGTTCATTTGTGACGTAATCCATAGTCAATGTGGAGAATTGTGCCAGTAGTCCTCAGTGAGGACTGAGGGTGTGCAACACAATTCACAGGGAGTGAGCCTTGGGAAGGAATTCCATTTTAAAAGCTCACACCAAAAAAAAAAAAAAGTGTAGATTCACTGGGTCTGGCTTAATTGCCAAATATTTCGGTGCAGATCTTCTCCTTTCCTTTCAACTACAGCAGTCTATCGTAAGGGACTTAGGGTGTACATTAAAATTCACAAAGAGGGGTCCTTTGGGAATAGAAGGCATTTCAAAAACTCATCCCAATAACAGGTGGCAATTTATTGGTGAGGTAATCCACAGGTAATGTGGGGAATGAATAGTGTCAGCAGACCATAGTGAGGTGTCATGGTGTTCAACACAAGTAATGGAGTACAACACAAGTAACGAGTGGACTTGGGGAAGGAAATGCTGAGTGGCCAAATATTTGTATGCAGAGCTTCTCATTTCCTTCTAAGCGTCAGCTATCCTTGGGGAGGACTTGTGGTGGGCAGCACAATTATCATGGAATGGGCCTTGGGAAAGAAATGCATTTTTAAAGTGCAACCTAATAACGAGGGGCAATTTATTTGTGGCTTAATCCCCGGGCATGGGATTGGCGACCAAATCAACCATCATTAGGGTTGCTTTACTCGATGCCCCCTTTTTTCCTTGTATTTTACGTGTCAACAGTTCTAGTGAGGACTGATGGTGAGTAACACAATTAACATGCAGTAGGCAGAGTACAGAGGGCAGTAGTGCAGAAGTACAGGCCAGTAAAAGACCGGCAGAAGAGAGGCCTTTGAAGAACACGAAACATGCAGCATAGCGGAGTAGTTGCTGTGCACAAGGGGGTGCCAGGTTGGTAAAGAGACTATGGCTGCTGTCAGCAGGTGAGGGCATTGGGAGCCCGGGGGCTGGCCGAAGGAAAAGAGGTTTGTCATGCAGGGGACATGGACATTGTATTCTTACCGGGGCCGCCTGCAGTTCTTCTTTGGGATTCGAGCTGCTGGGAGGCGGGTCGATCGGAGGTCCTAGGACACTAGTTTCCTTGGGGATGGAAGTGGATATCTTAAGGTAAACCGGGAGATAGTGTAATGGGGGCTTTCCCAACCCAATGGGCACTATTAGAGGTTCTTGCTAGTTGCCAAGACACATTGTATAAAGCATTCTTGGCCCAGGTAATTTATCACTAGGCGGTATGAGGGTTCGGTATTACGCCACTGCTTAATGACCAATGGTCCGAAAGGAAGCTTTTATATGCGGTCGGTAGTAATACCGCAGGCAGTATAGGTTAAGTGGGCCCCGGTTAAGGCCTTGGACAGGGTGGCAAAGAAGCTGATCTAGGCGAGCAGTAATACCTCAGATGCCCAGAGGAAAGTAATGAGGGTTGCGCTAGCAGGAATTTATCGTAGGTTCTGGGTTAGTAGTTCCCTTTGGGAGACAGGATGGTGAAAACACAGCTCGTCATAGGTTCCGGGCAGACGGGCATGGATTCCTTCAAGGAAAACGGGAGATAGTGTGAACTGGGGGGCCTTCACAACTCTAGGGCAAGGAGAGGGTGAGTAATTTATCACAGGACTTCCCAGATAATAAAAGAGAGCGGTGGCATCAAGTTGGAGGGCATATGTTGGTAGAAGGGCAGTAGCTCGTTACACGAACAATGCTAGGGGCTATTGTGGAGCACAGTTAGCGTAGAATTTTATTTGCTCCCTAGTTTGGAGAAAGCCGAGCTTGGTGGGAGGAATTCTTGTAATAACGCGATGGAGCGAACTATGAGGCTAGGAGGGTCCGTAGCCAGACAATAAGGTTGATATGGCTTCCAGTTTTAAGTGGCAGTCGTTACCTAGTAGTAAAAGGGGTTCCCATTGGAGTACAGGAGGCAGAAACATATCTTTAAGCACCCATAGTGGGGTCGTGCGGGGGGGGAGAGAGCCCCCCCTTTAAGGAAAGGGGCTCTTATGGCTATACGAGGACTAGCAGCTCCGCTTTGTCTATGTCCGCAGCTAGGTTTCCAACCAGTAGCGGGGACTCATCTGTAGGATATGGAATCTTAGGTAAGATACGGGGATGGCATGAGGTCGCAGAAGAGTATATCTACCCAGAGATCCCAGGAGCCCAAAAGGGGTAGGATTTTATTATCCCACTTGCTTGGACGAAGCTGAGCTTGGGGGGGAAGGAATTCTTACAGTAACGCAATGGAGCGTACTACGCGGCTAGGAGGCTCCATAGCCAGACAATAAGGTCGATATGGCTTCCAGTTTATAAGGTGCAGTTGTATCCAAGTAGTAAATGGGTACCTATGGGAGAATCTGGGGCAGAAGCGTGTTCTTAGGCACACATAGTGTGGGGGGTGCGGGGGATGGAGCGAGGCCCCTAAGGGGGGGCACTTTTTGGTCATACAAGTACCAGCAGTTCCGTTTTTGGTCAACAGCACAATTGTAGTGGTGTTAAAGAGGCACATCAGGGGTAGCGGGGGGAGGGCGAGTTCGACAGTGGCCGACTCGCCCTGTGGCGGATTTTCTTCCAGAAGAAATGGGGGCTACCCCAAATGTGGACTGATTTACTTGACTTTCCCCTTGGAAGGGGGTTGAATTAATGTGGGCACTGGGCAGGTAGGAGGGGGGACTGACCTGCTGGTGGTCCTGGCCTTTCTGCCCTACCCCGGGATGCCAGAAATTGAACATTTTGGGGAATTTGGCCTAGTGGTAGGTCTCCCCTGGCAGGGATGGACCGCGATGCGGTGCCCTGGAAGTTACTAATCAAGGGATGACCTTGGTTTAAGGTGAGGGCGATGAATAAGGTTAAGGGGCCTGCTGGCACTTGACATTAACCTCTTTGAAATGTTCCTTTGTAAAGGAAGGTCGAGATACTGATGTGTGGCTTGCACACTCTATGAGCTGTTCATCTGCCCTATGACCTGCTTCTCAAACAATTATGTATGATCTGGCTGATCTTATGAACGGTGTTCTCATAACAATGTTTGCTTAACTATGCCAAAGGTTGTCACTTATCATTTCACAGTGAGTGGTGTCTATATGAATAAAAGGCTACGCCCTTGGTTAAACCACAGTAATGACTATTGTCCAACTCCTTGGGAGTGATGCAGTGGGGCGCAGCGAGTGGCACGTGTGAGGGCACTATTAATGTTTTGGGCATTTCTTATGTCTCAGGATTGATTCTGGTACCATACTCTCGTTTTCATTAAAAAACAAGCATTTTGTAATGCTGCAAGGGATGTGAAATGCTAAACAGAGGTAAGAAAACATAATCCAGACATTGATTTAGAATAAAAGCCTACGAATCTGTAGTTCTGTGAAATATCATTTTTTTAGTAACTAGATTTAAACATGATATGAGCTGCCGCAAGTGATCTGTGCTAACTGGGACTGCTTTTCTTTTCTCACCTCACTGCCTCTTAAACCATTTGTATTTCGGATAATTTGGATCTTATGAAATGTTTGAATGGGAGACTGACAAAAGCAGCAGGTTTCAAAAAATGAATGTGAGTTGATACATTTAAACAACTCTACTTTCAATTTGGGATGGAATTTGTTTGAATGAACACGTAGTTTTTAAAGGTGTAATGCATCCACATAAAGCAATTCTCTTTTGGTTTCAGTGTGCTTTTATGCCCCTAACAATTTTCTCAGGTGCCCCAGTATAAGCCCTACAATTAAAAGGGAAAATTCAAGTATATGTTTTCTATTCCTATGCTTTCTCACATGTCCCTTTGCTTTTTGCAATTGTTCACCCTTGTATTCAACCATAACCAGTTATAGTCAGGACCTTGTTTCTATTCAAAAAGCATTTTTTCTTTTGGCAATATCTTTAGCGTCGTTTGACAAATCTTCGCAAAATTATCAAAACTAATGGGGCGGTCAGGTCAGCTGCTATGTTGAAAGTTTCGGGGTGATTTGTCAAGCGGGGGCCAAGAAAAAGGGGGGGCCCAAAACACTTTTTCTTCATGTTAATTTCCATAGGAAACATTAGACACAGCTACAGCCCGAACTGCTGAACGGAATTACACCAAATTTTGCAAAAAGGTAGCTTTTGATTTAGAAAGCACTCTTTTTGTTAAATTGTGTAAATCTGTTCAGTAGTTCCTGAGTAATAAAAAGATTTCTCAGATATCCAAATATGGGTGCGGAGGATCCTGCAACCCAATCGGCGGTGGAGCGCGCAATGCAATTTGTTTTATTTATTTATTTATGTACTTAACTCGGTTTGGCCATATGCCGGAGTTTACTACCCCCCACCTTGCCCCTCCCACACGCCTGCCCCGCCCCACATCCCCGCAGCACTCCCTCGAGAAGCCGCGACTGTGCAAAGACTATAGGTGAGCTAGTGTCTGAGCACAAAATCCGATGTGCACCCAGGTTCCGCACCAGCCATTTTGACTTGCCTTTCTTATAAGCCGGGCAGAACAAAAAGAGTATGGACCACTGATTCCAAATGTGTTAATAATGTTAATAATGTGTTGGGCACACTTACAGGTGGAACTGAATGTTCCTTTATGTTGTTTAGGTAGATCATGTTCTCTTCTGCTGTGAAATGCACTCCATTTTTTCTGAAGATGTTCGGCATTTCAAAGCCCATGTTATTGTGGTAGATTGAGAAATGCTGAATTTACCTTACTGACATGCCTTTGGGATTTCACTATCTTGAGACAGAATTGGTTTTACCCCTGCACATTTGTCATTGACATGCTGGCAGTTGCGGCTGCTGCCAATATGCAGCGGGGCCGCAGGGCAGCGGCAGGGGGGCGGGCGGGTGAATTAATAATATAGATAAAAAAAAGAACCTGATACTGTGGCCGCCTTACGCTTCTTCTGCTGCTTCCCCACGCTTCTCCAGCTGCTCTGAGTCCGACAGTCCCTGGGACAGATTCTCCAACCAATCCAGACGCTGCTTTCAGAGCAGCACCAGGATTGGCCTGGGAGGGTTGCTTAGATGCTCAGATACAGGGAGTCTGTGCCATTTCTCCACCCAGCTGTGGAATACAGCTGATTGTGAAACTTAACTGCACATGTCTGTTTGACTGGTCTAAGACGGCTGGTCAAACAGACATGCACACTTAGAAGTGCACAACCACTCCTCCCTGTGACCCCAAGCCCAGCCTGTCCCTACAAGCAATATTTTAATATTGTTTTATTTTCCAGCTGCTGGCTCTAAGCCAGTGGGGCGACACTCCTCCGCCATTGCGGACATGGCGGGACTGGCTACCGGGCCTTCCTTAATAAACAATGAAAAACAAATGTTCAAAAAAGAACTATTTAAAGCTATTTGTTTAGCATTGCTTATTTAGAAGCGCAGGCAGCTCCCCAGCAACAAAATGAGCCCCTGCGCAGTGAACCTTGACCCCACCCTGCCACCCCAGCAAAAAACGCCCGGTAGCCAGTCCGGCACTGATTGTGGAGCAGCCACCGCTGCATGCTGGAATAGAAAAAGTCAGTGTAGGGGAAGAAATTAATCAGCTCTTTCAAGGTTTTCTTCATTTGAATTAATAGAGCTACTTCTGTGACTGTGCCCAATTCATTTTCTCTGTAGTGCACAATCATGACATCAGGGTGCTTGCAATTCAAAATGCTTTCCACCATAGTCAGTGCTATTTTATTCCTCTATGAACTGTCCAGGTAATGTCCACTTTTGCAAACCCTGGATCTATGCAAGTGCAAATTGTTTGCATACTCACAAGCCCAAAAGGCAAAGGAGTGACGCACAATACAGATGTGAACCATGATCCTAGTGAAACACAAAGAAGTAGTTTGTAGCAGAATGAAAAGATTTTTGTCTAAGAGAATGTAATTTCAAGAGGAACATAATATCTTTTAGAGTCCTAGCTTTATGATTGGTTGCTGTTAGTGAGGTACAAAAGTTAGATGGAACCAAATTGCCATTTCATTTGTGACAAAAATAGAAAAGAGAGAGTGCTAAGTATGGCATTTGCTGTTATTGGTTTAAACTCCTTAGCAGAACAAGAGGAATGCAGTGGAGACTTCAATGAAGCTTACTGTGCTTGGCAAACTTTTTAATTGGTAACAATCTTGTTATATAGTTTTACATCCTTCCCTAGGAAAAAAAGTGTACAGTGGTGGGGGAGGGTTCAGTGCAGGTTGCAAGCAAATAATTCCCTGGAGTTTACTATGTGCTTTTCTATTCATGTAGAAGTGCAATATAAAGATTTCTTTAACTTCATAGTGATAATTAAAGATGGAGCATTGTCTCTCCAGGACATGCGGGCTAGGAAGGGAAAACAGAGAGGCAGAGATTGTGCACCAGAGCACACCCTTCCCACAGCTTGATGTCACTGGAGCCTTGGAAAGGGGGGACGAATTGTGGTCAGTTTTTGAGTCTCCATTACTCAGCTAAAGTTAGAAAAGTAGTTTGACTGAGTCCAGGAAAAACTAAGAACTGAGTTCACACACCTTGCACAGCTATTGCTGTGCTTAAACAACAAGTTTCAGTCATGGCCCTACGCACAGCTTTTATTGTGTTTAGGTGTGTAAGTGTGTTGAACATTTACAAGAAGTGCTGTAAAATAATGGCTTCAGAGCTGTGAGGGTTTTCAAATGCCCTCTATCTCCCACAGTCTATATTACATATAATGCCACAGAGGTGGAATGAGCATGAGTGACAATGTTCTGTGTTTTTGAGGAACTGTAGTATTACAGAAGAGGATGCAGACACTTGTGTACCTTCTTCTGTAATGCAGATAGAGCCGGTGCACATATAGCACCAGCATTATCTTCATGGGGAATTACCTGATTAGCATGGGGCACTGCACCATGCTAATGAGGGAAACACTTTGCCTCTGCATGCGTGCCTTATCATGGACACTGGTGCAGAGGCAAAGAGCCCTTCAGGAGGTGCACTGATTGTGTGCCACAAAGAGAAGGCACACACTGTGGCCTCATAAGGACAAGCCCTGCCTGGGGGAGGGCTATCTTATAATTGAGTGCCGTCCATTCTTCATGTGCCTGACGGGGATCTCTGTCCATAATTTGAAGTGCAGGTGGTTGCAACTTGCACAGAGACAGAAAAGCTGCTGTAAACAGCTAGTTCTCCTGTCACTAATTCAGCACTCCCATCGCAACACAATTTTGCTTTTGCCCTGGGAGCAGTGGATTATTTCTAATAGGGCACATTATCCCTGTATGCGCTTGTGCACCTGGTTAAAGGTGCGCTGTGGTACAAACAGACAAAGTGTGCCTGTTCAACTATATGGGCACAAGAGGCCTTTGTTTTTAATTATGACATTATGGCTTCACAAAGTGGAATGCTCTAATAGCCTTGGGGCCTGCCACAGTGGGGTATACCAACCACTAAAGACCACATTCCTTACTATAGGTCTGTCATGGACACGGGTGCAGAGGCAAAGAGGCCTTGAGTAGGTGCACTACTTGTGTGCCACAAAGAAGAGGAACACAGTGTGCCCCCATAAGGATGAACACTGCTTGGGGGGAGGACGTTCCAATAATTGAGTGCAGTCACTCACTGCACGTGCCAGGTGGGGATCTCTGCCCAAAATATTGAAGTGCAGGCAGTTGAAACTTGCACAGAGAAAGAAAGATCAGCTGCTGAAAACAGCTAGTCCTCCTTGCACTAATGCAGAAACCCTAATGCAGCACAATTTGCTGCTGCCCTGAGAGCAGCGGATTATTTATAATAGGACACATGATCCCTGTCTGCGCTGATGCACCTGTTTAAAGGTGCACCTTGGTGTAAACAGACAAAGTCTGCCTTTTCAATAATATGGGCACAGGAGGTCTTGGTTTTAATAAGGGCATTGTGCTCTCACAAAGTAGAATGCTGTAATAGCCTTGGAGCCTGTTATAGTGGACTATACGAACCATTAAAGACCACATCCCTTACTATAGGCCTTCATCTCTGAGTTTTTTTTTTGTTTTTTGTTTTATAGCATGAACTAGACCCGAAGGTATCAGAGTGCTTTACATGAGCACCAGTTGCATGACAGAAGGACACATTCAAATTTCTTAGGCATATGGAGATTAAGGGTCTCATTACGATGTCGGGCGGACACCATTGCTGTATTGGGACCGACCGACCTCCGGTCGGCTCTTCCAACACCGCTATTACAATGCGACCGCACATGGTGAGGTTACATAATCCCATTTTTCTATGGGAGCTTGTGCTGCGGTTGTAAACCGGCAATATGGATAGTGTAGATCTCTACAGCGGGTTCTAAAGCATTATTAGCATCCAAACAAAAACATGATAAACAACATAAAGTTTCTTCTGTTTGTGAACCAGGAGAGGCGGTTCTGAAACAAATCTTTATTTATTTTATTTATTTATTTATTTTTGGGAAAATACCTTTGGAGAAAACATTAAGGAACTGGAACTTGGAGTATAGAAAAAAGAATATGTTTGACAACTAGCCTTTGGTGCCTGGATTTGACTTTTGTGATTGTGCTCTGCTCGCTGTTATAGGTACCACGGTTGACAAACATTTAGAAACAAAGGCAGATTCAAGGAACTTTTGTTACAGAAAAGCAAATCTCCAATGAAAAAACTGTCCTTTCCTAGTAAACTTGATTCTCTCAAAACGTCCTGTTCCTGCAGTACTTCGAAAGTACTGCAGGACCCAGAACAGTAATAAAAACTTGTGTTGCATTCAGCACTGCATCATTGGCTCTACGAGTCCTGAAGAAGTAACACAGTACCTATGGGAGGCTGAAACAAAAAATTAAAGCAGCCATATGATTTGCTAGAAGGAGATTTGTAGTTAAATCAAGTGCACATCCTTTAGAAAGAAACAGGAAGAAACCCCCTGAATATCAATTGTCATTGCTATTTGATAAAGGCAGGTGCAAAAAGTGAAATCTACACCCATCATGGCATCTAGTAAACCTGGGGAGAAGGAGCTATGGACCAGTGTAAGCACAGGGCTTAACTTAACATCACCATCCCAGAATGAGGATGTAATTATGGTGACTACAACACATTCAACATATTCAGCACAAACATCAACATCAACTAGGCCCTAACTCTGTTGGGTGGCAGTTTTTTGTCCTGCCAGCATGGAAAAATAAACTTAATTCACGTTCTTTCACTTGCACATTTTGTAGTCAGACGCTGCACCAAGGAAAGTCAGGACAGTACACCATGGGAACATCTTGAATATGGAAGCACCGTAAGTCCCGTAACCCAAATCACATTGCCTGGGCTGAGTAGACAAATGCAAGATGTTGGTGAAGAAGAGGAAAGTGCACCATCTGAGGTTCTATTACAGGCAGAAGTGGATGACTATTTTAAGCAGTACTATGCAATGTTCTACCCTATCTTTAAAAAACTTTCTCAAAACTCTGTGAGTGAACATTAAGGAGCAACATGAGGACATTTAGAAAACTGTTAAAAATAAAACAAATAAAAAATGTGAAAAAGTGAAAATGTAAAAGATGTTATAAGTTTATTGTTCAAACAAAGTTACAGAAAAATATTTGAAAATTCATTAACAAAAAACAAATACAAAAAACAAAAAAGTGGATGCCCATGGGCAAACACTTACATCACACTACCTCTCCACAAATATATTTGCGCTGTCCACAAGGGGTACGGTTGATCGTCCAGAAAAGAATAAATGCAGCTAGACACTGGAGGACTTGCCCTGTTCGCTAAGCTCAGTGCACACAGATGTAGGTTGTGCAACATAGTAGTAGTCCACCTTACACGCTGACACAAATACAAAAACTATAATATGATTAAAAAAATTACATTACCTAAAAAAACAAAGGTTTATGTGCGTGATAGTTAGGAATGCAAAAAGTAACTTAACATATGTAAAAATACTGAATTTTAACGAAAAATCCAAAGGTTAAAGTGATGTTATAGTTAGGCATGGAAAAAAGATGATAAGTTATGTTGAAAAACCCTAGAAATACACTTAAAATATGAAAGCTTAAAGTGATGTTATAGTTAGATATTCCAAAATACCTGGAGAAAAAACTCTGAAATCCATTTAAAAAGCCCTGAAAATTAACTATAATTCAGTGAGCTAATTATAATTTGTGCCCTGTCATGAACTATATTATACATCACTGTTAAATGACATAATTGATTACATAACACACGACATCGTAAATGAAATCATTGATGGCATCACTGATGACATCATCCAAACTACTGATACTCTGAATACTCTATACATCCTTTAGAACTTTTCAAAATGAAGTTGGCAGTAAAGCGCCTACAAACACATGCAGCATAAATTGATGAGATGTACATTTGTGCATGTTCAACTCAGAAATAATGTACTCCTGGAGACAAGTCTTGTTCAGTATATTAAAAGGTATATGGTGAACATGTAAGCTGCCTGTAAAGTTTTGAATGCAAGCAGTACTTCATTTAAACACAGTATGATATACTATATTGATTTGTGTAGTGCACTAATCATCAGAGAGAGTAACCAGGCATCTGGGCAGGTGTGTAGATTTGTGGTCCCCAAGGCGCTTAAAGAAAGAGTCAGGATCTTCAGCTTCTTGCAGAACTCAAGAAGTGAGAAGGAGGTTCTGATTAGTGGAGGGAGGTTGTTTCACGTCTTCGGTGCGATGTAGGAGAACGAGTCACCTCCAGTTTCGCTTTTGCGGATGCAGGGAATGTGTGTGATTGAGAGTGAGACACGATGAGTGTGAGTTGGAGACACACATTTTAGTTAGGTCCTGACTTAAATCAAAGGCCTGTGCCAAAAGATTTCTGAAAAGATAAAGTTTCTGTTTGCAATACATTAATCGCCTGTGGATGTCTTAGGATCTGCTAACATTAAAGTGTTGTGATATAGTGGTATAGACAATTTCTATATAAAGTAGACATTTATTAGATGTGGTTATTAGTCAATATGTAATACATTATTTAAGAATGTATTAAATATGAGTGAACAAACCACTTGCAGGTGGTTTAAGGTTGTACTTTGTTAATTTCATGAATATGTGTAGTGTATTTTCACCAACTACAGAAGGTTAGGCCTAGATGTACATGCTTTATCAGTGCAGACTTACAATTCTATGTCAGTGAGATATTTAACTGGCACATCTCATCAAAATAAATAATGGCCAAGCAGTTTTTAGGAGTTAGTCTTAGAGAGACAACAGGAATTTGAGTCTAGATGAAGGCCGTGCACTGCAAGGAGTTGGCATCTCACTGGGAGTTGTGTGCAGGACTTGGCTGCAAAGGTATCGTAATACGATATTACTTTACATTTAGAAAAAATATAGAAAGTCACTGAAAAAATCAAATGTTTAAGTGGAGTTATAGATGAGGATGGTAGTACAATTTTAACTTACATTTAAAAACATTAGAAATTCACTAAAAATGCACTACTGTTTAAAAAATGAAAAAAATAAGATTCTCAAAAGCTACCAAATCACAAAAAAAACACTTTCTATGTAAATATCTAGTTATCTGGCAAATTTGGTGCAATTATGTTCAGCTGTTTTAGCTGTAGGGCAGTCAAAATTCAAAAAGGTAATCAAATGGAAAAATTCAATTTTGGGACCCCCCCTTTTCTCAGCCCCCCACTTGATGGATCACTCTGAAACATTCCAAGAAGGAGCTTAGATGGATGAACGCTTTGATTTGGAAACCTTTGCGAATATTCATCAAACAACATCAAAGTTATTAGCAAAACAAAAATCAATCACCTGTGGGAACCAGGTCCAAATTATAACTACAGAATGGCATCTGCCACTGCATAATATACATATATAGTGGTTTTCTTCAGCTCAAATAACAATAGTAGAGTGTCAGACTACATTGTATTGACATGTAGAAAATAAATGTAATTTACATAGTTATGTCCAAGTGAATTTAAATATTTGTAAATTGAGGAGACTGTAAAGAAGATGTTTACGAAATACATGCATGCACAGAAGCATACAATTGAGAGTTTGATCAATTCATAATGTGATTTGTTTTAAACAAAAGTCAGGGGTGCAAGGGTTTACTGGTTGTAATATGATACTGCCAATATGGATCACAGTCAGATTCCAATTCATCCAAATAGATGATCTCATTCATCTTTTTCGAACAACAAAGGGCCTGGTCTATTTACGCTAAAGAGCCCTAGGACAATTAGGCTTAATGATCATGATGTCTCGTTGTTCATGGTACCCAGTTGGCATTGTCTGTAGGATGCAATAGGCAATTGTGATAAATTCTTATGCCCAGTCTAACAGAAATGAGAACAATATCTCACGTTGTCATTTCCTGACCGGCGCAGCTGAGTTGGTGCTGGCGCCGGCAGGCTATGAGGGAAGCCATCTTGGGGGTAGGAATACGAGAGCGCTCCAGTAGTTGGACGCTTCCGTCACGTCTGACCAGGTATTTTAATTCTCCTTCCAGTTTGGGCTCACTCTTGCTCTTGCTCACCCCTGAGGCGGAAGCCGGGGGCTCTTTTCTTGCTATCTCTCTGCCCACGGGCACCCACTCGCTATTTGCAGAATCAATTTTAAAAACAGTGTAATATATTTTAAACAGTGCTTTTTTACCTGCTAACGCTACTGTTCCCTCGGTGCAAGTTTCTCGCTGCTCCGAGGCCCCACGTTGTCATTTCCTGACCGGCGCAGCTGAGTTGGTGCTGGCGCCGGCAGGCAAGGAGGGAAGCCATCTTGGGGGTAGGAATACGAGAGCGCTCCAGTAGTTGGACGCTTCCGTCATGCATTTTACTGGATATAAGGATGTTACAACCCCGTCCGCGCAGCGGGCGGGCGCAGTGGGCGCGCTGACGGCACGCCTAAGGTGCGCCTAAGGCAAGCCCGTCTGCGCCCCCGTCCGCGGCCGACCGGGGCTCGGGGCCAGTACCCTGCCTCTTTTCCCTCCAATGACAGAAATGACAAATAATACATTAGGTACACTATTTGTGACCTACTTGCCCTTCGCTCTAATGTGCAAGACAGCTGCCGCCATATTTTATCAGTGGTCTCTCCTATGTTACAATGTGTGACTTGCGGGTTTTCCATTGGTGGGGGGAGAAAGGAGGAGTTGAGGCCGTTAAACATGAAGTTGACATTATTAAACTGTAGATCCCTCAAAAAGCACAAATTAGAAATACATGATTTGGTGCTTGAGGGTAATCTTGATGTCCTCTTTTTAACAGAGACATGGTTGGATGAAGCCTCAACCCCCGAAACTCTGGAAGCTGTCCCCGTAGGATACAGCCTGCTTAGAATTGAAGAGAAAGGCAGAAAGGTGGGGGATTGGCAATGATTTATAAAAACGACCTACACTGCACCTTAGAGAAGGTTACATTACCCAATAGTGAGGGTGGTTTCTTTATGATTAAAGCCAACCCAAAAAATACTATTAATGGACTCTTTTTATACCGGCTCCCAGGCAAGACTTCACAGTTCTGCAATAATCTGATAGAGCTGATAACTCAGCATGCACTTCGCTACAATAAATTTCTTATTTTAGGAGACCTCAATTTTCACTTTGAGGACCCTAATTGTAAGGAGGCACAGGTTGTGATAGATGCCTTGAAATCACAGTCGCTCAAACTGCAATCTATATCCCCGTCACATCATTTGGGCCACCTTCTAGACCCCATTTTTGCTAATTGGGAAGGTGTGAAAGTTGCCACACCATTACAAATTACATGGTCAGACCATTTCGCTATTCCATTTGAGGTTGAAATTGGCCCACATGATTATAGTTTGCTTAAACCTAGGCCTCAGAAACGTAGAGACAGGAAGAAGTTTACGCAGGAAAACTTTAAATCCGCTCTACTTAAAGAATCCCCGCTTCCCAGTGATACTTTGCTTAAAGCTTGGGCTGATTATGAAAAATGGATGTCTAGGGCTTTGGACATAGTAGCACCATGGACACTTAAGTCCCCTGCCAGGAAAACTAAGACCGCTCCCTGGTTTTCTAAAGAACTTAAAGAAGCTAAAGCTAAATGTAAAAATAGTGAATGTAGTTGGAGGAAAAACTACAATTCTGAGGATAAGCTGAATTACAAAAGAGAACTAAAATCATATTACAAACTCGTAAGAGCAGCCAAAGGTGCTCATTTCAAAGAACGTATTGAATCGGCGAAAAATCCCACTAAGGAACTTTTCTCAATCTATAAAGAGCTTACGGTTCCTACTAGACTAGAGGCCCAAGATATTTACTCTAATGAATTATGTGATGATATCGCAGATTTCTTTGTAAATAAAGTGGATTTAATACACGCCACCTTTACAGGTAGCATGCCGACTAAATATTCAGTAGTGAGAAATGATGCTGCTACCATGCCTCATCTGACATGCTTTAAAGTTCCTGAGAGGCTAGATTTGCTTACCATCGTTAATGGCATTCAGACCGTCTCTTCCCTTGACGTGATCTCTCCTAATCGCTGTAAGGGAATATCTGACTGCATGATTGAGCAGATTGAACACATGATTTTCTTATCTTTTCAGGAATGCCATGTGCCTAATGCATGGAAAACGGCACAGGTAATACCCCTGAAAAAGAAATCCAATATTCACATTTCCCAGTTACAAAATCTTCGCCCTATTTTTCTCCTCCCCTTTTGTGGGAAAGTTTGTGGAGAAGGTAGTAAACAGTCAACTCATGAAGTTCATTGAGGAGAACTCTCTTCTCCACTCCACGCAGTCAGGGTTCAGAACAGGTCACTCTACAGAGTCGGCGGTTCTCTTCTCCACTGAATGTTTGAGACAACTTGCTGATGAGGGGCAGACGGCAGCATTGGTTCTATTAGACCTTAGTGCAGCTTTTGACACCGTGCTGCACTCGACGCTGCTATCTCGCCTCTCAGACTTGGGAGTTGAAGGACCAGCCCTGAAATGGGTAGAATCTTTTTTAGAAAACAGGAGTTTTCAGGTACACTGCCCTCTGTACAAATCGACTCTTCATAAGTTGAGGCATGGGGTGCCACAGGGGTCAAGTCTGAGCCCTACGCTGTTTAACCTTTACATGGAGCCCCTAGCACATATTGTGGATGCTTTTGCTGTGGATATCGTCACATATGCTGACGATACCCAACTAATAATTAAACTTACCAACAATCAGGCAGAGGATGCCATAAACTTCTCCAACTGCATGCGGTCCGTGGCAGAGTGGATGAACAACAACTGCCTATGCCTTAATGGCGATAAAACAGAACTGTTGGTGGTTGGAAAATCCCCCTCTGCCTGGACTCAGGCTTGGTGGCCATCAGAATTAGGTGCGATCCCCGTCCCGGCAGACTCCGTTAGAAATCTAGGAATTTGGCTGGATGCGGAGCTTTCTTTCAAACAACAGATTAGCAAAATTACGGGAAAATGTTTTGGAATATTAAAAACACTTCAGAAAGTTCTCACTCTGCTCCCTATTAGTGCCAGGAAAACATTGATTCATGCCCTAGTCACTCCACACTTGGACTACGGCAATGCTCTTCTCCTAGGCCTAAGCAGAAAAGGCATACACCAATTGCAGTGCGTCCAAAATGCTGCCGCCCGCCTGGTACTCAATCTTCCTCGCAGGGCTTCTGGAAAAACAGCATTACGGAAACTTCACTGGCTCCCTATTAAAGAGCGCATTAAGTTTAAAGCACTTTGCTTTGCCCATCGCATTGCCCAGGGAAAAGGTCCAGGTTACCTGCGAAATCTTCTTATTATCCATCGCCCTACTCGTAACCTGAGATCTGCTGGAGCGATGCTGTTCCAGCTTCCTCGCGTATGCAGGACCAGGATGGGAGGTAGCTCCTTTCGCCTTCTAGTGAGTAGGCACTGGAACAACCTCCCGCTTGACTTGCGCATGGAACCCTCCGAAACTAGATTTAGACTTAAGCTTAAAACTTACCTTTTCCCATGTTAATAATTTTCTCTTTCTAGCCTAGGTTTATTTTAGTCCCGGTCCTCAGCCTTTCGGGGAGGCGTTAGCATTTCTTAGCGCGGGGACACACCGTTTTGAGTGTAACCAGGCGCTCTATAAGTGGCTTTATTATTATTTATTATTATCTCTTTATTCTTCCTCCCACTAAAGTGCCCTAACAAGGGAACCTCATGGCACAGTATGATGAAGCTCCAGTGTGCATGTGGAGCTGCCAGTGTGGATCAAAAGGCTTGCTGTGGAGCAGCTCATCTTGACATGTAATCCTGAAATTACCAACGTCCTTTCCTTTTGTCTTGTCCCAGCATTTTGTGATGTAACAGAGAATGACATTCCGAGTGAGCCTTCATAAACTCAGATTTTCTGGAACCTCTAGCCTCAAACATCTCTTGCAGTGGTGGTACGTTTGCTAGGTTCTAGGATATGGTTTTCTGCTATCAGCTCTTACTGGGTAGCTAAGAACACAGCATGGTTGCATATGTTGATTCAAGCCCTATCTAAGACACATTGGTATTTCTGAGTGGAAATATAATTTGAGGACTATCTTCTTCTCTCAGTCTCTTTGGTGGTGGCCTACACCCATCTGATCACAACCTCCACCAAACACAAAAAATCTAAGGTCATTCCTAACATGCAATCCATGCTGAGATCTTCATTGAGCTCAAACAGGACTTTGCTAGTCTTTCCAACTATATTTAGCTATGGATCGGTGATCGGGTACATGAAATCCTCACCTGTCACAGTTGATTAGAATTCAAGACTGAACGTGGATGAATCTACCAGTGAGCTTGAGCCATATTCTTACTTTCACCAGTGTGTCAATGCCAGTCAGTTTGAGATATACAACCAGACAGGTTCCAGATGCTGCTGGCTAGTGGGAGGATTTTTACCTTCTTAACCATCCACAGATAGTAACATGACTTATGATGGGCTACTGTGGCAACCCTCATTTAAAGTGAGAAGTAATTTTAATACCTGCCTTAGCACAGTTATGCTTGGTGGGACATTGGGCACCACAATTGAGACAGTGCTCTTTAGGTTCGGTCTGGTTGGTTCTGAACTATCTCCGCCATTCCCAGCTGTGTAGCCTTTCTGAAAAGATCCAATGTCATTCAGTCTCTCTTGCTGTGGAGTCACTAGGTCAACACTGTGACAACTCACGAAAGTGATGGTCTGCTGGCAGATACTCTTGCGATAATGGCCTATTGTAACTTGGCTACCCTGTCCCTTCTGGAATTCTCCAATTTCTTACCTTTTGTCTGCATGTGTTGCAAATCTGTTAAGATTAGCTATCTGTGAAGCAAACAAATTCTGTTGCAAAGAAAAGTCGCTCAATTTGCCAAATTCTAAGTTGGTGATACATTCTTCCTTTTCCCATAACCAGTCAAAAATGTATTAATAGCATGCATAATTGTTTCCCTCATCCCCTGTAGCACATTCTCTACAGCCTAACAGCTTTTTTAGTACTGTGAGGGGATAAGGTCAAACTTCTGATAATCGCATCTTCCGTACACACATATTTGGTTCTGTCAATGTCATGCAACTCTATACCTGCTTCATTACTTACTAGTAGTCTGCTAAAAGAATCACTCATCTGCACATGCAAGCTGGAAACCATCCAGTCACGAAATCACATCAGCCAGTAAAGTGAATCGGGAATGAAATAATTTGAGACCTGGGGATGTAGACAGCTGCTATCTCATTTTTTAGCTAAACAGAGAAGAGAAGACAGTCTCCTCTAACTCTCTCTTTCCCTTTTTTCCTTGCTTCGTATCTGGCATCCTTCTTCCTTAGTTTTCTGGAGACCCATCTCTAGACCCAGCCATCTAAGTGATAATTAAATACTTTCGGAGAATTTAGGGTAACTGTAGGATTGTGGATTTGGCTAGCAGATGAAGCAGAACATTATAAAATAAACAGTGGAGGATGCACTTAGGGGTTCATCCACTACTGGGTCTACACTAACAGTGGTTCCAGTCAGGGTCTCATAGTGGGCATCTTGCTATCACACTAGCTGAGACACTAACTCTGCCCTATGGAGACCAGAATTCCTGACTCTATGGCTGCATTGAACTTCTAGCCAAATCTTCCAATACAGCTTCACTTAATATTTGATTCCATGTCATCTTTACTGAACAGTTAATTGTAATTGACTTGTTAGGGTACAGCACTAGGTAGAACCCCTCCTGCTTGGGACCAGTACCAGGAGTCACCACAGATCAGCAGTCACTGAACTGGATGAGTTGAAGGGAAGGGTGAAAAGTTGAGAGAAAGGATGGATGGATAAGTGGATGGATGGGTGGAAGGGTGGATGGATGAGTGAAAGGATGGATAAGTGAGAGGGTGAATGGATGGATGAGTGAAAGGGAGGATGAATGAAGTGAAAGGATGGATGGATGAGCGAAAGGATGGATTGATAAATAATTGAAAGAATGAATAGATGGATGAGTGAAAGGTTGGGTGAAGAGATGGAGGCGTGAGAGAGTGGATTGATAGATGGATGGATGAATGGATGGGTGGATTTATGGATCGATAGGTTTGATAAGTACGTTTGGAGATGGATGAATAGGTCTGGATGTTGATGGACGAATAGTGAAAGACTAGATGATTAATGAAAGCATGAATAGATGATAGAAGTGTGAAATGGTGGATATCAGCAGGTGAATGGGAAGATGAAGGGATGGATGGACAGATGCTTGGGTGGAAGAGACAAGAGAGCTCTTCTGGGGAAGGCCGTGATGACTTGCTACATTAGCTTGGTGCCCTAAGAGCTTTGGTTCGAAGTGGGGGATATTTCAATTTTCTGGCTACTTCTTTGGCTGACACAAAGTGTAATATGCAAATTCTCAATCATAGGCTAATATAATAATCATTATTGAATCATTTGCATATAGCAAAGCATGGGTGCGCTAATGGAGATGTTTGGGCGTCTTGTAAGTTACCTACATAGGTACATTTATATGTATTGTAAATCATCTGTGATATGGTCCGCATCTTATGTGCAAAAATGCTGTAGTCAAATATTTTGGCTCAGAATAAACCTTGACGCATTTCTGTCCTTCTTTAATGCACTCGGTGACTTGACTTTATGAATACACCATATTAGATAATGCACTGAGAGCTGATGGCGCATTATCATCAGAATGTGTGCAGTACTGTTATTGTGAGACATTCAGTGTAGACAAGTCGTTTATATAGTGTAATCTATGGTAAGTTATATACCATGGAGTGTAGCAATATTTAAAACGGGTATCTAATTATACAGGCATATTTTATTGAGGAATATTAGGATACATTTGGAATTCTTAGGAACTATGCTTCTTAAAAGAGTAATGTAGCACTTACATATGATTAGATTCTTGTATACAAGCCTCCAATATGGTGCAATCACACAGCAAACAAATATTTTGTATTTCTGCAAACTGGACTGTCCGGGTCCCAACCTCGTAAACCTTCACCAGTTGTGAACTTTGCAATGAGGTTGCCCAATCTTGCACACAATTGCTTTCATAAATGTTCACCAATTTTTAGCAACAAGAATTGCACGCTTTTTCTTTTTGACTTTATTACAGTGGGAGCACAAAGTTAAGACTGTGGGCTGTATCACTTGAAGTGAGCACTGGGAGCACAAAGTTAAGACTGTGGGCTGTATCACTTGAAGTGAGCCCTGGGAGCACAAAGTTAAGACTGTGGGCTGTATCACTTGAAGTGAGCACTGGGAGCACAAAGTTAAGACTGTGGGCTGTATCACTTGAAGTGAGCACTGGGAGCACAAAGTTAAGACTGTGGGCTGTATCACTTGAAGTGAGCACTGGGAGCAAAAAGTTAAGACTGTGGGCTGTATCACTTGAAGTCAGCCCTGGGAGCACAAAGTTAAGACTGTGGGCTGTATCACTTGAAGTGAGCCCTGGGAGCACAAAGTTAAGACTGTGAGCTGTATCACTTGAAGTGAGCACTGGGAGCACAAAGTTAAGACTGTGGGCTGTATCACTTGAAGTGAGCCCTGGGAGCACACAGTTAAGACTGTGGGCTGTATCACTTGAAGTGAGCCCTGGGAGCACAAAGTTAAGACTGTGGGCTGTATCACTTGAAGTGAGCCCTGGGAGCACAAAGTTAAGACTGTGGGCTGTATCATTTGAAGTGAGCCCTGGGAGCACAAAGTTAAGACTGTGGGCTGTATCACTTGAAGTGAGCACTGGGAGCACAAAGTTAAGACTGTGGGCTGTATCACTTGAAGTGAGCCCTGGGAGCACAAAGTTAAGACTGTGGGCTGTATCACTTGAAGTGAGCCCTGGGAGCACAAAGTTAAGACTGTGAGCTGTATCACTTGAAGTGAGCACTGGGAGCACAAAGTTAAGACTGTGGGCTGTATCACTTGAAGTGAGCCCTGGGAGCACACAGTTAAGACTGTGGGCTGTATCACTTGAAGTGAGCCCTGGGAGCACAAAGTTAAGACTGTGAGCTGTATCACTTGAAGTGAGCCCTGGGAGCACAAAGTTAAGACTGTGGGCTGTATCATTTGAAGGGAGCCCTGGGAGCACAAAGTTAAGACTGTGGGCTGTATCACTTGAAGTGAGCACTGGGAGCACAAAGTTAAGACTGTGGGCTGTATCACTTGAAGTGAGCCCTGGGAGCACAAAGTTCAGACTGTGGGCTGTATCACTTGAAGTGAGCACTGGGAGCACAAAGTTAAGACTGTGGGCTGTATCACTTGAAGTGAGCACTGGGAGCACAAAGTTAAGACTGTGGGCTGTATCACTTGAAGTGAGCACTGGGAGCACAAAGTTAAGACTGTGGGCTGTATCACTTGAAGTGAGCCCTGGGAGCACAAAGTTAAGACTGTGGGCTGTATCAATTGAAGTGAGCACTGGGAGCACAAAGTTAAGACTGTGGGCTGTATCACTTGAAGTGAGCACTGGGAGCACAAAGTTAAGACTGTGGGCTGTGTTAAGACTGTGGGCTGTATCACTTGAAGTGAGCACTGGGAGCACAAAGTTAAGACTGTGGGCTGTATCACTTGAAGAGAGCACTGGGAGCACAAAGTTAAGACTGTGGGCTGTATCACTTGAAGTGAGCAGGGGTTCTAGGTTATACGTCTCAACCACAGTTCTGGGCAGGCTGGTCCCTTAAATAGTTGAGGTGGTTTAGCAGGGTAGTTTTATCAGCTTAGGTGGTGGTAAATAGTTACTTGTCACATAACTTTCTAAGGCATGTGCTGCTTTTGGCTGGAAATATAACTGCATTTGTTGACGTGTATAAAGTAAGCAACTGAACAAAACACACGACCATACACAATTCAACAGAACAACACATTTACAGCATAACATGGCATCTCATAACTAAATAGTCAAAGCAGAACGCAGCACAACAACTGCATTACAAGACAACAAAACCACATTGCAGTACTGCAGCACAACATCACAGAAGCGCAAAAAAACAACAGAAAATATGGGTACAAGAACAAAATTCAACACAGCAAATGTTCACGGGCATTCTTATGACATATTTCCACCTCTCTGCTTTTATAATATGGTGGTAGAAAAAGTGTCTGGAGCAAGCACTCTCATAATGTGCCACCAAGGACATAAAATGGCAAAAGTCAAGCTTTTTTTGTGATTTAGCACATGCTGTTTCTGAGCTCTTAATTCCATGAGTTCTGAAATCTGTTGCTTCACCCCTCCTCTTGTATTTATTGCTGGTATCCCAGTTTATGTAAGTAATGTACTTTCTCCATTTTATAGCCACTTATCTGCATTAAATATTGTACTGTAGGCTCTATTGGAAGCAATGCCTATAAATAGTATTAACTCACCTGCATTGCTCCCTGCATTTTTGAATTACATGTTTTAATTAAGAAGCAAGGTATTAATTAAGCCATAAGTCACAACAAGAGAAAGCCAAATGCCTTTAAGAGCGCAATAACACCATTAAATCTCAGAAAACCCTGCACTGGAACATCTATGAACGAAGAAGAATAGCAGCCTTGAAAGAAAATAAATTAAAAATAGATCTGCTTGAAAAAAAGGGTGATGCATTTTCTTTACGGAACACTGCAATAGTAATTAAAAAATTTGTTTTACATATTTCTGTGAAATATGTTTACTGCTTGGAGGATTGTTTTTGCATTACGCAAATAGATAAGAGTTTAAACGGTATACTTGTGTGTATTTATGCACTCGTTTCTGTATATATAACTATAGATTGGCCCAGGCAACAAAAAGAAATAGTCTTTTAATCGCAAAAACTTCACACTCCCTTTATGCATACATAGCTTTGATGTTGTGTGTTTTCTCAAGATCTAATACGAGGAATTGCGATTTCTATGGTATGGAAATGCGTTTCTTCGAATTGAAATCCTGATTACAATTTGAAGACACACTAATCAAATATTTCCATAAATTTAAATGTATAAAATGTATAATATAATGTAAGGAAATGGACGTGTGTTCCTTTTGAACACATGATAGATATCAGCATTTTTATTCTGCCTCTTTGAAACAGAGCCATGTCATTAGCCCTCATGGCCTGAACTGTTGGTTCGTGGGCCTATAACGCGCTGGATTGCTAGGAGTTTTTTGGTTTGATTGTAATCTGACTGCTTACTGAAAGCTGGACTGCTGAATTAGGACACATTTGAGAATTTCAGTCAGCTTTCCAAATAAGGAGAAATGCCAAGTGGGCATGAGGGCAGAGATAGTTTGTGCATATGTGCACCCTAGAGACAGGTAAAAACAGATTAATTTACATATGGTAATCGAGTAGCCGGTACAAAAACCCCTCTTTGATGGGGAAATAACCTCAGAATTGTAAACTAATTCATTTAAATATAGCATTCTGGTATGTATTAAGATACGCATTTATGGGAAGCACGCGCTGCAGTTTGTTAATGTAGCTGACATAAATTCCGTCTCCCAACTGGCTTCCTATTAGACATTCCTAAAAAGTGAACTCTGGACAATTTATCAAACAATGTTGCGAAGATTGAAGTTTACATTCTGCGTGCCTCACCCGGGGGCATATTCACAAGGGAAGTGGAGGAGTGAGGCGTTAGCCTTCCTGGCTTAACGCCTCTCTCTGCCACTTCAGAAACGCAGGGCTGCACCATATTTACAAGATTGTGGTGCAGCCCTTCGTTTCCCCCTGCGCTGGTGCTACACTTATAAGCCTGGCGCCAACGCAGGTGCAAGGGTCTCCGCGTGCATGGGAAGATTGTTTATGTACAGGAATGTCCTGCACATAAACAATCTTGAAATGCTGTTTTGTAACTTCTATGTGTGCTGCTTAATGCAGCACACATAGAAGTTGTAGAACGGTATTTAAAAATTGTTTATGTACAGGAAGGGTGGCCTTCCAGTACATAAACAATCATTGACCTTTTGCTGTTTTCAGGTGTGTGCACAACGCAGCACACATGAAAACAGCAAAAATGAGGAGAAATGAAACATTTCTACTCGTTGTGCCAGGGTAAGACCAGGTTTTCCCTGGTCTTAATTCTGGCGCTGCCTCCTACTAACGCCTTGCTTGTAAATAGGGGGCTTTATCAGAATCAGTGGGTGCTGCGGTGGAACACCCACTGCAACACCCATTGCCCTCCCTTTCACGCTAAGCATAGCGGCCTTATTTACAAGGCAGCGTTGAGCCACATTAAGTGGCTTAATGCAGCCTTCTAAATAAGGCGAAGCCCCTATAGCCACAGGATCATCGTAAAAAGTGACGTCCCCATGGTGATAGGGGCTTGTAAATATGCCCCCACATGTCTTGGCGTTGAAACGTCCCTGTCCTCCTCTGACCATGGCCGGACTGGATGAGCGGGTACCAGGCATTCCCTGGTGGGCCGGAGAGGTGGGGAACGGTGTTGCGGTTTTGTCACTGGAGGCCGGTTTTGCAGCAGTATCTGTCCCCTGTAACAAAATAAAAGCGGCAGCAGTGCTCGCAACTAGAGCCTCTCAGTGCAACAAAAAATAGTATTACATTGAGGAGCGAGCAAGATCTCAACAAGGACACTCACCGGCATTTGCAATGTGGAAGCTCTCCCTGTTGCAAAGTGCTTCTGTGTCTATCACATTTTAGTTGTTGGTAACCATAATGGCAGTCGCAAATCATTGGTGCAGTGCACTGCAACATTCCAAATGAAGGGGAATCCCACTTTCATGCCCCTCTTTATCTTAAATCAGAATGGGACACAAAAGTCATTTTGAGAGCCAGAAAGTCTTTTCGAAAAAGGGTCTTTGAAGCATTATGACTTGTGAGTTTTGCAGTTGCAAAGTCTGTGATGTATAGAAAATCACAGGATTTTCAAGCAAAGATCAATTTGTAAATTAGTCCTCAGTTTGCCCCCTCTTAAGCAAACCTGTTTATGCGTTACCACGACCATCGTTCTGGATCGAAGGTTTGTTGGACATGGCCCTCTCCACAGGGTCACCCCACAAGCACCTTTGCCTTCGCCCCTCTTATTTTTTTAATTCGTTTTCTCATTGGCATTTGGACTCTGCACACTTTACCACTTCTAAACAGTGCCAACGCGCTTGTGCTCTGTCCATTGAACATTGTAAAAGTGACTTTACTGGCACATTTAATTTACTTAATGAGTCCCTAGTAAAGTGATATTATAAGTACCCAGGCCTTTTAAAGTAAATGCTACTTGTGGGCCTGCAGCACTCATTGTGCCAACCACTTAAGTAGTATCATGTGTTGTATGTTTGTTTGTCAAGCAGCTTTATTCGGTCAGTATTGACCATCAAAATGCAAAAGATATCAGGTGTTGTACTTTGAGTCAGCCGAACTGAGTTTTTATTTATCTTTAGAAAAACACTTGTGTAGTCAAAAACATTTATCAAAAATCTGAAACATAAAATAATTTTGTTGGAATAAATGAAAAATAGAGATAGGTAAGCCCTCAGTGAAAGAAAACCAAAACCGGACCAGAAGGGAAAACAATATGGAATAGTTTGACAATTAAGCTATATGTTGGTTATTTCTTCCAACAGACATCTCTAATTTTCGTTTTCCCAACAAAATCCTGTTATGTTTCACTTTTATGATAAACGTTTTAGACTTCACAAATGTTGACATGAAACTGGCTTATCTTTCCTTTCAAAACAATGTCTATATTGATTTGATCAAGACAGGACATTTCTGTCATGAAAACAGTATAAATTTAAAATCTCACTTAAATGAAGTCCAGACAGAAAAAGTTTGTAACAATTTGTATCTTTTCATCAAATGAGTTCCATGTGAATACTGTTTCCAAGGTTGCTATGACGAGGAGACAGACGTCGCGCCACTGAAAAAGGTAGGGAGACGGGTCTGTTACTGGGACTCAGCAATGTAGTTCAGTTGTAGGGAAGCCAGAGAAGCAAACCTCAGGTCATATCTGTGGGTGTTGGTTTGAAAGCAATGCCACAAGTAAGTCGGACCTTTGGCGTATACTGTATTCTGCTCAATTCACAGGGTCTTGAAGATCACACACTTTTCAATTGAACGCAACTGTATCTCATGGGAAGGGGCAGGTATTTGGTGATCAAGACCAAACACGAGGTGACTAGCCATATTTTGAATCATTTGGAGGCTGAGATATTAAGGAAGGCTGAGAAGGATAGCAAGATGAGATGGTAGCTTGGGAGAACATAATTTTGCCCTCAGGGGCAAGGAATGAACAATATTTTCAATAGTTCTAAGCAGCTGGAAACAAGATCTTGTTAACATGAGGAATGAATGCCCAATATGAGTCACAAAGATATCTGAGGTTGGAAACTTTGCTGGCCCATGGTGGATTTGATTCCATTTTCATATAGCCTGCAGGATAAGCAAAGGATGGTTTACAAAGTGATTTTTTTCATGATTCTATTAGATTCTGGAAGCCACAAGAAGGCATACCAGAAAAGTGAATGAATAAATACTATGGTAGAAATGCTGCAACATAGTTACAACAGTTCGAATGACAATACAATTCACACAAGTGAAAAAACTATATTCAGATTTAAGGATAGGGTTATGAACTGATTATTCTACACACAACACCACTTCACATAATAACAAAAGGGCAGAAGACAGTTGTTACAACTTATGTTATCAGGTTTATTGGAGCTTACAACAAACATTGTAAACACAATCTAGAGAAAGGACAGTTTTTAGTGAGATACATACGCAAGGTTATATAGAGCTAGCCCTAAAGATAACTTTTAGTAAAGCCCAAACCTAAAACAGAAAATACACAAGGGGGAAACTGTTTTGAGGTGGGTAAACCACTAATACTACATCCTCATGAATTATGGCGGGATTCCTCTTCAGTGACACCAAAATAAAGCATGGACTCCATAGCTTGCCAGGATTTAATGTATAAGGTTGTCCATGATGTAATGTAATATAAATATGCATTTATAAAGCGCAAACTGTCACTCCGCGAGGAGCCTCCTGGCGCTACGGAAACGAGGTAAGGGAAGCTGGGAAGAAATTTCAAGATGGAAGAAAATTTAGATTAGCGCAAAACAGTGGTCATCTGGGATATTGTATATCCAAGTTTTTAATGCCTTCCTAAAGAGGGATTCAGATTCTTGGAGTCGTAGGCTGATAGGGAGTGCGTTCCATGCTTTAGAACCAAGGTAAACAACCGTTTTGGCTCCCTTAGTAATTAGTTTAAAATGGGGTGGTTTTAGGAGATTAGCTGAGGAAGATCTAAGAGTCCTGATGGTGGTGTAAGGGGAGAAACGAGCTGAGAGGTACCTGGGCCCTGACCTGCAAGTGGCTTTATGGGTGATCAAGAGAATCTTGAAGAGGATTCTCTTATGGATGGGAAGCCGATGCAGAGTTTTGAGCGCCGAGGTAGCCGAAGATCTGCGTGGGAGCTTTAAAACCAGACGGGCTGCAGCATTTTGAGCCACTTGCAATCTTTTTATTGTGGATTTGTTGGTACCCGCTAGCAGGCTGTTGCAGTAGTGATGATGAGCAAGTAACAAAAAAAGTTTGACATACTCCCCGGTGAACCCACCCGGGAATGTTCACAAACCTGCAACCTGGTGAAAAATCTGCTCACTTTGAATATTGTGAGCAAAAATGGGCCTGCCACGACAAAATTGTGCCATTCTTCATTATGTCACAAGTTTCAGATGTTCGTAGTAGAACAATTACACAAAGTATATCTCACCACGTGATAACTCTGAACAAAATAACTTAAAACATACTTAAGTATGTGCTGTGGGATTTTAATTTAATTAATAAATGAACCATGCGTTTTGTCTTTCAACGAAATGGTATGAGGAAGATCAAGAACAACAGAGTTAGGACTACACAGAGATATATGAAAATACCCTTGTATATACCACCTACATTTTGTTATAAGGGAAATTATTATTAAAATACTGTATTTAAATGACTGAAAAAATGGGCACCTAGAATATGTGGGTATGTTTATACATAATATTTAATTATTTAAATAGAACCTGAATATGCAAACCTTTTTAAGGAACGGAAACTAAAGGATAAATCATGAGGTGTTTCAAAGTTGATGTAGTTTCTAACCCCCATAAATGCCAGAGACACCATATTGCCTCCTCTTTTTTTGCTGCTGTGCAACCAAGTTAAGTACCATTTTGTGTTGCCTTTCCAGTGTCACTGTTTAAATTGTTCTCCAAGTCATTGTACATATAAGCATTTTTAAATTGAGCGGGTCAATAATAAATAAATACCATTATAACAGGCGAGCAACTGCTGATAATAAATACAATTATAAATAACATGATATTTCAGATAACTATGGGTGGGATAATCCTCCACTCCGTGTCCTTAATAGAACTGCAAATTCTTGTTGTGTAAGCTAGAAATATTTTCAAGCTCCAATTTTGCGGGGTGGGGGGGCATGGCTAGCAGCCGAGCGTGATGGAGCTCGGAGCGTGATGCAGCCTAGAGGAGCTCGGATAACACAGAGAAATCCCCATTAATCCGCCACATAATCCGTGCAACAAACTGACCCCAAAGGCAAAAATCCGGCATCAGAACAGGTGGGGCACCATCCGACCCCACTCGAGGCCCGTGACACAGATCCTGAGGGCACCACGACACGCGGACGAGGAGCGGCCTACGCCCATAGCTGGAGCAGGGGCCTTGCGTAACACCACAACCCGGCGGGGGAGCGCTGGGGTCGGCGCAGCCTCATAGGCGAAGGCGGGCGGCGAACTGTGCCAAGCGTACAAGTGAGGGAGCGGCTCAACAGCTCAGAACTGCACTGCTGCCCGGGAGCTGGGAGGATAGTGTGAGGTCCGCTTGAAGACTCGAGGCGGCGAGTATTAAATTAAGAGCTGCTGAACAGATGGAACTGCGCCGGCGCGACCCTGCCACTCGCTGACTGCCATCATCCACACAGAGAGGTACCGGGGACGGGATGGGGGGGTAGCCATCCCTGCCCCGAGAGTCCAGACCCCAACAGCGCGATACAGCGACACACATAGCACCTGGTGAGCAGCTCTGGCACACACGTGGGCGAGGGGCGGCCTAGGAGCCCCAGGCGCCACACGAGTACCGGCCATGGAACGGAGGCGGCAATTCAAAGACGCACAGTAACAGTGGCACGCCAAGAAAGACCATATACTACGGCAACCACTCAGGGCTCCAGGTGGGGTTGCTGGGACCCTGTATACTACCTGATGCGACGATCGCTGGGGAGACCCCCGGAACGGGCCTGGGGCCTGCGTTGGCACTGACCCCCATTACCACTCTCACCGCGCGGCAGGATACCCTATAGGCCGCGTGTGACGCATAGTCACAAGGCAGGCAGCGGCGAGTACTGCCCCGCACCTGGACCAGGCACAGCGCGGCCCTAGTGGTCAGATACCGATGGGGGGCCGGGGCCAGCGCATGGCCCAGCAGCTCAAACTGGACAAATCCGCGTACACTAAGGACCTGTCGGACACAGCCGAACTAAATGCTTTAAAAGAACCAAACTCAACGCCAGAGTGCCAGTCCGAGATCACGCTACAGGATATTATGTCCACCCTCACCAACATCCAAATGACAGTAGGGTCGATTTCAGCGGACGTCTAGTTCCTCTGCGCAGATTTTCAAAAAATGGGCACGTGAGTGACAGAGGTCGAAAATGTTACGGCGACCCTAACAAAAGACACCGCTACCCTGCAACGGAAAGTCAGCCAGTTGGAAGCAGGAAACAAGTTAATGGCAGTGACGCTCGATGACCAAGAAGGTCGATCTAGATGCAACAAAGTTAGAATCACAGGCATTCCGGGGAGAAAAGGGGGCCGGCAATGGACCTTTACATAGAAGAGCTCATCAAGACACAGCTACAGCCGAGGGGACTTTCCATTTTTTTCTCGGTGGAGAGAGCTCACAGAGTGCCGGGAGGCAGGCCCAAGCCCGGGGCTCCCCCCAGACCTTAGCTCGTGTTTTTAACTTTCACGATCAGGTCGCCATTCTACAGACAGCAAGGGTGACTCCGCCATTGCGTATAGAGAACTCAGTCGTCTCATTTTCCCAGACTATACACCGGTGGTCACCAAGCAAAGAAGAAGCTTCCTCGAAGTAAAAAAGGAACTCTGACGCAGGGAATTCACCTACTCAATGCTGTTCCAGGCAAATTTATTTATTTATTTATTTATTTATTTTCTAAACTTTTAGAGCGCGAACAAATACCACGAATGGTGTCTCGGCGCTGGGCAGACAGAGAGGCACTTCCTGTGCATTATTGAGTGAATAACCAAGTCTTCACTTGCTTTCTGAAGAGCAGCAGTGAAGAGCTATTTTTTATGTGATGGGGCAAGGAGTTCCAGAGCCTCGAGGCAGCTACCAAGAAACGTCTGTCTCCCCAAGTGACTGTTCTCACTCGTTGAATGGATAGGGATGCGGATGAGGCAGATCTTAACGCTCTCTTGGGAACATACAGCTGCAGTGATTCCCTAAAAAAGTCGGGTCCTTGGCTATTCAGTGCCTTGTATATAATACACAAAGCCTTGAATTTTGTTCTTTTTTTTACTGGGAGCCAGTGCAGTTGGTAGACGACGGATGAAATAGGCGCGAACTTGGGAGTTTTGGTCAAGATTCGTGCAGCGGCGTTCTGCACCATTTGTAACTTTTTGAAGACCTGCTCCTGAGCATTCAGCAGAAGCCCATTACAGTAGTCCACCTTGGATAGCACCAAGGAGGACATCAGGGTTTTCCCTGCAGACAGGGGAAGGTAAGGTAGTAACTTTTTCACTTTCCGTAGCGTAAAAAATGAAGAGGAGACTACTGCATTGGCATGATTAGTGAAACTTAGTTTGTTGTCAAACAACACTCCTAGGTTTCTGACCTTTGAGACTGGGATGGGTGGGTTGCCCATTTCCGGTGGCCACCAGATCGGAGACCAAGATGGTTTTAGGTCTCCAAACACCATTACCTCGGTCTTATCGGTGTTCAGCTTTAGACAATTACTGTCCATCCAATGACTGATGGCTCTCATGCCCGTCTGAAAGTTGGCTGCCACTTCGGTCCCGTTTTTATGCACTGCCAACACCAACTGGGTATCGTCGGCGTACGAAGTCACTCCCATTCCGTGGGTTTTAATGACCCTCGCCAAGTCCGACACATAGATGTTAAAAAGTGTCGGACTCAGCGAGGATCCCTGGGGGACTCCGCAAGGCAGCACAAACGTTGGTGAATAGAAATTCCCCATCTTTACTGACTGTTCTCTGTTAGCCAGGAAAGAAGCCAGAAGCTCCGCAGCCTTGCCCTTTATGCCCATGGCTGTGACACGGTCGATCAAGATGTTGTGATCGACCGTGTCAAAGGCTGCCGAGAGATCAAGCAAGATCAGAACAGCCGAGCCACCCTGGTCCATGATCTGTCTGATCTCTTCAGAAGCCTTGATGAGCGCCGTCTCCGTTCCATGTCCTTTCCTGAACCCAAACTGGGTGTTATCTAACAGGTTGTTATGATCAATATAGCTAGCCAACTGTTTGTTTATAACTTTTTCAAGTATTTTTGATGGATAAGGAAGGGCTGCTATAGGGCGATAACTTTTTAATTCCAAGGTGTTAAGGGTAGGTTTCTTTAGAAGTGGCTTTATTATAGCAGTTTTCCAACTTTGAGGATAGTTTCCTGATTCACAGATGGTACTGCAGATGTTCTCCAGGATTGGTGCTACCACATCAGATGTTAATTTGATGATGGTTGGTGGGCAAGGATCCAGAGGGGAACCTGACATAGTTGTTTTAATGAGATCTTTTATTTCTGATAGAGATGGAGGGAGAAATTCATTCAGAGAGGAGGATGTGAGTTGTACGTTCTTGGTGCTATCTGAAAGTTCCCCAGTCTTGATGTTATTAAATTTATCAAAGATTTCTGTGACCTTGGTTCTGAAAAAGTCAGCCATTTGATTACAGAAGTCTTGGGTAGTCTCAGTAGTATTGGCTGTTGGTATAGTTGTTAGTGTAGCCACTACCTGGTATAGTTGCTTACTGGAGTTCTGTGCTTTTTCTATCTGTTCACAGAAATATTTGCTTTTTTCCAGTCTTAGCATCTTCCTGTAGCCTGATAGCACCTGTTTGTATCTTTCTTTGTCATTGTTGTCATATTTAACTCGCCAGCGCCTTTCTAGATTGCGGCATTTCTGTCTTTCTATTCTTAGCAGTTCAGAGAACCAAGGGGCTGATGGTGTTGGACGATTTAACCGCACTCTCTTTAGAGGCGCTACTTGATTAAAGGTGTCTGTAAGCCATTGGTTGTAGTTATTTGCTGCTAGTTGCGGTTCTGACACTTTGGATGGTTTAGTATTTTCAAGATTCTCGGCTAGTATATTCATATCTATGTTTTTCCAATCCCTGCTGGGCCTCTGTTGCTTTTTTGCCGAGGGTTGATTTTTGTGTTTCTTGACACAGGCGTGGAAAACCACCACTGCATGATCTGACCATACAATGGGAATAACAGTAGGGGGGGTAATGGCCGGGTTATTCATGAATAATCCGTCAAGGACGTGACCTGCTTTGTGCGTGGGTGAAGTAACCAACTGGTTTAGGCCAACGGCCTTGAAATCCTCAATCAGGCTCAGAGTATCTTTGTCTAATGTATTTTCTAAATGAAAGTTAAAATCTCCAAGTATTGTGAAGTCAGAGACTTCTGGCACTGTTTCTAATAAAGTGCTAATGGATTGGAGAAAAGGTGTTCGGGACGCTGGGGGACGATAGAGCAGAACCCCATTGAACATTTGGGTGGGGGAAAGCGTGATAGAGAAGGATAATGTTTCAGCAGGGATGGTATCTGAGGTTCCGGTTTTTACTGCTAGGTTTAGCTGTAGAATTATGGCAAGGCCGCCCCCTTTTTTTCCAGCCGGTCTATCTTGTCTGACAATATAATAGCCCTCAGGGACGGCTGTCACCAGATCGGGGTCGGAGGCCAAATCGGCCCATGTTTCTGTTATAAACAGGATATCCAATTTGTGTGCTGATATTAATTCGGCCACCTCTTCTCTATGTTTACACATAGATCTAGCGTTCACTAGTGCGCATTTAATGCGTATGGTCTCATTACATGGTGCCCCTGGAGTTAGAGGTATCTGAGTAAGGGAATGATTGAGTTTAAAATTGCATTTAGGGCAGGCTATATGAATCACGTTGGAATACTTGTCTAGGTTAAGATGTGGGCAGTCCTGCCGAAGCATGGTGTTTTTAATCTCTAACAGATCGGAGGAAGAGTATTTCATTGACTTACTAGGATGGTGTGGTGGCTGGCTAGGAGTTTGGGCCCTGGGCGCGGGTCCGGCGCGGACTGGCGCAGACTGGCACCCCTTTGGCGCGGCTTCGGCGCGCCATCGTCGCGTCCGCTGCGCCCGTCCGCTGCGCCTCCGGCATGGATTCATGGTTTTATAGTAGGAGCTTAGGTGTCGGAGGGGGGTGTGGCCAACAGAGATGGGCGTGTCTCTAGGCTCCTCGCTCGTGGAAATGGCAGCAGAGAAACGAGCGTTTTATCCGATTCCAGCAAGTAAATCAGCTGATCGGCGTAGCTGAGGTGGGTGTCAGGGTTTGCTTAAAAAGTCAGGCAAAGCTACGAGTAGTGGCAGATGGGAAAACCTGGTTTTCCGACACACCCGCGGAGGCCTGGCACCAGGCCGGGGGGGCTACGACGAGCAGGCAGACAACAACAGCGCCGTCCGTTGGGGGCGACATCGCAGGACTCGAGAGATGCAGGTATTGAAGACGACCAACCACAGGCGGAGACAGGAAAATGAGCACCGGTGGCACCCAGCAGCATGAACTCGAGGACAGAAGGGGACCTACTTGAAGCCTACAACAAGGCTCAAAATACGAGCATGGACTGCGCCAGGAAGCTGAGTTGGGTCATGTTGGCCCCGTCTGGGTCGCAGATGGGGACACTACAATTGGAACCCGATGGTATATAAACTGTAACGAGCCAAACTCAACAGAAATGTCTTTGAGCAGAGGGATGTTCGAAGTGTTTCCCGGACGTCACTCCCCCCGCACGCAAGTACTCTTTATGGCATTAAAGCACTGTGCACAGTTGGGGTGGCAGGTAGTTGGAAGTCCGTCTAGGAGAGGAGCAGGGAGGGGGAGGGGTTCAGTTCATGTTTAAGTTTGTTGAGTCCAAGTCGTTCACGCAAGAGCATCAAAAGCTGATACAGTTTGTTATAGGTTAGTGCATGATGGAAAAGGAATACCGCTAGATATGTGCCAATGTCCAACAATCGCTCTTGTGCCCAAGGGGACATAATCCCTGACCTTACACACTCGCAGTCAGAGAGTACACACACGCTGAGTTCCCCCTTACTGTCATATCCTGGAATGTAAATGGCCTGTGTGACAAAATAAAGAAGGGGACTGGTACTACAACATCTTAAGAGACACGCTCCATCAGTGGCCCTTATACAAGAATCACATCTGGTGGGGACATCCACTAAAGCATTGGATGGATGGGGCTTTAAAGTGGCAGCACACTCTGAATTCACACCTGGATACAGGGGAGTGGGGATTTTGATCTGGAAGAGTTGCCCACAGGTGATTAACGGGACATGGACAGACGATCAAGGGTGCTTCGCAGTGCTCTCCTGTCAGTGGGAAGGGCGAGCATACAACTTAGTCTCCGTGTATATTCCACCTGCGCTTCACAATCTAGCCCTCCAGGCCCTTGGTAAATTCCTACTCACACACCCTGAGGGTGAAATGATCATAGGGGGCGACTTTAATGCAACACTAGATGCCACATGGGACAGACACCCACCGAGAGATCAGGGGACAACTTTATTACACTTTGGGGGATTCCTGGACGCACTTGTGCTGGTGGACATTTGGCGCATGCGCTACCCCGAGGAACGTCAGTACACTTACCACTCAGGTACACACAACAGCCTGTCTAGGATAGACTACATCCTCACCTCATCAACAGGTCTAGAGAGAGTACTGGAGATCACACACCTCCGCAGAGGCATATCAGACCATTCCCCTGTGTTAGTGACATACACATCCCACCTTATGGGGAGGAGACGCACAAATCCCATAGATCCCGGGTACCTAAAGGACCCAACCATATGGAAGGGCCTGCACAAAACGTCGAGCATTATTTCAAAGAAAACGTACAGTCGGTGACCTCTCCCGCCACCCTATGGGAAGCATACAAGACGGTCCTGCACGGACAGGCTATCTCCTTGATCACGTCACAGAAGCGGGACAAGGCACAGTAGGTGCGGGCGCTTGAACAGGCAGTGAGTCGGGCGGAGAGCACGCACGCCACGGAGCCCAATGACAAAACGGCCCACACATTAGGCCTTGCAAAACAAGCATACAGAGACCACACATGGGAGGAAGCTAAGGCAAGAGTCACGAAAGCACAACACGCCATCTATGAAGTGGGGGACAAGGCCGGCAAACTCTTTGCCTGGCTTGACAAAAAGGAACGGGTCAGTCGCTGGGTAGCACAACTGCACTTAACCACAGGGGAGATAATAACGGACCCACACACCATAGTCACAGCGTTCGCAAAACACTACGAGAAAATATACACTCCCAAGGCAACGACAACCGTAGAGGAGAATTTGGCCTTCCTTAAGGATATACGACTGCCCAGGCTTGCGCCTCAAGAAGTACAGGCACTGGAGGCGGCTCTCACGGTTGATGAACTTACTGCAGCCATTAGAGGGCTTCAACCGGGTAAGGCACTAGGTCCCAGCGGTATTCCCGTTGAGCTTTACAAAAAAAGAAGCGGACACTTGGTGCCGCATCTGCTGAGGATGTATGAGGCCAGTCTGGAGATGGGAACACTCCCTAGAGACCAGGATGTAGCGATGCTTATAGCGATCCCAAAACCAGGTAAACCCCCACAGGAGTACACCTCCTACCGCCCAATATCGCTCCTCAACGCGGCAGCGAAAATACTAGCGAAGGCGCTGGCAGCTAGGCTCCAGCCCTACCTTACGACCCTAGTACACCCCAACCAATCTGGCTTTATGCCGGGCCGAAACACGGCGATGAACCTGAGGAGGCTTCATGGCGTGATGGCTCGCATACCCACTATCCAAGAAGAGGCGGTCATCCTCTCGTTGGACCCCAGTATGGCCTTTGATCGGGTGGAATGGCCCTTTCTATTTGCGGTGCTACAACATTTTGGTTTTGGCCCCAAATTCTGTTCCTGGATTCAACTCCTATATACACAGCCAATGGCACATGTAGTGGTCAACGGGCGGGTCTCTGAAGACTTTCCCGTGGGGCGCGGGACCAGGCAGGGCTGTCTTTTGTTCCCCCTCTTGTTTGCTTTGGTGCTCGAGCCGTTGGCGGCATGGATAAGGAGGGATCCTGTAATACGCGGATTGCGGTAGTGGGAAGGATGGTGGGACCGCATCTCCATTTATGCCAACGACATCCTGCTATATATGGCAACCCCCAGACGGTCACTCTCCTGCCTGCTGGACATCTGCGAGTCATACGGTAGAGTTTCGGGCTACACTATTAACTGGGCAAAATCGGTTTTATATATACTCAAGGGCCCCCCTCCACACCTGCCCAGGGGTGTCACAATCCAGATCGCAGAAGACGGGTTCAAGTACCTGGGCATATATATCACGCCGCAACCCACACAATTTTTCAAGCGTAATCTACGGCCACCCATGAAGAGGCTCTGTAGTGACGTGAAGTACTGGCACTCCCTGTCACTGCCACTCCTAGGCCGAGCGGCCCTGTTCATAATGATGGTTCTCCCCAGGTTTTTATACGCTCTGCAAAACACGCCAATCCCGATCTCTCCCTCCTATTTCAAGTCAATTGAGGCAGAGGTAGGCCACCTCCTCTGGGAAGGGAAGCCTCCCCGCATAGCAATGTGCAACCTGATAAGGGGTTGGTACGATGGCGGAATTGCCCTGCCCAACATTCAACTATACTATTGGGCCTCCCAGCTCATAGTGGTTAATCATTGGCTCCACGCCCCACAGGACGAACCAGCATTGCGCATGGATAGGAACACCCTTGGCACCAATGGAATCCTGGGTGCACTATTTAATAAATCCCGTAAACATGAAGTGACTGGCCCCACGGCGCACACCGTGCGCATCTGGTTTATAGCACTTCGTGCACTCGGCTGGGAGGGAGTGCTAACACAACACACGCCACTCTGGGACACCCCAAGATTGGGCAGGCTTCACAACAGTAAAGGTTTCACCTGATGGGATCTAATAGGTATATCCAGGGTGGGGGACCTGTGGAAAAAAGGGGGGGTGGTGGTGGTCACATTTGCTCAGCTACAGGCAACGTATCAGATGGGAGGGACAGAGCAATACAGATACATGCAAATTAAACACACACTTACAGGGCCATACCACCGGGAACTGATCTCCCCGAGTCCTCGCCGCTCGAGGATCGATCACTGACGGACAGTGTAACCAAAAAAGCTATTTCTCTAACATTCTAACATTCCGTAAATTGGTTAACCATGAGAAAGATCCCACACACAATTTTAGAGAAAAACGGCAGACTGAGTTGGGGGAGATGGACGAGCAGGATTGGCAGGAGGCACTTGCATCCCCGCGTGAAGTGACAATCCCCTCCAGACTACAGCTTGTGCAATCAAAATACTGCACAGAACGTATTACACTCGAATAACACTTTACAAAATAGGGAGGACTGATATACCACTTTGTCTGTGGGGCTGTGGGTGGGCGGGAACCTTCTACCACACATTGTGGGACTGTCCCAAAATCATACAATATGGGGGGGCTGTAATGGCTACAATTACTCAGATATGTGGCTTCAGCGTCCCCCCTGAACCAAGGAGGTGCCTTCTCAATGTGTGGGAGCCAACAGACCTGAACCATGCAGCACAGGACTGGGCGACCCTAGGTATCACACTGGCTAAGCAGAACATTGCTCAACATTGGGGAGCGCAGACGGTCCCTTCTCACCATCAGTGGTGTCATGATCTAGACAGTGCCATGGTAGCGGAAAAGGTAGTATTTATACAGAGAGGGTGTCCCCGAAAATGGATGCGAGTGTGGGGGAAATGGAACGCATTCCGAGGGAACATATACGCCCCTCCACCTGAAGAATCTGACCCGGAACTGAGTGACTAACGAACACTGATGACATTCCCTATGGGAGAATTTTTATTAAATGTGAAGACGGGTACATTGGGAAAGTTGGAGAAGCAAAAGTACGTATATTCTGTTCACTCTAATGCACTACCTTGTACAATGTATGAAGGGGAACAACCTTTACAACGCAACTTTTACAACGCACTACACTTACAACGCATTTTTTACAACGCACAATCCATTACAACGCATGACATTACAACGCATGACACTACAACGCATTTTTAAAAACTACCTTTACAACGCATTCCATTACAACGCATACTACCATTACAACGCATACCATTACAACGCATAATATAGTAATTTTAAGCCCTATACTATCCAACACTTACCCTACTGTTGCACCCCCTGGAGTTAGAATAGTAATTTTTACCCCTATACTATCCAACACTTACCCTACTGTTGCACCCCCTGGAGTTAGAATAGTAATTTTTACCCCTATACTATCCAACACTTACCCTACTGTTGCACCCCCTGGAGTTAGAATAGTAATTTTTACCCCTATACTATCCAACACTTACCCTACTGTTGCACCCCCTGGAGTTAGAATAGTAATTTTTACCCCTATACTATCCAACACTTACCCTACTGTTCCACCCCCTGGAGTTAGAATAGTAATTTTTACCCCTATACTATCCAACATTTACCCTACTGTTGCACCCCCTGGAGTTAGAATAGTAATTTTTAACCCTATACTATCCAACACTTACCCTACTGTTGCACCCCCTGGAGTTAGAATAGTCATTTTTACCCCTATACTATCTAATACTTACCTTAAATGCAATTTAATATTATGCGTTGTAATGGTATGCGTTGTAAAGGTAGTATGCGTTGTAATGGAAATGCGTTGTAAAGGTAGTTTTTAAAAATGCGTTGTAGTGTCCTGCGTTGTAATGTCATGCGTTGTAATGGATTGTGCGTTGTAAAAAATGCGTTGTAAGTGCATGCGTTGTAAAAGTGTGCGTTGTAACGACATACATCCATGTATGAACCGATAAATACATGTGTTTGTAATCAGCTATGTTTTATGCACATAACAATAACACTTTTTTTTTTTTAAAAGCTCCAATTATGTTTGTTTAAAGCTGTTCACTAAACCACTCGGGAATGAATAACCAATATGGCAAGCAAAAAAGCATCAGCAATATATACCAACAGTAAATGGATGAAAAAAGACTACCACACAAAGGCAAAATATCAACAGTAGAGATAAACCACATGCAAGCTTTATGTGTGAGAAACCTCTAGTGGATGCCTGGTTAACAGGCGGCCACTCGGAAGTGAGTGAAACTATGATGCGATTTTGCAGAGAAGGTGCCATCTCTGGAGGTCTTAGTCTGGCCTACCTAACCTCAACCTTAAGAAACATTTGCAAAGTAAACATCTGATTAGACTGCACCTCGATATGCAGAAGTAGTACACTGTAGGTTTTGATTCTGAACTAACATGGTGGCCAGATACAGATAAAACATGCATGCAACCTCGAAGCTGTTATGTTATTTAAGGTCAGGAACAAGTTGGGCTTAGCTAGACTCTTAAGTTGTTATTTAAATGTAAATTGGAAAATTTAACATTTTGGTCATCAAAAATATAGTAACAAAGAGTTCTTGACAAATGCATGTTTGAGAATGGCGTATACGGTGTAAGACAGATGGATAGACAGACGGATAGACAGACGGATAGACAGACGGATAGACAGACGGATAGACAGACGGACAGACAGACAGACAGACAGACAGACAGACAGACAGGCAGACAGACAGACAGACAGACAGACAGATAGATAGATAGATAGATAGATAGATAGATAGATAGATAGATAGATAGATAGATAGATAGATAGATAGATAGATAGATAGATAGATAGATAGATAGATAGATAGATAGATAGATAGATAGATAGATAGATAGATAGATAGATAGATAGATAGATAGATAGATAGAGCAGACAATCATAGGCAAAAAAAGAGGGAAGAAAATACCATTTGTAAGTTGGGTGACCCTTCAGACTTTGCAGAATTGTACACTATATACAATTCTGCAAAGAGAAATAGGCTGCCTTAAAAAAGTCAAATGACAGGTGTAATAGTGTGCCTGGAAACCTACCGTGTGTGGTTCCAGGGGTAGCATGATACGGGTAGCATAATACTATCGTGAATAGCAAACAAATGAAAAAGTATGTTCAGGTTGAGTTTTAGAGCTTTGTCAGTACTATTACCTTTTATAGCCGAAACATTTGGAACCAATATGTTGGCAGTCTTGAAATGGCAAACCAATGATACACTATAGAAAAAAGCAATCCATAATGTTCTTCTGGAATAGAGGCGGTGGCCTTGTGGGATGTGGCATACTGCAGATGTAATATGCAGCGAACAATCAACATTTTTAGCACTATCTGGAGAGCTGTAATATGCTCTTAAGAAACATTAAAATACAAAAGGAGAAGCAAATAAATAAAACAGGAACTATAAAATCAGAAAATTCAAAACTAAAGGACTGGCCAAGCAGTCCTGACACTAGAAAACACTCATTTTCAGCTGGATATACTGTTGTGTAGTTCCCATTAATCAGTAGCATGTGTGTGTTTGTGGACAATATATGCCCATACACCCAAGTAGTATATGTTGGCCTAGATAGCAGCTAGCTCACAGTGCTAGATACCAGCTAGCTCACAGTGCTTACAGTGCCACTGTTAGAAATGAGGGTCTCTAGTTGGCAATGGTTTGCAATTTTGTCCAAGTTGGGACACTTCTTCCTAGTCAGGGTAAGGGGATACACTTGTAATAGGGTGAGTGTGTGTGTGTTTATCTCCAAGAATCCCCCCACGGGATGATCTAACCCCATTACCTGGCGGGATAGAACGTATGACCCCGTCTTGGTCACAACAGGACACCCCTCGCAGAGATGTTAGGCAGCTGCTTGATGAAGCATCACCATGCAGGGACCTCTTTGTGTTAGCAAAAGTGTCTCCTCTGGCTAACCCCCAGAAATGATTATTTATATATGCCCAAAAGCAACCTTGCGAGGTATATACAAATTAATATTCTTGTGGTTTGTGGCCCTGTGGATGAAGATAGAATGACATTGTACACTGTGTACAAAGGCCTTGTACTCGGTGTTCGAAGCATGCAAAATGTTATTGTAAAAATGGTATTGTGCAGAAAGAGGGTAATGTAAGAAAATGTGCAGGATTGCTACATGGGCCTAACTCAGACCCATCACAGTACAAATGTAATCAGAAAATGTGGTCATTCACAGGGCCAGAGTACCAATGAGTCATACAAACTGAACCATTACCCAATGCAGTTTGCTGTCGTTCATGGAAGCAGATTGTGGATAACACTCAGACACACCAATGGTAGATAAGAACTGACCGAAATGCCCTCTATGTATGTAGATAGACAAATATATGTATGCATGTATTATTTAATGTTTTTTTTTATTATTACAAGGTCCAGAAAGACAGCTAAGAATATATTCTAGCAATAATTATTACAGTGCAAATCTTCTCCCCCTAGGGTTTGTCAGAAGCAGTAACTAAAATCGATATCATTCTCTACAAAGGTAATCCGTGTCATTTCATTTAATACAGAGAAATAGCAATTCACCCTTAAATACCTATTGAATTAAACATATGTTTTTCTCAGTTAATATGTTCATAATAAACAGATCAGGAATATGTTTCCTAGTGAAGAATCAAACCTGTAGCGGTTATCATTGGCTTATCATCATTACGAACTGAGGCCTTCTTTCCCACAAGGCAACCATCAGGCATACGTCATAAAATTACGCTGTACACAAAATTACAACTGGCAAAGCAAAATACGTAAGAGGGCCTAACAAGGATTCTGACAGTACAAGTCTTCCATTCTCATATTTTGTCAGAGGGGGTACCCAGCATCAAAATTCTTGTCTACTAAAGTAGACCCTTGTCTAGTAATCTATGAGATTCCATGAAACAAAAATAACAATCTGTAGGCTTTGATTCAGAGTAATACCAATCCACCCTTAAATGCCTATTGACTTTAACGAAACATTTCCAAATTCAATATGGCAGGCTTACTGCCTGTATCAAAACATTTCATGCTAAACAATCAATCACATAGCCTTTATCATTGGCTTGTCACCATAAGTAACTCAAGCTCATTGTACTGAGAGGAAGCTTTCTACAAGGCAACCATCTGGCATACAGTCATAAATGTACAGACGTATATTAAATTACAGTTGGCAAAGCAAAATCCTATCGCTCCTAAAACCGGTTAACAAGGATTATTGCAGTGCATACCTTCTATCTCGACAGTTTATTCAGGAGAATTACCAACACCTAAACCCTTGCCTACTACTCTACTCCGTGAAATTCCAAGCAACAAAATATTTGCCTAAAAGCTTTAGCATAGTGTAATAACAATCCATCCTTAAAAACATAGTTTCTTTAATGTATGCTTTTCACAATAAGTAAGTCTGACTTACTAGCTTTGACAAAGTAATGCACAGATCAAACCTATGAATTCTGGCAAGAAGTCTAACACTGAACCCTTTACCCTTCAACATTGGCTGTACACTTTACCCAACACAAGCCTAATAAGTGCACATAAACTGGCAACCATCATGCATACAGTCATAACATTACAAATATGAAGAAAAATACAGCTTGCAAAAAAATATACAACCCCTCTCAACAGGGCTTATCAAGAATCATCACAGCGAAAACCCTATCAGAGTGGGTAGCAAACGCCAAAACCCTTTCCTACTACAGTATCCTGTGATATGACCAGCTGGGTCTGGTGGCTTAGTGGACCAATGCATCCACTGCAGGGGCCTGTGGTCCACTTCATGGTCACAGGTTAAAATCCCGGAGGGTGCACTCAGTCTTTCATCCTTCTGCTTCTTATAAAATGAGTACCATTGAGTTGGGTAACAATAAACATCTGTTATTGAGCACTAAGATTCCTTTGGGTGAATGTGAGCTTTACAAGTACACATTATGTTAATATGTGTAACAAAATACCTAGGTCTCTATAGCCTGCTACACAATGTGAAAACAACAAGCTGTAAAGGCTTACTGGCTTTAACATATGCTTTTCGCCTTTCATAAGTTAGACCAAATACCTTTGTCATAATGTTTCATACTAAGCAGACCAGACCTATGGCATAGGAGATAATGTCTCCAGTGCATCAAATAGGCATATATCTTGTCACCATAAACCACTAAGGCCTAAAGCTTCGAGCATAAGCATTTCCACAAGGCAATACAAGCAGTGTTTTAGTGGAAGCACACAAATGTTTTCCCAATCAAATCCAGCACTCGGGGAACCCACCATGTTGGAGAGCCACTTTCAATCAATCGATCAGTACTTATATAGCACTGCTTATCACCCAAGAGGGTATTCAGGTGCTGTGCTGCAGTGATAGTCGAAGAGCCAGGTTTTGAGTCCCTTCCCTAAGTGAGTCAGTGAGGGTGAAGTAGGTAAGTGAAGGGTAAGGGTGTTCCATGACTTGGTGCTGAGGTGAGAGAAGGAGCGTCCTCAGGTGCGGCAGCAGCGGATGAATGGTATCTGTGTGAGGGCATGGTGAGCGGAGAGGAGATTCCTGGGAGGTTGGTGAAAATTCAAGTGGTGGTTCATGTAGGCTGGTCTTTGGTCATCGAGGGCTTTGTTGGTGTGGGTCAGGATCTTGAATTGGCATCTTTTATGGATGGGGAGCCTGTGGAGGTCTTTCAGGTGCTGGGTGATGTGGGTTGCCTATGGCAGATTGAGGATCAGTCTGGCTGCTTCGTTCTGGATCGTCTAGAGTCTTCTCATGAGTTTGGTGCAGGTGCCTGCATAAAGAGCATTGCCGTAATACAGCCGGCTGGTAATGAGGGCTTGCGTCACAGTTTTCCTGGTGGTGATTGGGAGCCAATTGAAGATTTTGTGGAGCATACCAAGTGTGGATGCAGGCTGAGGACTCAGTGCCGACCTGTCGTATCATGGAGAGTTTGCTGTCCAGGATGATGCCGGGGTTTAGGGCGTGGTCTTTAGGAGTGGGTGGTGGGTCTGAGTTCCGGTGGCCACCTGAAGTTGTTCCAGATGGACTTGTGTCTATCAAAGATCAGTACTTCATGTCCATTTTGAGCTTCTGGTCAGTTATTCTTCATCGAGGCTGAGACGCTCTTCATACAGTTGTGGAAGTTGGTCTTTGTCGCGGTGCGGTCTGCTGTGAGCGAGAGGACAAGCTGGGTGTTGTCAGCATAGGAATTAATGTTGATGTTGTGGGTTCTGATAATGTCTGCAAGTGGTGTCATGTAGATTTTGAAGAGGGTTGGACTGAGGGATGATCCTTGAGGGACGCAGTAGATGGTGCGCTTGGGTTGAGAGGTGAAGGGAAGGAGACGGAATCTCTAGGTGCGCCCTGTGAAAAAGGATGACATCCATTTGAACGCATCGTCTCTCTCAGTAGGGCTCTGAAAGCTCTTTTATGTTGATTGCAAAAGGTTAGGCAACAGTTGCCAAACCTAAAAATTGTTGTAGATCAGGGTAGCCTTGAGCTCTCAAACACAAAACTGCACTCTGAAGTCTAAAGGTAATGACTGCCATCCCATCTCTGCTGCTGCCAGCGAAACACAAACGCAGTAAATTGTCTCGTTATCTTTACACTTTAATAGCATTACAAGGTTATTTGTGTGCCCATGAAAGTGGAAGCTAAATATCACAGCTGCTTGCAGGGCAAGCACGGTTTTGTTAAAGCACATAATTTCTGCCCAATGCAAACCTGTAATTCTGACTAGCAACATGTGGGAGGATTCAAAGCCCCACTCTGGTAGTGCTTCTTAAAGTGGGTGTTTAGGTTAATCACACAATGCACTATCAAGCCAGCCTTAAAAATCAAGGGGAATAGTTACTGATTTCTAGAGCAGTGTGCTGCTTTGTGCTGGGGAGGCAGCCACATCCACTAAGAGTTGGCGCGGATGCTCCCTTCTGCTGAGCTGACCCTCACACTGTGCGGTGTCTGACATTGGTTTTCTACTAGATGGGCATCCATCTGAACAAAATGCTATGAATAGACACAATATAAAACGTTTCACACATTGGATCTGTGCTGGATGGTGCAGCAGACATGCCCGAAAAAATTAAACATTTCTTCCACTTCAAGCCTGTCTCAAGGAGGCATTATGTTTTTTGGGCAAAAAGCCCAGTCTACTATTAACAGACTATTTTCCAATGCAAATATACAGTTACTTTACCAACACTGCGCAGATTGCATCTCTTTTTGTAATGTAAATCTAACCCAAGAGTAATTATTCTAATCATTTTCAAACAAAACAGACCAGGAAACCTGTTGTTTATAACGTTTGTGCATGACAGTGCGACATTCGTACTTTGTGGCACTCCTGATACCTATTGAGTTGGAGCAATGATATATCTGTCTTCTTACTACTGAAATGTTGATTTCACGGTGAGTTTTGTTTTTAATTATCAAATTAAATTTTACGATCTGCACGCCAGGAAATAACGGTTTCGAAAGTTCCATATTTTTTATTCAACGAGACAACCACTATGATTTACCCTTCAAATTTCAACACAAAATGACTGCCCATAAGGGAACAATAAGGTGTGTGAATACTAATATTATTGTCACTTGTAACAAAGCTGGAGGCGTAGCCAGAGCTGTCATATCCGAAATAAAATGTAAAATGGAAAGGAAATGTTCCTTGGCAATAAATAGTAATTTATGGAGAGTAACCCAGCAAGGGCGCAGGAACAGCTCGCACTAGTCCTAATCCCTGTAAAGTGGAACACATTCAAATATATATAACGTTCCCTAAAAACACAAATTTGCGCACCAATTTATGAGCTCATTTAAACGTCCATGTAGAATTTTTTTGTTATTTTTCTTGTTTTTGCACATAACATCAATCATGACAACCTAATTGGGAACAAGGGAGAGGCAATGATGACATACGTGTTTCCCCATTTCAGTAACAAATACTGGTCCAAAATCTCTAATGAAAGAAAAACGCAAAGTTAGGAGTACCTTGTGTCAAAGAAGAAGAAAAATATTTAATTTTCAAAAAAAGTTACAATTGTAAATAAAAGAACTTGAGAGCAAAGTTTATGACAGTGTCACCAGTAACTCAAATTATATCTGAAAGTGTTGTGTGTGACAGTTCTCAGTGCAAGACTCTAGCCCTCATTACGAGTGCCTGGTAACTAGCGAGATAGATATCTTACTCAGATCAGCGGCGGCCCTCCATTAGGGCAGAGGAGCATCGCCCCCTGGTGCCAGTGCAGCAAAAGTGAAAAATAAAATGGTAATAAAATGAATCACCGGTTTCTTTTGAACTGCTATCAGCCCGAGCAGTGTTTGGGGGGAGGGGGTCATTGCTGTCGACTGGCAGCGGCAGAGTGGTGTTCACAAGTCACTTTGGCTGGCCGTCTTGCAACAGGCCCACCTGGCATGCGCAGTGTAAACCCCTCCACCTAGCTGCCTCCTGTGCCTGCTGGAGCGACGAGGCAGCCCACTCCAGCCAATCCTGGTGCTGCTCTTATGCTGCTCATCTGCAGCATGAGAGCAAGGACCGGATTTGCAGAAGGAGACTACATGATGGCAGAATAAAGAAGAAAACAAGGAGAGCGAAACATGGGTAAGTACAGCTTTTTTTTTCTTTTATTATCTCTTTGCCCCCCACTGGGTTTTCTGTACCAGCCAGTTACGATGTTTTGTGCAATAACATACAATTTTGGTGCTTTATGCAAGAAAATCTGCATGTCCTATTACCTAATACCTTGCATCTTCCCCACGATAAATATCGGCAGGTTTGATCTACTGATATTTATCTCAAAACGTATATTTTCGTTTCGAGAGTAACTTAACTGTGCCACTCATCATGAGACTCTTAAATGAGACTAGAGGCCAGATTTAGGTTTGCGTTACTTATTTAACCCAAACCTGATGCAAAATCTACAGGTGGGATTTCCAATCCAACACAAAAAGAAATTTGTGTTTAATTGTAAACCAATGCATTACTTAGCGTCACAGGGGTGATCCATGGGTGGCGCATGGGCATTCCCATGCAAACACCCATGGGTTTTGAGGCACATCCCTACCGATAGAGAACTGTAGACAGAGGTTTTGGGCTATAATCCTGTCCCTCTCTGAGGTAGGCGTAACAAGGAGAAATATTATAATTTTTTCCTTGTTTTTGCCTGTTTGCATGTGTACTGTATTCTTTAAAGAGGGAATGACTTAAAGTATAGTTTTTGTATAGGAAAGCACCCTATGCTGTACAAAAGCTATACTTTGACAATGCAGACACCATTAAACTATGGCCAGAGGGTGTCTGCGTTGGCTCATTGGAACCAGAAGTGCGCCAGCACAAGAGAGAGAGCAGAGCAGCACCTTATCTTAGCAGATATGGCGCTGTTCTGTTTATCCCGTTGACTCAACACAGCACAGTAACTTCACTTGCTATGCTGCATGGCGTCATTTCTTTGTAAATTTGGCCCTAGATTGGGAGTACCTTAAGGCTTTCTATGCGTAAATGCATAGTAATGTTCCTCGGTAAGAAATACTGCAAGCAGGTATAAAAAACATATAACTAGCAAAATGGTCATTCAGTGAGCTACATGACTGTTTTGCTTTTGCCACTCTGTGCACCATCTGTGGGGCGTTAAATACTGTACTGCCATTGGTAGAGTAGTATCTGGCCCTTATTGCAGGGTTATACCCAACCTTTTGCCTTCCTCCACCTATTTCTCTGACCTCTTTTTTGTTGGCTTTAATACTCTTGGCACTTTATCACTGCTAATCACTACTAAAGTGCATGTGCTCTCTCCTCTAAAATATGGTATGATTGGTTTACATCTGTTTGGCATATTTAATTTACTTGTAAGTCCCTTTTAAAGTAGTATCCTATATACTCAGGGCCTGTAAAATAAATGTTACTAGTGGGCCTGCCGCACTGATTGTACCACCAACAGAAGTAGCCTTTTAAATCTGTCATAGGCCTGCCACTGCAAGGCCTGTGTGCAGTTCACTGCCAAGTTAACTTGGCATTTAAAAGAACTTGGCAAGCCCTAAACTCCCCTTTTATTACACATAGGTCAGACACCTAAGTTAGGCCCTAGGTAGCCCTATGGGCAGATTGCTGTGGAAGTAAAAGGTAGGACATGTGTCTTTATTGTGTGACTTGTCCTGGTAGTGACAACCAGTTTATTTTGTTTCTCACTTCTGTGAAGCCTACAACTCTCATAGGGTAGCATTGAGAAGTTCCTTATATACTTTTAAATGTTAATTCCTGATCTGAAAGGAGTAGTGTTGCCATGTTTGTTATGTTTAGCAATATAGTGATAAATCCTGCTTACTGGTGTAGTTGGATTTCATATTACTATTATAGAAATGCCACTTTTAGAAAGTGGCCATTTCTCTGTGCTTTTGACTCTTTGCGCTTTGCAGCCTGACTCCAATCCACGTCTGGGCCTGGGTGACAGCTACACTTTGTGCATACTTTCCATACAGCCATCACACAGGAAGGGTTGGATGTGAGAGGGTTACATCTGAATTCGCCTGCATACTGATGGCCTTCCTGGGCTGGGAGAAGGAGAGGGCGTTCACACTTTACAATTGTTTAGTCTGTGTCGTGCCCTCACACTGAGTGCTGATTTACCCGCCACTGGGGTCTGGATCCAAGGCTGGGTTGAAAGGGAGTGTTGGGCATTTCTAAGGTTTCTTGTGATGTCACACCCTACATCAAAGTCATTTATGAGTATAAGTACAGGGATTCTGAACCCATGTTTTTAAAGCACTTTGGGGATCTGGGACTGAGCCTCTGTCAGAAGGACTGTTGTGCTTCTTAAAGGGCTCAGCTGGACTGCTTTTCTGCTTGCTACCCTGCTGCCTGTTGTCCCCTAACTCTGGTCTAACCAGACACTGCATGGGACTTGCAACCAGGTGCTGCTGGCACTAAAATTTGCCATGAGGCACCACCATTTGGACTATTTTTCATAGTTGTACTGGCCTATGAGGGTCAGGTTTGCTCGCACGCTTGAACTGTGTGAAATGTATATTAATGCAATCTTCACATAACCATGTGTGTTTGGATAAAAGAATGAACAGATGCCCAATCAATCAATCAAAGATTTATAAAGCGCAGCAAATCACACGTGAGGATCTATAGCTAATAAGTTATTTTATGGGGAGATCTTTAAGCTGAACTTTATTTTAGTGTCTGGACCCATATCCTCTCAGCGTGCAGAGCCAGCAGCCAACCATTTGGGTTCTCAACCATATGGGAAGCTGATTCTTAAACAATTTATGAGTGGAGGGTCAGGTATTTTCACAGCAGCCGGCCGAGCAGCACAGTACATTAACCACTGTAGTCTTCCCTTGGATACCTAGAGTCTCCTCAAACAGTATCTGTTTGGAGTTTTGTGAAGTGGTGTATTCCTCCATTGGATGAATCCTTTAAAGATCATTGATAGACCTTTTTGGAAAATGGGAGACATGAAAATTCGACAATGAAAATAGAGTTGACAGGTCTTCTCAATTTACTGCACTAAAAAGGAAAGTCAGGAATATAACTGGCATATAATGTCCAGGAGAGATCTTTGAGGTTATAAATTTATTTTTCTGTCAATCACATTTAATGGAATTATATTGTTAATATGTTTAAATCAAAACATGTCCAGTCTTTTATTTATCCTGTCTTATGCTTTCAGATGGGAAGATACTTTTGGTGTTCTATTTCTGTCGCAAATTAAACTCTTGTTAGACGATTCACTGCAATGCAAGGTAAGCAAAATATATGTTCTTCCCAATCGAAAATAAGACACTGTTTCTTTCCACAAAAATGTAAGAGTGGAACAGGTGCCTTTGTTTTGCCTAAAAGCATGTGGGCACTGCCTGTGATTAGGTCCATTAGGATATTGCCAGCAGGGCTGTTCTTGGCTCCCTTAGATCAGGCTTTTCATCCCAGCCAAGCAACGTTTTTTTTGTTCTTATGTGTAGTATGTGGTAAATATATGGCCTCACTGTACTCCTGCTTCCCTTGTTTGATCAGCCAACCACCATTTGTACAACTGGACTTTTGCTCTCTTGTTTAGGAAACTGCTATAGATATCAACAAAAGAGTATTTTTGTTTCTTCCTCGCTCAAACCTTCAGACAATCAGTAGAAGAAGTAACGTCAAATGATACACTCTTTAACTGGTTTATCCAGCAGTGTTTTCATTTTGCTATTCACCTACTCAACCAACCACACACAAACTCGCCTAGCAATGAAAAAATGTTTTCATTATAAAGTAGGCAGATAAACGGCTTTGCCAAGGCTTGTTTCCTGTATGCAAAACACCCATTCCAGAGCTCTTTTTCCTAGCTCACCATACCATGATACTGTAACCCCATCTCATTTCTTGTGACACCCTGGCACTGCAATAGCTTCACCCCCTTAAAAGGACCAACCTCTTCATGTGCCATGTATTGATCTGTGCACCCAATTCTGTGTGAATTCTGGAATATTTGTCACCATATGCCATTTGTAGCAAATTCTACACCAACCAGTAAGCATCATTCCCTTAGAGTCCTAATCTTGTTCATCCTTAATAGCAGCAATCAGAGTTGTAAAACAGTCATGTAAAAAAATACCAATAATCTTCCACAGACATTTCTAAGCACAGTAAAGAGAAACGTCACTAATCAGTACAGGACAATACATACAGGTTATCATGAGGCATGTGTAAGTGTGCATACAGTAGGAGGACAGAGCCTTTACAGTGATATAGTACAAAAGGTTATTTCCTTCTTACATGTAGTGCATACATAACTTACTGAAATGGCCCACTGAGCAATCCACAGTTAATCATCATATATGTGGTGAAAGAAACAGCAACCACTCTATTAAAAAACACAATTACTCTGAAAGAGTTAAACTTGCCTTGGTTCTTTATAATACTTTTTGCAGCACTGGATACAATACTACTTGCAGCAGCTCTTGAGTCAACCTCAACTTCATAACCAGGTGACTTTCTAGTCTATCTCATTTCCCTGCACTTTATTGGTTGGTTTTCCTCCCTTTTTTGTGCTTGTCCTACCCGAAGAGCATTTTTTCTTTATCCTTCCTTTTGATTGGTTGAGTTGTATCCATCTGTGCTGATGTCATTTCTCATTTATTTTGTTTCTCATTTAGTACTCCATGTAGGACATGCTCTGCTCATTCCTATGACATATAGAGTGCATTCACCTTCTTTACTTACCTTCCCTCGTCTCTCTCCTTCTTTGTCTAAAACTAAGCACTGCACTCTATGGTTGGCCTCCTCCGTCTCCCTCTCTCTCTCCTTCCCTGCTCCCAGCTTGAGGAAGACCTTGAGAACCCTGCAGGTACCCTCGTACATTCTGCGGCACACCAGCTGCCAAGTGGCGGGTTTGGTAACAGGGATGGATGTTGTCAAGCAGCACTTTCCTGCGCCTTTTGGGACCCTCTTTGGTTTGGCTTCTTTCCCTCCCCTACCTCTATCCCCCACTCCTGTCCTGCTGCCTCTCTTCCACTCCATGTAGGCCATAGTTATAGGATTTGCCACTGAGAGACGCTTTTAAAATGTGCTTCAGTTGGAAAATCCAGTAATGGCAAACAGCCATTTTGAAAGTGTATTTGTTATATTTTCAAGATGGCTGCTACCTTGTGTGATGCAAAATGGTGTGGCACAATCTGGAAGGCAAAATGAAAGTGCAGAAAGTAACGTTTTCGTACTTTAAAGATGGCCCCCAAATTGAATGATGCAACATGGCATGATGCAACATGTTAGCCATGACATTAAGCATACAGAATGCTATAAAAGGATGTTGTTGTTTCGGGTGAATAAAATATAGAAATATTGTTCACTACTGTTTAAGAAACTATATGAAGTCATTAACTTTCAATATCAATTTCTTCAACAACAAATGTGAGGCAAAGTTTTTTGTTTGTTAAAATAATACATTACATCAGTTGTCCAAAATCCCGTTTCTGTCTGATGTATCCTGTAGGTGTACACATAACCTTGGAATCTGCAAATGGAAAAATACAACTTCTTTATAACAGGTTAATGATTTACCAAGTTTATTTATTTCCTTAGAGACTCACAATACTTTGAGGACAGAAATAACATGACAGTTTGGATACTAATAATACATTGGTCCAGCATTTAAACTTATCTTCAAGAATTAATTGCAACATAGTTAACATCTATATATTTCGTGCCTAATATATCTCACCTTTCCTCTTAGTAGTCATAAATAAACTTCAATGTGTTACTACGTCACAGTCTTATCATGTGCTGTGAATGCCTAAAGCTAGACATGCATCTGGTTTATTAATATATTTAAGTCGATTAAAAGTTTCTACCACCTACGTCTATAATAAATAAGTCAGACATTTTGAATTAGAGGACTGATTAAAAGAATCATAGTGTCCAAATTCGTCTGTTATCCGAAATGTCCCTTGGTCCTCCTAGTACTGCTCTTGGTACCCCTGACCCCGGGGCTCATGAAGACAGCAACAGGATCAGACACCAAAAGGGCTGTTATAACCCTGTTTATTTTCTGTAATGTTGTTCCTTACTTTTGTACAAGTCCCTCAGCAGCAAATGGGAGCTGCTGAAGGAGGTTAACCTTGTGATGCAACCTGTAGACCTATGCTTTACTCCTAGATTTGGCAAGTGATTCAAAATATGAGTGATTTTGAACAAATCACAACCTGATTTTTCTCCTATTGCAAATATGTATGCAAAAAGCTGGAGCCCGAGCAAGACCATGAAACAAAGAGATCCTGAGACCTCATTTGTTTCACCTTTATTAATAATGGTTAAAAACAGGCCTGCATCAATCAATCAAAGACATGGATGGTAAAGTCCAGGAAAAGCAAACACAAAGAGGGCAAAATCACAAACACTGCAGTGATGAAACATCCACAGCCACACACTTCAACATAATATTGATCAGCAGGCCAACACACCTCCCAATATATATGGGCATTGAAACACTGCCATAACAACTTGTGCTATTAAATTTGCACCTCATCACAAAAACACTATGCAAGAGTACCAACAGATCAATAAAAGGTGCTTATAAAGCAGATGTAAAAAAGATACCCATTTACTCATGCTATAGTGACAGGCAGGTTGCTCCCCTCGCCTCCGCAACAGCTCCAGCCGGGGTGAGCGCCCCCCCAGCCCACTACTGCTGCCGGTCACGAGTTCGAGGCTCGCTCACCGCACTTGGTTTGTTTTGTCTTGTGTTTTTGCCACCTGTATTTTTCTTTCATCCCTGTGAATTTTGCGCCCTGTTTATTGTTTTGTTTCCCCGCTTTTAGCCTTGCCTATTTTTCCTTCTCCCCCCTGTGTCTCTGTGCCCCGTTGCCCTCTGCTCCCCCTGCCGCTCCTCACTTGCTTTTCCCGCTGCTGCGTCCCTGCGGCCCTGCCTCCCCACTCGCCCATTTGCCGCCCTGCTCCCGCCTCCCAGCTGCCCCTCCCTCCCACCTCCCCATATATGCCGGCTGCTGCCCGGTGAAAGGAGCGACCCTGCTCCCAGGCAAGTCGCTCCCCTCTCCTCCTGCAAGAGCTCCAGGTGGTGTGTGCACCCCCCAGCCCGCTACTGCTGCCGGTCGCGAGTTTGAGGCTCGCTCAGCGCACTTGGTTTGTTTTGTCTTGTGTTTTTGCCACCTGAATCTTTCTTTCATCCCTGTGAATTCTGCGCCCTGCTTAGTGTTTTGTTGCCCCGCTTTTAGCCTTGCCTATTTTTTCCTCTCCCCCCTGTGTCTCTGTGCCCCGTTGCCCTCTGCTCCCCTGCCGCTCCTCACCCGTTTTTTCCCGCCGCTGCGTCCCTGCAGCCCTGCCCCCCTGTTCGCCCATTCGCCGCCCCGCTCCCGCCTCCCAGCTGCCACTCCCTCCCACCTCCCCATATATGCCGGCCGCCGCGTGGCTGCCCAGCAAACGCGTGCAGCGGGCGCGCCGCTGGTGCGCCGAAGGCGCGACTATGGCAAGCCCATCCGCACCTTTCCGTGCCTGGAACGCGGCCAGTGCCAGAACCCCTGTCCCCCGCGACCGCCACGGCACCCGACACCGCTACGATACCAGCACCCTCCACGCAGTCAACACCGGATGATCACACACCTGCTTCCTGGCCACCCCGAGGCGCACCCAAGGACCCTTCTCCTGCCGGAACTGCAGCTTCACCAGCATCCGGTCCGCCAACCCACCGACCAGGAAAGAAGCCAACTACCTCAGATGCATTCTTCTCAACAGCTGCTCCGCCGGCAAACATGCCGTCGAACTCTGGGACCTACTCGACTCAACTACCACAGACGTCGCCTTCCTGACGGAGACCTGGCTGAACCCCTCCTCGGCACCCGACATCGCCATAGCCATCCTGGAAGGCTACAAGATCACCCGCAGGGACCGCACCAACGGAGTAGGAGGATTGATCGCCATCGTCCACAGGAACGCTCTCAGAGTCTCAACCAACACCGACGACACCCTCAGCACCACCGAACACCTGCACTTCCACATCCACACCGACCCCAACACCACCCTCAGAGGAACCCTTGTCTACAGACCCCCCGGACCCTGACCACAGTTCAGCGACACCATCGCCGACTTCGTCAGCACACACACCCTTGCGTCCACAGACTACATCCTCCTCGGGACCTTAACTTCGACCTCGAGAACAACAACGACACCAACTCCACCACCCTGATCGACAACCCAACCAACCTCGGACTCAGACAACTCATCACAACACCCACCCACTCCGCCGGCCACATGCTTAACCCCATCTTCTCCGCAGGCCCCCATGTCTCCTTCAACCACACCACCGAACTCCACTAGACCGACCATCACTGCATCCACTTAACCTTCCGGAAATCCACCACGCACCACCGCACCCAACAGATGCCTAGCCGCTGCTGGAGCAAAGTCACTGAAGACCAGCTAACCACCACCCTCGCCCAGAGCCCACCCGCCGACCCCACCGACCCCGACACCGCCGCCCGCAACCTCAGAGAGTGGATCGTCGACTGCACCAACACCCTCGCCCTGCTCAAGAAACCCTCCAACAGCCACACCAGCAAGAAAGCCAGCTGGTTCACTGAAGACCTCCAGGCCTCCAAGCAAACCTGCCGAAAACTAGAGAAGAACTGGCTCCGTGAACGAACACCAGACAGCTACGCAGCCCACAATAACGCCACCTGCAGACACCATCACCTCATCAGATCCGCCAAAAGGGCCTCCTTCAAAAACCTCCTAGACAACAACACACACAACAGCAAAGAGCTCTTCAACATCATGAAGGAACTCTCCAACCCCGGCTCCAACACCAACGACATCCCCCCTTCACAAGACCTGTGCGACTCTCTGGCCACCTTCTTCCATCGCAAGATTGCAGACATCCACGACAGCTTCAACGCCACGACCGCCCACACAACCACTGAGACCTCTGCCTCCACAACCACCATCTTCACCGACCGTCTGCTTTCCTGGACCAACATTAACAACGACGACACCATCAAGATCATGAACACCATCCACTCCGGATGCCCGTCAGACCCATGCCCACACCACATCTTCAACAAAGCCAGCACCACCATCGCACCCCATCTCCGGAAAGCCATCAACATCTCCTTCCAGACAGCAACCTTCCCAGAGAGCTGAAAACATGCAGAGATCAACGCCTTACTCAAGAAACCCAAGGCGGACCCCAAGGACCACAAGAACTTCCTGCCCATCTCCCTGCTCCCATTCCCGGCGAAGGTCATCGAGAAGACCGTCAACAAACAACTGACTCTCTACCTTGAGGAGAACAGCACCCTGGACCCGTCCTAGTCCGGGTTCTGCAGCAACCACAGCACCGAAACTGCCCTCATCGCCACCTCCGATGACATCAGGACCCTGCTAGACAACAGAGAAACCACAGCCCTCATTCTCCTGGACCTGTCGGCCGCCTTCGACACGGTCTGCCACCGCACACTATGCACACGCCTCCACGATGCCAGGATCCAAGAGAAGGCCCTGGACTGGACCACCTCCTTCCTCTCCGGCAGAACACAGAGCGTCCGCCTCCCCACCTTCTGCTCCGAAGCCACCGAGATCATCTGCGGCATACCCCAGGGCTCATCCCTCAGCCCAACGCTGTTTAACATCTACATGGCACCGCTCACCCACGTCGCCCGACTGCACGACCTCAACATCATCTCTTATGCCGATGACACCCAGCTGATCCTCACCAAGGACCCCCACACTGCCAAAACCAACCTCTACGAAGGAATGAAGTTCGTCGCCGAATGGATGAGGAACAGCCGACTGAAGCTGAACTGGGACAAGACGAAGGTCCTCATCCTCGGATCCACCCCCTCAGCCTGGGACGACTCCTGGTAGCCGACCGTACTGGGAACAGCTCCGACACCGACCAACCACGCACGCAACCTAGGGGTCATCCTCGACTCCACCCTCTCCATGACCAAGCAGGTCAACGTCGTCTCTTCCTCCTGCTTCAACAACCTCTGCATGCTCCGCAGGATCTACAAGTGGATCCCCACCAAAACGAGAAGAATGGTCACCCAGGCCCTCGTCAGCAGCAGAGGGGACTACGGAAGCGCCCTCTACACAGGAGCCTCGGCCAAACTCCTGAAATGGCTTCAACAAATCCAGAACGCCCCTGCACGCCTGATCTTCGACACCCCTCGCCGCAGCTACATCACACCCCACCTGAGAGACATGCACTGGCTTCCCGTCAACAAGAGGATAACCTTCAAGCTCCTCACACAAGGCACTCCACAAAACCGGACCAGCGTACCTCACCCTCGCCACAGTCCCCTGCATCCGAACAGCGACCTCCGGCAGCAGATCGTTCTCCCACCTTGCCGCCAAGACCTGGAACACCATCCCCATCCAGCTATGGCAGACTCAAGATCTACTGACCTTCAGAAGACTCCTCAAGACCTGGCTTTTTGAGCAGTAGCAACATTCCCCACCCCCCACCCCCAGCACCTTGAGACCCTCACAGGTAAGTAGTGAGCTTTACAAATGCTATGATTGATTGATTGATTGATTGATTGATTGATTGATAAATTAATTATACAGTATTTCACACAGACACACACACCCACGCACACACACATGCACACACACGCACACACACGCACACACACACACACACACACACACGGATAAGCACAGCCCCATACCACACGTGGATGAACCCTGATGGCCATGATAGCTTTATTTGAGCGTAGCACTATCATATAATACAGAGGGCATGAGCACCCAATTTGCTTGACTTCAGGGACATTAAATTCTCCATTTTTCAAGTAGCAGATTTATTTGAGCAAAGATCTTGCTCTGTGAGAAAAAAACAAGATATTTGTGTGAACTGCAAAGTGATACAGGTTACTTGGAACACTTAGGGGCCTATTACGATGTTGGTCTGAGTTGCCTCCAATCGACACTGTCTCTGTACCGACTAACCCCTGGTCGGTGGTTCCAACCGCCTGGTTACAATGCGACCGAACACTGTTCGATCACATACTCACTTTTGTCTATGGGAGCTTGTGTTGCACCCATCGCCCGGCCGTAAACAGGCTCCTATAGAGAAATGTGTGTGTGTGTAAAACCCTCCACCCTGTGGCAAGGACCCCATGGTTCCTGGCACACAGAGCAGGGTTTTACAGGGGGGTACCTTAGGTACTCTTTCGACCACCAACCGTAGGCCGCGGTGGCAAGGGGGGGCCCAAAGTCACTTTCTGACAGCCTTTCCATGTCAGAAAGGCCGGCACAGAAAGGCTATGGGAAACCAACATCGTAAACCCGATGGCGGAAACGCAGTCCTTAGGGGATTACGGTGTGGTTCTAACCAGCCAGAAGACTCCAAGAGCCAGTGGGCAGGACTGGACTGGCCGTAGCGGGCACCAGGCGTTTCCCCGGTGGGCCACTAGGGTGGGGGCTGGTTTTGGGCCCCTGGGGCCCATTTTTGTTACCGGGAGTCTGCAGCCCCTGTAACAAAATTGGCCAAAACCAACCTTCACAAACTGCTCGACTGCACCCCCCTCACCACAGGGGGGGGGGCCGAGCAGTTTGCCAGGGCTGGTTTCGTTTCCCAGTTCGGCCCTGCCGGTGGGAACTGTGTCAGAATGACCAGCCGGTTTCCGTTCCAACCGCCGACATCGTAATTGGGCGATTGGACCGAAAACCCAGCGTGTTGGTGGGAAAGCCTACGACCGCTGTCGGAAAGCTTCCAACTAGCGGTCGGAGGCTTTCCAACCGACATTGTAATTGGCCCCATAATATTGTGGCACAATTAAAAACCAAGAAATCTAAGATTTTACCAGATTAAATAACACAATACTGTGTCATGATGTATTGCGAAGTGCATCCCCACAATATTAGATGGAATTGTTAAACGTTGGCATGAATACCAGTCTGGAAGCAAGGCAGAATGAATCATGGGTTCGGTTGAAAATACAGTCACTAGCATTATTCAGTATGACTTATTTATTTATCTTCGTTGTGACTCATGTTTGGGGAACATCTACATCTGTCCACTTGTGCCAATTCTACAGGGCTCTAACAAGGAGAAATGATACAAAGGTATGAAGTAAAGTAGGAAAAACATTACATGACTTTAAATGCAGATGGTAGTATTCATAGATCAGTAGGATTATAGCATGAGTGGAGAAATTTATGATATGGGCCAAGAAGTAAAATAGGCAAATAAAAAAAGCAGTAGTCATCCCTTTGCACAGTTCTGTGTCCAAAACCTGGTTTTGACAAAGACCTGTCTGGTTTAGGTTTTAGAGAAAGTATTGACTAAGCTTGTACAGTAGTGTACAGCTTTCAGCGAGTCCTCTCCACTGTGCTTGGCCTACATTCAAAATTATTTACATTTGTTCCTTGGCACCATCACTCAATTGAAGTCTACAATATTCCAGGAATTGCTTACATGAAAACATGCATTATTGTATCAATGTCCTCAATATCTAAATGATGTATCATATAATGCAGAGGTCAGCATTATAGCAGGTGTAGGTGTCATTAATTTAGGCAGTCACAGGAAGTAGGCAAATTATAGTGTCTGCAGGGGCGTAGAAGGGAGCACACATGTGTGCCAGGGGCAGGTGGAAGACAGTACACAGCAAAGACTTACGTGGTCTCTCTAACCAGCCACCCAGCCACAGTGTGCTTGAGTGGCTGGCCACAGAGACCATTGGGCAGTAAAGGGATGGGAGCTCTCATACTTCTTAGTGGTGGGTGGTGCTCCATCAGAGCTTATGCATACATGGAGGAATTATTTAAAAGATGTTTATCTCCTTGCTTGAAAGACTAGCAGAGGAAACACTTTTTTTAGACTTCACCCTCCTGCATAGAAACAGGATAGTTGGTGTTCCCTTGAAGATGTGCAAGGATTCATTTTGGGAAAACAACAACAAAAGATTGCCTTAAGTGCCGTTGAGTTAAAAACTAGAAAAGGTGTAGAACTCAACACATGGATATTCTTCAGAATACATCAGGCACAAGTGCAAATCCATGTAAAACAGTTGTGCCAGTCTCTGAATGTTACTAAGTAATAGGACATATAGAAACAAGTTGCACTGCTCTACAGGTTCCTTTTCATTTCATTTGTATGATGGTCAAATTACTTGCCTCACCTGGTGAACCGCTGATCTCTACATGGTCTGAAGGGGCCAGCATTTTATTCCTGAATATCGACCCCCAGAATATCATGGTACAAGAATAGCAATGACAGCAAAGTATAGATCTAGTATTCCAGACCTTTGTACCTCGAAGATATATGTACAGCATAGGTATATATGTGGGTGGGTGTCTGTGCGCATGTGTGTGTGTGTGTGTGTATAATTAGGTATAGAAAATCTAAACTCACTGATTGGTTCATATTGTTTTAAATATGTTGTACTTAATATTGTGTTTCATCGTTATTCTGGGTTCAATATCCAAAGGTGCACACTGTGACCTGGAGTGTTCCTGGCCAGATTTCAGGGCAAAAAGGATTCACGCTGTCTAGTCCAGTGGCGGCTCCCCCATTGGGGCGTGGGGGCGTTGCCGCACTGCTTTCTCGCGGTGCGAGAAGGCAGAAACATAAATGGTAATAACTACCATTTTATGTTTCTGCCTTCTCGCACGGGGAGAAAGCAGAAGTGCCTGGTGGGGGTGGGCGGTCCTGCTCGAGGGCAGGGGGGGAGTGGCTTGCCCACTGTTGTGGATACTGACTGTTTGGCCGGCCTGGGTGCCGACCAAACAGTCAGTATGCTCAACAGTGAGCAAGCCACTCCCCCCCTGCCCTCGAGCAGGGCTGCCCACTCTCCCATTTTCTCTATGCAGACTGCTGCATGCTACCTGCACGCATCAGCCTACATAGAGAAAATGGCCCTGGTGGGGCACGCTCCGCTTCGCCTCATGCTTTGTGATTGGCGGAGGGGAGGGAGGGAGGCTGGCTTTCCTGGCTGGCTGATGACGTCGCGGCGATGAGAGCTGCCAGCAGAAATTTGAAAAGGCAGCAGGACGGTAGATGGCGGGAGTCGGACCCCAGAAGCTGAGGTGAGGACGGTAAGGGCTAAACATTCCTTTCATTACGATTATGCATTTGAGTTGCACATTACCAAAGCTCGCTTAACGTGAATCCTTTTCAAGTTTGCATTTCTGAGCGTGACGTGTTTTAATATTTTCCACTTGAAAGTTCTATCAGTACAAGAGCTCGTACCTCTCTCTTGGAGGGCATGTTTTCCTTCCTACAATGATGCCTTCGGTACGCCCGAACCTCAGAACAAGAAACGCGCGGGGTGGAGCATGGAATGTGGCCTCGCGCCGCAGGAGAGCCAGGGCCTCGCAGCGCGTGCTGGGATGCGGAAGAGCGGTTACAGGCTGCAGTCACTCACCACCGAGAGATTCACTGTGGGTGGTGCCCATACACTTTGAAGATCAACGGGTCGGGAGGCTACAGATCCAGGCAAAATATGTTTGCTTTTTTTCTTTCAGGCAGGAGCAGTTTGAAAAGTACAGTGGCAGCTGCCGTGAAAGCATTTTTTAGGGCGATCAGATGTTGTCAGGTGATTCTCTGTTGAAAGATTGGGCTCGGCAGCAGTTCTGCTTGTTTGAACGGTGCACTTGTCTGTGCTTATGCCAGAAACTCGTTGGCACTTGGCATGCGTTACTTTATATATCTTCTGTTTGTACCAAGATTCCTAGCAAGTGGCACTGAATAGAATGTCTGCATTTTTGGAAGGTATTATTTTTCATTTAACACCGATGCTACTATTACGCAGCTTTAAGGAAAGGTGCAAAACTGTGAATATACAAACATTTAAAAAATGATACGAGGCATCTTAGAATACAGTAAATGCCAACAAAGTGTACATTTTCACGGCATATTGCGCAAACTTGACCCGAATCCGATCAGGTTTCAGAGCGCTTTACATAGCACCAGTTACATTACATGAGGACACAAATTAATTTTTTTGTTGGGCACGGGGAGATTAAGTGATTTGCCCAGAATCACAGGATGTTTGGCGTCATTACCAAGACTCGAACCCAGTTCCCCAGGTCCGAGGTCAAGCACCCTAGCCGTTAGGCCAACTCCTCTCCCAACAGATGGTAACAGCACCTTCAGTTCCCCTTACCCTGGGGGTGTACGCAGTGGTTCGATTGCAAATGTTATTTCATTTAATAAAAGGCCAATATCACTGTGTTGTAGAAAGGAACTAACCGATGCTTCGCATTTTTCCAATCAAATCTATTCCCTTCTTATTTCCCTTATCACGTTACCCCTTACTGTGCTTAATGACATTGAATGCCTCTTTTGTGATGCTTCTCTTGGATTTAAATGTGTGCCAGACCAAATTATAAAAGGTACCATTGTGAACACAATTAGGTCAGTTTAAGGAAGGAGTTGCAAGAACTATTTTAAATTCTCGACTCCAGGTCTAATTGCACATAAAATAGTTTTGTATTGAAATGCCTCTCTTTTTTTCAAAGTTTTCACTGAGGAGACCTGCCCCGTATCGGTCGGGTTTGCTCGCTTGGCTTGCTTGTGATGTAACACTCATCCCCAACTTTTACGCCCTACCACTTTCAAAACTCACCAGCCGCCACTGGTCTAGTCCCAGCCACCTCGTCTATATTTTTCTTTCAAACAGTTCATGATGTATAAGGGCCATTCACATACTTAAGTAGTGACATGGCACCATCGTAACAAGGCACCATGCTCACTGGAAAAGAAACCTGGAAAGTGGTTCAGGCTTACCCCAAGGAATCTTGTCAGTTCGGGTAGCAGGAGACTCAGGGAGGGGAAAACAATTAAGAAGACTCAAGGAAAGGGCTCGGAACTAAACCCACTACTTCCATACCTGATTATCGTGGCAGGGATAACATGCCCCATGTGCAGGGCCAAACGAGGTGCAGCAGTGAGCAAAATCTGCTCTGAAGCAAACGTGTATGTATAGGAAAAGGGGAAACCCAGAAACCTTGAGACCTGAGTAATCAAGTAATAAAGCAAAGCAGTGGTTCCTCAAGGGGGAAGTGTGACCCTCTACTTCCTAGGAGAGAGTAAATATGGCCATCAAGAGGTTGGTTCAATTTCTCAATAAGGCAGTTTTATTATTTAAATGTCTTAAACAATAGAAAAAAATATTGCAATTTTATTAATAAATCAATTTGCAAGTAAGAAGATGATCCAATGCAGTGCAAGTGAAATAAGTGAGTGAAAATAGCATTGTTGCTACACAGACTATGCACATAAAATAGTGACTGATTCAGGATGCACAAGTGTTTGGTACACACTCTGACAAAGAGTGAAATGCTCCAGAATATAAAATAACAGTATACTATTATTGTATCATGTCAACGTTTTGACCTTAGGCATACAATGTAGACAGGGTCATCATCAGGACGTAGGTTTGGGAAGCACCTACACAATGTATAGGATGAATGCGGAGATATTTTAAAGCACTACTGATGCATGTGATGCTTCAGAAGGGAACTGGAGCTTGCTGCGGCTCAGGAGAGCGGCTGGGAGTAAAGTCCAATATATGTTGTGTGGTCCCCAGTCAGAACATGTATGCAACAGTGTAGGAGTCCAGGTGGGAGCCATGCAGTATGCACTAGATAGCTCGTTTCAACAAGAGAAAATGGGAAACAGGCAATCTGTGGCAAATAGTTGCCTCAAAGCGATGTGCTGGATTGTTCCTGAATATGGAACATCAAATGAGGGCAAAGATAAATCAAACCATCTAGCATTTATTGCAGTTTCCAATCCCTTCTGGGTGGCTGATGATCCCTATAATCGCTTGGGGATCCCTGGATGTAAGTTCCAATTTTACTCTTAATGAATGTTGAGCGGTGCGTAGTGGGGCTCTTTGGGGGTGGGGGGTTAACGATCAGATAAGAAGGCAGTGAATAGGCCTGTCTGGAACTTACTTTTTACATTTTCAAATTCTTGATATTTTGTTGGGGCACAAGTAATTCCAGAGATGAAACCCAAGAACTCATCTTGACCTCCCTCCATAGGATTTGTGTTTTTTTTGTGCTTGTGCATTCAATTTTGCCTTATCTAATCTCACATTGAGATTGGGTGGATGCATGGGAATAATGCATATGCCTAAGCCCTCTGTGGAAGAGTTTGTTTATTTGTATTCTCTGTGCCACAAGAAGCCAATGAAGACTGTTCAATGCTGGGGTACTATCGCTATTTGTTTTTAGATTGAGTCTCTGTAGCTGTAGGATCTCTTTCTTTTGACTACCAGCTAACAATTTTGTTGTACTAGTCTAACCTCAATAAGACCAAGGCCATGGTCATGTAAGTGAGGCTGTTGAAGTAGCAGGAGGATTCTTTGTAGTAGTTAGTATCTTTGAACACAATGGCTCCAAGTAGGCTGATAAATTCGTACTTGTGTGCGTAAACTCTTGTTTACACACAGGTCGAGATTACAAGTTTGGCTGTATTTAACACTTCTCATATTTATGTTATCATTATTTATCATAAGTGATAAATAACACCAAAACTCGTAATCAGGGCCTATGTGTCATACTTGCTGCTATGTGTACATGGTTCTCCCTGCGTGGTAGCGTAGGCTGCATCAAACCTATGGTCTTCTGTGATTACCTGTCCACCACTGATTTAAGCCCTAGGGAAGGGTTTTAAGAACAAACAACAGACTTACTTTAAAACCCCAAAAAATAACATAAAGTTACGTCTGTTTTCTGTCGAGAAAGAATCAGCAGTCATGAAAACTGAAATGTTACATGTTTATCAGTCACTGCCCCTTCACTTTTACACAGACATGGAACTGCCTCTCAGTTGTGTTACTACTGTGAGTAGCTACTTGCAATTTGGCAGTGGAGTGAGTTTGAATTTATTATATGGAGTGTGGCAACTTGGCCTGACTTTGTAAGCATGTATGTGGTATTTGTATAACACATACCTAGCCAAAATTGAAGTGGACTGCTATACAGGATCAAAGGCAAGCATACAAGCAATGAGTGATAGGGGAGATAGCAGGTTATTTTATTGTTATAGCATTGTGATGTAGTGTTCTTTAAAGAGATGTGTCTTCAACTCTTTCCTAAATTGGAGGAGAGCTGGGGCCCTATGCAGAGACAGAAAATTGAAACTGGGACACAGTGCCAAGAAAGTGGATCTTGAGAAGGCCTTCAGGGCCAGGGAGGGAGCCCTCATGCATAGATCTCTTCTGAGGAAGAGGCTCTCCAAAGGATGAAGAGGAAGGTGACAATCATTCCTTGGATCCAGCTTAGAGTTTGCCCAGCTGACAACTCATTGCTGACCACTTTTTCTCCAGAAAACGTTCTAAGTCAAAAGGTAATCTTTCATCCAGGACAAAGCTAGTCCCTGTATCTGACTGGCGATCCATTGTGGTGGGCCTTTACTTTTGACTTTGACCAGTTTAGGGCTAACAGATACCCACAGGTTGTGCTTTTTGGAACTATTTTAAATTCAAATTTGGAAAATTCATATCTTCTGTTCACCTTATTGGATTTTTGTCATTTTGTGTAAAATTTGTTTAAAAAAATACTCTCTATCTTTATAGATTGGAGTGCGATTTTTATTATGTTGTGTTTCTGACTTTTTTTTACTGTTTTGGTACTTCTAAATGCTTTTTACATTTTCTGAAATTAAGCCTTAAAAGTCTGTGCCGTAGCTACCGGGGGTTTAAATTTACTGAAATCTTAATGGGCCTAGCTAGAATAGTGCCATTACTACCTATGGTGGACCACCATCAACCCCAATTGATAATTTAATTTCTCATAGTGAGCTTGTCCCCAAGATCAGCGGAGGTGCTAGTCAATATGGCTGTCATGGTCTTTTTTGTACATGAAAAATTGTCTGCTCCCACAGCCATGCTAACTGGGTGACCACTTTTTTTTTATAATAAGCAGTTTGTTAGATATATCACTGCTATGTGACTGTAGTTCTTTGTGAGGTGTCATTAACACAGTATAGACATTACAATCCCCTGTGATCACCTTGCCAACATTGTTGATTTCAGAAAAGTGACTAGCTTTGTGACCACCGGGCAAGAGAGTGAGGACTAACAAGCATACTGAAAGACAAGGGGAAAAATAACAAAGAGGTTTGTTTAATCATCACCTGTATAGAAAGAAAAACAGTCACAAGATTTGTCATAGAGAGCTGCAGGCACATCAGACGTGGAGCCTTATTACTATGTCAGGTGGACACGGTGTTGGAACCGACCGACCGTAGGTCGGCGGTTCCGACCACCAAATTAGAATGCGACCACACGGTTGCAAACTCTCATTACTCTATGGGGGCTTGAGCTGCGGGCAGTTACCGCCCACAGCACATGCTCCAATAGAGAAATGGGAGTTTGTATAAATCCCTGCACCATGTGGTAGGCACCTCATGGTGCCTACCACACAGTGCAGGGATATACAGAGGGGCATCAAAGGCGCCCCCTCAGTCCCCAACCAGAGACCGCTGGGAGAAGGGGGGACTGCTAGGGGCCACAAACTTTGCTTTCCGACAGGTTTTTATGTCGGAAAGCCCAAAGTGAAAGGCCTGTGGGAAACAAACATTGTAATCCCAACGGTGGAAACGCCATTTTAAAGGGATTATGTGCCGGTTCCGACTGGCGGCCAGCTCCTCGAGTCTGTCGGAAGCCAGCCAGAATGACCAGCCGGTTTCACTTCCGATTACCGTAATTGTAATACGGCGGTCAAAAGTGAAACCGAAGATGTCGGTCGGAAAGCCTTCAACCGCAGGTCAGAGGTGTTCTGACCGACATAAAAATGAGGCCCATTGTCTCTTTCCTTTCGAGCAAACACATACCAGGCTCACTAATGTGTTTCTCCTGTGAGATGGTGATTGCTATTTGTCAGATGGGTAAATAAGAATGCATTATAGCAAGAGTCTTTAATAATGTTAGAGTAACATATTAACAAACCGAACACCTAATACATGATACAATTCTTACAGGGTTTAGCTCTTGGAAACAGAGCAATCATAGGACGCTTGAAGGTCTAGTTACCCATACTGCAATTAACTCTGGACCAGATGCTTGGTTTGTTTTTTGAGTCAAAGTTCTTGGATTGTACTTGAGGACGACCTGTGCTTAGTGTGTATGTGTGCTTGGAGTTTAGGTTGTTGGGCAATATTACACTCAAAGCCTTGCAACACATCCAATTCTAAACCTACACAGAATAGTTGTAGTTATGCTCCCAAAGACACTACACACATTCATAATTTTAAGAACTGGTATTTGCCCAAGATGGAACTAAACCCACAGAGCATTTAAATGTCATTCACATGTTTTTACTCCAATACGATGCACTCAGGACGTAAGTGGCTGAAACAAATTGCTCCCAATTACAATCATGCACTGAGATGCAGCAAGAAATGGTCTCAAATCACTATCAAATGTCTGTGCATTGCTATACACCCAGTGAAGGAAATGAGGGGGATCCAGCCAGATCCCAAGTCCAGCAGCAATTATTGGGCCGGGTCTGAAATCTGGGGTGGTCCCAGTGAAATATGCTGAATTTGTCACAGTGCAATTTACTGAGACTGAAACACATTCAGGAGCACCGGCACATTTGATTTCTGTTCAGAGCAGCAAAGTGCAGCTGGTAAAGGGGCTTTATTTTTTTCATTTCCAGCTTGACCCCAAACAAAGGTTTGAGTTAAAGGGCCGTATGCTTTTCCATCCTTTCTTTTGAGTATCATCCTCTCTAGAGCCAACACCTGGCCACATAAAGTGCCTGGGATGCGCAACTGGCATGTGGGCCTGCTTTCTGCATCCCGGGGGAACTTTGCAATTACAGAAGCAGCACGGATTCTCGCACGGCCTCTTCTGCGATGCAGATAGCACTGGCACACCTGGAGCGCCAGCACTATCCCAGAGGGGTATTCCCTCATTTGCAAAGCAGCGTGTCCCATGCACATGTAGGAAACACTGTGCCTCCGCATCCATGCTGCATTATGGATGTGGGTGCAGAGGCTGTTAAGGGGTGCACAGATTGTGCCCCACAAAGAGCTCATGTGCAGTCAGTGAGGTCTCCTGGGGGCACCCCACTGGTGGGGAAAATGTGGACCCATGGACCCTCAATCTTCCCCTTCTAGGTGGATCCAGTCACTCTTGTCCTTTGAAGACCAGACAGGTGCTGTGCTGTCTGCACTGTGAAGGCGGACCGGCTTTCCCCTATGTGCTGTCCTCAGGGCAGGTGTGAATTCATGGTTCACCTGTGGCAGCACATTATCAGTATTATGGTGCACAGTCCCTGTTTGAGCCCAGCACAGCGAATTGTGCTGCAGTGCAAACAGGGCAGTGCACCCTTACTGTAAAATGGTCCCTGGATGCCAATTCAATGGAGGAAAACAAAGGCACACAGCTTATCACTGCACGAGCAGCTTATTTACTTTTTTTCAACGCCATATTTAATACATATTCTTGCGCCTGTAAGAACAACAGATGTAACTATCTGGATGAATAACATTACCAAAAAAGATTTAAATAGCATTCACTAATTATTTTATTTATTTATTTATTTTATAGCGCTACTCATACCAACGGAGGGTGTCTTAACGCTATGCATCACACAAACACACATTATACAGTGGCAATAAATCATACGAGTCTGTAAATCAATGAACAGGAATTGCTGCACAAGACACGAAAGTTGCAAGGTGTAGGTGTCAAATACTGCACGCACGAGCAGGCATTATATGTTGCGAGTGCATGGTCAGGAGCACGGTTCCCTCTATGCTGCCACTTGGGCGCCCACCCACCCATCGTCTGTGTCACCCACACCCAGCCGTGCACAGAGACGCTGAAAGAGCACGCTTAGGAGCCTGAGAACAGAAAGGCACGAGATCGCCCTCCAGCGGCAGGCTGGTGAACAGATTAGGTCGGATCCCAGGCTGGGCTGGTGCTGCTTCCCTACAGGCCTTCACATGTCGCTCATTAGCATCTCTAAAGATAAACTGTTGACTAACTGAATGCCATCTTGGTGCAGCAGCTCCTGCCCTCATGTTAGCAAACGAGGGTCACTCAAAAGATGTTCTTCTATTTATTTAAATAGAATAAATCTGAAATTAATTAAAACCATAGCAATAAAAACAGCAAAATGAGGATGTAGTCCAGACACGGCCTCTCACCAGAAACTAGAAATATGTTGGTCGCAGCACTGCGCATCACTGATAATAATTACATCACGCAGTATAAATATTCCGCAGGGGAAACTTCAGTGCAATCAACTAGACCGTGGTGCTGCGCTAAATGAGTGCTGCAAAGTGTACATTAAATTAAGTACTGTAAAATGCACCAGGTCAATGAACATTGCAGACACAAGCCTATTTATGCAAAGTAGTAAAGAAGCTCAGATGTGTTAACTGACCTTAAGGAAACAGTTGCAAAAATGCATACAGGCAGCCTTTTCTCTCTTTGTCTCATTGTTAACAGATGTGGGTGTAAGGCCTCCTGAAAGGTGCCTGTCAATAAAGGATTGCAACTTTTGAACTGCAAGCAACAAAATGATCTCTGTGTCAAAAAGCAGCAACCCATTTACCTATATACATAAAATACAAACCTGTGATCTGCATGTTATACGATGTGCTTTGCAGCAAGCACATTAACTCACTGTGCTAATTCATGATGAGTCAAAATTGTGACTAGACAAAAGACCGAAGTGACCATCAAGTACATTACCCACAAACTACCTTGCTATAATTATTTTATCCTGAAATTTGCTGGAAACATAAAGATCTCTGTGGGCTTCTCCTGTCACACCCGATCTGTCTGCTCTGTCCTCATCTCCCATTAGGGCGCAACTACCCTCTCCACCCCCATGCTTGGCGCCCTGTGAGGTGGCACTAGTCACACAGCCTTAAAGTCGGCACTGGTACATGATATTCCACATTCTTAAATTATGTCATAATCATTCAGCTAGAAATTTCCGAAGGAGCATATGTTACCTGGTGTTCACATTATGGGCCTTATTATGAGTTTGGAGATGCAGGAGCGGGACCTGTGTAGGAACCATCCTCCAGATCAAGAGTTTTGTCCTGTCTGTCGGGCAATTTGGCGTTCCCAGAGTGGTGTTGCACCACAATGGGAACGTCAAAGGCAGTAACTGCACGACATAGACTGATGCAGTCCCTGCTGTGCAGGTACTGGTGTGCATTCACACAGGGGGTAAATATTGTTCCCCCCTTTGTGCATCCACATGGCGTAAAGCACCAGGGGGCCTTGTACAGCTTCCTTTGTTTACTCACGGCCACACTTTTCATGGAAGTCGCACTGCCATGAAAAGTGTGGTGGTGAGGAAACTTGTAATATGCTTGGTGGGCTGCAGCGGCCCCGCCAAGCATATTGCGGCCTCAGGACCGCTGTGCAACTGGCGGTTGCGGTGGTCCCATGGTGGACAGACCGCCAGACTCATAATAAGGGCCAATAATATGATGCCACAGCCATAAGAGACACTATCTTATACTCTGCATTTTCCATGGTTGCCTGCACCTCTTTTACATGGAAAAGCAAGTTATACATCTATTCATGAAGGGAAATCTTAAACATTACCATGACAATCCTACGTTTTCTGAAGGTAGCTGCATTGCACCGGCGATGCTACAATTATACTTGCATTTCTGCTAATCTCTAAGAAAGTGCACGCGTTTTCTGCTGCTCTATGATACTACATTCCAATTCTCTACTTTCAAAGAGATCTCACGGGAACTCAGTCTACAGAACACAGAAACGTTTTCTGAGAACTGCGCTTTTGTGTTTTTTTCCATTCATGGGAAGGTGCGGGAGCGGAAGGCGTCCATGAAGCCTCCTGGTCTAACAATAGACCTGCCACCCACCGAATCTGCTGAACGGGTGTCGGTTTGTCTCGAATTAGGTGGTATCAGCACTTCCACCCGTCTCTCCGGAAAACAGAGCGTATTGTCTTACCACATCAGAGCCCTTCAGACCAAATGTCAGTTGATGTCAACATCCTTTTCGCACGTTTCGCGCCTTTTTATGATGAGCACTGAAACGTTCTTCCAACTCTGAATGAACATTGACAAGCACGTGGGACAGGGAAGTCACTTTCATTGCTTTGTTCTCTGACGTCTGCTACTTAAAGCAAAATGTCACAAATGTTTCACCAGGCGCGTGATCCACTTTCATTGTTTTCTCTACCCAGAGATGGAAAGTCGATAAAAATGAAAAATATACTGATTTCTTGAAGAAAATGAGGAAAATCACTGCGCCATTTTTACCCAGGTGATCGGGCCACCATGGGGTCATCTGAAATTTGACCCCCTTTTAGCAATATTTATTTATTTATGTATTTTTATATAGCGCGGACTTTACCCAAAGGTGTCAGAGCGCTTTACAATAGGACCAGTTACATTACATGAGGAGAATGTTACAAAAGTACATGTTACAGAAGCAAAGGAGATACAAGAAGAGGTATAATACAGCAATAGATGACAGTCACTCACAAACACAGTAGGATGACGCTTGCACAGGCAAAGAATACAAATTTACAATAGTGAAAGATCTTCCTTGGGGTGCTTGAAAGGGCGTGTATTAGTTCTGGAAGTGTCTCTGGAAGAGAAGAGATTTGAGGTCAGTTTTGAAGGTCTGGGTAGAGGTGGTGGTACGGAGCTGTGGCGGAAGCGAGTTCCAGCATCTCACTGCATTGCATGAGAAGGATTGAGCTATCGATCTTTCCCTTTTAAAAGTGGGGGGCTCAAGCAGTAGTTTTTCTGCATTATGAGACGGTCTAGAGCCTCCAGAGATTTTCAGTGTATTCGTCAGGTAGCGAGGGGACGAAGTGGGCAAGGTTTTGTGGGTGATGCAGGCAGTTTTGTAGATTGAGCTTGCCTCAATGGGAAGCCAACGGAGAGAAGACAACAAGGGTGTGATGTGGTCACTTCTTTTGGCCCCAAAAATAAAACAAGCCGCTGAATGGAGAACGGATTTAAGAGGGAAAAGGTGAGATTTGGGGAGGCCAATAAGAAGACAATTGCAAAAGTCCAATCTGGAGAAAACCAGAGATTGGACCAGGGTTTTTAGGTCTTGCTCCGGGAAGAAGCATCAATAGCAATAGCGCTTTGTAAGAGTCCAGCAGATACAGTTCTGGCTGTAATGAAAGGATGAAACATTTACAGTACTGGAAACTAATGTAGGCAAAATGAGTGCAAATAAGTTTGTGTATATTATCCCCATAGGTTTTTATGAGTAACAAAACACACCTGAGTGTCATCTCTGTCATCTTTTCTTCAATGCCTGTCCATACTCTGAGGGGCTCCGAGGAGGAGACCTCTCAACCTGGCTTTACCCAGGATGTGGATGTTGGCAGTATTATGGCTTTTAAGGTGCATTATATGCACTCATTGGGGATGCTTGCTGGATTCCGCTTGAAAATTGAGGGTAGTAGTCTCGGGGCAAACGTGCAACATTATTTGTCATTGTATTTAATTTCCTTACCATTCCATGCTACTATCTGAATTATTATTATGACTATTTGTATTTGTATAGAGCATGGCTACCCCAAGGGGGCTTCCCAGTGCTGAACATATACAGAAGGGCAAGAAAAGTTTTAATATCTAAAAAAGCTGTGTCTTCAGTTTTTAAACTTTTTGAAAAAGTTGCATAGGCGCCACATGGAAGGTAGGGAATTCCACAATTTTGGACCTAAATGAGAAAAGGAGCGACCATCTTGCCGGACCTTATGTATTCAGGGAATAACTAAATAGTTCAGATTGCTAGTTCGTAGAGCCTGATTAGGAAGATGCGGCAAAGCCAGTGATCTAAGTTAAAATGGTTCAGAATTAGTCAAGGCTTTGTACATATAGCAGACTGCCTTGTACTGAATGTGCTTACCGACTGAGAGCCAATGTAGGGCTTGAAGAAGGTGAGAGACCGAGGAGTGTTTTGGAAGATAGTGAAGCAGCCGTGCCGCCGCATTCGGAACCTCCAGTCTCCTAGTTAAGGCTTTTGTTACACCCAAGTCTAGAAAATTACCATAATCAAGCCTTGAAATAATAAGGGCTTGCACAACTGTCCTTTGAGCGGAAAAATGAAGAAGCCAGAGTATTGTCCTCCTGCACCTGAGGGCTGCCGAAACAGGAAGCAGCCACCTTGGTGTTTTGCTGGTCCACGAGAAGCTTATATTCAGGTCAGAAGCCTAGATCTTAAATCACCTGGCTAGGGGTAGGACCAGGACCCAAACCTGTAGACCAGAATTGTGATCATATTATATAGATGACAACACTCCAGTGATCTACATGGCTCAACAAATTAATGAGTTCCATTAGCACCACATGGATTGCATGACAGTGGCCTCTCATACCATGCATGTGATGACGTTCAGCAAATCAACAATTGATACCAAGCCTATATCAGAAGAATTAGTCAGACCAACATCTCTCCTAATGCATGCCAACCACACATTAGGACGAATCACTTCAACCCATTGCAGTAAACCTCCACATTAAGCTAAAACTGCTTGAACTCTGGTCTGCAACTGTATGACATCTACTCAACTCTAAAGGAGTGCATTTTCATTCCTTGGGTTCTCTTGACACTAAATATAAAATGTGTATCTGCTTTGATCACAGTTCCATACTTATTTTCCTTTATCAATGAAGAGATTCAGAATCCTGTTTATATTGGAAAAGAGGTTCCATTCACACCATTTATTCTTTTGTGCCGAAGTTTTCTCTAATTTTGTCTTTTTTTTCAGGTTAGTTTGATGAGCCCTTAATTCCAGAAAACGCACACACTGCAGTTCTTGTGCTCCTTAGAGACACCTTTTGTCATGCCATAAAAATGGGTAGACCCTAAATTGGTGCACCCCCATCTTGTAATCTATAGGGGAATTAACCCAGGTCCTGTTAGTTTGTAGAATAGTTGTGGTGATCTAATTGCACGCTGGTGTGATGCCCACTAAATTAGGTCAAGTGATCTGTGCCAAACTAGGTCCCTAAATGTTGTGTTTTTTTAAAGGTGAATGTCTCAGCTCCTTTATGAGTGAAATACACATGATTTCCTGCTAAACGTGATCCTTGGAGAGTAGACCCGCCCAGTTTTACATAGGAACCAACCAGTGTATGTGGAGGGTAGAGTAATGAAACCCCTCTGAGGAGGGAAACTTTGGGCCTAATTTAGATCTCGTGGTATGGAATTCTCGGTCACAAGCGTGACGGCTATCCCGTCCACTGTATTACGATCTCCATAGGATATAATGGGATCGTAATACTGCGGACGGGATATATTCGTCACGTTTGTGATGGAGTATTTCCCTCCGCCAAGATCTAAATCAGGGCCTTTGCCTTATTCTGGTTGGTTGGAATAGAATCCCTGCGGATGCACTGACACTAACTAGCAGTCAGCGGTTAAACAACCACCAAGTACTGTGACTATAGGCATGTAGCCCCACTGTAGCTTGATGAACACGGACATTGAAGCACATCTGCATGGCCCCCACCGTTGTGTTTTATTTTATTGAGAATGGAGATCCATGCGGCCCATTTCTTTGGTGAAGGCCAGGACTAGGCACAATATCTTCCCGAAGCTCTTTTAACTTACCCTGGTGATGCGGCTGACCTTACAGTGAATAAGGTTTCCAGCCAGCCTCAGGAGGCCAGAGATGGCAATACAGAGCACCTCCCCCCACCCTCCCCAGATACTTTAGGAACACTAACCAAAGGCCTTCTATCTTAGTACTGCAAGCTAACTTGTGGCTCTTCATGATGAGCTGCCTCCTGTGCCAATATTTGCTTATTGTTTTTGTTCTTTTGCAGGATACCCTCTCCACAGCCTGCCCTTCCATTAACCATTAGCCTCCACTTTGTGTGGTGTGAGTGCAGACCAATCAAGAACCTAAGTGGCCTTTGTGCCAAAAGAGGTGTCACCCAATGTTCATTTATAGGTCCCATCACCGTATCTTGTCATGCACCCAGCTGGCTTCCATGCTAACTGTATCGAGATTGATTGAAGAGGTCCTGTGTGGTCCTAGTGTGTGTCCCTGTGCATGTGGGCACATACTGGCTATAAGCTGGTCGCCCGCACACTGGGATCAGATCAAAACTTGTCTAAATGCAACAAATTGTACTCAAATAAAATGAGTAAACCTCTCAAGCTGAAATGCAGCTTACCTTCACCTAAAAGGCAGTGTAACGTCACGAGGCGGTGGTCAGACATTGTCAGATGGTGTACTGCTGGTATTTCTTACCATCTGTCTGTGTGACAAGACTTATTACTATAAATACAGAAGTCAGTAATACTTCTAGGCAGCACTTCGACAGAACTTACTGAAATGTGCTAAGTTTGGTACATTAACTTCTACTACATGTTTGGCATTAAAACCAAAACAATGTACGTAAGTCATTTTATAGCAAACGGATTTTTTCAGTAAATCATATAGAGAATTCTCTATGACTGAACAAGCTCTTCAGCATTTCAAATTAACGTCTTAACTAACAAGCTTGGGTAGCAAACCGTGCTCTCATATAGAATAAATGCGTGACTCAAGCAATGCGCACACTACTTATTTCATGAAGGGTTTCGCTGACTTTATACCAGATTCCTTGCCGAAGAGTAGAGACATAGGGGCTTATTTACAAGCTCCTTGCGCCACTTTTGCGTAATTTTTAACATGGGGAAAATGACGCAAAAGTGGTGCAAGGGGCTTGTAAATCTGCCCCATAGTTTTGCCCCCCATAGGACTTCGACAAGTGCACCAGTGTTCAAGGTTAATCACTGCTTTTAGACGACATGTACTCTCATTGTGCATTGAAATAAATTAAAAGTGTACATTAAAACGGACTTATAGATGCCTCCTAGTTTCTATTAGAAGTATAACAAGACCAAAATTAAAAAAAAGAATTAGTAGAACCGGAGATATTGAATCTTTGAGTTTTTGCGAAAATGGCGCCAAAAAAGCGTGAAGTGCCAACTGTGGATATCTGGTCATGCTGGACAGGGATAAAGTCACAAGTTCAGGCCAACCGCAATGGAGTGCAGGCTGACCACATGGACCCAGTTAGGCCTGCTGAACAAAACTACCTTCAATCCTGGTTTGCAGAGAGTTGCGTGGATCCGCGTCAAAGATGTATTGCGGAGCCAAGTTCTGATTTGCGGTGCAAGGTCTTGTTGCGGCGATGTTGAGGATCCCATTGACGTGGCTTGCGATGCAAAGTCCAGCATCAGGGATGCGGCGTGCAGGCGGGGCGATGCGTTGGTTCTGAAAAGCTGTGAGGCTGCTATGCGGAAACCGGCATTGTTGCTGAGGCTCCCACTGATGAGAGATGCGAGGGCCAGCTCTGAGGATGCATTCACAGCAGCGGTCTGTAAGGCGATACAGGCTGTAGCAGCGATGTGAGTCCTTGCAAAAGGTCCAAATCACGCAGCAGCAGCCAAGCATCGAGATGCATCGGTTCCGCTGGATGAACACGCTAGCAGAGCACCTTAGGCCCATTCCCAAAGGTCCAGGACTGAGTTGGCACCTCTTGGCAGTCACAAATGGTTAAGTGCAGGTGCAGATGCAGGGTTGTTGGAAGTCTGTTATGTCCCTGAGGCTTCAGATCTCTGTTGGAAACTGTTAAGTCAGGCTCCCCTCAGGACATTCTACCTGCTAAAGTATCCTCATTACTGCATAAACAGTTGTCACCGGCCATTTGCTCAATCCTCAATCTTTCCTTGAGCAAGGGCCATTTACCATCTGAATGGAAGACCACCCAAATAATCCCTATCTGGAAGAAACCCAATGCCTTGCAGGAAGATCTATCTAATTACCGCCCTATCTTTCTGTTACCGTTTTTTTGTAAACTCCTGGAAAAACACTTTAATAAATATCTCGCCGAGTATATCGAAGTTACAGGTAGCCTCGACCCCTCCCAGTCTGGGTTTCGGCCTAGGTTTAGTACGGAGTCAGCAATGATTGCCATCACTGACAACTTAAGACATTACCTGAACAACAGAAAAGCAGCACTATTGGTGCTGCTGGATTTGTCAGCGGCATTTGACACAATATCCCATTCCATTCTACTCAACAGACTGGGGGATATCGGAATCCACGGTTTAGCCCTTCAGTGGTTATCATGTTTTCGAACTCACCATACCCAAACCATCAACCTCGGCGCCTTCCAATCTCGAACTTTGGTGTTGACCAAAGGAGTACCACAGGGATCTTGTCTTAGTCCCACATTGTGTAACATTGACGTGGCTTCTTTAGCAGACTTACTCAGGGAACGGGGCTTCATTCCAATCTCATATGCTGATGACACCCAGATTTTAATGGCTTTTGATAAAAACTCTCCCAACATCCAGTTGACCTTTTCAGAAGGCATGCCAGCCATTGCTCCTTGGATGAGGAACAATTTCCTGCAGTTAAATACAGGGAAAACAGAGCTTATGTTATTCGGAGAAGCTCCTCTGCTCTGGTCTCTAGAATGGTGGCCCACCCAACTGTGTGCCGTTCTGGTTCTTAAAACTATGGTACAAAACTTAGGCGTACTTCAGGACCGAAAACGTACAATGAAGGAGTATGTCACTACCACCGTAGGCTCATGCTTCCATACGCTAAGCCTTTTATGGAGGGTTTTCCCTTTTCTCCCTCTGAATGTGCATAAATCACTCCTTCAAGCATTAGTAATTAGCCGCCTAGACTATTGTAATGCTCTTCTGATTTCAGCTAACAAGTCTTCCCTTGATAGACTTCAGGTGGTTCAAAACACCGCGGCCCACTCCCACTAGGACCGACTCTTCTCCCCTACTTCAAGGATTCCACTGGTAGCCAATCCGCAAGCAGATCAGATTTAAAATCTGCTGCATTGTGCACAAAGCACTAAATGGCAATGGCTCTAGCTACTTAGCAGATAGAATCACCTGTTACTCGCCTTCAAGAACACTCAGTTCAGGCTCTAGGTTGCTACTTTGTGAACCTCGTGTTAAGAAATCCTGCACAGGCTTTTATTACCTAGTCCCCTCCTATTGGAACCAACTTCCCAGCCACATTCGGAAATGCCCAGACTATTTACTATTTCGAAAGCTCCTAAAAACTGAGCTTTTCTGAAAATCTCTTCCCCTTCTTACTGTTGTTCCTCCGTAGCGCGGAGATACCCCTTTGGGGGTGATTCGGGCGCTTTATAAGTTAGAGATAATAATAAAGATCTGGAGGCCAGCCAACTAGCTGTTGGAGTTACTCTGGGTTCTGGGTGTGAGAGATGCAGGTCCAGTCCTTTTCACCCAGGCAAGAGGGCAGTAGGCAGCAGGTCAGCACAGCAAAGCAGCAGTCCTGCAGAGTGGCAATCCTTCAGCAGCACAGCAGTCCTTCTTCCTGGCAGAGTATCCACAGGTCCAGAAGTCTATTGAAGTGGTGGTGTCTGAGGTCCATATTTTATACCATGGTGCCCTGGTTTTGGAAGATGCGAGAAGCTGCTAGAAAGTGGCTTTGAAGTGCAAGGAATTCCCTGCCTCCCCTGCCCTGGCTTCAAACTGGCTGAAGTGACAATGCAGTGTTGTTAAGCTCTTTGTGTGTGGACAGCACACAGCCTAGTCAGGTGTAAGTGAGGCTGTGTCCAGCTCCCCCCCACCCTGCCAGTTATGGCCCATACATTCACACCTAAGGTCCCATTGTGTGTGGCTGTCTGGAAGGAATATACAAATCCCAACTGGCAACTACACCTAGTTGTGTGACCAGAGACATGCCAAAGGCACCAAATGGCTAGGACAAGAAAATGGCAACTTACTGAATGTGGCATTTTCATAATTGCCATGTAAAATCCGACTTCACCATGAGTGAGGATTTTAAATTGAGATTCCAGAGACAACAAACATGAACCAGTTGTATCTTCCGATTTGGAAATTACACTTACGGATTGTAATAAGACAATTCAAATGTTAACATATGGGAGGGATAGGCCTTACAGTAGTGAAAAACAAATTTATACGTTTTTCACCACCAAGTCATGTAAAACCTAAAAGTACATGTCCTACTTCTTAATTACATTGCACTCTGCCCTCTGGGATGTACAGGGCCTACCCAGGGGTGACTTATATGCATTAAAAAGGAAAGGCTGGGTGTTTATTTTGCCAGGTTGAAACAAAGGTTTAAAACTGCACACACGGGCTCTGCAATGGCAGGTCTGAGTTGTGTTTAAACTTTAAAGGGGTACTTAAGCTGGTGGGACAATCAGCCCTGCAGCCCCACCAGTAGCATTCAATTTGCAGGCCCCTGGCCCAGGTAATGACACTTTACTGTGGACTTATAAGTACATTAAATATGCCAATTGGGGATAAGACAACATTAACATGTTTAGAGGAGAGAGCAGAAGTACTTTAGCACTGGTTAGCAATCCTAATACCAGCAAAAATGAGGTCAGAAAAAGTGGAGGAGGAAGGCAAAATGTTTGAGGGAAGACCACCCTAAAGCTGACAGGTCTAACACTGACCCAATCCAGTGCTTCACGACCTTTCAAATATGGAAGAGTAACAATGTCTTGAAATTTAACAGTGAAAAAACAGAGCTCCTATCTATAGGCAAAAATATTTTCTGATGGGCCACTAGCTATTAGGCACCTTTATTAGGAGAACCTCCAGAAAAAGCTACAAAAATTACATCTGTGGGTGCCCTAACTGAGCCCAATCTAGTTAAGGAATCCTAAATAAAAACAACTGCTTCTGCATTCTTTATGTTTCATAAAGAGATGATTAATATCCGCCCATATTGCTTACAAATGACCATGCCAAAGTTGTTTAAGTGCTAATGATATCCTAAATAGCTTATTGCAACTACCGATTTTTAGGTTTATCTCACTTATCTCAAAGAAGTTGCACAAAATTCAAAACACAGCAGTTAGAAAGCCTACCAAATCTAAAAAAAAGGACAATAGCTTCTCCTGGGCTAGAACAAGTCTTTATTGCCTCCTTGAAAAACAACATATTCTCTTCAAAATTGCTAGTAAGATGCACAAAGTGTGTTTTTTATAACATAGGTCTGATTCTTCTCTCCTGTTTAAAATGCCTGGAGCTAAGCATACAATATCTGGCAGCAGAGGGAAGAAACTAGACCTGATTGTTAAGAGTTTGGCTCAGAGCAAGCATCTTTCCCAAATCTGTTTGAAACTTGAAATTACCCTAATACTGTGCAGTGGGTTGGTGTGGGGTCAACAGCGATGGGACTGCTCCCAAAATCGACAATTAGTGGTAGAGGGTCGATATGGTATCTCTGAAATGCATAGACCTCTCCACAGAAGAGGAAGAAGAGAGGCAAACTTGCTGTTGAACCTCTCTCTGGACTTGAAACCTTGGACTTTTGTTGGCCTCTGTCTCCAGAGTTAATGGCACTAGCTACTCACCTCCCTTGAAGACCATGAAGTAAGGTGGTCCTCTTGGATGTTTGTGGTCTGGTCCATATAGGAGTGCCCTAGGAAGAAGTGCCACAGAATCATTCGAGACACAATGGCACCTTTGGAGTGGCGGAAGGCCTGGGGTATTTGGGAAGTCTAGCAAGGAGTGTGGTCTGAGTTGAGAACTGCAGAGTGCTGCTGCTGGGTATACTCCAGGTCAGTAGGCTACGGGGCCTGACTAGAGGGCAGTTCCTGGACCCTGCAACATACTGCTGCTAACCTAAAGGATGTAGCCATGTCAGAGGGTGCAGGACGGCATCAAAGGCCTCCCCAGAAACCCTCCTGGTGTCTGCAGCACACCCTAACGAGCAGGCAGGGAGCACAACCGAATTCATTTTGGTCAATCAGGGTGAGAGATATCTCAATATAAAGGAACCAAATATGTGCACACTTTTTAATGACTACAGCAGTGCCCCGAAGGGCAGGAGCACTGCCACCATGAAGATATTCCACAATGGATCTTCTGATTCAGGGGCCTATTGGTTCTACCTGAGGGGCCAGCCAGCTTATGGGTGTTGTAGTACCACCATTCAGAAAATTCCCTTAGAGGTAGGGGCACTGCATTCTGCTTCATCTAGAATCGCCCCTGGGCCAATGCCCCTGGCCCTATGAGGAGGGAACACTCCTCCCAGGATTCCAAAATGCAGTTTGCACTTTTCTCCCCTCTCCTTGTGCTAAAAACATTTGAAAGTGAGAGCAGTAACAAGCCAGCTTACCCTCCTGGTTCAGAGTAAAACCGTCAGTCAGTAGAGAAGGAGAACATGACTACATGGCCCCAGGGATGCGGCTTGGTCCTTCAGTATTCTGGTGCAAGTGCCCCCCATCGGCGGGTTAGAGGCACCGACTTGGATTCAGTTTATAATGAAAATACTTTTTATTTTGAAAGAAAAGGCACTTATTGTGCTTCGATTTATTGAGTGTTATTTGTTGTGTTGTTGAGTTATGTATCTCTAGCTCACAGCACCACCCTGAGTAAGCCTTGGACTGCTCTGCCTCGTTATCCTGAGAGCGAAGTGCTAAAAGTGGTACTTGTTTCTCAGTTTGTGGGGGCTGCAATACAGCAGCTCCAGGACACCACAAGCGAAAGACTCTAGTCATTACAAGTGGGACTCAGTAACTTTTGAAAGCCACTAGGTCTACTGGCTCAGAATTTTCAAAGCCTCATTTAGACCTTAATGGACAACAACTGAATGGATTCTGCATAGAAATACTACCTCTTCTGACTTCAGCTGTGCTCCCTCCAGCACCGCAGCAGGGATCAGCCTGATCCAGCCAAACAATAACTTCATTTCGTAGCCTTTTTGTCCTTCGCTTCAGGAAAAAGAAATCAGTGAAACCAGGTCTGCTTTTTGTGAACACTGCACGGACCCCTCAAAAGTGGATGTCGGTTCTGGGAAAATTGTAGAGGGAAAGTTGGTGCAGAATCTGCTGAGAAGGTTTTCCTGTAAATCAAATGGAAGATGAAGGACATGTGCATAAGGGGCAGACATCAATTTTGGACAGATTTTCCGATACTACCAACTCTAAGTGAGGTTCTATGTATCTATTATATTGCATGATTACTTAGGTTTGGTTGGCATGAATAATACACTTTTTTCCGAAATGTTTACTGAAAGTAGTAATTTGACTATTATATTATTGTACTAAATGAACTGTTAACATTTTTATTTCTATTATTCTGTAGAATTCTCCTTACTATTAAAATGAATTATTTTGGCTGCAGAACTGAGGGGTTTTGCACATACTATTTGCAATGTTTAGCCATCAAATGCCCTCTGATTGTGAATCTTGAGGCAAATTTAATAGTAATTGAATAGCAAACTGTTGTACGGCTTCCACTTTCTCAAAACTGTACGGTTTTTGGACAGCACAAACATTGGGATGGTGACAGACTGATTCTGTGCACCCCTTCAGGATACATTGGTCTATAGTCCTGCTAGCTCACAGTGCTGCCATAAGTACCCCTAAACATCAGAGGATAACGAATAGATGTAGCAACCTCAGAACGTGACAACTCTGACTCCCCAAGGAATCGTAGTAACATATCTAGAACCTTTTTGCTCAGTCACTCGTGCATACCCAGAGAGATAGATTCACAAGAAACACACAAAGAGGCATTTCAATATTTATTGAACCATTGTGATTCTTGTGTAAAATAAACACCCTAAAATGATCAATAGACAAAAGCAGATGAACATAATTAGCAATAAGGGAACAGTAAAAAGGATAAATAATTCCATTGTGCTAAAGCAGTATATGTATGCTGGCATATAAGTACGGTGTATAGTGTACTCCTACTATGAGCTCCCTAGCCTAGTTACCTACGGCGGGTGATCTGCCAAAATCCCCTTCTGGATAATTTAACTCCCCATTACCTGTGGGTGAATGTGCTCGGGTCTCAGACTTGGTTGCAAGTTGGACATCCCTCCTCGCAGAGGGAAAACAGAAATCACCTGGGATAAGACTTCGACAAACGGCGACCTCACAGTAACAGCAGAGTGCTCCTCTGATCTCGACACGGAAATAAGTGTGTATATATAATAACTGCATCCATGCTTCCGTGCCGAGGCCTCAGCCATGCTGTCATTGTTTATTCCCTTGTGATAGCTGTGTCGCCTTTACAGATGAACAGCAACGTTTGCACAATGGAGGCTTAGACCTTCTACTAAATGTTCGAGGTGTCGTGATAGTGTGCCTACGAAGTAGAAATGTAAGCAATATAGTTTCAGAGAAACTAATCCTGCACTGTCATGCAAACAAATGTGTGTCAAAAGTCATTGTGAAAAAAAGAAGGCAACTTAAGAAACGTGTGCATGTAAAATGGCAGTTTTTCTTTCCGGGACTAAAGCAGCCATGTCACACGACCCTCGATAAGAACTCAAGGTGGAGATTTACTTTTAGTAGAAGTACATGCCACCACATCTATAGCATGAATAGATGTGGGCAAGTACAACTTAACCCACAATGGTAAAGTTACCTGTAGTAACAGGCATACATCTACGCCCACATCTATATGAATTGCATTTATAAGTGGATATTAACATGTGAAGTAGTACTAAAGGAGCACTATTGCACTTATCACACATAATCGTAAAAGCCTTTGTAAATTGCTTTCAAGGTTAATCATGTTTCTCTTTCAAGTAGAGGATACAGTTTAAGTGATAATTAAGCTGTTCATTCAAACGCACTGCAATGGCTCGAGGTCAATTAACTGCGGGAATGCATTCAATCTTGCTGTAATATTTATTTGTTGTGGGTATAGCAATGATTGCACAATGTCCTCGGTCAAATTGCAACATCAGTTTTTATTATTCAAAGTGCATGCTATACCAAGAGAACAATGGCTAGTTCACGATAATGATGCAACTAATCTTTGAGATCACCACCAGAGAACCTACTGAAAGTTTCCCACTTATTGATAACCAGCATTCTGTCTGGGAAATCCAACCGTGCAAATTAGCAGCAAAAAAACATCAGTACATAAAACAAATGGCCCCTGTAAATACCACTAGGCGTTATCGCCTGTTTATTGAATACTACTTCATCCATAGCCTTTTCACAAATAAAAAAGTGCCAGGGACATAGCCTGATCAGCAAGATTAGGGGTGTGAGCTTCAGATTTTCCAACAGACACGCTGGGATAGCTTGTTAAAATACATTATCTGAGAAGCAAGGTATGAAGGGGGCTTAAGGAGCAGTGGAAATGGAGAAGAATGTGGATTGTTAGGGGTGCTTAAAACTCAATATTTTGTTAAATAGCCATGTTTAAGACCTTGAAAACCGACAGTGTGTTTGTGTGTGTGAATGTAAATATCCCAGATGAAATCCGACAAACACTTCAACATACCTTACTTAAGGCACCTGTAACCAACTATTTATTAGAGAATGCATTTATTAGGGGGGTGTATCACCCCCACACCTTGTCTAAAGGTACGCTCCTGGCAAAAGCCTTCCCTTTATTAGCATAATTTACATTACACAAAGTTGTCACTTTTCGTACAGAAATACATGCCAGAGACCTAATCTCAACAACAGAATTCTCCCCATATAAAATTGTAACATATGTTGCCCAATCAAATCTGAATCAGGGCCTGAGTTATCTTATGTGACGTTATTTTGTAGAGCGTACACTCTCTGAAGAGGGTATCCTGGCCCTGTGCTGGATGCGGTGCTGGACGAAACAATGACAAGAGTAATGGAGCCAGCAAGGCACAAACAGGCACATTTTCAAACCAAGAGATGCGCCTTGCTTTCCTAATTTTCTTAATCCCAGCACTCTGCTGACCCTATTGAGAGGGCTCATAGCTATGGGCACACTTAATGATGAATAGAGGAGAGGATGTCAAGTGTGGAATTTGACGTTGAACAGTATGGCAAGCAACTGACCAGAAGAAGTTAACTGGACTGAAAGGTGCATGCCCAGTTTGGGGATAATGAGGTGGGATCAAAAAGGGAATTTCCTACAGATGATATACTACCTAGGCATGCGTTATAGGGTAAAGTAACTTGGCAGATGTAGAATGGAGCATTCAGGGTCAGACTTGGACAGAAAATAGGCTCAGGCACCAAAATAAAAGTGATGACCATTAGGGAATATCATATCTAAACAAATTGGACCACATTTACAAATCTGGACAGTTTCAAATTAGTAAAAGCACACTGTGTAAGTGTTTTGGAAGGTATGGGAGACTGGATGCATTTGTGCTTGTTGCAGACAACCTTTGTGGTAATAATATGGACATACAGAAAAATAGACCACCATATCATAAAACAGGACCACCAACAGCCAATAAATAGGCCCGTACTGACCTGCCAAACCAGACCCACGGGCATTGCCTAATTGCCCTATTGGCCAGTCCAAGCCTGGTAGTGTTTAGACAACAGAGACACTCCCAGTTGCATGTAACTGAGAAGTATTGAGGTAGAAATACTTTTGCTACTGAATAAATTCATGGTGGGCGGACCAAACATCTCAATTTTAAAATTTAAATGTTCCTTATACTTTCCAATTTATATATTTATTTTTAACACAAAACAAAATACAAATGCTACAGCACAATTAACTTAAATTATGAATTAAATGTTTAATTCATGTAAATATGTTACATTAAATGTAATGTATTTTTTCTGTGGTAATATTTAAAAAATAAATTCCCACTTAAGTTAAAAAAAAAATTATGATGCACTATTATTAAAAGTGATGTATAGACTTTATGAAAAATAATGTGATTATATTTAAATAACATTTGTTTTACATTATTTCTCAAACTAAAAAATATGATTAAAATGTTTTATAATTAAATTATATTATTTTCACAAATTACTTTTAACATTAAGTTACACATAATTTCTTTAACTATTTTAAATGATTTACTTTAAGTTAGGATTATTTCTTTGGTGGGCATTCACACACTAGACCAAGTACTACTTAATGCAGATCTCAAACCATTTGCCCAACTAAGGGAAGAATTCGGCCTACACCCCAGGCAACTATGGCACTACACGCAAATGCAACACTGCTTCAGACACCACTTTGGTTCCCTGACCTGGTCCCTGCGACCCTCGCCTGTGGTGACCTACCTGTCCACATGGGGCCGCCAGAAAAGAGTGATGTCCGGATTATACGGCATGCTCTCCTCCCACCTCTTTTCCGCACCACTTTCGCGAGCCCTTCATGCCAAATGGCACACTCGTCTACAGATTACAACTGAGGATGAGGAATGGGAGTACATACTGGAAGCCCTGGACAAGGGCATGAGAGAAGATCGCCTAAAGATTTGCCTCTTTAAAACGCTGCACGAATGGCACTGGACGCCAACAAAACTGAATAGAGCGGTACAAAAGGGGGTGGTGATGGACGGAGCATCAGAACCAATCAAACACTCACACCCAGTCAACAGATCTGGGTTTGACCCATCACCGTTCTTTAGCCCACTCTGCCACCCCAGTTCAGACATGGCCATATGCAAATCAGTCTGACCCTGTGCCTCATGGGAGCAGTCCAGCCCGAACTGCCAAGCCATGCCTTCCCTGGACCGGATACAATCTTCCTAGGACCGGTTTCTGGCATTTCAGCCGTCTTCAGCCAGGCTTGCTTGAATCCAGTGGCAAAGTGAGCAAGGGACTCACGTCTGAGCATACCCTACAAATTTATGGCGAACAAAGCGGTACAAAAGGGGGTGGTGATGGACGGAGCATCAGAACCAATCAAACACTCACACCCAGTCAACAGATCTGGGTTTGATCCATCACCGTTCTTTAGCCCACTCTGCCACCCCAGTTCAGACATGGCCATATGCAAATCAGTCTGACCCTTTGCCTCATGGGAACAGTCAAGCCCAAACTGCCAAGCCATGTGAGGAACTTCGATTTTCAATCACGATCGAATCGACCCGCCATTTTGTGGCCCGCCGCCATTTTGTGTTGCCATCACTCAGGCAGCACGGCGAACAAAGTCTATTCTGCCTTTTCTGTAGCCTGGTGTCGAAATACGCCTTCGGCCTCTATTTGCAAAGCTGGTGTTAGAACTAGCCGAGTACACTAATCTCTGTCTGGCTTTTCTAATCCGCGTCTCAACTATCTGTTGGCTCACACTATTCTTTCCTGACCTTATCTTATCGACTGGCCTTCACTGTCTCCTGCTAGCATTCTCTCGTTTCACAACTGTCCTCCAACACACACAAATGTATCTCGCCACCTGCAAGTTAGTTATGAATCTGTTAATAAATTAGCTTGAGGGAGGGGTGACAAACATAGTTGGAGGAGAGGTCTTTTCGAGTTATCCGACACTTCTGTTTTCAAACCTTTCTTATTGGTTCCACCTTGTTTTCCAACTTTCCTTATTGGCTCCTTCTTGTATGCTCTGGGAGTACATTTTATTAATGATTATGAACATTGTATGGTATTTTACCCGATGCGCCACAGAGTGAAGTGGCAGTCTCCTGAGTACCTACTTTGTGTACTTCTAGGATAACTGTACTGGCTGCAGCTAAATAAATCTGATCTTCTAACGCCGACAGAGTGTCCCGTGTCTCTGTGTAGCGAAGCAGGAGAACTCTGGAGACTTGGGCGTACCCTGCGCCGCCAGACCCAAAAGGTTCTGGTTCTTCAACTGGCGCCCAACGTTGGGCGGCTTCAGTGGTACCGGTTCTGCCTGAAGGTCGTGAGGAACCCCGCAAGAAAATTCCGGAGGGTTCGCGAGCCACATTAAGCGACCCCTGTATGTCGAAAGTGGTCCGAAGGTCTTTTGCAGCGCGGTTACTCCTTCCTGACGGCTACTGACGACCGCTGCCCTGACTGCCGCCCTGCTTTGGCCCTTCCTTTGATGATGTATGGTAAGGCGAGACAATAGACGGGCCTCTGTTGGTGGAAGAAGACATCCTTAGTTAAGTATTTTCGTGGGTCGCGCCCACAAGTTTTGGTTCTTTGATTGTTTTCTTTGGGTTCTTATATTTATCTCTTGCAAAAGATAAAGCCGAGGGTAAGTGCATTTGTGCTGCGTAAATTGAGTTTTACTCCCTTGAAGTTTGTGAACAGACAGGAAAAATCTAGAGATGCCTGGTCTGACTAAGTTTGGAAGAATTTGTTGTCTTGGTTGTAATAGGGATTCCTGACTTGAGGATTCTTGTCCGATTCCTTCAGTCGGAACTCCCACATATGAGCTCTATTCAAAACATGGTATCGGCCCCATTGCCTTTAACGAGACATGGACCCGATACACGAAGAGAGATGGTGTTCTAAAATGGCCAGAAAATGGTAGCTTTGATCCTGATGTGTTAAATAATTTAGAAGCAGTTTTATTTAAGAGAAAAGCCCGGCCGGCAATGTTTGACTCTTTCCGCCTTTGGCGAAAGGAAGCCAAACAGAAAGAAATTAAACAAGCAAAACGAGATAGGAAGGCACAGTGTATGACAATTATACAGGCTGCCCAACAGTTCAAAGACGATGAAATTGATAATGCGACTGAAATTTCAGAAAGACAGCATCGTATGGCGATAGATAAATGCTATCCGGTGTTGCCTGTTTCTCCTTCTGATAATAAGAAAGATGTAGAAGAAGATCCCCTAATGTCCCATTTATTAAGGTTGCCTCCGCCCTATGCGCAAAGTGCCAATGTACCTCAGCCGTTACGGCCTGTTCAGCCGCCAGTGGTACTTCCGCCTGTTCCGGCTCCTCTGCATTTGCCTCCTCCAGTATTACCGCCTTTGCCGGTTTTACCGTTAGTCTCAACTTCTTTACCCTCATCTCCTGATCCTAGATCTCCTTTGCCTTCTGCTCCTCCTGCAATTATCGATTCTTCTTCTGTCAGTTCCCCTAATACTTTATCTCCAATTCTTATGTCTAATTCTCCGTCTGTGCGTAAGCGTCTCACAGACACTGTCACTGGTATTCTATCTCCTTTCTTTGGAGCTTTAAGTGTTTCTGCGGCTTTTGTTCGAAGACAATCTCGTAGTCAGTTCCCAGATTTTGAGGAACGAGAGAAGTTAGACTCTCTGGCACGAAAATGGATTAAGAAGGGTCCACAATACAGTGTGCTTGATATTATGCCTACCTTTTTGCAATGGAATGCGCCTACGCAAAGATATGCTTTCAATGTAATGTGCGACACTCTCATTAAAGAATGGGAAGATGTGAGTTTGAGTCCGATCTCACAAGATTTGTTAAATGTTCAGACTGATTTTGAAAAAGGACTTATTGTGGGTTCTAAGGTTGAGGAAGCTGTAAGGACGCTTATCTCTTATAGATCCTTACTGTTTTCTCAGATTTTCCTTGATTCCGATCCGTTGGTTAAACTGACGTCGAAAAATTATCCTATGAGAGAGGTTCCTCCAGTATGGAAGGAAGAGGTTGCAGCAGCAGGTGCTAATGCAGCTATTCCTGCTCATTTTCAGCGTATATGGGTACATGTCCCTTGGAAGAGATCTGAAGTTTTGGCCCTTAAGTAAACTCTACCAGATCCTCGTAAGAACCCTGCTGGTTATTATAAGGAATTATCGCTGACAGTTGACGCCTGCATCATGAACCTAGCAGATATTGACATGCTAATGGGAAATGTAGTCCCACAGACAATATGGGCTAAAATTCGTAGAGAGGATCATGCGCAGGAACTAGGTGCTACTTGGGATGTTATAACTAATACAGATAGAGACCAAGTGGGTGGCGCAAAGCCTGACGCTCTGATTTCGGAACTCCCTGGTAGGATCATTACGTTAATGAAAACTATGATGCCTGCACTGAGAGTTAACTGGGATAAATTAGCAGCATGCAAGCAACAGAAAGATGAAAGTGTTTCTGATTTCTTCACTCGTTTTGAAGAGACCTTTATTGATCACAGTGGTCAAGACATGGCTACAGAGTGTGGACAGCGATTATTTGTGGACAAATTCGTATTCAATTTGCTTCCCGAACTGTCACACAAATTAAAAGATTTAGAAAGTTCATGGGCTGTTTCTTCTTTGGCCCAGATATTGGCTACTGCACAATATTATGAGAACAGAGATAAAGAAGAAAAAGAAAAGCAAGAGAAAAAGACGAAAGAATTAAAAACGAAGGTTCTCTTGCAACAAGCCTATCCGCCACGTTATGCTCAGCCTCAAATTCAGCAGCCCCCACAGTTTCAGAGGTTGTATCAAAAACCTGAGCCATACATTCCGCGACCTTTGTTAGGTCCTAATCAATGTGCCTATTGTAGAGAGGAAGGTCATTTTAAGAATAGTTGTCCGGTTTTATTGCAGCGCAATGGAGCGTTAACTGCTCCACGAGGTCGTGCTGGCCTCTAGTCAGCAAACAGAGGTAGAGGTCGAGGTGTGTTGACTCAAGAACAGCGTGCCCTTCCTTCTCCCAATTCTGTGAACTGTTTTGATCAGCAAAATGTCAGGTCTACGCAATATTATAATGAAGATTATTATGTTGAAAACGGAAATGAGAGTCTACATGCTAACTAGGACAGCCATGGACAAAGTAAGGGAGTTGTGCCAATCCCAGTAGATCAGAATGGACCTTATGTTAACGTCAATACAATGGGTGTTTCAGAGCCATTTCTCTTAGATACTGGAGCGATGAGAAGTTCTATCATTCATTCTAAACTCCCTGGGGCACCTTTGTCTGGCTTAACGAATGTTTCCGTAGGATTTTCTGGCGCCCCTGTTCGCAATCCAGTTTCTTGCCCTTTGCCTATTTCAGTTGCGCCCTATGATTTGGAAGCTCCACTTCTGTTAACGAATAGTTGCGGTGAGAATCTGTTGGGTCTAGACCTATTGAAGAGAATGCATGCTACGATATATTGTTCTCCTTTTGGTGTACATCTTACTTTGGGACAGAAATTGGTCTCCCCAATGTATTTGTCTAAAGATCAGTTTCCACCTGAATTACTTTCTCTTCCAACAGCACTTTGGGCCACGGGTCCGAATGATGTGGGTTGTCATGAGATTTCGCCTTATGTTGTCACTCTCAAGCCTAATGTTGAATTACCGCGCATCCCACAATATAAAGTTTCTGCTGAAGGTGAGAAAGCGCTTTTGGAAATCATTCATGATTTGATTCGGAAGGGTGTGGTTGAAGAAACAAGAGGTAATACATGCAATAGTCCTATTCTTCCTGTTCTCAAACGCACCGATCCTTCTCAACCACCTGTATATCGTTTTGTAATTGATCTGCGGGAGGTAAACAAAATTGTTGTCCCACAATTCCCTGTTGTTCCAGATATCACTGCTTTGTTGACAATGATACCTTCCACAGCGACCTGGTTCTCTGTTATTGATCTGAAGAATGCCTTCTTTAGTATCCCCATTGCAGAAGAGAGTAGGGATATTTTTGGCTTCTCTCTCGGAGGCCAAAGCTTCCGGTTTAAGCGCGCACCTCAGGGCTATTGTGAGAGTCCCTCTATTTACAGCCAAGCTTTAAAATGTCATCTTGATACTTTTCATTTGCCGTCTGGTGCTGCTCTCATCCAGTATATGGATGACTTGTTGGTAGCCGCTGATTCAGAAGAGATTTGTAAAAATGTTACTGTTGCATTATTACACCATTTATTTAATCTGAATCACAAGGTTTCACCTTCCAAACTACAGTATGTCTGTCGAGAGGTTACCTATTTGGGTCATCTCCTATCAAAGGAGGGATGACTATTGACACCAGAACGAATTCAGGCGATTATGCGAATGTCTGTACCATCCACACAGAGGGAAGTACGTGCCTTTCTGGGTATCACCTCTTATTTTAGACAGTGGATCCCTAACTTCTCTCTAATTGCCAAACCTTTGTTGGCACTTACTTTAAAAGATACGCCTCAGCCCCTTCCATGGACTGATGAGTGCCAAAAGAGTTTCACTGATTTACGTACCGCTTTGTATTCTGCTCCTGTATTGGGTACACCCGATTACACTAAACCTTTTACGCTCTATGTTGATGAGAAAGAAGGTTGTGCATTGTCAGTTCTAACACAGCGATTTGGAGACAAACAGCGGCCATGTGCCTATTTTTCGGCTATGCTAGATCCTGTAGCTAAAGCATTTCCCAGTTGTCTCAAAGCGACAGCAGCAGCAGCAATTTCTATCCGACAGTCTGCTGGAGTAGTGTTGGATAACACTCTCATTGTTATGGTGCCACATGCAGTGGATACCTTACTGAACAGAACGAAAACGCAGCATCTTACGAGTGCACGTCTAACTGGATACGAGCTGACGCTGTTGTCTAGTCACATACACATCAAACGATGCAATACCCTAAACCCATCTACTTTGTTGCCCCTTCCAAATGAGGAAAGTGTTGAGGACCAACATGATTGTTTATTCCGTACTGAGGAAGAGACAAAAGGAAGAATTGACCTGAGAGACACACCACTAGAGAATCCGGATGGAACTCGATGGGTAGAGACGGTTCTTGTTTTAAAATGCCTAATGGAGATACAGTTTCAGCCTATGCTGTGACTACTTTGCACACAATTGTGGAAACTGCACGTATTAGACATAATTCAGCACAAGCAGCAGAATTGATAGCTTTAACAAGAGCCTGTGTATTGTCAAAAGGGAAGAGACTGAACGTGTACACTGACAGCCAATATGCTTTTGGTGTAGCGTTCAACTTTGGGCGTCTCTGGAAGGAAAGGGGTTTCCTCACCTCACATGGCACCAAAATACAACATGGCCAGTTAGTAACTGATCTCCTCGAATCACTTGCCTTACCCACCCAAATAGCGATCGTGAAGTGTAGTGCACACAAAAAGATTACGGATGATGTTGGTCGAGGAAATGCGTTTGCAGACGAAATAGCAAAGAAAACAGAGAGAGATTCAACAAGTCGAATGTATGTGGCAGGTCCTGCGAATTTGGTTAGAGAAAGAGGAATGTACAATAGAAAGCGTAAAAGGGATTCAGAAAGAGGCTTCAGAGAGGGAGATGAGTAAGTGGAAAGAAAGTACGGGAATGTTAGATGAGATGGGTTGTTGGGTGGAACTATCTGAACATCAACGTTGGCTGTTACCAGATGCCTATGTTCTCCCAGTGGTTACTATGGCACATGGTCCAGCCCACTTAAGTGCAAAAGGCATTTGTAAACTTCTGGCTCCAGTGTGGCAGAATGAGAGTATCCCAAAATGTGCAGATAATGTAGTGAAGCACTGTATTGTTTGTTTAATGTACAACCCTGGAAAGGGAGCCCCAACTCCGGCAGGTCACTTTGCTCCTCCGACATATCCATTTGAGGTGTTGCAAATCGATTACATTCATATGGAGCGATCCAACAACCTCAAATATGTTCTGGTGGTAGTATGCGCCTTTTCAAGATGGATAGAAGCATACCCTCTAAAGGATAATACAGCCCTATCCACAGCTAAAATCCTTCTGAAAGAATTCTTCCCCAGGTTTGGTTTGCCGCGCATTGTCTGGAGTGACAATGGGAGAGAATTTATTGGCCAAGTTATGCAGAAAGTTTGTGCAGGTCTTGGTATCAAGGAAAAGTTCGATGCGGCAAATCATCCACAGTCAGCGGGTTTAGTAGAATGTTACAATGGAACCTTGAAGTTGAAGTTAGCAAAGGTTCAAGCAAGTACAGGACTCAATTGGCCCGATGCTTTGCCATTAGCCTTGCTATCCACCAGAACTGCCGTACACTCTTGTTTGGGACTTAGCCCTTATGAAGTGGTGTTTGGCCGTCCGGCTAACGTATGGGGAATCCCTCGTCCTAAGAAATACTCAGACTTGCCATATCCAATATTGATTGACTATCTGCATGACCTTACGACTAAATTGCGTGTTCTTCATCAACAGGTTCAGAGTGCTCTGCCGGAGGCTTCCACAGATCCAGGTCACTCCATCCGACCAGGTGACTGGGTCTGTGTGAAGAATTTCCAGAGGTCCAGCAATTTGGAACCCAGATGGCGGGAGCCCCGGATGGTCTTGTTGACCACAAGGACAGCAGTTAAGGTCGAAGGAAAGAAAAATTGGATTCACGGTGTGCATTGTAAGAAAGTGCCTCTGCCTTTGCCATACGATCAATGGGTACTCAGAGGTGTTGGTGACTGTGAAAGTGAAAGAGTTCCACGATTCGTACCCTTCAGCGATGCACACCTGAGTGGGACACTGTCTGAGAAAGAGGACAACGACATTTTACAGTAAGCAATTCCATCACATCGTCGCTTGGATACGACTAAACCACGAACATTGTTCCAAGACCAGAATGTTCCGGGGAAAGAGCGCTACCATTTAAGACTTAGACCAAAGAACATTTAGGACACTCTTCCCCCTTGTGTAGTATTCTGTCCCGGTTGCAGGGTCACGGTAGGAGTCTGAGTCACGACCTGAGTAGTGGCAATAGGCCTGCAGGATCTTCAGTGTCATAGGACGATGGTACATCGTGACTTAAGTGATTGAGGAAGATTGCCGTGAGCATCCTTTAGTAAGATGGAAACTACACTAGGTAATAAAGAAAGAAAAGATGAAATGAAGAAAACATCCTGTAAAATAATGTACAGTCGTTTCAGCATAACTTTATGTGTTACTATATTATTGTGTATTATTTTGGCGTTTGTTAGTTGGATCATTTATGCTTTGCAGCCAAAAGATGCCTCCCCTTCTTCCTCTTTGCCTTCTTCTACTGTCTCTCCACATCTCTTTCATACTCTTCCTCAGCATGAACTTGTCAGAAGAATCGAGTATTATAACAATTCCTTTATCCAGCTATTACATCAGCACCAATTAGTGGTTAATACAACTGATTGTTGGGTGTGTGGACTCATGCCACACACCACAGAGAAAGGAATGCCATATCTAGTTCTCCCTTTTTCTTATGAGGGTTCTGCTTGGGCTTACTTCGTCATTTTCTCTAATGCTTATCAAAGCAAATTCAGACGATCTGTTAGTTCACATATTAATTATCCGGATTTTAGTCATAGTTCTTTGATTAAAGGTATTGTAGTTATGGCTAAAATCATGGAAAATAGTAAAATCGCCATTGATGAAAGAAAGGCATACACTAACTGGAATGTCACCCAATATATGTCCAGTCTTAGTGATAAAGTTAAGAAAGGAAAGTCCTTGCCGATTTAGACCATACCACATCAGGGTAACTTCTGCTTACAGATAAATGATCACTCTCCTGACTCTACACCAAGGAACAACTGCTCCTACACGTACGTTTATTCCTCTCAGAACTCGCCTCCTCTAGTTCCGTCTCAAGGCACCTATTTCATCTGCTATAATAGAGCTTATACTTGGTTACCAACGGGTTTCTCTGGTACTTGTTATATAGCCTTCCTTCTTCCCCCTACTTACACCGCCTCCGCAAGTCATCACAGAACCCGATACGGCAGAGGGATTATTGATTCAGAAGACACCGCAGGACAAGAGGGAGGAGATTTCCTTAAGGGATTTCTTCCCTTCTGGGGTCCAATGGCTAACAGCAGAAATATAAGGCAACTGGTCCGTGTCGTAGAGACTACTATAGACATCACTGTAGGAGCCTTAAGTAACATCACGGCTGAACTACAGGCGGATCGTCTTATGACATTACAAAATCGAGTTGCCTTAGACTTTGTTCTTGCCGATCGTGGTGGAGTATGCAAATTGATCGGGTCAAGTTGCTGTATTTTCATACCTAATGACGCTCCGACAGTATACCAAGCTATCTCCAAGTTGCACGTAATCTCTGAGTCTATTCATCAGGACGAAGGAGATTGGTCTTTAACGGACTGGTTTTGGGGACTACTGTCTCAATGGGGTTGGAAAGCATTGACGTTTCTTGGTATAATCTTGATCATTATTTTCTCCTGTTGCCTTTGTATGCACTTTGGTCCCGCTATCTGTGATCTCTGTGCTACTATGTGCATCCCAAAACCTAAACCACAAGTAACTGAGAACATAAGAATGATGTTACAGCAACAGCTCGATGACCTCATGGCTATTGACGTGGACTCAGATTAGCAGGAGTGTATCTTGCCTGAGTTCTGGCAAAAGGAGGGTCTGAGGAAATTCGATTTTCTATCACGATCACGATCGAATCGACCCGCCATTTTGTGGCCCGCCGCCATTTTGTGTTGCCATCACTCAGGCAGCACGGCGAACAAAGTCTATTCTGCCTTTTCCGTAGCCTGGTGTCAAAATACGCCTAAATAAATCTGATCTTCTAACGCCGACAGAGTGTCCCGTGTCTCTGTGTAGCTAAGCAGGAGAACTCCGGAGACTTGGGTGTACCCTGCGCCGCCAGACCCAAAAGGTTCTGGTTCTTCACATGCCTTCCCTGGACCGGAAACCAGCTTCCTAGGACCGGTTTCTGGCATTTCAGCCGTCTTCAGCCAGGCTTGCTTGAATCCAGTGGCAAAGTGAGCAAGGGACTCACGTCTGAGCATACCCTGCCAACTTATGGCGAAAAAAGCGGTACAAAAGGGGGTGGTGATGGACGGAGCATCAGAACGAATCAAACACTCACACCCAGTCAACAGATCTGTGTTTGATCCATCACCGTTCTTTAGCCCACTCTGCCACCCCAGTTCATACATGGCCATATGCAAATCGGTCTGACCCTGTGCCTCATGGGAACAGTCCAGCCCGAACTGCCAAGCCATGCCTTCCCTGGACCGGAAACAAGCTTCCTAGGACTGGTTTCTGACATTTCAGCCGTCTTCAGCCAGGCTTGCTTTAATCAAGTGGCAAAGTGAGCAAGGGACTCACGTCTGAGTATACCCTGCCAACTTATGGCGTACAAAGCGGTACAAAAGGGGGTGGTGATGGACGGAGCATCAGAACCAATCAAACACTCACCCACAGTCAACAGATCTGGTTTTGATCCATCACCTGAATAGGGCAGGCCTTCTCCCCATGCGAAGTGCTGGTAGTGCACAAGTACCCGTTGCGATATCACACACATCATCTGTGAATGGCCTTCCATCCAGCCCTTTTGGACTCATATCGGGTCGGTCCTGCATGTCTCCATATCCTTGCATCTTCCACTTACCCCCAACCATCCTTGTTCATGATGCACGCAACTCACCAGGCATCTCCAGGCCACAACTCCGCCTTCTCCACACAGCACTGGCCAGGGGCAAGATATGCATTCTCCAGCAATAGAGATCACCTGTACTCCCATCCCAAGAGTCCTGGTTAGTGGCCATAATGCAAATAGCCTCCCATGAATACGTCATTTACAATATGCAAGACCAGACTGAACTGTTTCTGCAGGCATGGGCACCATTTCTACCTGACGGATTCACTAGCGGATGACATGCCCCAGACCCTGTCTCCTCATACAAGATGACACTAAAGCGTGTAGCCTCACATACTCTTGCCCAACCACAGTTGACCTCATAGTCACCAACGCACACATGGCGTTCTAGCTCTTCCCATACCAAGGACACATACCTGCACTTACCTCCCCTGCCCGAGTCACCCTTTCTGGCCTAGGGTTTCCCTCAGGAATGCTCAAGGATGTACCCCCGGCACCCAATGAACACCATTTTTGAGCCTGCGCCTGGCGACTACTCTTCCTACCTCCCCCCTACCAGACTACGAAGACTACTATGTACCATATCATCCTCTTTATTTCTGTATGATGTTGTTACTCCTGGCTAATGGATGCCAATTACACATGTTGTACCAATTTACATACACAAAAAGAAAATTATTTCATATGTGTATTTTAAGTAAATTTTAAGTTGATTTTGTTACTTTCAATGGAAGAGTGCTGCAATAGCAGTGGTTGGGCGCTGAGCTTGAATGCATTACTACTATTTCAGTCCCTTTTTAGCTCTAGACGGGCTGATTGTAAATAGCTTTCGGCTTACACTTTCATAGGTTGGTTGACATCCCTCTCTAAGCCTCTCCCTGACTGTCCCTGCCCCTCCCAAAAACTCGCCTTACTCCTCACGAATCCCCTCTCCTTTATCTGTAAGTGTTTCCCATGTTCCAACCACCCCATGTCCCTCCCACATTTACAACGAAAATGTGTACTAACATGTGCAGAGACTCTGCAGTCAGGGAGGAGATCTCTGCACTTATAACGATAGGAGAGGCAGAGGCGTAAACTCCACATATACTACAAAACGTACTACATGCATTTTGTGAATAGCTCTCTTAATGGTGTGAGCAATTATTAGTAACTCATGGCTGTACAAATACTGCTAAAAGGGGAGAGAGGAATGAGAAAAGGGCAAAGAAGGAATTAATTAGACCCAAAGTTCAACTGTAAAATACTTCTCCTAAATGCTTAACCCGAGTAGAAATGGCCGGGGTTATATGGAATCTGTAAAATCAGACCTAAAATGAAATAAAGTTGAGGTTTGACACAAATTCCTCCATCCAGATGTATTTGAAGTATGCTTCAGAATGTTCAGAGAGCTAAGGATATAAGACTAGGGGGCATATTAACAAGGGCCGGCGATAAATATCGCAAAGCGCGCTTAGCGCTTGCATATTTATCGCCGGCTATCTCTGGAATTTATCGCCCGGTTTGCGCGTTATTAACAATGCGCATCGCCGAAGCGATAAAAATTCCAGAGATAATTGGGACATCGCCGGTTTCCATGGTGGAAAACGGCGATATCCTAGATGATAGGGCCTGTGGTCTTAGCCACAAAATCCACCCCCCATGTTAAGTATGCCTTAGACAGGAATTTAACAGACGTTAAATTCCTGCGTTAAGGCATACTTAATGCGATTTTAAAAATCGCTACCCTCCCTTGTTAATATCGCGAAGCTGCCTTCGCGATATTTTCCCAAGGGAGTCTTGTCAGGCACGCCTCCTTTGCATCTCATTAGCGATGCGATCGGAGGCGTGCTGCAAACGGGCGCTAAGTCAGCAAGACAAGAGATAGCGTGTCTTTGCTGATAAGGCGATGAAGTTATCGCCGCTTTTCACCCGAAAACGGACGCAAAAGCGGCGATAATTTCATATCGCCACCTTGTTAATATGCCACTTGGAACCTTATAGAAAATATAATTATATTATATTATAATTAAGGGGAACATATGCTGTTAGCTTCCCCTCATCCCCTCTTATCTTGGCGCTCATGGGTAGTGAGAGTGAGAAAAGTACATAAAGAGAACACGAAAGATGTGTTAAATGAAATAGCATGGCTGGCAGTGCCATGTTGCAAATACTTGTAAAATGTATTCTCAGAAAAGCACAAATATTGAGATTTGGTGCCTGGTTTAGTCTATGGCAGACGGCCCACCATCCATCAGAGAGTTGAAAGTAGTTTCCTCTGTCACCCTGGCTGCACTACCACTTGCAATATTTTGAGATCCCTGCCGCCCTTTTGGAGATCTCTGTGCCTTCAGAGGAGATGACTCCCAGTGGGTCCTCTTAAAGGCACTGACAATTTGACAAGCTGCTGTCATGTTCCAGGTGGCCACTCATCAAACCTCTTTATTTTCCAAAAGCAATCTCAAAAAGTGAAAATTTGTTTTAAAAAAGCACAAAATAAATTATCATCACATCCTCGGACTTTTCTCCCACAGAGGAGGAGGGGGGGTCAGTTATCAATTTTTCAGTTAGGGACCCACAGGGTTTCCCTGGCAGTCTCAGATGGCAAATATTCGAACCTCTGTTCTAAAAAGGGCGGGTGGACAGATGCACTTAAACCGATGGCCCTGAATTTGTCAGTGTAGGGTTTCTGACAGTGGAGCCATCGGGGGATCACATTCAGATATATGACAGTCTACCTGACACAAAGTAGAGTGGCCAGACTGCCAGTTTGGAGAACAGGGTATTTGACAACAAACTTATATAATATCACAGTCGCAGAATTTGTCATTATTATCGAAGCATGGCGCATAGCACATATAGCGGAATCTGTAGTGATTTGCCTTCTGGGACCACTTTGGTACTCCGTTCTTTACACGTATTATCTGTTCTAGACTGCCTCCATTTTGCACAGCCACACCTAATACATTTGTTTTTGTGACATGATATTATTTCAGAAATACGCTGAGCATATTATTTGTTATTCAGTGACTCTTCCTGGGATTCAGTCTGAACGTTTTGTAAAAGGTCACAGAACATGATGTACCTTTGTTGTGCCCGCGCAGCAACATCTCCTAATGTTTTTAGACATAACACCATAGCACAGCTGCAGTTTTCTAACACAGTAGTTTGTATCATATAAACTGTGTCTTGCCACCAAGGGGGGCAGAGAGCACAATTCCAGCAGAGAAATCACTAATGGAACAGAGACAGTAGCTTTGTGTAAACTGAGTGTACACCTATGATGCGAATCCCCTAACTACACACGTACCAGGTTTGGGGTCCAGGGCTAATCCAAGAGATCACCAATATATCCCTGTGCTCACATAGTGAGGATAGGCATAGATAAATATATTAGTTGCCATGGTTGTTCATTGTTCACAGCCTGCTAGTCATATTGAGTATGTTGCTTAGTTGTGTTTTTTTCCTAATCGCAGCACACTTGCTCCAAAATAGACTACGATAGTTTCAATAAATGTATTGCAACGTCCTTCGTGTCTTTTGTTTACTATGGACATGCATGTGTAAGAAACAAAAGGTGACGATCTGTTTCCACAGTTCCCTTGGGGACTAGAGGTTCATGTTCTAGGTTTGCTGGAATCACCTGTTACTCTCAAGAAAGGTTAGAAGTTCAGGTGAGGCACTGTGAGCTACTCAGATTTGGGCCTACTGTTACTGACGTGGTAGAGAGACTGAGGGGCATATTGTCAAGGACTTATCGCCGAGTTATCGGCACTTTATCGCAGCCAAAGTGGCAATAAATGTATCACCCTATTCACAAGCTGGCGGTAACAGCTGATAACACCAGTTCGCCTGCGATAGCAGCTGCAAAAAACATTGCCACAGATGACACCGGCAGATCAGCCAGATCGGCGATAATATCCCAAAACAGGCGATAAGGCGCGTTAGCAGCAGGGATGTAACACCTGCTCTTACCTGGTGTTAAGTCGGATGACAACCTGCACCATAAAAGGGAGCCCAGCCCAGAGCCACACCTGAAGAACAACAGATGCCATGGAGCTACTGATCATGCAGCTCGGAGCCCCAAGAGGGCCACAACACACACCGCCACCACACCCAGGCCCGCCTACCCCCCAGACTCCCCCGCCCCACCAGACTACCACAGAGGCAGCGCAGACAAAGACAGCGGACCTTCAGAAAATGCACCAGCCTCACAGACCTAACACCAGAGGATGTCATTGCCCACTACAGGCACAAAAGGACAACCATCCTCCGCATCCTGACCATCATTGCCCACAGGCTGATGGTACCAACACAGCGGACAACCAACATCCCTCTGCAGACAAAGCTGCTGGCTGTGCTGCATCTGTTGGCCTCTTGTACCTTCCAACCAACAACTGCCAGAGTCGGAGGAATCTCACAGCCAGCCCTATCAAAGTTCATCCCAACTTTCTTGGATGTCATCATCAGCTTGGTAACCCAGCACCTTCACTTCCCCCACACTGTGCAGGAACAGCTGGAGACCAAGCAAGGCTTCTATGCCATAGCTGGCTTCCCACATGTGTTGGGGGCAATTGACTACACACATGTCCTACTTGTGCCCCCTGCCGACACTGCACACACTTACCACAACAGAAAGCACACGCATTCCATCAAAGTGCAGGCAATAGTGGACCACCGGGGACTCTTCACCAATGTCGTCGCTAACTACACAGGCAGTGTGCATGATTCCTACAGCTTCCAATAGTCCATCATCAACCAGCGCTTCCAGGATGGCACCTACGGAAATGCACTGCTCGTTGGTAAGTACCAAATGAACACACCACACACCTTAACTCCACAATCATGCAACTCACAACTCTGGGAATGCACATGTTACAAACTCACATACAATATTCCAAACAACATGCCCACCTACCAAACACGACAGCACAACTTACTGTGGTAACCTGAGCTAGCCATGTACACAAGCCATCAATGGCATGGCACCTCAGCGACACAATAGCAGAATGGGGGGAGAGGTGGGAACCAGGCATGTGCGAAAGAGGCAAGTGACCCATGAATGAGAATACACAATGCCAAGTGTGGCGTGGATATGCAGGCCAGACTGCAGTATGCAGACCACAGACATATCCATGTCGATATACACTGCTGGTGCTTGGAGTGTAGTGGACAGTGGACGCAACCATGTTACCTCAGCCTGTGGGGAAGATCACGGAAATGTAGCTAGTTACGTCCCCCCCTGTAAGCGTGAGTGGAGTGGGCTGGCCCGGCGTACACCAGGCTAGCGTAGGGGTGCGAATAAAAGCACGTAGCTCTGGGCGTGGGTCTCTTCCGGAATGGCCAACATGTCTGCCAGGGTGGCTCCTCTCACCCCGCCACGAGGCCGATGCCGTGAGCGGTGTTGCCTGTGATCCTGTGCACCTACTGTACCCCGGGATGCTGGTCCCCAGACCCGTCTTGGTTGCCCCAGCGCACCCAGACCTCACTGCTCACCTGCCGACACCGGCATGTGTCAAAGAGGACCCACCACGTGCCGGTGCAAGCTCCAAGCCCGAGGCCCGCGGCCTTGGCAGCCTCCTTAGACCATCGCTGGCCTCCGCGACACAGGCCCCAGCACTCCTTACTCGTTGACATACCCCACCGCTGCTTCCGGCTACACATTTGGAACTGAGTCTTGATATCATGATGGCCGAGTTCATATGTTAATGGCAGCCTTTATATTACTATGATCCCTTTGATGTGGTGCCACCAACTCTGTGCATAGCCTTCCAACAACACATGTCTGTGGTCCCTTGCTGACTACTGCCTTCGGCCTACACTGCGGTCAAGTAGGTCACACATTTGGAACTGAGTCTTGATTTATTTATGGCACAGTTTATATCATTGTACACAAGGAGAGGAGTAAGAGGAAGACGCGTTTCAGTCTGGAGGAAAAAAGGATCATCGTTACAGAGGTGATCGAACCACTACCAACAATTGCTCTTGTGCCACTAACTTTGTGCATCGCTAGCCAACAACACGTTGCTGTGGGCCCCTGCTGACTGCTGCCTCCGGCCTACACTGCAGTCAAGTAGGTCACACATTTGGAACTGAGTCTTGATTTATTTATGGCAGAGTTTATATCACTGTACAGGCCTCATCGCAGACTGCATTCCCTTTCAGCTCTGGTGCCACTAACTCTGTGCCCTGAAATTCAAGGACACTCACTGGTTGAACTCTGGTGCATCTGAGTATATGGCCTGGGGGTTGTCTTCATCATCATGTAGCTGATACTGACTTGGTGTTAAGAATGTGTCTGTAGCATTCATCTCCTCCATATTGCCTGTTTCTGCTTGGTTCTGCCCTCTGCATCATGCCCTGGAAGAACACATTTCACTGTCCCCCGAAACACTCTGCGACATTCCCCTTGGCCTTCAACGAGGAACCGCTCAGCTCTTGTGGTTCTACCTCATTGCACTGCAAGTCACCGTCCCGTGGCGGTGTGCCTGTGCCAGTCGCAGTGCATCCGGGGCCACTAACTCTGTGCAGCTCAAGTCATGGACCCTTGCTGTTTGAACTTTGAACTTCTGATTGTCTGATCACTGTTGTAGTTGTTGCCTGCACTAACCACTCCCTAAGGGCTGGCTTACACTCACCCCACACCCATCCAGCACAAGACATGTGACCCTGGCAATAAAAGGGGCCGGGCGCACGTGCCCGTAGCTAGTTCCACAAACTATTTAAGTGTGTCCGTGTGGTCATTATGTATGCATGAGGGCCCAGAGCCCTACCACATTACATTGTGTTGTGTACAGCGGACGCAACCATGTCTCCTCAGGCAGTGGGGAAGACCTGGGACATGTAGCTGTGTTGTACCCCCCTGTAAGTGTAAGCGGAGTGGACTGGCGTACAAAGGTCCAGTGTAGGGGTGGGGTTAATCAACCCTGGGCCCTGGGCGTTGTTGAGTTTTGGCCTTGCCAAGGAAGTAACTAATGCGTGTGTCTCACAACCCCATGGGCCACGCCGACTGCATAAGAGCTTCGCCCAACACGACCCATGGGCAGTTCTCGTGCGGACACTGCCGAAGATCTTTCACTGTCGACGAGACACCTGCTGCAGCCGGAGGGCCGCCGCCTGAACAATCCACTGAAACCCTGACTTGCATCCTTCTCAACGTGCGCTCCCTACACCGACATGCCGTAGAGAGCTGGGACCTGATCGACACAGTTTCGTCCGACGTCGCATTCTTCATGGAAACCTGGAACAATGCCACCTCCGCCCCCGACATTGCCACAGTAATCCCTGACGGCTACAAGATCCAGAGAAAGGACTGCCCACACCGCCCGGGAGGAGGACTCACCATCGCACACAAGACCCCCCTCCGACTCTCCACATTCAGCATGAGCGACCCCCACTCCAACACGGAACACCTCCACTTCCAGATCCAGACCAACACCAGGACCACAATAAACTGCACCCTCATCTACAGACCACCTGGTCCCCGTGCCCAGGCCGCAACCACCATCACCAAGCTCGCCGCACCCCACGCCATCACCTCCACAGACTACATCCTGCTGGGGGACCTGAACTTCCACCTTGAAAACAGCCAGGACCCTAACTCCACCACACTTCTCGAGAACCTCGCCATCCTTGGACTGAAACAGCTCATCAGTACCCCCACCGACAGAGCAGGCCACACCCTCGACCCCATCTTCGCAGGAGGATCTAACATCCACTTCAGCCACACCACCCAGCCCCTCTCGACGGATCACCACTGCGTCCATTTCACGTTCAACACCACCACCGCACCCAAGACCTCCCCACGCCTGCCGCGATGGAACTGGAGTAAGGTCACCGAGGAGCACCTGAACTTCGCCCCCCTCCAAGACCCCCCCAAGGCCACGACCAACACCAACTCCGCAGCCAGGGAATTCCACCGCTGGGTCTCCTGCTGCGACGACAGACTTGCACCTTTCTGCCGCACCGCCAATCAACGCCCGCTAAGGGCCGCCTGGTTCACCACCAAACTCTAAGAAGCCAGACGCTCCTGCAGACGCTTGGAGAAAACCTGGAGGAACCAGAAGACCACGGAGGCATGGAACAACCACAAGAGCGCCCTCAAGGACTACCACCAGCGTATAAGGGACACCAAAAGGACCTTCATCAGAGACAAAGTCAAGATCAACGCATCCAATGTCAAGGAACTGTTCAACAACATTTAGCAGTACGCAAAACCCACCTGCGAATCCTCTGACATCACACCCTCCCAGGAACTCTGTGACAAACTCAGCTCCTACTTCCACCTGAAGTTCAAGGCCCTCTACGACAACTTCAGCTATCCAGCAGAAAACAGCACCACGCCACCCACCACCGCAAGCTCATCTCCGCAACCATGAAGAAGATGCACTCAGGAGCCCCAATGGACCCCTGCCCCCTCACATCTTCCACAGGGCCGCTTCTGTCATCGCACCTGAACTAGGATGAACAATCAACTCCTCCCTCATATCCGGCATCTGCCCCGACGACTGGGAGCACGCAGAGCTGAAACCCCTCCTCAAGAAACCAACGGCCGACCCAACTGACCTGAAGAACTACCGGCCCATCTCTCTCCTCCCCTTCGCAGCCAAAGTCACCGTAAGAATTGTGAATGCCCAGCTGACTGTCTTCATTGAAGAAAACTGCATCCTAGACGCTTCCCAGTCTGGCTTCCGCAGCAACCACAGCACCGAGACCGCCCTCCTCGAAGGCACCGATGACATCCGCATGCTGCTAGACCAGGGTCACACCACGGCCCTCATCCTCCTAGACCTCTCCACTGCCTTCGACACTGTCTCACATCGCACACTAGCCACCAGACTCCACAACGCAGGAATACAGGGATCCACCCTCAACTGGATCCAATCCTTCCTCTCCGGCAGAACCCAGAGGATCAGACTCCCCCCTTCCTATTCGACCCCACTGACATGATCTGCGGAGTACCCCAAGGATCTTCACTAAGCCCGACGCTCTTCAACATCTACATGGCCCCCATCGCCGCCATTGTCAGACAGCACGGGCTTAGTATCGTATCCTACGCCGACGACACCCAAAAAATCCTCTCCATCACCAAGAACCCAGAAATCACCAGACTCAGCTTCCAGGAAAGAATGAGAAACGTAGCAGCCTGGATGAAGGACAGCTGCCTAAAGCTCAACTCCGAGAAGACCGAGGTCCTCATCCTCGGGCCCTGCACCTCCGCCTGGGACAACACCCGGTGGCCCTCTGCCCTCGGGAGCCCACCCACCCCGACTGACCACGCTCAGAACCTTGGCATAATCCTAGCCCCCGACTGCAGAAAAACCGTCACCCATGCACTCATTACCAGCAGACTAGACTATGGCAACGCCCTCTACGCCAGAATCAACAAAACTCTTCTACGCAAGTTCCAAACCATCCAGAACGCCGCAGCCAGGCGCGTCCTAGGGACACCGCGCCACGAACATTTGAACCAACACATAAGAAGCCTCCACTGGCTCCCCATCGAGAAGAGGGTCACCTTCAAACTCCTCACCCACGCCTATAAATCCCTCAACAACATCGGACCCAAATACCTCAACGAACGAGTATGTTTCCACGTACCCAAGAGACACCTCCGCTCCGCCGACCTCACCCTGGCAGAGGTCCCCCGCATCCGCATCCGCAGAGCCGGCGGGAGAGCTTTCTCCTACATCGCAGCCAAAACCTGGAACGAGCTCCCGGTCAACATCAGACGCTCCCTAACCCTCCACACTTTCAGGATGGACCTCAAGACCTGACTCTTCGACTGACCCGGAGCTGTCCCCCCCAGCACCTTGAGACCCTCACGGGTGAGTAGCGTGCTCTATAAGCCACTGATTCATTGATTGATTGATTGAATGTAGCATGCTCCCCGAGTGCGGGATCGGCCGAAGGGGTAAATGAAGGAGCGCAAGCCCGCTCGGGGTCTGGGATCATACATGCCAACTGTTGTGTGTGTCACTATTACCGCAGCATAAGCCAAAGGTCTACCCTCAACCGCCAGTTCAGCCAGCCATGAACTCTACATCTGTGCCTGCCCTATCCTTACCATAGGCCTACACACACGTGGCCACCCACCTTCAACGCACAACATCACAGTATCGTTGTCAGGCTTGTGGACATGCGCAGACAGGCATGACAATGGTGTGCCGTAGGAGTGCAAGTGATGCAACCGCGCTGCACACATTAGTAACTAGGCTCGGGGGGAGGGAGGAGCAGCAGTGAGGCTACGTAATACACATTGATGCCGCTCATTTGCTACAAGCAGTACATATCAAACAGGAATCACTAAATCACACATATCACACACCAATGAATCAGTGAACCTGCCAACACATCATTCAGAACCAACTATTGACTCATGTCTCTCTGCACTGTCACAGGTGACCAAGGATATGCACTCTGCCCTTGGATGATGACACCCCTCCGAGCCCCGAACACACAGGCCCAGAGGCAGTACAATGCGGCCCACAGACACACTAGGGGCATCGTGGTACGCACATTTAGTGTGTTGAAGTCACGTTTCAGGTGCCTGGACATCACAGGTGGAAGACTCCTGTACAGCCCAGACATCATGTGTAAGATGATCGTTGCGTGATGTGTGTTGCACAACATATGTGTACGCACCAATGCCCCATGGATACAAGTGCCAGATGCACCGGACGATGATGAGGAAGATGAGGCAGGTGGACCACACCCCACTGCAGCTGCAGCAGGAATAGCCCGTCGGAACACCATCATTGACAATTTCTTCACATGAGCACATCACATTGTCACAGTCCTTAGCAAACATGGGACAGTACAAAATGACCACAGGTACAGCATGTGCAAATAAATGCATTACAACACACATTCCCCAAGTGCATGTCACTCCTCTGTCCAAGCACATCACTCTAACAAGTGTAAGTGCAACATGTAGGGCTAATAATCTCATACTTTGAAAATGTACAGAGAGGCTGTTTAGGGTGTCACGTATTCGAAATGCCATTTATGTGTGGCAAAGATAGTACGGAATCCCACTCATCTGCGTTTCACATGTGTCCCAAATCATTACATATAGGCTGTCATTTGTGACCTACAATTGACAAAAAGCATTCTTTTGGGGTCAAATATGTACCACCATGATGCAGGGATGCACCCTGTGACTCGAGTCCCACAACATGAGCAACATGGACGTAAAGGGGAATCACTGACCCTACATTCGTCCATGCTTTCATACTTGATTTATCATAGACATGACATGTCTGTGTGTATTAGTATGCTTTATTCACGTTCAGTGGAGTGTTGAAGCTGTCTTAGTACTGGGCCATGCAGACAACACTTTACAAAGTTGCCCAGTGGAGGGCCAGCAAGAGTCCTTTAGGGATTGACAAGTTGCTCGGAAGAGTCCAGTCCGCTGGCTGACTGCTGTATCATTGTTAAGCAAACAAAATATGGCAGTCCATGTCAAGGTCCAAGGTTGGTGTCGCAGAGTGTATCGGGGGAGAGTGGAAGGTGTTATTCCAGGGCGTGATGCAGAGGGCAGAGCCAAGCAGAAACAATGGCAGAGATAAGCGCTACTGCTTCCTTCATACCACTAAGGCAGATTCATCCTCATCTTCGTCCTCTAATGTTTCATGTGCCTCACATGTGGGTGGTGGTGTTTGGTCTGCAGCACTGTGTGACACTGACACATCAGGGCCGGAGATGTGGATGTAGAAGTAGCAGCAGCATTCATCTGTGCAATGTCTTGTGGCATCACTCCCATGATGAGGATCTGCAGGGCAGATCCCATCTACAGCTTTCTCGTGTGCAGCCATAGTAGCCATTATTTGCCTGCATCAGCTGCTTGTTCTCCATGACCCTCCTTATATTTCCCAAATCACGGATGACATCGCTGTAGCCACTCTGACTAGACAGTTGTTGTTGTCTCGAGTCATGACTTCAGCGACGCCAGCCATGGATTGTTGGAGGGCATGGTGCGGGCTGTGGGTGTCTGTTAGGGAGTGTAAGTGGTCCCTAATGGGAATTAGACACCCACGTATGGCATCTAGTTTGGCTGTCATGAGGTCAAACCCCACCCACACCTGTTCAGCCAGCTCCTTCAGGCAGTCTGACACACAGCGTTGGAATGCCATGTGTTCTTCTGTGAGGTGATGGGAGCCAGACGTGGTGGTGGGGGCTTCCTGCTGTGTGGTCTGTGCAGGGGGTGGGCTCACCTCGATGGTGCTGGGCTGCCCTGGTACTGGAGGTGGGGTGCAGGGGTTGTCCATGAACCATTGGAGTTCGTCGTAGTCATTGTCCTGGGGGGTCATCTCCATCATCACTGACGTGATGTAGGGTCTGCTCTGCAGGAGGTGTTGATTGTCCCTCTGCAATGTAAGGGGAGATGCAGTTTCACAGTGTGTTCCATGTATGTTTACCCATTGGCGAAGTTTACGTATGGACTGCATGGCAATGTACATTGTGACTGCTTGTGAGGAAATGCCTTTTTGATGCGGGACAGTGGACATTTGTACTACATCACGGATGTGAGGTTGTACTCGTACATTGTCCTCTTACAGTTTTTTTCTCTGCTTTTATGGTGCATTTTCCCGCATGACGTGTGGTAATTGCAGGCCTGTTGCTGGTTACTGCTGATTTTTGTATCGCGGTTTGGGACATCGCCGCTTTTTTCGCGTTAGTGTTTCACATTTTTTAGGTGTCGCGTTAATTCTAACGCGGATATTAGGCATGCTATCGTGAGACTATCGCACGGTACCGCAGTTTTGATAATACAACGTTAACACTGCATTATTTTCCCACGATAGGCTGCAATGTGAAAGGTTGTATTAAGCTAATTTTGTGATAATGATCACACGTTCTTGAGAATATCCCCCTCATTCCCAACATTCAGATGTCCTGTTCTCCCAAGGTGCAGAATAACTGCAACAATCCATCCCACTTTCAAACACTGCAACAATACACATCACCAAAACAGTATGGCACTAAAAGAAATATCACTGGTATGCTCCCAGGCCAGACTCACCAACTATGTCACATACAAGGTCTTCAGAAAGAAAAACATAGTAGACTTGCCAGAAAAGCTAGGCATTTCAGCGGGAGGACACCTCATTAGTTATTATCAGACTGGAAAAGACAAATTGCATGAAAAGAAAGACCAGAAGACAAAGCTTCTGGTTCACTGATAGAATATCGATGTCAAAAATATCGATGTTCTAAATATCGAAAAAAATATCGAATACAAAAATATCGACTCCTATACCTAAACAGGTAAGTACAAAAATATTGAATCAAAAATATCGTTGTATCACAGTGCTCGTCTCTCCTGCTGTTTACCATCAACTAATATAACCAACTGTGTATTATTATTTCATTATATGCTTTCAAAATTAATAAAATCATTTGAAATAGAAAAATATCGATGTGAAAAATATAGATGTAAACCTATCGATTTAAATATATATCAAATACAATAATATATAATAAATATAATACATATTATTAATTTTAACAAAAAATTTAAATGTTAGATTACAAATTATGTTTACAAAATATAACAAATAAACTTAATTTACAAAAATAAACACACAAACATAATAATTTATACTTATGCATATATTTACTTTAAAATAATTAATATACCATTATCTTTCATTTATTTTAAAATTATATAAAAATGAAATATATATATAATTTAAAATATAAAAAAAATTCTAGAAAAAATAAAAATTTAAACTATAAAAAAATATTTAAACTCAAATTGTCCAATACAATAAATGCAACAGTAGAGAAAGTGTTGGATAGCAAAATAATTAAATTTTATATTCCAACTCCAGTGAGTGCAACAGTAGGGAAAGTGTTTGATAACGAAGAAGTAAAAATTTATATTCCCACTCCAAAGAGTACAACAGTAGGGAAAGTGTTGGATAGCAAAGTGGTAAAAATCACTATTCCCACTCCAGTAAGAGCAACAGTAGGGAAAGTGTTGGATAGCGGAGGGGTAAAATTGGCTATTCCCACTCCACTGAGTGCAACAGTAGAATAAGTACTGGATAGCGGAGAGGTAAAAACTTACTATTCCCACTCCAGTGGGTGCAACAGTAGGGAAAGTGCGGGATAGCGGAGGGGTAAAAAATACTGGGGCCGATTCACAGAACTAATCTGAGACAGAATCCTAAACTTACTACTTTTGTTATTCACAGAAGGCATTTAGTAGTAGTAAAGTTAGGACTACTAACTTTACTACTACTAAATGCCTACTGTGAATACCAAAAGTAGTAAGTTTGGGATTTTGTCGCACGTTAGTAGTAGTAAAGTTAGTGGTCCTAACATTACTACTACTAAATGCCTTCTGTGAATACCAAAAGTAGTAAGTTTAGGCTTTTGTCTCAGAGTAGTTCTGTGAATCGGCCCCCTTATTCCCACTCCAGTGAATGCAACAGTAGGGAAAGTGTTGGATAGCGGAGAAAACAAAATTACTATTCACACTTAAACTTTTTTTTATAAAAATAAAAAAAAAACAATCTTTAAAAAATAAATATAAAAAATATTAAACATTTAAAAAGAACACATATTAAATATTAATTACATATAACAAAAACCTCAAATAAAATAAAATAATAAATACATTTACAAAAAAATATTCTTTTAAACTAGAAAATATTTACAAACAAAAAAAATACTTAACACATAAATGTGTTTATTTTATTTCCTACCCTATAACACCACACCAACAACAAAACACTTCAACATTTTTGGATAAATTGATTTACATAATTAACATAATTAATACATAATTAATAATCAATTTAAGAAATATTATCAATAAAAAAATAATAAACATTAATTGACAACACAAACTTTAACACGATAATATCCACAACACACACCTAAATTAAACTACAAAATAATAAAACACAATAAAAACTTATTTTAAAATTTAAAACTATTAACAACTAATAATTAAATTAATGTAATTTAATACCCACCCTTTACCACTTTAAAAGTAAAAACAACACACACACAAATTAAAAATTACCCAAAATAAATGTTAAATAATTATTAATAATTCACAACTATATAATAATTAATTAAACACTATTTACTTACCACCCTTTACTCCTATAAACACCTCACCACACATAACATTTATTACACAATTACCATAATTAATTACCAATTAATTAATTAAAATTAATTAACAACCAATTATTAATTCAACAATTAAATATAACTTACTTCCCACCCTTTACACCTATAAAAAACACAATACAAACCTAAAATTAATCACACAATCACCATAATATATTTCCAATTAATTAATTACATTTGATTAACTAATTATTAATTAATTCTTATTGATTTACTTCACACATTTACACTATAACATCTCAATTAAACAAATATCAATACATTAAATGAATAAATATTAATATATAAAAATTAATCAATACACTTAATATAATTAAATTACTTTCCACCCTATTCCCCTATAAACCCACAACCTGCTACGGAACTAAAAACGCAAACTTCAAATAAAAAAATAATAATAAATGTAATATAATTACATTTCTTCCCTCCCTATTCACCTATAAACCCACCACCCGCTATGGAGCTAAAAGCGCAAAATTCAAAGAAAAAAAATAAGCAACTACTAAAAATGTAACACATATATTAAAAATACAAACAATTCTTATACAAAAACACATCACATACATATAAAATATATACTAAAATACATAACAATAATAAAAACGATATTAAACACTTCTATATTTTTTAAATCAATATTACTTACCTTAAATCGATATTCTTGACCACGATATTCTTGCTGTTGATATTTCTGCTCCACGATATTTATGCCTCGATATTTGTGCAACTCAATATTAATGACTCGATATTCTGTCTCTGCACCAAATCTTGTCAAAAGTTAATGTGTCCTTCTGAAACAAAACTGGTGCTCATGTAAAGCGAACTGATACCTGATGTCTCAGGTCTAGTTCTCGCTATATAAAACTCTATTTAAAAAAAAAAGCTTCTCAGACTATACACTCTGAATTTACAAAGTTTACATGTCCTTATAGTGAAAAACTACAACTGCAAGGCTTGCCTCTCCCTTAGGATAACATTGGGCTACCATATTACATTTAATAAGTAATACCATTTACTTGGGAGCCTGTAGTAATGTCGAGTTTGATGTCTAAAGAATTGCAATATACAACCCTTGTTAATGGTTGTCTGATTTTAAGTCCCAATTCTGAAAATGCCACTTTTAGAAAATTGGCATTTTCTTGTCCTAACCATTTGGTGCCTGCAGCCTATATCATGGGTAACATGATTAGGTGTAGCTTGCAGTTTGTCTTTGTGTATTACTCCCAGGCAGTGAGACAAAGGGGTAATATGTGTTGGCAGGCTAGGCCATCTCTGAATTGATAGGGGGCAGAGCCATCATCTACAACACTTGCTCATCATAAAGACTGTGCCTCAGTACAGTCACAAAGAGTTTGACACTAGTCTTTTGTACTCCTAGACAAGCCGGGGCCAGGGCAGGGATACAGGAAATTCCAAACACCTCTAGGGGTGGAAACCTCCAGGACCTTCTCCTACTTCAAAGGTAGCACCAGGTATAAATATTACCCCCCTCAGACCCAACTATTCAGTACACTTCTGGCCCTGTGGAAGACTTAGAAAGACTTCTGTAAAAAAGCCTGCCACTTTGCTGCTCTGCTACTCTGCAGCCCTGTTGTCCACCTGCCTTGCTGCCTGAGTGAAAAGGACTGTACCTGCATCTTCAATCTTCAACCCAGGACCACCAGATTGACTCCAAGTGCTAGTTGGCTGGTCTCCTGATTAGAGACTCAGGGACAGAAAAGGCTGCCACCAACTTGAACACAATACCTAGTTTCTGTCTGCTGTGAGTCCTGCTGCTACAAGCGATGCCACTCTGGTAATGGACCCTCAAAAGTGGACCTGAAAAGTGCTCTGCCAGCCAGATGTGGTCGTTTGGGCAGAACCGGTGCAGAGTGATGCCTCGCCTTACAGCCTTGCATCGTAACTGCCACTGTGTGATGCATCCCTGACTCAAGACCACTAATCTTAGCCTGCAGCCTCATAGAACAAGCCCTAAACGATGCAACAGAAATGCATGACTTCGCATTGCAAGTCTCTATCGATAACATCCTTAACAATGACACAGACCTCACATTTCAAGCCTTGTTGGCGGCTTCATCGTCACCGCTGCTGCACAACGCATCCTCAATGCATTCTCAAAGCGGGATCTCGCACCACTCTGCAAACAGGAATTAAGGCACTTTGTTCTCGGTCGGCCTGAACTTGTGACTTTGTCGTCGTCTGTCCCGAACAGATAACATAGTTGCTGCTTTTTGCCTAAATATTTAAAATTGCATATCTCTGGTTCTACAAATTGGATTTTGGTGTCACAAAATGTATTGAAATTTACTCTAGCTTTCTAAATTGGTTTGGGATTTTTCTTATCTTGTGTTTTCACTTAAGTACAGTTTGAAGTGCTGCATAAATACTTTACACATTGCCTCTAAGTTAAGCCTGACTGCTTTTCTGCCAAACTACCAGAGGGTTTCACCCCCCTCAGCCAGTAACCCAATATCCTGCAGTGTCCTATTATGATGAATGCGCTGCCCCGCTCTGTGTTTCTTTGTTCAGGCAGCAACACACTTGAACTTAAAGAGGGCACAGAGATCCTCCTGCAGAAAGGTGCAGTGAGTGACTGCCTGCAGGAGGATGTCTGGGGAAGGTGTATGGGACACCCATCCCCATCCATAGGGCTGCCCTCAGGGGGTGCACTAGGTGTGCCACCTTCTTGTGGCACACTATCTGTGTGCCTACTAAGGGCTTGTTTACCACACAGACACAGATGTAAAGGTATTTCCTCATTTGCATGTGGCCACGCTCCTTTGCACATATGGAAATATCTTCTATCGATAGCACTGGGACTATACATGCACCATCGCTATCAGTATTACAGAAGAGGCTGTACAAGCTTCTGCAGCCCCTTCTGTAATACCAAATTGCCCCACGGGCGCACAAAGTTGGCACAAACTCCTGTTGCACTCCCGGGACACTTTGTGCAATACAGCCCATAACAGCTTTTTACCCTCTACTTAACTTGAAAAATAGAAGACTCCTCTTCACTGAACCTTACCCATCTCACATTAAACTGCCACTCTTTCTCTGCCTCTATTGAGGGACAAACCTACCCTGAGCTCTCAGGCTATATTCAGCACTCCATTGCTTCCCAGTTAGATTTGCGAGCTTATATATACACACACACAATACACCTTAAAGGATGATGGCAACATTATTTTGTCTCAAGATAATTACTGAACCTATTCTTTGAAGTAGATAGTAAAAACTGTTATCCATATTTGCAATCCGTGGAATAGTTTCCAAAGAAAATTTCTCCAGGTTTTATTTTGTTTTTACTTTAAAAATAAAAGGGGCTGCTAATAAAAGCAAAGAAATCTTTAAAATTGTTAAGGATTTTTCAGCCCCCAGTGCAGTGAGCAAGACATTCACTCCCACCTCTAATTGGGTTCATCAGGTGGCTGTCTTTTTCCATGACAAAATCCACTTTTGCCTCTATGAGCACAGCCAGAGCTGGTGAGATAGTGAGTGTATGGACCCCACCTATGGTGGTCAGTCAGTCACTTACCCAATTTCCCCCTATCTCCTTAGAAAAATCCCTAGACATCATGAGAACTCTGAAGTCAGGTTCTCCCTCGGACCCCTGTCCAGCAAGGATTCTGAAGAATATTGCGGAAACCATAAATTCTGCTGTTAATTCTGTTCTTAACACTTTGCTTGGACAGGGAACGGTACCCAGCGGTTGGAAGAGGGCAAAAATCCTCCCCCTCCTGAAGAAACCCACAGTGGATCCAATGGTTGCATCCAATTATAGGCCCATATCCCTGCTGCCCTTCTTCTCAAAGGTTCTTGAGAAGTACGTTAACTCTGTGTTAACAGATTATATAGAAGAAAATCACGTGCTTCATGATAGCCAGTCTGGCTTCAGATCCACTGTAAGCACAGAGACTGCCCTATTGGAGGTTTCGGACACCATCAAAACTCAGTTGGACAAAGAGGGCAGTGCCGTGCTGATACTGCTGGATTTGACCGCAGCCTTTGACACCGTGCCCATGACCGTCTCCTGCGCAGGCTAACGGAGTGTGGTGTTGGTGGCATGGTGTACAATTGGTTTGCTTCCTTCTTGACTGAGCGGTAGCAGCAAATTTGGTCCCCGCCTTATACAGCTGCTATCCCTCCAATGCAAGTAGGGGTCCCATAAGGTGCTATTTTGAGTCCCACACTCTTTAATATTTATATGGCCCCACTTGCATGCCTGGCGGAGCTCCACGGAGCTAAGATTATCTCCTACGCCAACGATACAGAACTCCTGTTCACGTGTGAGAAAGGTGGAATGGAGATAAACAAATGTTTAACGGAGGTCTTTTCTTGGATGCAACTCAACCAACTTAAGTACAATCCAGAAAAATCTGAAATAATTTTTTTCGGCTGTCCTCCTTGTGCTGACTGCAATTTATGGTGGCCTCACGACATGTCCCCTCCTCAGGCCCCAGTCTGCATGGTTAAAAACCTAGGAGTTAAACTTGACACTAGTCTAGTGATGAAGTCCCAAATCCAAACTGTTGCAGGGACTTGCTTTGGATTGATAAGGATGGTAAAAAACGTTCTTCCCCTTCTCCCGGTGGAATCCCGCAAGATCATAATTAATGACATCAAGGCTGGACAACGTAAATATCTTGTATCTGGGGCTGCCAGAGTATCTGCTCAATCGACTGCAGGTTGTGCAGAACGCTGCAGCCAGAACTATTCTTATGGTGAGCCCTAGAACACGTATGTCGCCCCATCTGAAGGTGCTGCACTGGCTCCCGGTAAAAAGGAGGAACCAGTTTAAGGCCTTAGTGCTCGCTTATCGAGCCTTACATGACACGGGTGCGATTTACCTGAGGAGTAGGATCCAACGTTATCAGCCCAAACAGGCCTTAAGACCTGCTGGACTATTCCTCATGGTGATTCCCAAGATCAGGAGATCTTGGATAGGTGGACGGTCGTTTCAGGTTGTAGCAGCTCGCCTGTGGAAAGAATTGCCCCTTTGCCTCAGACTGATTCAGGACTTGCTACTTTTTAGGAAAGAACTACAAACATGGCTAATTCAACAATAACACTCGGGCGAACGGAATGAGGCTCTCTATGTTACGGTCTCAGGGAGTAGCACCGGGGCACTGTGAGTATCCGCGCGCTGTATAAATACCTAATTTCATTTCAGGGTCAAACAAAGAGTTTCGGCCTAGTGTGCCAAACATGTACTGTGTGTTGACCTGCAGCAGGCTGGTCCTCATTAATCTATTCCAGGTAGCCTGGCCTTTGACCCGATTCCTCTTTAAAAAAAAGTCTAGAACTACACTCAGAAACATTCTAACTGATGATGACTTCAATGGGCCCATAAGTCTATCCTTTATTACACAACAATGACCTTAAGGTGGTAAACCATAGATCCAGTTGAGCGTTTAACATAATGTTTGTCTTGGATGTTATACTTTCATCCATCTCCTGGCATATATAACTTACACATTTGTTTTATGCTTGTAAATACACACCTGTGTCTGGTTGAGCTCTTTAGTTTTAAATGGTCTGGTTTGTTTTGGTGTATCTTGCTTTTGGAAATCCCATTGCCATTTGCAGAAGTAAGCCATGTGTTTTTCCAAGAACCAAACGGAGTGACCCAAGGGAAAGAATAGAAAGCCTTTGCCCAGGATTTGTTGGTATCTGTCTCGATTTCGTTGTTTTAGATGCCCACTTAAAACGTAGATGCCCACCCAAAAATGTGTTTGACCTCTGTCAACTTATTCACCCCTATCCTGCAGCTCAATTCCTCATACTAAAACTACCCATGCTGGTTCATGAAAGCTATTTAGAAAGTATTATGCTGTACAGGGGCAGGAGACCATGAGGCTCATTTCACAGATATTTTACCGGATTTAGGTGTTGCTTAGCCATGCAGTATGCCTGACTTACTCCTGAGAACCAAGGCCAAGCGAGTAGTACTCCTGGCTTATTCTTGGCTTTCTTCATTTATTAGTGGGTGACCCCGCAGGACTAATCAAAATAAATCCCAGCATTGTTTGTGAATGTAGCACTGTCTGCCTGCTATAGCCAGGAGAGTTGAGGGTCATATGTGTCCACTATCAGTTCATCTAACTTCAGATGAATTCTAAATCTGAAAGATTATCTCAGAGCTTATCACAGGTCATAGATAAGGAAAGTGAAACAGACTTCTATGTATGAGCTTTAAACTGCCAAAGTGCAGCATTCAAAACTTCCAATCATTTCGCTTTTCGTATCTAACATGTAGGTTCATTTCGGTTTTGTCCCCAGTAGGCAAGTCCATGAAAGCGATTTGGTTAAAGCAGTTCCTTACAGAATATATAATTTGTCATATGAAAGCCGTCATTTACATTTTATGTCTTCCATTTAATATGACAGTTCAATTTAGAGCGACAAATTACATTCTAAGTGCAAGGCTGCATGGCAAACGGAATACAACAGAAATATATCGTAGCCTAATTGTATGTCAAATGAGGAACATCTTATACATGACACTTTTGAAATATCTTTGTCATAAAATAATAGCCTAACAAGTTGAATTAATATTCCTGACAATTTGTTTGACTGCATCTGCATGGTTGTATTTTTGTAATATTATTTCTGTACTACTATGTTGCAAACTCTATCCCATACAAAAGTATAAATGAAAGCCTAAAATCAATGACATGCACCTGAAGAAAGTCAAACCTCAACTTTCACCCAAAGCATTGCAACTTGAATTCACCCTAGACCCCAACCTCACCCTCAAGGAAAACATTCCCAAGAAAACAGAGATGGCTTGGTACCACTCTCTCTACGAAAGAAAGTGGAACCATTCCTGCCAGAAAGCCACTTTTTAATTTCCGTTCAAGCCCTGCATCTGCATGTGGATGTGATAATGCTGTGCTCTATATCCTCCCAGACTCCACCCTGGCCTCCAATAGGTGCATCTTACTCATTTAAGAAAGTCTCATCTAGAGCGTCAAGTAACATTACCACATCACTCCAATATTGACAGAACTCCACTGGCTTCCCTTGCCAGCAGTACTATCTTCAAAACCACGAGTATCATTTATAAAACCATCTGAATGAGCACCCCTGCATATCTGGATGATAAGTGCAGTATCTCCAGTGGCACTCAGTACACCCACAGCCAGGCCACCATCAGACTAGAGGCAAAGTAATGCACAAAAAAAATAGGTAATAGGCCTTCCCTATCTATGAACCCAGCATCTGGAACTACATCCTTCAATCAATTAGGACTGCACCAACCCCTGCTTCAATCTAGCAAAGAGCTGAAGATGCACTTGTTTAAAGAATACTGGAATATGATGCAGTAGTAGTCCGCTTCTGGTGTTCCCAGATTCATCTACCTCTTCAATTACTCTTTTACTGTATCTTTGCCTATAGAGTTCAGTTGCGTTTTGAAATGGTTTGTGCTATACAAATACCACACACATAGTTACCTAAATACCTACCTCAAGACATGCAGGCACTGGGTACAAAGGTGGATGGTCTGGACTTCTATATCAGTCAATGCTTCTAAGCTATGTTTCAAAACTAGTAACTTAAATATACGGATCACATACAATATCATGGTAAATAATATAAGCGACAAAAATATTGTGTCAAAAATGTCGTTTACCACTATGGGGCCGATTCCGGCCACAAAACGTACCGACCAACATGGACCGGGAACGGAGACCGACGACACAGACCAGCGCCGTACGACCCGTGCAGTACGATGCAACGCATGTGAATTACAACCGACATGTACGGAATACAAGCCGTACGACCAAGCCGCAGGGAAACCAGTGATTTGCCCGGAAACCGGACTCGATTCGCACCGACCGACACGCACCAGGAATGAACCCGACAGACACGTACCCGCGATGTCCGATCCGCGGAGTACGATGCAATGCGTGTAAAACCAGACCGACTTGCACGGAGCCCAATCCGCATGATCGACACGCACAGAAAACAGCTACCTGAAGCAATAGAGATCTCCGCGACAGACATGTATGAAACACAGAAGAAAGTCAGCGTGAAAGACCCGGAGAAACCCGCACGAGCCAACATCAGCGTCTGTCTCAGTCAGAAGAACGTCTCCTTCATGCCTAGAAAACCCAAATGAAAAAATACAAAAAAGGACCAAACAAGCAATGACAAAGTCAATAAATATTAAAAAAAAAACTTGGAACAAAGACACACCCACAACTACACCTATATAAACGATACTAATTACTACCATGATCCTTTGCAAATTCAAGAGAACAGCCAGCAGAGAACACCATCAGACAGCAACCACAGACACACTCACAACTCACCCATCACACAACTTTCACACCATTAGCACCTCACCAAAAGCACTCACACATACACCTCGCAAAACTGACACTCACCCACCCTCACTTGCACCCTCACACACACATCACTCACCACCACCACCCATCACCATGCCCCCAAAGAAGAATCCAAAGTTCACAGATATTGGGTTAGAAGTGCTGGTAGATGAAATCATCAGAATAGAGCCACATTTGTTTGGTACATTGGTCCAAAGGACCCCCATGTAACAGAAAACAAAGATGTGGGTGAAGATCGTGGACAAGGTGAACATACAAGCACCAATGTTGCGCACAAAGGATGATATCCAGAACAGGTGGTGTGACGTGTGCAGGAGGGTCAAGAAACTCATCGAGAAGGATCTCGCCTTGAGTCAGTGCACTGGTGGTGGCCCTCCTGCAAAACCAATATACTTCAAATCCTGGGAGGAGAAGGTGTGGGACAACCTACAACCAGAGAGCGTCCATGGTCTATCAGATATACCATAGCCTGGTGAGTACACAACCAATATACTCAATATTGTGTGGCATGGGGACAGTGAAACCATGCACCGTTAGCAAAGCCACAGTAACCAATAGATAATCATCCCAAGATGCGTATGCTAGTCAGACAAACACAATACCTTCCATCATATGACGACTTGTAACTGTGTCATGACATGTACAAACCTACCAACAAATAGAGCAAGGCAGTGGCACAAAGCTAAATAAACACTGTCAGACAGTTTGCCATCACAAACACACTACCTCACAGTGCAGCTGACTGACAGGAAGGAATAGTGGGTATGCAGGTGAAGTGAGTGTATCCAAAAGCATGATGGGGTTTGTAGTCACAGATAATGCTCCCCCTCCCAATTGGCCCATCAAGAACTCTCTGAACCATGCCCACATCACAGGGAGTGGAAAATGACTGACAAGATGGCTGACACTGGGTCCGGCTGTGGGGAGCACAAGGCCCTGGTAGGGGTTGTGCGCAAATCAGAAGCAGGACACCGCTGCCTGACATCCTGAAAGCCAACTTGCACGCCCTCCAATGGAAGCACGTTTCGTGGTGGGATGTCTGGCCGGGTGGGAAGGAGGACTGACAGCTCTGACCATACTTACCAGCATGTGTAGACACACACAGCCCTCAACACAAACTCCACACAACTCACCGGGTATAATGCATTGACTCACACTGTAGTAAAATATCACCCAAAGATACACCACACTGGTTTCTGCCGTGTGAAGCACAGGGGCTCTCTTTGGACTTGTAGCCAAACAAACACCAGGACTTCACAGTCAGCCATCTTGCCATTGCTGTCACACTCCCTCACAGGGAAGCAGAGTCAAAAGGAAGGAAGTATGGGCATGCTGGGCAGGGGGGGTGTAGCCAAAAGCATGATGGGAGTTGCAGTCACAGACAATCCCCACCCACCCACATGGCCCAGCGAGCTCACACTGAACCATACTCACCTCACAGGGAGTGGAAATGGACTGACAAGATGTCTGACACTGGGCTCTATTGTAGGGAGCACAAGGCCTTGCTGGGAACTGGGCACCAACAAATACCAGGACTGCACAGTCAGCCATCTTGCCATTGCTGTCACACTCCCTCACAGGGAAGCAGAGTCAAAAGGAAGGAAGTATGGGCATGCTGGGAAGGAGGTGTAGCCAAAAGCATCATGGGAGTTGCAGTCACAGACAATACCCACTACCCACATGGCCCAGCAAGCTCACACTGAACCATACTCACCTCACAGGGGGTGGAAATGAACTGACAAGATGTCTGATGAAGTACTGGGAATTTTAAGCCCAGCGGTGCAGGGGAACACACCCTAAGACTTCGGGTTCTTCCTGTTTCAGACCTACAGAAACACAGAGTCTTTTAGGTGAAGTCAAAGATCGATTTATTGGCTGCAGACCAATTACAGGTATCCGAGAAGTACAACACAATGTATGTTCTAAGGAGACTGCTTAAACTTACAGAAACGGGCTTCTCCTTAAATACAAAATATCATGCTTCAGGCACACATTCCTTGTTTTAAGATATGGTCATCTACATGTATCCATTACAAACGAAAAGGCAGAGTCATGATGACCATCCCACATTCCAGTTTAACCAGCCCACAATTATTTACCCAGCGAGGCTCAGATCCCACATCAGATATCAACAGGCCCCAATAAACACGGGCATCTCCTGTTTGTAAAACAAGCCATAAAGCATGAAGAGTCAGGTGTGAAAGCGATTAGCCGGAGGCTTGTGTTCACGAAGAGGCTTTATGGTGTGTCAAACCCTGATGCTAATCACAGGTGGCCGCAGGACGGGCAGCTCGTGGGACCGGACTGACCTGGGGCAGCGGAGCCAAACTGCACAGGTCACAGAGAAGTCAAACAGAAAGTACATGTGTTCTAAAGGCCCGTACTTGTTCGTAATGTGTAGCCTATGTGAGGGCAACCATAAGATGGCCACCGCTCTAAGATGGAACCCACGAAGTCAATATATAATATCGTATACATAGTGCATTTATCGCTAAAACGTTATACAAAGCACTTGTACATACCGCATTGACCATTCGCGGTTCGCTAATACCGGAATAGACAGGGGTAGGGCCCTGCCTCCCACGCGGTCCCAAATTTCAAAGTACCACAGACCCTCCTTTTGCCCTTACATAGGCAATAACTATACTCATATCAATCCGAGTCTAGGTCAATATTCACAAAGTCATGGAGATGTTGCTGTAGCATCATCCTATTACTTAGCTCGTCCCTTGATACAGGTTTCCTTACACATAATGTAGCACAGGGGCCACATATCGCAGGAGCACACTGTATGCACAGACAGAACAGGAAAAGAATGGCTAAGATCATTCCAATGACCATCAGAATTTTCCAACCCCAGGCAGATATCAGTTCCCAGAACCACCCCACCAGTGACCAATCTCCTTTATCCACGTGTATGGATTCAGATATTTTATGCAGTTTGGAGATGGCTTGATAAACTGTTGGAGCGTTATCTGGTATGAAAATGCAACAGCTAGATTGGATAACCTTACATACCCCACCGCGGTCTGCAAGTATAACGTCTAGAACCATGCGGTTCTGCAAAGTCATGAGGCGATCCGCTTGGAGCTCAGCTGTCATATTACCAAGGGCACCAGCCGTAACGTTAACAGTGTATTCAACCACACGAGTCAGTTGTCTCAGGTTCCTACTATTGACCATAGGTCCCCAAAACGGCAGCAAACCCAAAAAGAAGTCTCCCGCTTCCTGACCTGCAGTATCCTCCTTACTAATCACGCCTCTTACAACTCTGGTCTTGTGATAGTCAGAGGCAGCAGTAAATGTCGGCGGTAGCTGATTTGCAATATAGCATGTGCCCGAGAAATCAGGGGGCAACCATGTATATGCTCGGTCATTGCAGACAAAATATGTGCCCTTGGCAGCCAAAAACGCAGGGGAAAACTGTGATGGAAAAGTGTACGTTTCAGTACAGTCACTTCTTCCCAGTTGAGCTCTTGGATTCTGACCATTACCTTGTAAACAGAACCGACCTATGTGGGGTAGGACCGAAATTGGGGATGAGATTTTTCGCTGCCTTTCACCCAGTCTAATGCTATACCCCGTCGCGTTCCACCCTACATAAGCTCTCAATTCATCCTTGGGAATAGATGAGTATGCGTCGATATCTCTGCTCATATCGGCAACTCCTTTCATTAAGGCCTTATTGTTTGTGCTAGGTCTGATGGAACGCGGTTGTCGCGGGGAGTAGGCATCTAATGCAAAAAGAAACATGGTCTGGAATGCCCATGATGATCCATTGTAACTAAACGGCAGCACTAGATAAGGAATACCCTTGTTAATGGTATGTGGCATTATTCCACACACCCAGCAATTGGTTGTATTCATGACTAGTTGGTGCTGGTGCAGGAGCTGAATAAACGAGTTGTTTACAAACTCTGATCGTCTAGCTTGTTCGTGTTCAGGCAGAGGGTGGAAAGAGTGTGAGGAGACAGTAGGAGGAGGTATAGGCTGTACAGTGGGTGCAATAGGCTCTTGAGAGGAGAAGAATACAAATCCTACAGTAAACACCATCATACTACATAGTATAAACAGACATAAAAATACAAAACATTTGCTCTTCATTATTTTACATATTTTTGCTTTAAAGTTCATTTCCTCAGCGGGTCTCTCCATCTTGAAAAACTCCATCCTCTAATCGTGCCGCTCGCGGCGGGTGAGTATCTTCTGCTAAGGAGTACGCCTGTCAGTCCAGGGAACGCCCTAGACCAACCAGAACCATTGACCTAACGTCTTCGGCCTGTACCCCAAAGTCTTGGCACCGCGACCCTGCGGCTGAACCTGGATGGTGGTTCGAAAAACAAAAATCAAGAAAGTCCTTCAGATGGGAGAGCTATAATATCAAAAAATAGTAAGGGAAGGGAATTTTTATTTGTCCATTGGCCTTGGTCTCAGGTTGTAGCGGTTTCTACCAGCTGCTGTCTGGTCTTGAAACAAGAGTTCAGGCTCTGTGGTGTCCAATCGAATTGACGGTGGCACAGCTTCTTGTGAAATATCGTCACTCTCTTGTGCTGAAGTTGTGCCTCTTACGCGTGCATCACTGAATGGTACAAAACGAGGTACCGTGTCTGTTTCAGAATCGGCGATACCCTCCTGGACCCACTGGTCATATGGTAGAGGCAAAGGGATCCTCTTGATGTGGGCGCCATGAATCCAATTCTTCTTCCCCTTTACTCGAACCGCTGATCTTGTTGACAGAAGTACGAGGTGAGGACCAATCCAACGGGGCTCATCGTTGCTCTTTCGCTGGAAGTTCTTTATGAGAACCCACGTGCCAGGGTCGATAGGGTGTCCTGGAGCTTCAGAGGCCTGGGGAAGAGTATCATGCACTTGTTGGTGTAAAACACGCAATTTAGCCGTCAATTCAGACAAATAATCAAGCAGTACTGGATGTTCGATTTCGCTGAATTTCGTCGGTCTTGGCACACCCCATACATTGGCCGGGCGGCCAAAAACCACTTCGTATGGACTGAGTCCCACTCGTGAGTGCACAGTCATTCTGGTGGATAGGAGTGCTAGAGGCAGAGCGTCAGGCCATTTAAGACCGGAGCTCGCCTGGATTTTGGCCAGCTTGAGTTTTAGAGTGCCATCGTAGCACTCTACTAATCCAGCTGATTGGGGGTGATTTGCAGCGTGAAACTTCTTATTTATCCCTAACCCCTCACACACATTCTTCATCACTCGACCCACAAATTCACTCCCATTATCACTCCACACCATTCTTGGCATTCCAAACCTAGGGAAAAATTATTTCACAAGGGCTTTGGCTGTGGATAAAGCAGTGTTGTCTTTTAGGGGATATGCTTCTATCCATTTTGAAAAAGCGCAAACAACAACCAGTACATATTTCAAGTTGTTGCACCTTTCCATGTGGATAAAATCTAGCTGCAAAACTTCAAATGGATATGATGGAGGCGCAAAATGACCAGCTGGAGTTGGGGTTCCCCTACCAGGGTTGTATTTCAAACATACCATACAATTCTTGACTACATTCTCTGCACACTTGGGAATTCCAATATTCTGCCATACTGGGGCCAACAACTTACAGATTCCTTTCATACTGATATGTGCCATTCCATGTGCCATAGTAACCACTGGAAGCACATATGCATCAGGTAACAACCATCGCCGATGTTCTGACAAATCAACCCAACAACCATTCTCATCCAATTTACCCGTACTTTCTCTCCACTTGCTCAACTCTTTCTCTGTGGCTTCAGCTTGAAGGGACTTCACACTCTCTATCGTGTTTTCACACATTCCAACATCATTAACCCATCTTGCAGGGCCTGCAACATACATTCGAGTCTTCACATCTTTTGCTGTTTCTTTCGCGATTTCATCAGCAAATGCATTACCACGACCAACATCATCAGTGACTTTCTTGTGCGCACTGCATTTCATAATCGCAACTTGTAACGGTAGGGTCAGTGACTCAAGGAGATCATTCACCAACTTGCCATTCTGAATTTTAGCTCCATGCGAAGTCAGGAACCCACGTTCTTTCCACAATCGCCCAAAACTATGCGTCACGCCAAAGGCGTACTGACTGTCAGGATATATGTTCACTTTCATTCCTTCAGACAACACGCATGCTCTTGTAAGGGCAATCAATTCTGCTGCTTGAGCCGAATTATGTGGCACACGTGCAGTTTCAACAATCGTGTGCAAAGTCGTGATAGCATATGCAGCAGTCGTATCACCATTCGGAAGCTTGAAACACGAACCATCCACCCATAAGGTACCATCACACTCAGTTAGCGGAGTATCTTTAAGATCTATTCTCCCTTTTGTCTCTTCTTCTGTTCTGAACAGACAATCATGTTGCTCAATCTCATCTATGTCTGCTGGAATCGGCAATAATGTAGCTGGATTCAATGTGTTGCATCTCTTTATGTGTATATGATTTGCCAACAGTGTCAATTCATATCCTGACAATCGCGCACTAGTTAAGTGCTGTGTCTTGGTCCTGTTTAACAATGTGTCCACAGCATGTGGAACCATAACAATCAGTGTATTATCCATCACTAGTCCAGCAGACTGTCGAATAGATATAGCTGCTGCGGCTGTAGCTCTCAGACAACTTGGCAATGCCCTCGCTACCGGGTCCAAGGTTGACGAAAAATATGCGCATGAACGCGGTCTGTCGCCAAAAGGCTGTGTTAACACTGATAATGCGCAACCATCTTTTTCATGAACATACAATGTAAAAGGCTTACTGTAGTCGGGGGTACCCAACACAGGAGCTGAACATAATGCATTACACAATTCCCAAAAACTTTTCTGACACTCCTCAGACCATGGAATAGGATTCGGTGTGTCTTTACATGTTAGTGCTAACAAAGGTTTTGCCAGTAAAGAGAAATTCGGTATCCAATGCCTACAATACGAAGTAATGCCCAAGAAAGCACGCACTTCTCTCTGTGTTCTTGGCACACTCTATTGTGCAATGGCTTGAATTCTTTCTGGGGTCAGTTTCCTTCCCTCCTTCGATAAGAGATGACCTAAGTAGGTCACTTCTTGTCGACAATATTGCAGTTTTGACAGAGACACTTTGTGATGGAAGGCAGACAAATGACGCAACAATGACAATGTAGCTTCTTTGCAAATCTTTTCAGTATCCGCGGCGATTAGTAAATCGTCAACATACTGAATGAGGATAGCGCCACTAGGTAAAACAAGTGCATCAAGCTGCACTTTTAAAGCCTGACTGTATATTGATGGACTTTCACAGTAGCCCTGGGGAGCGCGTTTAAAGCGGAAGCTTCGACCTCCTAAACTGAAGCCAAAAATGTCTCTGCTCTCCTCTGCAATTGGGATGCTAAAGAAGGCATTCTTTAGATCGATCACTGAGAACCATGCAGCGGAGGCTGGAATCATAGTTAACAAGGCAGTTATATCAGGGACAACTGGAAACTGTGGCACAACAATCTTATTTACCTCTCTAAGATCAATCACAAATCTGTAAACAGGTGGCTGTGAAGGGTCCGTTCGTTTTAAGACAGGTAAAACAGGACTATTGCAAACGTTGCCTCTTGTCTCTTCAATTACACCCTTTTTAATCAAATCACTGACAATTGCTAACAACGCTTTCTGACCTTCATTGGAGATCTTGTACTGGGGAATACGTGGCAATCTGACATTGGCTTTTAAAGTGACCACGTATGGCGGTATTTCCAAGAGACCCACATCATTGGGACCAGTAGCCCAAAGGACATCCGGAAGGGATGACAATTCAGGTGGCATTGCATTCTTAGACAAATACACCGGGGAAATCTCTTCCTTACCTAATGTAAGTTGTACTCCTGAGGGAGAACAATATAGCGTTGCATGCAATCTTTTTAACAAAATCTAATCCTAGCAGATTTTCACCACAACCTGTCGTTAGGATGAGGGGTGCTTTTAGCTCACAAGGTCCAACAGAAAGTGGCATAGGACTAGAAATCGGGTTCCTAACTGGGGCGCCAGAAAAACCTACTGAAACATTCATTTCACCAGACAAAGGCGCGCCAGGGAGTTTCGAATGCATAATTGAACTCTTTGCAGCACCAGTGTCCAGCAGAAAGGGCTCTGTTACACCCGCTGTAGTTACCTTAACATACGGTCCGCTCTGATCCACTGGCACTGAAACAACTCCCTCTCTCTGTCTATGGCTGTCCTAGTAATCATTACCTTCCACATTGTCGTCTTCTGCATAATAATCATTATTATAGTACCGAGCTGTATTACCAGTTGCATTGGCTTGCTGATCAAAGCTATTCATGGTATTTTGAGGTGGAAGAGGACGCGCGTTCTGGGGAGCATTTCCACGCCCTCTACCTCTAGGAGCTTGCTGACCACCCCTACCTCTTGCGCCATACGCATTACTAGTACGCTGCATTAATTTAGGACAACTATACTTGAAATGACCTTCCTCTCTGCAATATGAACATTGATTGGGACCTACAGGGATACGTGGTTGATAAAACCCATTCATTTGCTGATTATTCTGAAATTGTTGGGGTTGCTGATAGATACCTTGGGTTTGCCTATAATTATTCTGTCCTCCACGTGGCGGATAAGCCTGCTGTAAAAGGACCTTCGTTTTCAGTTCTTTCGTTTTCTTATCTGTTCTATCCTTCTCATCTTTATCTCTATTTTCATAATACTGTGCAGTAGCCAGTATTTGCGCCGAAGAGGAAACGGCCCAAGAACTTTCTGAGTCTTTTAATTTCTTACACAACTCGGGAAGTAGATTCTGCACAAATGTATCCACAAATAACCGTTGGCCACCTTCAGTACTCATGCCTTGACCACTGTGGTCGATAAATGTTTCTTCAAACCTTGTAAAGAAATCAGACACTGTCTCATCTTTCTTCTGCTTACAGGCAGATAGTTTATCCCAATTCACGCGCATCGCGGGCATTAAAGTTTTCATGTATGTCATAATTCTACCAGGGAGGTCTGCTACTAAAGGGTCAGGCTTCGCACCACCAACTTGGCCAGCGTCTGCAGCAATGATATTAGCCCATGTGTTACCCAATTCTGCAGCGTGATCTACATTACGGATGGATCCCCATAAAGGTTGTGGAACCACATTCCCAAACAACATATCTATGTCAGCCAGATTCATGACACACGATTCTGCAGTTTGTGATAACTCCTTATAATATCCTGTAGGGTTTTTACGGGGGTCAGGCAATGTCTGCTTAAGCGCTAACACCTCAGAACGCTTCCATGGGACATGTACCCAAACACGCTGAAAATGTGCTAAGACAGGTGGAGCAGCATTTGGATCAGCAGGTCTCCAAACTGGGGGAACCTCACGCATCGGATATTGGCGCGCTTTTACCTTTTTCCCCACAGGGAATTCCTGTTCGAACAATGATTGCTGACAATCGCTATTCCTGAAGGACAGTAAAGTCGCAACCGCTTTATCTACATCGGGACCCACAATTATACCTGTTCCAAAATCAAATCTCACGCGACACAATTCCTGCGGGATTGTGTTTGAACCATGATCCTACAATTCCTCACAGAGGCATTCACACATTTTGTCAAAGACATATCTCTGTTTTGGGGCATCCCATTGGTCGAAAACGTTAACAACTGATTCCACATTATAGAGTGAAGGGAAACCAATCCACCTACGCGCCAGATGATCTAACACCTCTTTCTCGTCAGGACCAGGCAGCTGACTACGCAATTGCTTACGTTGTAAACCAGGAGTCACACTAGATGACCCAAAGACAGGCGACATTAAACTAGTAACTACATTAGCTAGTCGTTGTTGTGCTGAAGGAGAAGTTGAGGTGAAAACGGGGGATAGACAGAGGGAAGAAAAGCGGATTCAGATACAGTTACCTGGGTACTGTAAGAAAGGGCGCCAGGGGAGGCAGCTGATGTACTAGGCAAAGTCGCAGGAAGCGCAGGGGCAACAGGTAACAAAACTGGCGGCCCTTGAGAGGGCTGCACTGCAGGGATAGGAGCCAGCTGAGGAGGAGCTGGCGGCTGTGGGAAGGCTTGCGGCACATTAACTGGAGGCTGCACATTTACAAGCTGTGGAGGCGCTGTGGCATTTTGCGCATACGGGGGTGGCGAACTTAGCAAATGGGACATTAGGGAATCTTTCTCTTTCTCTTTTGTTTCATCTTGCACAAGGGGTGACAAAACAGGGTAACATTTATCGATCCCTAGTTTGCGCTGTCTATGTAACTGCTCATTCATTTGTTCCTCCTCATTATCTTTAAATTGCACAGCTGCTTGCATCATTGACATACCTCTTTCTCTCTTATTCCTTTTCGCTAGTTTAATTTCCTTCTGTTTGGCTTCCTTTCACCATAGGCGGAAAGAATCAAACATCGCCGGCTGGGCTTTCTTTTTAAACAGTTTAACTTCCAAATTATCTAAAATATCGGTATCGAAACTACCATTTTGGGGCCATTTTAAAACACCGTCCTTTCTGGTGTACCGGATCCATACTTCATTATATGCAATGGGGCCCACGCCATGTTTTACATACAGCTCATAAGTTGGAATTCCAATTGGAGGAACCGGACATGAATCCTCTAACTGGGAATCCCTTCTACAACCCAAACAAAACAATCTTCCAAATACACTAGAACCAGGCATCTTCGCTCACTAGTCTAGTTTCAAACTTCAAAGGTTTATCGAATACGATAGTCTCGTGAATACACGAGTCCTCTGGCTTTGGCACTTGCAAGCTCCAAATCAAAATGATCCCGAAGGATACCAAAAATCCCGAAGGATACCAAACAAACTGGGAGACGCTCCACTTATACTTAACTGAATATCGATGATCGATGGCGTCACCAGAAGACTCTCTCGATTGTTTCACTCTACCAAAATCGTCAAGGGTCCAAAACAGGGCGATTAATCAGGGCAGCGGTCCTTCGTAGCCGTCGGTACGCGGAGAACCTCGCAGAAAAGACTTTCGGACCACGTCGACATGCAGGGGTCGATGAAGTGGCGGCCTTCCTCCGGAATTTCCACACGAAGCTCCTCACGAACCTCTGGCTTGGACTGGTACCGCTGAAATCATCCCGAGTTGGGCGCCAACTAAAGTACTGGGAATTTTAAGCCCAGCGGTGCAGGGGAACACACCCTAAGACTTCGGGTTCTTCCTGTTTCAGACCTACAGAAACACAGAGTCTTCTAGGTGAAGTCAAAGATCGATTTATTGGCTGCAGACCAATTACAGGTATCCGAGAAGTACAACACAATGTATGTTCTAAGGAGACTGCTTAAACTTACAGAAACGGGCTTCTCCTTAAATACAAAATATCATGCTTCAGGCACACATTCCTTGTTTTACGATATGGTCATCTACATGTATCCATTACAAACGAAAAGGCAGAGTCATGATGACCATCCCACATTCCAGTTTAACCAGCCCACAATTATTTACCCAGCGAGGCTCAGATCCCACATCAGATATCAACAGGCCCCAATAAACACGGGCATCTCCTGTTTGTAAAACAAGCCATAAAGCATGAAGAGTCAGGTGTGAAAGAGATTAGCCGGAGGCTTGTGTTCACGAAGAGGCTTTATGGTGTGTCAAACCCTGATGCTAATCACAGGTGGCCGCAGGACGGGCAGCTCGTGGGACCGGACTGACCTGGGGCAGCGGAGCCAAACTGCACAGGTCACAGAGAAGTCAAACAGAAAGTACATGTGTTCTAAAGGCCCGTACTTGTTCGTAATGTGTAGCCTATGTGAGGGCAACCATAAGATGGCCACCACTCTAAGATGGAACCCACGAAGTCAATATATAATATCGTATACATAGTGCATTTATCGCTAAAACATTATACAAAGCACTTGTACATACCGCATTGACCATTCGCGGTTTGCTAATACTGGAATAGACAGGGGTAGGGCCCTGCCTCCCACGCGGTCCCAAATTTCAAAGTACCACACTGACACTGGGCTCTGTTGTAGGGAGCATAAGGCCTTGCTGGGAACTGGGCACCAACAAACACCAGGACTGCACAGTCAGCCATCTTGCCATTGCTGTCACACTCCCTCACAGGGAAGCAGAGTCAAAAGGAAGGAAGTATGGGCATGCTGGGAAGGAGGTGTAGCCAAAAGCATGATGGGAGTTGCAGTCACAGACAATCCCCACCACCCACATGGCCAAGCAAGCTCACACTGAACCATACTCACCTCACAGGGGGTGGACCTGGACACCAACAAACACCAGGACTGCATTGACTGACATCCTGCACCCACTGAAATGGTGGCATGCTTCATGATGGGATAACTGGCCTGGGGGAGAAGGAGGTCCTGACTTGAAAATAAATAACACCGATGCTGGCCATACACACACCTTCTATGCTAAAACACATTGCACACATGGTAGCAGTCACTCACTAAGATAATGCCCAGGCAAGATGTCTGACACATGGGCCTGATAAATGATGTGGCTGAAAATCACACATATGCACTGGCCAAACCAAACACGGTCGCACACACAGCCATTGCAACCATATGTACAAACTCACTGTCTGGGGATGCAGTGCCCAGGGGTGTCCCATGGCCTGGCTATGGAGGTGTGTCTTGCAGATGACAAGTGTGGAGATCCATATATAGTACATTGCAAAACACACACATGAACTCACATGTACACCATTGATATGGGGACATCTGACAATGATTGGAATGGACACACCAATATAGCCAACACCGTAGCATGGTCTCATTCACACACGGTGCTGTTGTGAGCTGCATTCCACTCCTACATCGTGCTGCAACATATGCATCCTTCACACAACACACCACTCACTGTCAAAGACACAAGGTCTAACCTGGACTGCATTGGAGGAGACATGCCACTCACAGCAGCCAAACCACAACACACACAACACCGGCTCTCACTGTCGTGAGCAATGAAAAGCCAGAGAGCTTCCTTGCCGAATCCATGTCACCATGGAGAACATTGACAAGTCAAATCACATATGCACATACAAAACTCAGCACCAGACTCAGTAAGGATGGTGACATCATCACTTGTATGAAATGAGATGGGAGCTAGGAACACAAGTAAAAAAACACTTTCTCCCAAGAGATCACAGGCATACCGGAATGTGACCTTGTTGTACCAATACACCAATGTGACACACAAAAAGACTAGCAAAATCTGCTACCACACATGCCCCAATCTTACAACATGTGCTCAGTGGAATTGCACGTATGTCCTTGTTTCAAGGTCAGATGTGTACAGGGATGACACAACTGTGTCAGCAACGTGATGGCCCTTGAGTAGTAATGGCCATGTACAGTCAAATCTATACATGAGCTGGTCATGCACACACATCGACATGCACATTGAAATGCTTCATGTTGGCTGGACAATGTGCTACAAGAATATCAATCTCTGTCCGTGACAACTTTGGACAAAGCAGTGTACAGGCACGCATCCTGACGTACGGTAGCAATGTCATGTATGTGAACCATTGATGCCTGTAGAAACATAACTTACATTGTGTGTCTCTTCCAAACACAGGTGGTGCTAGGGACACAGCAGCAAATGAAGAGGAGTCCCTGTCCCAGACTCCGGTGGACCCTCAGCTCTCTGGTGTGAATCAGTCTCTGTCCTCATCGGGTGACGAAGAACAACCTGGCACCTCCGGTGTGAGTCATCATGCAGCACCAGCAGTACAAACATCTGCACCCCCTGTACCCACGCCTCCAACATCTGGCAACAGACAGGGTACCCCCACCAACACGGACAGACCAAGGACATAGAATACAGACATCACAGGGACACAGGCCCCCCAGGAAGCTATGGACAACACCACCAGTAACAACACCCAAGGGGGCCCAGTGTCACCTGTGCGTGCCGCTGCAGGTCCTGCCCGTGTGGCTAGGGGTGGTGGGAGGGGTGAGAGGGAGAGGTCGCGTCTTGCAGAGGGGTCTGGACTATATGATGACCCCCAACTGGCACGCATCATAGATGAGTACCAGGAAAGCACCAGAGGATTTGGCCAGGTAGTGGGGATCCTCAAGGACATTCAACAGGAGCAGGCTGCCCATCATGCTCGCATGGAGGCCAAGTGGGATGCACTTACTGCGGTGCATAGGGACATACTCACATACCTCCGCCAGATAAGCACCAACATGTCCACACCTCGCTGTGTGGCCATAACATCTGTTGCCGCAAGATCTGCCAGTGCCACAGTGAGGGAGGATGACTCTGGCGGAGAGTCCTCTGCACCGCAGACGCCTGCACCTGAGGATCCCCCTCGAAGAAGAGGGGTCGTCCGAAGAAGGACAAGTGAGACGCAGATGGTCATGCACATCCCCCAGGGCCTCAAAACCTGTTCTGGAAAATGTTCTTTGTGCGCAAACCGTTCACCTTGTCGTATCTAACCCAACTCGCCTACATGACATGGAGGGTTCATGTTGGTCCAATGTAGCAGATGACTGTGGACTTTACTCTGGACATTTGAGCTACCAACACTTCCAACTCTACTGTGAACTTTGGATTCAAAACCCAATGTACAGCACCCACCATCCTGTGCACTATCCTCACACATGTTTGTAAATAAACTCACCAGTACACTATACTTGCCTCTGTTGTGATTCCAACTTGTTATGTGTCATGGAGATGTTGATCTGCTAAAGAACATAGTGCATGCAAAATACTACAGCAATGTGATCACCGTTATGTGAGTCATGGTGATGTGATACATGTGTAGGAGCCACACCACTATGGCACCACAACACATACTCACCATGGCCATGTAACTCATCCCATACAATGATGTTGACCTGAAATACAGTGAAATGCACAGACACCACACCTATCCACAGTCAGTGGTAACAAGCCCACAGGTGAGGTAATCAAATGTCAGTCAGATGTGGGAAGACAGATAACGCACATAACAAAGCATAGCACAGGTTCATTACACATCAGCAAATGTTTATTCCACAACAGTTGCAAGGTAATTCTACGTGACAGTGGCCACACGGTCACAAAGTGTCGTAGAATTGAAGTCCAGGGGTGTGTGGTACATCAGGTGATGGGAATCGACAACTTCCACCCTGGGGTTGGATTCTGGGTGTTGGGGGTCAGTGTTGACCAAACAACAGGCAAATTACCCTGGAAAGGACAGACATAAGACACAGTCAAAAACACAGCAGAACAGGAGAGAAATGCAATACACATGCACAAAACATGTCACAAGAAACCTACACAGAAACAAGTTAGCATTTCAACACTATTGTGGAGTACAGACCACCTGAAAGGACACATCACTGCACACATCCAGTCAAGTAGCACACAGACACACTCAAACAGCAACAGAGCGGCCCCAACACATTTCAGGCTAACTCAATACATTGACATAACAACCCTGTAAACTCACATTCAGGTGAAGAAGTTGTTGATGAGCTGTGTGCGGACGTCACCCTCATCATCATCATCACTGGCATCGTGGCCCAGGCCTAGATCCTCCACAGGTGGCGGATGTAGGTCATCGTCATCCTGGATGAGAGGCAACTTCTTCCGCACTGCCATGTTATGTAGCATGCAGCATATAAGGATAATTTTGCACACCTTTACAGGGTCATATGGGAGGGCCCCTCCAGTCTTGTCCAGGCAGCGGAAGCGGCTTTTCAGGAGACCAAATGTCCGCTCAATCACCCTCCTGGTCCGACCATGTGCCTCATTGTAGCGCTTCTCGGCTGGTGGTACAGGGTTCCTGAGGGGTGTCAGCAACCACAGCATGTTGGGGTATCCAGAGTCACCTACATACAAACAATTGAAGAATTAGCTGAGTTTTGAAAGAGGGTGGAATACAACATTGCCAAACACACACAATGGTAAACACTCAGTACACACCGACAAGCCAGGCACGCTGGTTTGGCATCTGTAACATCAGCGTTACAATGCGACTACTCCTTATGATGTAGGCATCGTGCGCAGAACCAGGGAAACGTGCACACACATGTGTGATACACATGTCTGCAAGACATACCTTGAGAGCATTGATGGAGTGGAAATGTTTCCTGTTCCGGTATGCCTGCCCATGTGCCCGTGGTGGTACCAGGGCCACATGTGTACCATCAATAGATCCGATGACGTTCGGCATCCTCCCCAGTGTATAAAAAGCATTTATGTCAGTGAGTTGACCTGGGCAAGGAAACTTGATGTACAGGTCAAGGAAATGCAACATCCCCTCCAAGACAGCGCGTAGCACACGACTGCACATAGTTTGCGACATACCACCAGTACTGGAAGGTACAAGTAGCAAGTAGCAAAGAAGTGCAGGGCTGCCATCACCTTCACCTCTGGGGTCAGTGCTGTAGGGTATGTCCGGCCAGGTAGCAGATGTGGCGCCAACTGCTCCACCAACTCCTCAATTAGTGGCCTGGTGAAGCGGTACTGTCAGATGCAGTCACGTTCCTGCATGGTTTCAAGGTCTGGGAACGGTCTATGGACAGCTGGTGCCCTGCAGTACAGAGATGAACAAAGGAAGATTGTCGATTCATCCACCCATGTGGCTATGACCAAGCAAAATATCACATGGTACATCATGACAATACACAATGTACTGAGGTGTGTGCTGTTGGGTATGGACACATATGTCACCTACATGCCCATCACCTCACATCTCAAGTCCACATGGCTACATACGTTCCATGTAGTGCAATGGCCAATCATTGGGCTGTGTCACAGTACCTATGTACTGCTGTCACGTTCCAAACACACACCACAGTGAAAAGTGAGGCCTGATGTCTCCCAGGCATCACAGCTCTTTGACAGGCAGATACCCAGGGTCCCTGTATTGCCACATGGACACTGGCATGACATGGCGTATCATGTGCACGCCACAAAACAACCATGAGTCCCACAGGTAGTGGCCACTGTTGTCTCTGCAGGCCCTACATGGATGTCTCTTAGATGCACACACACCATCAAGGTTGATGCATATACCACATGGATGTGGAGACTGTCTCCCATTGGGCACATTTGATCAGACACATCTGAGACACAACATGAATACAGACTGCGGGTGTACATCAGAATTGTGGCTATGGGTGACATACATACCATCCCACCCAGGACTCAGGGTGTATGTGACATGTCCTAAAAATATCCAACCTGCAACTGTGTCCATGACTCATGCCCATAACTGTACAGTTGCACATCACAGTGGTAATGTGCACAACACACAAAGGATTCTGTCCCCATGAACACGTGCACAATCTGGGAGTGGCTGCACCAAAGTGCCACACAACAAACCAAATGTTGCTCCCCCTACACACACAGGTAATGCAGCCTTACATGCCATGGGACAGAGTTTGGCACATGCTGTAGTGTGGTAGGTGTGCACTTGTTTCCCTGGCAAGTAATTGTGTTTGGAAGCTGTCAAAAAGTCACACCAATGTCACCCGACGCGGGTGACTTCTACAGAGACGCATTGCACAGTTCTGAACCAAGCCGTGCGCACGCTTAGCTATTGACTGAAATGAGAACTAATGCGGGTGACTATCATGTATACGCGTCGTGCAGGCATGGACCGAGCTGTGCGTACGCTTAGCCATTGACTGCAATGTGAACCGATCCGGGTGACTATCATGCATACGCGTCGTGCAGGCATGGACCGAGCCCTGCGCATGCCTTGGCCATTGACTGCAATGAGAATCAATGCGGGTGACTATCATGCCTACGCATCATGCAGGCATGGACCGAGCCGTGTGTATGCTTAGCCATTGACTGCAATGTGAACCAATGCGGGTGACTATCATGCATAAGCGCCGTGCAGGCATGAACAGAGCCGTGCGTACGCTTAGCCATTAAATGCAATGTGTACCGATGCGGGTGACTATCATGCATAGGCGTCGTGCAGGCATGGACCGAGCCCTGAGCAAGCCTTGGCCATTGACTGCAATGTGAACCGATGCGGGTGACTATCACGCGTACGCATTGCACAGTTCTGGACCGAGCCGTGCGCACGCTTAGCCATTGACTGCAATGAGAACCGATGCGGGTGACTATCATGCATACGCGTTGTGCAGGCATGGACCAAGCCGTGCGTACGCTTAGCCATTGACTGCAATGTGAACCGATGCGGGTGACTATCATGCATACGCGTCGTGCAGGCATGGACCGAGCCTTGCGCATGCCTTGGCCAATGAATTGTATGGAGACAGGTGCGTGTGGATTTTCAAACTACTCGTTGTACAGTCAGTTGACCGAGCCGTGCGCACCCATTGGTTCTGGACTGTCATGGAGACGGACGCAGATTCAAAACTTGTACGAGTCATGCACTGGAAATTAAGTTGGATGCCTACAACAATGTTGCAATTTCTAGGGTGTTATGAAGGTGTCTGCAGCACAGATATAAGGCTGGCTATCCCCCAGGGATCTCACTTGCCTGCACTACATGCTACTGGCCCACATCTCTGCTACCACTGCTGCTGTCTCTGCATCTACTGGCTACTGCTATGGCATGTACTCTGGAGAGGGCCCCAGCCTTCACTGAGGAGATGAACCAGGCCCTGCTGGACGGGCTCCTTCTACAGTACTGCAAGCTGTATGGGAAACCAGGGGAGCAGGTGAGTGTGCAGTCCACTGCCTTCCTAATTGTGCATGTTGTCTGACTAGCAGTACTAGCAGTGTGTACACCAGTGTCAAGCGTACCCACTGAGTACTTTCAACCCCCAAAGTGTGTAGGTACATGTGATGAACAGGTGTTCTGCAGCAAAAGTGCATTTGTGCAAGCTTAAACTTCCCAGGCAATGTTAACATGTCAGACATGCAGGGCATTTGTCCATTTCCATGGGTGCACTACCTGTGTACCTCATTTTCCTTTGTGATGACGACATGTATATCCAACTGTGTGCAGCACAAATATGGGCCATGTGTGTTAAAGCACTTTTAACTTTGTCATCCTCACAGGTTGATGCCCACCAGAAGCAGGAGATCTGGCTGACCATCGCCCAGGCATTTCGATCAGTGGGGGTCTACAAGCGCCGGATCCGCAACTGCCAGAAGAGGTGGCAGGACCTTCGGGGCTGGACCCGGAGGATTGCAAGGGTCCAGCTGAAGCTGTCGCCTCCTCGCAGGAGGGGCGGACACCGGACCCTGACCCCCCACATGCTCAGGATTCTGGCAGTGGTCTTCCCGGACCTGGATGGGCATCTGAAGGCCAGACAGCAGCAAGGAGGGGGTAAGTCCATGCCTAATCTGTTTACTATGTCTGACATGCTATTTGCAGTCTTTTGGCCTGGTCACACTTCCACATTACGTAGCTCTTGTAGTCCAGGACTCATGTCCCTCAATTGTGTGATACACCCTCCTCATCTGATCCACAGGTGTGGACCCTACAGTCTGTGGCTTGTGTCACTAGGGCACTGTGTCCCTGCAGTCAGCTATGCTTCAGATTCCGGACAGCATCTGTTACCGTGACTCTGTTGTGTGTTTCATGGGTGGGTCAATTGTTTACACAATGCCTGAGATCTGACATGTGATCGTTGTGTGTGCCTTGATATGTGTTCCAATTGCTGGTCTGACTCGCCACATATGCCTGGGGTATTTCAAACATACCCGTGCAGCAGGGGACTCCATATTTTGGGCCTCAGGAGTATGAATATCAAGTGTGTCACACTTCCTTAGCCACCTGACTACTGTCCAGGGCTATACACTGTTTCACGTAGTCCTGGGCAGTCATGTCTACTCCAGGGCATTTAGAAACACTCTGTAATCCCACTCCTGTATATCAACTTACAGGTTGTGCTTAGTGACATGTGCCTTCAGGTGTCTGCCTCTGTGTCATTGTGGTGTAGCTTCATTTTCAGGACAGCCGGGGTGTTCATGAGTTTGGGGGTCAGCAGGACATCTAAGATGTGACTATAGGAGACGAGACCTGTGTGACATAGAGGTGTGTGATCACTTGACAGTGCACAATGGTGTATGCTACTGTGAAGTTCAGGCAAGTATGTGTTTCATGCACATCAGACTCACTTTTAACTTTGTCATCCTCACAGGTTGATGCCCACCAGAAGCAGGAGATCTGGCTGACCATCGCCCGGGCATTTCGATCAGTGGGGGTCTACAAGCGCCGGATCCGCAACTGCCAGAAGAGGTGGCAGGACCTTCGGGGCTGGACCCAGAGTATCGCAAGGGTCCAGCTGAAGCTGTTGCCTCCTCGCAGGAGGGGCGGACACCGGACCCTGACCCCCCACATGCTCAGGATTCTGGCGGTGGTCTTCCCGGACCTGGATGGGCAGCTGAAGGCCAGACAGCAGCAAGGAGGGGGTAAGTCCATGCCTAATCCGTTTACTATGTCTGACATGCTATTTGCAGTCTTTTGGCCTGGTCACACTTCCACATTACGTAGGTCTTGTAGTCCAGGACTCATGTCCCTCAATTGTGTGATGCACCCTCCTCATCTGATCCACAGGTGTGGACCCTACAGTCTGTGGCTTGTGTCACTAGGGCACTGTGTCCCTGCAGTCAGCTATGCTTCAGGTTCCGGACAGCATCTGTTACCGTGACTCTGTTGTGTGTTTCATGGGTGGGGCAATTGTTTACACAATGCCTGAGATCTGACATGTGATCTGTGTGTGTCTTGATGTGTGTTCCAATTGCTGGTCTCACTCGCCACATGTGCCTGGGGTATTTCAAACACACCCGTGCAGCAGGGGACTCCACATTTTGGGCCTCAGGAGTATGAATATCAAGTGTGTCACACTTGCTTAGCCACCTGACTACTGTCCAGGGCTATACACTGTTTCACTTAGTCCTGGGCAGTCATGTCTACTCCAGGGCATTTAGAAACACCAATTTACAGGTTGTGCTTAGTGACATGTGCCTTCAGGTGTCTGCCTCTGTGTCATTGTGGTGTGGCTTCATTTTCAGGACAACTGGGGTGTTCATGAGTTTGAAGGTCAGCAGGACATCTAAGATGTGACTATAGGAGACGAGACCTGTGTGACATAGAGGTGTGTGATCACTTGACAGTGCACAATGGTGTATGCTACTGTGAAGTTCAAGCAAGTATGTGTTTCATGCACATCAGACTGTGAGGAGCTCACGTACAGGGAGTTGTGTTTGCAGACACTCATATGTCTGTTTTGTATGATGTGAGGTCATCTGGGTCCAGGATATGTTGTTGGCAGGGGATGGACAAGTGTACTTGTCAGCTGCAGAGTTTGCTTTACACATGACCAATGATTGTGACACAGTGCCTACTGTTGTTGTCTGGATGCCCTGCCACTGTGACAGGAGACAGTGATGACTGACTTTCCAGGCATGCCTGTGCCATGGGATTTAACTTATTATGAGTGATCCTGAATTGGGGTCAAATGTGCTCCAAGCACCCCATTGTGGCATTGACTATCAGGACACGAGAACATCATAGTGTGTGTTGCTGGTATGCATCATAAGCATGTGAAATGAGACTCTGGCCATCCCTTCTTCCTGACACCTGTACTGAATAATTGGCAAGAGATGTGATGTGTGTATAGTGACATACTCCTAAATGTTCACTTGCATGTCCAACAAATGTGTAGGTGGTGCATGTCTGCACATTGGGGTATTAGCATCCAACATGCAACAGACATATGGGTGCAAGTCCAGGAGGGATATGAGTGCCATGGTTGATGGTGAGACTGACAATTGGCTTATTCAAAACAGTGTGAGCACTTTGAGCAGTGTTCAGCTGATGATGCCAGGGCTTGCCCTGTGATGTGCTGTACTCACTGTGGTGTGTGCGGTCAGTGCAGGTGACTGATGTTGTTCTTTTTTCCCTAATTCTATCCAGATACATCCACGGCCACAGGAGGTGACAGCTCCATGGACCAGGAGGAGCCACAGACACAGACTGGGACAGAAAGCGAGGAGTTGGAGGGACCCAGTGGCACGGAGGGCGAGTGGAGCCATCCCAAGGAGTCCTCAGCACCATCCACCCCAGCTGAGGGCCACAGCAGCTCGGAGGATGACTCCCTTGTGGAGGCGGGTGTCAGCAGTCACCAAACCCCAGCTAGTGAGGCTGTCCCCACACCACCACCATCACCACCCTCCCATCGGCTCCCATCCCAGAGGTCTATGGAGGCCCCCGTGTTCGGGAGCATGTCTCCTTTGTGCCAGGCACCGCACCCCCTGCCCCTGTGTCCCCTGCTGCCCTGAGTGTGGAGTCTGTGGACTTACTTATGACAGATCCATGTAGGGCAGACATCAATGCTGAGTGTCCTCCATGCACACACCAGTCTGTTGATACAACTGGTGTCGTTCATGGAGGGCATTTCATCGGGCATGTCTGCCCTACAGAGGACCAATCAGTCCTTGGCATCCTCCCTGACGGCAGCAGTGTCCCTTCTCTAACAGTCCCTCACTCCTCCTACCCCTGCCCCATCCACGATTCCTAGCACCCTACCTGTCCCAAGCACACACACACCAGCACATTCACCCAAACCCACAGACACGGGCAGCACACAAACACCCAAACCAAGGTCTAGACGAGCACAAGCAAAGTCAGGGGGCTGATACCACACTCACAGGGGATGGTTTGCAAACACACACACAGGCATCCACAACCACTCCGCAGTCCTCCGATACCTCTCCCTCTAAGACCCCTTCCCTTGCCTCACCTGCAACCCCATCTCCCAAGAAGCTCTTCCTCTGTGACCTTGGCCTCTTCCCCACCGATCCAGTAGATCCAGCTTACAAAGGGAAAAGGAAGTCCCCACACACAGAGGGGAGTGCCCCTCACACCCAGACACCCTCCCCCAGGTGCAGTCAGACTGAGGCCCCTGCCCGCAAGTCCCCCCGGAGCCGGAAGAGCAAGACCCCACCCCTGCCCCGCAGCTCCACGACACAGTCTCCGTACTCCATCCCTCAGGCCACCACTCCACAGGTTCCCAGCCACACCCTGCCCCAGGTTCCCCCACCCACAGATACACCATCCCCAAAATGCTCAGGCCCTCCCCCCTACCACTTTCTCTTCCAACCCCACCCCCCGGTCAGACTGTTTGTGCCACTGGTGTGGGGACCATGGCCCCCCTCTGTCCTGCCGACTTCACCTGAACCCCATTCCGCTCCCATGGAGTTGGGCACTGCAGTGGAGTCCACGACCACCCCGTCTGACTTGGGCACTGCAGTGGGGCCCCGTCCACTCCATCTGACCTTCCCACTGCAGTTGTGCCGGCACCCACCCCATCTGACTGGTGCCCCACAGTTGTGACTGCACCCAATATGTCAGACACCTCCACTGCAGTTGCCAGTGACTCTCCTGCATCCACCACCCCTTCACTGCCTCCTTCTGCTGAGCCCTGATCCTGTCCCTGCGGTGCCTGGCCTGCCCCCATGTATGCCCCTCCGAGTGGATGTCCCCTGTCCTTACCAGTGCAGGCAAGCAACGTGTGACAGTTGTCACTCAAATCACATTGTTGACATTTGGATATGGACTGACCATTGGCCTTTGTTTTGAAAGGACTCTGCATTTCATTTTAAATTTGCTGAATAAAGCATTTGTATTTATCCTTGTGAATTTGATTTAGCTGTACATTATGTTGATGATGTTTACCATGACCGTGCAGTTATAATGCTGGATTTCCAATGTTGAATACTGAGGTGTTGATGTGATGTACTCCATGTGGTCCATGAGATATGTATCCTATTCTGGTCAATATCCATGTCATCCTTTGCAGCTAACTGGGTGTGTCATGATTCACAATTTGTGAACATCTCTGTAAACATTTCATTTGCATGGTCACATCTGTGGCTTACACACATGCACATTTGATGTGCTTCCCATTGTCCAATTAGTCTATTTCCCTGACTGTTGGGTCATCTCCACCGGACCTGCAGGTGTGGGCATCATTGGTGTAGGAGCAACTGGGTCCTCTGTGCAACTTGATGGACATATGTATTAAGTATGTTCAGCTGACTTAAGGGACCCTCCCGTACCCAGTCTGTTGTGACCAGAGCCTTCATTGGGTGGTAACTGATGGCTGACTGACCAAGTGTTCTGCTGACATGACTTAGACCTGCTGGGACCATGTTTGGCACAGCTGAGCTTCCACAGGAGTTGAGTCCCCTCAAGTAAGTGTGTTGTTCCGTGACATTGCCTGGGCCCATGGTGTGTGTTGTGTAAGCATGTCTGTGTGTGTCCACATCCCTTTATATACACAGGCAGTGTTCCCTTGATATGTTCCTGTTGTTGATGCTTGCTGAGTTGTACTGTGTTCATCATACATCTTTGTCCTGGGCTACCAGATGTGTGGGTGCATGACACACTACTGTTATTTGGTGTTTCATAATTGGGATTTGTCAGTTCTGTGTGGTGATGATGTGGTCAGATGCTGATGGGACACAGTCAGGGGTCCCCAAGGCACTTGTTCGCAATATCATGTAGGTATCCCTAGGTGGTACCTTTCAGTGATTGATACATGTGTATGTGTGTGTGACTGCTCCCACTCATCAGGTTCAGAGCTGCAATATTGGCAAGTGTCAGCATGTGTGCCTTGTGGTTCTCCTTGGCTTCTGCATTGTCCTGGGACTGTGGCAGGGATTCCAAAGGTTACGGGAGCTTTGACGTCATGGCCATGTACCGCATACTGTGCAGTATGTCTGTCATTCACCAGGGTTGTAGACTGCCCTTGTGTGATGAGTCTGTGCACCTTAGTTCCTGCCAACATTACTGTGTTTGTCATGGGTGCATGTGCAATGTCACATGTCCATGTGGGCTTCACAGATGCACATTTGTGCAGTTCAGGGTGTGTGGTGTTGAGGGTGGACAGATGTGAATGTTTGCATGGATCGGCCCCTACCTCCCGTTTGCTCATGGATGATGGGCCATGCTGAGTGATTTGTGTTTGTGTAGGTGTCATGTACGTTTGTGGCACAGAACACATGTCTGGGTTTCACAGTTTGTACGACATCTACCTTTGTCATCACAGTGGACGTATCATGCATGCTTGTGTCACCCCAATGTATGGTCCCTGGGGGTAGTGCTGCTGTGTGTCAGTCTCTTGCTGTTTTAGTTGCTGTTCATTCCAGCTTGTGTCACATGTGTCTGTTGTGCTCACTCTCACCTCATAATGCCTGATTGCCCACTAAGGAGGGCCCAATGATGTGTTACTTTTGTATGGCGCTGTGTCCACATCTGTGTCATTGTCGTTCAGCCCCCTCATATGTTGTCTTGTTGCCTGGGGATACTGAGACACACACACACATGTTGTGTCAGATGTGCAGTGTGAGGTTGCCTGTTTGTTTTTGTGCATCTGCACCAGTGCATTGGTATTGCTGTTGTGGGCCATTGTCTGGATGTTGTTTTGGTGATTTTCCCTGCTGTCTCTGTGAGTCATATCACATCATTATGCACATTCATCCTGGTTGTTAGGTCCCATTGCTGCCATGGAATGGGAGTTTGTGTCATGACACCTACAGTCTACACAGGATGTATTGATTTGTGTGTCTATTTTTGAGATGTGTGTATGCATTGTGATGGTCACTTCTGCTTTTGTGTCATTGTATACTGTAGGCAATGTCAGCCCCCATGGATGGTGCTTGTCTGCACATGGCCGAGAGTATGTTAGATTTTCACAGCACTGTTAGCCTCACCACATCTCTGTGGGTATGGGACACAACCACTACTTTGCCACAAAAGTGTTTCATGTGTTGGGACCAGTAATCATACATGCTGTTTGGTATTTGCAGCTTTGACCATGATGACACTTACCTTTTGGTCACTGCGATGAGGGGGGTTTTAGACCCCATCACCACAATGCTCAACATTTGCTGCTGTTTGGAACCCCACACTAAACTTTTGTTCTACACAGTGAGGGGGTGTTAGTGCACATTGACACAGTGCTATTGTGATGCTTGCCCTGTGTAGGCCACTCTCAGTTTTTGGTCACACATGTGATGGTGGTTACATTGTATGTTCGAAGTCATATTCACTGTTGTGGGCATTTGTCACAGACTACACACTGTTGTCATGATGTTAGGGGGAATGTATTTTGCTGACATACCTAATGTTGGTGTATGATGGATGTGTGGCGCATCACCCATCCTATGGGTGGAGGTGGCAGGAGTGATGGGCAACAGGTCCCCTATGAGTGGGGGTGGCAGTAGTGCTGGGCAACATAACCCCTATGAGTGGGGGTGGCAGGAGTGATGGGCAACTTAACCCCTATGGGTGGGGGTGGCAGGAGTGATGGGCAACAGGTCCCCTATGAGTGGGGGTGGTAGTAGGGCTGGGCAACATAACCCCTATGAGTGGGGGTGGCAGTAGTGATGGGCAACAGGTCCCCTATGAGTGGGGGTGGCAGTAGGGCTGGGCAACATAACCCCTATGGGTGGGGTGGCAGGAGTGATGGGCAACAGGTCCCCTATGAGTGAGGGTGGCAGTAGTGCTGGGCAACATAACCCCTATGAGTGGGGGTGGCAGTAGTGCTGGACAACATAACCCCTATGAGTGGGGGTGGCAGTAGTGCTGGGCAACATAACCTCTATGAGTGGGGGTGGCAGGAGTGATGGGCAACATAGTCCCTATGGGTGGGGGTGGCAGGAGTGATGGGCAACATAGTCCCTATGGGTGGGGGTGGCAGGAGTGATGGGCAACAGGTCCCATATGATTGGGGGTGGCAGTAGTGCTGGGCAACATAACCCCTATGGGTAGGGGTGGCAGGAGTGATGGGCAACATAGTCCCTATGGGTGGGGGTGGCAGAAGTGATGGGCAACAGGTCCCCTATGAGTGGGGGTGGCAGTAGTGCTGGGCAACACAACCCCTATGGGTGGGGGTGGCAGGAGTGATGGGCAACATAGTCTGTATGGGTGGGGGAGGCAGGAGTGATGGGCAACAGTTCCCCTATGAGTGGGGGTGGCAGTAGTGCTGGGCAACATAACCCCTATGAGTGGGGTGGCAGTAGTGATGGGCAACATAACCCCTATGAGTGGGGGTGGCAGGAGTGATGGGCAACATAGTCCCTATGGGTGAGGGTGGCAGGAGTGATGGGCAACAGGTCCCTTATGAGTGGGGTTGGCAGTAGTGCTGGGCAACATAACCCCTATGAGTGGAGGTGGCAGGAGTGATGGGCAACAGGTCCCCTATGAGTGGGGGTGGCAGTAGTGATGGACAACAGGTCCCCTATGAGTGGTGATGGTCATGCAACCCATATGGTGGCCTGTTGCTAGTGGACAGGATATGGATCCTCTGGGCATGTGTGACATTTGGCGGGTATGTGTCGTTTGTATGTGTGGTGGGTGACTGAATTGCCGTCCGAGTCTGTTCTTGATCCGGTCATAGATGTACACTACTGGTATGACCTGCGCGATGGGTTTCATGATGTGTTCATCTCGTACATGCTGCTTGTTGCTCCATCTTGTACCTGTTGCTAACTGGTCCGTCTCATAGCCCTGGATTGTGTTCTGGCGCGAATCGTACCTGATATGCTGCTTTCCCAGATGCTGTGACGTGCTGTATGTGGCGACCTGCCCGGCGTGTATGATTTGCGCATCGTACTTGTCTGGACAGAAACTGCTGTGGGAACTGCTTCCGGGCGACTCAGTTCGGCGATCAGAGGTATGGCTTGTACGAAAAATGAAGCTTGAATCGCAGCCTACGTGTCGGTCGGATTTGTGTCCGTCATGCGCATCGTACTTCATTGCCCGGACGCACCGACTCCCGGAACGTGTCGGTCGCAAGCACCGTTCCCTTTAAGGCGCGCGCGCGCACCTTCCCTGACGTCAGTGCACACTGCTGGATGTGGAGCGCGCACAACGCAACCAGGACGTCCCGCAGGAGAGAGGCAGAGGCGCCGCCGCTTTAAGAAGCGGGTGGCGCGAAAAGCAGGCACTTTTGCTCTGGTGCCGGAGAGGAGTCGTCAAGAGTGCAGGTAAGGGGGCTTGTGGGGGCTTGAGGGCTTGTGGGAGCTTGGGGGGGACTTGGGGCGGCTTGTGGCGGCGTGTGGCTTTAGAGCACGGGGCTGATTGTGGCCTTTTGTTTAAGTATTGATGGTAATCAGAGCCCCTTCACGGGCTGTGATTACCATCAATACTTAAACAAGAGGCCACAATCGTCCCCGCGCTTTACTAACAAAAGAGTAGAGTCAGTTTAAAAACACAGCGTGTACCAAAGTACACGCTGTGTTTTTAAACTGGCTCTACTCTTTTGTTAGTAAAGCGCGGTGCGTGGACGATTGTGGCCTCTTGTTTAAGTATTGATGGTAATCACAGCCCGTGAAGGGGCTCTGATTACCATCAATACTTAAACAAAAGGCCACAATCGTCCCCGCACCGCGCTTTACTAACAAAAGAGTAAAGCCAGTTTAAAAACACAGCGTGTACTTTCAGAAAGTACACGCTGTATTTTGAAACTGGCTCTATTCTTTTTGTTAGTAAAACGCGGTGCGGGGACTATTTCAGGCATAAACTTTGGGGCCAGAGTTCAAGCCTCGAGGTCGCGTCCACATCCTGTGATTGTGGGCAGATCACTTAATCTCCCTCACAAACAGTAGTTATTAGAAGTAGTAGTACAATAGCATTGCCTTCTCCACCATTGAGTACACAACAAAGTCATTGAAGGAATTCTTCCTAAATGCTGTGGCTGAGTGTGCAGTAAAGGGCCAATAGCTTAAGCTGTTTTTCGTCTTTGAGTTACTCTGACGTTGAGTACGTAGATAGATTGGTTAGCATGCACTTTATAGAAGTCTACCCACTCTTTATTTTGAGACAAATCAGTGGGATTTCACAGAGGTATTGGAGAAGTGCAGAGGGGAAGTCACCAGAGGGTCAGATGTAACCTACGGTGATAGACCAACCACATAGTTAGTACTTATTCCTTGGGCATAAGCAGGAATGGAAGTCCCTGCTCACCTCATGCCATCGATCATCATTCTCAAATGAGAGGTGTCAGACTGATGGTCATGCTCAGAATAGCAGTCAGATGGAAGGCTGGTAAAATGTTCTCTCTAATGAGATATTTTTTGGAGCAGTCTTTCACAAAGAACGGGTAATCTGGAGCTGCGTTAAGACTTCTTAGATACAAGTTTGATACCTTTGATCACTCACGGCAACAGAATTCCCCAAACATTATCACCAGCTAGCCCATTGAAATATACCACTTGAGTGGAGACAGTAGCCCATTGCAGTACCCAAGCAGCTTGCTAGCCAGCAACGTGCCACCTTGCGAAGTGTAAAACAAAATAGTACAGCACACATTCCCAATTCCCCAGTTCTTGGTGAGCCTGTCTTTTCCCTTCTTGGCCTATCACAGGAGCTCCAAGGTTCTAACACTCACTCCTCCTACATCGACAAGCAAACCTTAGGCACTCCAACTAATTCATGCAGATAGATGGGATAAGTAATCCAGAGACCCGACCTGCAGAGGGAGCTGCAAAAAAACTGACAAGCTCCTAAACCCATGGTAATGTCATGTTTGGGTATCTTTTAAAAAGAGCACGATATCATAATAAACCTTCATGATACTGGGAGGAGGGGGGAGGGGGGGGGGCTAACCTGAAAGGACTTTACATATGCTTTCAGACCTGGTGGGTTTTCAACAAACGTCAAACACAAAGCAGAGTGAGAGGCCATAGGATTTGGACTGGGAAATAACTTTCCACACAATACGAATCAAAATTGGGAAACACCCGTCTCATACACTTGTTTTCCTTTTTATAACTTTGGCTGAGGCATTCTTTGTCCCTTCTGGATACCGGTTTGCATTGCAGACTGTTTCCAAATGTTGCATAAGTGTCTGCATCAAATTAGAGATTTTTTTACATTATTTGAATGTATTGTTTAAGTATTGATGGTAATCACAGCCCGTGAAGGGGCTCTGTGTACCATCAATACTTAAACAAAAGGCCACAATCGTCCCCGCACCACCCTTTACTAACAAAAGAGTAAAGCCAGTTTAAAAACACAGCGTGTACTTTCAGAAAGTACACGCTGTATTTTGAAACTGGCTCTACTCTTTTTGTTAGAAAAGCGCGGTGCAGGGGACTATTTCAGGCATAAACTTTGGGGCCAGAGTTCGAGCCTCGAAGTCGCATCCACATCCTGTGATTGTGGGCAAATCACTTAACCTCCCTGTGCCTGAATATGTAATGTAAAGACGGTGCTCATTTAAAGCGCTCCAATACCTTCGGGTCGAGTTCGCGCTATCTAAAATATGCAAAAAAAAGCAGTGGGACAGTAACAGAAAGTAAGTGGGGGCGGAGGGGTAGACGGACAAATGGGGAGGTATAGGGCAGGTTTCAATTATCTAATGTAGCACAGAGGGTTAATATGCCTGCTGCAAAGAACGCATACCATGTATTTTACAAAAACAGTATTTTATGTGCATAGGTCAGTTGGTTACTGCTTTTGTCACATAGATTCTTTTGTTACTCTGCAGCTCATAAGAGACAATCATAATCTAGCACAGTGACCTATAAACTATCATCAAAGATCTGCTTACACATTGCATGGTACAAATTAGTAACTTGTGTTTTTCCCTGTCTTTCATTATCCTGATGCTGCTAAAGGGGTTTATTTGGGTGGAAATACATTTTTATTGTTAAAGTCAATGCTACCCACTGTGTTATGTTCCGAATCCTGAATTTATGCTTTTCCACACAAGCACTCTTTAAAAATGCCTACCAGTATGAATGACATGTGACTCCTACACCTTGTAGTCCCCTTTGTATGTAGCATTTTCTCTACACTGATTTACACACATGATTCATTGTCTCTGTGTGTGTGATGTAAAGTGCTCTGACATCCTACAATGGTATGAGACAGTGGTTCCCAAACTGGGGTCCACGGACCCCCAGGGGTCCGTGACACATTCCCAGGGGGGGCCGCAGGCAGCAGTTTTAAAAGCAATGCAAAGTTCCTTGTATAAACAGCCGTTTTTGGGCAGCAATAAAAGGGTCAAGATAACTCCAGTGATTAATGTACCTGCTGCAGAGAGATAGTTGGTTTGTCCAGTGGCAGCTTTGACCTGGATCGAGTTTATCACCACTGGAAAAATGCCAAAGAGCGCCGTGAGAAGCAACCCTGTCACCCCTCTAGTGATGCCACTTGACATGCCTCCCTTATTGTTTATATGTGATATTGTATAGGCTCCCAACATTTCCCCACCCAATTAACAGTGCTCAAGTTAAGAATATTTATTAAAATCTTATGATGGTACCTCTGTTTAAGTCTTGTGCTTTTCTAAACTTGAAGTATACTTGCCTGTGTAACCAATTCATGTCATGGCGTGTTTATCCAATTTGGAAACTGCCCTTAAGACACATATTGTGGCACTGTATGTGTGAAAATGTACCATCTTTTAACTTTTTAAAGTAAACATTCTGAGTGACATTTGGCGCCGCGCACACGCGCGGTCTGGTTCCTGGCGCACATAGCTATGGTTGCAGCGCACAGAGACCCTCCACTGCCGCACACAGAGGAAAGAAATTAGAGGGAACATTGGTCGCACGGTAAGGCTACGAACAGCTCTCAGAGAGCTGTCCGACCCGGATCTGAATCGACCCCTTAATCATCCTCCTATACTTATAATGGTACTTACAAAAGTATCAGGAATAAAAAAATCATTGACACTATTGCAGTCCAAAAATAGACGAAGATATTGATTTTTTAATATAAATGAAGTTTGAAGTAGTAAATGTTAAATATTTTAATGTATCATTTTAATATAATATAAATTTCATGTATTCCACTACTATTCAATACTATATTACCTACTGGCGGTCGCCAGTAGGTAGTTATAGTTAGGACCACGTTTCCATAGGAAAACCTCAACATTCTATTTTGAATAACTTTGGCGCCGGTCGACGAATCCTCGCGAATTTCTCAAAATAGGTGGGGCGCTACGGTCCGCTCCTACCCTGAAAGTCTCGGGGGGATCCGTCAAGCGGGGGCTGAGATAAAAGGGGGGTCCCAAAACGCGTTTTTCCCATGCATTTTTCCATAGGACCTTTAGAACGACCTACAGCCCGAACGGCTGAACAGAATTACTAGAAATTTGGCAGAGAGGTAGTCCGTAGGTCAAGGAAGTGCCTTTTGTAGGTTTGGTGTAAATCAGTTCAGTAGATTTTGAGAAAATAGCCTTTAAATCAATATATATATCTGAGCCCGCTTACGGTACGCTTACCGTACGCTTACGGTAAGCGTACGGTGGCGTGCGCGAGCGCGATTCTGATTGGCTCTTAGATCTTAGTAAACATTCGAATCGGCCGAAACCAGGAAGCGGCGGCCGCCATTTTGTGTATTTCACTCTGAAAAAAAAGAGTGAAAACAAGGAAAGGGGGCAATGAGGAGAGTTACAGACCCCCTAACAATTGTAAGGGGGTCAAAGAAGGACAGAAAAGTACAAAAAAAACATTTATTGATTTTAAAAAAAATCACGGGGTACGCGTACGGTAAGCTCACGGTAAGCGTACGGTAAAAAAAATAAAAAAAAATAAATGAAAATCAGATTTAAGAGTTTAGAAATTAGGGAGCTCTAAAAAGAGCTGTTGTGTTTATGGAGTCATTTTTTTAGTGGTACCTACAAGTAAGTACCGATGCAGAGTCTAAGGTTCAAGAGGAAGACTCTGTTCCCTTCATCATTGAAGTGCACACCATCTCCTCTATAAATGTCTTGCATGTCGTAACGCAAGTTGTTGTGGTAAATGGCACCCATACCATAGTCACGGAGGAAAGCAGAAACAGATTTGTTGACGTGCTTTCTTGCTTTGTCAATCTGTGGACAGAAATGATTGGACCAGTTCCATTTTTGCCTTTGGCATATGTTGGAAAACACAAAGGCAGTTTTAGGGAAAAGTGTAAACAGTTGTGCAAAGGTGTCCTTCATAAGCATTTCCAGACCTACCCCAGTCAAAGTGCCTAGGTCATTGCCACCACAGTGCACTATTATGAGGTCAGGGTGTTGGATTTGCATGAAGGATTTCACCAATGGCATCAATTGGTGCCACTTTAACCCTCTCTGACCAATCCATTTAATGTCTACATTTGGCAAAGCAAGGTCTCTCACCATATCTGTTTTCTCTGCAAACTTTTCACTCCAGAAGACATAGCTGTGCCCTACAATCCACACTGTGAACATCTTCAAAGGAGAACTGGATGCACTCAGGAGGTGTCTTTCAGTAGAATGGCAATATGAAAAGAAAGACAGTTTGGAAATGGAGGCATACATATTTTTAACAAAACAAAAAGAACTGATTGGCTGTTTCATACCATTCTAGAAAAAAAACTAGGCTGTATGTGAAAATTAATAGAAGCATGTTTTGTATTGGTACAAAAAAATGTGTAACCAAAGAACAGTACTATGGATTTGCAGTTAGGATTGAAAAGTCAAGCACTCTTGCTCTGTGGAATTGAAACATTGTGTGTCGAACTTCTGACCTAACTGCACACAGCAGTGTTCCATGAGCTGTTGCTATGGTAGCAGGCAGAAGTCAAGTTGGGGGAAGGGTACTAGGCAGAAGTCAAGTTGGGGGCAGGGTACTTTTGGAAAAGGGTTGGTTTTCAACCAATAGAAATGTGTCATTACATTTGAAAAAAAGGGGGAAGCACTGAGATTTGAAACTTACATGTATATGTGTGGAAAAATAGAGGGAAAGTTTGCCATTATCTGGTTCTGCTGAGAGGAGAGAGGTGTACAGAACAGAGATCCTGGCTCTGATAATCTGCTGTTTGAGTGACACATTTCTTTCACAACTAACTAATTTTAAAGGTGAGTTTACAGTTTGAGAGGGGATGTATGTGGTAACTTAAGAAATGAATAATAGAAATGGGAATTGTTTTTGTTGTAGTTACACATGGTGGATTCATAATGTGTCAGTCTGTAAAAGAGATTTTCACTTGGCCCGAAAAAAAAAGAGCAGTAAGTGTGCTTTCAAATTGGCAAAGAAATTTCGTTTTGGCACTAATGTGAAAACATGACTCTGTGTCCATAGAAGAATTATAGGCAGAAATTTATTGCGTCTTGCTCTGGTGATTTCACAGTTGCAGTAGATGGAAAAGAGGAGCGAATTTTTGGGGGAAGAAGCAGAGGCTTAGCACACACCCATGTGCTTGCCATGTATAGTCATGCACAGTAATTAGAAGCGAGTGGGGTTTTCAGGTTTAAGTCTGTAATGCAAATACATTCAGCATCACTAAGGCTGGTTGCTCCTGCTGGAGTGTAGGCAGTCACAGAGAATACACACGGTGGTGGTCTGAAAAAAAAACAGCTTGGACATGTGCATTTAAATAAATTTAAAAAAAAGGTTTCAGAATGTGTCAGTCTGTAAAAGTGATTTCAAAGTGTAAAAAGAGATTTTCACTTGGCCCAAAAAAAAAAGAGCAGTAAGTGTGCTTTCAAATTGGCAAAGAAATTTCGTTTTGGCACTAATGTGAAAACATGACTCTGTGTGCATAGAAGAATTATAGGCAGAAATTTATTGCGTCTTGCTCTGGTGATTTCACAGTTGCAGTAGATGGAAAAGAGGAGCGAATTTTTGGGGGAAGAAGCAGAGGGTTAGCACACACCCATGTGCTTGCCATGTATAGTCATGCACAGTAATTAGAAGCGAGTGGGGTTTTCAGGTTTAAGTCTGTAATGCAAATACATTCAGCATCACTAAGGCTGGTTGCCCCTGATGGAGTGTAGGCAGTCACAGAGAATACACACGGTGGTGGTCTGAAAAAAAAACAGCTTGGACATGTGCATTTAAATAAATTTAAAAAAAAGGTTTCAGAATGTGTCAGTCTGTAAAAGTGATTTCAAAGTGTAAAAAGAGATTTTCACTTGGCCCAAAAAAAAAAGAGCAGTAAGTGTGCTTTCAAATTGGCAAAGAAATTTCGTTTTGGCACTAATGTGAAAACATGACTCTGTGTGCATAGAAGAATTATAGGCAGAAATTTATTGCGTCTTGCTCTGGTGATTTCACAGTTGCAGTAGATGGAAAAGAGGAGCGAATTTTTGGGGGAAGAAGCAGAGGGTTAGCACACACCCATGTGCTTGCCATGTATAGTCATGCACAGTAATTAGAAGCGAGTGGGGTTTTCAGGTTTAAGTCTGTAATGCAAATACATTCAGCATCACTAAGGCTGGTTGCCCCTGCTGGAGTGTAGGCAGTCACAGAGAATACACACGGTGGTGGTCTGAAAAAAAAACAGCTTGGACATGTGCATTTAAATAAATTAAAAAAAAAGGTTTCAGAATGTGTCAGTCTGTAAAAGTGATTTCAAAGTGTAAAAAGAGATTTTCACTTGGCCCAAAAAAAAAAGAGCAGTAAGTGTGCTTTCAAATTGGCAAAGAAATTTCGTTTTGGCACTAATGTGAAAACATGACTCTGTGTGCATAGAAGAATTATAGGCAGAAATTTATTGCGTCTTGCTCTGGTGATTTCACAGTTGCAGTAGATGGAAAAGAGGAGCGAATTTTTGGGGGAAGAAGCAGAGGCTTAGCACACACCCATGTGCTTGCCATGTATAGTCATGCACAGTAATTAGAAGCGAGTGGGGTTTTCAGGTTTAAGTCTGTAATGCAAATACATTCAGCATCACTAAGGCTGGTTGCCCCTGCTGGAGTGTAGGCAGTCACAGAGAATACACACGGTGGTGGTCTGAAAAAAAAACAGCTTGGACATGTGCATTTAAATAAATTTAAAAAAAAGGTTTCAGAATGTGTCAGTCTGTAAAAGTGATTTCAAAGTGTAAAAAGAGATTTTCACTTGGCCCAAAAAAAAAAAGAGCAGTAAGTGTGCTTTCAAATTGGCAACGAAATTTCGTTTTGGCACTAATGTGAAAACATGACTCTGTGTCCATAGAAGAATTATAGGCAGAAATTTATTGCGTCTTGCTCTGGTGATTTCACAGTTGCAGTAGATGGAAAAGAGGAGCGAATTTTTGGGGGAAGAAGCAGAGGCTTAGCACACACCCATGTGCTTGCCATGTATAGTCATGCACAGTAATTAGAAGCGAGTGGGGTTTTCAGGTTTAAGTCTGTAATGCAAATACATTCAGCATCACTAAGGCTGGTTGCTCCTGCTGGAGTGTAGGCAGTCACAGAGAATACACACGGTGGTGGTCTGAAAAAAAAACAGCTTGGACATGTGCATTTAAATAAATTTAAAAAAAAGGTTTCAGAATGTGTCAGTCTGTAAAAGTGATTTCAAAGTGTAAAAAGAGATTTTCACTTGGCCCAAAAAAAAAAGAGCAGTAAGTGTGCTTTCAAATTGGCAAAGAAATTTCGTTTTGGCACTAATGTGAAAACATGACTCTGTGTGCATAGAAGAATTATAGGCAGAAATTTATTGCGTCTTGCTCTGGTGATTTCACAGTTGCAGTAGATGGAAAAGAGGAGCGAATTTTTGGGGGAAGAAGCAGAGGGTTAGCACACACCCATGTGCTTGCCATGTATAGTCATGCACAGTAATTAGAAGCGAGTGGGGTTTTCAGGTTTAAGTCTGTAATGCAAATACATTCAGCATCACTAAGGCTGGTTGCCCCTGCTGGAGTGTAGGCAGTCACAGAGAATACATACGGTGGTGGTCTGAAAAAAAAACAGCTTGGACATGTGCATTTAAATAAATTTAAAAAAAAGGTTTCAGAATGTGTCAGTCTGTAAAAGTGATTTCAAAGTGTAAAAAGAGATTTTCACTTGGCCCAAAAAAAAAAGAGCAGTAAGTGTGCTTTCAAATTGGCAAAGAAATTTCGTTTTGGCACTAATGTGAAAACATGACTCTGTGTGCATAGAAGAATTATAGGCAGAAATTTATTGCGTCTTGCTCTGGTGATTTCACAGTTGCAGTAGATGGAAAAGAGGAGCGAATTTTTGGGGGAAGAAGCAGAGGGTTAGCACACACCCATGTGCTTGCCATGTATAGTCATGCACAGTAATTAGAAGCGAGTGGGGTTTTCAGGTTTAAGTCTGTAATGCAAATACATTCAGCATCACTAAGGCTGGTTGCCCCTGCTGGAGTGTAGGCAGTCACAGAGAATACACACGGTGGTGGTCTGAAAAAAAAACAGCTTGGACATGTGCATTTAAATAAATTTAAAAAAAAGGTTTCAGAATGTGTCAGTCTGTAAAAGTGATTTCAAAGTGTAAAAAGAGATTATCACTTGGCCCGAAAAAAAAAGAGCAGTAAGTGTGCTTTCAAATTGGCAAAGAAATTTCGTTTTGGCACTAATGTGAAAACATGACTCTGTGTGCATAGAAGAATTATAGGCAGAAATTTATTGCGTTTTGCTCTGGTGATTTCACAGTTGCAGTAGATGGAAAAGAGGAGCGAATTTTTGGGGGAAGAAGCAGAGGCTTAGCACACACCCATGTGCTTGCCATGTATAGTCATGCACAGTAATTAGAAGCGAGTGGGGTTTTCAGGTTTAAGTCTGTAATGCAAATATATTCAGCATCACTAAGGCTGGTTGCCCCTGCTGGAGTGTAGGCAGTCACAGAGAATACACACGGTGGTGGTCTGAAAAAAAAACAGCTTGGACATGTGCATTTAAATAAATTTAAAAAAAAGGTTTCAGAATGTGTCAGTCTGTAAAAGTGATTTCAAAGTGTAAAAAGAGATTTTCACTTGGCCCGAAAAAAAAAGAGCAGTAAGTGTGCTTTCAAATTGGCAAAGAAATTTCGTTTTGGCACTAATGTGATAACATGACTCTGTGTGCATAGAAGAATTATAGGCAGAAATTTATTGCGTCTTCCTCTGGTGATTTCACAGTTGCAGTAGATGGAAAAGAGGAGCGAATTTTTGGGGGAAAAAGCAGAGGCTTAGCACACACCCATGTGCTTGCCATGTATAGTCATGCACAGTAATTAGAAGCGAGTGGGGTTTTCAGGTTTAAGTCTGTAATGCAAATATATTCAGCATCACTAAGGCTGGTTGCCCCTGCTGGAGTGTAGGCAGTCACAGAGAATACACACGGTGGTGATCTGAAAAAAAAAAAAAGCTTGGACATGTGCATTTAAATAAATTTTAAAAAAAGAGCAGTTTGTGTGCATTCAAAATGGCAAAGAAATTTCGTTTTGTGACTGTTGTGAAAAGAAATGTAGTAATATATTTAAATACAATAAAGGATTTTTTTTTTTAGTTTTTTTCAGGTATTGCTGAAGAACAGTGAACAAAATTTAAGATGCCTACAAAATCTCGAGTTCAAAAAACGCTAAAAAAAAAACTATATTTGAGGACAACTGGAGGACCAAAGTTAGTAGAAGATGCTGATGTTGGGAAAAAGAAAAAATCTTCTGGTAAGCAAAAAAAACAATTCCTAAACAAAATATTGAAAACAAACAAAAATGTACAAAATGTCTGTTCTCGGAAAAATGTAACAAAACCTACAGAACAGCAAAAAATTGAGGATTTAGTTAATGCAAATATACCTTCTGCAATTGAAAAGTTTAACATAAACAGAAAAACAGCATTTAAAGAGATACGTAGAAAAATGTTTCAGAGAAGAATTATGTCCAATTTGATAAAGGATATAAAGAAATATAAGCAAAAGGCTAAATATTATAAGAGAAAAAAAGAAATTGAAGCCATTGCAGCAAAAGCATTAGAATTAAAAAGGAAACTATTCATATTAATTTTGAATAGGATGCGTACATTAGATAAAATGGTTAATGTACTGAAATCACAAAGCAAAAGCAAAAGAGTAGTGAACAGAACAAACTTTTGTAAAGTGTTTTTAGGAAAGTGGATGCATAGTTCAAGTAGTGAACCTTTTTTTAATGAAGAAAGCTATTTTCAAAGTAATAGTTTGCTGCATGCAGTTGACACCAGAGGTCGTTCATACGAAGTAAAAAATGGTTGCATAATGGAGAAGGAGATAATGGTTCCAAGAGATGAGGTACAAGTGATGGCAGATGAGGCAATGGGGAGACGTCCTAAAGCCCCAGTGTACACTTGGAATTGTAGTAGTATTTGCACTGTGCGTCAGGAATCTATTGACAGATTTCGAGAGTTTCTAAGAGAATATAGTAAAAAAAGTGTAAAACAAAAGATTAAGGTGCTTCAAAGTCTGGATCCATGCAGAGTGAGAGAGAATACTGGTTTGCAGGGTCATTCTCTTGCTTGTCTATCTAGAAAAGTGTGCAATAGTGTTTTCCATCATTTTAGGATGCTGGCTGTTCATCATACTGAAATGAGAAAGTTTGTGAGACGGTTGTATTTTGCCAAAAGTCCAGCAATAAAGTTAAATGAATTGAATAGGGCTCTGTTCCGAGGAACGGTATCAGATGTAGAGAAGGTTGTTGATGAAATTCAGTTTTGTTACTTTGGTCCTGAAGAAAACAGTGCAGAGAAGGACACAGTAAATGAGGCAGAAGTGGAAGAGAATGTAGAACCCTCTGTAAGTAACACATTTAATGATCACATAACAAAATTTGCAATAGTCTCTAATGAAAGACCAAATGTTACTTGTATTTGTTGCCGCAGAACTCATTATAGAAAACAAACTAGGAATGTTGATCTCTACAGAAAGAGTGAAAATGAAGATAATTATAAGTGGATGGATTTTGCCACATATATATTTCTTGAAAATTGTTTTGAATTGGGTGAAGATCAGCGTATTTGTAAATACTGCTACAACAAGTTAGAGGAAAATAGAATGCCGACCAGAGCTGTACATAATAATTTAGAATTGGATGCTATTCCTGCTGAACTTTCTGAATTAAATACATATGAGTCTATACTCATTCAATGTGTTCATCCGTTCCAGACCATAGTACGTATGGAGCCCAAAACTGGTAAATTACCTCCTTCAGATTTACTGAGAGGTTTAAAAGGTAGAGTGGTGTATTTGCCCTTGGATTTGAAAAAAAATATGGAAACTATTGATGCGGATACTTTGGAAACTGAACCATTAATTATTCTGGTTAATGGTGTACCTACAAAGAATAAGAAGATTTGGCAGGAGCTGGTAGATGTGCGGAAAGTACAAAGAGCAAATTTGTATTTGAAAAAAAATAACAAATGGTATGAATCAATTTATATAGAAGAAGAAGAAGAAGAAGAAGAAGATTTACAAGGAGACACAGAAACACCAACTGGACAAATTGAAAAAGTGGACAAGTCAAAGGAAGAAGAAATTTATGAACATTTTAGCATACATCCTCTCCATTCGAAAGAAGTTATGGGAGACAATATTGATCTCTTTCAGATGAAGAAAGCAAAAGGAAATCCCGTGAGTGTATGGGAGGAGAGCTTGGAAGCTCGATGTTTTCCCCAGCTGTTTCCTAAAGGAAAAGGAGGACGATACGATGAACGTCCAGAACAGATTCCAGCTTCTGAGTATCGGACTACAAGACTATATGCTGAAGATCCCAGATTTCGACAAAGTATCCCTTATTTGTTCCATCTTTTATTTGAAAGCGACTTGTCTGCACTGTCTTATGCAGTAAATCACATTTTAAAAAGTGGAGTACATTTACAAAATGTGTCTGCTAAGGATTTTATGGAGAAAGTGCAGCACCGAGATGATCATTTGGAAACACAACTGATCAATCTGATGGCTTGTCAGCGTGGGACAAATGAATATTGGTACCGACGCCATGGTGAACTAAAATGCATGTTACGCAACTTAGGAACACCAACATGGTTCCTTACCCTAAGCTGCGCCGAGTACGCTTGGGATGATTTACTTCATTTTCTACGAGAGGCCAATTCAAACATTGAAAACATCGAATACAAGACAGCAGGAGAACTGTGCTCATTGGATCCGGTTAATGTTTGCAGATATTTCAATCATAGATTTGAGGCTATGATGTCCTTCATCTGCAATAAAAAAAATCCACCCCTTGGAGAAGTAGTGGATTTCTTTTGGAGAAAAGAGTACCAGGCAAGAGGTGCTCCTCATATTCATATGCTGCTGTGGATCAAGGATGCCCCAAAGTTTGGAACAGATACTGATGAAGCAGTGTTATCTTACATTGAAGAATATGCAACATGTGCTATACCTAAAAGCACAGAAGAGAACAAGTTAAAGGAGCAAGTTCTACGTTTCCAAAGTCATCGGTGTGGAAAATACTGTCGACGGAAATACAAGAGCAAAGAAAAATACTACACTAAATGTCGATTTGGATTTCCTAGACCTGTTCTTACAAATGGAAGAGTCAACAGTTTTATGTCAGCTGTGAGACATACTATCACAAGAAAATCACCTAAGAATACCTACAACCTTAAAAGAAAAGAAGAATCAAAAAATATAAATGACTACAACCCAGTCATTTTATCCATGTGGAACGCTAACATGGATATACAGTATGTTGCTGACAATTCCATTGCTGTTGCTCGATATGTAACGTCTTACATTACGAAATCAGAAAAAACAGAATTGAAGGAAATGTGGGAAGAGATTTCTCACGAGAAGACTGTCAGTAAGAAGCTGTACAGTTTCAGTTTGAAGATGTTATCGCATCGAGAAATTGGATCCTACGAATGTTCAGATAGGTTATCTTCTGCAAGTCTCTACTCGAAGTCAAGAAGAATAATTTGGGCAAGTTTAGGCCTTGCAGCAATGAGAAATCGGGTACTGAAATCTGTTGGAGAAATTGAATATTTGGCTGAGAATGACCCAGAAAGTACAGACATATTGAAAACAAACATGTTGGACACATATTATCCCAAGAGAAGTCATCATCTGGAGAACATGTGTCTCTATGAAGTGCTGCAGAACTACATTTATTCACGGAAAGCTGCAGAAGACATCAACAGTGGAAAATATAAAGTTGTTGGTGAAGAAGGATGTTTGGTGAAGCAAACCAAAGGAAGTTTGATAAATCACCGGAAGCTGAGTTGCGACACTACCGACAAGAAAGAATTTTACTACTTGGCTCTTTTACAGTTGTTTAAACCATGGCGTACAGAGGATGAACTACTGGGAGAATTCCAGAGCTATGAAGATTCTTTTAATGCTTGCAAAGACAGCATACAATGCAGTACATTCTCAACTTATCTGCAAATGTTAAATGAAGAAATTGAACAGGAAACTACAATTGCAGCAGAAATAGCTAGAGACAGTTCTCAGGACAGCCAAAGTTCAGGAACACACAGTCAAGATCCCCTAGGACAACCAATCGTTGAAAATGAAGCATCAATAGCCATGAATGAAGTGGAAACGGCTATGAATCAAGCTCAAGAAGAATTTATAGACTTAGAAAATTTGGAAAGACAACTGAATCAAGAGCAGCAACAAATTTATGAAGAGATCAAAAACAAAATTGATCACGGATTTCTACATATCAAAAAAGAGTGCTCATGCACATCATTTCATCCAATCAGGATGTATGTAAGCGGACAAGCTGGCACTGGAAAAAGTTTCCTAATTAAAGTCATCAGAAGCTACCTAAAGCAAAAAACGGATTCTACTTTGTCTTGTGTGGTTACTGCTCCAACTGGGTTAGCAGCATATAACATAAAAGGAATCACCTTACATCGTTTGCTAATGTTACCAGTGGAGCATGAGAACAAAATACAATTCAACAAGCTAACTGGAGAAGCATCCTTGGAAGTTTCACGAGTATTGAAGAAGATGCAAGTTCTCATTATTGATGAGGTGAGCATGGTATCAAACTTAATGCTTGCCTTTGTGCATTTAAGAATGCAGCAAATTTTGAAGACAGACTATGACGTGTTATTTGGTGGAAAACACGTCATAGTTTTTGGCGATCTTTTGCAACTTACTCCAGTTAAAGGACAACCAGTGTTTAATACTGTGACACATGAAGACACAAAGAAGTCATTGGGAAGCATTGGAAATACAAATATTTGGTCCTTCTTTGAGTACAAGGAACTTACAACTAATATGAGGCAAGCAAACGATGAAGAATATGGAAGTATTCTGAAAGATATCAGGATTGGACTACTCACAGATGTTGGGAAAAAAGCATTACAGAGTCGGCTGCTACATAATTTATTTCCAAAGGAAGAAATAGTTGCAGAGAAAATATACAAGAATATTGCAGAAAACAAAAGTGTCATCTGCTTAATGCCAACTCTACGTGAATGCTCAATATTTAATGAGGAGCTTTTGAAATTGGAAAAGGAAGACATCAGGAAATTGGAAGCAGTGGACAAAATTGAGGATGGAAGAATTACAGTCACAGTAACAGGCAAACTGAAAAATAAATTGGACTCACTAGAGAAGAACATCTCCAAAACAGCAGGATTAGAAAAAAATCTTTATGTTTGCATGAACTGTAGAGTGTTTTTAAGGAGAAATTTGGATGTTGAGAAAGGCTTAGTGAATGGAGCGATGGGAAGAGTTGTGGGTTTTATTAATTATCAGAAAAAAGAAGGAATTGAATGTTTACAGATAAAATTTGATCAGATAGAGGAAGTTAAAGACATTTGTCGTTGTTCAGTTCGTTTCATGCTTGTGAAAGACTTATATGTACGTAGGAAGCAGTTTCCGTTTTCACTAGCATATGCTGTAACTATCCACAAGTCTCAAGGATTGACTGTAGATTGTGCATTTGTGAACATTGGTTCAACTGTGTTCAAAGAAGGTATGGCATATGTAGCTTTGTCACGAGTCAAAACATTATCAGGTTTATTCATGATAGACTTTGATGACTCAAAAGTTAGTGCTGATACAAACTGTGTAAAGGAGTATAATAGATTAAGAAGAAGCTATGCTCCTCATTTAGGTCAGTATCCTGTGTTGGAGAAACGTGTAGTTTCTCGTAAAAGGAGAAATGAGAATATCTGTAATGAAGATGTAGAGAAGAGGAAAAAAAAGAGGAGTGATGTAATTGCAAGCAAAAAGAATAAGGAAAATGAAGAACAGGTTGTAGGATGTCATTTTGAAAATAGCTCTGGTGTCAACTGCTACGCTAATGTAGTGCTGAATGTTGCATTTTATCTGGAAAGTTTGCAAGAGCAGATAATAGTAAATCAGGGAAAAAGATTCTGTTCAGAGCTCAGTCTCCTTTTTGAAAAGCTGAGTAAAGATAAAACTCAAATAGAAAGTGCTACTGAAATTAGAAAACTTTTAGATGTATGTTCAGGACGAACACAGTTTTCTCAAAATGAACAGCAAGATGCACACGAATTTTTGATGTATTTTCTTCAGGTAGTGGAAGAAGAAGGAGTTCCCATTGACATTTTTTTTGGTCTCTCTTATAAATGGGAACATAGTTGTGATAATTGTTATAATATATGTGGCTCTATTGTTGATAATGAAAGGTTTATTTATTTGACATTGCCAGAGAGTAAAACAGTCACTTTTGCAAAATTAGTTAAAGATGCTAATCATAGCATGAAATGTGGTGAGTGTAATTCTGACATGTTTTCAACATTAATTTTAAGGGAATACGGACAGTATGTAATTTTAATGATGCAACGATGTAGAGCTGATGGATCAAA